>NC_069726.1:2292803-3620303 GCF_027358585.1 Pangasianodon hypophthalmus | reverse complement strand
CCTGAAAAGTTCACACAGCTTGTTAAAAGTTCAATCCAGCCAGATTGCGGGGAAAGCTGGCGAGAAAAGGCGGCCCTAATGCCATTTACATACTGCTGCTACCACAGCACTGTTGCTAAAGGACATGAATCAGACTCTGTTCATTTCAGGGTGCCTCCTCTGAGCCACTGCCCACTGTGCTGTGCTGTGCGTGTGTGTTACAGGGATGACAATGATAAAGTGGAAGCTTGCATGGTGGCTCTGGAGCAGTGAGGAGCTCCTGAGATTCACCGGTGCTGTCATTAGCCAGAGCAGAGGTCAGACAGATGGATTGGTGAGCCCCTAATAGAGCATTATCCCAATTTTCCTCCTCATTTGCGCTGGTAATGCAGCCTGTGGTCCAGTGGGCACTGCCATACGCCTTGCAATGCCCAGCCCCGCCTTCACAGGCTCATTTCCATATGGGACGACCCCAAGCTCAGGACCGCAGGTTGGTAGGGGCATGGCACATCACACCGCTAATCAAGAGTGACCTCATCTGTCAGGTAGACAATCAGCAACGTTCAACCTTATTCTATCTTCAGTGTGTATCTTTGCTGGGGGACGAACTTCGCTACTGATCCAGCTGACAAGGAACTATTTAAGAGCCAATCATATATATGAGTGGGATATTCACCTGAGCTGGTGGACCAATCAGGTTCTGCTTTGCTTTCTGAAACAGAATCTTTGGAAGTCTGTGGAAACCCCTAGGCTCTAGATGAAGTGCAGATGAAGTATACAGCCTCCTCTCTGCTATTTTACACCATAATTTTTTTTAATGAGATTGTGAGCTTTATGATGTTCAAATCAAGTATATAACTATGTGTACATGGAAATAATTACTAATAATTCTTAGCTACATTAGCCTAGGATCACACCCGGTCAGCATGAATGAATGAATGAATGATTGTGTGTGTGTGTGTGTGTGTGTGTGGGTACTCACTCAGCATGCCCATTCCCAGCATGAAGGCGTCCATGGTGTAGGGCAGACCCCTGGCCCTGCCCCGTGTGCCTGGGGGGAACATCACCTCTTTGGGCTGGGCCTTCTTACATTCTACCTGCAGACATAACGAGACACAGGTGTCACCAACAGCACAACAACTCGGAGGCATAAACATTATGCTTACACATCATGAAGACTTGGTTACTATGATTACATCATGTTTATTCCTAAAACTTTAGTGATGTTTAACCTGCCACTACCTGCCATCATCAGACATGGAAAATAAAGACCAACTTCCACCGACGGCATTTCTGAAGTGCTTTCTTATCTTTCACACACGTTCTCTAGAACAGCTCGCATCCAACTCTTATTATTTTTATGTTTGGTAAATTTTGTTATCTGGTTTGTTTCTAGTTTATTACAATTTACATTACTGTTAAAATCCTTTGTGTTTTGGTAAGAGACTCCAATAACTGAGTTTTTCAGTCACAAATGTAATAGTAATGTCTGTGCCATGATACAGACCATTATCATTTTTTTCTTTTTTTCTTGAGAAATATTGTGAAATGAGCTATCGTTCACCCCTAATGTGTGTGCATCCCTGTTACAAAACAGCGCCCCCTGATGGATGCACATTACACAATTTAGTGCATACTATTAGTAGACACACTATTTCTGCCCTGTTTACTTCTTCAGTGCTGCTCGTGACATCTGCTCGCCTTTGTGTTGTTTTATTTAAAGCGCTTTCCCACAGGCTTGAAATCGACAGAGATATCGCCAAAATACTCCTCCCTTCCTCTCCACTTCTCTCTTTCACTCCCTGTCTCTAGCTGACACTTTTTAGCTCTGACCGCAGCAGACCTGTGTGGGCTCTGAGCGCGTGCGCGCGTGCGCGCGCGCGCGCGCACACACACACACACACACACACACACACACACACACACACACACACACACACAGTGTCGAGAAGGGACAGGAGGACACTGGCTTTGCTTTTATTATTTTACATATTGTGTGTGTCCAAATATTGCTTTAAAAAAAAAAAAAAAAAAGACATGTATACATATACTCATGCAGAGCAGATGCACCTGCAACCATGCAGAGCAAAGAAAAATCAAATGTGCAAAGAGAATCTTGTCCATCCTTTGAAGAAGGATAAACAGAGCCGGACGTGACAGCCAGAAGAATGTGTTACAGCTGTCAAACTCTCTTTAAAAGTGCATTTGAATTTTAATTACTTAACAGATTAAGTACTGAAATGCATTTGAATATTAATGAGCCTATAATTTTATACTGCAGACAGAGGAACATTTCCTGTGTGCACGTGTGCCCTATATAAACAATGGAAAGAAAATCATAATCTGTTTTTTTTCCCCAGATGTTTCAGATTAGTGTTGCTGCTATTCAGCTGGATTTTACATTTCTTAAATGACCAACTCCACGTAAACATCCAAGATAAAAAAAAAAAATTAAATGTACCTTTAACAAATTCCAAATGGCTTCCTATTCACTATAAAGGCTTGATACGTAGAGTCTAGAAAAAAAACACTGAAGAACCTAATTAACTTTTAGGACACACTTTATAGTTTTTTTTTGTTTGTTTGTTTTTTTTAAGATAATATACACTGCCTGTCAAAAGTTTTTGAACACCTGGACGTTTTATTCCAGTTTACCCACTATTGGCAATTACATAAGGAAAAAATAAACAAGTGTCCATCAAATGCCTAAATCTTTCTTCATCATCCAGTCTCTGATTATAATGGGACTTTTATTAAAGGCACTTGTTTGGTGAAGCATTTTTTTTTTCCAGTGAAATAAACCATCACAAACATTCACAGTTCACTTATACCTATTTCTCTAAATTTAACTAAAATTTTAGCCAGTGCAGGCTGCTGAAAAACTTTTGATGAGCAGCATATACTGAAACCGACGTGTATTTATTCATTAAGACACACAAAAGACCCCAAAAAAGTTTCACAAGCGTGTGTTTCAGCAGACTTGCGTAAGGCGACTAAAAGTAGACAGTGGGATCATACATTATAAAACTGTAAATATGATGAAAATTCAAATATCATTCGAGCGGTGAGATTCATCCTGACAGCTCCCGTGTGTGTTCTCATATCTATGTGAGCTTGTGACAGGAGTCTGCTCTTTGGTAGGCCAAGCTTGTATTCGCTGAAAATGTCTGCTACGTTGTGCCGCCCTGCTCTGCTGCAGCGGTGATCGACTCGTCAGCCTGCATGCCTCGGGCCTGTCCATCTGAGGGGCTAAAGGCTGCTCTACCCCCCATCCCCCCAAAATCTATTGCAATTCAGAATTCATTTTCATCTTTCCTTAAACGTCAGAAAAAACTGAGGCCAAGACAGTTGTTGTGTAGGAGAACACATACACACAGCTCTCCTGCTGACACTCATCAGACCTCACACTCAGCATTCATCCGGACAATCAAGGAAATATTTTTAGATTCAATCAGAGGAGAAGAAAGCAGAAAAGAAAATGAGGTGATCACACATGTAGAGAGAGAAGAAGGTTGTGCATGTTTACTTAGTGACTAAGATCAACATGCTCGATAACAACACAGTGCACTTCACGCTAACGCTGATCTGATGGTAATGATACCTCTGTAAATCAACACCCGGAAATATCGAGAATGTTGCCAGCTCCAGCTGTCCTCCTTGGTGCCACACACACACAACACACACACATTTTTTTGTTGTTGAGAGTCTGCCTCTTGGGCCGAATCCTTTCCATTTAAGCGGCCAGCTCTCTCGCTCTCTTCAGGACGACAGGCGTTTGCAGAGAGCTGTGATTTTTCCAGCAGGATCACACACGGCCTCCTCTAGCTCTGAAAGCACTCCATATAAATGTGTGTGGGTGTGTGTGTGTGGGGGTGTGTGTGTGTGTGCACGCGAGACCTCGGGCTGCCTCGAAGGTTGCTTTTAACCCGAGTAGGTGCTGCCACAACCCCGAATTTTATATCAAGACAACACTAAAATAAGAATTTGACATTTCTGGTTCCTCACAGATATACATGACTTACCTTAACTAAAAAATCTGACACTGTCATGATGTTACTCTGTACAAAACTGCTAAACAAATCTATCTAGCTGTCAGTTTAGCCTTCTTAGCAGCCAGAAACCTCTGAGTCATCACTCTGGTTTCTAACCAACAGACAAAATGTTGGATTCAACTTTCATGTTGTGCTTGTCAAGAAAATGAGATACAGTGTATAAAGTGCTACTTCACTATTTAGTCAAGATGTAAGGAATAGCGCACTTGGGGGGATGCTGATATAGGAAAGTTAGGTGATGCAGCATGCTGTGTAACATGGCATGTTGTGTGTTACAAAGGACTTACACCAGGGACTCCTTCCATAAAGGTTAAATAAACATCTCCTGACAGAAAACACCACAAAAATCAACAATTATACATTTTAATATGTAGGGATGGAAAGAAGAGTCACAGCTTGGAGGCCCACGGTATCTCACCAACATAGGCCTGTCTGGTCCTCAAAGTGCCTCTTACTAAACAGAGCAGTACAAGCGTGCAAAAATAAGATTCCAGAAGACATCAAATGAATCCTGAGATGTGGTGGTGTGCAGCAATGCACCAACCTTGAGACCTGGGTGCAAATGGGGACCAGCCAAAGCTGTGGAAGAGGCAGCAGCAGCGCTGAGACAAGCAGACATTGTGAGACATGTCCAGCAAGGAAGGGGAGGCTTTGGGCTAACAAGTCATCCATGGTGGAATGAGGCCACAGCCTCAGGACGGAGGAAGATGGTGGTGGAGGAAGTACACCATCAGGAAGAGGCTGCAAGGTGGGCCAAGGCAGTCTTCCTTGGCAAGCAGGGACAGTGGACACAGTGGGAAGGTGTGGAGAAGAGGAAGATCAGCTGGAAGGATTTGTGGGAAATGGAAGCAAGTCGACTGAGCTTTACTATCAGAGCTACATACAACGTCCTTCCAACACCAGCCAATCTTCATCAGTGGTTGGGCGAAGACCTAGGGTGTGCCCTTTTTACCCTGCCAGCCTCCCTCAAACACATACTCGCAGCCTGTAAGGTCAGTCTCCCCCAGAGACTGTACACATGGCGTCACAACCAAGTCCTTAAGAACCTCGCTTCCATCCTGGAAAGCAAACAAGCTGCTCCTAAACACCTACCACCACAATAAACCCCTTACAGGCAATTGCCTTTGACTGGGAGGGGGTCAAGGCAACCAGGAGTGTCTCCTTACTGCCAGAGTGAGGCCAACTATACTTAGCCCATGACTGGAAGATGCTGGTCGACATATGCTGGCAGCTTGTATTTCCTTCAGAGATTGCTGCCACCACCCTAAGGCCTGACCTGGTGCTCTGGTCCTCTTCACGCAGGAACATCTACATCATCAAACTCACTGTACCCTGGGAGGACAGTATGGATGGCTTTTGGAAACATCTGCACTATGCTGAGCTACCAGTGCAGGCTCAGCATCGTGGCTGGACCACCAAAGTCTGCCCCTGTGGAAGTGGGATGTAGAGGCTTCATTGCAACATCTACCATCAGATTCCTCAGAGACATGGGGATTAGAGGCCATCAAAGTTTTGTCAGAGGCAGCAGAGAGAAGTAGCCAGTGGCTGTGGATTAAAAAGCAGGACCCCAGCTGGGCCCCGAGGTAACCTAGGGGATGGTAGGACAAAGGAGCGGAGTGAGTGTGGGATGCCAGAGTTCGCCGTTGAGCCCTCTGAAGGCGTAGTGGGCTTATCAATGAAACGTCAAGGAAGAAGGGTGCCCACTTGAGAACTTCTCGTCTCACTAGCTTCTTGCCTCGGTGTTGCTCCAACAATCAGCGGCGAATATCTTGTACGTGCTAGCACAAAAGGATAGCAACATCTTATCCTGTGTATTTCTAAACTTATAATCCTTCTTTTACAAAAATGAGCTCATTAATACAAACCTGCTCTTATAGAAAATTAAAAAACACCTTCTGATTAATCAGAATCAAGCATTCAACGGTACCTCCTTGCTACTGGGAAGTGCAGTTTTCTACTTTTGTGCAGCGTCAACTTTCAACACCGAGTTTTACATATAAGAATTTTTTTTTTTTACCCTGCAAGGAGTGTCAACGTCAGCTATTCCTGTTACACTGAGGACACGCACAGGTTTGTTATTCCTGCAGCGAGAGGTTAAAAATGAGCCTCTGGATGAGCAGTGAGTAGGAAGGGCCTCCAGGGATGCTGTGTGTGTGTATGTGTGTGTGTTTTATTAGCTTGTTCAAATGTCCTCTTCAAGTCCTGATATTACCATCCCATGTGAGAATGTGAGCACAAGCTTGGAGACAGGATGGTAAAGGAGTGATTCTTTCACATGGATGTGGAGACTATTGGGAGGTGTGGAAAACTCTCTCTGGGTGAGATTTGTGAGAGAGGCTAGGCTGGTTTGGGTGCTGGAGAAAGAGGAGAAAGTAAGGGAGTGACAATCAGTTTTCTCCCACTCAGCTGCCACACTGCCAAGCAGCCCACAAAAGTGCCAGTCCACCACAGCATGCTGATGATCACTGACTGGAGTCCATCTGCTTCTATAAACCACCACAGAACTACCGCTGATCACATCCTCACCACAACAGTAGTGTGTGTCTCGAATCTGATTGGTCAGAGGATGTCATTTTCTATATTATTCTATAACAGCAGCTCTGACAGCAGTGCTGGCTGTAATTCAAATCGGAGGTTTATATTAATGCACTTGTTCTAATACGTCTATAGTAAAAGCTCATTCACAGGGACTTGTATGACAGTCTACATTATCCAAGTCTAATAATAAGAGGATAAAAAAAAAACGTTATTTAGCAATGAAAAATGCGTAATCGTTGATGAGATTTTCTGTAAGATATTTATATAACATTTATGGAAGGAGTCTCCGGTGTCAGAGCTTTGTAACAGTCGGTAGGTTTCACTTTACAATTTCTCTGTAACGTGACAAGCTGAGTTTTTTTCTGTTTTTCTTCCCTTTGTCTTATTAAATTCAAAAAGAGAGGCTGGTGATGGAACAACTGTTTGCAGCTGCAATGTTGTAGCAGCTGTAATGGAACTACTGCTATGTTGTAAGTAAGAATAGGGACTACTAGGGAATAGGCACTAACTTGTCCCACAACATAAAATGTAACTATAAATGGATAAAACGTATGACACGTCGATCATTTATCAATTAGAAAACATTTCAGGATATTGGAAAAACTTTGGCTGGTAACAGTAACTCCGCTTCATCACACCACCCTGTTGTTGATTATTTTCTTACTTTTCTTACCAGCCTTATTGGTCACCTTTTAGGTGAACAGTTAGAGAGCACATTGTGTGTTAATTGTCCTCTTGTGTTAATCACTGTCGGTCTCTGACCATTTAACTGGAGACATTTGGTTGGTGGACCGTGTCTCACCACAAGAACACTGCTGTACCTGATACACACGTACCAGCACCACACACTGAGAACGAGAAAGATCCAGCACCTAAATATCTGCCCAGCAGTGTTTGCCTGATTAACTGGTTACTATAATAGTTAAGCAAGCGCTTTAACTCTAATTGACCAAATCACTGAGTAAATTGGTCACAGTGTAAGACTTTCTAGAAGATTCTGCGCATTCTATAGACAGCAAAGGCTCTACATCTGCCTCTCTGTCATTAACTTCACATCACTAACATTGACGTGTTCATCACAGTTAATGCACTCTCATCCCACTTAATGCAGAAAGGCAAACAGCCTTACAGGCATGTCTGTCAGAAGATAACATCATGAACATTGTGTTTCTCTCTCTGTCTCTCTCTCTCTCTCTCACACACACACACACACACACACACACACACACACACACACGCAAGCACCACTGCATTGTACATATGTGCAATTACATAGCTGCACACAGAGTGCACAACAATTTGCCTCTCAAAGGAGAAAGCACATAATTCCAAGCATAAAAGAACTTTCTGCTGAACAGAATTAAACAAAACCTATAGAACTGAACAGAGGTAGGCGGCGTTACTGGCAGTCACCAGGAAAGTGCAGAATCCATTATCTGCTCCAGCACAGCATGTGTACAACCCTGTCATACCAAGAATGCATTACTGCCCTGCTTTTTTTTTTTATTTAACCATGGTATATTCAAATCTGCAGCTGACTGTGTGTGTTGTTCATTTACAACTCAGTCATCGGAAATATGCAGCAATACACACGCTACACAAAGTGGAGGATAATGTTAGTTCAAGAAAAACAGAAAAATCACACCATAGTTGCCACAAAGTTGCCTAGCACATGGAAACAGACCAGTTTACATAATAATGGCTCCTCCATTTTTTTTTTTAACAACCAAATAAACTAGTCGTTCTTCTACTGGTACACAAGACCGAAGTTCAAAGTTCACCTTCATACAGTTGGCCAAAGCGAAAGTAACCGACACATCAATATTGAGCACCTTGAAAATCCAAACATAAGAAAAAAATTTTACACACACTGCTATTCAAAAGTAAGTAAATAATGCTCTCAATAATATAAAGCCCACTGTGTTCAAGAAGCATACATAAAATTATTCAAGCTTCATTGTCAGTAAACACTGTCATTTGTAGAAATTCGTGAGAGAAAAATTATACACAGCGTAGGACGATGTACACCAGGTTCCCAGTACAAAAATTTGCATGATAGGCGGGACTCCAGCATTATGGTTGGAACCACAAAAAAAAACACCCACAAATAAATAGTGAAGAAAATCATTCACGCCATTTAATGGAAAGCAAAAATCAATCGTTTAGTGACTTTTGGGTGATTTACACTACATGTAAGTGGTCACTTTGGGGGAATATATGGAAACAGATTGCTGCCATGTAATTGAGAATTGAGAATATCATCTTGTTATTACAAGAAAAGCATCCCGTTACTTCGAGGAAAGCGTCCCGTTACTACATCTCATAATAACAAGGATTTTCTTTTAGTAACAAGATGCTTCTCATAGCAACAAGACACTTTCTCCTATAATGAGATGCTTTTCTCATAATAATGATGCTTGTCACGTAGTAAGGAGGTGCTTTTCTTTTCGTAACAAGATGTTTTTCTCATAATAACAAGATGCTCACAGGGAATTTTTATTTTTATTTATTTATTTTTTTGCATGGAAGCAATGCGCTTCTGTAGGACCAGACTATACGACGAGGAGAATATTCAGGCCTGAGGCCACTGTTTTCAACTAAAAAACGTATCACAAATGACATCTTTAAGAACATTAGCTCTCAGCACTTCAATAAAAAACAATATGCAGCCTTTTCGACTGGGCATGAGCCCTTTACCTTCCTAGCTCAGAGTGCTGTCATTCCCTGCCACAGCCGAGCGTAGAAGCACAGAATTCCAATCTCTGAGCTGTTTTATGAGGAAAAGTGAGTTTCAGATCAGTGCATAAGGCATCTCTAGACAGCAAGCACTTCAATTATGAGCCACAAAGCCTGATGTATAAAAAAATCTATAAAAGTCTTTAGTTTGGCCTTATATAATGTGACCTCTGAGTTTAAGTGTTTTTACACAACCATGCAAACTCACTCACACACTCTGACACTCACAGTTACACACATGACAAATGAGAAAAACGTTGCTTGATTGGCTGTTCAAAGCCATCAGAAAAGCCCCAGCTTTACAGCAGCATGTAATTCACAGAAGCATGAGTGAGATTACTTTTGAGACATTGGAGCGTGTGCATTATTGATACACTTTGCCTATGACACAGAAATCTATATTCCCCTTCCATCATAGCCGCCCCCCTGAACGACGCTGTCAGAAGTTATATGCTTCAGCAGGAAAAAAGAAAAAAAAGGAAAGCCACTATACTTCACTGCATGTAGCCTGATGCTTCTGTACACCATACTAATAGCTCTCCTTCCCATCAAAGCTACATAATACAGTTCTCACTGTAGCCTGAGGAAGACTTTCCTCTGCTTTCTGTCTTCCTTCAGCTTTTGTATGAAGGCGAGCTAATGTACTGTGCAAGTCAGCTTCCAGCACTACTCTCCCTGGCCAAGGTCAGGCTCTGAATAACAGCTCATCTGCGTTGTTCATTAGCTTTCTTCAAGAGAGTTTCCTTCTCCGCTGCAATATACGTCAGAGTTTGGCAGTTCAGCTTAAATACTAACTAGACAAAAAGTGCGGATATACACAAGAATGCAGCGTTTACTGGTTTCTATGTTCTAATGCTCATCAAATCAGCTCTTAAATCAGTTAAAAGATGATATAGGAGTGATAAAACAGGGAACACATCAAGGCCCTCATTTATCAACAGTGTGATTAAAAGGTTCAGAATCGTTTCTTACTAGTGCTGTGAATCTTTGGGTAGACAGCGAATCGATTCGATTCACAGGTTTTCGATTCGATTCAAGAACGATTTTGCCAAATTCAGAACGATTCAATTCGATTCGATTCGCAATGAAATTCGATTCGATTCGATTATAACGATTCGATTCTGTATATTTTAGGCATCTGCATTTGAGCAAATAAGTTGAATTTTTGGGAAATTCATGACCATTCAGTTCAATACATTTGCAGCAACTTGATCCAGATCTTTAGTTCAGTAGTTTAACTTTGTCTTAATGTATTTTAAGCAAGAAAAATACTACTACTACTATATATTCAATGCACCATACATGTTTTGTTTTTTTTTTTTATTGTAAACATTGCATCCTTTTTGTTGAACATTTAGAAAATGCACAAAGTGCAGAAATACAACAAAGTGCCAGTGCAACTGGCAGTAATACCAGACAGAGTGCAATTAAAACATGGTAGTTAGTGTAGTAAGAGAGAGGGGAACAAACAAATGGCTATGACATGCTTTTTTCAACACTATCTACTTCAGATTTTTTTTCTAAAGTTTTTATCATTTCTCGGAAACCAGTGTTTTCCACCACGCTATAGGGGCGCATATCTCTGCACATAAATCTTGCGATAGATGCAGTTATGGCTTTAGCACGATGAGAGTTCGCGGAAAGACTCTCACCAAATAGGTTAGGAGTTCTCAAACCTGAACTTGAGATACTAGCTTCGGAAGGTGCAGGTGCAGCTGAAGGTTTTTCTACCTTAATAGCATGGCGTCTGCGGAGGTGGTTGCTAAGGTTTGTTGTGTTTCCGCAGTACTTTAACTCACATTTACAATGTCTGCAAACTGCAACGGACTTGTCAATCTTTCCATTTTTTTTTTTTTTGTAAAAACCAAAGTTTTCCCAAACCTTTGACTTTGGCTGGTGCCTTGACAATTTCTCCTTCGTTGCCCTCCATAGTACAGCGTGTGTGTAAATGACAATAAACGGGCGCAAATTGGAGAGTAGTGACGTAATCCACCGCGCCACTGTAGTGAGGGCGCACGTGACTACGCAGACTCAACTAATTTATGGTTTAAATTTATTTTTAATATTGTGAATCGTTATATAATTGCGATTCAAT
The DNA here is from genome assembly GCF_027358585.1 of Pangasianodon hypophthalmus. NCBI lineage: Eukaryota > Metazoa > Chordata > Actinopteri > Siluriformes > Pangasiidae > Pangasianodon > Pangasianodon hypophthalmus. The sequence continues at coordinate 3,608,903 of NC_069726.1, read as the reverse complement.
CGATTATTTAATTTTAAACCGATTATTGAGAGAAACAATCGATTCACGATTCAAAAATCCATGTTTCAAGATCGATGCATATGCATCGGCAGGATTTGCAATCGATGCATCGAGAAAATGAAGGAATCGTTACACCCCTATTTCTTACACATAACATTTATAAGTCTCATATGCACAACATAATTGAGATTCATCAAATGTAAGCAAAGTAAAAATAATAAAACCTAATAATTGTTCATAGCCAAAAAGCTCACTGCACAGTGGTATAATCATTGAGCTCATTTAAATACACACACACACACACACACACACACACACACACACACACACACACACACACACACACACACACACACACACCATATATGGTACGTTGGTTGCCATAGTTTCAAAGAGGACCTTATTTAAAAAAAAAAAAAAAAAAAAAAAAAAAAAAAAAAAGGAGGCTGCTGTTTGATTGGTTCATCGCACTTCTATGAAACACCTTGACCAAATAGGATTTTCAGATTACTTTATATTATAGTAATATAAAGATTTTTAATATAAAGAATTTATTTTTTAAAATAAGTTCCACAGAATCACATTTTATTATTTATACAAGGTTAGCAGTGGTAGAATAGAGGAGACTGTAATGTGCATATAGGCAGGGTTTTACAATAATCACCAGGTGGTTTGCAGGGAAAGCTTGTTTGTTTCAGTTAACTGTAGACACTAAAATGTTTACATGCATGAAAGTAGAACTAAAAGTAACAAGTGGCATTTTTGAGAGATTACTAATGTGACAAAGGACAAGCAGGCGGGGCTTTCCCATGCTATATGCGTAAACGTTGGCAGGTCTGCTAGTCCCCAGCTTTAAGAAAATTATTACACTATTATTATTATTACATCGATCTTCCAGAGAAAAGAAACCAAGGAAATGACAGATGTCTCTCAGAAAAGCAGTCAATGAGTACTTGTGTTTGTATAGTAATTGACAGAGAAACTAAATTGTTTGCTTAGATCAATGTGAGGTCAAAAGCACAAAGGGTCAAACAGACCTCCAGAGTGTTGGTTTAAGAGGGAGGCTTCAGAGGCAGTGAGCTGAACAGTAGTGGTGTCCATCAATTAATTACCAATCAGTCGCTCCTTTGGGGGTTTAAGCATTGCTTGCAGGTAGCAATATGGTCAGAGCCAGATTAGCTTAGCACTTCCTATAGAGGGGTCTGAATCACAAGGCATTCTGTCAGAAAAGCAGCAAAACCAGTATGTTTGTCTGTCTTGCCTTCCTGCTCATCCATCATCATCACCCACTACATCAGTCCATTAGTCACACCTCACAAATTAATGACATTCCAAGTAGCTGTGATAAATGTCACATGAGAGGATGCAGAGGCTCCGATCTACTAGATCCCTCTTTTCTTGCTCAACCTCTCTCTTTCTCTCTGTCCAACATCTGGGGAAGCGAGTGTTCAGTCGGTCGGAGTCTTTGAGGCTGAGCAGGAGCACTGAGTCTTAATGACTGGGTCATTATCTGTGAGATGGTCACTCAAGCTGCTCTACAGGCAAACAGATAAGCACCAGCAGCCAGTTCCTCAGATAACTGTCCCACTGCTGGAGCCAAATTGTGGCAAAAATGACAAAAGGAAAGAGAAGGAGAGATGGAGAGAAAGAGGGAGGGGGTAGAAGGGAGAGAACAAGGCTTATTGGTATGCACTGCCATTTCCTGCATTTCGGTGATGAGGCAGAACTCACATCTTAACAAGCAAGAAGGGAGTGATCAGGAGCCATTGAGGAAAGAGAGAAAGGGAGGGAGGAAGGGACGGAGTAAGCGAAGGCCATTTTCTCAATCACTCTCTCATTCCTGATTCCCAGCAGCCCTAGGGAGAGCGAGCGGTGGCAGCAGCGGTAATCAGATCTGAAAAGTCTGTGAATGAATGAAGAGCTCTGCTGTTATCACTCTTTCTTTCTCACTTTCCATCTATCCCATGTACCTTTTCACATGTGTCTGGTCTGTGGACAGAAGAGTACATTCAGGCATTCCTCTCATCCTGACATGAGGCATCAGATGAAAGAGCCTCTTGCAAGTGTAGAAGGGAATAACTTTCCATGGGTTATGGAGAGAGCTGTAATTCTCCACTACCCTCCAGCAGGCTGTAAATAATGACTAACGAGTTTCTAAATTACACTGTTTATTGTATGAAGTCCTTTGGAAGGTGTTGACTTTGATCATGGCTCACTGTTTAGTCACCCTGCTGACACTGAGTGGATGGGGAGGACAAGGAGTAGGAAGGAGTATGGACATTAGGGGATCTATGCGTGAGAAGATGGCAGAGTTAGATAAGGAGAGACACATTACTGAACAAAATCAGAGTTTACCAATCTAGATCTTGGGGAACCTTAGTGGATTTGAATTCTAGCCCTGATCAACAAAGCATCATATTCAGTATTCTCTGTCTTCTTGATTAGAAAAGTTGGGAATAAAAATGTGGACTGGACTGAAATGCTTCCTGGCTTTGGTCTACTGTATTGTTAATACATACTGTAATACCATATTTGATAGTCAGGCTAGGGAGGATGGTAGGACAGTGTCGGTTCATCCAGAAGCCACTTGTTAAATTTGTGCTGCCCCTGAAATGTTTTTTCCACCTCTACCTTTATCCCCTTCCTGGTCTCTCATCCATCCATCCAATCCCTGTCCATTTCCTCCAGATATGAGCATCGTGTCAGGTCCATTTTAAGTCCAATATAATGCCAGCAATATGTGACTTTAACCAAGCTTTAGTTTTAGCATAATGAAGGAAGGAGGCTCCTGAATGTTTTATAGGCTGCCGTGTGTCCAAAGTGGAAAATCAAAGGCAGCTGGCAGCAGGAGGGTTCCCCTCTTTTCGTCTCATTCTCTCCTTCTCTCCCAGTCCCCTGCTGTGCTGGAATCCCTCCCAGGTCCATCTGGGTTGTAGGTGTAAGGGGGCACCTGGCTCATAGTTTAAAGTGTTACCTCAACAGATGGTTACAGCAAAGAAGAAAGGGGAAATAGGGGGGAAAACAGCAGCTTTCCAAATATCCCAATTGAAGCACCGGATTGAGGTTTGCAAAATAGTAATAACAGTCATCATAATGATGAGGATGATGGTAGCAAATTAGCAAGTCAAATAAGCAATGAGGCTGCAAGCAGGTGATGCTTCTGAGCCTGCTTTGATCTTGCTGGCAGAGAAAAAGAGTTTTCAGCTCTGAAATGAACACTGAAAGCAGGAGCAGGAAGGCACCAAACTCTTCTCAACCGTGCTCCAACCTAAGCTGTTCTTACTCACTCCTACATCTCTTTCATTTAAAACGGAGCCAGTGAAATGTCACCAGCGTGAGAGAAGAACCACTGTTGTCATGTACATGAACCAAATGGCCTCTATTAAATGCAGCATTTTGAAATATGGTCTCTTCTTTTTCCACTCACTTCTTTTTGGTTTTTTGCCTGCCCTGAGGTTACTCATCTGGTAATAATGATGCATGCAATTTCCTGGCAGGCTCATTTTGGAGACAGGCATGCGATGGATGGCATGAAGAGTGCCGGGGGGAGGAAAGTGCCAGAGATAAGATGTGGAACCAGTACCCTGGCTTTGGTGCTCCCTAGTGATGAAAGCATCTGATGCACTATCATATAAAAATTGATTGCACTGTCTGGTTCTCATGAATCTGAAGCCAGATACTGCGTCTGTCCCCAAGATCTGAACAGGCGGTGTGTGACAGGGTTGGGGGGAGGAAAGAGGGAGAGGACAGAAAATGAATGTGTGTGTGTGTGTGTGTGTGTCTAGAACAGGGATTCTGTTCTTGATACCCAAAGCCCACAAGTCCTGCCCTCACTGAGCCATCCCATGTTGTCTCAGAGGGGCCAAAGGCAGACATCAGTCGCTTGCTGGTACACAGATATAGTACCCGAGGGAAGACAGAGAAAGCATGAGGGAGAGAGAGCAGTGTCTCCAGTCTCCTACTGCTTTCTGCTCTGTGGTCCCCGTCAATCAAACAACTCTGCATCTGAAAGAAGGCGGCAGTGGGCAGGAGTTCTTTGGAGCCCTGATTTTTTCCCTCAGCTTCTGCTATCTTAGGGCATCAATGTACCCCCACAACCAGGTTCTGCTCTTTTAAGGTCCACATGTAGATGGACATTTCTGGAAACACAGTTTTCATAAACATTCCCGCCCATACAAATAATGTTTCTGAAAATATCTCACCAACTCAGTGATAGTATATCACCAGCTCAGTGATACTATCTCAAAACTATATGTTTTCAAAAATTTCATATACATGTGGATGGAGCCTAGGTCAAGCACTTGTCTAAGTAAACCAGCCATCAATGTAGCCATCTATCTTTTTCTATGATTCTGCTGATCTACACATCTTTCTGCTTATATTCACTGGTCAGCAGCCTGTGAATGCAGACAGCTCCTTCAGCTGAGTGGTAAGAAAAGTGATGGTGAAAGTGTAATAAAGGGACAACTGAGAACTTGGTCTCGTAGTTCTGCTTTGCACTAGAGATAGCCAGACTCCATGAGTATGCCATGTACTCTTCAGTATTTCATGACTCCAGAAGAGTCTTGGGGAGGACTCATTGAATTGTAGGGGGGAGACTAGGCAGTGCGGTGTGACGGAGTGATGAAGCTCTGTCATAAAGAGCAGAAAGGAGAGATAAAGTCGGAATTTATAGGAGGTAAAATCTTTCTCCTAAACTTGTTACTTGATAACTCCATCCAGCACAATCTGTGTATGTCTTTATAAAAGTAAATCTCCAAAAGTGATATTTCTATTCAGATTCTGTGTAAAATCATAAAATGACTGCCCATCCTGGGCATGTGGCCCTGAGAGATGTGTGACGCAGCCAGCTCGAAGGCCAAGGCTGGTCATTACAAGGATCGCAAAGGCGATAATCCATCTTTAATGAAATCGGCTGCTGCCAAGTCTATCAGTTTCTGTCTCTCTCCCTTTCTCTGCCAACAAAAGTGCAGGGAGCAGAAAGAACAGGTTTCCATCTTCTTACTGTTACCTGACAGGATACACTAGGCCACACTCGCACACAATTTCACGCTTCCTGGACAGAGCACAGACGTCACTATGCCTGAAATCTGCAGCTTACATCCACACGCATTCTACGTCAACAAACGTACGCCATTAGGGCTTCGGCAAATGGGAAATCAGATTAATCCAGGTAACATTACTGGCAGAATTGCAAAATGAAGAACACTTACCATTTTATTATTGATTTCATGGAAATGAATTTCACAGACTTTCTCTACGACATCTTCATTCTCAAAAGTTACGAAGCCAAAGCCTGCAGAGAAACAGAGAGAAAACAAAAAGGGATTGAATAAATAATGTGTTGGTTATGATTTTCTCAATCAAAAAGAAAATAAGGGTCATGTTCTGTGAATTGCAACATCAGTTTGATAAGTAGTGAATCAGGACAAGTATCAGATGAAAACTATGACAGCCTTAAACATCATTGTGCCTTTACCCACCAAACAGACATTGTCTTTTTTAAAACCAGGCCAATGATGAAATCTCTGACATTATTAGACATGGTGAAGCGGCTCCTCCACACAAAGAGGGAGATGGGAAAACAGCACAAAGCCTGCTTAATGAGATTCACGGAAACCCGCTCTCCAGCATCTGAATTTCATTAAATGCATTTTGTGTTCCCTTCATTGAAATTTCACTGTATAACAAGCTCTCGTTTTTATGGTAATACGGGAGCAGCCAATATCTGAAATGTGTCACTGACCATGGTATTCTTTTTCTTCATATTTATTAAATAAAAGCTTAACCCTCTCCTGCTGGCCCAAAAAAAGAAGAGCTGCCGGAATTCATCAGGCATCTGCAATCCTCTTTTGCATTAGACTCTGATGGCGATGCACAAAGAGCAATTTTCTATCTGTATGGCTGAGCCTCAAAAGGGGAAATTACTTGCCATTGCCAAGTGTTGAGAGGGGGCTTACTGTGGGAACACAAAAGAAAACAAGCTGCGATGAATGGCAAACCGTTGCTTTGCTGTCTGTTTATTCCGGTCGAAATGTTCGGTAGTACCTGCTATTGCACATGCTTGTGAGTGCCACTCACACACACACACACACACACACACACTTCATCATCACAAGCATCATCTCTATATTCAAGAGCAGCTGTGTTATGGAGACAAGTGACATGCACAAAAGGAAGCCACATGAAAAGAGAGTCTAAGCACAGGCTTCTGCTGACAGATGGATGCGTGTGCATTACAGCATACAAGGAATGCTTATGCATCTCTATATTAAATACATTATACATGTCATAATACAAGTTGTTTTTCCTCCACCATGCATTTCACATTACCATATCTACTAAATCATGTACGTTAGCTGAGATCTGACAACCCGGATCTGGCGCAGAACACAATCCAAAGGCACAACTTTCAACATGCCGTGTTCCTCCACACGAGTCCTTCTAACGAGGTCCTTTTAAACACTCGACCCGCAGGGCTTTCCCCAAGTCAAATCCTAATCTGAGCTAACAGATAAAAAAAAAAAAAGGAAACTGCAGCCAAGATCTACACTTGAAGCTAACCTCTAACCCGGGAACCTCGGCTGCTCCAGGAGGAGAAATAAGTGGGGTCACAGGTCAAGTGCGGCTGATAAGGAAGACAGAGGGCTGTGGACTCTGCAACACAAACACACTACAGATAATAGAAGATAAGGGACAGCAGGGCTGATAAGAGGGCAAATAAATGAGGATGCTACCACAAGGACTGAATGCACAGTGCAGAACAACCACCACCTTTGGTAACACTGCGACAATGTCCAGTGATGTTTACTCTATATTACCAGGCCTAGTATGAGTTATCACCCAGACAGACACCAATAGAACAGTCTTTTCTCCTCAATAAACCAGGAGATGAGCCAATGGATGTGTCATTCTGGACTGATTATTTGTGCAAGTGTCCTGAACTCCATGATAAAAATTGACACCACCTGGAAGCTCTGAGCCCTTCAAAATCTCACACGCTCTCCACTGGCCTCAGGGGGAACACTGACTTTCAGTCATGGTAAATGGAGTATGTTTTAAATTCATTAATGAGAAATAAAATCTATCAGTGTATGTTCAACTTAGCTAACATTAGACAAGTATATAGTTAACATCGATTATCTATATTTAACAAGACATCAGCTGTTTTTTTTTTTGTTTTTTTTAACTTGCCTATGTAGCAAAATAATAAACTAAATAAACAAATATTTATTTGAAATCTACACTGTTGGTGATTGAAATGTATTCTTCCAAACCTCATTCAGGAGAAACAAGCCCCACTGCAGCAAGCTACAGATAGAATAAATGGAGGGAAATATTTGTTTGCAGTGTGAGTGTCTAGTGTGTGTTAGAACCATTCTCTCATCCCATAAGAGAGGGGGATGGGCTTGTGAAGAGCTCATGAGGTTGATTCGTGGGCTGCCTGCTTTCACAGTGTGTCACACCTTGCTGAGACAACGCACACTGTAGAAGGCTGCCATTGACGTCATAGTGTGAGGACAGAATCATTCTTTCCCGCCATCTTATACAAACACCTCATGGGCATCTTGTGCAGCGTTGGTTTGAAGGAACTAACGTTTGATTCAGACACTCGGAAAACATCCAGAGCTCATCAACTCACTCCCCCCATTTCTCTCCCGCCCCATTTTCCTTTACCTCTTCTTGCAACTTCAAGTTGTTCACCTCCCTTCATCTTTTCCTCTCATTATTTACTGTTAAGCAAGGAAATTGGACCTGGCAAGGGGAGCTGTAATCGGTGAAATAAAAGCTCTCGCTCTGACCGGGAGCTACTTTAGCACACCTCTTCTTAGAGAAGGAAAAGAGAACTAATTGGGCTACAGAGAGGAATAAGCAAGGTATATGAGCAATGAAGCTCAGAAAGTAGTGGCAGCTCTCCTGCAAGTAATTGCCTCCTTTGAAATACACCTCCGGTCTCGTAGGTGTGACACGGCGGGTTCAGACAAGAGCAGCTGGCTGAGATATTTTTCACGCCACAGTCTCGCTTCCGGAGGGTGTGTGAGGCTGCTAGAAGGGCAGGATTCGGGAGAAAGTAGTGGACTGGTTAACATGCCTGAGAAAGTGTAAGGGTGACCTTGCAAGTGCCACATTTGATATCTGACATATCACTCGTCATGAGCCAGCTGTCAGTGGTGAAGCCCAGGAGGAGGGTGACACTGTAAGAGAGGGGTTAGCACACATCTGGCTTCACCAGAGAGTCTCGCTGTCACTTGCACAGTCAGTTTCAGTGCCATAATGTAGTACCAATGCTGACCCAAGAGAGGCAGTGCTGTGATGATAACCCCTCAAACACAGGGTAATCAGGTTTACCAACTACAAGACAGAAATCCAAACAGACCAACATGCCTTGCATATATGTGCAGCATTTCAGCGCAGTATTCTCACATGTACCCGCTAACCCTGCTATGGCAGATGTTGAGGGATCCAGCAAACATGGAGCCTGACGTCTCTGTTACAGTTATGGATGGTGAGCATTGCTGCTGGAACAGACGGGGGAATAAGCCACACAACACACCACATATGCCTTTGCTTACTTTCTGCCTTCTCATCCTTGGACCGCACACATGCTAATATCCAGGAGGGCAGATAGTTTTGCAGCATGGGGGTTCTTACTGAAACTCAACCCGTCTTGCCCCATTTAATGACTGCCCACACTACTGTGGTCGCCCACTTTGTTCCCTGAATCCACAGAGCCTTCCCTCACACCTTCCCCATGCCCCCTTGAGAACAACAGATGGTAGACGCAATTGCCTCCCTCGTGTTATTAAGAAATGGCCGTTCCATTTCCCCTCCCACCCCTCGGGATTGGCAGCAACACCTTTCGCTTTCTCTTCCACGCTCTCCAACTTTCTCTCAACCTTAAACAATTGGCTTTTACGACAACACACCGATTTTGCAATCGCATGCCAGATAATAGGTGTTAGTGCCAGTCGGCTGGCCGTTGCGGATGACTGAGTTGTATCTCACACTTATTAGCCAGGCGCAAGCAGCCTGTGTCTCCACACACTGCAGCACATCTCTCTCTTTCCCTCTCAGCCAGGGTCTCTAACGTTTGAATCCCATTCTGCCCTTAGAGCAACACACACAAAAAAAAAAACATTTAAATGCTAAATTGATGAAATGCCAAGTGACCTTTGCTTAAAAAGCAGTTCAATGTATTTAAGGCAGAACAAATCAAGAGGCTCCGAGAGACTTCCAAGGAGACCCTAATTTCCACAAGTCAACGGAGGAAGTGTAAAGGAAGAAAGTTAGCACTGTTAAATGTTCAAACTGTCAAGCTCTGTCTGAGAGCTTCAACTCCTACATCTTTCCTTTGGGGAGTTATAAATGAGTGCAAATGCTTCTGCGAGCTAATGTCCTCTTCCAGTTCTTTCAAAGCATTTACACAACTGCATAACAGACCATTGGGATGATGCCAAAGACAGGTTTAACTTCTGTCAGAGTGAGGAGGGTGCACACAATTCACACTCACCAGCACACACACCTTTTTAATATGGAGAAACACAGCTGACAATTGGCAGGGCATGAACAGACGCAGTGTCTAGCCTGCACTATGGCAAGAAAAATGCTCAAGGCAGATAAAAGTCATGGACGGATATTTTATTTACACCGCAGACACACAGTTTGTCCAAAATTAACGTCCAACTGCATGGCCGTGGACACTGATTACATGAATGTAGCACGCTAGCACAGGCTAATGAAAGACTTATGAGGCAGCAGATATTATGGATGTTAATTATTTTCTGTAAAACAACCAACAGTTTTTGGATGGAAAGAAGACGCTCTGTGAACTTTGGACCTCTGTGGAATGACTGTCTGAAAATGTCCTGTTTCTCTACTCACTTTGTGCACCACAGTTAATTTTTACTACATCCACTATGTATCTCTAGTAGCCTAACCCGAAAGTGTACCCCCCCCCCCCCCCCCCCCAAAAGAACCTTACCACTAACAAAAGACACAGAGATATAAAATGTCAGGTCTATCAGCATGGAGGGTGAATTCTGGCTCTGACAGTTCCTCAGTCTCAGCTACATCACTCAAGGTCATAATGTGGTCTCAACTAGAGACTTTTTTTTTTTTTTTTTTTTTAAAAACTATTGTTGTAGTGCATTTGTGTTTGCTTAGAACATATAAGATTCATAAGACTCTTTCAGAATAATGTATTTGCATTTTGTACATCCATAACACACAAACACACAGGCACACACAAATATATAAAAATGCCTGGAAAGACAAAGGCAAAAGGGCTCTTGTGTTTATTTTGGTCGTGCAAATGTGTGTCCTCTGCTGATATCTCCTCCTAAAATCATACATCAGCATGTCCCCATTCCAAAGCCTGCTGACTCACACATATTCACCCTCAGGCTACTCTCACTAGCAACATGAGCCCAGCCGTGTGCGCGCACACACACACACACACACCCACACCCACACACCATTCATGATAGAAGTGGCGAGACGGAGGTCTACAGTCTTGCAGACGCAGGAGAAAGTGCCACGTTTGATTAATGGCAACATTAAATGTTAAAACTAACGGGAATAGGAAGTAAAAAAAAAAAAAAATCCTCATTCCTGCTACAAAGACATTGTGCAAAACAACTTGTAGAACAAAACAAATCACTCCCTCCAAATCGCTAATGATCTCTGCCCTACTTCCCCCTTGTGGTAAATCCGAGCGGCTAATGAGCGAGCGCTGAGGCAGCAGCAGGAGCAACGGCGGGGGAGAGAGGGAGAGAAGCGGATCAGCCCCGAGAGAGCAGCCCCTCCCCTGCAGGGGTAAAGCACTCTCCTTGCTGACATCTGACCCCAGCTGTCTCTGTCTCGCTCACTCTCTCTGGTTCATTCTCGTGTCACTGAACCACTACTGCCCGGAGCTTCAGTTTATTATTCAGTACCCGCCCTCTTCTCAGCCAATTGGAGAGAGGTGTGCATGTGACACGCCTCAGTGTAGACCAACGAGGAGTGTGCTACTGAGTGTTGAGCGGACACAGGGGGTGCAGCACTGATCTGCCCTGCTCACACAGGAGAGTGCAAAAGAGACAGATTGAAAAGGGAAACATGTGGAAGCATGTAGAAGAGGAACTTCATGAGCAAACTAGTTACAGTATAAAACAGTATAAACTAGTTATAAATAAATAAATAAATCTAATCTGGCAGCAAACAAAAGAAGAACAAACAGCACAAACCGCCCCATTTGCACCAAAATGCTGACTAGAAGAGGAAGGAGTCCAATTAACTGCTGCGTGAGAAATTTCACGGAAGAGCAGCCGAGATACATCAGCACCACCGGGCCATGCTTTTATTTTGTTTTATTAAAATGAGAGAAAACGGTGTAGCCAAAAATAACTAAATGCATCTAAACACACACACAAACAAACATGGCAAGCTTCACAGGCAAATAAAGCTTGGTAGTCATTATGATATGAACAGTTTCATGTAATCACAGTTTACTATATTTACACAATATTGCATTAAAATTAATTGTGTTCTGTTTAGTCAATAATTTTTACCCCTAAATCTACAAAAACAAAAGACACACACACACATGCTGGATAACCCAGGTGTTGGACTAAAAGGCTAAAATCTAGGTGTATGATAAATGGTTTAAAATGGTAATGAACAAATATCACAGTATGCTGATTACAGCATGTCTGTGAGTCCTTTAATTTGTCTTTAATTCCATTTTAAGTGGCACTAAAAAAAGCTAAAAAGTATATCTAAATTGATGAAATCCTCTCTGCATGAAGACTCAAATAATCTGGTGAAATCAAACTGGATTAATAGCGTTAGTGTAAACACGCTTATTTGTATTATGGCAGCTTGCCTTGCAACAATCCTGTGTATTAGCACTCCAACTTTTGCTTCTTCCTTGGACTGAATTTCTGTGTCACGTGTAAGTGGTTTTGGATAAAAAGCATCTGCCAAATGAATAAATGAATGGATGAGCATGCGAGTGCAATCCTGGCTTTGTGAAAATAGGCGGGCTCAGTCAGCTGTCTCTGCTGTGTGTGTCTGTGTGTGAGTACATTACAATTACTTCTGGTCAGATCTATTGACTTAACCCACAACATGAACAGTCTGTTGCTCTTTCTGAAGCAATTAAAAGCACACGCAGGAAAAGGCACTTGTCAATATAATGCGAGTGTGAGCACTGCAGGCTTTCGTTGCCTTTAAATAAGAGAGAAACTCGACTGATCGCATGTAGTCTTGCTAATCACTGAAAGCGCGCACACACACAGAAACACACACAGAAGTAAGGTTAAGGGCACAGCAAATGCACTCCTGACAGCTCCACCTTACAGAACAAAATCATTTCCATTATATACAATAACAAGAGCCTCTGAAATTTCCCGGGCTGTGATTAGTGCATGCAGGTTTGTGGCATTTACAGTGCAGGTAGGAATCCATGCCATCCACTTGCGCACGCACGTGCACACACACACACACACACTTGTCTGCCAGAAGAAAGAGCAACAAGTACAATCTCATCCCTCCATCTCTGTTTCCGTCTTTTCCTCTAAGTCAGGCTGATGTAATTACATGCGCATCAGGCCGGCTCTGTCCTTAATTACACAGGAAGCACAAAGGCCACAGTGCTGATGAGAGAGTTAGAGAGACAGCCATCAGTCAGCAACCGTCACACACAAACACCACTGTAGCAGAAGAGTGCAGGTGGGTGTGTGTGTGTGTGTGTGTGTGTGTCTGTATGTGTCTGTGTGAGGGTGTAGCTTCCTTAACATAAATCTCAGTTCATTTGCCAGCACGCTGGCTTCAGATTACCGTTTCACTGTTTTTGCATGGGCTGAGTGACATTTACAGAGCCAAGGACCTATCTTACAGAAATGATCTACCAATTACAGGAGATACAGAATGCTGTAACTGTGTGTGTGTCTGTATTTGTTCTTCCCAGTCAATCCAATGTAGGAAAAATACATTCAAAAATGAGGGGGAATTGGCAAATGACAAAATTGGGAGAAAGTGGGGTTTAAGAAAAAAATACACAGAGGATTGAGTGTTGCATAAACGGTTCAAATTAGTTTCTGGTGGGACTGACTAGCACAGAGACCACACTTCCTTCACTGAGACTGGCACAGACACCATATCATGTGTTTTAAAAAGATGACTTAATTAATTAATAAATATCTTAAAATAGTTAAATAATTATTTTGAGGGGAAACCCCTGCATATAACATGAGTCAATCAGTTTCAATAAACAAAAACAAACTACTAAACAAACAAAATATATAATAAAAATGCTCATTTCCACCTCTATTCACATGAAGGACATTTGGTAGGAATCTGAGCAAGCAGTTTTAATATAACACAATATAACAGCTAAGCATTAACATCACCTAGTAGCAGGCAAACCTGTGCGTCTCCAGGATGAGGAAGCTGTGTATTTCGTGAGAGTAAAACGGATGCAGTGCGTGCGAGTGCTCCCGACTACACACCTGTTTGTCAACACATATCCCGGCGGCTTTGTCTCCTCACGCTCACGCTAACATGCAAAGACATGCACAACAGAGAACATACGAGCGCACATCAATCACAAAGAGGGATAGAGAGCGAGCGAGAGAGAGAGAACAGGTGGTGCTGGAGTCTGGCATCCAGTGTGTGCCTGCCATGCAAATTTCTTTGTACTGGTGAATTGAGAGTTTATGAACAGGGTTAACACTGTGTGTGTGTTGCATGCTCTCCAGACATGCCCAGCACCCTCTACACACTTTCTGTGCTCACAGCTAAGACTAAAATCTCACAGATGTGTGTTTAGAGAAACAGCACGTGAGCCGTCTTGTTTTTCCGTGTGCGTGTGGGGGAGAAAAGAGAGCGATAGAGAGAGCAGGCAGAACAGTCTCTCGGCGTGAGCGCAGAGAGAACTATTTTGTCTATGTCTGTATGTAGGTCAGCGAACAGCGAAGGGCCATCAATTTCTCTGTCCTACTTAGTCACACACACACTCGCTTCTCATCTGAGCGAGCGCTGCTCCCAGATGCTCTTTTCCACAGCCAATACGGATGCCCCTTACTGCTGATCATGAGATACAAAGACAGGAAGAGAAAGACAGAATGCCAGTGAGCACCGTCCATTACCGGGCCCGTCTGGCTGCACTTAAACTGGCCCATAATAAGGTGCTGTTATTGGTCCATTCTCATGGAAGTCAGTCCTGGTCTGCGATAATCTTTATGTGGTCCATATTAAGTTTGATGTCTTATACACTGCCACAGTGGACATCATCTGTGTCCTCATAAGACACATCAGGAACTTGCACTCAGAAGAAATCTAGATGTCTCGTTATTGTTTAACTAAGATGTCTTTGTTCTCACTGAGAAAGGAACAAAGGCAAATATAGAGAGAGAATTGGAACAAGACATTGCTCCTCTTACGAAGCACGCTTGAATGTTTAAGGATTTTTGTGAGTGAACACACTTCCCTGTTTGAAAAAACTGACAAAAATATCCAGCATGCAGTAGTTCTGTGGTCAGAAAGTGACACTGATGAAGTGCAGAGGATAATTAACACAAACTGGTCCCTATGGTGGTACATTTCCATTGATGGACAGGGTAGAGGGGGACTGAAAAACAAGGACTAAGGACTTTGGGGTGTGCTGTTATAGAAAAATAATCAACAACAGGGTGGTGTAATGCAGCCTTTTATCTGTTTTTATCTAGTTAATTAATTAATATAATGGAACGTCCACAAATCAAGTTAGCACCTGTTTTCACTCACATTATACGAGCTGTAAACAGTCCTTCCCTCATGAGCCTCTCATTTTCTCTCTTGAAATTCGTGACAAAAAAAATGCTAGTCATGTTACAGAGAAACCAGAAAGCGTGATGTTTTCTGTATGCTACAAAGCCCTGTGACTGGAGACTCCTTCTTTGATATTATTTTTTCTTTGTTAAATAATGTCTCCTTTTTGCAATTCATTTATTATTAGTCTTAGATTATATGGAGCATATACCATACAAGTCTCTGTGATTGAAGCTATTATCTTAGTCATGTTACAGAAAATTAATCAGCACTTTCTGTCCAGTCAGAATCGTGAATTCAACAGCTCTGTGATATGTCATTTAGTATATATTATTATACAGAAAAGGCACCTTAATTGCCAGTGGACATGATGAAAGTCCTATAAGTGTAGGTACAAGGTAGATGTACCTAATTAACTAAAAGTAATAATCTAGCAATAATATAATATAATAAGTTTTTACACTGACATTACACTGACATTGATTAAATGGTCAGAGCTGAATGGGGATTTTGAGCTCACTAAGTTTTTGATGGCTGAAATGGACAATACCTTTGGGGTTGGCCACCTTGGGGAACTCTGAGAACTTGGCTCAATTTTTAAACTGGAATTGGGAAAGCAATTGGGAAATTGGGAAGGCAGATATGCACCTTTTTGTGCCGCCCGAGAGCCTTGATACGGATACATTCTCATCCCGGCTTAATTACCATTTTTCATTTTGCGATGAAATTCGGATTTGGACAGGAGATAATGAATAATAAATGAGGGCTGGATGGGAGTGTGGGATGGAGGGATGGCAGGGGAACACACAGACTCTGGATTAGGACACCAGAAGACGTGAAGAAGGAACAGTGTGAAAGGGCTGGAGAAAGAAAGATGGAATGAGAGGCAAAGACAGAGGAAAAGAACATGATGTGCCGATAACCGGTTATCCAATATACCCTGACACTTCAGAAGTACACTGCTTCCTCTCATCTGCTGTTCTGTTGTTTTCCAGAAACATTTCTTCCTCCTGACCAGATGCTGAATGGATATTACAAAAATCACTGCCTTCAAAAATCAGCCTGATAAAGAATTTCTAGCAAAATAAATAAATAAATAAGTAAAAAACCCTCAGACATCACTGGATATACTGTAGATGAAACTGGATGAATTTCTAGATGAATTTTTCCCCTTTCCAGGTAAAGTGGGCAGTCCTAATCTCTACCCTCACCAATCCAAAGGCTGATGTCACTTGTCCCTCCCACACAGATCCTGTCTTGGGTGGTGAGTCCGAATGGCCCGACGAGTGAACTCAGACTAGTATGTGAAAGCTAACCTAGTGAGTAATGCCTACTGTGCTAATTCTGTAATTCAGTAGGTTTGCACGTAAACAATCCTGATTCTCAATATTCTCGGACAGGTCTCGGACAGAGGGGTATCAGTGTGGACGTTTAGTCTCTGTACCTTTAAACACTTTTTAAAATGCTGAGATAATAAATGTAAACTGTGATAAATTGCTACACAATATAAAAACTGAATAGCGGCACATGCGTTGTATTCTGTAATTAAAAGAAATGATCCTTCCAGTTTTTCCCATCTCCCCTCCATTCTATAATTGCATTAGGATTTCAGCAATGCTTGTGTAAAACCTCCGCCAGCGAAAACCCTGAGGAGTGCAACAACGCAGAGTGAGAGCAGAGGACCGGCTGGTTAACGGATCGAAACGCATGTGCCCAGGCCATAAAGAAGCATTGATTAAGCTTAATTAGGCACTCTCCTATTTACGAGTGTGCTTGCAGGCAGTGTTTTAAAAGCGAGGTACCGGATCAATTCGCCCATAATGAAGAACATTGATGTTGGCACTTTGCGGCCGTGGCGTCTACGATTCTAGAAGATGGCGCTTAATGAGCGAGCCAAAACACTTGTAAGCTCGACTGCTTCCTTTATTTTCACACAGATCATAATTGAAGGCACGGAACCTTGGTGTGCTTGAGGAACGCTCGTATACAGCCACAGACGGCCGTAACAACATTAAACGCTACCAGTCCTGATGCATTGTGGGGAATAAGAGCGGTCCAGGACACACTGGAGAAATACACTGAAATGAGCACTGGAGGAACATATGTGATTACTGTTTACACACAATTAAGAATGAAAAGGCCTCTGACCAGCCTTTAAATTACTCTCTCTCTCACTCACACACACACAGAGTCTAAAGCAGGGTCATCTGCGTGAATGTTCAAAGCATCCAGGTTTCATTTTATCCTTTAAGTGCAGCTTAATTGGCTGTGTGATCCCACGTGAGCGTGTTTGCAGCAGTACTGCTGCCATCACTCTTCACACACACTTTAATCATGGCACCTGGGCCCCAGCCAACATGAATTAGCCACGCTGAAAAGCTCTGCACCGAACCATGGCTGCTTTATTTACTCCTTTGTTCATTTCGTTTTGTTCGCTGACTGCGTCTCTCTCTCTCTCCTCTCATCATCTGCTCACTAGAGAGCCCAATAGAAGCGAAAGAGCAAGAACCAGAGTCAAAATCTCAAACTGTCTCAGAGAA
This sequence comes from Pangasianodon hypophthalmus, assembly GCF_027358585.1. Taxonomy (NCBI): domain Eukaryota; kingdom Metazoa; phylum Chordata; class Actinopteri; order Siluriformes; family Pangasiidae; genus Pangasianodon; species Pangasianodon hypophthalmus. Next base: position 3,591,573 of record NC_069726.1, on the reverse strand, counting down.
TGTGCTAATCAACATGTTCATAATCAGTTAGACTTAAAAACAAGAGAGGACTGAAGAGCACTCATTTAAAAAATGTACTAAATTCATATTCTTTGGAGCAATATTAAGTTGGCCTTTCGTCTTAAGCATATTTATAGTTGACTGTCTAACTCTTGTAGTAGAGACTGTAATTATTTCGACCAATTAGCTTAAGTATTTGAGTATTTGTTTTATCTTTAAATGAGAGACAATGATCTTGGTGTGTTGTACTAGTTAGGCCAGCTGTGCGTATTGCCTGGGCCAGGGACAAACCATTTAAGAAACACAAAAACACACAATCTGTGAAATGCAACACTAACTAATTCGTGTTTTGCCTGAGTTGGTCCCTGTCTCCTCGTCAGTGGTGCTCCAGCTCCCAAGTCTCAGATTCAGTGTCACTATCGTCAACTGCTGGATCCAGCACAGAACTACAGATGATTGAGCCAAGTACTTGAAAAATACCATAGTTAGGAGGATCAAAAAAACGCCTAGCCATAGTTCAGCAACTCTAGTTTTTAAACATGAACTATCAAAGTGTCTGTAGTGTCCTGTTGGCCAATCACACGCATGTATATAAATTACTTATCTGAAGGCAGCTCACTGATAAAAAAAACAAAACAAACAAAAAAAAACCAAAACAAACAAACAAACTCTTTTTTTTTTTTTTTTTTAATTTACCCTCTCTGGTCTGATTAGTCAAGTCGTGACATGGATTGTAAAAACAAACTGACTACTTAACTACCTGACTATAATGTGTAAAGATGACTGTACAGAGAAGTATGCATATATTCTCTGCTTCAAAACAGACATTCCAGACTAACTGCTCATAGTCTAATTATAGTATTTGTATATGTATTTATAAACACACACACTAATAGTTAATAGAATCTCTAGTTAAAAGTGGTAACATGAAGCACCAGTGTCGAACTAAACAATCACACTTCAAATTAACCTGTTTTATTTATATTTACAAACTAATCACTAATGATGAAGTATTACAAAGTAACCTGTCAACATTCTGTAATGTTAGTCGCTTATCTGGACCTTGAGTAATGTTAGTTAAATACCTCTGCAATAGACTATACTGTCATTCATGCATTTATGTTTCCAGTTGTTTCCTGATGGATTAGTGTCATCACTTGCAAGTACTCAAGTAGTCGTGGCACTCTTAAGTCGTACTCATTCCAACCCTTGTGTATCATTGTGGCTCTCTTAATCCTAAAATTCTCACACATTTTGGGCTGCTTGGTGGAAACTTGCTGTCATGTCCTTTAAGAGCTTTGTGACTGCATTCTGCCTCACTTTGTAAATCCCTTTGGATAAAAGCATCCACCAAATGAATAAATGCAAATGTTTACGTGGGAGCTGACAGCGGCTTACTACGGACGCATGCCGAGTCGTTGCCATGTAAATTAGTTACAATCGTATTATTGCTTTCCTGAAGACTTCATCACGACACTGGCAGAAAAAACGAGGCATGCTATCTTGTCAAAGCCCAAGTGAAAAAGGAGGAAATGCACACCGACTCTGAGAAGTAAAGCTTTCCTTTTCTCCTCTCTCTTTCTATGTTTCACTCGTTCGTTCTCCCTCTTTAGAAATGTCTTTTAACTCACTCTTTGCAGAGGAAAGTTCATTTCAATCTCAAAGGCCACATCTGTGGAGCCAGAGCAGGGCTCTAAATGAGCGGAGCTAATCCTGTACCACGGGGACGCTCCACGGCAACTCTTCACACACGGGAGGACACAAGGGCTGGAGACAGAATACAGTGATAGTTTACTTCAACTGCACCTGAAGCTTTTTTTTTTTTTTTTTTTTTTTACCTCCTCCACTTTAGACGCTCGGCACCGTTTTTGAAGGTGGCAGAAGTGTGCAAGCTGGGAGATAAAAAAAAAAAAAAAAAAGGGTATTTGGACGAGCCTGAAAGTGTCCATCAAACTGAAAAGTGATTCATCCTTTTGGACAGGGAAGTCGGGGAAGTCCAGGGTGTGTGTCAGGCCTCGTTACTCCTGGCAACCCAAGAAAAGGTTTACACATTACAAAGCTCTTTAGAGGTAGGGGTATGAATTAGCTTTTCAAAAAGAAAAAAAAGGGGGGGCGGGGGCAAGAGACTGAAGTTTATAAACATTACTACACATACAGTGAGGTGACGAGTGCGGTTTTGTGTCACTGGCCTCTCCTGAAGTGCTGTACCTTCCTAATTGCCCTTTAAGATGCCCCGATCAATGGCACAGTGGGCACCACTGCCTGCCCACCCCATTACGGGCCACTCGCCTTTGAAGCCTTGGAGCCAGCAGGGTCTCCGGCACCAGACTCAGCTCAGTTTAATTCATCTGAAAGGTTATCCACACATACACACACCTCCACCTTTCCTTCGATTCAAATCAGGAGATAAGAGAACAGAAGGCCAGAGCCAGAGCTGGACCACCCCAGTAGCACTGATAACAAATGGAGGTGGATGAAGTGCTGCAGCCGAGGGTCGGAGGAATGCCGTCTGCTCTGCATGTGCTGTGATGAGAAAAAGAGCAAGGATGCGGGGAGAAGAGAGAGATGGAGTGGAGTGAAATCAGTCGAATTCCTCTTGTTGTACTTTAAGATGTAGTTTTGCCTTCAAGCATCAGCAGATCGGCAGCTTTAAATGTCAGTGGTGTGAGCGGATCAAACGGGCAGCTGCATTTCTCACTTTCAGCACTACAGTACACCTCCGTCTGATGGAAGCTGGAGGGAGAGATAACTGCCATACACGCACACACATGGTCCAACCTCTTCCATCACCTCTACTGAACAATATGGCATAAACCAGTATCCGGTATAAAGCCAATCCACTGGCAGTGTCAATCAAACTAGCAGGTTTAGGATGCTGATATTCAGTATTACTTCTGCTACAGATCAAATTTTCCACTTACCTCAAATCTTTAAAGACATTTCGTGTTATTTGCTTCTCAAGTTTTGCACAGGAGCTACAAGGCTAATGTAGCTAACAAGTAATGGAAGTCTATCTCAGTCAAATTTTGATGCAACTGCTTCTATGCCACATAGCATCATTTTTAAATAAAATTGGATTTCAGGTAAATACAATATCATTTTGATTAATTTTTAGCTTTAGTGAACAATTCTACCTTCACGCTTTAGGGGACAGGGTCTTGGAAGAGTGTTGTAAAAATGTTACTAGTATCAATGCAACCACGCCACACAACCAGCAAGCACAAGGCTAGGTCAGGTTCACTTGCCATATTACACGCAAAGATACCAAATTGTGTTAAGGGGAAAAAAGTAACTATGGGGCGGCCACTTTGAAATTCATGGTGTTAAGTCCTTCAGCAGGTTTTGTTCATATTTATAGATGACTGTAATTCAGATTGCTGGGCAGGAAGGGTGGCAGTAACAACCCCAAAACCAGGGTAATGGATTTTTCTTTTCTTCAAGATGACACGCTGCCTATCTTGTTACATGAGCGACAATTGGATAAATGAAGCACCTGATACAATTCTGAAAGTTTTCGTGCAATATGATGCGATACAATGTGAATCAATATTGTGTAATAGTGTAAACTTGCTTCATTGGGAGTGACAGAGTGAGAAGCCACGCTTCCTTCAATGAAACTGACAGGCAAATAGGCCACGCCTCCTTCACTAAAATTCATAGGCACACGTGCCATGTCTCCATCGCTAACACTAACAGGGACACAGGCCACACCTCCTGCACAGAGACCAAGACTGACCTAGGAATTTCCCTTCCCTTAAACTACTTGTAAAGGAGACTCTTGTACAGACCCGCTTATAATTTTTTTTTGATCACACTCTTTCATCACTCCGAACACTTCATCCTCCCTGGAGGAGTGAGAAAGACGAGTGAGTTGCTGCTTTAGGGCTCCAAATGAGGGTGTAAGTGAGGAAACGAACATGACCTCAACATCACACATATACACACATGCATACACTTCCAAGATGGAGAGAGGTAGAGGAAGAAAAGAGCATGCGACTCTTTGAAGTGCTCTACCAATCAGAGGGCCTGGTCGCCATGGACACCGCTCCATCAGGCCCCACAGGTGGTCTCAACACAGTCCGTCACACCTCTGTACGCGCGTGTGTGCACGTATACATGCGTGCATGTTCGTTTCTGGGCTCCTGACTAGTCTGTATGGGTGCAAATTTTCCGTGGGTCTAAATGGCCCCACTTTTACACACTTGAATACACACAGACACACTTGGACACACACAAAACTGGGCACAGAAAGACACACAACGATACACTCAAACTCACACACAAAAACGCACAAAGTCACACTGACACATACAGGCCAGATACTCACACAAACACACTCATGCACACAGTCAGACACATACACAGTCAAACTAACAAAAAGAACTGAACACACATATGGACATACACGGACACACTCAGGACTCATACACATAAAAACACACTATCAGACACATACATACATACACACAGACACAAACAAACAACACTATCAGGGACAAATATACACACAATCACACAGACACATCTGAACACAAAAGGACGCACACAATCAGACAGATACTTGGGCGCACACCCAATTGGACACACACAACACATACACACACTTAAGATAGACATGGACACAGACACATGAAGACACACTCACAAAGATACATATACTCAGTCACACAAAGGTTCACAAACAATCACATTATTTTCTACATCTGATTTATAAGAAATTAAAAATGTGAAAATCTTCAAAGAAGCAACTGGAGAAACTCATGTAGACTCTTCTGCTTCAAACTGGAGCCTTTTCATTTCGAGGTTAAGTAAGGTTAAAATAGTAAAATTATTTTTGCTCAAATGATGGTGATTAATCAGTTTATCATCTGGTAAGAGTGTGATACAGACGGTTGAGCACTGAGCATTCCTCTAAGCTTCGGAGGAATTTCTGCATCTGTTATGATGATGGCTGCAATTTTGAGCAAAAGAGGTTAAAAGCACTTGGAAAGAGGAAAAAAAGAGAAAGAAATGCATGAGACACAGAGTTCCTTCCGCTGTTCTTTAAGTCGCAGCGCTGCCTTCGAGCATCAGCAGATCGGCAGCTTTAAATGTCAGTGATGTGAGCGGATCAAATGCTCAGCTGCATTTCTCACCTTCAGCACTACACTGAGCCCGTGCTCTGTTCAGGACAAAGTAAACTGTGGATACACGCTGTGTTTTTCCAGAATGTCCATCATACTGACAAAACTCACTCATAACTGAAAAAAGGAAGAATTCCTGATGAAAAAAGAGAGGAATAAATAAATAAATTAATGGCTAAAAGATTACTTCTATCAGTTACACTTTTCCCACAGCACTGCTCAATTCCCAAATCTGACTGCGATTTTATTTTTATTAACTTCAAGAGAGAGAAAAAGAGAGGCTGGTGAGGAATCGACTGTTTACAGCTGCTATGACGTAAGTGATAACTTGTTTCACAGATGTTCCAAAACGATAAATGTAACTATAAATTGGGAGGGAAAAAAAGCACTGTCATTCATTAATAAATGAATAGCCCGATGCCCGCCAAACAAACAGTATTTTTGCTCATACCTGCCAGCAAAACACACACCCAGCATAAGATACATCACTCCATCACTCATCTCTCCGTGTGTGATGACAGTTTCCCATTTCTGTTATTCTAAAAGTTAGCTCTCCTGTAACACCTGATAACTGCTCCACTACAAGTGATGCTGTCTCCTGGACTTAATGCAACTCATTTTGCACTTTTCAGAAGGCATTTAATAACAAGGCCATTACTCAGCGTTCAAAAACCACACACCCTGACAGCCACGTGCCACTTCAAAACACTCACCAGCAGTCGGCCAGACGAGGCTCCGTTGTCACTTTAAGCGGCTAAATTGGTGCTTTTGAGCTAGTGACACTGAGTATCAGGAGCTAATTACAGCAAAGCTGAAAAAACTGCCCTCACTCACACTGATACACACTCATTCCACGTGAATAATTAAGGCTTGCGAGGGAAGTGCACGTAAATTACAAACCCGTATAATTAGCGGCATTAAATATTGCGGCGAAGAGGAGTCGAGAGGGATGAGAGTGTGATGTGCTGCTGTCTGACCCTTCAGTATCTGCCACACTGACAGTAAAGAGAGTGAAAGTCAATGAAACAGCTGAAGGAGTGCAGAAAAAAGGAAAAGGGATAGACATGAGACTTAAGCAGGATGAGTGCCGTTTCTGACCCCAAATTTTCACTTTATTATCAGCAGACATCCAAATGGTTATCAATGGACTCTCATAACTATAACTACAGACTGATGACAAAGTATTGCTGTAGGGGGCACTTATTTTTGCTCACATTGTTTGGGCTCACTTGTCCCTTTAGAGTTACACGTCACTGCAAATCAATCCAAAGCTCTCTAATGAAATATTTCTATCCTGATGGGTGTGGCCCCTTCAATGACACCTCCGTCCCCATGATGAGATGACAGCACTTCGGTTAAAGTGTCTGATTATGATTCTCCAAGTGCTCTTACATCTCAAAGTTGAACATGTGATCATACTTTTGTTGCAGAACAGGATTAGCCCTCAGCAAATTCTTACAGTGGTTCAGATCCTACTTAAGCAGTTGTAAATACTATGTAGCACTGTGTATTTATGTTTCCAAGCTATGATTCAATTCTATGCGGCATTCCCCAGGACCCCATTCTTGGTGCCTTTTTTTTTTTTTTTTAATCCATTTATATATCCACAAGCTGGTATAAAAATAAGTAGAAGAAATCTTTTCACCAAATAACAACAAGCTACAGGTCTTCAGCACCAGCATTCCTAGTCTTTAAAGAAATGCGATCTCAGCTTTAAGGGAAAAATCCACAAATGACCTTCATATTAATCCTTATATTTAACATGTGATCTACACTAGCATCCAAGATTTATTTTGTTATGAAATTTTGAGCTAACTTTTTAAAGGTTTAAACATCTTTCATTGACATGTTGCTCTGTTTTCACTGTGGTTAATTGTTTCCTACATTACCGACAATGCTGTGCTGATAGTGGTGAAGTGGGATTTAGCTATCGCTTCATCTCTTTCTAAAGTGAGTGATGCAGTGATGCTTTAGTCCTTTAGTCTGTCCAGCTCTCTCACCTCCTCATCTGTACACACTGTTTAAACAGATCAGCTTCCAACGCTTTCATGCTAAGCCATCATCAACATCCTCATGCTTGTCACTTCGTGGATCGCTAACTGGCCGAGACAAGTCTCTGCCATAACTCAACAACGTATAGCTGCATTGCAATCTGGGACTCTGAGTTCAGCGTTTGTTCCACTACTTTTATGCTGGTTTTCTAATTAATATGGCGTCAAACATCGCTGGAAAATGGTGAGTGAGTAAAGAAGCTCTAAATTGTTTTTAGGAGCTAGCAGCGAAACCTGACTGTTATCACTTATGTTTGTGAGTGCTGAATTTTTTTCTCCTATTAAACACCATTGTCACAGTGCGAGCAATGTAAAATTAGCATGACACGCAACCACTACCTTCTTAACATATTAACAACCACATTGGTATTGCGCACAATTCTCTAAAGTCTGTGACACACACTGCATTCCTGCTAGTGGGAAATACATACATGCTTTTGTCAACCAGATGGGATTATTCTCTTATCTAGCTGACCCAGGGGCTCTATTACAAATTTACAACGAGTTCAGAATGCCTCCGGCAGAATCGCCATGTACCCTAAGTGTGTTATACTGGCCCTTAAATCTTTTTAGTGCTGTTGCGCAGACCTGATTTCTCAATTTTTTTATTCTTTTTTTTTGCCTTAATTGTGTAGCTATAGTGAAAATGTATGTTAGTTATGCTCCATCTAGATCATGCATATCAACAAATAGCATTATATCTGCCATCCTAGCAGAACTGCCTATTTCTCAGGCCCCAAACACTGATATTTTCTTGCTGAACAGTTATCTTACTCCTAGTCTGTATAAAAAAAAAAAAAAAAAAAAAAAAAGAAAACAAAAGGAAAAAAAAAATCCCCACACTGCGAAACAGACCAGAGCAAACTCTATGCAATCAAGTTTTGAAGACGCTGGAGAGTTGTTGTAGATGACCTCTGCTCCTGTAAGAGCTAAAAGCCCAACTAAAGCGAGTAAAACTTATGAAATATGGCATTTAACTAGCTGCTTCTTTTTTCAGTAGACTTTATTGCGCTTTCTTTTTATTTATTAGTTAATATTCTCTTAGTACTTTATTGGTTACTGTGGAACACTTTGTACACAGTTTTAAACACGCATTCAATACATCATGTTTATTGTTAGGAGAGTGCTTAATGTGCATTTATTTTATTTGAACACCTCACATGAAACTGTGGAATAGCCTTTCTATAGCTCAGAAAATGTTTTTAAATCCAGATTAAAAGATACTTGTTTAACCTTTAAACCAAATCTCATTACCTCTAATTCACTTTGAAGAATATTTGTGTTTATGTGTAAGTCCGCATGAGCAAATCTACAGATCACGCTGACTGATGATGTATGCAGAACATAGTCATTTTCTTTAATCGCAGGTCTATCGTTAGAGGATCATCGTTTAATCTGACATGGAGAACACAGGTTATCACACAGTCTGCATCTTGAACTGTGATGAGTAATAATTAAGACCACTGAAATCACACATTCTAAAACCAGATTTAGTCTTATGACTTCCACCGATTAGCCATAACATTAAAACCACTGACAGGTGACGTGAATAACACGGATTATCTCGTTACAGTGACACCTGTCAAGGGGTGGGTTATATTAGGCAGCAAGTGAACAGTCAGTTCTCGAAGTTGATGTGTTGGAAGCAGGAAAAATGGGCGAGCGTAAGGATCTGAGCAACTTTCACAAGGGCCAAATTGTGATGGCTAGACAACTGGGTCAGAATCGTCTCCAAAACTGCAGGTCTTTTGGGGTGTTCCCAGTATGCAGTGTATAGTGCCTACCAAAATGGTCCAAGGAAGAACAACCGGTGAACCGGCGACAGGGTCACGGGCGCCCAAGGCTCATTGATGCATGTGGGTAGTGAAGGCTAGCCTGTCTGGTCCGATCCAACAGAAGAGCTACTGTTGCACAAATTGCTGAAAAAGTTAATGCTGGCTATGATAGAAAGGTGTCAGAACACACAGTGCATCGCGCCTTGCTTCGCATGGGGCTGCGTAGCTGCAGACCGGTCAGAGTGCCCACGCCACCACCACCTCCACCGCCGAAAGCGCCTACAATGGGCATCAGAAATGGACCATGGAGCAATGGCAGAAGGTCGCCTGGTCATATGGACAGCCGCGTACATGTGCGTCGCTTACCTGGGGAAGAGATGCCACCAGGATGGAGGCAGACTGATGCTCTGGGCAATGTTCTGCTGGGAAACCTTGAGTCTTGGCATTCATGTGGATGTTACTTTAACACGTACCACCAACCTAAACATTGTTGCAGACCAAGTACACCCCTTCATGGCAACGGTATTCCCTAATGGCAGTGGCCTCTTTCAGCAAGATAATGAGGCCTGCCACAGCAGCACAAGGGGGACCTACACAATATTAGGCAGGTGATTTTAATGATATGGTTGACCATTGTATTTTGTTAAACTTGTCAGGATTCATAGTAATTCCCTTCTGAAGGAGCTCTCAGGTTGAATAAATAAAGATTATTATTATTATAACATTGAATGTGTGGATATTCCTCCTTTCTAAAGGAGTGTGTCTGAAGCAGCCAGTCATTCAACAGCGGATAACCCAAAAGCAAACAACTGCTAACAGGATTAATGCTTTCTTCTTTCATCACATCTTTAACACTGTCTTCCTTCAGTGACTCTTACGTGTATGTGAAAAAATAAAGCCCATCACAGCTGGCACACCACCACAGGTAGAAGGAAGAAACTGCTGGGTGGAGAGACAGAAGCTGAGTTTGGCCCAGAGAATCCCTCTACCTGCTATCACCCACAATACGCTGTAGTCTGTACAGACATTTAAATTACTGTATTAATGCCTGTCATCCTTGGGGTTCACTGAGCTGCCATGTGCATGAGATGGCAGACGAAACCTCCACATGACGTTTATGTTTAATCGTCATACTGTTCACGTAAGACAGCAGAACATTGTGTCCACGTGAAATACGCTGGTACAGTCACGTCTTTGGTGTTTGGTGTAAAAGTAAATCCATATCTGTGTTGCTTTATGAGCAGCTGGTCTTCAACGTGTGCACACACGCGCGCACACAGACACAGACACACACACAGACACCTAGCAGGGCATGTCTGATCTCACACATCTCCTCATCTATCACTCAGGCTTATAAAGCTACAACGTGAGCAGAAATTCTGCCTCAAATGAGCTGCAGCCTCTCAGATAGAGCAGTCCTAATACATATGCTGATATAAATTGGGATTTATAGATGAGCGTGATATTAAATCGACACTAAGGTATTTCATAAAACTGCATATTGGTTTCTTGTGTATATTGTGATCCCACCACCCAATTGGAGACACTGAACAGCTGAAACCTTAAATCACATTAAGGTGACATTTTAGGAAGCCAAGTACAAAATATCTTGCAGCACATTCCATTTGTTTTCTCCCGCGATTCCGCTTGTTGTTGATTCCTTAAATATTTCTACTCTCACTAATCTACTTGTGTAAAAACGCAGTCTCTCATCTGCTCTGATTGAGCCGTTACTCTGTGCTAGAGCTAAGCGGCATAGCATTAGCGCAGGGTCTGGCTTGTCTCCCTGTATGGAAACGGGCTTGTGGGATGCAGCTGACAGTCAAAGCCTTTATATTGTCGCTGATTGGAAGTGACAGAAAGAAAGAAGCTCCGCTCGGAAACAATGAAGACAATTTTGCAAGTACTGGAAGCGTGATTACTGAGAGAGAGAGCGAGAAAGAGAAAAAGATACAGAGAAAAGGAGTCCTCTATTAGCGTCAACACCCAGACAGCTGGATTATAATCTTTATGCCTTTTTCTCTTTTCCTTTCTGTTTTACACATCACTCCCAACTAGTCATATTCTGATATTTCATTTTCAAACACTGCCAATTACCTGACATTTTATTTTGTTTTACAACATTATCACAAAGTTACACAGTGTTCCCACTTATTGTGAAGTACTCAATCAGCCAACTAGAGGTGCGTCTCTCCCTCTTTCAGACGATATGATACACATCTCAACACATAGCAAAAGATATGACACCAAAAAAAAAAAAAAACCACAATACAGTTAAACAATTCGATTCACCTCAATTCAATACTGATTCAATACAGACCCAATTCAATATGATTCAGTTCAGTTAAATTTAACATTTAATGAGTAGAACAGAATGGAACAGAGCTCCTAATGCTAATGCTTCATCTTTGTCGGCAAACCGGTGAGTGAATTGTGTTTGTATTGATTTGATTTGAATATTGAACTGTTTTCCTTTTTTGATTCAAACCAGATCTAGGCTTGTAAATCTATGTATAAATATGTAGCGGACTCGAATCTGCTTTTCAAGCCAAGGCATGATTGATGTTCAAAGTTTGCTTCTTTAGTTTTGGGTTGGAGCTACAAGGGAAGTAATGGAAGTCTCATTAAAATCATTTCCTTAAATATATATGTAGCTTTACCCATGTCCAGATCTACAGTGACGTCACAGATGTTGTTTAGGACACACTGGGACTTTGTGTCATCTGTAAACATGAACAAAACTTCGCCGCGTAGCTGAAGACTAACAGTAACAATATGGAGGTGGCCATGCAGATGGTAAAATAGTTACACTCTGCTATTTTGTTAAGCAATTTCTTAAAAAAAAAAATAATAATATTCCTAAATTAATTTGGAGATATTATTGGAAAATATTTTGGGTAAGATTGATTTCTGTTACTTGGTAGCTTCATTAGACTTTAAACTAAAGAACCAAACATTGGACACCAAACATGTTTTAACTGATCCACTACATTTACAGAAGAGTTTTGTACATTTAATTTTTGTTGAATCAAAATGAACAAAATTATTGTGTTTATTTGTGTATCATTTTTCAGTGTATTATGCACTTGACAGAATTTCATTTGAGCAGAGATAGATGCATGACGCCCTTTCAAAACCTTGTATAACTGCAGCTTTCTCAAAATGCCACCTACCACACTAGAAAAACATTGTTCATTCATCTTTAATAAGAGCTTTAATCCTGGTCAGGGTGGTGGTGGATCTGGAGCCTATCCTGGGAACAGTGGGTGTGAGACTGGAATACACCCTGGATTTGATGCCAGTCTATTGCAGGACACCATATACACATATTCACACACTCATTCATAACTAGGGGCCAGTCCACCTACTGGTATGTTTTTGGACAATGGGAGGAAACCAGAGAACCTGGAGGAAACCCACATGTATACAGGGAGAACATGCAGAACTCCACACACACAGTAACCTGAACTCAGGATCAAACCGGGGATCCTGAAGCTGCAAGGCAGCAACACTACACACTAACAACATTGTGCACACTCCTAACGCCAACTGACCCTGCTTTTATTTCCTGCTCATTTTCTGTCTCTAGACTGTGTAGGAGATTCCCAGGAGCAGTTGTAATAAATCCATCCATCCTGTGCACAGAGGGCAGCTAAGGTAAGCGTTAAGATGCTCAAGCATTCTGGTGATCGTGGCTGTGCCTCTTACAGGTAGTCCTGAGGGGGCAGTTGTGGGCAGCTCATCTACCCTAGTCTCATTCACACAGCCAGAGAAACTCTAGTGTGATGAGCACTACAGCACGTATAGTGGACTTCCAATGGAGCCTCTTTATAGAGTCTGTTCAGGGTGGTGGGAAATGCAATGTTTATCACTCTCTCACACACATACACAGTCAGTGGTGAATATGTCTGAAGAGTGTGCATTCTATGGAATGAATGTCTGACAGCTCTCCATCAGCCATGTGTGTGTGTTAGGACAGAGGGTGTGTACACTATCGGCCACAAAGGGAGTTGGAAAAATTGGGGAGATCAAAAAGGAGTATCTTTGGTACACACAAGAACTCTACACACAAAGGGAGAGTATGTGTGGGTGAGACAGTGTGTGAGAGGGACAGTGCGAGTGCTAGTGTGTGAGAGCTGGATTCGTTTTTACATTGTGCGCTCAGCCCTCCATGTCAACCACACAATGGGCTGGTCTTGCGTCGGCCCACCTTCTCCAGTAGACATAAATATATGCCAGGGACCTATGTGCTGAGTGTGTGTGTGTGTGTGTGTGTGTGTGTGTGTGTGTGTGTGTGTGTGTGTGTGTGGGGAGAGTGGACAGCATAGGGGCCTCGGGCCTGCTCCGATAAGGCCTTCGGCTGACATTGTCCTCTAGAGATAAAAAGGACTGAAATGAAATCTGAAGGCTGAAAGAAGCCATTTTCTCCTCTCACCTCCCCCTGGAGCTTATCCGTCATAGAGAAAGGGCTGAAATGGCAGTGCTGGAGAAAGAGAAAGAGAGAGAGGAAGAAAATAAAAAAAAAACCTGCTCAGGTACATGACCAGTTTCCCTCACCTTCTTTAAGTGGAGAAAGTGAAAGCTGGAGATGGACAAACACAGAAGGACCCCACTTCCTCTGAGTTCTTGGTCCTATTTCCCAGTCAGCTGACAATATTATATGTTCATGCTTGCCTTTGCATACTGGAATTTTGGGAGTTACAGGAAGAAAGTGGTAGAAATTAAGGAAAAACAAACTGAGGAATGAAGGAAACTGGCAAACTATAGGAGCTGGGGAAAAACTTGAAATGGAAACTGGAATTAGAGAATGACGAGAATTTGAGAGAATTTCAGGACTGATGGGAATCAGGGAACAACAGAAACTGGAGAAAGATGGAAACTGGAGGACAAGAGGAGTTAAGGAATAATGAGATTAAGGGGATAAAGTGAGAATTTGAAAATTACAAAATAATTAGATTTAAATATGACTGAATATGAAGAACAATGACAACTGGGGAACAATATGACTTGGAAAAATAAAGGGAATTCACAGATTTTAGGAATTGGAGAAGAGGAATCTGGGAATGGTAGGGATTGATGAGGAACAGGAATTGGGGAATGACTGTATATGGCCACCAGAATTTGGAAGTTGAAGACTTTTCTTGGATGGGAATTGGACAACAACAGGGCAGGAAGATAAACATAATTTGAGAGCAACATGAATTAGGTAATGATGGAAAGTGAAGAGGAATGAGAACTGATAAAAGGATGAGAATAGGGGTACAATGGGAATTGGAGAATTCATGGAATGTGGGAAATTTGATAGTAGTGGAAAATGGGGAATGTTGAGTGTTGAGCTGATCGGTGGAATTAAATATAAACCAGATCCTCTTCTGATCACTGTTCTCCAAAAGTGCCATGATATTCTTGGGATCATTTCGTAGATACTTCAAGTCTATCTTCTCCTGAGCAGGCCAAACACTGTTCTTCCTCACCTTCATAGTGTTACTCACCTTAGTGTTTTCATATCTCACCTTTCCTCCGTTCACGTTCTCAAGCTCTCTGGCCATCATTTGCTTCCCCTCACCATGGTTCTCTCATCTCCCTCTTGCCCATCTCTCTCTCTCTCTCTCTTCTCCCCCCACCCCCGTGTCACCTGGGAGGTGAGTTCTTATTAACCTGCTGCTCTGGCACTCGATATAACAGCGTTTAAAGGAAAAACACATTAACGCAATGTCACACCTCTGTTCCATTCACTCAGGCTGCTGCCAGTTAGGTGCAGCCTCCCATCCGGAGTCGCACACACGCGCGCACACACTCAAAAGTAGCAACTAAATTGAACAGTGCGGGGAGCTAGAAACTTCCCAACTGAGAGTAGGAACAATTGTACGCCCATGCATTTATACACTTTGATACACTGCTGCAAGGTTTTCCTCAGCCAGTGCACTTACACATTACTGTGACATTACAACACCAACCTGCTTGATGGACAACACAAACCAGGACAAACCAGGACATCAAACAAGACTGAATATGACATCAAACTGAAACTGATTTACCAATGACTGAGATGAATTTCCAGCAAGAGAGAACACAGGGGAAAAAGTTTCAGTGGTTGCTATGGTGATGTAAATGCTTTCCTGAATATCCAATCGACAGACTGCTTGTGAGTAACAGCTATTAACATTTGGTGGGCTTGATGATATGACAACATTATACTGATAGATTACATACTGCATTTTCTGAGATTGCAGGTTTCTTCTGTACTTTTAATAACTCTGACCATCTTCATTGTTACCTGCTGTAACAGGTAGCTGAACACTAAAATTCGGGACTGGGATCCTGTGAGACGCAACCTGTGGGTAAGTGTGCAAGTGTGTGGTCATATATGAAGCTCACAGAACAAAGAAAGTCCATATTCATTACCAAACACGCGACGCCGCATGGTGCCTTTACAGAGTTCATTCATTCATCCTGCCTGTAACTGCCTGGTCAGGGTAGTGTGGCATTTTAAATTAGGCTACTAGTCTGTTTATATTTTTGGGAATAGGAATAAGTAAATTCATTAGAGAATATCATGGTCTCTAGTTGACGAACTGTCAGAGGAAGAATTCCCACACCATACTGACACTGCTGACATTTCTACATCTGAGAATCTTTCCTTGTGTTTCCAGTTTAGACCACACTGTCTTTGGGTTTAAATCCAAATACAGATATGGATACTCGGAGCATGACACAGATACAGATAATGCCACTGCGTTACATCTCTACTGTATATATTTTGTACTGATGTCTAATTTGTGTTCCATGGTGTGTGTGTGTGTGTGGGTGTGTGTGTGAGAGAGAGATTGATTCATCATCCTGTCACACTAGTGTACCACTGCGCCCCTAACAGATGTGTATCCATCAATAAGAAGAGCAGAGTCCTCCTCCTAGCATATGAAGGAGTGTATACACGCTGTGCATAGTAAGCACTTTCAGCTAGCTATCAGCCAGGACGGGTTAATAAGCTGGAGAAGTGGCCGGGAAGACTGACATGTTGAAAATAAAACACAGCCTATTAATTCCCCCTCCACCCACAGCACGCCGGAGCACCGCAGAAAAGAAACCCTGACAAATTGGAAGACAGACGCTTTTCCCCCTGCACTTCACTTGCAGACAATCCTGGAGCAATTACACCCACAAACACTCAGATGTAGGGTGCGCACGCACACGCGCACACACACACAGTGTTTATTCAAGCATGAAACAATAGAGGCCCATGGGAGACGAGCCATACATGTAAGAGCATGTGGAAAGTGTATGGATTGCTCCAACAGCCAAGTGGGGGCATAAACAAACAAATCCAGAGGCCAGAAAAAAAAAAAAAAAACAGGGATGGCTCTAATTACAGTTAAAAGTCATGAGGAAGCCCAAGAGTGTGTGCGTCGGCATGCACTGTTGCTGGAGAAACAGTCATCATTAAGCAATTTGTTCTCTTTTATTACCGCCATTGTAATTAGAAATAATTGAATTGCGGAGTGAGGCATTCGCCGTCACGCGCTGCCCGTATCCGAGACACTATCATTCTCCTCTTATCAACGAGAGCCACAATCATATCTGTGCCATTAGCATTTTGATTGAACACAAAGGAAACACAAAGAGTGAGAAGCGTGTACGCACAATGTGTGTGCGCATGCATGCGATCACTCCCAGGCCGATATCTTTTGGGGACTTTTCACTGGGGACGTGCTACTCTAAGCCCAAATACACAGGAAGACAGACAGAGGAGAGATGGACTCCAGAGAGAGAGAGGTGAGGCTCAGTTTGGGTCAGAAGACAAGGAACAAAAGTGTAAGAAGAAAAAAAAGAAGCCAGAGAAAAATGGCATTTGAGAGATGTTAATGTGGGAGGGATGAAGCAACAGAGTGGTTTGATGGATAGAGGGGAGAAGCGAGGGATCACAGAGCGCACTCCTTCGAGACCAGAATGAGAGAAAGAGAATCCTCAGGACACAGAGGGATAGGAAAGAGCATGAGAGTCTCCTGAGGGTCGAGGAGAAAAAGGGTCACCCAGACAGCAGAGACGAAGAGATCACAGAGGGCAAATATAGGAACATGTGGAGAGATGGAGGATGAACCGAGGAAGAGACATTACCTCTGATTTACTAAGATCCCAAACGGTGCTAATTATGTGTGCGCAAGCTGACGAATAGAACGCACAACTCTTCTGATGTGATTTACACAATTATTTTTTTGCAGAGAAGAACTGTAGAACTGACGACACGTACAAAGTTGGATGAGAAAGCTGCCTTTTTTTCTCCCCTACAGTTTTTGTGTGTGATAATTGTTCTCGATAGCTGTGCCAAGTTTAGATCACAATCAGGTCTCCCAGATGATTAAAACTGAAAATTATCACATAATAATATATGTGTAACTGTGCATCAAATATAACAGCAATTAATGACGACGCATGCAAGATAGCTCTGAATACAATAACTACTAAATAAAATTGTATAAAACTAAATTTAACATTTTATATCTTATAAAACACAACATAACATTATTTTATTGATTAGAAGGTAAAAATTCATAGTTTCAAACACAGTTAGGCAAACAAGAATCACCTGGTTTAGAAAGAATAATGGGCAATGAATCATTTGGGAACCAAAAAGAGTCAACACCTATTGGTGAGCTGAGCCAAATGACCTAACTCACTGAAATTTCCATCACTATTGCTCTACTGCTCTAGCATGGAGCGTCACTTCTGTTTTTTCTTTCACTTGTTTATCACGGAAGTGTCTGTAGTGACATTAGGAGTTATTTATTGACCTATTATGAGTTCATTTAAATTTGGGCTTGAAAATTATCCAGTGACAGAGGGCATAGCACAGCTACAGACTTTGCTGACATTCACTAAAGATTTTGCTGCACACTTTTTTCCATTATAACTCACCATCACTGACAGGAGGAACGTTTAAATGCCGGGGAAAAATGACACCCGTGTACACCATATTAAATACACTTTCTCTCCTCTCCTAACATTTAACTGACATTAACATTTATCTGTTCATTAACAACATATCTGAATAATAAAATAAAATCCCTAGAACACAAGCAGACAAGTTTAATACATGGTTAATTTATAATTATAAACAAAGAAACTGACCAGGGTCAAATTAGGAAGAATCTAAAACTAGAAACAACACTCAGAAACAGGAAAAACTTGACACGACTTCACAAGACTTCACAAAAGCCACAAAGAAACAGATGGGAATCATTAAGGGGAAACTAGGAATAGGTGCACACATTCAGGGAAAAGGAACCAATCAGAAGATGAGGGTGGGACAAAACAGGAAACAAAAACAAAAACAGAAGCTCTATTGGAATCATGATACAAAATAGTGAGGTAAAAAAAGTGACATAAATGGGCTTTTATGAATTTAATACTTCACTCAACAATTAAGTATTATGTTCATGTTGGCATAAAGATTTCCACAGAAGTTACTCAGTTTGTAAACATACTTTATGCTAGCATGTCAGTTAGAATATCTCCTCGCTGCATTAAACACCACATCCACAAGGGCTGCATGAAAATCGAACTACCTTCATGAGCTTACAAAAGCGCATACTTTCTGCGGTTTCATATTGGCCGCCGTGTACGAGCTCTCCAAGTGGCACTATTAAAATGTTATGACAATTTCCATGACTACAGCAAGAAATCTTCAATCCTGAAAGCCATTCATGTTGGAATAAATCAGCCTTGACACTCGTTTGTTTGTTTGGAATGAATATTCACAGGTTTGGCTATGTAACATGTTTTTTCTGCAGAGTTTCGACAGCTAAAATGTGTGGGACATGGCAAACAAAGTCTCTGCATAATGTCTCCGCATGAGGCCTTAAGAAAGTAGGTTTAAAGGTTCGAGTTGATGACATCTGCTTGCCACAACAACTGCTTTTGTCTACGAGCATGACAAAGGTTGAAGTGCACAATCTGCAAAGTATCGCAAGTCAAACATTTACTGTAATATATCTACAGAAACAAACAGGCACATTTCACTTAGGCTAAATCCCAAATTAGAACATACATGTGGCTTTAGAGTGCAAGTATCTGCATTTGTTAGAGCAGAAAATATAAATATATATAGTCTGGAAAACACAGGAGAGAAGTAAGCGTCAGAAAACAGGGACGCAGTCAAACACTGAAACATGGGTTGAGGAGTCGAGGTGAGTCCTAAAGGAAGTCATGACTCCTGTGAAGATGCATAAAAGCATCCACATTTCTCCCTCTCTCTCATTCACTCACTCACTCACTCACACAAACACACACACAGAGAGCTCCACTCTCCCAGCCGCCACTTATCAAAGCGGCTCTGTGATCTGCAGAGAGCTCGACTGAACACAGGCGCCCACCTCACCAACACAGCTGTAATTCTCTGGTGTGTGAGATCTGACAGAACCACACAAACACACACCTTCAGCTGACGAACACGACAGGGAAGGTCGAGAACTAAACGGATCGGTTAGATCGGATAGATCTGTAGACAGTAAACATTTGCTCAGAGTGATGGCTTAAGTAGGGTCTACACTCCTGTAGAAATCCATACTGCTCTATCAGAATGAACACAGAACACGATTTTCTCTGCTTTTTCGCTTTCCTGATTTGTTTGCTAGAGTTAAAAGGATAAATTTGAAAAAGTGTATTATAATCCATGTGTTATGCTACCCTGTGACATTGCGTTGATTTGACAAGATGTGGTGGCTTCGCATGTCTCAGAGGAAGGACGTTTGACTTTACCCTCCTTGGCTGGTAGCACTATTGCGATTGGGATAAAATGGGGTAAAAATAATAATAAAAAAAAAAGATCAAACTGGGAGAAAATCAGGTTAAATACGTAAATGCAGAAATGAATGAACGAATGAAAGAAAATGGGGTTAAATTCCAAATAACAAAGAGCCATTAAGACCAAATTGGACAAAATGGGGTAAAAATCCAAAAGGTACAACAAGGATTTTTTCCTAGCTAAAAGATTTAACATACAGTCCTATTGATTGTATGCATTCTCTAGGATTTTAATATGAATGATTAAATATGTTTTCAAAGCCAAAGAACATGTCCAGCCCTTCTGATGATGCAATGGTTCAGCAGTTACACCAGTGAGAATGTGTGACGGTTCAGTGTTTCCACAAACCAGCATTAGAGCCTCGCGGTGGACAAAAGTTCTGATTTGGATCCGAGTTTTTTCAAAAGCACTAAAACATTAGTGATGCTTGCTTTACCGTTTAGGAAACTCTGAGGGGTGTTTACGTGAGGGCAGAGAAGCTGAGGGAACAATCACTTCTGCATCGTTCTGAATCAATTTCAGCAGCCACATTAAGATTCATGGATCTCTCTTGCTCAAACAGCAGATGCAGAAAAGGAGGAGAGAGGGAAGATGAAATCGTAGAAGAATGTACTTGATGGAAAGAAAGACACTGCACCAGGTGAAGGGGGGGACCTGAGGAAACGCAAGCTTTACACCAGGTTTGTTTATTACATGCAATACATACACACACACACAAACAACAATGGAAACAGTGGACTGACACTTAGTTGAGAGAAAAGAGAGCCATGTTGGGTGCAATTACTGCTGCGGTGCCATTAGCATGACGGTGGGTGAGGGAGTCTTTGAGTGACTGGCAACCCGTCAGGGCAAAGCTTCACTGCACAGACACGACAGCAGAGCAAACAATGTGAGAGAGAGAGAGAGAGAGAGAGAAAGAGAAAGAGAGTGAGAAAGAAAAACAGAGATGGCATGAGAGGCAGAGACAGAAAAGTAGAGAGAGAGAGAGAGAGAGAAAGAGACAAAGAAAAACAGAGATGGCATGAGAGACAGAGACAGAAAAGTAGAGAGAGAGAGACAGACAGGTGGATGATGGAGGAGAATGGGAGGAGGTAATGCGTCTCTTTCACAAATGTCCACACATTAGCGCTCTCACCATCCTGTCTCCTCCTCTCCGAGTAACTAATGAGCCGGCAACCTGGCCTCCCATTTCACACTACACACACACACACACACACACACACACACACACACACACACACACACACACACAGGGCCAATTTAGAATCACCAATCCGCTCGCTGTTTTGGGGCGGATTCCTGGAGCTGTGAGGCGGTGACAAGATGAGCTATTTCTGAATATTACAAATATAAACTTTTAGTTTCATTCAAAAATACCAACTCGCAAACATCCTGCACGCTTCCTTTCTCTCATCCTTAGTAACACAGCAACAAGTGCCATGTTATTATGGTGAAGGAAGTGAACCAATGGAAAAACAGTAACAGTGCACAATAACAGTTGAGAGAGACAAATTTAAAAAGCAAATCAGAGCATTAGCAGCAAGCTTGAGAATTTTTGATTATTAAATAATTATATTTATGTTCACATGGAAATTGTGTTTTACATGGTACATTGTTACTGTCGAAATAATTAACTCCCTTTGAATGAACGTGTGTGTGTATCTGTGTGTGTGTTACTAATCGTGCTTTTAAGGATATTTCTCATTTTAGCAGAATATCATGACTACTAGTCATGACTACAGCTTTCTGTCACATTCTGGTAGAAAAGACATACTGAATATTAAAGTGTAAAGTACATGACATTCTAAATAATAAAGATAGTATTTAACCAAAATATCTGAGTTTTTCTTTTTTTTTTTTGGTTGTAGAAAACAAAATGGCCCATTCCAAATTAACCATATATACTCATTATATTAAAATACACCTGACTCCTCCAGTGGAAAACCAGAGAAGTGTATAGGCCTGTCTCAGCTGTCAGAGAGAGAGAGAGGGAAAGAGAGAGAGAGATAAAGAGGGAGGGAGGGAGGAAGAGACAGAGATAAAGAGGGGGGGGGGGAGAGAGAGAGAGAGAGAGAGAGAGAGAGAGAAGGTGGAGGTTTAATAATGGATGCTGCAATCGTAACCCTGTTCACTCATTATCCACATCTGATCGCTCTCATGGCGAGGTGTGTGCCCTCACCACCAACTAGTTATTACCTGCTTTATTATTTATCAAAACCATTTCCACAACAAGCGGCTGATCGCACAGCTGAGAGCCCTCGGCCAAACCCCCCGTGTGCCACTGTTATGCAGGTTAAACACACGAGCCAGCCGCTGAGAAACCGGAATCAGACTACAGCTCACACAACATCCACCCACGACCCTGAACTCTGGCAGACAGGAGTGTGTATCTCTGATACGTGATTGGTGATCTGATGTTTTAAAGATACATTTTAAGAAACCGAGGTTTCAGGGCGATTCAGTTCTGTGCAAAACAGACTTTTAGCTTTCAGATTTGGACACACTCCTATAGAGACTGACAGGCACAGAGGACAGGCCTCCTTTACTAAGACTGATATAGAAGCCACACCTCCTTCACTTGGACTGAAACAGAGGCCATGCCTTCACTGAGATTCACATAGAGATCACACCTCCTTCACTGGGACTGACCGAGGTCACCCCCCTTCTTTAATACGAAGACAGAGACCACATCTCCTTCTCTGAAACTGACAGAAGCCACACCTAATTCTCTGAAACTAACACAGAGACCACACCTCTTTCACTGGGATGCATACAGAGGACACAACTGCTTTACTAAGACTGACAGGCACACCTCACACCTCCTTCACTGACACAAAGGCCACACCTTTACTAGGACAGATACAGAGGCCACATCTCTTTCACTAGGACAGATACAATAGCCACACCTCCCTCTTTCAGATGAACACAGAGGCCACACCTTCACTGGGGCAGATACAGAGGCCATACCTCCCTCTTTAAGATGAACATAGAGGCCACACCTCCCTCACTGGGACAAATACAGAGGCCACACCTCCCTCAATGGGACAAATACAGAGGCCACACCTCCATCTTTCAGATGAACACAGAGGTCACAACTAGTTTGATGAATTGATGAAACAGTATATCTTGACTTGCTCATATTATATGTTGGGCCAGGACTTCCAGAACATTCTGGAAATATACAACACATCAACTCAATAACATCAGACTGTTTGTGTTTTCAGACAAAAAGTTAGCAGCTCTAGGCAGGTCGAAAACAAAAGTCTGCAAATGTTGAATTTAGAGTGACACAATGCTGCAGGCATCAATATCTGAGAATCAATTAAACGCTGAATTAACAAGAGTGTGCAAATAATACTCAGTCAATATTTACTCAAAGCACATAAAAAGAGAACGTGGCAGTTGGAGAGGAGGGTCTGTGTGATATGACACACTCCTTTATAAGGGATTAATTTTGCCAAGGCTGGAAAGATTACTTAGATCTGACCTTCACTCACTCTGCCCAGGGCTCTATAGAGAAGAGTTAAATATAATTTAAACCAAACAGTCAAGACTGTTTAGGTATGATAAAACTACAACTGAATTTGTAAATATCAACTCAAAATTGTTTATTTAAGAGATGAAAATGTGGTGCCTAAAAATGTTTGATGCAAGTATATGAAGATTGCGAATGTATTTAAGGAAAAGATTTTTTAAAGAAACAGCGTTCCACTAGTTGTTAGCTACATGAGTCTTGTAGCTGTAGGGGAAAACTGTAAATGTAATTTTTTTTTTCCAAACTAGAAAAATTACCTAGAAAAACCAGAGTTCAGTCATTTTCTCTTCTACACTCTGAGTTAATGCAAGTGGCCCAGTGTTGCGACTCCCTCGAAGAGAAAGAGAACCACCAAGTTAGTGTTCCTAAATCAAATCATTTTCCTCGATGCAATAAAGAAAAAGTTTGGTCAAAAAAACTTCCGTGAGTCAACTCAATAAAAACTGTAGGCTCAGTAATGCAGAGACAGAGAGAGAAAGTGTGTGTGTGTGTAAGAGAGAGAAAGACAAAGAGAGAAGTGTGTGTGTGTGTGTGTGTGTGTGTGTGTGTGTGTGTGTGTGTGTGTGTGTGTGTGTGTGAGAGAGAGAGAGAGAGAGAGCGAGCAGATGAGTGTGGCAGTGGTGTGATCAGATGGGCGGAGGGTACAGTACCTCTACACACACACTCTCACTCTCGGCTGCTGGCACAACATAACACAGCTGTTAATAGTGCTCACTGCATTAGATATTTATAAAGCTCAGCCCACGAAGCTCCCAGCACTCGTTTAATATGAAAACACAACTCCGCTGCCTAAACACACATTTCCAGACCTTGTGTTTACCATCGACTCGGCAAGCCCGAACACCACTGGGGTTTACGCTCCATTTTAGCAGGAGACTGTGGTCTTGAGTATGAACAATGACCTTGCTTTCCATCTCCTCCCTCCAACAGTTTCTCTCTCTCACACTTTCAGTGTGAAACAACAGACTCTTCAAAACTAAAGCCTTCCTCGAATGACAGTTTTTTTTAAAAACACATAATGAATTGCATCCTCCTAAAATCTACTCAAAGAAAAAAATCTTGTTAATGTACCAGGCATTGTCATTTTATTTGTTGTTAATGTTCCTACTTCCTTCAAAACAGCATTTCAGACCCTAAATGGCAAATGTAGTCCTGTTAAATGTTACTGCAGTTCAAGTAGCCTCTATTTGTCCAATCTCTGCTGTACTGCTAATGTTGATTTCAGATTGCTAGAATAGCACACGGGTTTATTACACTTATGAGTACTGCAACAAATATACCCTATACCACTATTGAATTCTCAAACTGGTCAGAAGGTGCTGATTAATTTTCCATAACAGCAGCGAACATTAGTGCTGACTATTTTAATACGCTCAACATTTCTCTAGTAACAATTCATTCACAGGCATTTGGAAGACAAATATGGCTTAGGTATATAAAGGTTTGTTATAGCAATGGCAAGGAAAGTGTGGAGCATTTCCTTTGAGAATTTTACAGCATTTGAGGTCTGGAATGAAAATTAACCAAATGGAACCAACTAAATCTAATATTTGTGCTGATTTCAGTTTTAGACCTGGTATATTTTTGACCAAAAGTGGCTCAACTGTAAGCACTAACTTCTAAGGATTTCATGCCCAAATGCAATCATCCAAATCTAGTTCTTGGCTACATTTTAATTTCAGGCCCAGTTGTAAGCTGAGACATGGTCTCCTCGAGGTCGTGTTGAGTTTGATCATTAAATGAGTGTAAATATGTGCAGGATGTACGAAGCAAACCACACATGGAGGCAAACCTGAAACGTCATTCCAGCACATCTTTCATTATAAAAATCATGTTTGCTAGAACAAGGGCAGCATAGTGTTACAGGTTGTAATGTTGCTGCCTCACAACTCCAGGGTTCCAGGATTGACCCTGAGCTTGGGTTACTGTGTGTGGAATATCACCGTGTCTGAGTTTCTTCCACGTTTTCCATCTTCCTCCCACATCCCAAAAATAGGCTAGCTGGTGGATTGGCAAGTCTAAATTACCCATAGATGATGGTACCCACCAATAAACTGGCATCCCAACCAGGTGTATTCCTGGCTTGTGCCCAGATCCACTGGGACCTTTACCAGGATAAAGTGGCTACTGAAGAAGCTGTTAGATGAGATTTACATGTAGCAGTGTGGACGTCTGTAGGATTGTCCTCGATCTCTGGGGGAGTTAAATATGTTCAGTAATGATGACGGAATCAGGCCAGATTCTCCCTTCTGTTGGATGGATAGAGCTATAATAGGTCAAAGGTTACATAACTCTATTTATGAATGATTTGGCAGCAGGGGGTTTAATTTCCTGGAGAGGCCATCTACACACAGCTGCAGGGTCTGCTGCCTTCCTCTGGCTTAAAAAAAAAAAAAAAAAAAGAAGTCCATTCTCTGCTGGAGAACGTCCTTCATGCCTGTGCAGAGAGGACATGAAGAGGGGTGAGCATGACTAAATTCAGTTTTTAATAGCATCATGCTTCGATTTCTTATCTGATTAAGATTGGCTCTGTTCTGGTCTCTCTTCCTGCTGTGCGGACTTGCTGTGCAAAGCAAGCAAGTGACCTCTTTGGCAAGTCCTATGAGATTCGTTTGGTCATTAAAGAGTGAAGAGGGCGTAATTAGTTGGAATGGGCAACAAGGTGGGCGTGGGGGGATGGACCTGGGCAGGCAGTTGAGGGGCAAAGGAAGTGTTAGGTGCCGCCTGAATATCATGCCCTTCCTTCTACACACACACACACACACACACACTCATAAATGCATGCTTTTCTCCTGGCAGCTGGCTGATGAGCTGAGCGGTGATTAAGAGTGAGTGAACACATCATTTCCTTTGTCATTGTGATGAGGCCTGGGAGAAAAGCCCTCGGGTGGGAAAAGGAGAGAGAGAAAAGAGAAAGAGGAGGATGCATGTGATTAGGTGTGCCATTTAAATGACATTCACACTAATCGCTGATATCAGGTTAGTTGCTAGGAAAAAAGAAATACCATTGAGAGTTTTCACAGCTAATGGTGGAGGTGCCAAAGCTTCTAAATGATGGTGCTGAATCTTGCCGTATTCCTAATTCCATTTACCGAGAGTCATGGTTAAGCAGGCGAGTGGGCCTGTGGGAAATTACCCACAATTCCCTCTCCAGACCAACACCGCACACCCCTGTGCTCCCTTGGGCACACATATTATAATGACTACTAACTCACCTCTAAAAGCGTTTTGTTTAACAGTGTCCTTTCCACCAGCTCAGGCCTGGTCAGAACTGAGAGGGAGGAAAAAAAAAAAAAACCTTGATAACATATCAAAGTCTGCACCTGAAGTCATGGTGCCTTTCTGGCGGGATAGAAATACTCCTCTATTTGAACTGTAATCCCTTCTTTCCTCCTGCGAACATTGAGGATGTAGAGGAGCTCGTCAGAAGTCACAAATAAGAGAGAACACATGGAGAGAGGCAGGGTGCTTCCTCTGACTGCTGACTGATGGAGGGATTGGAAGACAGTGCTACATCCTGCAGGGGCAATTATGTGGGAGGTTTGGAGAGGCACTTAACCCATTCGTATTAAAAGACGAGTCGGTTTGTCTCCTGGATGTGAGCAGGCTGTTACCGTTTTTGGTTGTGGGTGATCATCATGTAACTTTTGTCAACAGAATTGTTTAATGAATAGCTAAACACCTAATAGTCGGTTGTGTGTATTTTCACTTCCTGATATGTTCAGAGGAAAAGTTTGCAGATAAATATTGCACTTTTCACTGGTTTAATTTCACAACAATAGTAAGACAGTGACTGAATTGTTTAAAAGTAAATAAATACATGAATGAATAAATCAAAATATCTAAGGGTATGTGGGTTCAGATGACACAGAACTTTCCAGTCTTACCCAGGAGGATAGAAAGAAATCTATAGTATACACTATGTATCTAGTGAGCCAAGTAAGGTATCTGTGTAACTGATGTGCCGTAGCCTCCCTGATGGTAACTTCTTGTTTTTACAAATTTCCATACTTTATAACATTAATGGATCATTATGAATTATTGATAAGAGCCTGGGGGGATGGATTTCTACGATTTATATGTGCTGGACATTTGGCCGAAACTTTCTAACTTTCTCTTTCATTAGTCAACAATCTGAGCCGAGCTCTCTTGAAAGTGATATTATATTAGGAACTAAAAGCGGATTTTTCACATCGAATTTGTCGCTTTATGATGTTAAAATAGGCTCACTCTCTTACCACTGTTGCCAGAATGGTAATCCTGTGTTGTAAACTTACAAAAGAAATACATGACCGATTCTTGTTATTTATTATTATTTTAATGCTGGAGCACACTTGATACAACCAATTAGCTTCCTTGCAGGATGTTTTGCATTGTATGTGTGTGTTTTTTCAAGCATAGAAAACACTGAAATGTGCAGAAATAGGGCTGGGAATCACTGGACACATAGATAATAATAATCATAATAATTCTAATATGAATATATCAGTAAGCATTCTGAGCATATTTTGAGGCAGTATATTATTTGGTTACTGATTAATTATGGCTTTTCAGTTCCTTTATTCACGTATTTGTGTTTTTATGTATTAGTGTTGATTTGGTAAATAACTTGCCACATGGACCATTCATGCCAATTAAACTTTGTTGAATTAAAATGATTTGAGAGAGAGAGAGTGAGTGAGAGAGAGAGAGAGAGAGAGAGAGAGTGAGAGAGAGAACTGAATGTGGGTATTGGTAAGCTGGATTGCTTGGCACTCATCTGATGCCAACTGCACCATCTCTCATGCCAGAGAGTGGAGAATTCCCACCTCTCTCTCTCTCTCTCTCGTCTCAGATAAGCGAGTGCCCCCTAACGCACTCAGCACGTTGCCTGATTGAAGAGTCTTTTGGCTTTGTCCTTGACAATCAACTTAAGAGCAGGATCGAGGCGTTAGCACTGCCTTAGCCTGACAGGATCGGAGCCTTTAATGCCTCATCTTATTATTCCTGATATTAGAATAGCAGAGACAAAGCCGGTCGCAGACAAATACTTTTAACAGTTATCAGACACAGGCAGGCACACATGAAATAATACAAGCACACACATACACACACACACACACACACACACACACACACACACATACACACACATACACACACACACAAGCTTGGAGCGGTAGCTGAGCTTCTTGCTGCAGGCTGGGAACTGAAACAGCTCCATGGGCTGCCGATCCAGGTAAGCAGATTAGAGAAGCGCACAATACAGCCTTCTGTTTCTCTTCCAGGAACAAACCAGTGCTTTATGCTACACACATACACACACCCATGCATACACACACACAAAACAACACCTTGTCCACAGCCAAGAATTCCTCGCTCAGCCCAACACCTGTGTCTCTCTGTTTTTTTGTTTTTTTTTTCCACCTGCCTTTCTCTCTCAGGCCTGAGCCACTCTCACCATAGTGAATCGGCTTTCATCCCCACGCCTCACCGTGACCAATCACAGCTTAAGTTACTTACACTTGCATCATTTCAAAAAACTGCCGAATTTTAACCTGTGATCAGACACACTCTTTGTTAACTCTGTGGATTGGATGCCATCTGGATGCTAACTCTTCCCCGGCTCTATCGGGGACACGCGCTAGCGTTAACGTTTCACGCCGTTTCATCATCCCTCACTACCGGTTCATTAAAGGAAACAAGGAGCTGAGGGGAGGAGGGGGCAGAATCGGTGTGCTCCGGGGACATCAAGGTGATCCTCGATTGGTTTTAAGGAGTTGTGCGAGGGGGGAAAAACGTAACATGTATTAGGAAAAGTCAAGGTGAAACAAGAAGCACAAACCGTTGACACTTGTAGATGAGAGCGTGGGAAATGAAATCCATTCAAAAACCAGGTTTAATAAAAACAAAATCAGTTGTGTGGTGCTGGTAAAGTTTCTCTCAATGATCAGGGCATCCCCATCACACAGACACTCACAGAAATACAACATCAATGATCAACCGCCACCACCTGCCTGGTAACCCAGGTTTTGACAGGAAAATAAGGGGTTAGATTGCACAGTCGGACACTTGCAGGTTGAACAGAGCTGTACAAGGCCAGAAAAAGCCTTTTTTGCTTTAATTTTGACAATTTTATTTTATATGCTATACATGTTTTAACAGAAATGCAACCTGTGCAGAATAGTGGGCATCTTTTAACTGACGGATGATTGGTTGAAATCAACCAAAGCTAATTTCAGCCTTGGAGGAAAGAGGCAAGCACAGCAGTGTGTAAGCTTCCTGTAAAGAACACATACACACTGTACAGCTTCAGTATTTTGAAATCTGATTATCTGTTCACACTTCCATGCACCAAACATTTGAACACTATGACACTAAGAGCTTTTGGAGCAAGATTCACTTTACTGAAAAAAAAGAACAAACATGAAATCCCATCTTTAAACGTTATTAAAGAGTTTGGTTTGAAGTTGTTGTTGGTGAGTAATCCTGTATAAAATCCTGTATAAAAAAAAAAATTTAAAAAAGTGGTTCAGGCCAGATTTAGTGACAAAACGCACCAGACTCTTTAGCGACAGCAGGACATTGGCTTTGCGAGACAAAAAAAATATTTTATGTTGGCAAGTGTGGACAATGTGTGAAAGAAGTTGAAAGATATGATCATGACCCTTGACCTCCCAGTCACATTAACAGCCACTGAATATGGAAATGTCTCAGCATTACGGTTACTTCTCAGGTCTTTGCTCTTCTTCAGACTCATATAAGATGTCGAGGAAAAACATAACCTAGAATTCTAAATGAGAGAGAGGGAACAGGAAAGAGACAATGTTCCTCCACGGCCAGAACAATGAACTCACTCAAACACACACACACACACACACACACCTCCAGTGTGAGCATCGGTGAGAGCAGAGCCATTGCATTAACCCACAATGCAGCAGGGCAGCAGGACTGATGGCTTTGGAAAGCTCAATTTCCAACACAATCGTCCTCATTTTAGTGCTGTAAATGCCAGCGAGATGGTGTGCTCCACGCTCTTTTGTGTGAGGACCTTGCTCTCTCAAGATAGAGGCCTCAAACAAGAGACAGAGAGAGAGAGAGAGAGAGAGAGAGAGAGAGAGAGAGAGAGAGAGAGAAGGATAAGGAAGGACAAAGAGAGTATCTTAGCTTCGGTGGTCACCTGGAAGGAACGGCTGAAGAATAGTGCTCAATAGTCTAACCAAGGAAAAAAGGACAAGAGAGTATAAGAGAATGAGAGAGAGAGAGAATGAGAGAGAGAGAGAATGAGAGAGAGAGAGAATGAGAGAGAGAGAGAGAGCTATTCTGTTTGGCATTCACTACTTCAAACCTCTGATGTGCTTCTCTAATTCTCTCCTTTTTCCACAGACATGGTGCCAACCCTGGTTCAGGCAACCATCGGACCTACAAGTTTGATCCATTACCTCAGATGTGGGTGTTTATTCACACACAACCATGATGCATCATACAAGGCAAAGATGAGGAAAAAGGGAAAAAAAAAAAATAGAACCTCCATTATGCTGTAGGGGCATTTATTTATTTCTGCTGGCATGATTTGGCTCCACTTTTTCCTTTAGATGGAAGCATCACTGAAAATCACTACAAACTTCTTCTGACTGATCACCTTTAACCTACGATGAAACATTTCCATCCTGATGCGTGTGGTCTCTTCCAGGATGACCCCACCCACATCCACAGGGCATGAGAGCTCATGTAGAGATTTAATGAGAACGAAAATATTGTAAATCATATGCTGTGGTCTACACACTCATCAGATCCCAATCCAAGTGAACAGCTATGAGAGATATTCTGGAGTGATGTGTAAGACAGAGACAGCGCTCTCCACTGCCACCATCATCAAAACACCAACTGAGGGAAAATCTTTTGGAAGGATGGTGTTGTTCACTCCAGGACAGTTCCAGAGATGTGCAGAGTTGATGCTGTTCTGGAAGGAAGCTGTTTTTGAGACTCATGGTGGTCCAACAGCTTATGTTGTTTTTTTAATTTGTGACCTATCTGTATGTATTTACTATTTTAGCTATTTCCTATGTACAAGAACCTTTGCTAGAATTGGCTTTCGGGATGTAATGATGAGTAAATTATTATCAATAGCACTCAAAATAGCGAGTGAGTATTACAATACTGATTTTGCTGTTTTTTCCAAATTATTTACTCTTTTTTTTTTTTTTTAACTACCCATTTCTGGTGGAACAATTACCTTAAATTATTTACACCATTTCTCCCCTTAGACAAAACTCTAACCTGCAAAAAAGTAAATTAAGTCTATGTCATTTGGGCCAGATAGACATCCATTACGTAATAGCTATCTTACCCTTGTAGCTCCAGTGCAGTCACCAGAGGTTTTGGCTGATCGACTACATTTGGTTTGAGGGAGAAAATATTGAAATGACGCTTATATAAATAGTTTGCGTTCAAACGTCACGGTCTGTCAGTTCCAGACTTGCATTTTAGTGCCATAATGGAACTGATTTTGCGGCTCGAGAGCTGATATTTTTGCGGTTCAAAAGTGTGGAACGGTTCCGGATTAGGCTCAGTCAAGAAAAGCACTATGTCTCTCCTCTTCTCTCTCTGTCTCTCATTTCTTTGCACTTGTTAGCATGATTGAAAGCCACACACTCACTGACTTGTTGGAGATCTTCGAGATCTGTCCCTGTTTAAAACACTGAAGTCTGTGTACGAAACTCAGATGACATCAGAGTGGAGAGGAATGAGACAGTAACCTTTTCCACAGGCTGCTTTAATTTAACCTCCATGCAAACGCACCGGGGGCCGAGGCTGAGATCTGCTTGATAAGCCTCAATCAGATTCCTGTGCTAGATGACCTGCTTGAGTCTGAAGGGCGTTTAACATTTGAGAGAGAGAGAAAGAAAGGAAGAAAGAAAGAGAGATTGCTAGAGACGGAGAGAGAGCAAGATACAGAGGGCAAGACAGGTAGAGATATAGAGACAGAATGATAGAGAGTGAAGGACAGAAAAAGAGAGAAAAACAGAGAGACAGAAAGAGAGGTTGGTGTGAAAGAGGACGGTGTGTCAGTGGGTCCTGAAGCAGAAACGCTCTCCACGCTTCATTACAGACCAAAATAAAAGAGGAGAGAGCTGCTATTCTTGACTGTGTGTGTGTGTGTGTGTGTATATGTGTAGTAGCATTTTTAGTCATTCAGTGGGAAATTTCCACACGACCCACAATGCATCTAAACCGTTCTACTGTATGTATGTCAGTGCAGAGTCAAAGCGAAACGGGGCCCGAAACCTACCAAGACACACACACACACACGCACTAAAAACTGCACCTGCTTCATGCAAATGACTCAGTCGCTGCTGCTTACATTTTTTATTCCTTATTAACTCTTTTGCTGTCACAAAGCTGACTCGTGTTCTTGTCAATTTGAAGAACCAAACAACTGCTTTGGAAAAGATTAGTGATCTGTGTGTGTGCGCGTGTGTGCACATGTGCGCGTGTGTGCGTGTCACTGAAGCAGACAGGAGTGTAACTACTGTACTTTACTGATATACTTAAAACACAGCCTTGTTACACCTTTCTGGAGACAGATAAAGAGTGACTGTTCACACTTTGACAACAGTTTCTGGAAATTTCTCTTAACACAATTCAAAAGGAAATAGTGAATTTCTGTCCTTTCCCCATGGGAAAGTATTAAAGTGATTAAAGTTATGAGAAAGCTGCTGCTATGCAACTAGAACTACGGAGACAGAGCATAACCCACAACCTTAATCTTACAATTGAGGCTAAAATTTTAGCTAGCTAGAATGACGCCATAGATTATTTTATATAACATGAAAGCAGAATGATGGCAGAAATCACACCAAATTTTGAGAATATTAACAATTTCCTCAGAATTGGTAAATTCTTATGAAAAGACTCCAATAAAATTACACTCAAATGACACTAGCATGAATCGAAAATCAAAAATCAAAATCTTATTTCCGGCATACTGAGAAAAATGGAAGAGAGGGACATTCATTTAGAAAAATGGGGAACACACCAGACGTTTCACACGTCTTGGGTGAGCAATCACATTTAGGGTAAGAGGAGTACGATTCTAGACAAATTATTCATTTTAATATGAAATCTCTCTCTCACACACACACACACACACACACAGAATGAATGCAGCAGTAGCGTTTATCTCATTGTGTGCTTGTAGAACCGGCGCATTGTGTCTTTGCAAAGTCCTCTGCTTTAGGACGAAGCCTCTTCCTAATCTCAGATAAAGACGAGATAAAGCAGACAGAGATAATGACAACGCTTCCCTTCACAACCCTTATCTAACACACACACACACACACACACACACACACACACACACACACACACACACACAGTAGCCAGGGCATATAAAACTCCCCAAACCCACAGATCAAATCCTAGACATGTAGGGGGTCGACGCTCTGCTCCCCCTCCCTTCTCCATCGATCGTTTTTCCATCACACGCTTCTTCTGATTCGGCAATCAGTCAACAAGCGTCAGCGACAAACAGACAGCTCTGATAAAGGCAGGAGCCGGAGTGCAGCACTGACGCGCTGTTAGAGGACAACCCACTAACACACACACAAACGTGCACGACATAACAGGAGGGCACCATTACACATCTGTGTAAACAGTAAAGCGTTAGCACTTACCTCTGTGTCTATTAGTGGTCTTGTCAAACATTAGCATAGCGTCTTCTACCTGCAAGAAAAAAGAATAAAAGGTGTGAGGTTAGGAGTTAACTACAGCAAAGGACAGAGAATGAATGAAAGTCCACACCCTGATTAAATATTTTAATCCTGTAAAAAGCTAAATGTTCTTTATCAGACATATTAACACACATTAACCAACAGATTGGTTGCCATGTTTCCATTACTTTCCTATATCGGAAAATATATATGAAAAACTGTTGCTATCCAACTGGGAAATACGGACGCTAAGAATACACTAGCTAAATGAGGAAAACAATTTAGCTAGCTAACACAGAGCCTTTAACTAATTTATATTTTCAGAGTAAAAGCAATTAATGACATGAACAAGACAAAATCCTTGAAAATATCAACTCTGTCCTCATATGTGTTTGGTGTTTCATAAGAATTTACCAAAATTCTTTACCAAAATGTCAACTTTGCTAACAAAAGATTTTAATTAACTGGTAACCAATCAGACAACAGTGGCGATTCCCAATGCCTCTGTAACCAGTCAGTCCTGTAGTCCGGCAGTTCCTGTTGCACATGTTTCTATAATCAGACAGTTACTGTCCACCAAAACCACTGTAACCAATGACCAAATTTTAAATGAAGATTACAGTTTTACTGTTGAACGGCTCTCCTTTTTTTTTTTTTCAAAAAATACCCAACTTCTATCCTTGTTGTCAGTACTCAAGTACTCAATGCAAACCAAAATCTGCCCAGGCCTAACAGGCCTCAGTTGACACCCTCAACCCTGTCCATCATAAATCCTCAATGCACACACAGTGAAAAATATGAGACAGTATCCCAGAAGGCGACCAGAGCCAAAGGTCCTCAGTTTCTTGCCCCAGTTACCGTCGCTAGGTAACACTCTGTGCGGGCAGGGTGCATGTGGCAGAGCGAGGGTGCGCGCCAGAGGGAGGGCTGATGGCGTGCGGGTGATGGGAATAGGAATGCACATGCACACACACAAACAAGGGTAAACAGGAACAACCTGGCTGCATTGCCTCTGTTTGACTTAGAGAAGCAGTCTAACACAGAGAACACACACAGAAGCCAAACACTACTGCCAGTCTAGTGTGTGTGTGTGTGTGTGTGTGTGTGTGTGTGTGTGTGTGCGCGCATGTGTGCACATGTGTGTGTATAGGCTTCCATAATTATTAGACCATAATGATGCCTGTTATCGATCCTCAGCACCTTTAACGGCAGGTCAGGGAGATCGCTTCCTGAACATTCTAGGGTTTTTCTAAACAAGCGCACACACGCACAGATACAGACCAAACAAATGTTCACAGTGGCTCTACACTACATTGAAATTCAGGCACATCAAGAAGTCTATATGTAGAAGTGAGAGCGGGTCTGAGTGGGTGTGTCTTAAAGACCATAGAGGGGATTGTGGGCATGTATTTCAATCCATATATGGAAGTCTTCAAGCAGGAAAAAGGAAGTTATTGGCTAATGTCGCTGTGAATGTATTTTAATAAATTAAGGGGACAAGGCACACCCAAAAAATTTGTACACACACCCACCACCTGGGTGCGGACCAGAACTGCTCCTGAGCAAGCTTCTTGGTCCACATGCCAGTGAAATGCAGTGTGCTCCAATTACAGTGAGAAACTGATTTGACTCTGAATCGACCCGACTGCAGGAGGTAATGTCGCCTTCATGTTCTATCGGAATTATCGTAAATACACGTTTCCCACTAGGAGGTTGCACATGAATGACCCCTCGTAAAACTGAGAGATAATTTTGATACCCGAGTTTCCAAGATGGGAGGAGTCCTAAACTTCCAATATGGGGGAGGAGAGTACAGTTTCTGTACTGAATGTCAGGTTTTGTTCATTTGTCTAAACGGAGCTAATTGTTAGTGCTTGCCGTTTTGGTCATATTCATTTATGTACATCAGCAACCATTCTATGCATGTTATACATTTTTACACCATGAAAGTAGCTTGTATTTGACCAAAATACCATGATCGTCAGCAAGCTAGCTAACTGAGTAATGTGTGTTATGGTGTCAAAATAAAAGTTTAAAAAAAAAAAAAAAGAAAAAAAGAAATATGTATAAATGAAACTGGCGTCGTCCATGTTTCATGTTCGGATATTTGGATCAACAAAGAGAAAATAAAAGCTGGATCTGACACACAAAATGTTTTACACATGCATGTGCTCGGGTGATTTTTAAGATTTAAAATATGCAAATTATTTGTTTGCCTTATTCCATCACTGTATTTCTGAATAAGTTTTTGACGAGTATGTTTTCAGTTCTACACGCCCCTCAGCCAAAGTTTTTCTGCTTTTTGGTTCATTTAATTACATGCACAGTGAAACCAAACAGCAAATGAACCAAAAGTAAAAATTCAAATAATTTCACCAGTGAAACTCATTAGACAGCCTTAACACACACTGCGCCGATTCTGATCATAAGCAAGTGACTGAAGTTGCTATTCCCACCGAGCGCCGTTCCATTGAAGGACAGGTCATGATTCAGTGAGTACACGGAGATGGAGTCACTTCAGCCATTGTATATATCTATACACACATAGAGGAACATCGGTGGGTGAGTTCCTGGTGCGTGACTGTTGAGCGGCCGTCACACTCCACCGAGACACACATATAGACACACACACACACGTCTCTTTTATAGAGATGCTTCAGTATTGCAGGCCTTTTCAAGGCAGCCTCTCACAGCACACACTGTGCTCTTCCACCATCTGATAGCAGGTTAAGGACCTCTTCACCACACACACACACACACACACACACAGCCATGAGGTGAGGCCATGCTCACTCAATGGAAGCAGAAATCTCTCACTCCTTTCTCCTTCTATTCTGCAGCAAACGGTTCAGAGGATAATGGCGGCCTTATCGTATGTAAAAGGAGAGCAATGGAGACTGCACTGGAGTGGCTGGCCTTTTGTAACAATGAAGAAAAGGTTCTGCTAGCCACCTCTTGCCTTATGAGTTTTAGTGAGAAAAAGTCTGCTGCCTTTTGTATCTCTGGAGAGAGAGAGAGAGAGATGCTTTGCTTCCTCGTGATTCTTACTTAACTAACATAACTCATGCTTACGTCCAACAGAAAGGCAGAGCTACTAGGCTAAGAGCTGATTTACCACCTTCAAAATACATGAGATTGACCCCAAAATCCCAAATGCATATGAGCAAGGCCGTTTGTGCCTTTTCTGATGCGTGTTCATTATTTTATTTTTTTAAGGTTTTCTTTCTCATGATTCTTACTTAACTAGTGTAACTTGTGCTAATATCCCACAGGAAGACTGGCTGTGGCCAGGCTAATAGACAAATTTGCACCTTTAAAGTACATGATATGACCTCTAGCTGCCCAAAGCTAAGTACCATGAGGATGAAATCCTGTGAGAGAGTTTTTTCCATCTAGACACCCAAAAAGGCTGTTTTTTTTTTTGTTTTTTTAAACTAGCATAAACTATGTTAACATCTGACAGGAAAGAACAAACTCAATGAGACAACCTCATACACCCTAGAGCCATACGAACATGACGCTAGAGGATATTAGCAGAATTTACTGAGGGACATCTAAAACTAGCCAGGGCTCTAGTTAAAAAGCAGTTTGTAGTTCTCCCTCACTCTTTTCACTTAACTAGCATAAATTATGGTAACATCTGACAGGAAAGCACACGTCTAGCTATCTGTAGCTGTAGATAAAAAAAGCAGTTTTCTGAAAGGCTTTATCATCACTCTTTTTACTTAATTAGCATAACTCAGACCAACATCCAAAGAAAGGCCCCATTGTTAGGCTAATGACTAATATTTCTAATTGTTAAATAACCCACAGAAACATAAAGCTAGCAGATGTTAGCAGAACTTAGAGAGGGACAACTGAAGCTACAGTAACTGTTTGTTACTCTAGAGAAAAGATAAAACCAACGTCCTCACAAATTGTTTTCCCCTCACACTTTTTACTTAACTAGCATGACTCATGCTAACATCCAACTGAAAGGCCCAACTGCTTGGCTAATGCCTAGGTTAGAGTCTTTAAATGACATGAGATGACCTCAAGCACCCCACAGCCACATAAGCAAGAACCTAGGAGTACAGCAAGGGATGTCTGAAGCTAATTCTGCACTTTTAGCGCTAGCAGGAGAGCTGATTTATTAACTAGTATTCAAGCTCTGGAGCTGGTGCATAGAGATACAAGGGAAAAAAAATTACAAAGAGGAAGCAACTGAGCAGCTGTTTAAATTCACACGAGGGCCTGGAGGCGGCTTATCGTGTTTCTGTCAGAAGATATGACAACGAACACTCCTTCCCTAGAAACCTTTGCACCTATGCTGCTGCGCCCAAAACAGCCATACGTATAAAACGCCACGCTCTCTCTCACACACACGTACACACACATGTACACTCTATACAGGCGTTGGTTTAAATCAACAGCCTTTTGAATTATTTATTGGCAGACAAAGGCATTCATAAGCGGGCTGACTTGTGGTGTGATGCAGGGAAACATAGCAGGAACAGTGGAGATTTAAGAGCAGGGGAAATACAGTGTGACAGCAGTTTAGATCGACTGCAATTTCCCCATTATTTACATTCCCCACACGAACGAGTTAGAGACAGAGAGAGAGAGAGACAGAGAGAGAGAGAAACAGAGCAGAAAGTCGTACCAGAGACGGTCTCTCTCATAACATAACAGAAGTTTTACTTCTCACCAGGAGGCTTCTGATCAATATTCCTGTTTTTATACCAAATTAAAATAAGCACATCCCATAGAGCCTGATGGCTAAGAGCCGTGTCCTTAATGACGTCCTGTTTCGGAATGCTACTAAGCAAAATTTGCACTTGCTATGCGCATATATCCACTATGACTCACTAGTCCGTCGTTAATTTGCTAATAACTTGAAATTTGTTTCTTACGTACACCAACAACGCGTATCTCCTATAATTACTGTACATGCTTAGAATAAAAGGTCAAATCTAGAACCTCTAAGGCAGGGGTCAAACTCAACAAATATTTCAGCAAACACTCAGGGGCCTATTTAATAGGAACACCTGTACCCCTGCTCATTCATGCAGTTATCCAATCAGCCAATCTTGTGGGAACAGTGCAGTGCATAAAATCATGCAGAAACACATTAACAGCTTTAGTTAATCTTCATGTCAAACCTCAGAATGGGGGAAAACGTGATCTCAGTGATTTGGTTGTGCCAGACTGGCTGGTTTGAGTATTTCAGAAACTGCTGATCTCCTGGAATTTGTATGCACAACAGTCTGTACAGTTTACACAGAATGGTGTGAAAACCAAAGAACCAAAAAAAAAAAAAGCCATCAAAACCTTCCAGTGAGAGGAAGTTCTGCCGGTGGAACACCTTGTTGATGAGAGGTCAGGAGAGGTCGGTGGAGAATGGCCAGACAATGGCCAGAGTTCACAGGAAGGCTACAGTAACTGTGGTGAGCAGAAAAGCATCTCAGAAAGCACAACATGCGCAATCAATTTTTTTTCTGATGTTTGATACATCATTTCTCTTTAAGTTATTCAAGCTGCAAACCATGCTAGTTTGTTTCCTCTCAGTGTGATTATCGCATTCTCGCAATGTTGATGCTGACACAGTATATCATTCAACCCTGTTTAAATCTGACTTGGGTGCATTTACACCTTTATTTCTTTTACACCTGTGTGGAGCTAATTCCAAATCAGATATAATCCTGATACTCGAGAACTGACTAGGTGTAATGGCGTCTAACACGCTGGAAGCATGTCTTTTTTCTTACTACACTTACAAATCCTTTCCTCTCTCCCCTTGGGGTCATCCAGCGTCCAGGAACTCAAATATCCCATCTGACATACCTGCCTTCCAGTGAGCCAGTAAATCTGCAGCCTGAGCCTCAGCAGCAACACGGACCACACGGACACCACGTGTAACATCACACCATAACCTGTTCCCAATGGCAGAACAACAAACTCCTCCTGACCTCCAGCTCTAATGTGCGTGTGGACCACTCTGGCTGCACAGGAAGCTAACCGTGGAAAGAATTTACACTGATTTACAGTCTAACCTCAACAAGCTGAGGATAGAGGTAGCATTTTTCCTTACTACCTCTTAAATCAGCAAAGGCATCTCTTGGGTTTACAGCTAAAAAGATCAATAACACAGCCGTTTGAAGTGGAGGGAAGAAAAGGCTCAGGATTGTGTTCAAACGGCGTATGTTTCATCCAGCACTGTTCACATCTGTTATGGATAAAAACGAAGACAGCACGTGGATGAAACTTGCTCTTGCTGCCGTTTTGCTATCATGTGTGAGACAAGAATGAGAGAGCTGTTATATAACCAAAGCTCCATGATTCTTTCTGTACATGGACTGAAGTCCACTTCACCACTGTGATTTTATAAAGATGGTTTCCTGCTTTATGTGTCTCCTGAAGAGTCGGCGGTTTAAAGGTAGAATACACACAGTCACAGATCATTAGAGCCGCTGCTGCACTGTACTATGTGGGTAAGCAGAATGTGACAGCTATGGTAATGCAGAGAAAGACAGAGTGAGAGAGAGAGTGAAGAGAGGAGATGAAGATAAAGTAAGTGTCTGAAAGGAGAATGTTTCCAAAAAAAAAAAAAAAAAAAAAAAAAAAAAAAATTTTGGTATCAAGTTGAAAATGAAAGATTACGAATAGCTGTCATTTTTAAATCCAGTATACGGATGAGCACTGTTCAAGAAAACCAACTGAACATTTCAAAAAAAATACTTTTCACAAAAAAAAAAAAAAAAAAAAAAAAAAAGAAAGAAAAAAAACATTTTATTAGTCCATCTGCCGAGTCTGAATCAGAGCGAAATCAATACTTTAGGTTTGCTTGCTTTTTGGTTTGGTTTGTTTTCACCCTGCACATAATAAAACAAAACAAAAAGCAATAAAAATGTTAGCTGAGGGGCGTGTAGGGCTGAAAATGTACTTAAAAAAACCTTTCATCCTTTGGTCAGAAATACGGCAATGGAAAAAGGTAAACAAACCTTTGCCAAGTGTGCGTAGAAATCACAAAAATCACCGATACTGAACAGAACAGAACATGGAGCCAATGCTAAATAACTAGTATAAAATGTTTTCTGTACTGCATCCAACATTTATTTTCTCTTTTGGTTCATCGGTCCAAATCTCCAGAACACACGGCATTTCTGCAGTGCTATAGCTCTAGTCCTTTGGCTCAGTTTGCGCCTCACAGCTCAGTTTAACACCTCACATCTACACATACACACACACACAAAAAAAAAAAAAATGCTGCAACCAAAAACACATGCCATGTTTGGTTCACTCAACTTGGAGTTGAGTCGACTCTAAAATTCACTTGAAACTGGACAGAGACCACCTTGCTCAGGCGTTCTTGGACTGGTTACCAAGTGTGGCTGTTGTGACCTTCATATGAATTAATGTCAAAAAAGTAGAAAAGCTCTTGTGCATTATTTTAAGTGCTAGATTCTTATTTACTTTCTTGTTAAGCACAGTGTCTTGAATACTGAAACCCTTTTTTTTTTTTTTTTTAAATCAAATTACTGTACCAACAGTCATATTTAAACCCTACATATCCTAATATGTACTCCAAAATAAAAATGATTAAGTGAATAAAATATTTCCATACTTCAATCAAATTTAAATCTCAGGGATGATACTACCGGGCCTTTAAAGCCTTGACTGCTTGGTTTGGTCCAAATGAATAAATGCAGAAAGAAAAAGTTGGTGATATTTAAAATAAACAAACAAACAAACAAATAAATAAATAAATCTCAGGGAACGAGCCACAAAGCTATGTCAGAGAAGAAATAAGAAGCATGCAGAGCATTTTTGTATTAAAATGATAGTGAGCATATTCTGGGTCTGTTTGGGGTTTTCCATCCACTGAGAGGTTCCTGATAAAGCTCTAGTGGGAGCCGACCAGGGAGCATCCTTGTAATGTGCCTAAACCGTCTCCTCTTAATTCAGAAGAGCAGTGGCTCTCTCGAACCGTCAAGCTCATCACCCTATCGCAATAAGTAAAGCCCAGTAACCCTGGGGAGGAACCTTGTTTCCACCACCTGTACTTGTGACCTAATTCTTTTGGTCACTACCTACAGCATATGACCTTAGGAGAGGACCGAGAAGTAGACTGACTGGTAAACAGAGAGCTTTGTCCACAAACTGGTTCCTGCTTTACCACCACAGACTGTAACATTGCTGCTTCCCCAATCTTTTTTTAATCCCTCGTGAATAAGATCCCAAGGTACTTAAACTCCTCCACCATTGGCAAGGTCTCTCCCCTCACCTGAAGGGAGCATCTCACTCTTTTCTAGCAGAAAACCATGGCTCCAGACATGGAGGTGATGATTTTAATCCCAACAGTTAGAAGTGTTTGATTGTTTTTTTTGTATATGTTACCTACAAACATACAAAAAAAGCAATCAAATCTCAGAAACACTTCCAGCTTGATCTTGATACAGCCTCACCGGCATGATTTTTGAGCAACAATGTTGCCAAAACCAAGAAAAGAAAATACATCATTATACTGCTCGGCGAGAAGTAAGCAAATAATATAGCACTCAGCAAGCCTTCATGGTTTGGGCTCCCTAACAGCTCAGTGGCTCTGAAATCGGCCAAATTACAACCCACCTGAAACAAAACTACAGCGCTGATTGGAACTCAAACAACATTACAAAGTAAAATCAAACGTTCGCTGGCCATAAAAAGTCAGTGCATCACGGCAGTGTGGAGGTTGATGAAACACTGAGAAGCACCCTGATGAAGCACGGACTCCGGCAGAGACTAAAAACATGTCCATAGTGCAAAGATCACATCAGCGGTGTGAATCTAAGGAAACACAGCTGCATTTTTAAAAATCTTTTCCAACTGTAGTCGTCCAAATTTCCCACCAGCAAGGTAGCACTCTGGATACTGTATATGTGGACTAACAGATGTCTGAAATTGGCTAAGGAGAGCGGAAAAGAGGAAGGCCAGCTTCTCCACCTAGGCAACAGGGCCAATTATGCTCTCCTGGGTCATGGATGGATGGGCATTGTCAGGATTCAAACTCCCAATGATGCAACAAAAAAGAAAGCTGCACCACTGAGAAACACAACATGAGCTATAAATTTCAGTACTTCTACAAATATCAAGAAATTACCGTACCAATTAAAGGAAAACGAGAAGTGCTACACATTGCTTTCTCGCCTGCCATCAGAAGCAGGACAACAAGTGGTCACATCATACATGGTAGATTAAGTGCACACACACATGCACAAACAGTAGCTAATACCGTAATGACATTTTAGGGTGGATATCAAAAGGTTTGGAGTTCAAGTCCCAGGACTGCCACAGAGAAATTTTGGGTCCTTGAGCAAGACCCTTAACTCTGCTCAGCTCAGATAAAAAATGTTATTAATTACCATCATTTTACAACCATCCTAACTATTCAAACTGCATTAGTTTTATGGAAGGGGTTTGAAAAAGCCTCTTTGGACAGGGTAAAATATCTGGTCTACACCCTCAGAAGGTACTCTTCCTTGTCATCTAGCCCAGTGTTCTGTACCTTTAGTGTGCATCTTTCAACTGGGAACACGAATATAGTGTACCTTTAAGATTGACCTTAAAGACCAATGATGTACCTTTAAAGATTTACTCTAAAAGCTAATTAAAGTACACCAAATCCTAGGATATATACTAACTGTACAAAAATGTCCCCTTGATGGTACCACCCCAGAAACAAGGAAAAGCACCATTTGTTACCTTTATTTCTAAGAGTGTACTGATTGCGTCTAAGACATCAATGGGAGAAAGATCTTTCAGTGCTGTAGCTCCCAATTTTTGGAACGCCTTCCCTCAGGAACTTTGTGACTGCATTTTCTTCTCTCATTTTAAGAGTCAACTTAAAACTTGCCTTTTCTCTGAATATTTCCCCTTTCCCTGTTTTCCCCCCGTTTTTTTTTTTGCAATGCGACCTTGAGTGTTAAAAAAAAGCATAATATTCACATTCAAATATGAAATAACTGAAATAATTCAGTCCCTTTTTGCATCATTCACATGTAACGCTTAAACATTTAATTCTGACACTATTACAAACTTGCCAATAAAAATGTTAAATTTCCTATTTATTAGTCTTTAGTTCTCCCAAACCCAAAGATCAAGATAGATGTACCATTATTTGTTAGCCCAATAATGCAGCTTGAGTCATGATTGGAGATAGAGAGTGTGAGAGAATGTGAACAGATCCCTCCTTCACTCAACAATTCCCATGCTTGAAGCCTGGAGAATAAGGAGGGGTGAGGAGGGGAAAAAAGGCCTTCAGTGAAAATGAGAGATAAGAATCAAATGCAGCTCTGTGCACATAGTGAGTGCACACAAAAGATCCTCCAGTGAAGCAGGTTTGGTTTCATTCGCACTCAAACTGACGCTCAGTATTCGGGGTGGCACTGGAGGAGGCATGGTTAGCCCAGCTTTTATTCTCCCATTCGCAGTGGGAAAACATTGGAGGATGGGAAATGATACTCCCAGGATGCAGTCTACTCTAAGAAGCTGGTTTTCCTGTGATTAGGTGGAAAACGACAAAAGCTTTAAGGTGCTTGTTTTACATAAAGCCTAAAGCTATCAGATAGAGCCGTTCAATGGGCCTTCTTTGCCAACCCTGAGTCTAAACGAGTAGTGTGTAAGGCTCGACGGGGGGCGTGGTGTTACCTAACGATGAATAAACAGTCTTTTTCAGAAGCGAGTTGTTGTTGTTTTTTTTTCTTCCTATCTCTGATATGAGCATTCATCGTTTGTTATA
Organism: Pangasianodon hypophthalmus; assembly: GCF_027358585.1. Taxonomy (NCBI): domain Eukaryota; kingdom Metazoa; phylum Chordata; class Actinopteri; order Siluriformes; family Pangasiidae; genus Pangasianodon; species Pangasianodon hypophthalmus. The sequence goes on along the minus strand of NC_069726.1, from coordinate 3,546,841 downwards.
CAATGTGTCACTTCAAGCTGTGTAACTGCCTCACTCTGCCCCGACTGAATGAGATATTAACATTGAGAGCCAGGGCTCACAGTGGGGCATTAAACAGAGAGGAATGTGTTTTTGTTTGATTTTTCTCCCTCACACACACATACACACGCTGAGAGCAGAGCACAATCACAGTTGTGAAAGGCCAGATTTTGAAACTACACACCTCTGTGCACTGGATGGAAACATCTGCACTGTTCTGTACTGGTGTGTTTCTTTATTAAAAATACTTCAGATCATCTATAACCCAGAATCCACGCCATGAGGACCACGTTTGTGACATTTATGAGCACAGCATCCATGAATCGATACCACTACTTGCAACTTGGTTCTGCTAAGGGTGAAAATAAATACAAAACTTTTAAGGTATTGCTTGTTTATGCACAAATTAGTCCACAAGCATCCTAATTATGGTTATATTACAGGCTTTTCCATGTAACAAACCTTATCTTGCCTTAACATACATTATGCCAAATAATTTGAATTCAAAACAAAGTGACGATTAATCAACGGTATTATGACTAAATGTTATCTTGCACTTTGTTTGAGTAAGGCACTTGAAAGCTACCGTGCATTATATGCTGGAAATGGTAATACTAATTTCTGATTGGCTTGCAATTTAAACATGTTGGAACATAACCATGATAACAAGCAATTATAACGCTTTTGGGTAGGCCTAAATTTACTATCACAATTAAATGAATCATAACAATAGTCATATCTCCAGGGTCTCTGGTTCGACATGTTCTCCCTGTGGACCCACATGTGAAATCCGACGTTCTTGACTAGCAGTGACTACAACTGCAGGGTTGGATCCAAGACTGGAGAAAGCTTCACCGGATATGTCCACTGGATCCTTATTACATGCTCCAAAACAAAGTTACCTCCAAAGGATCACCAAAACCTTGAAATACACAAATAAAAAGAAGCTTTGAATTGCATGCTTTTATTCAGACATATTCAACATCTAACAGCATGCACAAATCTTTTGATATTTGTTTGCCGTCTGAGCCCTGTGACTGAGTCACAACTCAGAACTTCCCTCAGGCGACAGGGTATCGACGACTGCAATTCCTCAAATCTGTCCTCCGTTAATATTCATGAACTGCATGGTGCCGCAACCAACCAGAGTACGGACGAGCTGATGCATATTGTATAAGGGACCTTCGTATGTCAGCCATGACAACTGTGAACACGACATGAGGGGGTGGGGATGGGGATTGGGGTATATTCAGCAAGACGAAATTAGATAAGGGGACATGTGGAGGTCGAAGCGGGACGCAGGGTTACAGCACGGTGTTGGGATGACGGGCAGTAACATTAGTTGAGTCCCTAATTGGTCAACAAGGGTGTATGGATATGGTCAAAGTGTGGATATATGCATACTGACCACAAGGCACCAATGCAACATTGGTGTGTGTGTGTGTGTGTGTGTGTGCTTGCGTGTGCGTAATACAAAGAGACGAAGAAAGAGAGAGCACTGCAGGGGACTGTCTATTATAGCTGAGTTTTATTAATAGGCCTTTAATGTAGTAGCCATATCCATCTCTGCCACACACTCTACAGAGAGGCTCGGCTTATTGTCAGGAAGGAGAATGCCTCTGAGACATGCACTTTCTCTCTCTCACTTACCCACAATCCCTTCCTCCCACTCACTGTACTGCAAATGCAGAAATATGGTTTCTAGTATTAGAAGTAATTGAGATCCATGCAGCTAAGACAGACCCGTAAACATGGCTTCCCTAAAGTGATGTCCTTGTCTCTTTTTGTCTAAGCAATCACCATTATTTTCCTAAGCAATCTAAAACTGAAGTTTTTTTCTCCTCTTTCCTCCACCACCACCATATCCTTTCCACCCCTCCATCCTCCCCCACAGAGCCGTTTATGTATATGCTAATTACATTAATCAACAGAAAAAGTGCTTATTAAATCTGCTAATTGGTATGTAAATAAGTTCCTCCTGACACTGGCAGGCGCACAATCATTCTAATATAAAATAAATATAAATATGTCAGTTTTCATTTAAGAGGGAAAAAAATAAAACAGCACTCTGCCAGCATCGTCGCTGCTCTTCAGTCTTATTTTTCTCCGAATTCTGCCAGGAGTGTCCGGACCCATCCGTCTCCCACAGCAGAGATGCCAGTTAAACCCGATCTCCACTCCCGCTGGCCGATCGATAGCTAACCAAAGAGGCAGGCGAAGGAGAAAGCGAGTTTGAGAGCAGTGTCATTTTCTATGTAATGGAAAAAGTAATCGCATCTTTTCTCACTCTCTCCTTCTCTCACTTTTTCCCCCTTAGACAGTGATTTGAGGCGATAGCCAAGCAGAGGATTCGGATTCAATGCCGATGGCATTCCTAGGAAATCACTCTAACCTAAAAGCTTCATGTGATTGCCTTTTTCCTAACTCCATCAACCATGCCACAAATGATTCTACAAGGTTTTATCCAAGTACTCCAAAGAGAGGGCTTACTAAAGACGTCCCATCATTGGAATCATTCTTATTTAAAATCTCATCCGGTGGGGTGTAATGACAGTTAAAATAATCAAATCAGCTCCCTTTTGCTGCTTCTCAACTGAGATATCTGTCGCCTCACAATGCGGCTACACTGCATTAAAGGCTTACTTAAGCAAAGGAGTGAAAAATTCAATTACGTCTACGAACCAACCCTCCCCCCGCACTCGTCACCAGTGTTTTCCCTCAGATTAAGCCTTAATCTCTTTCAAAGGCCGCATCAATAATATGACATTTTCCATCACAATAGAAATGAATAAATGCCAGTCAAACCTTTCTTCATTATTCCCTCATACCCCCCCACCATCCCCTCTCTGTAGTACGAGTCGCTTTTGATAGCTCGTCCCTCTCTGTCAGCCCGAACGCAGGAGGCTCCAATTTGAATACAGTAACACAGCCCCCTATTTATTAAAGCTTGGATTAACATGACAGGCAGTTTTGTCTGGGGAGTCTTTAATATGGCTCAGAGAAGCGATCCGCGAGACAGTAATGGCTTCGGGATAATATACTTGAGTGATGCCGCTCGCTTGGCGCTCCAAAGCAGAACAATGGAGGAGTACGTGGGCCGTGAACAGGAAGGTGGGATTGTGGTATGTGGAGAGCTGGGAATATGACTCTGTCTGTATCTGTCCGTCTGTCTGTCTGCTGTTCGTCTGGTTAAAACAAAAGGATGCGAAGCAAACAAAGCAAACTGCATCCAAAGAGTGCATTTACATGCTCTTCTCTTTTCTCCTCTTCCTTTTTTCTCGCTCAGCAGTGACCAACTTGGCCTTGAGCTCTCTGAAACTCCAAGTTGAAGTTGTCAGGATTGTAGTTATGGCCCATGGCGTCCTCCTGTTTCACTCCATTTCTCCGATTTCACAGCTGATGTATGGCCTCCACTAAAATGCTGCTAGACAAAATGGCCCATCTGCCCTCAGACCCATATTACACAGAATAGAACACAATATCTCTGCATATTAGGTTTGGGATAGCATCTTCTTGTATTTATAGAGCCATCCATCCTGAAAAGATTGCACCAATCCTCTACTGCTATGAACTCAGGGATTTCTCCATAAGTATATTAGTAACAAAACTGAAAAAAGCCTAATGTACACCTCTGAGGCTCCTCGCTAGTCAGTACTTTTTTATGCAGGTGTGTGGAAATGTGAAGGCCCGGTAGGCTCAGAGGTCTGTTCCACGATCAAACGCACATCTGTTGCTGTTATCTGAGATTGGGAATTCAGGGGGGTCTTCCTAAACCCCTGGATTCCAATTAGACCCTCTCTCTCTGCCCATGGCCACGTGCCAGGAGCCAACAGTGCCCTTACAGAATGCAGCAGCACAGCGGAGGTGGGATAAAGAGAAAACGGAGACGATTAGAGGAGGAATGAAAAAGAAGAGACTAACCGCTAACCACCAATTCAGTGGAGACCGTGCACAGCTATTTGGATTGCTGCGGAGTTTCGGTGCAGATGTAATCATGATCTCTGTAAAACAGCACCCCTGTGGCTTTCAGAGAACATAGTCGTAGGGGTGGGCAACAAAAATATCATATCACAATTCTTGAAGACATTTCTATGATACACAGTATGTATCATGATAAAGGTTTCCTATGAAACTTCCAGCAAAACTGTAAGCATGTAAAACACTGGGCTTTAACAATATTTTTATCTAATGTCTACAAAATTAAATTTAACATTGAAAAGGAGGAAATCCTAATATAAGGAATTTATAATTTAAAGTATCAAAATACATTTAAGAAAACTTTGGTGCTAACGATATAATGATATTCACATTATCTCAGAAAGGTGTACTGTGACATAATACATCACAATATCGATACTGACATATTGCCCAGCTCCTGCAAACATGTCTCAAAAAGGTGATAGAATTAAACCAAGTATGACATCCAGCTCCATCTAAGTGGTTGGTTCACATGAACTGATTCTTCAGAATCAGCTGTCTTTGCAGGGATTAAAAAAAAAAGAATAAAATCAAAATTTGTCTCCAAATGTCTAAGCACTCAGCTTTTCATCAGATCACAATCATGATACTACCTGGATATAAGTAACAATCAATCAACAATCAACAAACCTTGTTGAAAGACACAATGACTAAGTGTAGAAGGAACGTATGCAGAATTAAGATTAGATCTTTCCATCAGTGTAGCTGAAATTTCCACAATCACTTGCACTGTCTCGATCCTATTGGTACCCACTATGCAGTTTAACAAGGCCAACAGTGTACAGGAACACGTAGCCCCAAACAACTAAGTAATTAAGCAGTAAAGAAAGCTTGGCAATGCATGTGTTGTCATAAGTATAGCGCCAGTCTGTAATTACAATCTGCTACAAGTTGATGATTGTATGTGTTTATGACATCAGTGAGTTGTTAGCTAGGCATATATATGTGTAGCTCGGTCTTGGTGCTGGGTCCATGCTGTGCAGAAAGCCTCTCTGGTCTGCACCAGATAAGCGGGTAATTCATCAAGCCTGCCTGCCAAAGCTTATCGTTCCTTCACAAGGATTCAGGCTCTCCCTGGCAGCACTCGGAAAAGTCACCTGCGTCCCACACATCTCCCTCCCTCGCCCTCAATTACCATGACGACATTAGGCTGGTCCTGGTGGATGACAACAGAGAAGATGCGTCTCAGCCTCGTCATTCTTGCCGTTGTTTCCGTGGTGAGTTAGATTCACAAAAGTCAGAGATGCTCAACAACCAAGCCTGTTAGGAAGAAACAGGTTTCTCTGATATTTCTCAAACAGAGTGTCAGACACCATCAGCACTGAGGATGACCAAGTCTCTCATTTAGAGAATTTGCTATAATCTAGGCAGGCAGAGCAAACAGAAGGAAAGGGAGGAAGCTCATCATTCTGGACACATCAAAATCATGGATGCATTAACGCAAATTTTCAAAAATCACTCCAACCCTGAGGACGTAAAGTTGCCAAAAGAGAAGAGACACAGAAAGAAAGACAGTGTTTGTGTGTGTGTGTGTGTGTGTGTGTGTGTAGGTGGGGAGTGGTGATGATTGAACCATCACGTTGTGGCTCATTAGTGGCCGAACATGCTGAGGTTTTGCCTGGCACAGTCAATCGGGGAATGCTGAACTCTGCATCTCAGCAGGGGTCTGGGACTGCAGTGCCAACTCCAGGAGGCCAGACCCAGTAGGGAGTCCATCATGTACACCAAGAGCGCTGCCAATCACTTGCTCTATGGTTCCTCACTTGAGAAGCAATCACACGCCCTCTTAGCCAAGAGCTAGTGGGCTGCTAACATCTGGCCTGCAGTGGCAAATCGCAAGATGTACAGGACCTCAGACTGACAAAAACCTCTGTATCTCACATGCAGGAATGTGGGTAATCAGTCCCAGGTGATCTAAAGGGCAAATATACAAGTCATTGACATTTGCTAGAATAACGGACCATTCATTCATGGCAGCATTGATAGTGGTCCATTTGCGCAGAGCGATTTTCAAGCCTCTCCATTAGGATTGTAACGGGGAGAAACTGCCCTTGGCATTGCCCTGTGGCAATTGAGCCTCAAATTGAGGCTCGGCTGGATAGCTTCGGCATCATTCGGTCACAGCACACTGGGTCAGTGTAAAAAATTGCCTCTATGGAGAATAGCGCATCGTTCTTTTCCCGGTCTCCGCTTCTCATGTATGCCACTGTCATGGGAGGCAGCCAGATGAGCTCGTGACACCCTGTGAACAGCTCAGAATCAACACGCGGCACGACGGCCCGTCTCCCCGTAAATCACCCCGCCTCTCCTCTATCCCTCGGTTCCCAGACACAAACTGCCGACAGGCGCATTTAGCATTGTCTCCGAGCTCGATTAATGAGATGTTCGACTAATAACTGCTGATCTGTTTCCACCTGACAAGCTGTACACTTGAAAGGTAGCTCTGGGCTTGGTGTTAATACGCATCTGCAGCTATTTTACGGAGGGCGCTATGGTGCGACTGGGGTGAGATCAAAGGCTGCAGCAAGAGAAGGAATAAAAAATGGAAATTAACTCAGTTCACCAAGGGATAACGTGAGCTAGGAGTCATGTTTGCTAGAGAGAGACTGTAGACAGGCGGGTTGTAGAGCATCGACTAAGCCTTGGTTTAATCCAGCAGCTTGGGATGGGTAAGACTGGGGACCCCATGGTTACTGTGATTCAGAGGACACTATCACATATGTGGGTTGTCCTCTCTGTCCACTCCTTACTCATTTGCTTTCTCTATTTGTCAGACAAGGTGATTAGCTGTCAGTGCCTCCGTGAAGAAAGATAACCTCCACACAGACAGGCTTTTCTCCTCAGGCAGCAGGCAAGGGAGCACAATTGTACAATCCGACACATATACAAGACACTCACATGGCTGGCAATCATGCAGTGTTGGCCCTACCATGGACATATGGAAGCATTCTACACATCCTCTCTTAATCATGCAGTGCCCAGCGACTCGCCAGTGGCGCTGTCACACATGCTCAAGAATTAGTCAATTCTAGATATAAAAAAAAAAAAAGAAAGAAAGAAAAGAAAAGAAAAAGGAAAAACAGAAAGTAAATTTCAGGGAAGAATTTTATCCTCTAGTTGCACCTACGGCTAAAAAATTGGATTGTCAAAGATTGATAAAGGTCTCTTTTCCTAGCTGATTTGTTATCAAGTCCAAGTTTCCCAGATTTGCTCAGACCAAAGATGAACAACTTACATCCGACAAACTTCAGTGCTGCGCTGTTGGATGCCTTCTTTTTAGTTAAAGAATATGCCTCATTGAAATGTACATACTAGAGTGAGGTGAGTGTGTGCGTGTGTGTAGCAGTGTGCGAACATCTTCACATCTCGCCCACTTTCATTACTCTCTGCTTTTAGACAGCCTCTTTTCAAAGGGGTTAAAAAGTGTTCTGAAGTTCCTGTACAGATTAATCAATGACATTAATCAGAAAGTCTGCATAAAGAGAAAGGGGAGAAGAATAACCAAAAAAAACTTTAAAATTAGAAAGAAAGAAAGAACAGTAAAGAAAATCATTACAACCATAAATGATTGAATGAATGGATGAAGGGATGGATGGATGGAAGGAAAAAGGAAAAAAAGGAAAAAGAAAAGTAAAAGGAAAGAAAAGGCAAAAAGAAAAGGAAAAAATAAACCAAAAAAGGAAGAGATGGAAAAGGGAAATAAAAAGGAAAAATGGGGAAAAAAAAAAGAACAAGAATTTTTTGTTGTTGTTGCTGAATGGCAGAAACAGTGTTAATTGTGATGTGGCCTCCGATCCCGCAGAGAAGACTTTGGGGAAATCGAATGCGTGAGAGGGGCACGTTAATATGAAATGGAAAAGTAGAAGCTCTGCAAAAAGTCTCCATGGACTTTACGCCGTGATGTTTATGCGTGCGTGTGTGTGTGTGTGTGTGTGTGTGTGTGTGTGTGTGTGTGTGTGTGTTAGATATGGGCAGTGTGTATAGCCTAAGCCAGTGCTAACAAAGCACACCAGCAGATCCTATGACAAACATGTTAGTGATGCCATTACATGAGCCAGCCAATGGGCTTTTATTTACACAGAGCCTCCACTGATTAGGGTTTAGACCAGAGAGAGAGAAAGAGAGAGAGAGAGAGAGAGAGAGAGAGAGAGAGAGAGAGCGAGTAAGACCTCACTACCTCTGAGTATGTGCCTTAATTGAGTACAAACAGAATGCGTCCACTAATTAACGTTAATCAATTTACTGCAAAGAGCCATTATGACTCAAAACCATGGGAAACATGCACACTCATTAGAAACAAGCTTGTTGAAAGCAGAAAGCATAATCATACTGTTTTAGCCTTGGACTGCCAAAACAACAAGCACATTGAAAGAACATCAGCAGAGTTTTTACAGTGTTCTTCAGAATGCAGACAAAATCCTTGCTGTATCCATCCATCCATCGCAAAAGGTAGACATGCCTATATGAAATTTTCATGTCACAACAATTGCCTAACATCATAAATTCCTTTTACCTTATCAACTTGGAAAGCTACTTTTTAGGGTTTTCACACTTGAGTCTGCACCCAGGACCGATTCTGGGCTTGTTCAGCAGCAGGGGATCATAATCACAGTTTTGCTTTTATATAGAAGAATTTGTCCCGAACCGTGGATCGGTTGCACAATTCTAATATGCACATATGCAAAATGGTAGGCCCTACATTCATCATTTTCCTCTGGTACCAAGTGGTAAAGAGCACTGCTTTTTGGATGTACTACATGTCATACCTGACAAGACACTGTTCTAGTAAGAACATTTTAGCCATGTAGTGCTACTAAAGGTTGGTTTTATGCATCAGTAATGTGTTCTATCAAAAAACACAAATGTGAAAACTACAGAGTTAGCTCCTGAGCTAAAAAGGGAGATAAACAACATAGTATAACCAGCTAATGCTAAAAAAGCTTATATGCAATGCCTTCCAATATGCCAACCAATATGTGAACACAAGTACTTGTTCATCAAGCAGAAAAATAAATATTGGTGCATGAATCAGAGTATTTTGGCGTAGCTCATGCCTACAGGTGTCAGTTTATTTTCCCCTAATGTCATAGTGACAGCCGGATTAGAATGTGACGGATAAAAATACAATTTGCATCCAATTTCCCAGTCTATTATTTTATCTCCAGAAGTAGCTTTTCCTTGAGGAAAGCTTACGTGATATCACATAATCACAGCATTTTTTTAAGAATAAAAGAAAAGCCTTTTTCAGCCAATAGTGCTGATACCGTCAAATGCCAACTAAGGCCTCAAAGACGTATTTCAATGCTGCCGCTGAGAGTAAGACTTTAAATAACTACGAAGTGGGAACACAAAGGCTTACACACCTATATGTCCCAATATGTGGCACATGCTTAGCATTAAGGATCAGAAAACTCCCTCCAGCTGACATTGTTAAATTATTATTCACCTCATGACTAAAAGCTGGCACCCGATTAGAGTTTATGTGCAAGATGATGGGTGGAGCCATGAATGCCAGTCTTTCTGTGGCGCCCCCCTATGCAAAGAAATACATGAAAATTAATAATACAATCTGTCTAATCAACTATTTCACTGTGTTTACTGTAGAGATTTACAAGCCAGCTTTTTCCACAGAACCTGGAGAGCAGTCTCAGAAAAGTGCTCTCTGCTGAGATTTTGGCTTGAGGTTGATTGTTTTTGTCTCTTTTAAGAATGGGATGGCTACAGGCAGTTATCATACAGGCAGACAGATATCAGTGCTGCTTTGTTGCAGTGGAGCTGATCCAAAGGCAAATGGCTTGCGCCACATGACATGAATTTGAAGGTGAGAGCAGCATCAGATCTCAAGACTGAGTCGTGTGATTTCTGAAGCTGAAGGACAAAACAGAAATACAAAGCAAAAGAAAAAAAAAAAAAAAAAAAAAAAAAGTCTTCATTGCTGCTCTGAATCTCAGCATCACCTTCGTTCTGGTTTTATGCTCAAGCTGTTGTTTAGGGCAACAAGGCCTGACATAGGATGGAAAACAAAAAAGAAATGAAAGGTCCCTCTGTAAGTTGGTCTGAGAGATGTGGCAGGCAGCCTCTGCTTCCTCAGTCCTCAGATATATGAGGATGCATCTGAACAGAAGTGTGATCGTGCCAATCTCGACAAAATAAGCAGTGTGATCCAAATCGAAGGGCCTAATAGGTTTTATAGATCAACGGCATAGATTTTTCCCTTTCCCCTCGCTGTCTCTATTCGTTTCCTGACTTAAGTTTAATTCAGCTCAATTAAATCAACCCCAGCAGCCCCAGAGTTCAGCAAGAGCACTATCAGTCATCAGTCATATGTAGAAAAAGGCAGACGAGTGACCTTAAAGATCTACCCCCACCCGCCCCCTGTGGACAGGAACAGGCCCTCGTTAGACCTCCTTTTCATCCGAGTGGTCCAGTCAATACTCAGAGGGAGTTTTCCTGTGCTTTCCCCATGACTGGGGGATTTCAAGGTGACAGGAAAACTTTCAGCTGCGGTGAGTTTCAGAAGGTCTGATTGCCGCTGTGACTCAATTAGCCCCCTGCCAGAATCCGAGAGAGATGGTGCCCGTCAGATTTGTCGGAAAAAAACTCAGGGAGAGGAAAACGCATCTTATCAACTAATTGGAAAAACAAGTAGTTTCTGTAATGGCGAGCAATGGGGTGTCGTTGTAAGGCTTCCGTGTAATGAAATAGCATGCAAACCATGGGTTGGATTTGAAATTGCACATTCTTTGCGGTGTAAGAGCGCAGTGGTTAAGTAAAACCATATGCCACATTTTAAATCTGCCCAGTGCCACTCATCGAGGAGGTGTCATCGAGGAGGCTGGTGTGTAGCGGACTCTAAAACCACCCGGGCTAACAGGCAGTTCACCGCACACTGTAACCACAAACCACAGGCCATGAGTCATCGGGCTAAACGCTGTCATCATCTCGCCACTTCACACTGATTTTCAGATACTACAGCGCTCAGGCCACTTGGTTCCACCTCTTTTGACCTCTTTTGAAAGCACTATGTTTTGCATTTCTTTCTTCACATTTCTTACCACACAGTGACACTTTTAACAGGAGGGAGGCTTTGTGCACTCTATCATTCCTCCTCTCAGAGATTCGTTCAAGCCTCAGAGTTATGAAAGGTTGGGTGACTTTCAACAGCCACTCACAAAAACATAAGTAACTTTAGCTAGACAATCATCTCTAGTCTCTGTCTGGTCAAGTCTGTACCAGGGAGAAAGCTCCGGGTGAGCTGCTACTGTCAGTTTGAGGTCGTTCCCATGATCAGCAATGTTTGGTCTTTTATTTTAGCTATGTTTGACACCACAGGTTTTCCCCTTGATTCCTCTACCACCCACTTGCCCTTTGGTGCACTATCAATACTGAGGACTGAGGAAGGAAAGAAAATGCAACTGTGCATTGGTGCAAAACTACATGCAAGATATTCTAATCTTTACCTAGCAATCCCACACACAAGCCAGCTTAAAGCAAAACTGACGAGCACTGTCAATGCTAAACTGGTATGCCATCTGATCTGAGCTAGGCAATTCTCTCGACTAATCTTCACTTCTACCCAGAGGAGTGTTCTTGATCGTGGCTCTGTGGATCTCCTTGGGTGCTTATACTAACATATGAGACAAACAAAATTCTACATTTCATGAATTATGGTAAACAGACATGAGGTACAGAAGAGACAGAGCTCAAAGCAGCCGCAATGGAGCATTGAATAATTACATTCCCACAGACCGTTTAATGGATTGAAAGCTTGCTTGTTTGAAGAAAAGCGAGCAATAAGCAAGCATGCAGAGTATAAATAGGGTAAACAGCCATAAGTGGTGCAAGGAAAAAATAACTCTTTGTATATTGCTGGAAATCACAGTCTTTAATGAAAGTAAGCAGGGTTTTTTTTCTTAACTACTACCGATTCACATATTTCAAAGAGGGACAGACAGAGCCTTTGATCAGCTGGGATCAGTCACAGAAGAAGAGAAATGAGGGAGAGAAAGTGCAAGAGACTCGTGTCAACTGTAATCTACCTAGTCACTTCTCCTTTCTCTCTCCTCCACTGTCCTCACCACAGCATCTTGCTTTGGGTCAGATCCCATGGCTTAGTGGTCTCGTTCCTTTTGACCAGGGGTATAAGCTTGATAAGCAACTAACATGACTGAACAGTGACCTTTAAATTTACAGTTCCTCAACCATTAGTTATTAGTTCATGGCTACAAATAAGATGATTATAACTGGAAATCTCAATGTGAAGATAACTCTTTCACGTTACCACTTTTGGACACTTCTCTGTCCACTTGTCTTTAAAAATTCTGTTTATCATCTTTTTTTCCTAACAAGTCATGTCATCACTTCATTAATCTGAACAGAGAGGGTAAAACAAAACGCTTTTCTTTCTCAGTGAGCTGCCTTCAGGTAAATAATTTACATAAATGCTTGGGATTTGTCACACACAAGCCACAATAGAGCATCTGCTACAGACGCAATGATGTTTCAAAATACAAAAAAAAAAAAAAAAAAAAAAAAAAAACAAACAAAAAGAAACTGGACACTGAATTACAGGCTATCCCCCCCCCATTTCTGCTTCAGTATTTTTCCATTCGATCTGCTGACATACTTTTGCTGGTTCTGCATCCGCCAGTTGATGACCCCTGCTTTAGATAACTTCTTGCACTGAAAAAGAAAGATTAGCTACACACCTGGCCAGCATAACACCAATGTGCACCACAGGTGAAAATCCCCCCTGAGCTTCTGGGAAATCTTTACAGTTCTATTAAGTTGCATTAAGATGTCTGCAAACCTGACTGAGCTCTTAACCAATATCCCAGCAAATCTCAGGGTCTAATTGCAGGAGCTCGGCACCTAATACCCAACGGATTGGGCTGAAGATTTTTTTCAACCATGAAAAACGTGCTTGCTTCCTTTCTATTCTTCTTTTTCTCAAGGCTTTAGCGATCAATGCTGCCATCTGAGCCATGAAAACAAAGCACCGAGATTCAGCCTGCCCTTTCTGAACTCCAACCCCCACAAGCCATTGCTCTTCCCATACAGGCTGATGACAGAAGCGGACTGCTGCTTGTTTTGTAAGGTTCGGCAGGCCATGACCAGGATTACTCAAAAACTAGCGTCGAGCCCAATGATGGATTCCTAATCTCCATTAGATGGCTGCGTCTGGGCGCTAGCAGTAATTGCTTTTCCTGGTGAGGTAAGAGCATTAGGAGAATAAATACTGTGCTCCGGATGTAGTCAGTGGCTGTGCACGCCGATTAGGCCTTTTAATAAGATGAGCAATCTGGTGATAAAAATCAATTAGCCCATCTCTTGAAGGGCGGCCTCACAAGAGGGCTCAACTGCTGTGGATTTACGTGGCATTGCACTCACACGTGCTCTAAAAGCAACTTGTCCAGTTGTGTAGCTCTGGAGTGGTGTAAACAGAAACAGGTCAGTACATAACAAACCTACTTGATTTTCCTTGAAAAAAAGAATCAACACCACTAAAAAAAGAAAAATTCTCAAGGACAATTTGAGTTCACCTTAAAGCTCAGTAATAGACAAAAAGACTAGCACAGGTGTAAGTCTCTTGCCTAGAGAGTCTTTAAATCAAGCCATGCCCAGTCACAGCTTTGTGGCATTCTGCGTGTGTGTGAGAAGGAGAGAGAGAGAGAGAGAGAGAGAGAGACTCTGGTTCTGTCACCTCTCTTCACGCCTGCAGGAGGAGGCCGCTGAGCGTCTGCTGAGCTCCGCCTGTCCAGCTTTAACAGCAGATTGAGAAAGAATCTGCTTGATTGAAACCCCCGCATGCATCCAATCAAACTTCGCTGCTGGACCTTCATCAGCAGAGCAGCAGAGGCAACAGAGGAGCATCATGGGAGCTGACACACGGTGCCTTGTGAGCATCTAGGCACTCGCTACAGCACTGAGATGCTACGTTGTGGTGAATACAATCAAATCAATCAATGAACGAAAAAAAAAAAATCTGAATGACCCAACTCAACAGCCCAGGCTGTTAAACCAAAAACTGAACTTAACAGTGATGGTCCTTAAAAGGGCGCGCATGGGTCAATGAGTGACAGACTCTAAAAAGCGCAGTGGTAAGGTGGCAGGAACAGTGAGAGAAGGGGGCTATGTGGGTGGAGGAGGATAAATTAATTAGTGCAGAAGCCAAAAAAATAAACGTTAGTGCAATGTAGAGATCACGCTGGGAAAAATACATTTCCCGCTGCGATCCATGCCCTTTATTGATCGCCACTAAATGCTCCAGCTGGCATGCCATGAAATATTCATATTTCAATTCTGACAGCTGTTTTTGGGAACTTTCCTAAGCAGCGCTGTGCCATTATATGACACTAAAACTCAATATATTTACAAAAAAAAAAAAAAAAAAAAAAAAAAAAAAAAAAAAAAAAGGGGGGGGGGGGCATAAATAAACAGAGCATTCACTCAGGGTCGCACTGTGCTGGCTGCTGGGAGTCCAGGGTTCCCCTTAGCAAAGGGAGAGAGGAAATGGAAAGAGAAAAAGAGAGGGAGGGGTGGGGGATGCCTTTGCTTGGCAGTCCGAGTTTTATGGGTATGAGAGGAGGACATTCGGTTAAGAATTATGTGCCTCAGACATGGGATTTGGGAATGCCATTACGCATTAAACAATACTTCTACATGTTGTAGAGTGAATGTCACTTTGGAGCCTAGCTTCTCTGAACACTGCTTGAAAATCAAATTAAAGTACCCCACGCTGCAGAGCCAACAGTCCAGATAGAATCGGACCTGATCCAGTTCCTTCTACCTGTGAGGTCCTGGGCGGTGGAGACAACTCAGTGTTTCAGGCTGGATTAGTGTGTTGTTAAGTGTTTTGTAGAGTGACTCGCGGGTTAGGATTAGAGAAAGAGTTGGGCCAGGTCCAGCTTTTCCTCTTGATTTTGGTTCTGCAGTGAGGCCTATCTGATGTAATGTGCTATTAAACTAGAGAATTATGAGCACATCAAGATTAAACGACACAAGCTGTCTGAACAGTGACCTCAGACCAGTGCACTCACATCCAGTGATATCCAGTACTGGCAACCAGAAGACACTGGTCCTCGAGCAATACACAACCCAGAGCTGACAAAGACGACATGCTTGTGTCTCCACCACACAGCATCACACATGAGGTCACTGCGATGATGGCACAGACATGGGGTGATAAATATTAGGATAAACCCAGCAATTAAAGGCAGGGGATAATAGTATTTGCATAATGTCGCAATTATATTTCCTCCATGTCTATCAGACTTGGTAATCACTTGTCTCCAGCAGTTTAATTACAGCTCTGTGATGACTACTTAATGTGATTAGATGTTATACCTTATTGTTGCTGGTGGCATATTACATCAATTATATTAGTCTTCATATCTTTGCCAGGACAGAGGCACGTGACATGAAATGCAGAGGACTAGGTTAACATGTGCTCAAGTGAAGACTTCACTGTGTAAATTAAATAATCTATACAACTTCCATGTTCACAGAAGTGTGTAGCAGAGAGAAAAAAAACACATGGGCTTCTTTTGCATAATTGTGGCAGAAGTGTATCGCTTTGATTGAACTGAAGCTTGGTAATTGTGGTGTAAACAGTCAGCTGTCACTGCCACTGACACTCCGGATCTTCCTCACTTTCTGTTCAGCTTGTTTTAGCTATTTTTTTTTTCCCTGATTCAGAATGCAGGCATGCAGACCGTAGTGTGATTGAAATAATTACAGGGTGCGTGTTACCTGTGTTGACTCTGGATCTCCTCCATCACTCTCCACGTGTCTCTACCCATCAAGCCATTTTCACAGCCGTTTGCTCATCAGCAGAGCAGCGAGCCTAACACACCTCTCTGTCTTTCCTTTCCTGACTCTTACTATTTCCGTCTTTTCACTTAGCAGCCTGTCATTTCATAAAAACTCACTCTCCTGTTTATGCAGCAAGGTTTGCTGTTGCATTAGCGATGATCAAATTTAGCTGCGGAAAATCTGACGAAAATCAGAATAGCCAGACAGGGTAGGTGTCCTTTTTAGTTGGGCCTGAGCACTCGGATGACATTTAATAACTTTTTACAAATCAGGTTTGTTGAACGTGTAGAAATTGCCAGATTTGTAGCTGGCAGTCGGCAAGTGTGCTGGTTCGCCAGCTTCTGTATGCTGATGTGCCCTAACATGGCCCTGGGTTCGGTCCACATGACCGAAAAAGGTAACAGGAAATGTCAGAAGAGATCTCGTCGGAATAGTCCACATGTCGTGGCCGCCAATTTCTCTAATGTCTATTTATCTATCGATTAATAAAAGTAATTCAATGGAAACCATGCTGAATAATGCACATCACGCCAGCTTCAAGGGATCCGAGAGGATGATGAGGAGAAAATAGAACATGCCTAACAATGGGTGCTATAAAATTTAAACTGTGACCTGCATGTCATTTGCGCATAGGTCATTTGCGCACTTTCTAGAAATGTCAGCGAACATCACGAAGTCCTACAACATGGCCAGGGTCTCAGTGGCAGGCTCTGCTGTTCACACTGCTTGTGCCTTCGCTCAGTGGGTGAGCGCTAGTCTTACTGTTCGTTAACTTCCCTGGCAAACAGGTCAAGGTGTCCTGTTCCTGGAGGAGAGTGGTTTATTAAAGTCAGTGAGAAGGCGCTGGCAGGTCGCCATCGCTCACTCGCTCACACACATGGCTCCAACAGCAGCATAAACTGTACCTAAGTGTCGATTCGGGCTAGCTATTACTGCCAGAACAGCGGTGAATCCTGCTTTGTCACTGTCCAAAAGAGTGCGATCGCTTTCTCAGACACCCTCACGCACAAGGTTCTGGTCTGAAGAAACATTCTGGTCGAGCGGCTAGAAGACCAAGTGAGGAGGTGAAAAATAAGAGTAGATACAGACACTTTCTCCTAGACTTTCACAAACTGAGCTTTCGCCTTTTTACTGCTGTTGAGTTTTAAGGGCCAGTGAGCGAGTGGCTCTTCCTGCCTGGACATGCCACAAAAAATGAGGCTGTTTTAAAGCCTCCAGGTATTACAGGAAATTAATCTGGCTTCCTGAAAGGTGAATTTGGGGGTTTAGGGGAGTGAGTATGAGCTTCCTGTGATTCTTTTCCTTGCTGTGGGAGAAATTAGAAAGAGGTCTGAGAAGAAATGGTAGCAGGGAAGAAGAGGCAGATACACTCTGTCTGAAACTCAATGCTTAGAGACCATTAAGAACACAATACAAGAGGCTGGCCTTTATGACACTCAAAAGAACTCCTTTTATGTCACTTTCTTCCTGCTGCTTTGGAGTGTGAGTGTGTGTAGTTGTGCGTGTGGGCATAAAGTAAACACCACTGTGTGACAACGTTTGCAGCATTACAGCCGCTCAGAACAATTATGGGCTGTCACTATGGTTACCCAGGAGCACCTTGGAGCACTGGGGGTATTGGTGAAGGTGCTGGAGCAAGACAGACATACACCTTAGAAGAACTCTGACCAGCCTACCAAATCACCACTTCCACACATCGATTTTGAATTTGAAAAAAATTATTTCCACATGTATATTTAGAGCAATAAATGACTCTTCATTTCATAACGAAATTGATACTTTTGGTATGCGTTCATTTTATTTTTGGACTGCTTTGGGTCCACAATCTGCAACAGTAAGCAAAAAACATTAACTGGGGGGCACTGTAGGATTGTACACTTGCATTATTCTGTCATTCTTATGTCCGAACGATCGTGAAGAAAAAAAAGCACACAAAGCAATCACATTTGTTGTATCCAGCATTTCTTATTTGTTTACGGTATACATAATACTTTAGTTTCAAATCAGGCGCCAATAAATAACACCAGGCAATGGGGGCGTGGCCAAGTGCTGGCTGTAGAAGGAAGGAGGATTTGTGGAGAATGAGCGGGAAATGAATGATGGTCTTCATCTGTATGTGGTTTTTGTGAGAGACGGAGCTGATTGTATATGCCCTGTCCTGGGCAGAGCTGTTGGAGTCAAACAGTGAGACACTGAGTTTGATGATGTTTTCTGTATGTACACATTCTGAGTAACCAAGTAAGTTTCCTTGACATTTAAATAAAAAATATAGTAAACTACAGCTATAAAATTTCCATCACCATAATTATGTGGTCAGGTTGTAATATTAAATTTATAGTAAATACTGCCCTTTTGTAAAAACGGACAATAAAGTTTAGATATTGCTCTACAGTGACTTCTGCAGCAGGTTAATTAGTACCAGTACCACATGGTATTTTGAAATCCGGTACCTTAGTACTGTTTTGCACCCAGCCTTAACCAACAATTCCCATCACGATGACCCTCACATCTGTCTGCAGTACATTAACTACACTTTCAGGATTCAATTTCACACACCTGCTGTTCAGGTCAGTGCAGTACCTTAAGCCAACTAGTCCATCCCCAAAAATAGTACACACGCTACAAACTGTAATAACCGTCTACACTGAGCACCTGCCTGAGTCTCCAACAGCATTTGTCTTAGAGAACATTGGTAATCCCTTTTAAGTGTTGCAAGCACTCCACAGTGGAAATAAGATACTCCCTTTTCTTTACCAAGCCAAGGAGCTGCTCTACTGCTTGTCTGATCAAACGTAGGCTCAGTTTTGTAAGAACTGATCACACACAGACACAGACACATGTAGTGTTAGGCTGGCATTATTAATTTAAATATCCATACCCAAGATGGCTGCCATGTATGTGTATCCTTCAGTAGCTCAGCAAGTTGGCTGTGCATGTCCTCAGAAATTAACTGCATGTGCCTAGAACACTTTTTTGGATTTTAACCCATTTTGTACCAAATTGGTCATTTGCCAATACCCACCAGCTAGCTATCTCTCCCCTATAACACAACAGCTACCAACCAGGGAAGGTAAAGGCAAACACGTGCTTCCTCCAAGACACATGAATCAAGGAGCCCAAGAGAACATGACTGCCTGTGCTCTCTCTTTGGAAGAGTTGGCATTACTTTCCATAGTGAATCAAATCGACAATAACCAATCATTGATGTCCTGTGAGCTCATGTATACGTGTAGAGGATAATTAGCCTTTTCCTCCAAATGTGTTCAGCTGTGACATAGCAGCAGTTCAAAAAGATGCAAAGGCAGAGCTGTATGTCTGGGAGGAACCATGCATAATACAGTTACATTTTCTTTTATTAAAACCTTTGCGTACTTGAATCCTGGTTTCCTATATTTATTAGTCTCAAGACTTCACATTCACCCCCGCTGACTGGTAGCTACCAAGCAAGACTGGCAAAATGACTAAATTGACATGGGGGGGGGAAAGCTCCACAATCCAGAAAAGGTACACAGGCAAGTATACAAATAATGCTGCTCACGTATGCATAGTTATGGCCTTAGGGACATAGAGGGTAAAAAGACTAAATCCAGTCTCCTTGTGATAGCATTCAGTGCTACAAATAAGGCTGGGAAACCTGAGGGAACGAAGGTGTCAACACCCACTGAGCTGCTGCCGATACAATTATTGTGTGTGGGAGCATTCACTTCCAGCACCAGCACTCGCAAATAACACATAAAAGACCAACTGCAGACACGCAACTCTGTGTTTGTGCTTTACAGGAAGTGCCACGCACCTTCTTTTGCACACACACACTCTTCCTTCCGTCTGAATTGTGCTCATCCCAGACCCAGCAGGAAGCGCATGCAACGTCTATATGAATATATGAATAACTGAACGCCACAGTAGCAGAGTCGGAGGCACTGGCGAAGATTCCTCTGTGTGTGTGTATGTGGGTGTGTGTGTGTGTGTGTGTGTGTGTGTGTGTGAGCGTGCATCCTGACACATGCCCAGATGGTGGACGGTAGGGGTCTCCATCCCCCGCCCCGTCCCTGTGGGGGTCACCGGAGAGGCGCCATTAGACCCCGACGCCTCAACGAGGCACATGTACAGCCACACACACACACACACACTCACGAGCTCATTCAGGGCCAAGCGAAGTGGGATAAGTGACATCAGACCACAGTGGTGAGCACCCGGTGAGTGTGTGTGGGAACAGATGGCAGGAGGAGAGCAGGGCCTTCCACCTCGGGGAGCGGAGGAGGAGATCAGCACAAACGCACACATGCACACAGGGGGGCGGAGATGGACTGATTTATATATTGTTTTTTATATATTTCTAAAGAAAAGGGGAATGACTAATCCAAGTGGTCCATCTCTGAGACTCTGCATTACAATGTGTCTTATCTATAAGAGTGCTGATCAAATTATTAGCATAAATCCCTGAATAAAGAAGGTTAAATATATGTTTTTTATACACTGTACTAGCAACCTCATTAGCCTGAATCACATTTTAAACATTTTCAAATAATCACAATTTGCAGTAATTTTTTAGTAATTGTTAGTGTGAACACAGTAAGATTTCAGTCACAGGGTAACGTTTTGATCTTGACCCATTATCAAGATATTTCAAATTCATGTTCAGACCTTGCACTCGCTCTGCCTGTCAATTAGTGCAGTGGTTTTCAAAGTGGGTTCAAAAACCCCCAGTGATCTATGATTATCTTTTTTAAAAAATTGTTACATTGTTCAAATTCTCAATCAACTTTTATCGCAGTTATTATATTTATTATTCATTTTCATGGCCAGGATAGCAAGGTGCAGCCAAGGATGTCCAGTATGGGGATTGTACAGTATGGAGATTGTCCAGTACGTGGGGAACTGGACCTCCAACACACTCAAATGTTTCACTGAGTGTGAAGTGGCTGGAATGAAAATCAGGACCTCCAAGTCCAAGGATAGGGTTCTCTCCCAGAAAATGGTGGGACGCTCCCTCCAAGATTGACAAATGGATCGGGTCAACGGCAGCAGTGTTACGGTCACTGCAACCAGTGTGGGGCAGTTTGCTCTCTGTTTACCTGTTAATCTACATCCTTATGCTCATGAGCAATGGGTAGTGACCGAAAGAATAAGGTCATGAGTACAGGCGGTGGAAATGAGGTTCCACCGCAGGGTTGCTGCCTTACTCTCTGTGATGGTGTGAGGGGTTTGGAAATCCATGGGGAACCTCTGAATAGAGCCGCTGCTCCTCCAAACCAAGCTCCTCCTGGTTGGCACACAGTAGAACTATATCAGGCACATCTCACTGGTCAGAGAACCCCAGGACCTTCTAAAGAGATTATATCTCAAAGATGTCTTCAAAACATCTGGAGATCCCCCAAAAGGAGGTGGAATTTGTGGTTGAGGATAAACTCTGGACTGAACCTCTCACCATGACCCCCACCCGGAAAGTGGAAGGAAAATGAAAGAATGAATGATTGATTTCCCCTATTGGTGGAAAGTTCTGGATTAAAAAGCTCCACGGCTCTAATAAATAGCTAGAATATTATTGCTGAGGAGACATCTCAGTTTCAATTCATTTTATTCATTTACTTATTTCATTTTACAGGCCGCTGTAATTTGTTCTTGGCAATGTATGGGAAGTGAAATGTGCTATAATTATTATAGCATTTGCTTCTAATGGTACTTGCCACCGAAAGCTGACCTGAAAAAAAACATATAATTTTGTTTTCTTTCCTGTTCTAACATCAAAGTCGGGCTTCGATCTGCAGGCACACACAGCATTGTGTTATTGTGTTATATTTGTGTATATTAAAAAAAAAAAAAAAAAATTAAAAAAGACACTATAGATGATATGGATAGGCTGCGGAGGGCAGGCAGCATCAGCTGTGTGAAGAATGCAGGGTGGCTTGTTGCTCTTAGTGACTTGGTGAAAGAGCTTGAATTCGTCTGTCTTGATTTCGCCCCGGGATATCAGCATCACGTCACACATTGAAGTTTGTTATCTGCTTTAATTAAATAGATCTAGCACCTCTGACAAGGAGAGCCTTGATGGAAGGAAAAGGGGGAGAGGCGCGTCCATCGATATTTATCTGATAGAGGCTGTTCGTCCTGGGCTTCAGGGTCTCTCGCACAAGCACACACACGCAGTCAATGAAGTGTCAGTCTAAAGAGCTCACTGAACGCTGTTGTGGATACTACACAACATTCAAAATCTCAGAATCGCTGCACTGCTCACATTACACAACATGTGATCTGCAGGATTGTACACACTACGAGTGATTGCAGACGAGGCTCAGACACTCCACAAACTTTTATATGGAGATCACAGACAAAGTGCACCTGATCCCAAAATCCTACTTTCTCAGAAACAAACAAAAAACATCTATAACGTGACTGTCAGGAACAAATGGTTGTGGTGGTTGTCTCTCCACTATTTATACAGAAACTAGAAAAAACCCTGGAGGAAGTATTGGTTGTTGAGACGGATGCAGCGAAGACTGTCTGTTCTGCAAAGAGAACTGGAGGTATAACGCAAACCATGTTTCATGTTTGCCATCATGTTTGTTTTGCGCAGTTCCTAACAACCATTCCACAAAATTTCTTATAGAAGCAATAATATTGTGTTTACATTTTGCCCTCATCTTCCCACACAAAAAGATGGACGATGAACTGGATTCAGGAATCGGCTGCATGTGACAGCAGATAAATCTGATTTAATATCGGACTCTCACTGGCTGTTTTCCAGAGCTGTTCTTGTTAATAGTCATGGAGGGACTGAGAATATCAAACACTCTTGAAAATATCGGCATGTCTATGACAGCTCACATGCTGAGAAAATCTCAATGCTGAACCACTCCACAAGCGGGACGCACAGCGATTTGTTGCTGAGCTGTGGGGTTCTGTTGGGTGCATTGCTAAGCAGGTACAGAGTTGAAGCGTTTTCCTCAGAGACCCAAAACTGACCCTCTGTGACAATCCTGGGATCTCTACAAGTAGCAAACTTCACCTGCTGAGCTTAAACCGTCCCACTTCTGTCACACTTCTGCACAAAGAACACAAAAGAGCCCGTCAACAGAAATTTTAATTAGCCACTTGGAGAATGAACGATTAGCTTCCTGCTCATCATTGCTTTTCTAGACGCAAGGAAAAGGAAGTTTTTCTCAGGCATGCTGCCAAACCCCTGTCTTTTTTCCCCCCTCTCTCACTATGTCTAGAAAAAAAGGGATGGAGTATGCTGATAACTAATCTGCAGCTCATTCTTGCTGTTTTGTTAATGTGCATGTTGAATAGCACCGGAGGCTCTGGGACTTCAAAACAAGAGCGTAAAGAGCGAGACGGGAGAGACAGAGAAAACTCCAACCCTGACAACCCCATGGCATTGTCTCTCATTCTCTCGTTTCTCCAAAACCAATCTGTTCCTGCAGACAATGGCGTCATGTCTGTGAGAAATGGCGCGATTCAGCTCCTCTTTTTCAGCATTCAGAAGCTTTAATGAAACTGGAATGTGTTCAGGCTTCTAATGAATGGCTCTGTTTTAGTGGTGCAACTTGCAGTTCTCTCTGGAGCCTGCTGAATTATGCTTTTTAACCAATGTGTGCAAGTGTGTGTTGTTTTACTAAAGTGGCTGGTTTACTAAAGTGTACTCGCTGAATTCTTATTAAACTCGTTGATCATCGCTGCCTTTTAAACTAATAATCGACGCAAAACTCTGCGCTGCACGAAAAAGAAAAGAACAAACCCGTCGTTAACAAGCTGCTTTTCCTGTGTGTGTGTTTGTGATGTTAAGCAAATTGCAACCCGCAGACCTGTCTTCAAAGGCGTGTGTGTGCGCATGTGACTGTGTGTGTGTGTGTGTGAGACTGTGCGCGTGGCAAATGAGCACGCTGATTGATATTCCCGAATATGTTCAATGCTAATGAATCCCAGCAGAGCATTTGGGGATGTGTGTTTTGTGTGTGTGTGTGTGTGTGTGTGTGTGTGTGTGAGAGAGTGTGTGAGTGTGTGTGTGTGAGAACCCAGACTGAGCTGCTACTCAATCCAGAAAAGAGAAATGAAGGATATTTTATGTTGTGTGTGGTTCAAGTCTGTCCAATGAAACTGACAGCTGAAGCATAATTGTACTTATTTTTCATTTCCTGATCAAGTTTCACATATTAATTAGAAACCACACACACACTTTAGATGATGAACCACTATGAAACCCAAAGTTGAGAAGCTCATTCATTCTCTGACCTCAAGAATTCCTGCCACTTATAATGTTGCCGTGGCAACGATCCTGCCATGAAGACTAACGACCCGAGTGCAAGGAGACTGTGTGTGTTTGTGAATGTGTGTTTGAGAATGTGCATGTTCTTGTGTGTGTGTGTGTGTGTGTGTGTGTGTGTCTGTGTGTGTGTCAGAGGTCCATGTTGGCACAGAAACAGCTGGGTCTCTCTCTCTCATTTACACCTAAATATGCTCAGGGTGAGGGCATTGGTGTCAAACCTTCATATGGGTGCACACACACAAACACACTCACACAATTTCACTGCTAAGTACAAACAATCCAATCTTCATCCACCACGCACTCCTGCAGCTCCACGCCGTACAGTTATGACTCGTCTCAACAGGAACTTGATCACGAACAGCAGGGACGACTACAACGAATGGACATAAATCTGTGAGAAAATTAACATGAATATGGGTACTGTAAGACACTATGGAAAGTATGTTTTTAACATTAAAAAAAAACCCTAACAAAAAACTTGCTTTTGCACAGACGACTTTAGCAATTTTGTGAACCTTTGAAGAACCATGAACTAGGGACTCACGACTGATATCGAGCCAATAGCAGCAAAAAAAAAAAAAAAAAAAGAATTGGTGGAACATATGTCAGAGAAACAAAGACTAAATCCTGTAACGAACGAAAAAGACTGGAATTGAATTTCTAACAGTTTTTTTTCCCTAAATGTTTACATATAAAGAGACCTGATTGTATTTTTCACTTATGACTGATTTTTATTACTATATTACTTTATACTTAATATAATAAATTTTTTATTATTATAATCTAATATTTGCAATGTAAGTGATTTTTGTGTGAAAGCTACAGTTTTGTACAAGATCTGTTTTTAGAAATTAATTTTTTTCTATTATTTAAATGCGCCAGTTAAAAAAAATCATATTAAAGCTTAGTAGTTTTTTTTTTCCAGACTGGATTATCACTATTGATTGATAATATTACTGACTGATAACACTGACTGGTTTCAGTATCGGTATCAGAAAAGAAAAAGTGGCGTTGTACCACTTCTACCATAAATTAAAGCTATTAACTTTTTTGTTAATATATTATCTATTCCATTGATTAAAACTAATAACTAACACTGAAATTAGAATAGAATGATTCTTCATAAAAAAAAAAAAGGCCTAACAAACTATTCAACTGTTTGCACTATTTAGGTCATAATATTTGTTATACTGATTATCGTTGATTAATATATATTTGATTTCCAAATATCATAAATGTAGAACATTAAGAAAGTGATTTAGCTGTTGCATGTCCTGAGTCTCCCATCTCACTTGTCTTCAACATCCATCAATGGCTTTTTTTCAACATATTTGTACGTCTCTAAACTGGGTGATATAGTTTAGAATTTAGAGTCAATCACTGAATCACACTAAAGACGAACACCTTACATCTTTCTGAATGGCATCACATGCAGCCGATAATGTCCATTTTAACCAGAGCTGCAGCACTGTGACATGCGAGTCCACGCGTGTACATAGAACACAGGCAGGCACTATGCTGCGGGTGTGAATTCTAGATATTACTGATCTAGTGTGAAAATGTTGAGTTTTGTGTACTACAGGCTGTTTCAATATTATTCTTTGCAAGTTCACTCAGGCTGAATGAAACGAGACCTTGAGTCTGACACCTGTGTGTTAGCAGATAAATACATCTTAGAAGAGCAAGAGTGTTTTTCTCCTATAACATTAGCATTAATGTCAAGAACAGATGACACAGCTGTGGAAAAAATTGGAAAGTTGATTATCCAGACTCTGTATCCAGGGACTTTTTATTACTGGTGTAGTATTATTTAGAAAGAGCATCAGATTAATTTCCCTTGGCATAGTGTTTCTGTTTCTGTCACTCTTCCCCTGCATGCTTCTCTCAGACTCAGGGAAGGAAGCATGGCCTTTGTGCCTGTTACTCCCTGTAAAGAAGGCACAGCCTCCACCCCAAAATTAACACATTTTTGCCACAATCTTTTTGCACATATCTGAATTTCATTGCATGACATTAAATCAAGACAACTCCAGACCTGTGCTTTCAGACCACTATACAAAAAGGAAAGAAAAAGCATCTCAGTTACAACTCTCTTTGTATTCAATTAATACTCTTTGTTTATTCAGCAATAATTTTTCTACAAATGAAATCCCCAGCCTTATAACAGTTAGGACCTACACAGCAGGTAGTTTGTCCTATGCACGAAGAGAACCAGCAGGATGTCGAAATGCTGTTTCTAATTTTGAAGTGAAATTGAATATTTCCGCATGTAGCAGAAAGCGTAGGTGTTCCAACCTACAGCTGGAGATTACATCACATTTCCAACCCAAATGAGGAGGAGACGTGAATTATTCAAACGCATGCATCACTGCATATAGCAAGCCCTGCTTCAGAGGCGCTTTCCATTACACATGGTCACATGGTGACATCCCGTTGTGAGTGTTTGTGCTGTAAATGCCGGATTGAGCTGGGTCTTTCCCATCAAAGCAGGCAGCAATTAGGGCGAGTCTGGCAGCTGGGGCTGAACTGGCACTGCAGCGTGAGCCCAAGACGAAGTTCCCCCTCAGGAGACCTTCCAATTATCCCAGCCATGCTCGCGGATACACACACATGTACACTTCAGACCCCCACCGTGACCTCATCACAGATCTGATCTGATCTGAGCAGAGGCCTTGCTATATAGTGAGTGGACAACTTTCAGTCAAAAGAAGTGTACAGCAACTTCTGCTCTTATACGGTTACATTGGCTCCTACCACAACTCTCGTAACAGGCATTGATTAATTTTCTTTAGCAGCAGCGCTGACAGCCGTTTCGGCTGTAACATTAATAATAGGTTTGTATTAACATGCTCCTTCTAATACACTATCATTGCTATAGTAAAAACTCATTCACCTGTGGTACACTCCACATAATCTAAGACTAATAATAAAAAGTGTTCAACTGTTTGCAAAAAGTGTTATTTAACAAAATAAAATGCATAATTGTTGATTTTATGAAATTTCTGGAAGGAGTCTCCAGTGTCAGTGTTTTGTAACACTAAGTTTTCCACCACATGAAAGTCTTCAGGATGCACGTTCCAGTTTCTCCGTAACATGACAAGCTGTTTTTTTTTTGTCCTATTCCATTACAGAGAGATAAAACCAAGAGACACTGGTGAGTAAACAACTGTTTATAGCTGCTATAAATAGAAATGATAACAGGAAATAACTTGTCTTGTCATTGTTCACAACATTTAAATGGTTAAAAACCACAACGTGATGTTCATTAATAAATTAAATCTGGTCATCGTTGGCAACTTGCTGTGCTATAAGAAGAAAGATTTCAGGCCTTGCTGTTAGAGGAAAATAATCCTCTCTGGAGTGGAAACAGCCTGGATTATATTCCTATAACAGCATGGCCCATTGTGCTTTATTCCTTACTTATTACAGGGCCAGTTAATCACTGCAAAGCTGCCGTTACAGCTCTGACTCACAAAAATACAAAACTCTTTACACCGTTTTCAAAACAAAGTGGATCAATCTAAAAATAAAGGAAGCAGCCAATCTGATGTCCCCACTTCTTTCTTTCCCACCTTTGAGTTTCTGGGAGTATTTGGTTCCCATGGACCTGACTTTCAACAGGGTCTGAATCAGATTAAAGCAGGATGGAAACTTGTGACCATTGATTCAGCCCCGTCTGGAGATTGGTTCAGACTCAAAAAGATAATTGCACTTCGTCCTGCATGTTTTGTCCACAAGACCAACATAAACCTAATTAGAAAAAAAAAATCAATGCTTAAAACAATCTCTAACAGTGAGATTTTAAGTTTCTCTTGTGGAAAGTGGACAGCAGAGACAGACAGAAGAGGACCTTTGCATCAGAACAGAGACAAGATTGGATGTGACATCACTGACAATCTGTCAGGTGTGTGTGTGTATGTGTGTATATATGTGTGTGTGAGAGAGACTAGCAAGGGAGCCGAGAAGAGGCACAGAGGTCGGCTTGGTTAATGAAGCGGTCTGTTCAAGCTAATGGAGATTAGCTCCTCACTGCATCAACGGCCCGCCCAAACCAACGCGCACACACACACAGTACATATACACAATGTCAACAGGAACCACAAAACTCAGACACATAGCATCCCAGGAGACGGGATTAAGAGCAAAAGGATCAATGAGTGGTTTTAGAACCTCTATCACTGATATAGATCCAGAATAGGCTTTGGTGTTGGAGGATGTTTGTGTGTGTGTGTGTGTGTGTGTTGTGCTGGCTCCTCTGAGTCACAGAGAACATTGAAAGGTTAGCCATGACGCTGCTGTGTGTCCCGCTCTCCAGGGGTTCCATTAAAAAGCCCTTTTGATTGGTTATGGAGCGGTTTCCGTGGCGCCAGAGCAGAATTAAAACTCTTGTGAGCCAGAACGCTGCCTGCCTGCCTGCGTGTGTGTGTGTGTGTGTGTGTGTGTGTGTGTGTGTGTGTGTGTGTATCGCAAAAGGCAAGGAGAGGAGAGAAAGGAACAGATGTGACAGATGGGGAGAATATAGACTTCAGTCGGCTTCGACGGATACAAAAATATTAAGAAAATAAAGGCTTTTGTCAGATGGAATCAGGTGTGATAAGGGAAATGAGTGTGTGTGTGTGTGTACTTTGG
This sequence comes from Pangasianodon hypophthalmus, assembly GCF_027358585.1. Taxonomy (NCBI): domain Eukaryota; kingdom Metazoa; phylum Chordata; class Actinopteri; order Siluriformes; family Pangasiidae; genus Pangasianodon; species Pangasianodon hypophthalmus. The sequence continues at coordinate 3,518,136 of NC_069726.1, read as the reverse complement.
AACAGAACGAATTTTGCTAAAATCCCCTCTCAGGAGCAGCTGCAGGAGACACCCCAGCAGAAACACACAGACTGTGTGTGTGTGTGTGTGTGTGTGTGTGTGATCTCAACTCTGTGCTTCCTTGGCATCCACACATGTGCAACAAGGAACACACAAGCACACAGTCACTCACTCACTCTCACTCACACACACACACATTTTCCTATCCTTGTGAAGACCTTCAAGTGGCATAATGATTACGGTAGCTAATTAATCCTATGCCTACCCCTATCTTTTGGTCACACGCTCTGATTGGTTTAGAGACTGAATAACAAATCAGTATGATTGGACAAAAGGTCTTGTTTGAAATCTGTGGGCCTGATGTTAATCGTACAACCAACTTAACTTACCTTAACAGAGCGCTGGTTTATAATCCAAACAAAACAAATTTTACAAAATCTAAATAATGTTCAACATATTTCATTTAAAAAAAGTGCTAATGACTTCACTCATGTAGCACTTTAGCCTTGCTTACACCATACAACTTTGTGATGCCACTGTTTACTTACTTTTTTTTTTATGTTTGTATTTAAATTTATTTGATAAGCAGATGATAATGTTAGGTTACTGTCAAAATGATAGCATATGTTTATCTGCTGTAGTCCAGAGCTAATATTTAGAAAAACCTATGCTTTATAATCTGTAAAACGCATTCGCTAATCTCAGTAAATGCTCCTGATTTGATTTGTGAAATACTCATTTGCTTAAGCTGAGAGCAAGACACAGCCAAAACACGTGATGCAGAGAACATGAGCACCTGTCAGATACACATCACGCTGATCACATGGGAGGAAACATCCGAACAGATCCAGCCACTTTCTTTCACATTCGCTCTGTCTTACTAAAGGTCAAATCGACACGAGTGTTTTAGCAGGGCGCTCTCGCTCCCTCTCTCTCATCTCCGGCCCTGCCCACTGGCTTTTCCAGGTCAATGATGGAACAGGACAAAAGCTGATTCTCTCTCATACATACGCAGGAACAGAGCCAGTCTTCACAAACCAGCTGTCAGAGCGATTACCTCCATGACTGAGGACAAGAAACGGAGGCTGGCGGCTGAAAATTACTGCAATGATCCAGCTAACGTGAGAGATATTAACCCTGTATGTGCACAGAGATGGACAGACGGAAAGAAACAAAGCAGAAAAGTCTGAGGCAGAGAGTCTCAGCCTGAGCCTCAGATCTGTCATAAACACCTAAATGTCGAGCTCATAATTCAGTGCAAACAGAACACTTTCGCTAATTAATCAGTTTATCGTGAAGAGTCGTTATGACTCAAAATCCTTGGAAATACAAGCCTGTGAATCACATGCCTCAAAGCTAGAAGTCTAAAATTCTTGAAAAGTCTGAACAGTTTCAGGAGAATACAGAAAGCAGAGTATGTCTGTCATCTACATAACGTCACCTACACAACAAGAAATATAAAGTATATCTCTGCGATTAGGGATTCTTTCTAGGTTTGGGCAATTCCAACATTATGGATGTAATGTTTATGGATATACTGACAGTATTATTGAGACAATGTATATATCTGGTCATGTGACCTTTCAGCAAACACACAGGCCAATATTCAGGCCAATATTCAAAAGTGTCACGAATATGACGAGATCTGGAAAGACTAACTTGCAAATACACATTTTCCACAAAATTTATGAAATGAAACAATCAAAAAAGGACATGATTTTAAAAGCATTTATTGTTTCAGTATATCCTCACCATCCACTTTATTAGGAATATTCATAATTGCTCATTCATGCAATTATCCAATCAGACAATCATGTGGCAGCAGCACAATTTCCAATCTTCAGTTGTCCAGTATTGTGCCCATTGTAGCTTCAGATTCCTGTTCTTGGAGTGGAACCTGATATGGCCCTCTGCTGTTTCAGACCATCTGCCTTAAGGTTTGGACATGTTGTGCATTTTGAGATGCTTTTCTGCTTAGCATGGCTGTAACAAGTGGTTTTTTGAGTTACTGCAGCCTTCCTATCAGCTCAAACCAGTCTGGCCTTTCTCCTCTGATCTCTAATCAACAGGGCATTTCTGGCAGCAGAACTGACGCTCATTGGATTTGTTAAATTTTTTTTAATTTTTATTTTAAATTGTTTGTTTTTCGCACCATTCTAGAGTGTAAGAGTTGTGTATGAAAATCCCAAGAGATCAGCAGTCTCTGAAATACTCAAACTGACACCACCAACCATGCCACTGATCACATTTGTTCCCCATTCTGTTGATTCTGTTGATGTGAACACTAACTGAAGCTCTTGACCTGCATCTGCCTGATGTTGCTTTGTGCTGTTGCTGCCTGATTTCCTGATTGGATAATTATATGAATGCGCAGGGGTACAGGTGTTCCTATTAAAGTGATCCTAATAAGTGGCTGGTGAGTGTACATTACAAAATAACTCTAGCATTACAGTTAGACATCTGCAAAAATCCTGCAGACTGTAGGAACCCCATGACATACAACTGAAACAAGAATTACTAATCAATAATAAACCAAGAATGTAAAATATAGAAGTAGAGCTCTGTTAAAGGCTCTTAATTAATATTTAATTCATTTCATATTTCAAGAACAACTTCAAGCTAGTAAAAAAATGTCTCAATACAAGCTAAAGAGATTAATGAGAAATTCCTGTGAGATAAATATGCTTGTATTCAAGATATCATTTTAACTGTTTAACAGTTTAACTGTAACACTTTGTAATTTATTGTATAACCTAGTTCGCTACGTGTTGAAGCTCCAGAATGACTTTAATGACAGCTACCATGCTGCTCGTTATTCATCCCCAGTTACTGCCTTAGCATCATTCCCAATCTAAGCTAATATCCCAGAACCATGAAGGCTGAGTGTGAGCTCCAAGATGGGAGCCTGCTGAATGGGTCAACATGGCTGCTGTCAAAGAGGCACACTGTCGGAGTGATTTTCTGGCTCTGTTAAACACCGAGGATTTAATTTGGGCCTGTGACAGCAGGACTGGGTCAAACTATGGCAGATTCACCAATCAGAGACTGGGGGTAAAAACGTAAGCACTCCCTTGGTTGAGCCTCCTCATTTAGACCTGTCTATCTGATTCAGTAGCTGTCTCTCTCTGTCCTGGCTCAGACCCCAACACTGTCTGGCTAGCCGGATAGCGTGAGCTCACTCGGCGCCTCCACACCTGCCCTATCTGGCTCTGAATCCTGTGATCTGCATCCGTTTTGGTTAATAGGTGGCATGGCGCTTGAGCAGCCGAACTCAGCAGCCGTTAACGAATCCCATGCCTCTTTTCTGCTCCAACGCCAGTGCCTCCTCTTGCTCCCTGAGCTCCTGGTTTGTTTTGGACGGGTCGTTGCTGGAGGAAGCGTTGGAACGGACAGGCAGAAAAATTCATCTTAATTAAAATGCTTTTGTCGGCCTGAGGGACGCAGGCATATCGAAACTATCCAAAATAGCTTTGTGCTGCCGTTGGCATGGAGGAATATTTGGAATTGGCAGGTGCGTGCGCTCAACCGGGCTGCGCTGAGTCAGCCTGAAACAAAAGCAAAGAGGAAAAGAACGAAGCGGCCTGGAATACCTAAACTAGTCATGCCTTAAATTGCACCTAACTCAGCCGCCTGTCTCGATTTCCTTGTGTAGAATAGAGACAGAAGAGTGGGCCAGGATGGTAAAAAAAATTGCTCAGCACCAGAGTTAAGTGCATATATACATGACTACTATATTTATTAATCAGGATGTCACTGATTTTCTAAATTATTATTGCTGCCAAGGGCTTTTTCATATGTATTTTGTTCTTTAAATACAGAGTTGAGGGACAGTCTACCAAGACAGAGCATTTAGTTCCAATTAGGAATGTGTAGGAATAACTCAGGAGTATATTTTGTAATATTTTTTGTTTTTGTAAATGTAAACCAAAAAAAAAAAAATATATATATATATATATATATATATATATATATATATATAACATTAAATGGTACTTAAGACCATGATGAACTGGATGTTGCGTGTTTTTATGCTGACTCGGTACTCAGGACTGATTTTGGGCTTAAAAAAAGCCGTCATCACAGGTTTGTTTTTACACGGAACAATTTCTTCCTAACTACTGATCAATTGTACTATTCTACACAGTTTTACAAAAAAAAGGTTATGTTCAATATTTCAGGGTTCCTAGTTTCCTAAAGGGGTTCTTAGCTTCTTAGACATCTATACAGAATGTTTAAGGGTTCCCCAGAGGGACGAGCCAACAGGTGTTAGATGCAAACTATTTTCTAAGTTTGCACGTCACTTGTGACTTTTTATTTATTTAATTAAGAGTTTCTGGAGGTGAAGGTGATGCAAGAAATATTTTTGCTGAGCTATCTTTCAGGTTAAGTGTGAATGCTGTTTGTGCACTGAATAACATGCTGGACTCTTAGCGGAAATAGCTTCGGGGTTTGGAAAAATGTGAGAAAAAGTGTCCTTAGACCAGGGCAGGATTATATTTAAAACTAGGATTATTTTTTGCGTATACAATGGCAACACTATAAATACCAGCTCTGAATGCTTTATGGTGTATCACAGGAAGCAGGAAGAAAAACCGATCAGTTACTGAATTCTAAAACCTCAGGACAGTGTTGAGCAGTAATCCTTTGTGTAAAATAATCTCAGACTAAATAGAGGATCGTTCTGTCTTTGTTTTTCAATCATTCAGAATTCAGGAATTTTTACAAACAGATAGATCAGCTCTTATACCACCATACTAGAGGGATTCTGGATAGATAAAAAAACACCTCCCTGTACCACTCCCCCTCCCACTCCCACACATACACAGACACACACACATGATGGTATAAGTGTAGAAAATGAAGAATGAATCCTTGGCTTAGATACAAATCCTCCTAATCTGAGGCAAGTTGTTGATACATCCACTCCTAAGAATTCTTCTCTCTCCCCTGATACACTTCCAGAGGAGAAGTGCCACACACACAGTTCCTCTACCTCCAGCTGTGTGCTGTCGTCACTGCCCACACCGTGCTTCAATACCTCAGAGGCTTCATTAGGGCACAGACAAGGATTCGTTCCTCCCTTTCTCTCCTTCTCTCACACGCGCACACACACACACACAGAGGAGAAATAGAGGAAAGGGGAAAGGAGAGAAGAGTAACACAAGGGCATTTCCTCCTGCCGTTTCATAAGTACAGAGCGTCGGTGGCGGCCGTCCCAAGAGACGATGCACGGTTTTATTTTTTTACCTGGATATGTGACAGAGGCTTTCCGTAAAGGTGCAGTCGTATCTTGCTGTTTACTGAGTCATATGCTATCTCTCTCTCTCTCTCACACACACATACACACACACGCTGCAGACTCGAGCTTGGTTTCCGCTCTTATTTAGATGTTGTCAGCAAGGCACACACTGCCCGCTTTAAGCAGATGCTCCCAAAGTTAGTTGCAAACCTCTGCAAAAACTTTGCTTGAAACAGATGTGCAGTTATTTTGTGTGTGTGTCCTTCTGAGATAATGCGATCTGCATCTCATTATCAGAAATACGATTATTATAGAAACACTTGATTTGGTACAGTGTGATTCAGTATTATGCAAGCAATTAAAATAACACAAAATGGAATGGGAGGCCACGCTTTCAACAGGACTGACAGACATAGGCCACACCTACCTTCACTTTAACACGCTGACCAACAGGCACAGAGGCAGACCTCCTTCATTTTGACAGAAACACAGGCCACACCTCCTTGTGATTACACATAAAACTCATGCAAGTGTGTGATGATACAGGGTGATGAAATCATTTGCATGCATGCCGTATGCTCTGATTCACCACATTTTTAAATTTAATGAATATCAAGATTCTTTCACTCACGTGTTTGGGGGGGGGGGGGGGGGGGGGGGGGGGGGGGGGGGGGGGGGGCTTTCTACAGAGGCCAAAACACATGACATCAATTCTGACAAACCTGTGTGATGCTGGCAGTTTGGCTTGAAAAGAGTCAGCTCTGTTCAGCTCAACGATAAAAACTGAAGGGGTGTGTGTGTTTCCCCAGTGCAGGTTGGAGGGTGACACTGTAATATTGGATCACATTTGGCTGTCCACAGAAAGCTGTGCTGGAGAAGAGCCTGCCACTCAGAGCACCGGCTCTCTCAAAATGCCACTTTCACACATCACCTGTCACCCGGAGCCGCTCGGCCGAAACATGTGCACACACAGACCCACTTCACAAAGCGATAGGGGAAATACCCACAGGCCGTATTTCATTTCCAAGGGCCCACTGTCTTGTTTAAGGATTGTACCTGGAACAAGTTATTAAGGACCCTTTCTCAGGTTAATACACATTTACCGGAGGAAAAAAATCCCATATATCCCAGCAAATGGGTCTTTTAGAAAGGCTGATATTTTTAAAGGGCTGGATTCTGATGGAGGTGCATTGAGGTGACGATGACTTCTGCCAGCGCCTTTTGACGGAGCGCTAAATCTAAAAGTGGTGTGAATAACGTGCGTTGAGACGTCTCATCTTCACATTGTTGCCACAACAGGGACGTGGAAATTGCTGCTGTCTGGAAATTCTGTGCAACCAGATTCAGTCTCAAACAGGTCGACTCTTAAACGGAAGCAGTAGGAGGGGTTTAGGTGAATGCAAATGCACATGCACAAAATAAGTATAAACATTTTAGAAATCCTCAACCAGAATATTTTTTTAGTCTAGGAGTATAGACACTATAACCAAGATTCACTAGTTTACCACAAAAAAATTGCAGTTCTGCAATACATGGAAGTCGGGAGGCCTCTGCAGGCAGGTTCTCACCCATATAACATAAAACAAATATACAGATGTTCATGATATAAATAAATATGTATATAGTGACCCAAGCAAACAAATGACTGAGGAAGGCAGTATAACAGAAAGTGCTGGTCTGCTGGTGGATGTTTAAACAGTATGTTCCTCTGCTCCTGGAAGCCTCATAGGCCCTCTGAATGAGCGAAGGTCAGGGGAATAGTAAATCTCCTCTCTAACTGGGCTTTTTCTTCTCTTTCCACCAGCAGCTAAAACAAACGAGGAAGCCATTACAGTAGTTCATTTCCTCCACCGGTGCCATTGTCTTCAGGGCTCTCATCACTGGTGACTTTTCTCATATTAAAACTCAGCAAACGCAGCGAAGTCAGTAGCTGAGTCAGAGCCACGGCACATGAAACCTGATTGTTACCTCAGAAAATGCCTCAAACACAGTGACGGATGTTTGTCAGCAGTACTGCCTCAGTAACCTGAGCCCCATTAACGCTCCTGAGCCTCAAACGCGGAGTAAATCACAACTACACGATCAAGTGCGTAGCGACTGTCCACTTTCGAGGCAGTGAGATCAGAGCTCAGGAACCACCTCCAACCATCTAAACGATTAACTCAATAACTGGCCCCGCACTGCCTCTCTAACCCTCAAAGGCACACGATTTCATGACCTGGTTCAAAGGCGAATCTGTGAGGAAGCCCAAGGGCAGACTTGCTACAACAAGAGGAGGAATAGAAAGAAACAATGAGTGGAGGTTGTCAGACAGATTCTCTTATGATGTTTAGATTTTATTTGTATAGCACTTTTAACACTAGACACTGTCACAAAGCAGATTCACACAAATCAGGATAGTCACAAGGAAAAAGAGATGACGATGAAGAAACCTCGAGAGGAGCCAAAATCAAAAGGGAACCCTTCTGGGTGACACCAGATTGTGTGATTATAAATCATTAATCTTCAAACTGTATGCTGTAAAGTCTGCAAAGGAACTTGTAATACATTTTCATTTCTATATTCTATATAATGTTTATTTATAAAATGTTAGACATCGAGTCTTTTTGCGGTTCAGACCACTCAAAAAAAAAAAAAATAAAATAAAAATTCGGATTTGTGCAGCCTGCCTGAACATAGCGATAGTTGCAGGGCGTGCTGCTCAGATTGTCCTCTTGCTCACTTTGGACAAAAGCGTCTGCTGAATGAATAAATATAAATGTAAATGTGAGAAAGGCTTCGGCGCCTGTGGGGATTTATGTGTAAAACACCTCACGTGCTTCATATGGAATCACAGAGCAGAAAGGAGCGGAAAGAAAGGCTGACCACTAGGCAAATGGAAGACTCCCACACACGGAGAGTGTGAAGTGATGCATGTAAAGCTATGAAAATGTCCACCTGTAACCAAAGCCGTCTGAGGAAAACCTCAGTCTCAGTCTAAGGCTCCGGGCATGCACACGCTGCTCCTCTAAGCTTAATCATCACTCAGCTTTACTAAGTGCATGAACTTCTCCCTTTTCTGTCATGATCTCACACTGGAACCAGCAAACAAGCAAAACAAACATTACTTCCTGAACATACACACTTGTTTGTGTTCATCGAGGCAGGAAGTCAGGGCAGCGATGCTAATGGACATCAACACTGGTTTTATTTGCTACGCCTGAACAGCTCAAAAGTTGTTATTAAACGCTAGCGCTTGGGCAGGTATGCTAAATTAAATGTTATGAAGTCTGGGGCAGCACGCTCGCAACCAGCCACATACGCGTAACCCCACAACCCCCTCTGCCATTTACTGAATCTTAATGCGCACAAAATGTCAGGCATGATATCAGATTACTGAAGGCGCCAAAACAAATTTCCTGTCACTAAACAAGTCATGTTTTTTTTTTTTTTTTTTTTTTTTTTTTAAATTTAACTCCCAACGTTCCTGTCTTCCTGTTGAAGTGTGGGAGTCCATAAACAGCCAGAGGGGTCTGGGGTTTTTTTCTTTTTTTTTTTTTTGGCTCTCCCTCACTTTCAGTAGTGCTTCTAGTGCAATATTGCCAAAGAAATTACAAGGTGATCTGAAATAACGATAAAACATTGACAACCATCTTTCTCCTTCCTTTTCAATCTGGACAGTGTATATCTGTAAGCTTCAGGGATGGATAATCCACCTCGAGCAACTCACTCTCTGACGTTAAGGAACCAAAATATACCTTGTTGCTAGGGTGGTACGACCAAGGGGACAACCTTTGTACTTTTATTATGTACCCGAGTAGGTGAAAGTGGTGTACCTTTAATTAGCTTTTAGAGTAATGCATTTAGGTCTAAAAATACGTACTAAAAGTAGAAAAGTTAATCCCTTTATTTCTGACAATGCTGCATTCTAGAAGTTTCCCCAAAAATACCTACACAGAGGCTGATGCGCTTGTGTCTCCACCATGCTTCTGTCTAAAGCCTAATTTATGCTTCATCAGAACCGTTTCTGGGAGCTCTTACCTGTCTATCAAACAAGGGGGCAGGTTGCAAAGCGCAAGGCATGATATGTGAAAGCTCATGTTTAATTATTTCATTAGGAACAAGGGAATTATTCAATGTATGAGGATACCACTGAGTCAGCTACGATACAATGCGATTTTGATTCATAAGGCAACAGTCCGATGCAATTTTGATTCATATGTCAATGATACAATATCTGATGATATCACTAAATCTGCTATGATACAATTCCAATTATCCGATTCTCAACAATTCACCATTTGACAATCAACATGTGACCAACTTCGTTCAAAATCTGGGGAAGGTCTACCGTTAATTTGTGGATGAAACTGACAGAGAGGTACTATTTTAAAGCGTCATTGTTACAGGCAAATCACTCTGCTAGACTAATTACACATTAGTTTAAAAATAATTATTACTTACACACCAGTTGTCTGTCCTTTTTTGTTAATAATCGATTTATAATTATCAATTCCATCTAATTATCAATTCTAATTAATTATAACTGATTTATGATCGTTACCTCTTCATTTTAATGCCTTCTATATCAATGCATCAATCAAATCTTCTGATCATTACACACCTATCAAACACCCACGATTCATTCACGTCGGAATCGGCCAATCGCTGAGGAGCTGGATGATTAGAATGATTTTCCTAGACTGCCACGCTCCACCCGATGTGAAGTGCATTTGGAGCGTCGTAAGCTTGAGCATTTTGAAGTGTAATTCAGGTTTAAGAAGCACCCTCCAGCAAAGCTCTTCCTCCCTACAGTCTTACTGCAGGTGTAGCGTGGGTTTAAAGAGCTCAGGCAGTTTATTGATCTTCTATAATAAATAATACAAGTAACAAATGAATCATTTACTATATTACTATTACTACTATTAGTTTACATGGCAACGGATTATCCAGAAAAAAAATGTTTTCAGACTTTCTACATCATTCTACAGCATCAGTTTGGTATAAAGTTAGCTTTGGTCTTTTTTTCTAACGTCTTCGACACAAACGTTATAGAAAAGCATCAGAACCAATAAGTGTAGATGAGTGTTAGAGCGCTGTGGTCTTATGTAGAACCAGCAGGAGAAATCCACTCGCTCTAAAGCAGCCTGGGATTTACACCTGAGTCATGCCGAGTCGTCAGCTCAGCAAAGCTTCTATACCTGTCAAACACACACTCTGGCACACGTTCCCCATCCTATTACAGATGACACACAGACTGCAGACAGGTCTCAGTGTGTGTGTGTGTGTGTGTGTGTGTGTGTGTGTGTGTGTGTGGTGGAAGGGGCTCTGAAGAAGAAAGCAATCTCGCATGACCCCAGTGCTCCTACCGCCTGTTTCCTCACCACAACGTGACACCAACCGCCACATACACATGTTTGTCTTACTATCCTTGTAAGAACCACTCATTGAGAAAATTAATGCTATGTCACACCTAAATCTAATCCTCTGGTCCATTTTGGATCTTTTAGGGTTTCTTTTTTGTTTTGTTTTTGTGTGTTTATTTTTTTAAATAAAATCTGCAGTTTTTCTAAAATAAATAAAAAAAAAAAGAGTCAAATGTCAAATGTCCCCACAAGGTCGAAATAATCAGATATTCCTATCTCTGTGGGGACATTTGGTCCCTACCATGATATGAAAATATGCCCACACACATACACACCTGATCGAGCTCACATCCGCTTCATATTGGCATGTGTGTAGACATAGACAAAAGTGCTCACACACTGACACGTGGAAAGACACAAAGGTTATTCACGTGGTAACCTGAACGCACGCACACCCACATGCTCAGGGGCTGATGCTCCCCCCTCCATTCTCTTCCCTATTCTCTCTCCACCTTTCTCCTTTCCTCCTTCTCCTTTCTTTCTTAATCAGCAATAATGGCAGAGTGTAGTGGACAGTCGGGTCATTAATAAATGCACTGGGGAAACACGGCTGCTCAAACACACACACAAAAAGAGAGAGAGACATAGACAGACCAACCATCTCTCTTTCCCATCAGCTGACCAAACACAGCAGCATCTCTCTGATTTGAGCAGCACTCTCAATCACACTGATTTGTTTATCTCCCTGTGAGTGTGAGGATTCCTCAAAAAAAAAAAAACAAAAAAAAAAAAAAACACCATCACGTAATCAAGCCAATCAAGTCGCTCAATCAAGTTGAGATTTGCAGGCGAGGCTGAGATGATTAGCAACAGTCTTGGGGAAAACATGAAACACTGTGGTGTTGCCGTCCGTTCGGCTTTATTTATACAAACACCGAGCCAAAGACAACAGTCTTCATGCACATATTCTACACCCCCCCACCCCCACCCCCCCCCCACACACACACACACTCACTCACAACCTCTTACATGTATGAGATCCACTTTCTGCCATAGAGACAGCACTTACACAGTAACACAGATCCAAAAATAAAAATAACATTTCCACAATATGTATCATATTTAGATTAGTTGTGCCAGCAAATCTCAGGAAAAAAAGTACACAATTTCCCTCTTAACATCTAAGATATGTCTGGTGCCTGATGCTTGCTTTTTTAAAGTTTTGCACTGGATCTACAAAGCTAAGAATCTGATCTCGAGCACTGTTATCTGTATCGGAAAAGACAATGTCATATCGTGTCACCTCTACATTTCACTCGTGTGACTGATGCTTTTCTCTGAACAGCTGAGACGGAAAGAACAGAGCAGTTTAGAAATTAAGGATCTTGCTCAAGAACTCAACACAGTGGCAGTTCAGCTGTAATGGGATTTGAACTCATAGCCTTCTGATCAGTAGCCCAAAGCCTTACTCAGTGAGCCTCCACTTCCATCTTTCACGTACTTGTTTTGCATTGTTAAATTCTGTAATCTCCTTTAAAAAAGATTTTTAGGGAGACCAAAATAAATTATGCCAAATTACAAACGTTAATATAAAAAATGTATTCCGATTGTATTAGATGGCCACCTCTAAATCATTTCTCTGTTCAGCTACATGGTGGACTTTAATTCATGTTTATAGCCAACATGAAGTCCCACTGTGTCCTAAACCACATCACTGAAGAAATGGATGTGGTTTGAGGCTCATATTTGCAGAAAAGGTTTTTAATGCGATAAGATTTATTATGTTTTAACTAAAGAAACAATCATCGGCTATGAAATTATGTCTTGTTGTAAGAGGAAAGTTGCGTACAAGTGAAAAGAATTAAAAGAAGATAAAATTGAATGATCTTAATGTCCCATGAGACGCATGCTTATTGACATGCAATTTATCACTGACGTATTATCGATATTTCTCTACCATGTCCAGCTGAACTTAGCAGAGCTTCAATATGTGTGTGTGTGTGTGTGTGTGTGTGTGTGTGTGTGTGTGTGAGAGAGAGAGACATCAGCATGAGCCACTTACCTTCCCAAACTGTTCGAAATACTGCTTCACGTCATCCACCACTGTGTTCGCTGACAGACCACCCACAAATATTTTCTTCGTTCTTGTGACCATCTGGAGAGAGAGAGAGAATATTTTAGTACACTGGCAAATAATAAAAAAAAAAAAAAAAAAATCACTATTAAACTCATGCAAGGCAAAGTGAATAGATCAGAGACAGGGACAGAGACAGAGGGACAAGTCTCATCCACAAAGATGTGAATAACGAGTAATGAGTGAAAGTGAATGTGTGTGCGTGTGTGTGCTGTGACATCTCCTGGATTTCCCCACATTTCTCTCTCTATCTCTCACTCTCTCTCTCACTCTCACTCTCTCTCACACACACACACACACACACACTCATGAGTCATTCTGGACCAAAAGGTTTGAAGCGCTAACGCCCGCCTCTGATGCATTCAGATGAACCTCAGAGTCACCGAATACTCAAACCCGCACTCAGGACCGTTTCTGGGCTTGTGTGCAGGCGGGGCTCAGCATGTTTGGGTTCACACAGAAATAAGTCACTTTTGTGCACGCAAATTAAGAACATTGCTTTCTGGATGCAGGGCATGCCATCATGCATAAACACCTGCAAACGAGAAGCTGATCTTGTATAAGAAGATTTTTAGAAATGCAGGCTGGCATGTTTTTGAGACTTTTTTTTTTTTTGTGATACTGTCAGTTTAAGCAGCTACACCACAAAGACGAACTAATTACAGTCCTTCAGCTCTAGGAAGGTCTCATTTTATATATCAGTAACCATAACAGCTCTTTCCTCTGCACTGCCAAGTAGGAATAGTAAGTAACGCAAAATTTAACCAATCACGTTACTCTGCATGTGTCCCCAAACGAGGTTGGCTTCCACACGTGATGTGGACCACGCCACGAGGCCACCATTTTCAAGAGGATCATGGGATTGGTTCATTGGACTGCTCCCATGCATGAAAACAGTGCTCACACTTCACCAATCTTTCTGAACTTGCAGCAAGCATCGTGAATCCAAAAAAAAAAAAAAAAAAAAAGTGTAAAAACAACCAAAGCCTTTATTACAAAAAGAGTTTTTTCAATTGTGCAGTGTCTGAACGTGCCTAGGCTAACATTACTAGTGTTTGCATTAGCGTGTAGCTGTCCTGTAGATTAGCTAGTGTTATTCAGCAGCCAAACTGTCTAACCAACATTATAAAAACTTTCCTAGCTGGCTAGCAATTTTTACTCCTAAATTTACTCCTACTGTGTGCTCCTAATTTTTCATATCAAAATTGTAGCAAAATCACAGTACCTGCCAGCTTCAGATTAGTGAAAAGTGTTCAAGTCTTTGCATAACTACTAGTTGGGAATTCAGAATTTCTGACAGCTTGGATTTTCAAGAACATTTAAAAACAAAACAAAACAGCTTCCACAGCTGAAGTGCTTAGGATTATGTCAGGACTTAACTATATATATGCTGATGATGTAAAAATATTTCAGAATATAACAGACTTTACTAATTAACAGCTCTACTAATTCAGAATGCTGCAGCTTGAATCCTTAGCAAGGCATGAAACTCTGATCACTCCAGTTTTATTACATTTTTGCTGAATGCCTGCGAAGTTTTGCAATGACTACAAAGCTTTGCTGTAAAGGGCTAAAGGGCTTAGCTCTGTCTTATCTTACTGATCTTTTGGAACAGTAATAACCCAAGGGTTCAGAAAAATAGGGGTGTGACCTCACGTGGGGTCACTTGATTTACAAACAGCATCATGAGAGAAACGTAATGTCCTCTTTTGTTTAATTTATTTATTTGACAAATTAATGTTATGAATATCTCTCTAACTATGAAGACATATTTTGTGTGCTACTATTTAGAAATGTTAGTTCATTTAAATGCCACATTTTAGTCTTTTCGCTATTTTGACACACTACGTCATGCTCACATTTTTCTGTATTGGTGAACACACACACACAAATCCTTATGGGCCCCAAGTTAAAATGAGCATAAGATTGTTAATTACAGTCCTCTATACATTTCAATGCATTTCCTCTTCTAGGGACTATTATTTCTGTCCGTAACATCTCGTCGAGGTTGCTGTGGGAACCTGCTGTCCCCATGAGGGGATAAATACACACACAGAGAATGCACAATGGGCCCCATTAGAACACCTTTTCCACCCTGTTAAACCTCTGGCATGTTTATTTGTTTGGCAGAACGCTCAGGTCTTTTCTATCAGCCATCCGATGTTCAGTGCTTAAGACAATAACAGCACTAAGCGCACGTCCTTTCCCTTTGCAAACACAATTAGGCAGCGCGAAGGGGAAAAATCAGAGTACATTAAAGCCTCGATTAATTCCTCAGCCGAGAATATATGGAGCATTAGAAATAGGAGGATGAAAAAAAAAAAAAAAGCACTGCAAAAATATGAAGCTAAGTGCACCGGTGCGTGTGAGAGAGCGAGAAATTGGAGGACAGACAGTTCCCTGAGACATAAACAGATGTGTGTGATTGTGTTTACGTAGCATAAAACCCAAACATTTACTCTTACGGATGCGCCCTCGCACCTCGGCAAGCTGGAATAACGCAGTTTCTCTGGAAACTGGGATCAGCAAAGCACATCTTTAAAGCTCTTCTGCCGCTCGAACAAAATTAAAACACATTTTCAGCCAGTCGCTCAATTCAGACAGCAGCAAGAGGCAAAAAAAAAAACAAAAAAAACGCCAGACGACACTGGCTTTCGAGGAGGAAGAATATTTGCGTGTCGATTCGAGAAAACATGTCAGATTTTGCTCTTCTGAATTTGACAAATAGCCAAAAATGGCATGAAAACTATTGATTTTTTCCCTGCTACAACCTTCCATTAAAAAATCCCAATGAACATTTAATTGCACAGAACAGATAAAGGTCACAAAAAATAAAATCTAGCCAAAGAATTCAGCACCGTGAACAAAACTGCTAGCCAAAATTTTGTATTTTTGTCGAAAAAAATCTATACAAAATCTCATCAGCTACATCCAATCAGTTAGTTTGTAAATGTTGTAAAATAAAATAATTGTTGTAAAAATTGACAGTACCTGTGGTAGCTCATGAAAAGTGTACTGTGATGTAGTTTATCATGATATCGATATTATCATCATATTGCCCCACCCTAGTTGAGATGTATCTGAGTGGTAGGAAAATCTTTCACTAGACATCACTAGGTAATATTGCCATGTGAAGGATCTCCCAGGTCAACCACACATTTGCAACAGCGTCTGTCTGATCCTTCATTATACACACATGCCCTCACTTTTATTTTCCTCCTGCCGTGTGTGTATGCTTACTGGTCCAGGGAAACACTCCCTCACTTCTACTTTGCATGTGAGGTCACACCATTTGGATGGCATCCAGCATGCAAATGCCCGCTCCCACCCCGGCCCCGTCGTCTCCGGGTTTATCGGTCCTGATAAAGACTCTGTGTGCTCGTTTAACACCGGCCCTCACTTTTATCAGCCGTGACTGGTGTTTTAGTGATGTGTAAGGTCTCCTACATTCATCTCTCCTTGCAACTCCTGATGGATAATCTGACTCGGCTCTCACAGTGGCTTTTTTTGTGCCTCTGCTTGTTTTTTGACTCCACTGTTATGGTTTGTGACAGGGCCGCCCCAGTGGCTGATGGAATTTCTGCAGAAGCTGAAATAGAATTATGCTTCCCTATTGCTCTATTTCTTTACAAAGCAGAACACACATTTGGGAAAAGACTTAGATAGAAACAAAGAAAAAGATAAATAATTTGAGAGAAAAGAGCATTAAATTTACTGACACTATGGATGCCCCCTCCCCTTTTTTTTTTTTCTTTTCTTTTCATTTTTCACTTTTCACCATGGGATTCCTGCCTCTAGCTCAGCATTCCCGGGATAGACTGTTAATGAACGAATGAAACCAATATCAGATTTGCCATTGTTCACTTTCCCTCTCCATTTAACCTTAGGGCAGCTCGTGATACCACGTCAGATTCATCTAGTACAACAATTTCTCTGAATATGGGTGTGGAAAACAATGGCAACGCTGTGTCTTGAATATTTATCTCAACCATTATGCAACTGACTTAAAGTTAAAAAAAGCATAAACCATAAAACCAAGATACAACAAAAATATTTTTTGCAGTTACCGAAATCCTGCCAGCACTAGTCCGAGAAAGGACCCGGGACCATGATGGCTACAATCACAGTCAGAAACAAAAGTGGGAATAAAACCTCCAGTTAGCATCCCATGCCCGGATCTATGGTGTCTTATCTCAATCTCCAAGCTGCTTCAGTCAGCAGTGCGCACACACCTAGCGTGGTATCAGTCACTGCCATAATGCCAAACAAACCGGTGTGATGGAGAAGCTACGCTATCTACCCATCAGTCAGGGATTTGCAGACGGAAGCCCTGCAGCAAAGCGAGAGCGAGGGAGATGACTGTGATGAGATATGGACATTATGAAGCTGTAAAGGCAACAGGGAGGAAGCAAGCAAAAAGCTCCCAAATGTGGAGAAACGTGATACGAGGCTGAAGAAAAGCAGGAGACGTGGTGAAAAAGCATTAAAAAGTAGCCCACGTGGAGCAGAGACTCTGCTGAGTTTCACATGAGCTTCTGCGTCATGGCCACAAACAAACTGGGGGCAGAGGCCTGCAAACGAGCGATAAATCCTCAGGAGAGAAGCGGCAGTGGGAGACTGAATGACCTCACTTGCTCCTTCTCCCATAAGGACATGGTCATCCCCCTCTCTCTCTCTTCCTCTCTTTCCCACCCTTACTTTCTTCCAACGAATATTCTCATCTCTTTTTGTTAAGTGCCCTTGTGTCCCAGTAAGGGTCTTCTATAGGTTCACATTCCATTTCCCAAGGACAAAGCTTAACCTCACTCTTCAAGACCCAGCTGTCAATCAAGGGAATTACAGCCATCTCTCACAGAGGGTTAGGAAATTAGGTTAAGACTTGCTTAGATCGCTTTAGACGCAATGGCTGAATTGAAAGTCCTTTGTTTGGCATCTCCTAGTTGGACTTTTGGACTTGGACAGATTAATCTGAGCGCCCGGCCGTCACCTATCCGTAGAAGATGGAGGTGCATCTAGACGTATTGGAGTGTTTTATCTTGCAGAGACACTCTGTGTGATGAAGGAAGCTCAGCTGAGAGCGCGGGGAGTGTGGGTGAGCTTAAGAGCCCATTCTCAAACTGCATCCTCTCCATCAGACACACACACACCCCAAACCTTTCTCTTTCCACTCGATTCCTCCTTCGGCCCTGATTAAGTGAATGGCAGTATTTGTAGCCAGCTGATTACAGCTGTCTGACTTTGCCACAAGTGCCCTTGTTTTAGACAAAAAGCCAAAGGGAGTGATTTAGAGCGATGTAGCTTTACCCATCACCCCCCTGCAATCAGAGCTCTTGGGGAGGGCCTGGTGATTTCAGGAGGATGGTGATTGCGAGGTGACAGGCCCCATCGCCAAGGGGTTGGGGGTTAGGTTCGCAGAGGGATTGGAGTGATGGGAAAAGAATGATTCCTTCTTTCAGTCTGACTCCAGCCTTAATAGCATCAACAAACATCAGAGCTCTGAGAACGGAATCTCACTTTTAGTCCGAGACCATCCAAAGCCTTGCATTTACACTAATGGGCTTGTAGCAAATGTTATTCATAGTGGCCATCCACTGACCATATTCCAAGTTCTGAGAAGAAATTGTGGAAAAAAGATGGCATCTTACTTTTTATCCATATATAGTTGTGTTTAATGTTGCGGAATGTCCACGAAACAAGTTAGTTCTCCTATCTGATCAACAAATACACACATTTTTAATTCATTTATATGGCACGTCCATCATACAATTCCAACATTAATGTATTAGAATGAACGCATTAATATAAACCTGTGACCTGCCTTACAGCCGGGACTACTGTCAAAGCTGTTTTTCTAGAAAAATATTCAACACCTTTCGATCAATCAGAATCAAGAAATCAATAATATTGTAGTAAACTCCTGGAAAAGAGAAACACACAGTGGAAAGAGCAGAAAAAGCAGAAACACAGATAGGAACCTAAACAATAAGAACAGAGGAGTTAGATAAGACATCAGACATCCAAGAAGTCCAATCATGTGGACTTCCTAGATCGCATCATTTCTAATTGCATAAAATCTCATTTTAAATGGCGCTTGTTGATGGAACTTGTAGAAAATGTATGCTGACCTCTGGCTTCTCTGCCTGCTACAGTAAACACAGACTTACTTCTGATTTGCGAGTCTAAGTAAAACAAAGATTTAAAGAAATCTCCTTCCAAGGACCTACATTATTGAAACACAAGGCCCAAGCCAACCACCCACCCCCCCGGTTTTATCGAGGAGGCAGTAAGACATAAAGCAGTCCAACATTCTAATGGGAGCTTTTTAAAGAAACTCACTCCAGCCCCATGCTGACATGTGAGCTGTTAATGCTTCAGTCTAGACCTCCCTCTTTTTCGCTCTTGTTTGTCAGGGGACAAAGTGAACCTGAATACGCACACACAATTTCCTCGATTATCACTGAGGTCTGGCAGAAACACCACCTGTGCTCATTCTTGCTAGTTCCTGCGGGTGCTACTCATGACACGACTCTGATGAGCTCAATTACTCTCTACAGGAAGTGTAGCGCTGGTGGTCGCACTGCTTGGTTTTGTGTGTGTGTGTGCGTGTTTCTATAAATGTGCATGTGTGCAAAACTCAACTGCGTTTTTGGTGTCGCAGCTGCACGGCTGTGCTGGAAAGGCAAAACAAGGTCAGAATGCTTCAAGGTCAAAAATTCCCCTTGTGTCAGCATGAAAGAGGATTCTCAGGACAGCAACATGGAGTGAGAGAGAGAGAGAGACTGAAAAGTGATTCAGAGAAATAACCCCAAAAGAAAGTGAGTGAGGACAGCAGTTAAAAGTGCAAGAACACACTCCGAGTCACTGGAGGGCTGTGGGTCCGTCTCTTTCTCCTCGCCCTTTTGAGAAGTACTCCAATCTCAGCTCTAGTGTGCATAAATAGACCCCTAATTGCTAATTAAATTATAATTAGAGCTGAGGAGATGAGAAGGGGAGAAGCGCTTAGTGCAAATGCAGAGTGACAGGTTACAGCACTCCGGCTCAGGATTACACCAGGAACACACACACACACACACACACACACACACACACACACACACACACACACACACACACACACACACAAAAAAAAAAAAAAAAACCAAGGGACCCTAATGAAATCGTCTGGCTTGTGTAACCTTAGACCTCTTCCTGCTTCTGCACCATAACTTCACCGACCTGGGTTCAAGAATAATACAGAGAACTACACACACCAATCTGACTGCTCGAACAACATGGTTAATTCACCACTGTTGCATGCTGGACCTAAAACCTCCACTCAGTCTTTCCCATCTTAAACAGCTATTTCACCTCCACTCAATACCGTTCCTCTAAAACACCTAATTCATCTCTACTCAATCGCGTTCCTCTAATACTGAAAACTCACCTCTATTTGCTCTTTTTTCTCTATAATGTCTAATTCACCTGCTCCTCAAAAAAGCCCTAATTCACCTCCACTCAATCCTGTCCCTCTAACCATAGTTAATTCCCCTCCACTTTGTCTTTTTCCCTAAAAATGCCTGCTTCACCTCTACTTAATCCTGCTCCTCCAATATCGCTAATTTACCTCCACTTGATCCTGTCCCTCTAAAAATGCCTCATTCACCTCCACTCCATCCTGCTTGTCAAAACTGCTACTTCACCTCCACTCCATCCTGTTCCTGTAAAACGGCTGTTTCACCTTCACGTAATCTTTTTTACTGTAATATTGCTATTTCACCTTCAGTTAATCTTGTTTTCCTGATATCGCTAATTCACCTCAACTCGATTCTGTTTCTCTAACATTGCTAATTCTCCTGTACTTGATCAACAGCCCCAAAATGACTAATTTACCACAATGGCATGATGATAGCAGGTTCACTGAGGGGTCAAGCAAAAAAAAAAACAAAAAAAAAAAACACCCCCACAGCTAATTTCCAACTATTGACTCTGTTACTCTAAACCATCTGTTTCACCTTCACTTGACATTGTGTCCCATAAAATTGCTATTTCACCTTCAGCTAGTCTTGTTTTCCTAATTTTCTGTCCCTATAACATAGCTAATTCTCCTCCACTAGATTCTGCGGTGCCAATACAGCTATTTAGCCACCTGGGCTTGACGACAGCTGAGGTTCACTGAGGATTCTAGTAATGAGTTCCTATCTGACATGGCTAATTCATCAACACTTAATCCAGTTCATCTAAAATGCCCATTTCACTTTCACTTGATCATACTTCCTGTAATACTGCTTGTGGCTCCAGTGTGGTTATTTTACCCCCAGGTCAGGTTCACTTAAGTTTCTAGAAAGAGGTCCCTTTTTCTAACACACCTTTACTTGTTTGTCTTCCTCTAATATTGCTAATTTTCCACTCAATGTCTAATTCAGCTCCAATTAATCCTATTGCTCTAATATGGCTAATTCACCACCAGGGCATGATGATAAGTCAGATTCGCTAAGGTTTCTAGTACAGGGCTCCTCTTGGACAAGGCTAATTCAACAAAACTCGATCCTGTCCCTCAAACACATAGCTAATTCACCTCCACTCGATTCTGTTTCTCTAATATGGCCAATTCACCTCCATTCAATTCAGCTGCTGTAACACGGCTAATTCACTTCCACTCAGTCCTGCATACACTGACAGCTCAAGGAGAGCCTAACGTCAGCACTGCTGCTGCTGCGGATGAAAATCCCATCAATAGCCGCAGATGACCTTTCCTTGTCAATCTCTCTGAACCGAATCCAGCTAATCAATAGTTTTTGAAGAAAACTACTTTAGCGTTAATATTCTACAGGTACACATTAATGAGGGAGTTTCTCTTGTGGGGTTTTAAATATCATTATGACAACATCGTGACAATAGGTCAGGTCAGGAGAGATCAGAAACGAGACATTCAGTGAAGTTGTTATCAAGTCCCCCCTTTCTCAATTTCCTTTTTTCAGATTCTGTTACGAGTGTATGAGGATTTCATACGATTTGCTTCTAGTGAGTCAATGTGCTTGCCACTCAGGAGGTCCGTTAGGGCTGGATGGAGGAGGGGGAAAGTGAAGTGGGTGGAAGGGAAGGCTGGCTCACTGGGGCAGCATTTTTAATTGGTTCTCTGCTCCCAGCAAAATCCTGCTGTCAATCTGCCCACACTGGCTGCACCAGCTCCAGCCAAGTCACCCACCTGAGAGCACGGCCTCGATGACTCAAACAGAGAAGGGGGAAAGACAGGGTCTATAGATAGACAGGTAGCATTGTCCATTCTCCTTGCTGTAAATAAAGCACTGGGCATTAAGGCTGGGGATCAGCCTGCCTGCTGTGTCAGTGGGCACTCTTCGAGTTCCATCACAACCACACAGGAGGCTTAAACACCACCAAGAGTCCGTCAACTCTATCGCACCATGGCTATGTAGTTGCACGCCAACAAAAAACACAGTCAATTTGCAAACAGAGCTGGGAGTTAAGAAAATGAAACAGGCTGTGGTGGAGAATGCGTGTCCTTCAAGTCCCTCTTGGTCTTGATGCTTTGCTGTTAGTGCTGTTGTGGGTTCTCGTCCCCTTTTATTCCTCAACCACCTCTTCCTTTATTGCTGTTGCTAGCAGAAAACAACAACAATCAAGGGATTTCTCGCAAATGTTTCTGGTGACAAACAATCCCCCTCTTCTGACCACCGACTCCAGTCTTCTCTCTCTCTCTCTCTCTCTCTCTATGCCTCAGTCAGTCCCCAGGAGGAAGCAGTGCAGCTAAGCAAGAAAAACGCCACAGCTGTTTGAGCCTCTGGGGGCAGAGGACAGATGAGTTAGGGAGCAATAGCAATACCTCTTTCCTCTCACTCATCGCCAAACACACTGGCACGCTCCCTTGCTTTCTTTCACATTAACTCATGCGTTCTCTTTCTCTTTCCCTCGGTCTTCATCGCTCTTTTGCTCCTCGCTCCATCTTCGCTAATTGCTCCCAGCTCCCTTGCCGTCTGAGGTCTCCTCACTCCAGTTTTCCTTCCATCCATCCTCGAGCAGGAATGGCTGAACAGAGCGGCCGGCTCTTCATTTCCGTCTCAGTGGGGGTCGCTCAGTTCATTCATCATCTTATATTCCCCCTCACTGCAAACCTCGAGGTCCGAGAGCCAATTAAAAGCGGCGCGCCTGCCTTGCGCACTTGCTCCATCACGGGGCTTCCCAGCAGAGGGAACTATTGATGGCAAAGACTGTGTTTTTTTTCCCCTTATTTTCCAAAAAGGTAAGGCCCTTTTGCTGAGAGAGGCACAGTAACTCTTTAAAAACCTCGAGTGGCAGAGAGGTACTTTAGCAGAAGGCACGCGGTAAGTACTCTCAATTCAAATGCCACTGTAAAGAGCTGTTGACTTTTATGTAATGAACCATTTGGGAGTCTGGGATAAATCAGTTTTACTGAAGGAACTGCTCCTGCTTCATTATGGAAAAGGGTCCGGCGGTTTTTAAAGCCATCATATTTTAGATTAACACCCTTTACCCTTTTACCTCGACATTACCTCGCATCTTTATATCTGCTCTATTGTTGCTCTTAGCTGTTTTAACAGAGTCCCATAGCAATATGAAGTCTCTTTTTATCAGTGGCACTACGTAAAATGCCCTGTCAAATGGACTGTTGTCATGCTGACCCAACTGCCACCGTTTAGACTCCTATCATACTGATAATGTTATACATTTGCTACATGTCTGAATGGCCAGTTTTCCTACCCAGGGTGTTCAGCTAGACCTCCATTAGCCTCCATAAGTGATATGCCCTGAGCCATAAAGCACTAAGCACCTACCTAGATACTCAGCTAGAGAAAAATCCAAACTAAAAAACGATGACAAATCATTTTCTGCCTGTTTCTAATAACTGTGACAAGGGCACCTTGAATAACTACTTTGCCAGACAATGCAAGGTAAAACTGAGATATGAATATGAGAAAAAGCACAGCGCAATTAATAAGGCAATGTCAAATATAATTCGGAGAGGGTGACTGCAAATAGCCGACTCCGAAGACACCAGGCTATTATTGAAACTCGTCCCTTCTCGGCAGGAGCGGCGTGCTGCACTAACGGGCTTTTGTCATCTAAAGGAATAAGCAATGAGGCCCCCAGCGAGGGAAGAATTCAGAAGCTTTTCCGCTGTCCTGCGTTGTGCACAGGAAGGTCGTTATTAACTGGGTAGAAAATGAAACCGGGGAAATGAGAGGGCACTAAATGTGGCTTTGTAAAACATAATACATTCTGTTTTTTTCCCCCTCTCTATCCTCTCCCTCTCGTTTTTTCCTCTGTGTGTCCTCTTTGAAAACAGCTTGTGGCTATAGTGCCAGCTACAGATGAGGCAGAAGTGGGCTCTCATTCGCCACGCTCCCTCTGCCAGCCCACTTCATTCTCTTGAATCTTTCCATCTTTGCCCCAGGAGCGTCCTTGCAAACAAACAAACACGCTCACGCATACACAAAGCTTTGCATCAACACTCGTGTATCACGTTGCTCTGTTCATTAGTACGTCCGGTGATTGCGAGTCTATCCGAGTGCTCATCACATTGCAAATACCTGCTCAATCAAACCTTAAGGAGTTTATGGCACATCGCAATGCCGCGAGTTAGCCTAAGCTCGTAATCAAGAGGTGCAGAGGAGTCGTTTCACTGAATTGTTCTGCGTGTTTGGCAGAGATTTGTGGACATTAATTCAACAAACAATATCAGGTACTTGAGTACTGGAGAAAAAGAGTATGCCAAATCATCCAGATGAGTAACATGGCAAAGACTTTCACTTTCCAGTTGCACTGTACAATTCTTAGTGTAACTTAGTAAATAAAAAATTTATTCCTTTGGCAGAGATCCAAGCACAGAGTTGATCATTTGAAGGTTAAATGTAGGGATGATATGGCCAGTCTATCACAAAAACACATCTTCACAATACACTACATATCACGATATATAATTTTACTGAGGTTTTGCTAACAATAACAAAGATCACTATAAGGTAGTGATTTTTGACCACAGTGCTGCTGAATGCTCAAAGCTGATTGGTCAGAAGGTGTTGATTAATTTTCTCATTTATATTAATGGACTCATTCACATATTAGTGTTTATACTGTAACGACTTACACACTGACTTGCATGGAGTACACGCCACATACACGAATTAAAAGCTTTGTTGATATAGTAGAGTTTTTTTTTTTTTAAGGAGACGTTTATTTAACATTTATGAAAGGAGTCTCCAGTGACCGTGCTTTCTAACAGTCAGAGATAAAGCTGTAACATTAAGCTTGCTGACAAGAGCTGACAATCTGCTGTGATTTTTATCTTCACGATACAGAAAAAATAAAGGCTGGTAACGGAACAATGGCTGCTGTAACCCAAGTGATAACAGGCACTAACTTGTTTCACAGACGCTCCATAACATTAAATGTAACTATAAACAGATAAAACCTTGGTGTCATTCTTTTTCGTGTCAAATTGTAATCACTGGGAAACATCAATTATTTTCCTATAACAATTTTCTTGTGAAAACTGATGAATTTACTGGTTGCACAATTGCACTATTTGTCCATATAGTACACTGTTATAGAAAGGATTTATTTATAATCGCACTATCCGTTAGCACCCAGATGAGGATGGGTTCCCTTTTGAGTCTGGTTCCTCTCAATGTTTCTTCCTCATATCGTCTCGGAGTTTTCCTTGCCACCGTCGCCTCTGGCTTGCTCATTAGGGATAAATTCACATATTTAAAATTTATTTTGGTTTAATTTAACTTGAATCTATTTATTTCTGTAAAGCTGCTTTGTGACAATGTCCACTGTTAAAAGTGCTATACAAATAAAATTGAACTGAATTGAATTGAATATAAAAGCACATTCCAAAGTGTTTTATTTGTAAGGTATTTACTGAAGAAATGGAGGAACAATAAGTTTTTAATTAGAACAGTGAGTACAAAGGAGGTGTAAAAGCACTGATAATACTATGATATAACATTACTCCATATTATTTCATCATGTTGTCCAGCACTAGCACTGCTTTCTGGCAGTGCTGGGATGTGACCTCTGAACCTTCTTAACTACCATTTAAATGAAAGTTAAAAGTTCAAAATTCAATGTTTCACTTTATATGAAAGCCTTGAGGTTTCATTTTGAGAGATGAGAGATAGAGCCGGGGGGAGGGGGACACATCGACATTGGGAAAAACCCTCATAACCCTGAGCAGCATGAACCTGGTGGAAATTACCGGTAACAATCAATGTTTCAATCAAGCTCCTGCTTTCAATTAAACAAGGAGCTCTTTTAACAGCTGTCCCTTGGTGATATCGGCAGCTACATAAGGAAAAGCATAAATTGAACTCCTAAAATGAAAAAAATAGCACTTGAATTCAAACACGAAAAGACGCACAGCTTAGGCTTTAATTAATAAAGCACTGTGCAGTTGCACGAGACGTCAGGTTTACGGTGTAAACAGCGGCGCGTTGTTCTGCTGCACACCGATAACGCTCTTTTAAACCAGGCTGGAGTGTGGCACTGACAGAACTCCTTCAGTTAGGCTATTTATCCCCCCTAACACACTCTGCACTAGTGTCCATTACAGCATATACACTGGAGTTATGCTTAATCACAATTACCTAGATGTTTAAGGGACACATTCGCTGAGGCAAGAGCTACACACTTAAAACGTGGAGATGCCTGTAATGCTGGTGTTATGAATTAAACTGACATGCAACACTGTTATGAGACAAAAATGCTTAATGCTTAAAAAATGCTTAATACACTGTATATTTAATATATATATATATATCTCCTTTTCCATGTATCTATCACGTGACTTAAAAGTGAAGACAGAATCTAATCTCAGAGCAGATCTGAACAGTTTAAGGTTTTATTAAGTGCTGAACAAAGGTTTTATTAAGTGCTGAACAGAGACTCTGGCAATCCCACGATTTAAACTTATAACCGTCTGGTCACTAGGACTGAACTTTAACCACTGACTCTGCTTTGGTTTAACTTTATCCAAAATGGCAACAAATCCATCACACCTTGTTTTTCTGTGTTAAAACTATGTAATTGCTTATGAATGGAAGGCCATGAGTTCAAATCCCAGGAGAGCTGCTGCTGACTACTGAGCTATGCCCTGAACTCTTACACTGAAAAAAAGGAACGAATAAATAAATAAATAAAATAACTGATTACTATAAATAAGCAAACACACACAAAAAAAAAACAAATTATTATTATTGATAATAACAATAATAATAAATTTCAGCAAGTAAACTGTCTTGAATATAGGCAAATGTCATTTTAATGTCATTTTTCTCATTTTAAGTGAAATTATTTCAAGTAATTAATTTTCCACAAGAAATTTTATTCTACTGACAATTTTCATTCGTTTTAAAAATAAAATATTGACTTTATCTGAAAAATTATCTAACAATAGAACAAGACAAATATATAAAAAATATATAATTTGCAGGAACATGAGTGAACCTGTGCTCTGAGATGAGAAAGTGTTTTATCACGTCATACACATGTATTTCTATAGTGGTACAGTAAAATGAAATAAGAAAACAGAGATTCTTCCAGAATTCCCAAACAGGGATCATAAGGCATTGAGTTAGATACGCCCGAGTAAGCTCACTCATTTCAAGAAATACTGGGGAAAAAAGCATTCTCCTGTGCTTTCCTCTCGTGCCTTTTGTTCATTGTAAAAGCCAATTACCCAATTTTCTCTAGCATGCAAATCAGATTAAAGTGGGGCATGACAGGCCGCTTGTACAGTGCGCACCGCAATGATGCATCCAGAGCACCAAGGAGACGCACCTTTCTCTATGACCCTCTACCCAGCACTCAACAGTTTAATCAAGCTCCATTTACAATGCTCCAGAACTGATTTTCCTTTCTCCCATTAGGAAACAAAACAATAGCAATAATTAAAATAATAATTGCTTGTTCCTAAAAATCTACACTACCGAGCCCTCTGCTATCAAAGGCTAATTTTCACTGAAAAATACATTTCTTTCTCCATTTTCTATAAACTCATAATAATGGTGACCACTGTGAGCACCCTAATGCAAGAGAGATGGAGCTGGGTTTGTATACACACAGGGACAGGGTTTATATGCTGAGTCTTTATTTTCCATTGGAGTTGTGGGTAACTACAGTCGTGCGATTGATCTTTATGATTAAGAATCGCCCTTCTGAGTGAATTCACACTCTGGCCAAACAATAAACGCTCTTAAAGCAGTTTCTGGCCCTCGAGAGCTGAGGAAAAAAAACTGAGCAGAAGCGACAGTGCAGCAAAGAGAAAACTTTCCCTGCCAAATCACAACCTCGGCTCAGACAAAACCAACCCGGGCTGGGCGATAGGATCATTTAATGTTGATATTGTGATAAATTATGCCACAATGCCCTTTTCAGAGAAATCGTAATTTTTTATTTTTAATATTTTTATTTTATCCACTAAAATTATAAAACCTAAGTAAGTAAACCAAGCAAGACATATGTATAAATAAACCAAAACATTTGTACCTTTTCATTCATCTGTAATTGGATAAGGCCAATCTGGATCACTCTGATTAGACACTTGCAGCACAAACAATTTCATATTATGTATTCGCATTACAGTTAATAACGTTAGCTCAGCTTACAGTAACTTACAATTTCATATTAACTTAGTCTTACAGTAATGGCTTCACCAAACAACTGTACTCATCTTTAATAAATCACTCATTTAGAGTCTCATTACCTTTCAGAATGAATGATGAAGTGCTTAAATACAGAGATTTGGGGAGTTAATGGAACAATTTTCCTCCTCATTTAAGTTGCCAAAAGTGAGAAAAACTGTAGCAAAAAAATAAATAAATGTAAAAGAACTATACATGTTTAAAAAACCTTGGCCCTGCAGTGTATGGATATTTCTGAAATAGAGCTGTTTATCAGAGCTGAGGAAGTGACATCACAAGAGACGGTGTTTTTGAAAGATGACACTAACCAACAAATTTCTTACGTGTAAAGTATTATAGTAAAGAAACCTGCATAAAGACAAAAAGCATTGTTTTACAACATGTTTGCTGTTCTCATATGTGCTAAAGAAAAGTTTTACTGATGTGATGTTTTTCAAGACAGATGTGACGTGAAATCATAGCATATAAAACGGAAAGAAACTAAGAAGAAAATTGTGAATGCATTCAGAGCAGAAACCAAAATCAGTTTCATTAATGACATTTTCACTTTTGAAACATTTCTCATATTTGATAGCAAAAACTATACAACTATATGACTTCTTAAAAATTCAATGAGAAAAGTTAAAGAAAGACCTAAGTGACCAATTACAAAGGGAAATTGTTTCTGTGGTAAAGTCACCATTTGCATGTAATTACTTGGCTGCTTTTGTTTTAATTTTTCAGTTTAACATTATTCCATATAAAGTAAATGAACTATTGTTAGTAGAAGTAAAACTGTTACAAAGTATTATGAGGAACACAACATGAGTGTGTAGTTATTAAAAAAAAAAAAAAAAAAAAAAAAGGGGTGGAGTGAAGGAACAAAGTTACTTTCACTGCCATATCAGAGCTGCTGTTATGGAAAATTAACATTTTCAGATTCAAGAATTCACCAGTGCTGTGGTATAAATCTTACTATTTCAAAGACCTGCACGTATGAAAGAAAAAAAGAAAACAAAAAAAAAAAAAAAAAAAAACAAACAAAAAAAAACTTATAATCCAACATATGGACACAAACAGCACACAGTTTCCACCTCAAAACGCAGTTTGGTTTCTTTACATTTGCTATACAGAGCCCTAAATCTCATTACGGAACTATATCTGAATAATTAATGGCCAATCATGAACTAGGCCATTAATGATGGAGAAATTATGTCTCAATAATATTCATTAGTTTTAAAGCACTACAGTGGCTGCGATTAAAACAATGCCCTTGTGACAACTTCTCAAGGCAGCTCCTCGGGGACTTTGTGTGCTGTGAACAACATTCCAGTTATTGCGCGTAATCCATCACAGTCCCTGTGTTTTGCGACCGCACTGTTTTTGGTGCAATAGAGGTTATAGTTGCTTATTTAATTGATGAATAGGTCTCTGTGTGCAAGTTATGAAAGTGCTGTGTGCTGCGTTTACACATCCCTAAGAAATGCATCAGAACACTGTCAGGTGGAGCAGATGGACATGATCCTGGATCAGCCAGATAACACATAACTGAACAATGATTCCTTAAATCCAAATACTCAATCAATCGAGTGCAGAAAAGAGTATTTTTGCACGTGTGTACTGCAGAGAAAAGAATGACAAAATGAGTTTTTTCCACTGAAGTAAACAAACAAAACAAACAAAAAAAAACCCCACAAAAAAACAAAGCCCAACTGAAGTCAACAGAGCTGGGAGCATCACCATGATGACAATAAAAGCAACCAAACTTGAATTAACATCGCTCCTTTTTTCTGATTAGCCATTTGGTTAACCAGCTTATACTGAGTGCAACAAAACAGGTATGCTGATAAAGCGTTTTCAAATTTCATTATACCACAGCGATGCTCAGTTCTTCATTCAGGTTGGTCAGAAGGAGTGGATTAATTTTCTAAAGCAGCAGCTCTAACAGTAGTTCTGACTGCAATTCAAATCACAGTTTGTTATCAATGTGCTCATTATTGTTTCTATAGTAATGACTTGCTCCAAATAAAGAGATTACAAAATGTGTGCAATCGTTGATGTGGTGAAGTTTTCTGTAAGGACGCACTTATTTAGCATTTTTGGAAGGAGTCTCTAGCACCAGTGCTTTGTAACAGTCAGAGGAAAGGCTGGGCGTGTGTGTGTGAGAGAGAGAGAGAGAGAGAGAGAGAGAGAGAGAGAGATACCACCAGGTCCTGCCACTCTTGAGGAGGTACCAAAAACATACAACTCAAACCTTTGACACTGGAGCAGTGGCCAATGTGAAAAAGCACAGTTCTAGCTTTCTGGTGCCTCTTGGAATAGAAAAAGACCTGATAAAAGAAAGCAAGAAAAAGAGAGAGTGGAAAAAGAGAGAGGTTTCATTCTTGAGAGAGACTGTGAGGCAGCGTGGGAGCCGTCACCCGCTCACAGCCCTGAGCAGAGCACACCACCACAAATGTTAGATTCTGCATTAATGCACTGGGTCGAAACTTGTATTCCTCAAGGCACATTTTCTCATACAATCACAGAGTGTGCAGCTGCAAAGCTGACATTGACCAAGCCGGGGTGAAATTCCACTTTTTCATCACATGCAGAAAAACACGTGCACACACAAACACACGCACGCACACACATTAGCGACAGGCAGAGAGCCCCTGCTGCGAATGCACGAAAAAGGGGGCAGCTCACCATCATCAAGGTTATTTAGCATAATTTCTTCTGCGCAGCCATTAGAGCTGGAGAAACAAACATGAGGGACGCGGTGGACGCTCTTTTCCCAGCTTTTCTACAGAAAACAGCTCTTGATCATCAGATTTTTATAGCCTTAGATTTATTTCAGGGTTTCTTTCTTGTCTAAAAGACTTTTTTCATTTTGCATAAAACGTGACATTCTTCCAGAAGTTATGGAGTAGGCGAGGAAGGTACGTGTGCTCCCCCCACCCCCACCAACCACCCCAACACACACACACACACTTCCTGTCTTGCCCGGGCCCAATGTTTGGGGCAAACACACACACCTGCACAGCAAGAGGCGGGTAAACAGCCATTACAGCAGAACAACTGCTTCAAGGCAGGCTTTAGCAGGCTTATCAGAGCTCCCAATGCCAGACCACCACACACACACACACACACACACACGTATACATATACACACACACACACACACACACACACACAAGTCTGGGAATTTGGATGAGGCTCGTCTCAATATAAGCCACTGGGTCACAGTGCAAATGCTCCATGTTCAACAGCGATCTCCACTGGAGTCTGACTGTAGCCTTATGTTGCCCCAATATTACTTTCAACATGGACCTGTTGTGATGTGTTTGAGATTTTTTTTTTTTTTTTAAAGATGCATTTTATTCTTTAGTCAAGGTGCATTATAATGTGCATTGATTACTGCACTTTTATGTATCGGATATACTGACAAGATTAAACTGTTTATTTTTTATTAACGTTTACAGCATTTAATAGACGCCCTTATCCAGAGCAACTGACAGAAGTACTCGCTTATTATGAAGTTGGAGTAGATCTGGATTTCCTGATGCAAAGATACTATTGTGTCAAATATACTATAGTGTGCAGTGCCACTGTAAACCTATCTTCTGTGTTCCACACAAAGGGGATCTCTGAAAGAAGTCTTCAGGAAGTTTTATGAGACAGCTAAATGTGTCTAAATCACCTTGTCTTACATCAAACATTTTTACAGCTAGCTAAGAGAGCTTGTCAGCACCCGCTACTGAATTCATACATGAAGGAGGGAGATGGATCGATCAGGCTCCCATGCCAGCTTGTTTTGGCAGCCTCGCTCGGCACAGAGCAGCGTTTACAATTTTTGTTATCTGGAGCACTTTAATAACTGGCAAACTCAGGAAACTGCACCGTGTCCATAAGGCACAGTGTTCTGAGAAACATTTACTTATGATCATGGCAGCCATGTGACTGCACTCTCAGAAAAGAGGGTACTAAACTGTACCTGACAGTGTTGCTGAGGTGCTTTTGTATTTACATATATAAAGTGTACTTTTAAAGCTTCAGTCTAAATTTCCAGGTGAAAGATACATATTAAAGGTGCAAATGTAGGACTGGATGAGATAATATAATAAAAATAAAAAAAATAAAAAAAAGAAAGCTTTTCTGAAATATGGTCGATATCTTGATATCTTTTTATAATTTTTTTATAAATTTATTTACAAACTGTCTGGAAGCAGCCAATGTGATGTTATTTTTTACTTTTATTTTTACATTGTAACACCCCCACCCCACCCCCCGCTTAGTGTTTTTTTTTTTTTTTTATGTTTGCTTAATTAATGTATTATAATTTTATTTATAATACATTAATTATGCAAACATAAAAAAAAAAAAAAAAACAGAATAGAGACATGATGACATAGGATATAGCAGAGATAGGTAGTAAGAAGGATAGGTAGTGGTGAGGAACAAAGAGAACTTTGAGAAAAGCGAGCATTAGAGAACAAGAACTTCAGACTGAAGGAAAAAAAAGCTGACGTTTCGTTTGGAGTAAAATGTCCCCTCCTGCTGAGAGAGATGGACTTCCAACACCTTCAGCTCTAATATAAATGTTAATAGAGATCAGGCAGGGAAAACTAGGTGTAAACAATCAAATGTGCCAGTGCATGCGACAGGCCCGAGCTCTTCAGTAAGACAAGAGGAACAGCCGAGGATGATGGAGGAATCAGTCCTAGTGATGATAGCTCAACTGTACTCTCAAAGGTGAAACTGTTCATGCCATCACTCTCTCACTTTTCATTTCTCCATTCTTCCTTGTTTGTGCCTGTATAATGATAGTGAATGCCCTTGCTAAGTCAAGCTGATGACCTGACACTAAAATATCTGGAATAAAACTTTGGTGAGTGTTTTAAAAAAAAAAATAAAAAAAAAAAAACTAGGTGAAAATATTAAGGAACATCTTATTATTCCCATCCACTGGTGAGATAACTTTAACCTTGAAAAAGAATTCTGTACTTTTAACATGGTCCCCAACCTGACAGAGAGAGAGGCAGACATTGAGTCTCATTCTTCACCTGCTAACGTCCAGAGGAGGACAAAAGAAATGAGGAGGCGGCATCTGTGAACGGCAGAAAACTGCAGAACAAACATTTAGAGTGCAAGAGGCAGCAGAAACTCGCTGTCCCAACTTGTTCAAAGGTTTGGCAACCTTCAGACCAATTAGACATCAGAGGGCAGGCTGAGCTGCCGCCTCCACTGGGCCCGGCTCCTGTATAAATGGCAGGCTATGCTTATTTAATCAACTGTAATTTAAGGATTTAAATAAAGATCAAATTCTTCCTGTTGCACCCAAAGGAGCAGGAAGAGAAGGGGGGGGGAGAGTCAGTGATACCTCCAACTCATCAATTCATACATGCCATCCTTCCTCGGCGGAGCCCGTTGGCGTGTATTTTGGGGGGGCGAAACCAGACACTCGGTAGTGTAAGCAGCTGCGGCAGAGAGCAGCGGCTGCCTGGTGTAGCTCCAGAGAGATTTTTTTCATTGACGGCTGTAATTAATGAGGCAGTAGTTTAGGTTGGTGTTTCTCTGGATATCCTCCTTTCCTTTGCCACAGCTTTGCAGACCTCCAGACCTTCAACCACAGATCCAGAGCCTGGCTTTAAGCAGTGGGCACATGCCACCACCTGCACATCTCAATCAGCATGCCATGTTTACAGTCACTCCACACCAAGGGTACATGGGGACATCACTGTGGGTGCGGTCAACGCCTAGGTACGGTCAAGTAGAACTTATGAAGGCCTTAGGTGAGGGCCCTTTAGTCCAGGTGTTGCTTTTGGTTGTTGCGCCTTAGCGTAGAGACAGGGTGGCTCGTGGCAGAAGACAATCCTGGACATCCCAAGTTAGCACTAGTGCTTTTACAGCCTAATTAGGACTAATTTAAAGTCAGTGCATACATAATGCTCCTGCTTTGCACATTATGGCCCAGGAAGACAAGCTGATCTCATCATCAGTACAGACTCCCCTTCTCTCAGTTCTCAAATCCTTCATCCACCCCCAACCTGAGTGCCAAGGCACCATGCTGATTCAAGAGCGCTAAAACCGTCTGCTACTCACTTGCCATTGAGAATCAGCTGTGGCTAATCTTATCCACCGGCTTTGTGCATCACATGCTCCTCCAAGAAAAGTGGGAGCAGGCGGGAGTTACGGACAAGCGTTTACCCATACATAGCCTTAAGCTTTTTCTACACCTCCTCAGTGCTACCTGTAAACATGCCCCCAGAGACCACATTTGCCTAGATGGAAGACTTAATGTGAAATGTTAATGTGAAAAAGTGTGCGACAAAGCGTTGAATTCTTCCCTCAGGAGTTAAACCTTTGGATTTGTCTGTGCAGTTACCAAGGCCTAATTATGGCCATCTTTGCTGCTTCCTGAAGCACACACTTGCTTAGAGGCCTGGAGTGCCCTCTAAACATACCAGAAGAGACCAGATCGAATACTGACAATACTTTCTATTCTGTAAATAAAGAGCATACAATACAATTCTTCGGACCTTTCAACTAGACATCATCTCTTGTTAGCTAATGGTGGTATAATACTTTAACAACATCTTAACCTTCTCCATAACTGGGGCCTGTGTCTATTTCTCCCTCTCAACCTCCTTTCTTCCACTCCACATTGGGGCAGTACTTCCATGATGCTGTGAAACATTGCGGCATTGCCCTTTTTAATGGCATAAAAAGTAATTTGGTGCCAAAAAAAGCTTTTAAATGTAGCAAGATTGTGTTTCCTTCTTCTTTCCTCCCTACTTACACTTCCTACTTACTCCCTACTCCCTACTTATTCAGGTGAAAGACAAGTGAATGGGCAGAGAGCTCTGGGACTGCTGTCCAGAGAGTCAGCCAAGAGAGAAAAAAAAAAGAAAAGAAAAGAAAAGACAGACAGTGAGTAGAGTGTGTGAGATGTGTGCATTTTGCTCACTCCCTCTACTTGAAAACCCCCTAGTCAAATAAAAGACAGAAGAACCAACCTGCTCCACTCTGTGCATAATCAAGTAATACATGAACCACCCATATTTCCACAGAACTTATTCTCCACACTCCTGTCTTGACCTCCATGGTTGCTCAAGCACCAGACACCACCATCTTGTGATCCTTCACAACTCTTCAGACTTGACATTCATGCTCCCTACGCCGTGGCACTCCATCTCCTTGAGCAACCAACTCTGAAATAGACCGCCACCTTCTTCTGTTCACACTGCCCTCACGCTGCTGCTGTTACATAGCATTGAAAAACCTGCTGACACACACACACGCGCACACACGCGCACACACACACACACACACACACGTCTTCACACCCGGCTACACACGCTGCCCATCCGCTTGTCACTCATGCCCTGAGGGGCGTAGATGGTCCTCACCTCCTGTCAATCAAAATCTTCACAGCCTGCACGACAAGGTTGTGACCCACAACTGTAAAGAAATGTACATAGTCTCACATTTCCCACCACACAGGTGTAGGTGTTCTGTAATAGGAACAAAGTTCGGAGTGTTGGATGGAAAAAAAATTAAGCTCCTCTCTCATTTTCCTTATATAGCCTAATCTCTTGTTCTCTAAAAAAAGACCCGCCGTTGAGTCTTCCCGGCTGCGGTGGGGTTATTTTGAGCTGATCGCCAGAGCTCGGCATTGTCCATAGTTGGAAAAAGACAAAGAGGGTTAACAGCCTGCGGCCTTTGTCACCAAACCGACATCTAGCAATGACAAACCAGCAGAAACACTGTGCAGCCCCAATTCTCATCACGACCACACGAACAGGGGTATATCAGAGTCAGATTCAGAAGTACTGCTGATGCTGGAACTGCTTGGAATTCCAGACGGCAGCGCTGGTGGGCTGGAAGAGTTGATAAGGGCCATGTTAAGGTCAAAAAGACTGGGTGGTGAGAACTCTGCATCATGTCCTCCCTCTTTCTGCCTTGCACAAAAACACAGACACCACACACGTGAGGTATGCTTGTGGGATACTGATTTTTCCCCAATAATAATCTAACAGTTGGGGGAAAAAAAAAAAACTCTTGAATTAGTCATCCAAATGAAATAACACAAAAATGAAACAAAATCATGGAGCAGCTCTGCATTGTCATTAGGTTTGCAGAAAAATCAACTTGGCCTAGCAACCCGGTGGAAGAATCTTTCTATGTGCTTCCAAAGATTCATGGCGTTACTGCCTTTTGTGATGACTTACAGATATTGCATGCCACTTCATTTGGATCGAGTGGCTGATCTTTTTCAATGAGTATGAATCCAAAAAACTGAGAGTAGAGCATAAGGTCTGCTACTTCATCATTCATCACTGTGACCGCTAAGTGTCTAAAAGCCACGCTTCTAAATTTTAAGTGCGACTGGGTCGTCTGTGGTCTGGTGAAGAGCGGGTAGCTTAACAGCAGTCAATTACAGTCAAAACCGATGAGTTGGTAAAAACGTCGCAATGCATGTTTGAAAAAGTAGCAAGGGTTAAACGGCATGTTTGTACAATTATTAACATAATAATGTAATCTGATAATGTTATTGGACATTGTGGCAGTGTATAATTGTGTAGGAACTATTAAATCACTACATTGCACAAGCCTAACGCAAAGTAATCATTTACATTTATGGCATTTGGCAGACGCCCTTATCCAGAGCGATTTACAGACATCACCAGCACCAAGCACCACTTACGTTAGTAAAGTCTGGCACTCCAGCAGAAAGGCAGATAATGTTTCTCACTCTTGCAACACATACACACACACACACATCTTGAAGCCTGCACTGCACTTCATAACGTTACTGAAGGAAATGAGAGGAAGCAGGGGGGCAGTGCAGAGACAGATAAAAGTGCAGTTTCCGCTATCACCGACAAACCAGACTAGCAAGCAGCGTGAAGGAGGTGCAAAGCCTCACCTCCCTGCCTCACCTCCCTTAGCCAAATCTTAGAGATGGGCTTGCCGAGTCTGCTTCCTCCCCTGCGCCCGTTAAGTGAACCATTAGTGCTGGAAGAGAAGGCTGAATACATGAATGCATCAGCCGCAGCATCACGGCTAAATTTAGACCTTTTTTCCATGGACATCCAGCACGGGGAACAGCAAGGCCTGAAGGACAGCGGGAACTTTCCACTTTCCACATTGAACCTGCCGGTCAATTCGAGATCGCCACACCATTCACATGCAGACACTTTCCTACATGCGCTTGCACATCTGGTATGCAGAAACAAACTAAATCTTTCGGATGCTTTAAACATTAGCATTGTAAAGCATATTGTTAGTGACAGGTTTTCTATGACTGCTGAGGTCCCGTTACTGCTTCTCAAAAAGCACACTGACAAGCTCGTGCCCTCATTAACCCCAAGTTCTACACATCACTCAAGCTCTTTTTTGGAAATCTTTTCTGTGATATTAAGGTCACTGCAGATATGACAGGTTTTATGATTCAAAAACAGGGAGCTGGATCGTCAGGACAACAGGATTTTTTTTTAAACTCCATCTCCAACTTTTTCCCAGAAACTCTTTCTAACTGGTGTAGACAGTATACATTAATAATAATTGACTCGGATGTAATTCCATTTACATCTG
The DNA here is from genome assembly GCF_027358585.1 of Pangasianodon hypophthalmus. Classification (NCBI taxonomy): domain Eukaryota; kingdom Metazoa; phylum Chordata; class Actinopteri; order Siluriformes; family Pangasiidae; genus Pangasianodon; species Pangasianodon hypophthalmus. The sequence continues at coordinate 3,480,198 of NC_069726.1, read as the reverse complement.
GTCCATATGCATAAAGGTAAAGTGCTCAAGTCAAACTGCACAGACTAACGTAACATGACACCGTCTGACTGAGGAACTTAATCCGATAAGACAGATGGTGTGATTTCGTCCTGAGAGCTGCACGTGTGCACAGGAGCCAGTTTGGTTTTAAGGTCAACATGGTAAAAAGCTACAATCCAAACACATGGATCAGTGGAGAAGATGGGAATAAAGGAGGGGTGAGGAACAAGGGAAAAAACAAGACTCTGGCATCGAAAAACTCCAAAGGGTTTCTTTCCATTCTCCTGTAAAAAAAAAAAAAAAAAAAAAAAAAAAAAAAAAAAAGTCCCTAAACAAATGATGCAGCTAGCTGATAATATAGGAACACTCTCCCATGTACCCACACACACACACTGTTTGAAGTACAGTAAAGTGAAGTGGCTGTACAGTACCATGTGGCACAGCAGGCCAAAAGGTGCCCTTCTTTAAATAATAACTTACAGAGCCATTTAAAAAAACATTAGCCTGCCCACACGCTCAATTACCACAGCCCACTTTTGCACTTTGTCCCTGAATTGTGTCCCAGAATAGCGATTGGCCTGCGTTGGAGAGAGCCGTGTCACACTAAAGCCTCTATACTATTTTCTTAGCGCTGGCCCACGTTTGTCTGAGAGAGACAGCCTTCCTGCTTTACAAATCACATATCAAATACTTCTCTTTGACAAGCCTAAATGGATGTAATTACCTCCTGCCTCTTTGTTCGCTTGCTTAGAGCATCCGGTACACAGACAGCGGCACAAACTGCCGAGCTCCGCGTTGGCCCAGAGGAAGATGAGAGGACTGTACAGTAAAGAAGAAGTGGAGAAAAAAAAACAAACAAAAAAAACCCCACACTTTTGTGCCTGTTTAAACATGAGCGCTGAGGCACAGGTGCGAATGCTTCAATATTCCACTCGGACAGAGTGAGGCAGGTACAAATTGGATTTAGCACATTGGCCTTCGAGGAATCAACATCATGGAACCTTGTGGCTATTTAAACAAAGGGCGATATGCCTTTTTTCCCCCCTAGAGGGAGGGCAAAAAACAGCCTTTGTATGTAGCTAAGCAGGACGAGTTCACAAGCCCTTGACCAAAAATAAATAAATAAACAGATAAACAGATTCGATCCGAGCCTGCAGTGAGTCAGACAATGAGCTAAATATAGCAGTCACCTTCCTTCCGTCGTTAGCGCTGGAAAGACTTCAGAAAATAGCTGCTATGTGCTTGCATGCACATGCATACGACACAAAAGAGCAGTGGAAAATCACGCACACAAATACAGGTTCGAGGAACAGAAAACGAAGGCTATAACTAAAGAGATTTGTTTAAACAGTGCGCTTTATTTTGTCAGACAATCTCCACTGATTCATTCCTTTCACACAATGGGGAAAGATGTAAAATAAACATGTCTGACCTTATGGCCTGCCGGTGTTGAACGCTGATCTCTAATTAGGACCAGAGTGTAGAGTCTTCATTTAAGAGCGCCTCAAAAATGTGATATTTTGCAGTTCTTGAATTGCAATGAGAACCACGCTGGTAATACGGTATAAGTAAGCGAGGGGAAACCAACACTGACCATCTGTATCAAGAGAGATACCAACCTGAACGAATTTAAATATTGTGGCAGTCTAAAACCAAAACGATAAATTGCTGTATGTACTATGTACGTATGTAATGCTGACTGACACAACCCAATTCTTCTACATGATCTGAACCATCAAAACCTGCTGTCATCATGTTTGGCATAACTTGTTAACCAAACCATGAAGGGAGTCAGCGTGATTAATAATAGGACGTCAGTATCAGATCAGAACTCATTATCTGTTAATATCCAGAGCTCTGACATTGGCATATTTTCAAATATGGAAATTATCCTACCCTAAAGGCTCACCATCGCTGTGAAAACCTTGGTCCTGATTGGCCAACATTGGTAACCTGAGGCAAGGCCATTAACAGGCATTCTGTTTAAGCTCGACAAATCTTTTTTTTTTTTTTAACAGCCATTGTTGGGCAATAAGCTATCTACGTTAAGAACTTTCATGTAACCCAGCCACTTCAAGACAGCTTGCTGCCACTGAGAAAACTGAGCTTTGGACAAGAATATTTAAACCATTCAGAGCCGATATGGCTTGTTTTGACGGGCCTCTTTTTCCAGATAACTGTCTAGCACAAAAAAGACGAAAAAGAGACACATCAGATGACTGCATGGGGAAAGGGACCAGGAACATGTACGAGAGTACAAGTGAAAAGGCCAAGCAGATCTGTACAAAAATAAAAAAAAAAAGAAGGGGAGTGGTATTGCCTACAAAGGAGATCAAGACCAGCTGTGATAGAGTGCCAGTCCAGGTAGGTGGGTGAAGCTGACTCACCTGGTTGTGCCATCACATGGAGCAGCTGGAGCCTAATCACAGCTGATGAATGTGGGCCAGCTTTAATCTTAGTGCTGCAGCAAGATTGAGCGCAAAGCTCTGGCAGTGGCTGCTTTGAAGTGGGGACTTCCATTAGCGTTCAGCGCTCTGATCCAAGAGGCCATGAGAAAAGATAGCACATAAACACATACTGAAAATACACACCTCCCATCCGCCCATCAATCTTTACTGAAGATACACGATTTCAAACCAAAAAGAGATCAATAAGAAAACTGGATGCAACAGACATTTTTCTCTCTACCTCTTCTTGTGCCCTGTCAACACTGAGTCGTGCTCAACTTCAAGGGCTTTCCTTCACTTTGATCCCATCAAATAAGACAATTGGCGCTTAGGAGGCAGGCATCGGCGGCATCCCACCTGACGGAAGTGAGGCGAGGCAGACGGACAGATGAGAGAAAAAGCAGGACCGCCATCTGTGCTGGTCATGCAGCTGGCCTCAAACCAGGACTGCACTGGAGAAAACAAACACCAATAAAGCTACTAATAAATGAAAAAAAAAAGAAGACTATTTTTGTTTTTCCAGTCAAGTTTGCAAGACCTTTATTTTCCTGTCATGAGCCTGTCTGGACTGGAGTTTTTGCTGTAAAAAATAAAAAAAACTGACTGCACTGAATGTCCGTCCTGGGAAGGAGCGGCAGAGTGAAAAACAAAAGCACAATCTAACCCCCAACCCCATTCTCACACTGCCGTTTGCGTTCGAGTAACAGGAAGAGAATGACAGTCAGAAACAACGAGCATGCATTTTCTCATTACTGTCCACCAAGTAGACGGGGCAAGGCATATAAATTGGGGTGCAAAACTGCAAGGAAAGCAAACCAAGCAGGTCACCCCCTGATGAGTGAGGCCTGCTGAGAGGCAATATATTCCCCCGACATGATTTTAATTTTAATATTGTAGAGCCATGGAGCAAGCAGGGTCGGATTATGTGGTGCAGTGAGAACTCTTCATAGCTAATGGGCGAGGCTGGCTTACTTCGGCCACTGTCGACCGCCCCCGCAATGATGGTAGGAATGAGGATTGCAAAGAGAGACAGTGCAGCATATTACTTATGCTGGGAAATTAGGGAACTGAAGGCAGCTGGAGACCATGCTGCTTTAATGCACGACACGGACGTAATTCCATACAGAGAAGTGTGTATGGAGCGTTAATGTGACTTTCTCTTTACTAGGCAGCTCACAGCAGTGTTTATCCGGTCCATCCCCCATGTGCTGCCCGCCATCCTAACTCTCCCCCAAGGCCTGGTTCCAGTTAGTGTGGCTAAATTTCCGCTTGGGCCTCTCTATAACAGGCCCCTTAGTTAAAGGTGCTCAGTCCAGGTTGTCACAGTCTTCTTCAAAATGTTTCTCTTACTAACCCCCAATACCACTTGCTCATGTCTCTCATTCATGCTAATCACAGCCACTGGTTACATACCATGCATAGTAAGAAAGTTCTGGCAGAATCGATGCAGAAGAGTGCATATTAGCTAAACTGCTTTAACAAAAATGCAAAGATGCAGCTAATAAAATCAGTTAAGGCGACGGCGTGAAATTACTCATCAACCTTCAAACACAGGTAATTAAATACCAGAGCTTTGCTGTCCATGATTTCCCTTCCCATTAGCTGTGATTTATACATTCATTTATCCTTATTCAGGACTTGGTGCATCATGTCTCATTTGACACACACACACACACCCACACACACACACACACAAACTGGGCAGACAATCAACCGTCCTATGACAAATGACATACCACTCCATGGCTTCCCGCAAATAAGGCCTCTTGTCTGCACAACCTCCTGCTCTGTTATTAGCGTCTGTGGCAGAACAGAAAGTGTTTGGTAAAGTGTGTATGTAAAGCAGAGACAGCTAACAAAACTCCTCCAACCACACCAGAATTTCATTTGCTTTCTCTTTACTGTTTGTGTTGTCATTTCGTTTTTCAGGAACTCTGGAGATCAGGCATGACGGGACAGATGCTGGGGACCAATCTATAAAGAAGAGGTCGTGACACGGTCATGCAACCATGTCCATTAAGCATTCCCAGCTTTACTTTCCAACTTCAAACAAAGGAGTGTTTTTTTCCCCCTTTTTATTTTTTATTTATTTACTTCCTTATTTATTATTATTATTATCATTATTATTATTATTACTGCAGCCCATGATCACTTTCAGTCTCGTTGGGTAAGACACGTAGCTAATAAAAATGAGACAAAATGACAGGGCTAAAGGTTTTCGCTGGAGGGAGAGGGAAAGGCATGATTGTGTTTTTAATAAAAGCATGGCAGAGGAGGTAGAGAAGGTCTACAGGGAACGGCAGAAGGGTCAGAGAGCAAAAGCAGCGTTGCTTCTGTACGACTCTGAGGATCTGGGCTCTTGTTCACGGCCTGACCTTTCCTGCTGTGTCCTTGTAGAGAAAGTCCGCAGGGTACGGAGCGAAAGTCACAAAATGACTCACGCTCCTTATTCGTTCCTTTATAATACACCACCTCTCAACTTAACCAACGAACAGGGCACTGAAATGCAACCTTTCTCTAGTATTCATCACTTAATCATACCACCCACAATACGCTTGATTAATTGTATCTGAATTAACTAATAAATATGGAAAAAAAAAAAAAAAAAAAATCAGGGTTGTTTTAAAGGATCTTTATTTTGTGTGTGTGACAGAAACCCTGGCTGCTGCCGGGAGACAGAAGAGCCTGCTGAGTGCGGGGGGTGTAATCAAGAGCCTACACAACTGTGTGTGTGTGTGTATATGAGTGAGAGAGAGAGAGAGAAAGACAGCTGGAATGATTGAAAGAGAAAGAGGGAAAAATGGACAGAGGAAAGAAAAGGAGCGGAGGACAGAGGCAGTGGCTGATTGGACTGACAGCATCGCAGAGACAGCCGGAGAGACGGAGTGTGTGACAGTATCTCTCTCTCTCTCTCACACACATACACAGCTCAAACTCAGAGAGCAAAAGAAAAGAATAAAGTGAGGCAGAGAGACAAAAGAAACAAGAAGTGCAAAGATTGAAAGCTCAATCACACAGTGGGAGGTACGAGATAACGGCTGATTTTGGCTTCCATCTGCGAGCCAAAATAATGCGGGTAATCAAAAATAAATTGTTTAAAAAAAAAAAAAAAAAAAAAAAAAAAAAAAGAGAGAGATGAACAAAAGGGGGTTGTTATAACGGGTGACTCAGAAATTAATTCAGTGCGTCTTTTTCACAGCGAAAAAAGCAAAGCACTCCTACTCGTCCTCCTTTTTTTTTTTTTTTATTCAGGTAAATGTTTATTTTAGAAGCTCTTACATCACAAGTGTTTGTTTAGGCTGTTGATGACGTGAGAGTAGCCCATCCTTCACTTTTATAGCTGTTTCTATAAACACAGACTTTCTCTCTCGCCATCTGCATCTCTGTTCTCAACCATATCTGACATGCGGACCCAGTCCTAATGAGTTATGAGCAGCAGTTTGAAACCAGAGTTCAGGTTTTCGACTGAAAAAGATATGTTAAATTTGCCATTTGCATCCTGTCTTACTTAACTTGTGAACATTAGAACAGTTCCTAGTCCTGAACAAGTGCCAGAATGAACTTTGTGAATCATGGACAACACCACCACCATTACCGACACACACACTTACACATGGACGCAGACTATGACAACAAACACACAAATAGCGCCTCTGCACACACCTGACGAGCACTCGTCCTTGCTCAAACAACAACAGAGCAGGTTTCCACTGACGCTGTGTTATGTGCCAGATAAACAGGCAGATAATGTGTGTGAGAGCTTGCTTTTATAAGGCACTCTGGAGAAAAGCATCTGAGAGACGAATATGTAAATGCATGTCCAAGTCTCCTGTCTCCGAGACTCCAAAGCACTCAACAGCATGGATTCTTTTTTGTAAACGAATTTGTAAACAAATGCTATGTAAGGAATAAAGCACAGCATGCGTGTGCTGTTATAGGAATATAAATCAACAACCATTATTTCGCAATAACAGCAAGTGTTTTACTCCTCTTATACCAAAGCACTTTTGCCCGTTTACAGCTACGTTTAATGTTGCAGAACGTCTGTGAAACAAGTTAGTTCCTGTTACTGCACTTTGTCATGTTTCTAAGAAACCTCACAGGATAAACAACTCTGTTCTAACGACTTTCCCATGTCCGAAGCTTCCTGGCTGTTACAAAGCACTGACACTGGAGACTCCTTCCATAAATGTTAAGTAAACATCTCCATACAGAAAAATTCACCACAACAGTGATTTGTTCTTGTTAATTAATAAGCTTTTATCCATTTTTATTAGTCTTACAGCTAAAAGTACTGTCAGGGCTGCTGTTATAGAACGTTAAATCAAGATATTCTGACCAATCAGAATCAAGAATCAAGAATAGTGCTGTAACTAATCCATATTATGTAATTGTTCTAGATGCAGTTTGCTAAATTATTACTACAATCTTCTTTCGAGCTCTCTGCTCTCCGTCAACCCTCGCACATTACACAATCTTTCACCTTGAGGGATCCCTAACAAATATCGCACAACCCCACTGTTCCATGAAAATAAACGTGAGAACTGTATCACATTACTTTATCAACATGGAGCCTGAGCAACTTGGAAATCCCCAATCTCTCCAACTGATTGAAGGCTTTCAAACTATTTTATCAGCCAAGCGGCTGTGCCATTGCAGAGCTCCATCAGCTTCTCATCTACAAATAAATGTAGACAAGCAAGCAACTCATCTAACAGCGCCAGGGCTTTCTTAAATTTCCTTCTTCACTGTTTGTTTTCCCTTTTTTATTTTTCCATAAATCCAGAGATCAGGCATGTCAGAGCAGGCGCTGGGGACCATTCTATAAAGAAGAGGTCGAGTTACGGCCACGCAAGCATGTCCTTTAAGTGTTTTCACATAGATTTCCTGACTTTACTTGCTAACTTCAAACAACATGTTATTTATCCTGTGAGGGTGCTTTTACACCTGCCACACATTTTATTCACACTTTTATTTTTCCACAGTAAGTCTAGTTGGAGCACCTTTTGCGCTAGTTTTTTTTTCTTTTTGTGCTGAATGTCTCACGCAACACGCACACTGTAAACTATAACACTATTACCAGTCCTCACTAGTATCACCTCACTAACTACAGGTGGTGCATGCAATGTAGATTTGGAGGCAGAAAATCAAGAGAATTTGAGCTGCTGGTGTAACGTGACTGTACAGACTCACAGGTAGGACATCATGGGCTCCCGAGTAGCACAACAGAAAAGCTTTTGCCTCATGATCGCACACAATATTAGGGGCACACTCTCTCTCCCCTGTCAATCACAGCGACACTAACCGATCGTGGGCACCTGTGACCCCGTGTATGTGAAAGAGGGTAAACAGCACTTTCCCTCACATGGTGTACTGATAAATGTTTCAAAAATACATACACTGTCATTTTCAGTAATGAAATATTTGGTTGGGAAGTAAAAAAGCATTTGAGATCAGGATGTGCTTTTCTGAAAACTTTTGAAGAGCTCCACTGTGAGCAAAAAATGCCAGCAGCAGAGCTTTTAAAATGGGAAGCAACCACAAGACGGGCAAAATGCGGACGCTTCCCATAGGATTAGGCGCAAAATGTGTGAAATGGAAAAAATGGCAAAATGGAACCTGAGCAACGTTATCAGTCTCTAATGCATTTCCTGGTTCCATACATAACGTACAATGACCTTCATGATCACCGCTGGTCTGAATGTTCCTGCCTCGTTCGTTAAGAATTTTTTGTGCTCACCCATTGGTTTGCTACTATATTATTCTCATAAAACAATATTTAGCACTGGTGATTTTAAACAGGTTGCAGAGTTTAAAAAAAGAAATGTGTCTGTGCTAGTTGTGTACATCATAACACTTATCATAACAATTGACAAAGCTAACACACAATAATACATAAGTGTATACAGAATACCACCATGATCCACATCTCTCCACGCCTTTCAGTGTGTTAGAGTTTTGTTTGTTTTTGTCCTTTCTATATTTCCAGCTGATTAATGGACAACACTCGGTGGGAAAAAAGAGAAAAGAAAGAGCATTGATTCACAAGCATTTAATATTGTACTACATAAATAACAGACAAGAAGAAATGACAGCGGTTCAATAAGGAGCCTTCTCTTCTTTAATTAATCTATTCCATCGCTATACCTCACATGTGCATGTGTGTGATCGTGGGCTGTCGAAAAATAAAGCAAGAGATGGGTTTTGAGAGAACATTCGTTATTACGCAGGCCCCTCCATCTTAATCGTGCCGCTGAATTTCCTCCCTGGCACTGGCATTAAAAAGACGAGTGTTTAAATCAGCCAGGAGGCCAGTGTGTGTGTGTGTGTGTGTGTGTGTGTGTGTGTGTGTGTGTGTGTGCACGCCACGATGAGCCATAGATCAACATTAATTCATTGCCTTTGCCGAGCAATTAATCTTTGCCGCGTTAGCCAAGAGCACAACGTTCAGGTCGCCCGGCGCCTTACCCAGAGAGCGCTCTCTACATATAGGCACTCACTAATCATGTGACTTACATCCACCAATTGCATCACAGGGTTAAAAAAGCCTTCTAAATAGACATATAAAACACCACACAAACTTAATTTTTTTTTATTAGTCTTACACAAAGTCATTAAACAATAAATTAAAAAATTAGGCTGAAAAGTAAGGTTTATCATTGTTAATTAAGATGCAACAGATACAGTACTTTTTCTTTTCTTCGTATGTTTTGCTCATCCATGCAAGTTGAGCAGCTGTATGGACGTCACAAGCGCCTCATGTTTATTTGCGCAAGTAATGACGAACGAAGCAAACTGTTGCAGGCCCAGCTGGGAGCTCTATCTAAAGCTCTATTTAAAACTAAAAGCACCTGAAGAAAAATGCAAACATTGCACAGGCATTTTTTCCCCCCCTGGAGTTTCACGTACCATCAATTATCAGACAACGATGAAAACAGTGACAAGTAGGAAAGGCCAGAAGCATCACTGTAACTACAACTACCATATTTAGAAAATAAAAACTAATGCTGCTTTCCAGTCCTCCTTGGAAGTTTGTGTGTACGAGTTCAGAGGTCGTTATTACAACACAGTGTGTGACCAAGTGGATTTGGTTGGTGAAAAATGAACAGAGTAAGAAGACATTTTCTGCTTTTTGGGGTTTTTTTTGTGTTTGGATCATGAACGACAAGATCCATGCCTTACTTGAAAAAAAAATGAAGGACTGAGCAGTTAACATGCAAAATTACAACTTAAATCTTACCGTCTGCTGTAGACATTACATTTGTATTGTTATTGACATGCCCCCAATTCAGAAAGTCAGGGCTTACAGAAAAATATGAGTTGCCCAGGTGTAATTATGACATTGTGGTGACATTCAAGTGTGCCCAGCTTGTAATTACAATATTCACAACAGGATCTGAAGGTAGTATAAGTTATCGAATAAACGTTCAACAGCAGAAGGCTACTCACAGCTGGGTTGCAGCCATCGTGTGTTACACTGGTTAGCAATGATCCTGACAGAATATGGACCCAACATAAAAACAATAGACACAGTGTACGGTTAATTAAACAAACTAGTGTTAGTTTTTTCTTTCGTCACTGAATATCTCGTCACTGAATAGCCTTGTCTCAAGTCATTTAATATTAACCTCTGAAGTGGGTAATATACGTCAAGCTGATGTGGTGCCTGATGAGATACATCCCTCAAAAGTTGACATCACTTCCATTTAGTGGTACTGAAATTCGGTAATGTTAGCCTGCACTATCTTGATTCTACTGAAACTTTTAACTGCATGAACGAGTAGCTAACCTTAGCTCACTTCAGCATTAAGTTGGCAAGCTAACTTTACAGTAGCCAAAGTCAGATAGATAGCTAAACAGAATTCGTGTAGCAACAAATGAAAGTATGAGTATCTCAGAGGTATGAGAAAATCCTAACAGGCAGAAAGAAAAAATTTAATTTTACCACAAATACCTTAGAATATGTCAGTTTATTGTGCATCAAGCAACAGTAAGAAAACAGTGAGGCAAAAGTCCTACATAAAAATCTTCCATCTTTGCTTTAATGACCCATCCACTTGTTTTCTATTGGTTCACAAGGCAGAGGCTTATGAATTTGTTAAAATTCACCTAGAAAGTCAGTGTGAAATGAAAGGAACAGCTAGCAGAGGCAAATACATCCTTCACATCCTGCGTCCTTTCCCCTTCAGTGAATCAGCTAAATTTATTTATAATTGGTCTGACTGCTGCTTTAACTGAAAAATCTGAAAGTGTAGCAAGGGGTCAAAAATCGTAAACGCTATGGTTAACACATCTGCTATACTGAGAATCGTAACCCCCTCTCACACACCGCCTGTAAAAAGCCTTCACATGGTGACTACTTTAGCTTCGTTCAGCTGGAAATGGTTACTTTCCTAGCCCAAGGGAAAATGCAAATATAAATCCAAATGTGCATACGTGTGTGTGTGCGTGCACGTAATGTGCGTGTGACTAGCTTTTCAGTGACCCTCGACAAGTAGCCTAATTAGAACGCCCCCTTACCCACATTTCTACTCTTCCCTTCATTAAATCAGTAATGGTCTTTTAATAGCCTGTGTGATCAAGGTTCATAAACGTCACATATTCAGACGTGTCGACAGAGGATCCCATTTTCAGCCCCAGCAACTCCAATCTGAACGAACAAACTGTCTCCATCCAGCTCGTCTCCTATCTAACCCGGCCAAAAAGAGGACAGCGTGTGTGCATGTGTGTGTGTGGGTGGGTGTGTATTGGGTCTCTTAAGTAACTCATTATCCACTATTATCCTCTATTTAGCATTTCTCTCTGATACAATTCAAGTGCACATCACACACACACCCAAGAGTTTCCTGTGCGGATGGACGGACACACAAACACACAAGCTTCCACCCACGGATGAAAAAAGAAAAGAAAAAAAAAAAAAAAAAAAAAAAGAGGCGGTAAAAAAAGGAAAGTCAAATTAAACTGGCTAAAAAAAGGCTCCCAAATTACAGTTTTCCACACCAGGGGCTGAAATAGCATACTCAATTTAGTCTTATTGTCTTATCCAATAGTGCTGCTCATCCTTCCCTTACAGTGGAAAATTTCAGGAAGGTCGTTAAACAAAAGTGAAATTGTTAATTCAGACTAGGGAAAGATGTTGAATGAGCTGTAACGAGCGCTGTAAACAATAATCGTGATCATAGGTCAAGCTGCTCTTGCTCAAAAAATGTGCATCAATAACAAAGGATTGCTAAAGGTCAGTTCACTGTCTCTTTTTACACATTTATCAGCATATGTGCACTGGCTTTTCCTGCCTCTCTTCCTCCTTCTCCATCAGAATAAAAACAATGAGAGAAATGGGGTCATTAATCAGAGGAGCTCTGCCCTTCTGCAGCCTCAGAGGAGAGAAAGCGACAGCGAGGTAGAGGAAGAGACTGAGGGTGGAGCATGCCGTTATACAGCTCCCTACTGACTGGTAGTGGAAAGAGTCGGAGGTGGGATCACTTGAGCTGCATTTCAGCATCGGGTGATCCGACAGTCTCCAAGTCCCTTCTGCACTGTTCCAGTCCTACTTATTCCAGCCCCTTCAAAAGTCGCGGCCCTCGTGGCCTCATCTAGCACCAAGAATGGTCTGACGAAAACAAATAATTGGCCTGTTTTTGCTCTCTCATGTTTTGACGTTCCAATTGCTTCCAGGTCCTTATCACATCCTGCTCTGGAGAGACAGTTAAGAGTCACTGCCATTTGCTTATTCCTCCTTTCCATTTCTCTCAACTCTAGTTGGTGCCCCTCCTCTGGACCCACTCAATGGGCCTCCTTTATCAATCATTTAGTAAAGTTGTGTGTAAATGTTCCCATTGGCTAAACTGGAGAAAACCTTCCTGCTAGTGTTACAAAAGATTTGGTAACGCTGATTTTATTCAATAATTTTCAAATTATCAAGCATGTACACCGTGATGCCTACAAATCTCCATAAAGGGCAAAACTCCAAAAAGGGCATAGAGAGCTAAAAATAAAAAAATGACAAATAAATGCCCTAAATCCTCTAGTAATGCAGCTCAGCCACTGCACTGCTTCAGAGATGACTAAAAGACGCACAAACTCCTCCTCGTTTTATAGGGAGCCTTTACTTTTGTCCTAATTGAATGCTTAGTCCTATTTGTCTTAATTTGTGGTATTGTTCTGGACTGCTTTCTTTCACGGCATTAATGTGAAATAAAATAATGAAACATGACAAAAAATATTTGATAAACTCCACAGCATAAGCAACTCATTGTCAATCATATGATCATCAACCGAGGTACACATTAGTGAGTGTAGGTTATATGCCCACTCAGAAGATCTTGCAGGAGGTGAATATTTTCCCAAACAAACTGGATTTTCATGAGGACTATGTTTCTTGTATAAAAGCTTGGTATTGGAAAATGGATGCTAATTTAGGAGGCTAGTGCCCTCACTTATCCATCTTCCCTTTCTGTTCCAGGAGACCCAGACAGAGGTAGATCTGTTCTCTGGCTGTTCTTCAGCCTGTCCAACTTCACAAAAGCTACCTGCCAGTTTCCGTCATTAAACCCAGTTTCTCTATGGTCTCTGGTGTGGGTCATCAAGTCCACTGCCTGCTGTTCTCAGCCCACGTGGCACTTTTTGCCCAGTTCCCTAGGAACTGATTACAGTGCTCCTGAGCCTGCTCACTTCGGAGCTCCAGCTGGGGGAAAGAACTCTAAGACAGACAAAACTCTCTCTTTCTCCATCTTTCTCTCTCACTCTCTCTCTCGTATATTCAGAAAAGCTCAGTGAAACGTCCAAGGGAAGAAGAGGGGAAAAAATGCATGCATTATTCAAACTGTTCAAAGCCAGGAACTGAAATGTCTGCGTGCAGGTTAGGATAGAATTAATTAGCAGGAAACAGTTTTAAGGATGTTCCGTGCACCTGAAGCGCAGCAAGAATCGGGAGTAGACGGCCTGCTCAACTTGCTCTACGGTGGTGCTGCACACAAAAATCACATTTATGCTTCCAGAGAAAGAGCAGCTAGAGATGCCACGGCGCCATTCGCATTCTCGGGACTCAATATCCGGCTCGATACACAATCCCATTTTTTTTTTTGTTGTTGCATCCTCCGGTTTCGTGCTCAGCCAGTCCATGGCTCGGCTCATTGACTTTGCTGCAAAATGTCCATCACAGGCAGGCCTAATCTCTGCAACAATCTCTGACAAAACATTACACACTGCAAGGATGGCAGCAGCTGCTGAACTAGGAAAAGACAAACGTTAAAACACCCCACATAATAAATTAAGGCCAGTCTCAGATTTGTTATTCTGTAGCCGTCATCTGTTTCACCACACACAGCAAGCTAAGTGATGAGTCAAGAAAGCTATCTTGGATTAATAAGAGACTTCCTCCAATGTTTAAAAATGTGCTAGTTTTCCTTCTTGGAAACTTCTCATCTTGAATCTGATCACTCGCTACACAACATGACATCTGCCAATCTTAGAATGCGGGATGCGCAGACAGCCAACAGCTCCAATTAATCAGTGGGATAATTAATTAAAGTAAGCCAGCAATTAAACCTGAGCAGCAAACCTCATGCTTTAAGACCAGGGGAAAAAATTTTTTTAAAAAAAACACACTAACAAGAAGCTTGAAGTAGTAGTCTCCAGTTGCAAGCAAAGACTTCTCAGTAAAAAAAAAAAAAAAAAAAACCAACAGTATTCTCGGAATTCTCAGCTCGAGGTAAATAAACTGCAATTGAAGACTTAACCCACAAGAGCTTCCTTCCTGAGAGCCTTGGCTCGCTTCCTTACTCCCACCTTAAAGACTGACCGTAGCTAGCAGCTAATTGTGCTATTAATCTTAATGGCTAACCAATTACTTTCTCAAACTGTGCCTCTTCCTGGAGAGAGAGAGAGAGAGATGGAGTGGGCCAATCGCGTGCAATCGCTTCCTCGGTCTCAGCTCTCTGGGTTTTTTGTTCTCCTAAAAAAAAAAAAAAAAAAAACTGTGGAGGCCTAACCGTAGGGATGAATCACTCAGCATTGGACACAGAGCGCTGTGGGCAACAGAGCTTAGACACCAAACCCACAACACCAACAGGAGCCATGTTTAGGTCAAAGAAAGGACAAGCACATAACTGGTACCAATCTGGCTCATATCATGGTTCAGGCACAGCTGCACATGGCAATGTCCTTATGTTAGACGTGGCTGTGCACTCTCCACACGGCAGCTAGGATGTTAAAGGGATTAAAAGCACGTTGGTAATGTAGAAAGACGGAGAGCTTAAGGACATACTGGGTGAAAGTAGGGACAGGAACACAAAGATAAGCGACTGATACAAGGTACTGTAAAAGGTACCTTTTGCTTCCCCAAAGTAAAAACAATGTAAATGTAACATGTAAGGTACAGCAGTAGTCCTTTAATGTCCAATTATGTGCTTTAAGTAAGGAATAAAACACTCAGGGACCTGCTGTTATAGAAAAATACTCAACAACAGGGTGGTCTGATGTGGCTCAGTATGAAGCGGAGTCACTGTTACCACCCTGAAGGTGATTATTTTCCTTTAGCATCACCCCCTAAAGGAGTTTCAGTCACCCATTCTTCTTTAGTCCATTGCAGGGCCTGAACTGTTTTATTCCTCTTATAACCACAGCAATTTGCCAATGATTACAGTTTTTATTTATTAAAGAACAGCACGTGATATTTTTTAAATCCATTTGCAGTTACATGCCGTGGAACGCCCATGAAATGGGTTAGTTCCTGCTATCACCTACATTATTTTACATTATAACAGTCTTTCCCTCACCAACCCTCTATTTATTACAACAAAATATATATTTACATTCTTTCCTTGACACCAGAGACTACTTCCAAAAATGTTAAACATCTCATATGAACTTCACCATATGAACAGTTACACGTTTTCGAATCTGTTTTTGAATTAAGTAAATCCTTTGCACAAGTCCCTGTGAAAGAGATGCTTATGTAGAAACATATCAGAACAAGTGCATTAATATAAATCCGATCTGAATTACAGCCAGCACTAATGTCTGAGCTGCTGTTTAAAAATTAATCAACAGATTCTGACCAATCAGAACTGAGAATGAATATTAAATTATTGAATGAAAATTAAATAGACTTAAAAGTATAATACACAAGACATATTCTTGAGAGTTGTTTCATTTGACAGTGTTTATAAACGGAGAGGTAAATGTGTAGCAAGTTTTTTCTTCTGCAAGTGCTAATAAAGGGGGCTGTTAAAGCTTCAGGACTGGGACTATAGACTCTCATGCTGGATGTCCCAGCCTTACTCCTTCTAATCAACACTCAAATATCAAAATCTGCCTGAAAACGAGAAATCTTTCTGTCTAGATGCGCTCCGTTATTGCAATCCTCTTTTTATCCCACCCCACACTGTTCTTCCCCTCGGTATTGATTGTGATGTAATTGCCTCTAAAACACTGGTGTACCAAAGCCACTTCCACTATCGATGGCGTGTGGGCGTACTGGGATTTGCACTCTGAGCGCAATCAAGGCGCCGTCGCCAACGCCTGGCGTTATTAAAAGCGAGCGGTGGGCTAAAACCACGGGCAGAACGTTTCTACAGCAATTCCACTCACAGGGCCGTTTTTATCAGAAAAGTGGGACAGACTAGAGCCTAATTCACACATATATTTTCACACACACACACGCTGTGATCGTCTTTCGCTGAGACTAACTGGGACAGGCTCACACCGCTCACGAGGGAGAATCCTGTCTGGAATTAACTACGCAGATTTAAAAAAGCCCTTAAATAAGCAACAGCTATGTTAATAACCAACAGACAATGATTTAAAAAGAAAATGAGTTTCTTTTTTTTTCCCCCCAAAGGAAATGCAACACATTGCCAAAGACCTTGAGGCACTCTCAAGCACGGCAGCCACGTTAGACTGAATATCCTGCTCGACCTCCAAAAGCTTCAAGGTAAAAGCGTCAGAAAAGCTAATACACTTAGAGAGACACTTAGCTCTCGATTCCGACACTCACTGACCCAGCAACTATCCAATCCTCTCATAACACTCTGCTAAAGAGGGCCAGGGCAGATAGAGGGCAGCTATTTAACACACACCTCACACACCACTTTCTTTTTTTAGTGCAAGCTACCTGTTCATGCTAGTTGTTTTATTTAAAAAAAATATTCAGTGATACTCTGACAATTAGGCAATTAAATTCATTCAATCTATACTTATATCATACAGACCATTTTATCCACTCTCTTTATGCACTCCTAGAACTGGAACCCATTAGCTTAGCCTAGCATAATCAGTTAGGCACCGATAAGCTAACGCTTTTTTATGGCATGATAAAATTGCTAATCTGAATCTAGAATTTTCTACTCTGATCAAGTATGGTGTTACTATTACTAGTATTGTGTAACAGTAGCCATGAAAGAGGAAACTTCTCTCAAGTCTGTGTTGTGAGGGCAGCATTTCTTCTTTCCCACACGTTAGTAAACGTTAACAGAAGCAACAAATGAGAAGCTTCAAGGTCTGATTTAGCTTAGTTTTAGTACAAAGACAAACAAATCTGAAAACTTTGTGGATTTTTACACTGTATTCTGAAATGTCAGGCACTATAGGAGCTTTCTTTTTATTGTACACTACTGAACCTTTTTGTGCAAAATGGTCTAGAAAAAAAAAAACCTAGGAAAAACAAAACAAGAAAATTCCTCCACAACTTGAAATTCCCACTCAGAGTGTCAAGATGGCCTCCTCGTTCTTGGGTTCAGCTCATGACCTTTAATTAACATGGTTGCTCACATCAACAGTAAATAAAATACCATTTAAATAAGATTATAGTCATATTTGATTTAGATTAATAAACATACAGACACATTATTTGGTTAATTCTATAATGCTGGCCAGACAAGTTTTCAAAACATCAACATTAAAGAGCACTCATATTACTAATCTGGATAGCTTGCTGGTAACAAAAGACAAACATGGAGGCATCCATGTTTTTTGTAGCTCAAGGTCAAAAAAGGATGTAATTTCTATGTTCCGACTTCTGATTCATGTCGACCGCAGCAGAAGAACTCACAGGAACTATTTGGGACATGGTACTTTATCTGAAGGCTTTTGAGAAGGGCCTGATAGCCTTCCATTCAGTACACCAATCCCAGCTAAACACTTATGACACAGCCTTCAAATCACACACAAAGAACCATTAGTCCTCCTAATAAGTCATAAAAATGCTTAATTATCCCTTTAAATTCAGTTCGAGGGGAGAGAGAGGATCAGTAATCTCTTCCTCTCTCTCTGACAGCAAAGCAAAAAAAAAAAAAAAAAAAAAAAAAAAAACTCATCTAAATTTAGCATCAGATTTATCAGGCTGTGGCAAAAACGAAAGAGGGGGAGTGTGTGTATGAGAGAGAGAGGGAGGGAGAGAGAGAGTGTGTGTGTGTGTGTGAGAAAGAGAGAGAGACGGCAGGCATCTTAGCGGTGGGCGTCCACAGAGGGGAACTGTTCGTCATGAGTCACGTTCAGACAGAACCAAAATACATCTCCGCCAGGCTCGAAAATAGCACAGTGCACTGACGCTGGCCCGGTGACACACACACACACACACACACACACACACACACACACACACACACACGAGACAAAAGGCCTGCCCCCTAGCAAGATCACAGCGGAGGAGGAGGAGATTGGAATTTTTAAAAAGCTCAAGGAAACAAGTCCAATGTGCAGAGTGGGGGGGAGAGAGAGAGAGAGAGAGAGAGAGGGAGAGGGAGAGAGAGAGAGAGAGAGAGAGAGAGAGGGAGGGTGAGAGAAAGGGAGGGCAAGAGAGAGAGAGAGAGAGAGAGAGAGAGAGAATCCCTGCAGCCACCCAAGCAGATAAGCACAGAAGTGCTGCAGGAACTCTGAAGGACACAGAGACAGAGAGCTACAGCACAGCCAACTGCAAACCCCACACACACACACACACACACACACACACACACACACACACTCATTCTTCATCTCCCTGCTCACTGCCAGCAACACTTATAAAGGACATCCCCATTTTTTTGGATCTTCTAATCCCATAACTGTGTTTTTTTTTGTTTCTTTCTAGCCACACAAGATTTGCTGCTTTTTCCATTTCATGTGAATGCTGCTGATGTGTTCAGTGGTTGTAATTAAGGATGCAAGATACATAAAACATATTATACCACATGCTTGTGTGCATGGTGCTCCGCGATGGACTGGAATGTCCAGCGTTCCCGGCTAAGGCTCCACATCCACCGCAACCCTAACCAGGACAAAGCAGTTACCGAAGATGAAGGCAGGAAATAAAAATGCTAGTCTCTCAAAAGAATGTGCTCTCATCAGTAAACATGCAGAACTCAGTTGCCTGCTTATAGAAGAGGACGATTGTGTGTGGATTTTCCCAGGACGAGTGTAGGAAAATCTATGAGAAGGTGTTTTTTTTGATGAAGCAGAGCATCTCCGTTATTTTGCACGTGATAACTTAACGTTACTTTGACGCGACAGAAGCTAAAGAACGGAACGGAAAGGTGTGGCTTTGGTGTCAAAACTCCAAAGTTCAATGGCTATTTTTTGTAACAGCTGTTATGAGGCATGTCATTGCATCAGGCAATAATATAACTGATGGCGATAACCATGTATATACACACACACACACACACACACACACACACACACACAGAGGGAGAATAAAGCTTTTATCAGTAGTTCTACCATTTAAAAGAGCAACAACAAAGAGCTAAGAATAAACTCTGAGCTCTCCTCGCATGGCGCTGCACTGCTCATGCGGTTCAAACCCAGGCAAACAAAAGAACACGAGTTTATGGCTAATTACTCTAAAGCACCTAAAACATCCTGCCTCGGTTTATGATAAATCGCTTTAAACACTATGACTAAGCGGCTAAACGAGGCTGAATGTAGCGGGAGCTAAAGGCTGACTCGTGGAGAACACTAGCAGGCAGAGATAATTGCCTGCGTTTCTGAAGGTGCTCTAATAGGCCTGCTAGGCAGCAAACGCTGAAGTCTGCACACTCGAGTGTGTCGAACACAAACCCTGCAGAGTGCGCAGGGAGGAACGGTTCTGCAGCAAAACGGCCCACATACACTTTCTCACACACACACACACACACACAGTGTATACATGCAGTAAATTACACACATGCTGCTTTTACATAAATCAGAAAAAGTACCAAAAGACTTGATTAAAAATTAACATTTAAGAATATTAAGCATAGTGGGAAATGTAGTCTAAAGTCATCAAACATTAGGCTGCATGTAGACAGACAGATAAACAGATGATATACAGAAAGATAAATAGAAAGATAGTTGGAAGTCTTTCCAACTATCTTTCTGTGTATCATCTGTTTATCTGTTCGTCTCTCTGTCTGTAGGGGTAGGGGGACAGACAGATGGATAAAAAAGAAAGACAGACAGAGAGACAGTGGGACAGACAAACAGAGATGTAGCTTGGCAGAACATTGAGTGTGAGCCTGGAATACACCCCGGATGCGACACCAGTCCATCGCATACACACGTTTACACACTCTTTCAAACCTACGGGCAATTTATCTTATCCAGTCCACCTACCAGCAGGTTCTTGAAACTGGTGGACCCAGAGAAACCCTACAGACACAGGGAGAACATTTGAAACTCCACACAGAGACACCGAGCTCGAGATCGAACCCCGGACCCTGGAGCTACTCACTGAACCACCTCAATGCCATTATGATAACACTAGTTTCTTCTTGTATCAAACTAACTGCCTACCCGTAACTACTAGAGTACAGCGTCTACTGTAAGACCACTAATATCCAGATATATTGATATATTATTATGAGGCCAATACTTCGCTTTGTTGTACAAATCACAGCAAATGCAGGATACTGAAAAAATGTCAGTCGAGAATTACAGTCCAGAAAATACAAGGTCACACCCGAGCGTCATGTGGTACACGACCAGAGCTAACAAAGAAGCTAATCTGCAGGCTGTTCTTCATGTAGGAGGCTCTGCTGGGGATTTGGAGGAGGTACAAACTCTCCACTTGTCCTCACTGCCTCGTACTCCTCATTACTGTCACTCAACAAAGAGATCTCAGACAGGCCAGCTGAAGCGACCTGGTGCCCTCCCTGCACACGTGCGCGCGCACACACGCACACAGGCAGGCGGTTGCTGGTGATAACTACAGGGCCCGGAACTCCCACCCACCACAATCCAATTAGCAGAGAGCCAGGAAGACAAAGGGAAAGAAGACATAAAATGTGCATGCACACACACACACGCACACACACACACACAGCAGTAAACGTGTAGACATGCACCCAAACGGGCAGCCAGACACAGCCGAAACACCTTTCCAAAGGCATTCTACAAGCAGGTGAGCTTCTTTAGGTCAATAACAACAAAATCAAGAACAAAAACAGCATCTCTACACCAACACACTCCCTCTTAGTGCACTCTGGCCTACACGCAGATCACAAACGCTCACAGCCGCTCTTCCAATCCACTCTGCCTGCCTGTGTTTGAGGGAGATTTATGAGATCCTATCTCTGCTTGGCTGCCTTTTTTTTTTTTTTTTTTTTTTTCACAGGCCATTTCAAATCAGAAACAAAAGGGTAAGAAGGTTATTCCATCTCCAGACACTTTGATCCATCTATTACCACCCAAGAATAACAGCCTCTCCCATCCTCCTCTGTGCACGCAGCCTTGTTTGTGCCTGCGACGTACGTTCCTTTCCTTTTTTTCAGCGCCCCGAGGGTGAGAGTGGGGTGACGTTAAAGCAATCCCATCAACTCCACGCTGATTGATCGACTATCCTCACAGACAGACACACACACACACACACACACATACACTCGCTCACCCAATACAATCCAGGTTAGCTCTGTTTGATTTTTTTTTTTTTTTGGAGGGGGAAAAAAGTCAATGGACTTCCCATCTGCTGCAGGTTCTTTTCAAAGCGGGCCTTCTTTTCTTAACTAACATGCTAGCGCCGTACACACTCGTGGCTGGAGAGTTCTGTTTACACCTCAGGTTGTTTAGCGAAGACAGAATAGGGGAGGAATCAAAGACGTGTCAGAGTCAAGGCGAGCTCTTCCAAAGGAGTTAGGAAATATAATCCTAGCAGATGATTGAAACTCTTGCAAGCGTTTGACAGGAGTGTTCGGGGTGCTGGAGAGCTGCCTGGCAGCTTTAATTTTCTCGGCGGTTCATGCAGTCGGTTAAAATGAATATAATTCAAAAGCCCGGGCTGCAGTTACATTTAAATGGCCTAAAGATGTTCAAAATGGGGCAGCAACAGGAGTCATGTTCTATTCACTTTGCTTAGCAAGACTGACCAGAAGCACCACTGTGAGAGAGAGAGAGAGAGAGAGAGAGAGAGAGAGATGAACAGAAGTGATGAGAGAAGCAAAAGCTCATTGCTGGTGCCTTAATTGGTGTTAGAGGTCCAAGTTAGAAGAAGAGTCGAGCAGCAAAGCTCCTGGGCCTCACCACTTTGGCGAAGAAACGAAAGTGGTCTGGAAGCGCGTGTGTGTGTGTGTGTGAGAGAGTGAGTAAAACAGGCACTACCTTTGGACTTCATTAAAATCTTGGATTGGAGCTTTCTCGCTAGGCAACACATTTCCCCTCAACTGAAACGCCATGGGAATCACAGGAGGTTGGCACTCAGGATGACAACGTTACCAACACGACCCATTCCCAAGTGGAAGCCCAGACTGAAGAGAGCGCTCACCAAAACACTTGAGTGAAGCCTCGTGCATGCAGCTATTCTCAAAACAATCTAGGAACTGACCAAAAAGTGCTCTACAAATTTTCTTTGCCTTGCTAACATGGTGCATTGAGTCTTGCTATAAACCAGGTACCCTACAAGTTCTCTTGGCTACACCTTCATTCACTCTGCTTTACTAGTAGATTTTAATCGCCCTATAAACCAGTAAGTACACCACAATTTCTTTTGGCTAGACCTTTGTCCACTCTTGCCTTGCTAGCACGAGTCACTCCCAGACCATTGCACCTTCTGTGGTCTCTAATCAAAAATCGGCACCACCACTGTCATGAAAGTCGCACTCATTCGGTCCGTCATAACAAGGCAGACCTGTCGCAATGAGGAAAGGGTTAGTGCAGCGGTCGTCTAGTTCTGAAGCGCCTAGTGACAAGGCTTCATTTCCATAACGAGCTCCTCTTGCAGCACAAATGGCCACGGCCCCAGCGGCAATTAAAATCGTGTCGGGACATGTTGGGTTCTGTCAAGCCGCAAAAACTGCAAAACAACAACAACAACAACGGCAACAAACACTTGCTGATCTCAGGCAACATTAGCTGGCACGTCAACCCTGTGCTTTTTTCTCCAAAATATAACAGAATGAGCCCATTTCTAACAAGGAGGAGAGGAAAGGGTGACGGCCGTTTTGCTTTTGATTTTCTTTAGTGGCTCATGAGCTTCCAGTGTTTCTCGCTCATTAGGCTGCACGTCTCGCCAGCTCGGTGGATTTATCTGAGCAAATGATGGTGTGAACTCATCTGAGCAAATGACGGTAAGGACTTACGACGATGAGAAGGGCTCGCCAGTGGAGCTAGGATTGGGTCATGCACCTTTGCTAGTTCTGAGCATTCATCCCTCTACCATGTTCTCTCAACCGTCAGTGATGATAAACAGTATAGACGTACATTATGAAGCATTATACGGTCTTAACCAAGCGTGTAGATCAAAGCCACAGTTTGCATAAATACACGAGACCCCACATTGCCACTGCCTCTATTAAATATTTATGTTTAAACCTGAAGTAGGAATACTTTGCACTATTCCACACAAACAATATCTTTATTACAGATACTTCAAAATATCCGATCAAAGATTTCCCTGCGTTCTATTTGAGATGAGGCTGCCTAAGCAGGCTGAATTTTTGGGTAATGATTGTGCTTTCATATCCATTCATTTATGGTGCGCTCCGAGATGCTTTTCGGCTCGACCACAGTTGTAAAGAGTGGTTATTTGAGTTACCGTAGCCTTCCTGTCAGCTTACTGGATGTTTTTCCGCACCATTCTGTGTAAAATCTAGAGACTTGTGTGCGAGATCAGCAGTTTCTGAAATGCTCAAACCAGTCTCTCTAGCATCAACTTGCCACAGTCTAAATCACGGAGATCACATTTTTTTTTCGCCATGAATGAGCAGGTATAAAGGTGTTCCTAATTTATCCCAATATCGAAGTAATAGTTTAGTCAGTTGTCTTGCACTGTTGCAGCGTTCAGCATTATCGCAACTGCGATAATGATTCACAACCGAAATATACTGTGCAACATTCTCAAGACCAGCTGCAGTACCAGTGGAAAATGTGTTAAAACACACACATGAACACACACACGTGAAACCACACGCAAAACACACGCACACACACTGAGGTCGACCTATTCATCCCACAGCGTGGCCCTGTGAAACACCTGCCTGCTCGGTGAAAGAGCTGAAACCGATACCTCAACCACAGGGAGGGCAGAGCGGAAGGACAGAGAGAACCGGAGAGAGAAGGAGAGAGACACAGAAAAACGAAAACGATGACAAATGCAAAACAGAGAGACGCTTCAAAACCGAGCCAGACTGCTTATAGAGGCCTTAAATCAATTTGACATGGAGGAACAAAAAGGGCTGTGCAATGCTAATCTATCTGCCTTAATCCCACTGCTGCGAGATCCTTTTGAAATTCACATTCAGTGCCTAATACAAAAACAAATAAAACCTTCTTTCTTTCACTAATCAGCTTGCCCTTCATCGTGCCCTTTCTCAAGCAGTCAAAGAAGGATTTTTTGACGAAGTATCTTAATCCATTGTTTTTGTTCATAAAACAGTGATACACTGTCAACACAACTGACACTTTTGCTTTTCAGTGACAAAGTCATTCTTGTCTTGAAAATTGCCAATCCAGTTTCCATATCCTGGCCACACCGCTTACATACTGAGATCATATTGTTCTGGAAGGTCTATAAAACAACAGCAGTGCCCACGAGAATAAAATGCATTTTCATCCTTTTGACAGAAATCCGACAATCCGGGGGGCAAACTGCCTTTTTTTCTATGTTTTTTTCAAGCTGTGATATGGAAAAGAAAAGGTTAAAGCAAGAACCGGGCAAGTATTAGAAGAGAGGAAAAAAATGAAAGGTGGAAAAAAAGCTTGCACAGAAACACTCTGATTGTTTCTCAACCATATGCCGATACCCTTAAGACACCATGTGCTTTGGCTTTGAAAGCTTTCGCTGCCGATTCCCCATCTGAAACCCAAACCGCTCAGCAACAATACCTCTCGAAAAAAAAACACGAGGAAAAAGAGGGGGGAGAAATCCATTATCGATTTTAGCTTGTTTGGGGATAAAGAGGAAAGAAAACACAGTAAACACACTGATAACATAACGCTCTTTAGAGTCAGGAAGTGAAACGGAATAATAATTTAATGACTACCTTCGTAAAAACAGTAGCATGAAGGAAACACACAGCTGCAATACACATTATAGTTCCAGTGGTGAATGTAGTGTAATGGTGAATAATGCTTACATTATAGCAGCTATAACCGGTCGTTCCCTCACCGGCCTCTGTTATTTCCTCTCTCGTGAATAAAAAAAAACGCAGCTTACCATGTTACGAGAAACTGCATGAGAAAGCATGAACTCTGAAGTTATAGCTTTACCTCTTACTGTTGCAAAGCACTGACACTAGAGACTCCTTCTGTAAATGTTATATAAATGCCTCCTCACAGAAATCATACAAATCCAAGTGTAGGCTGTCACTATAGAAACGATAACGTATTATATGAGAATGAGTGCATTAAAATAAACCTGTGATTTGCAGCTGCGCTACTGTCACATCTACACAACTTCTGACCAATCAGAATCGAGAACAGCAGCACGGTGGTGTAAGCATAAGAAATATCAGCACAAGTAGACAAGGTAAAAGGTCCAACTGTGACTGTCACAACCTTCCTGTCATCTTTCAGACTGACTGAACCATACACCAAATACAACCACAACAAGTCTAAACCAAAGTTCATGATGAAAAATAGGAGGGAGGTGAGAAACAGACATGGCTTTCAGAAACCAGGAGTAACAGTGGACAGTGGGTGGTCTTACCTTAGGCTGAGCCCGGCGAGGGAAGGCCACTTTTGGGTCAATCTGGAGAAAAAATAAGAATGTAGAATTAACAGGATGTCAAACACACAACGACTCATCTGAATAGTACACTTATGAGACAATCAATATGATGAGCAAATATCTACATAATAGTGGCAAGCAATATGGCCAAAATGACATCATGCATGTGGCAAGCATTTCTTTCGTCTTATTAATTTCAAGAGAGAGACACAAAGTGGTGAGGGAACGACTGTTTATAACTGATATGACATAAGGGATTACAGGAAATTGTTTCACAGACATTCTACAACATTAACTGTAACTATAAATGGATAAAATGTATGACCTTCTTTAATTACTAAAAAAAACTGTCATCTTCAGCAAATTGCTGTGGTATAAAAGGAATAAAACACCTTGGGATGTGCTATTATTGGGAAATAAACTTTGAGGCGGCAGCACAGCACACCATCCAGTCACTGATAATTTTCCTATAATAGCCCTAATTCAGACATATTTTATCCACAAGAAGATGCACAACCATCACTAGAGTCTAAAGTGTTCACACATAATGATCAAAGTATTCGTGTCAATTCAAGAAGCCCAAAAATTAAAGAGGACAACAGACTCTTCTTCGTCGTCTTCTTTTTTTTTTTTTTTTTGGTTCATCATCTTGTTAATTTTGGTGTTTTTCTCCCCGTCAAGCGCTCACGCCGGGAGCTTTATCAATCTCACATTTGGAACGAATGAGAAACTATTTCATGCACCAGTGTCACGCTCGGCTTTAATACGCAGCTCTTTAAAACTTTCAGCCAATCTCATCTGAGCAGACGGTGAAGGAGAAATGGGGAAGAAAAGAAAAAAAAGAAAGAAAAAATGTAAACAGATCGAAATTGTTCTCTTGCAGAAAATTACTTGGCCATGTTCAGCAAGGCAAACGCTTTACGTTGAGGTGCATCTCACGCTATAGAGCTGAACGCTCGCCCAGAGGGAGGGATGGAGTGATATCAGATTGGAATCATTACGGAGTTAAACGCTTGTCGTGTGCACTATATGAAAATGCTAAAGCACTTTGGATGAAAGTGTGTCCTTCACGGATGAGGTTTGCAACATAATCTCATTTAAACCATGAAAATAATGGTATGATTAACATTAAGGAAGCATCAATACTGATACTGGTATCAGGTATTGGTCTGATATCATCCTTAATCACTCGTATTCATAAAAAACCGCCGATACCAACAACTGATATCTCGTGACGCTACATGACCAGTGCCTTGCTTACACTGTTGCACTGATGAACAGACAACACGAAAAGACAACAATCTGGGTGTATTTCACAATTAATGCTACAAATCCTTTATAATCCTGTTACAAAGCGCTTATACTGGAGACTCCTTCCTTAACCATTAAACAAACATCTCCTTACAAAAAACTACATATTAACAATTACACATTTTTCTTTGTTGAATATCAACACATTTCAAAAAGTTTCGGACAAGTTACGGGTGAAAGATGGCTTCAAGACGGAACTACGACTGTTTAGTGACGTCCTTTTGTCCATGTTTATAGAAAACAGTGAGTCATATAACATATAACATCGGACAACCACATCAAGTCTGTTTGAGATTCCCAACAACTCGAGAAAGCTGTCTGGAGAGTGTATGTGATAATTTAGACATGCTGGTAGCTAAATGGTAACTAGAAGCTTGCCTTACCTGCTACAAGCAAACTTTGGACAGCAAACTGATAGAGCTGATCGAGTGCACTCGGGGTAAGGCGAAGATTTAAAATGCAATGTTCAGCATTGATTGAATGATTCCTATACTGTAATGTCACGTTAACATCGTAAAGCATGATAAAACCTTGTGTTAGTGATAAGCAATATGGCAAAATACCATGCTATGATATCTGAATACATTATCACGATACACGATATTTGGCTTATGAGCTATTTTATGGGAAATTTTATGGGAGACTTTCTGGGATAGAGGGTTTGACACAAATGGGACAAAGAACAAGAATTTTACATTTAATCAATTACCTGATGCAGTGGATATCTATAGAATAGTTATAAAATGATTCAGCCATAATGACACCACCATCCTCAGGAAAGTGCATCATGATCTTTATATCTTGAAAAATCGAATCATATGATCGAGCCTTAATAAAAGCTTCAATCATAGAGATCTCAACAACGACACTGAGACATTCACCTCGCGTGTGTTCAGTGCATTAATCGCTACTTCACGTAATTCCTAACAACATCCACATAAACACGGCATTAAAAGAAATTAAAACGTCACTAGTGTTTTGTGGAGCACAACCCAATTACCTTGCTGTCTACCAGAGTAGAAAAACAGAGACTCTAGAAATTTATCTGGAGGATAAACGGCCACAAACCCCTACCCCCCCAAACCCCCTTCATAATTCCATTTGACAGAGTTATGACTGTTATCTCTGTAAATCAGATCAATTTAGGAGATGAATTCCATAGCACCTGGCTATAGTAACCTTCCTCATAATGAATTCCATGTAATGATTCGTTTTAGCGATTGGCCCCAGGCGCAAGCGTTTCAACCTCAATTACTGCGAGAGAGCGGCCCAATCCGAGCACAAGCACACCACCATGCTTTGAATTGCAAAGCAGGTTGAGTCTTTTCATGAGGTGTCTCTGTAAAATCCCCCCACACACACTGTTCCCGTTCAAACTTTTTTGACTTGACAACTATATATTGAAGAATAACCCTGATCCTGATTTCTTCTTAACATCCGTCGCAATATTACAGTAATGAGGGCACAGAGGGGGAAAAAACTCTCACACTGATTCACCGCCTGATGAAAAATGCTGTGTGAGATTAACATGGCAATCAGCATTGCCAATCTAAATACACATAACTAAAGAGAAATAACACGCACTCACTCACACACACACACACACACACACACACACACACACACACACACACACACACACCATCTGTCCAAGTCCTGACTCCATTCATCAGTAGTACTACAGGCACACGATGCCTTTAAAAAGATACGCGCTGCACGAGCCAATCAGAGCGAGCTTCCTATTTCGGGTCGTGCCCTTTTGGAGTGAATGGCTCCTCTGTGCACCTCAGCGAGGAGGAAAATGCCAACAATCTGTGTCCTTTCAGTGGAGGTATTTATGTAAATGCGAGGCTGATGAGAGAATTAGCTCGCATTCATATTGAACAGTGTGACCAGGGACTCTCCACTCCGTCACTTCAGCAATAAATAAGGACAAATCAAAAAATACGCACAATACAGCAGCCGGCTAATTTGCAGGACTAATATTTGATAACGAAGCAAAATAACAAACCTGTGACCATGAAATTTCTTTAATTTAGTCTTTGACTAGGGTAAGGTTGAGTGATATAATGTTAGGACACTGGAATTGTGATAATTTTACCTCACAGTATGCTTTTCCAGGGATCTTTCTCTTTTTGGGGGTAAAAAAATTATTTTGTGCTGATTTTTAAACTTTCCAGACTTTCTAGTCTACTTTTAGTTTCTCTGCTAAATTTAAAATATCATTAAAATGGAAAATATGAAATGTGACATCAGGGAAGCTGCTTTAGTGCAGAAAATAAAGGAGTCCCTCAAAAAGTCTCTGAAAAAACTACACATTTTTGAATTTAGCCTTTATGTTTACAAAAAAAAATCCACATAAACAGTCCAGTCTTGTGGGTGTTCACAACTTACAGATGCTCTGCTAAGTGTATTTACAGTGACATTTCAGTCACACTGAGTCTCTTCTTAGTAATTAACCAACAAATCTGAGGAAAATTTTGAAGTTCCTGACAATTTCATCTAATTTTCGTCATAATCTTGCCTTTACATTGTCTGTAAAAGACTTAACGGCTGTGAGCTAGCTGGCTAAACGGTTAGGTTTAACAATTAGCTAGTTTACCCTCTGTGTCAAATGTATCCTGGTTGCCTAGCAACACTGTTTTTCACTTTGAATACACAATTAGTTCTTAAAATCCTTACTTTTTCTAAAATCTTTTCCATTTCTTTTTCCCCATTTTTTTCCCAGGAGAAGAGTATAAAGATTTGCAGAAGAACACTTTCTTCTAACAGTATTGTGTTTCTTTTACTTTTAAAGAAATGCCAACATTAAATATTTACAGAAGCAAATAGTCAGTTTGACTCCCCCCCCCCCATTAGCTTTATCTCTTCTCCTTCTCATTGTAGATGTCATATAATTGAATCCATGTAAGTTTTCATGGGTTCTAACTGCTTTGCTAGCACTTTCTTTGCAAACCTAAATATCACAGTGCATAACGGGCATTGTGAGAATTTTGTAACATGATATCATAATATTTTGGCCACATCACCCAGCACTAGATTAACTTCCCTGCTTCTGACAACACAAACTCCAGTCCGCAAGTCATGTGTCATACAATATCACAATATACAAGGCAGTTAAGTACAATATTGTATGTAATATTGTGTCTGATGCTTCAACACATCAGTGCTACCTCTGTTTTGCGTTCATGAAAATCTTCAGTGCCCCTAATTTAATGTTCTATTGTAATAATGCACACTAAATTAATGAGTTTGGCTAAATACAACAATGCCTTTAAACAGAATTAAACTTAAGTTGTAAGTGATATTAGCTTAGTGATGGCAGTTATTCCAGTAAGATCAATTTTAACTTGTTTTAATATGTAGCATTATTAATACAGTGCTACTTTCTAACTTACGTTTGTTCAACATAAATTTTTTTGATTGTCCATCAATACTTAATTATTATTATTATTATTATTTATTTATTTATTTATTTTTTTTAAGTATACTGAACTTATCCAAGCTTATAGTGTAGGTATGTTACTAATCTGTAATATTGTACTAAATTTTGTAATCTGCAACACATTTTAGTGAGTTATAACAAAACATGGTAACAATATTGTTATAGATCAAAGCCTTTGATTGACAGCGCAGAGATTTGATTACATCAAGAAACACATTTCTTGTAGTCTTTACTGACTATATATATATATATATATATATATATATATATATATATATATATATATATATATATATATACATATATATATATATATATATGTTTATGCAGAATTGATGATTAATTGCAGTCAATTCAAACAATTGTGATTAGAACAACAGTTAAAGCTAAGGCAACTATCGGGATATACAAAACTGATTTCTACCCGTGCCTAGATTTTGCTCAATAAAGCTCTTTATTCACTTGGCAGGGATTTTCCTGCTCGTTCTCCGTCTGTTTGTTTGGTGAGAGATCAAGGACGTCGGGACAGAAATGAAACGCTTTACATTTGTACAGTAAAAACCTCCCCATGGATTCAATATGGACAAATCATCATATTGATGTTATATTGCTGCTTATTACGACCACTTTATGCCTAGCAGTCTAATAAATAAAAGACATCAATGAACAAATCATGCTCATGATTAAACACTGACCTGCAACATTTTGCAACAAAATGATTTTCGTTTGACTGTGGAGGTTATTCCAAACAGGCTGCAAAATGAATTGCTTGGTAATCATCACAGTCTTGCATTATGCAAATAAACACTCCAACGATATCAGAGGTTTCAGCCAAGATTTCTGCAGGTGTTTTGATAAATACTTAATTGTAGTAATAAAAATTTTTAAAAATTGGGGTAAAATAATGCAAATTAATATTTAATTGTGACTCAGACATTCATAGCAGTTTTTTTTTATTTTTATACTTTGCCAGGCATACAAAGATATCAATTTAATTCCAAAATGGGTGTGCCGTTATAGGAAAATAATCAAAGACACGATGGTGTGATGAAGCAGAGTTACTGTTACCACCCTGAAGTTCCAATAATTTCTAATTACAGGACTCCCCGAAGTGTTTTATTCCTCTTATACTATAGCAATCTGCAACTCTTATTAATTAAAAAAAAAAAAAAAAAAAATTCATCATGCCTATTATCTGTTTATAGTTAGGTTTAAAGTTGTGGAACGTCTGCGAAACAAGTTCCTGTTATCACTTACTTTATCCAGTTTGTCAGCTTACCAAGAAACTGCAAGTTGTAAACTCTTGTAACACTGTAGAATCCTTTCATTAATGATCCATTAATAAACAACTCCTCGCTTAAAACTCATCACCTACACTCTTTTTAAAATCCATTTGTGGTGCGTCCAACATACATGTCCCCATGAATGAGCTGTTACTATAGTAACACACTCGAATGAGAGCATTGATATAAACCTGTGAATTGCCTCGAAGCCAGAAGCACTGTCAGAGCTACTGTTACAGGAAATGAATACCGTCTGACCAATCAGAATCAAGCATTCACCAGCACTGTGGGATTTATTAAAAATGTAAAAGTAAGCCTGCATTTAAACAAAATGTGAAAAGATGAATTCAGTTGTACATTTACTGAACCTCTTACAATATAAACCGACACAGAAAATGAAGGAAAGTGAAATATTTGATACACAAACATAATTTTACATCCAATTAGGTACTCGAGTACCACTGGTGCCAGACAGTGTTCAAAAATTATCCATGATGCTTCATAAAATTGTATCATAACACCCATGATTGGTTTGACTGATCAGGAAACTCTTAATTTATTACAGGTTAAAACATCTTCTGCAACACTGTAATCTGTATTGCTAAATCCACTAATTTCACAATAATGATTCATAAATGATATATCGTGCAGCACTGAATTCCCATTATTATTACAGCTCCTAGGGAGTGATGAAACCAGCTGCAACAGGAATTTAGGACAAGGTCAAATTACCCGAATTCAGCAGATATCGCCGGCGCGCATCATCACCTGCTTCGGATTCAGGCGATTAGCTTTAGGGGACATTTTAGTCTGAGAAGAAGCTTTAAAAAAGACCCGCTGCAGGACAGTGAATGGTTAAAAAACACAACCCTGTTCGGTGACTGCAGCAAACTGGTGGAAGTAAGTCATCACTTTTCTGACACTCATATTCTGTGAAACTGTACACCTCTGCAGAGGTAAACCTGCTTTCCACAGTGTGTGTCTGGTCTCGCACAGACCGGCTGAGAGGAAACAGAGCAGGAGAGTGTGCAGGTGTGACGAGGCCTTATGTAACCCTGCTGCTCTTCTAGTTTCACTGCAGAGAGCAAAGGAACCTTAGTGGGAAAGAACTTATCCGTTAACTTTTCAACAATGGACCAATCAATCCTTCAATCTGTAACTCAGAACAGACTTTGGATCTGTTTAGATTTCTCGATTTTGTCTAATATATTTCAAGCATAGAGCTGAGCAGCTGAAGGAAGAGTGGCTCAGATTTGAACTCACAATCTCCCGGTTACTAATGTAAAACCTTAAACATATGCTCTCCTTTCTGCAATACAATCCTGCTCTGCTGTTCTGTCTATTTTTCCCCCCATTTTTCTCCCCAGTTTGTTAACTGCTAATTCCCACCCACTAACCAGCTCTCCCCTACGACAGCTAACAGCTGGGGAGGGTAAAGGCTAGCATTTGTCCTCTGAGGGACATGAAGCTGGCCAATCACATCTTTTCAACCTGCTTCTCACGCTACATCACAGGACAGTGCAACATGCTGGGGACAGCACTATCCACCCTCTTCCGCACACGTGAGCTCACAAATGTCAATGATTGATGGAGGAATGACAAAGTAATCCATTTTACTTGACTTGAAAACCACCCTGAAATCAAAACTGACCTTCTTGTCTTTGTAATTTATGGTCACTGGTTATAAAGCATAAGAAATGATCAGTATCAATCACTTCAGAAAACATTACCGCTATTCGGGACAGGAGTAGTTTCACTGTGTGACGTCTGTAATGACATCTGCTGCAGGCAGCTTTGTCTACAACCCTGCTTAATTGCGTCACACAGTGTGTATGCAGTATGGAGACGAAGTACAGTAAGTTGTTGAGAAGCTCTTCCAAAGAATTCATCTCTTTGCGATTCGGGAAGGGGATATGTGCACTAGGTAACTAAATATGGCAAGAAGTAGCAGGCAAAAAACTTTTTCCAATGCAAGAGGTAGCAACAGCCTGCAAAATCATTGACGTGTCAATCCAGACAGGACAAATGTTATCAGACAACTGCAGAGTTGGTCAAAAAACAACAAATTTTTTTTTTTTTTTTTTTTAATTTCCTTAGAGGAGAAGGGAGAAATACACTGGCGTGGCTGATCCAGACAGGAATAAATTTACAGAGGAGCGCCTGCAAATGACGTGAATGCAAACGACTCCAGATCCATATGTAAATTTAACCCTGTCTGAAAAGGGCCGTGGTTGCTTTTCTATAATCTCACAACAAAACGCAATGATATTTACACACCTGTTGTGATTTTTAAGATCACAATGCAGGAGTGAGCAGGGGAAAATAATTTTAAACAATAAACAGTCATGTTTCACCGTTCCAACTTCCGGTGCCTCACCACAACCATCATCGAGCAGTTTCACTCAGAAACATAATGTCACATTATTGAAGATAAGAGTGCAGATTTCAGTTTTAACTCAATCTTACCACAATCTGGTGCAAAAATGTCAGAGCCTTGCAGTGGTGATGCAGTAGCATCTACAGCAAGAGCGCGAGAGTTTAAACACTAAATAGAAATGATGCACTATGAATATGGAAATAAATCTGGAAAGACTAGCCACTGCTGCAGCCATTTTACAAGTCGGGGAATGGGGGTGTTGCTTGAATGACTATTTTTAGCTAAATTGAGCTAACACAGAAGAATGTCGGTGATTAGAAAACAAATATTTGATTGAAGTTTTATAATTTTGTTACCTCTCCTCAAATGATCATTCATCAGCACATGGATTCCTCCATGGAAAAGGAAAAGGAAGTTCTGGACCAACATTAATAGCAAAGAACACAAGACGAGCCTTCACATGAACTGATCTGTGGATTTAATGATCACAGTCATTATGTGCACTGCCAGACAACAACAAAACAATGATACAAACCTAAATTCAGTCAGAACACTGAAGCTGAGAACTACAATGCTCTCCTATAGAATACAAAACTGAAAACACATTTAACGCTAGTTTTATTCCTGATTGCTTTTGCTGGTCTACAACTTGCCCCTACAAGAACCAGGCAACTAAACAACCAAACCCAGAAACTACGTGTGCAAACAAGATATCCGGGGCACTCGAAGCCAAAGCCAGGACCATTTAGAGTCAACAGAGCGTCTAAAGACGTTCACTGTATTTATTTTCTCTTCAGTTCCGGCTATTCAGCGCTACAGTGCACGCAGAAACCACATCAAACGAACCTGCAGCAGGAAATCACTGCGCTCCCTTTCAGAGGGAGGATCAGGCCGGCCTTCAGCTGCTGCTGCTCTCTCTCTGCGGATGAGCTCCTGCTCGCTCGTTTCCAGCATATAGATTGAGCGTACGAGCTAACTGGGCCAAGTTGTTGACTCAAGGGTTACTTTTGTGGTATAAAAGAGCGTAGAAAGGTGCAAAAGGTTTTGTCCTCACTTCCAGCCGTGCTGAAAACCACATCATATGGGTCTAAATATAAAACCTGAAAGTGACGTGTATTTCTGCTGTGAGACCCTCAGCGGTTTTTTCACCATATGTTGAGTTTTCAAACACCAGTACAATAACAACTTACACAGGACACAAACAGATTTTAAAACCTGTGTGTAATCATTGATATGGTGACGTTTTCTGCTAGAAGAACCGTTTATGGAAGGAGTCTTGTTTGGTAACACATAAGGCTATAACTTTTTGACACCTTTTTCCGGCATGAGGGAGTCTTATTGCTTTCTGGTTTCTCAACATCATAACAAGCTGCAGTTTCTGTCTTACTAATTTTCAGAGAAAGGAAAAAAAAAGAGGCTGGTGGAGGAACTACTGTTTATATTTGCTATAACAAATGTGAGAACAAGAACTAACATGATTCATGGACATTCCACAACATTAAATTTAATAATGAATGGATTGAAAAGTATGATTGTGTCGTTCTTTCATAAATTAAAAAAAAAAAAAATGCTGTGATGTAAGAATAAAACGCTTAACTCTGATCAGGTCTTCATGTTTTTTGTATAGCTGCAGGCCCAAAGTGTTTTATTATTACTACTCTTTTTTTTTTAACAAATGTTTATGTTTTATAAATCAACACTGCAGCGCATCCATTTATCTCAAACACTTTACAGTCAACATATTTTTTTTAGAATAAACAATGTCTAGCTACGCACATTTTCGAAGAGGTTACTATAAGATTAAAAGAATTAAAACAGTAAAACCCATGGTCTTCAGTTCTGGCATTAATGCTTTCCAACAGAATTCAGCAATCTTCTTTTCCAAGTATGAATTGTGCAATTCTGCTTGCAAATTTTATTCACAATCCTGAAGATTTTGCCCAAAATCCTGCCTGCTCCGTACCCTACTAATCACGCTCGACATAATGCACTGCTTTTCTGTTTAAGACAGCAAGCCCATCTGCTCGGTTCAACTGATTTGTTCTGCTACATGTCATCTCTCTTTCTCTTCAGGTCTTACACTCACATTTACATGCATTCATCTGGCAGGTGATTTAATCCAAAACCACTAAGTCAGGAGTGAGACAGAACCCAGCCCGAGCACAGAACCCACGCAGAGCACCATTCAGGACTTCGAGGTTCAGTTGTGGCTCTGTGCTGGGATTTGAACTCAACCTTTAACTCAGAACCTTAACCAAAAAACCAGTGTCGAGTCTCTGTGACTCAACACAAATAAAGTAACTGCGGCGACTATGAAAAAAATAGGAGTATGCGTCAAAAAATAGGAGTCACATATAAATTTAATACCCAAACCCTACACCCTGCTTTATTTAAGGCTAATAATTTAGTTATTTAATCATTTTTTAATAACTTTTTTGTGTACAAAATTAGAAGCATTTGTATTATTTATAATTATTTTATAATTATTGGTTTTATAAATTACATAAATGACCAATTTTCAACTTTGGCTCAATTGGTCAATAATTCATTAATAGTTTATGATAATTTCCCCCACTTTGATAGCAATAAAAAAAAAAAACTTAAGTAAAAACTTGACATTTGAAGCTCACATTTCCATTTTCTTTCAAAGAAACATCAGAAATTACTGCAGCTTGTCAAAGTTGCAAAGCTAACAAAAATAAAAACAAATCTCTTGAAATTTAAAGTGTAAACAAGCCTTGAAGTAAACAAGTAACATTATAATACTTAAAAACAAAACTCAGCCAAATCAGTGACACAACATCCTTTTTTTAATTGAGAGACTTTAAGGACATCTGATGCACACTTTCAGACAGGCCACAAGCTCAATTAGCCATGATTTGTTAGCCGTAAGGGCGCTCTAAAGCTAGTAGCAATCTGTGGATCTGTGGTAGAAATGTCTCGCAAAAAATAAATGATAACATTCCTGTCTTTTTTAATGCAGCCAAGTCCTAGCAGACATCTACCTAAACCTTTCCTGCTGTGAATGTGTGTGCGCATGTGTGTGTGTGCACGTGCACACATGTGCGTGACATTGCTTCCTGTTAGCCCTGCAGACAAAATGAGAGGCGAACGCTACATCTTTAATCATAACCAATTTCCCTTCATTTTCTTTTCTGAGATACAGAAAACAGAAAGTGCACGTGCAAAAAAAACAAAAAAAAACACCTCACTCCTAACTTCTATATTTTTTGGAACAATTAACAGGTAAACAGGGATGAACAGCACATCCTAAAGCAGGAAAATGAGAAGCAGGCCCAAGGAGTCACATGACTGGATACGGAGCTGAAGTTTAAACTGGAGTTAGCTTACATGGTGTGTACATGTAAATAAAAGCTGGGTGTATTTGCTGACCATGCGTCATTTGATGCCCTTTTTTAACTGCACGGCCTTGACTTTCACTTTAAGGTGGAAAAAAAATATTACGATACCGACAGTATCAAGATATCACATTCTAAACAAGATTAAACACTGCATTCTTTCTAGAAATATGGGGCTTACATAAGTAGGGTTTCCCCCCCCCCCCAAAAAAATTAACAAATCAAAAATCCATTTTTAGCCGTAAGTGCTTGCCAAGTCTTCTTTTTTGGTTGCACAGAATTGACTATGCTAAAACGTGATAGCTAATTTTAATACAATAACATATCGAGAGCTAGTTAGCTAGATAATTGCATTAAAACACTAAGAGAAACAAACGAGTTTATGACCGTTATTTTCTTCTAACAAAGTTTCTAACGTTTGCGATCTCATCAAAAAGTCAGCATGTCATTAACAAAAGTTTCAGCTATGAGCTGTGGTGATCTGTCGTCACGTCACGCTTAAAAGATATTATTTGAGTCTGGCGTCTTTATTTTCTCTTCACATGCTTAACCACAATGTGATAGCGTCTAATAAGCAAAAGAAAGTTACATGACAGTTTTACACTCGGTTTTGTCAGTATTCCTGATTGTGAAAAGATCGTCTGTAACCTGTGTACGCGAATTAATCTGCCTACCATATAAAATATATCATTCTATCATTAACACACACACAAAAAAAATAAATAAACAAACAATAATAACTTGTGCCTCAGCTGTGTGTGTGTGTGTAGTGCAGCAGGCAGTGGGATTCTAGTTACAATGTCAAGGTGCGTAAACTTGAAATGGGTCAAGTTTAAACATAGCTACATGACAAATGAAAACTTCTGGGTAAATCAATACCATGTAGGGTTTGTTTGTTTGTCTGGTTGGTTAATATACTTGTCCACCAAGCAACTACAAATAAAAAAACACAACACTTTATCCAAACGTTTTGTTGTAGCCAGCAGCTAGCAATCTAACTAAGTGATTCTTGTAGCAGGAAATGCAATGCAACACAAATCTCTAAACCGATCCTTTTGACAACATTTCTCCAGATTTTTATGTTCTTATCTGAGTCATGAAGGGATAAAAGGTAAAATGTGATAATACATTATTATAATAAATCTGATTATGCATTAGTTAGTCTGTTGAAGTGAAAAGAGAAAGACCAACAGGGATGACAACAATAAAATATCAATATATTGCAATTAATTTTGTCATACACTTTTTTGCGATATCAAGGGTATCATAATATAGTTCTTTGTGTTTTTTTAAAAAAAAATAAATAAATCGGCTTCTTCCCCCAAGCAGTGTCTCTCATCAACTGTGCCAAACTCTGAACTCTACAGACATTCAACTTTCAGCGATTTGCGTTACAGAAATATACACTGTGTGTGTGTGTGTGTGTGCTGGGCTCTGGATCACACTCGACACTCCGCCTATTTATTGCTGTGCACACATTTTATTTTTGGTACAGCTGTTACTTAATGATCTCCTGCTAAACATTCTGCAGAAAGACTTATCTATCTCTCTGTATATTTTATGTCATTGTTTATCCAACTCGTGTGTGTGTGTGTTGGAAATTGATTAAACACACCTGACTCCTGTGCTTACTTGGAAAAGCGCCACACACACTCAGCAATTTTTTTTAACCCCTGAGTTGAGTTGATGCTGGCAAAAAAACTATTATAATTATTCTTTTTTAAACAAAAAAAAAAAAAATAGGTCACTTGATCTCAAAACAAAATTTTCTGTTGAATTTGAATTAATTATTAAGGTATGTTAGGGATATTTCACATCTTTAGGGTTTAAAGAGACTCGTTGTGTGTATCCAAAATAACTGTGTCTTTTATTATCTGCACTAAACTCTGTGAGAACACACACACAGTAATTCTCATCACAGTTATGGCATTTATATGTTCTGATGCCATTTATGTAAGGAATAAACACACATTGGGGTGTGCTGTCATAGGAAAATAGTCAACAAGAGTGCTCAAGTGTTTTATTCCTCTTCTACCACAGCAATTTACTTTTTATCTGTTTATAGTTACATTTAATGTTGTTGAATGTCCGTGAAACAAGATAGATCCTGTTATCATCCGGTTACGTTATAGCAGCTATAAACAGTAGTTCCTTCACCAGCCTCTCTTTTTCTCTCTCTCAGTGTTAATAGGATGAAAAAAATGCAGTGTGTTTTGGTACTGAGGAAAGGAAAAAAAATCATAAAGACTTGCCAATAAACTTAAAAGTTACAGCTTTGCTTCTTACCAAGACTGGAGACTCCTTCCATAAATGTTCACCTTATCAATGAATATAGAATTTTTTCTTGGTTAAATAAGTTTTAATGTGTTTTTTTATTGTTAGTCTTAGATTGCGCAGAGCGTCTACTGTACAAATGCTTGTACATTTGTGAATGAGCTGTTACTATAGATTTTTTTTCCCAACAAAATTAAGAATTCACAGCAGAAAAGCATTCACCTTTTGGTCTGAAAATTGCAGGTTTGAATGCCAACAATTTCCCAGCCAGCTCTGGGTGGAAGGAATATCATACTTTCTCATACTTTCATACATCATACTTTCTCCCCTGTCAGTCACAGAGACACTAGCAAATCGTGTTTAACTGTGAGTATGGGGAAGAGGGCAGATAGCTTTTTTCCTCCGAGTGTGTTACGCTGCCCTGTGACGCCGCACGAGCAGCGGTATGTAAAAGATGCAGCTTGATGTGTGTCAGAGGAAATGTGTGTTTGGGGGATCAAAAAAACATTTGACTGACAGTGTATAGAACAAAACTCAATTCTTAGAAGAAGGAACATGACTAAAAACAGTCAATTGCTTATATTTTTAAGAAAGCTCTTCAAGAAAGAAAGAGTCCAACTGTTACAGGAGTAGTGAAGAGACCCAGTTAAAAAAAAGAAAGAAAGATCATACCATGATTGACATTATAAGATGACTTCTCTTTCTCTCTCTCTCTCTCTCACACACACACACACACACACACACACACACATATAGCCTGTCACAAAATTACAAAGACTGAGTTTTGTGTACTCTACCCAGGATTGGTTTTCAATACTTCATGTCTTTTCAGCCAGGCCCACATTCAATGGCACACAACACAACAGCAGCCGTGACATTATTAAATAATTCAATAACAACAGCTATAGCGACACTACAGAACTATAGATTTAACCACTCAACACTTCCTTATCTCCTTATCCTTACACTGCCGTTTTGTTACCCTTCATAAATCAGCACAGCCGTTATTCATCCTCCGTTAACCGCCCCAGAGGACCTCAAGTGCTTCTCCACATCTGGCATTTCAGAGCTTTTAAAGTGATGCCGATAATGCAGCGTGCAGAAAGCATGGAGCTTGGACACCCCGCCGACCGTTAACATTTTTTTAATTTCTGATTTTTAGCACAAGTTCAAAGGAATCGGTGCTCCCTTGAAATACACTGGCACAGCGTCTACATCAGCTGGATGCTCTTATTATGTGAATGTCAGCTGTTAAACGTAATAAAAATGCAATGAAATGTTCTCATCTAATAGCATCCAGGCATGTTTTGAACTGCGTTATAAACCTTCCGTGTTCTTGTAAAAGACATTCTGAATTCATATTGTGATTTCAGGACTCTACGGTTCACTTGTTTACCTTGAACAGGTTCTACAGTAATTACTAGAAGACGACTGGGTAGGGGAAAAAAAAAAAAGCAATACTTGAAAATATTTATGATGCACAATAAAAACTGCAATATTTAATTTTGACGAAGGTAATGTCACATTTGTTTCTCAAATAAAAAAATAATATTTAACAAACCGGGTGCAAAATTAAAAACAGAAGGTTCCAACATCCAATCTGTTGTTAGATACAGTGCAGTAGTAATCACTTTAAATACATTATTTTTGCTCAGTGCTGTAGAAATACTCATACTATCTATTATATACTCAAAAAATATGCATAAAATATAATTGGATCATCCACCTATAACAACAAAATGAATAACGCATTATTTATTTACATCTAGTGATGTTATGCGCTTCAATAATTATCACAAACAAAAATAGTAAACTAACTAAACCACTATGTGCACTTTAAGGAGATAACACAGTGAAGAACATTATTTTTATTCGACTGATCCTGTTGAAGAACGCTAGTTGCAATCTTTAATAAATACTGAGGAAAAAAGAAGCCAGGTTAAGCCCAATGAAGAAACAAGTTTTTTTTGTTTTTTTTTTAAACACACCAAAAGGAATGACAATTAATAACTCAAAGAACAACAGCCAATAAACTATTTAGTGTAAAAGTGAGGGGGCGCATCCATGTCTTTCACTGCAATGTCTATAACTATGAGAAAGGATGAAGAACGATGAGAAAGACAATGAACAACGCGTTTGTAACTCAACTCCACAAGGACACGGGTCATCCCTTGAATAAACGCCTGCATCATTCTAGACGCCACGAGAAACACAAAGTTCTGACAGACAAAGCTGTTCGCATGCAGACTCTAACTAGCCAGTGAGGACCCGGGCGCTCCTCATTTCTTTAACTGCGCCTCCTCCTTTCCTTTCCTTGCTTCTTAGCTCCTCCCTCTGAGGAAGAAAAATGAAAAGGAAAAGACGACAGGAGCAATCATGCACGGCCGTACTGAGATGTTCTCACTCACTGAAACGTCACTCTGAACAACTACAGTGACTTCACATATCAATGATGTGTTTGTAACTGTACTAACTGTATAACAGATCTGCCTATATACACAGAACAGTGATTAAACACAAAATTATTCTTCATTAACATATTTGGTTCATTTGATGAGGCCAAGTGCATGCATGCGAGATATCCACAGAGGAAAAAACTCTGTGTGTGTGTGTGTGTGTGTGTGTGTGTGTGTGTGTGTGTGTGTGTGTGAGGAAGAGAGCAAACATCGCACAAGTGAAAAGCGTTAAAAAAAGCCAACCTACCGTCTTTGAGTCTAATTCGTGGTGCGGCTGAGCTAGGACTTTATCTACACTGGCCGCGTCAGCGAACGTAACGAACCCGAAGCCTCTGAGGGACAAAAACAGAGACACAGCACATAATGAGACGGTGAGGAGGGGGAGAAGAAAAGACACACATTTCATCATTGCATCATTTCATCATTTATCCTGGTGAGCAGGAGCAATATATTTGCCTTAAGGAATATTCTCTGGAGTGTTTCACATGTGAGGAAAGAACAGCAGGGGTGTTAAGGTTTAAAATTTACACAGTAAAATAACCTAGTCTAAAAAATCTCAGTCTCACGCTACTTAATGGACAGTTTAAAAACCACATAAACCGGTGGTGAAAATTTAAGAAAATATTTGTAACAAAAAACAATTCAAAAAAAAAAAAATCAAATCCCTTAATTGTACAGATAAAAATTTTCAATAAAATCTCTTGCACTGTATTTATCACGCTGTTGTTACAAGCTGAAAGAGAGAGCGGCTATGAGGAAAGGTTAAAAAAAAAAATCTAACTAGCATAGCAGTGTGCAGTGCTGCTTAGCCAAAAATAGATAGTTGAGTCGTGTAGTTGTGGTCATCAATGCCATGTTCTTCTGTGTGTTTGATCTGATAAACATTGTGTATAATGAAGTTAAGAATATGGTAGTGATGTAACGTGTTTACAACAGCAGCAGATTAAACACAGCCAAAGAGTTTTCAAAGTCCCCTGTGCAGACAAATGGAGGTTGCTTTAGTAAGATTTGGGGCAAATCCAAGTGGGTGGCTTGTGAAATTTTGAGAAATCGAAGCTGGATACAAAAAACGGATAAAAACCACCTGAGTAAGGAACTTTTCGCATAAAGTAAACGGTAATAGACAAAAATGCATTTTAATCAGAATTTGGAAAAGTCAGCGATGAGATAATCGTCCAATGACACACCGTGACTAACTGTGAAAACCTAACCCTACAATACACACACACACACACACACACACAAACACACACGCACCACAGCCTGCACTAGACAGCAGCTTTTACGTAGCCGCTTTTTTCTCTCCCCTTGATGTGACTGTCAGTACAACACACATGACCAGGTCAGGATACTTTAAATATAGCAGCTATCAATGCTCAGCTCTGAGGAAGCCGCTCAGTGTGTGTTGCGTGTGCGGAAAGGAGGACACCACACACACACACACACACACACACACAGAGTACTGTTGCTGTACAGTCCCCAAGTCAATGTCAGTCTGCATTAGAGCAGCAGCTTTTGCACGGCCGGCTCTCCGACTGCCAGTGAAACATGAGGCAGGACTCCAGGGTTGCCAGAT
The DNA here is from genome assembly GCF_027358585.1 of Pangasianodon hypophthalmus. NCBI lineage: Eukaryota > Metazoa > Chordata > Actinopteri > Siluriformes > Pangasiidae > Pangasianodon > Pangasianodon hypophthalmus. The sequence goes on along the minus strand of NC_069726.1, from coordinate 3,436,560 downwards.
TTGGGAGAATTAACACTTAATCTGGCACAGTGTGGTGATTCACCTGCTCAGACGGACCTGATCCGGCTCGTCGCTTCATGACCAGGTGCATTAGTGCAGAGAAATCATGGTGCCAAAATAAACATGCCAGACTCCAGACATAATGAACGCAAAATAAAGATGATGGAAAATTAAATTATTATTATATGCTTTGGTTCTGTAAAGAGGCACTGGAATGAATTAAAGAATTATTTCACATCACAGATTTTACATTAGCCTTTCTGCCGTGAACAAAAAAATAATCATCATTTTTCCCCTCTCCATAAAGTTAAATGTAAAATGAGATGTTTGTATTTGACTTTGGTTTACAGCATTTTTATGGACGATTATGGAAAAAAAATTGAAAGATTTCTATAACACTTTTTTCATTTTTTTTTTTAAATCACACCAGGTGTGCATTGTTAAATTTCACCTGGAAAAGTTGGAGTTTTTGGTGCATCATGCACCCTTTATTCTGCACAAAACCTGGCAACCCTTGTGGGACAGTGTAAATATACTGTTTTGGAGCTCAGCTGTGGCATGTTGGATGTGCAGAAAGGAGGACAGCACACATGCACTGCACACACACATACACACACACACCTCCTCTACAATGTAAGGTTGCAAGTCAATGTCAGACTGCATTAAAGCAGCAGCAGGTTTTGCACCGAGCTTTTCTCCAGAGCAACATGGGAACTTAAAAAATACCTCCAACACAGGATCAGTCCTACCTCATGCAAATGAAAAAGCAACTTTATTTTCAATAACAATTATGATTTTTATGATTCCTGAGTTTACCTTGAGCGTTTGGTTGTGGGGTCTCGCATCACCATGCATTCTCTGATTTCTCCAAATTTGCTGAAATAGTCTCTAAGGCTGTCTGCAGACGAGCAGAGATAGAGAGAGAAAAGAGAGAGAGGGAGACAAGACAGAAGAGAGGAGAAGAGAGGAGAAGGAGGATAAGCGGGTCATTCATTCTAGCACTGCGCGTAAAAAAAGCGCCCCTCGGTGCGCTGCGCGCGCAGGGGTCGAATAGAGGACTCCGGGATAAACTGAAAAATACATCTCTCTCCATTTATAATTTCCTGTCCTATCTGAACACCAGCTTTTCACAGATAAAGGTATAAGGTCATGCTTTACCTGGTGAGGTCTGCCAGCTCAGGCCACCGATAAACATTTTGCTGCAAGAATACAGAGAAGAAGAAAAAGAGAGAGAGAGAGAGAGAGAGAGAGAGAGAGAGAGAAAGAAGTGAGTTCCAGGTCCAGGTGCGAGATCGGCCATGTTTCTGAACGTGTAGCGTTTAGTTATAAATAATTTAAAAAAATCATTGTATTAAAAAAACAAAAATAGAGATACAAGTTGCATTGTGGAGCCAAAAATATTCCGAAATTGTAAAGAAAGCAAGTAAGCAAACAAAGCCGCCGTGTGTGTGTGTGTGTGTGTGTGTGTGTGTGTGTATCCGGAAGGACTAACGGGGACGCTGTCGGCGCTGTGAAGCCCGTCTCTTCGCTTTCATTTCACTCCGACAAAAAATGTACAAAATAACACACAGCCCAAGACAGAAAAAGGACACAAGTCCCAGCCGCGAGCTGCGAGCCGTGAGCCGTGAGCTTACCCCGGGTCATGCTGTGTGTCGCTCGGGCTTCCGGACGTGGCTTGGCTCCCGTCTCCATCCATAGCGCTGTCTCACAAAAAACTACAGGGCAGTAAAACTACGAGACACACACACACACACTCTCACACACACACTCACTCACACATACACACACACACACACGCACTCACTCTCTCTCTCACACACACACACATACAGAACGGGGAGAGAGAGAGAGAGAGAGAGAGAGAGAGAGAGTGGGACGAGGCGCAAACAGAAGCGCAGGAGGAATATTACCGAAGCTGGAAGGCAAAATCGTCACACGTGGGGCTCAGGCTCAGCCTCCTGCTCCCGCCCCGCCCTCTAACGGCCAGCAGGAGGGGGCGTGGCCAGTGCACTTGACGTCAGGAACAACAACTCTCCGCCTTCTGAAGAGGAGGACTCGGAAAACCACGCCCCCTGTCGGTCAACATAAATAAATAAATACATAAATAAATAAATAAATTTCTTTACTCCAGTTCATAACTATAGAATGCCTGTAACTAGCTGTATACAATTCAAATCCCAAATCAAGGCAGAACAACACATTTAATATTCAGTCCATTAAATTCAAATCCACCATGGGAATGAGGTAACGAAAACAATTAATGAAAAAATAACACATCAAATCTGCCCTTGTTTGTTTTTTTTTTTTGGAAGAGCTCAGATTTATGGAGTAATACGCTGTGTCCGAAAAGTCAGGAACCAAACAGAATATGCTGAGCAAAATCCACAAAAACATGATACAGACAAAATGCATAGAGAGTGAGGGTGAACATGATGAGCATATGATGTAATTAATAAATATAAAATTATATATATGTATTTTTCTGACTTGTCTGATACCCTGTATTTGTGGCATGATTTGTGTATGAATTTAATAAATCAGAATTATTCTTTATTTTGAAATTAATCAAATTTTGCATGCATTGCTTTTGATTATTTGATGAAATATGATTAAATCGATTATTCATTCATTAGTAAATGCTTTATCCTGGTCAGGCTCACGGGGGATCCGGAGTCTATCCCGGGAACACCGTACACAATGTGGGAACGCACCCGGATGGGATGCCAGTCCACAGCAGGGCACTGTGCATGTTTTTTAGGAAGAGGGAGGAAACCCACAGGAAACTCACATAGACATGGGGAGAATATGTGCAGAAACTCTACACAGACAGTAACCTGAGCTCAGGATTGAACCTGGGACCGTGGAGCTGTGGAGTGGTAACGCTACCTGCTGCAAATAACAGGTTTATATTAATGTACTTGTTCTAATACATTATCGTTTCTATAGTAACAGCTCATTCACAGGGACTTGTACGGTGGACGATCCACATAAACGAACACCTTTTAATCTGTTTATTGTTAGTTAACTAAGATGGTGACATTTTCTGGAAGCTGATGTCTGCGTAACATGTATGGATGGAGTCTCCAGTGTCAGTGCTTTGTAACAGCTGTTCCTTTCCTGGAAAGTCTTAAAAGCCAGAGGATTTTGCACTTTCTAGCTTCTTGGTAACATGACAAGCTGCATTGTTTGTTTTAATTAATTTTAAGAGGGAGAAGAAAAAAAAAAAAGTCTGACGAGCGAGCAACTGTTTATAGCTGCTATTATATAAGCGATAACAGGAAATAAGTTCTTTTGAGGACATTCCACAATGTTAACTATAACTGGATAAAAAGTTGATGCAAGAGGAATAAAACACTCCGGATTGTGCTGCTGTAGGAAAATAATCAACTTTGAGGTGGTAACACATCACAACACCACATCGTGTTTTACGTCTTACTCGTTTTGTATTTCGTTTTTTGTCTGTAGAACGTAGTTGTTTAATTTGATCTGCATAATAGCTTTTTCTCAATAACAGCTCTCAGTGACTGCAAATAAACATACATGCAGTGCGGATCTCTTTAAAAGTTACAGCGTCAGAGGAAAGAGGATTTTTTTTGGCCGTCGCCTGTGAATAGACCTGTTTAGCAGCTGTGGGCGACGCACGCCTAGTTTTCCATCACATCGGCTTGCAAGTGAGAGCTCAATTAAAGCGGGATGCTCAGTGGATTTTGAGTCATGCTACAGTGATTGCTGTTTATTTCCTCACTACAGCTGGGGAAACGAGTATGAGGAGGAGGACAATGCTTCCAGCCAGAAAGAGAGAGTAAGATGTGTGCATTGAAAATATACCTCCTAAATGCGCTCCCAACTCACCTAATGCACCTCAGCAGCTCTCTAACAAGTCCTTCATGAGGACCAGAGCCATGTTTTACACTGAAGTGAGCACTACTGAGGGACTGAAGCAGCGAGACGGAGAAAGATTCCTCGAAGTAAACATTCAGTTTTATCAGTGCCTTGCTCGCTCAGATTCTGTGCTAATCACCAGCAGGTTGTGAGTTCAAATCCCAAGACAGCCACAGAGACACTGTTGGGCTCTTGAGCGAGACCTTTACCACTCCACTGCACCATTGTATCCTCGGATTTTGTCCCATTTCAAGGTTGCGCCTCAAAATAAACATTTAATCTAATATATTCTGTATTGCGCACATTCACATGTAATGTGTTTTTTTTTTGTTTTTTTTTTTTAACTAATTTACAACATGCAATATACATGTATATCTGTGAAGCATATAAATATATAGATTTCTCTAAATATGTTATTTCACACTGTTTACTATTGGGTATACTATGAAATAATCATCAGTATATTGATGTGTTGTCCTTATTTTAATCCACTATTGTAATTCACTTTTGCAGTTTGCAGAGACTTAACCTGTGACGTCTGTATTACATATTTGTGATACACGCCAAAAGACAGCAAAAATTTAAAAGAACTTCGTGAACTTTTTTCCTCAAAAAATGTAAAATGAAACATTACATATTATGTGCATATATAATTTCTTTAAACACATTTTGCTAACCTTTTTTTTTTTTTAACCAAAAAGATCCAATTGAACACACTTTGCTTTTTTTTTTCCCCCCAAAAGAGTAAAAAAATTGTTAACCAACATGTTTTCTTTCTCAAAAAAAGGGAAAACACATTTTCCTAGCTTATATATAAAAAAAGTAAAAAAAATTAAACATTTTGCTAACCAATTTTTTCCCCAAGAAAATGTTTAACACATTTTTTTTTCCCCAAACATATTTTCCTAATTAATCTAATTTAAACAAAATCTAATTTAAACAATTAAAAATGTTTGAACTGTCTTTGTTTATTATTTTTCTAATATGTGATCAGGTTCTATGCTCGTGATCAGAAGGAAATCTGTAAGAAATCTCTTTCCTCCTATCTTACTTGACCTTATTGTATCAAATGACAGAACACCATATAAACAGAAAATATCAGATTATCGCTCAAAGTAAAGAAAAGTGTTTCATTTGCGACTGACCACATGCCTTTCGAGTCCTTAATAAACATCTTCAGTTCCCACAGCCATGACACTTTGCTAACACTCGCTCAAATCCTCCATGACTGAAGCTTAAGATCCTGCAAACAATTCTGCCTGGTCCAAAAATGTCACTACCTGCATTCATTGACCCCATCTTACACGCTCGATGCTAATCTGCAGATCCAGCACCAGGAGGCCAGGAGTGTTGGGATGTGATCTTAATTACCAAATATTCCAAATCTGACCATTTCTAAATAATACAAAGTATGTGTCTAGGTGTCATTTAAGGACACATCACCACCATTAATTCCACATGGCAGAAGTGAGTTTCCGTAACCTGTTTTTTTTTCCTCCAAAATACGCAGCTGCATAAGCACAATTACAAAGGGCAATTATTGCTCTGAGGCTGCCGGCGTTTGCTCCGAAAATCAGAGAAAGCTAAGATTGCATAGATCATTGTGCTTGTGACAGTTTCTGTGTTCGGTGGACTAGAAAGAAAAAAAAGAAAAAAAACTTGAATGAGATGTTTATGGAGTATCTGTGTCTGTAGCTCTTAGTGTTTATGTCTGTTTGAAACGCAACTTGGTCTTTGCACAACAACCTCACAGTCACCAACTGAGATCTCTTCCAGGAGTACGATGAGAACACATCAGCTCGCTCTTCACTGAATATTAATGCAATCAGCTCGTGCTCGGCCATTAAACAGACTACACATGCCATTCAGAGACCAGTGCTGGGCTTTTTTATATTTATTTATATAAAGTAAATCAGTAAAGCAGAATCCAATCTACGCACAGCGCTCAGCAGTAATTCCCTGGATTTAAACTCACCGCCTTCTGCTTGGCCCAAAATCTTACAGGAATACTGCTCTCTCTATATTATTAGTTTAACCTCATTAAACACTTTATTCGTAATGCTAAATACCAAAATCTGACCAGGTGATGTTTTTCCAATTTTTATCTGTGGCTGACAGGAGTGGAAACCAATGTGGCCTTCTGCTGTTGTAGGCCATCCACCTCAAGGTTTGACATGTTGTGCATTCTGAAATGTTTTTCTGCTCACCACAGCTTTTCCACCTGCAGAACTGCTGCTCACTGGATGGTTTTTGTTTTTTGCACCATTCTGTATAAAATCTAGAGACTGCTGACTGTTGTGTCAGCAGGATCTGAAATACGCAAACCAGTCTGTCTGGCGCCAGCAACCATGCTACATTCACCGTGATCACATTTTCGCCCATTCTCATGTTTGATGTGAACGTCACCTGAAGCCCTTGACCTGGGCTGCTGCCACATGTTCAGCTGATTGGATAATTACATAAATGTGCAAGTCTACAGGTGGTCCTGATAAAGTGGTCACCTTTCCCTGAAATGAGCAATGAACATAAAACCAAACTCACTTATAACAGGAGTCTAAGAGTGGTCAGCAAGTTTAAAAAAAAAAAAAAAAAAAAAACTTTTTTGCTGTTACTGGAAAATAAACTTGACTATTTTCCTATACCAGCACATCTTGAAGTGTTTTAAACCTCTTAGACCATGGCAATTTGCCAACACTTACCGTTATAATTTATTAATGAACAACGTGGTACTTTTTTTTTTAACCTTTCATAGTTGCATACATTTTAAGTAAATTATTAGAATGTCTTTAATGTCTTCATGCCATTAACATGGATTCTAGTCAACTATTTAGTGTATTTGCAAAATCTTTGCTAGAAACTCAACCCTGTTACATATTTAAGAGCAAAATGCAGCCATGCAACCAAAACGCAACTAAATGCCCACACAAGGGTAGAATATCTGACAGTTTTGACCTGGTAGAGACATTTGGCTGGTCCCCATGAGCCAAAAAGTTTCCTTTTGTTATTGCGGTTAAGGCTGGGGATAGATTTAGGTGTAGCATAGCATTAATTAGCTGTATTAATAATTACGTCAAAGAAAAGTCCTCATAAGGATAGAAAAACAATCACATGGCATGCCTATAGGTTAACACAGCCTACTTTATTTATTTATTTATTTTTTTATAAAGTGCTTTAAGACAGGATCCTGTAATACCAGGAGCAGTATTTCAATGCATGACTCACAGCCAGTACAGAAAATAGGATTCTTTTCTAAGATTCATAGTAAATATGGCAGCTGGTGAGTATAAACAGCATGGCAGGACGGTTTATCACGACTGACTGCAAGACAGAATCCCTTCTTGTTAAATACAAAGAGGAGACGCTCTATTATTGTGTGGCAGGCGCATATTTCCGAAATGTGCCTCGAAGTCGCAGCGGCATCTGTGTTTGATTAATGAACGGATAAAGTATTTAAAGGAGGGTTTAATTTTTAATACCCTACATCTGTTAGACGCCCCGAACAGATCAATAAGCGAGGCGTGCACAAACCTAAACCTACGAGCAGATTCCTACTGCAATTTTTTTTTTTTGCACCCAATAATATTGGAACAGGAAAAAAAAAACATGCAGCATAATAGGAACGACAAAAAATGACAAAACTGTCTGGATGATGCTTTAATGTTTTTTCTATTACAGGCCTCGCATGGAAGATGTGCCCGTCGCCTCCATTAAAGGGTCAAGCTGATATGGTGAGGCGCCCCGGATGCTCGCTCGCTCTGCCAGCTTCAGCGAGACTCAAATTGGCCTCTCGCGCAGCACTCTGATGTCAAAGTAGCTCGAGACAGAGAAAAGCGGTAATATGCGGATGTCAAAGCACAATGAATAACTCAATGTCAAGAAGCATGTGTGTGTGTGAATGTGTTGGGTGGGCAGAGAAGTGTGTAGGCATGTGAAGGAACATCATAATAGCACGGCTGTCATGTGGAAGTAAAGTTTTATCATCTCTTCCTATACATATATAGTAGCATACACATATAGAGCAGGACACTATCTGTGTGGAGTTGTCCATGTGGGTTTCCTCGGGGTTCTCCGTTTTTTTTTTGTTTTGTTTTGTTTTTTGTTTTGTTTTACTCCCATCTCTGAAAAACGTATGTAAGGTGTATTGACGACTCTAAATAGGTGTTAATGTGTGTGTGTGTGTGTGTGTGTGCGCGCAAAGTGTCACAGTGTCCCATTCTAGGTCTATTTCCACATTTTCCCAGTCTTCCCAGTGATAGTCTCCAGATCCACCGCAACCCTGATCAGGATAAAGAGCTTAGCTCAAGTTCAAGTTTATTAAAACACTGTTACATAACGCACAAGCAAATGACTTAAGATGTTTTGTTAATTTAAGAGAACACCTACTTGTAAATCTAATAAATACAAGTTTACATAAACACTAGTTCAGCCTATGAGAATGCGATTTAACTGCAATACTTTCACATTTGTCAGGGTGATCTTGTGTGATGACTCCTTTTCAATGGAAAAAAATGACTAAAATGTCAGTAGTTATTGTACCTGCACAAGCATGTGCTAGCAAGATCATGACAATGCTGTCTCCTAAATGCTTGCTTTTCTTTATCAGTGTACCGTCAATGACTTGATAATTGGAGAGGCCCTTAGAAGTTGACTATGCAGAAGCCCTTCGGAGGTTCGTGACTGCCTTTTATGTCTCCTAATTTAGTCATTGCTATTTTTTTTTCCTATAGTTACATGTAGGAACAGTGTTTAGCACTAACAGATGCCTCTGACTGGTGCTGTTCTGTCTGAGAGGCGAGAGAGGAATGCCATCTTTCTCATCCAGAGAGCGAGGCCACTTAAAATCTCTTGGACTGTCAGACTACCAGACACAGATGGCTGTGGCGTCGTCTGGATTCAAACTTGTTATCTCTTGACAACAGGGCAACTGCCTGGGAGGGTCATTCTATCAAATGCAACTACAACTACCAGTCTGGTGTCAAATAATGAAATTTACCGAAACTAAACCATCACCAGGAACCAGAACTGTGCGAAGGTAGAGTCCTATAGATTGTACACCAGGCAAAAGTATCAGTATGTGAGGATATTGCTTCAAATAGAGCCATTGCTCTCAACGTAGTGTTGGTTGAGCACAGACAGGGGGTGAAGCCAGAAAAAACAACTCTATGGTTCCAATAAACAGCCATTTTATTATATAAATTTAAATAATGAACCTAATATCTGAATAGGGGTCTGTAGAATTTTTTAAGGGTCCCTGGCTACAAAGGTTTGAGAACCCTGATATAGCGTACATAAAGAGTTCCTTGAAGCTACGACTATCCAGCTTTGGCCTACTTCCTCTAAACGAACTGCATAAACAGATTCACAGCATTACAAAAGACCAAGAGTGGTCTCACACCAGCAGTAAAATCGGACTTAATGATGACAAATGATGACTCTTACTCACAGTCTTGCTGTTACGCAGTAAAAACCATTGGTGAAAGGACAGATATAATCTATTAAAGGACTTGCAGCAAAACCACAAACTCAACCAAGCAGCTTGGCTCTATTTAAATCTCATTCACAGTCCAGCAGCACCGGAAAGGAAGCGTCGCTGGCAAAAACAGTGGCGTCTCTTAGGAGCGTGGGATTGTTGCCATGTGTAAAAATGGCAACCATTTGAAATAAAATAGTGCATGGAAGTGGGCCAGGTCATATTTTTGGCAAGGTTTCTCCTCCCGAAATCCAGAAACCAGAATACACTCTTGGAAAGGAAAGGGTTCCTTTAGTGTTCTTCCTTCCTAAATGGGTTTTACTTAGAACCTTTTATCAAATTTTCATGTAGACCTGTTAAGCATTCACCCAAAAGGATCAGATTTAACATTTTCTTACATAAACGTGTTAACTGAAACATGCATCTTTATTCTGGTCAGGGTTTGCGGTGGATCCGAAGCCCATCCCGGGAACACTGGGAAAACACCCTGGAGGTGACACTAGTCAGGGCATCGCACACAATCTCTTACATCTAGGGGCAATTTAGAGAAGACAATCTACGGGCATGGGTTTTGGAGGTGGGAGGAAACCAGAGGACTCAGAAGAAACCCACACAGACAGAAAGTAACCCAGACTTACAATCTAACACCAGACCGAGGAGCTGGCAGTCATTCCCTAATTCTGTGATAATACTGCACAGTGCAATAAAAAAAAAAAAAGCAATCAAAATGACATAAAAATGTGAAAATGTAAGGTTCTAGGCCATCCGTGGTTGGGAGCCCAAGAGAGCATCTGAGAGCTTATGTATGCAGAAGAGGGCTGCTAGCGCTTTCCTCAGAGTGTGTTACGCTGCCCTGTGAACCAACATGAGCAGCAGTTGGAAAAGATAAGGAGGTTGGCTTCACATGTCTCAGAGGAAGCATGTGTTAGCCTCCACTCTCCCTAGTTGGTAAGAGAACGCTCGCTGGTGGGTGGGAAATGGCTGGTGACCAAATAATGGGAGAAAACAGGGATTCAAAGATTCTAGGCCACAGGTACCCAACCCTGGCCCTGGAGACCCCCCTGCCATGCATGTTTTAGTGTTTTCCTTGCTATAACATACTCACATCAACTCAGCACAAAGGTTGTGAGCCGGAGAGCTCTTTTTGAACCCATTTTCAAGACCCTAAACCCTCAGATGCTCTCTTAGATGGGATTCTGCCACACTTAATTCGCTTTTGATAAAAGCATCTCATTCATCTCCTCGTCAGGGTCGCAGCGGACCCGGAATCTCTGAGAACACTGAGCTTGAGACAGGAATACATCCTTGATGGAAGTACACACAAATTAACACACACTTTCACACCTAGAGGCAATTTAGAGTTGCCAGAGGTCACCTAGCAGCATGTTTTGGGGAGAAAACTGGTGGAAAACCTACGGAGATACAAGGAGAAGCGGGGACCATGGAGCTGTGAGGCAGCAACGCTATACACCACTCGACCATGCCACCACGATAAAAGCATCTGCCAAATATAAATGTGAATGTGCGTTATGTAGCCTAAGCAGCTTAGCGTGAAGGGTCCGGTGAGAGTGCCTTTGCAGTTGTTCTGGCGGTGACGGTGCTTTTCTTACAGATAATGGGGCTGAGTGGGACTTCATTAATCAACAGCGCTCTTTGACGAGGCTCTTCATCGTCCTGAGTTCCGAATTGTTTTTCATGCTGCATGCCATTAATTAAAGTCATCAAAGCCGGCAGCAAGCAGACACGGCTGCTTTATCAGGACCACTTTGCATATACACTACAGTACATGTTTAAATCTTGTTTATTAGGGACAGCATTTCAAATAGGCATTTTTTAGTGTATACAGGTTCATTTCTAAACATAATAATTAGAATAATGTTCTTTATACAGAACTCATGCGTGCAGGCTAATATACAGTTTGACGTGATTATTCTTCAGTTAAAAATAAACATTTCAAAGAGGGTGCAAAAACCAGACAATATGATGCAGGTGTCATTTTCCAAGCTTTACCTTGAGTGGCACCTAATGCTCAAAAGCAGTCAGTGCACTTGATAAAAGGAACGAGTCTAAACGATCAATACTGCTGTAACGCCTACAGCCTGTAGTGGGTCAATAAAACTAATAAAACACTAGCAGAGGCACCAAAGCTATCGAAATAACACCCAGTAAAAGGTATTTAAAAGTCTGATAGCACTAAAGGAAAGTTGGCACCAAAGTAACATTACAGTCATGTATTCTCAACTTTATCATAAATAAGCCACTCGAGTGCTCAATTCTGATTCGTTTCCTCCAACAGCAGCAAATCCTAGGTTTATAATAATGCACTTGTTCTAATACATTATCATTTCTGTAATAACAGCTCATTCACAGGGACTTGTACAGCAAACTCTCCACAAAATGGATTAAAAACACTAAGTTTTCTGTAAGGAAACATTTATGCAATATTTATGGAAGGAGTCTCCAGTGTCAGCGCTCTGTAAAAATCAGAGGTAAAGCTGTAACTAAGCTTTCTGAAAATTAATCTTCAGGACTTTACATGTTGTGGTTTCTTGGTAGCATGACCAGCTGCGTTTTCTTTCAAATGTGAACATTTTTGATCATTAACAATCAACGGTCTAGTCAAAATAAGAAACCAAACATTTCAAGATGTGCTGCTATAGGGAAATAATTCGATTCTGTTTTATTTGTACAGCGCTTCTAACAATGGACAGTGTCACAAAAAAGCTTTACAGAAATCTGGATATAAAATTTTACTTAAAATTTACTCCTAATGAGCATGCCAGAGGCGACAGTGGCGAGAAAAACTCCCTGAGATGACATTAGGAAGAAAGCTTGAGAGGAACCCATAAATCATTTCTCTTCTATATAACTGTACACTGTAAAGTCAAACCGTGCTGTGTTAAAAGGAACTTGAGTGTGAGCAAACTGTAAACTGTACAGTACAGTAAAGAGTAAACTGTTCTTAGCAATTACTGTCTTAAGGCTATCCAAGTAAGAACAGCCACAGTCAAGAACAATCACAGGTTTATACTGCAGATATAATCAAAAAGTGATTTTAATCCTTTTACAATTCTTTATTTATGAAAGACTGACATGTACTTTTCATCCATTTAATGTTGCGTAGCTTCTGTGAAACAGGTTAGTTCATGTTATCACTTTGTTCCCTCACGTTCTCTTGAAGTTAATAAGAGAAACTGCAAAGCATAACCTCCTCTGGCCAGAAGATGCCGGAGAACTACACTGGTAGTTTTGCCGCTCACAATGGAGACTGCTTCCGTTAATGTTAAATAAATAAATCTGCTTACAGAAACAATTCACCATATCAACAATTACATATGTTTATTATCACGCTTAGATTATGTGGAGTGTCTATTTTACAAGTCCACGTGTAAGTCGTTACTATAGAAACAATAACGTATTAGAATGAGTGCGTTAATATAAGCCTGTGATTTGCAGCTCTCCATGCTATTTTCAAAGCTACTGTTACGGAAAATTAAATCAACACCTTCTGACCAATCAGAATTGAAAATTTATCAGCACTGTGCTAAAAACATTATTAATTTCTGCCTACTAAGCAGACACTGTGATTGTTGTATTGTTATTATGCTATGAATACATTACGCCGGTTACCGGAGAAATTGAAAAACAGCTAATAGGCTTAGAAAGCTGCGATCAGGACGGGAACACACACACACTCTTACAGCCATCCATCAGCGGTGTGAGTGTGTTGCATCAGCATCTAAAAATAGACTAAGCCCATCTGTTCCTCCTATTTCAGACTGTTACGTATGAAAGAATGTTCCAGCGAGCTGAGCAATTCAGGAATCTCAGAAGTGCATTCAGCGGTGGAGAGGAAAACATCCATAACACACACACACTCCAGAAATTCTTTAAATCAGTATGTCATCATACACATCAGAAATTCCATTCAAATCAGTGATTTCATCATTAGGGGGTCCTTGGAAATGCTTATATCCCTGCTCTAGGATAATATTTGACCCCCTCTGTGGCCCACCTTCCTTACACATGGACAAAAGTTCTTTTCTGGCAATCTTTTCTCACGGATGGTTGTACATTTTCCTTTCTATCGTTCCAAAAAACGATGGGGGATGCAAACTTTTGCCCTCAACTATACATCTCTAATTTGTGCATTGTATCCAGCCAATAAATGTTGTCATGTTTTGTTCAACACCTTTATTTTATTCTTTTCGTTCTGTCTTTTTGGGTGTTTGTTGTACTTTTGATACACTGAGCTTCTGAAATCTTTTTTGGACTTGGTTTGAATTTATTGGACCTCTCGATACACCACTTTGGACAACGTCTGCTCCGTGTTGGAATACCATTTTCACTACATTCTCATCGACTTACCCTTATGACCAAGTCACATGTAGCACAAAAGAGAGGAGTATATAACCAGAGACGGTACACAAGACCATAGACGCTATATAACAATATACAACAGCCAATGTTTTAGGCAGAACTTCCAAACCGAAGAATTCATTAGGATACTACATGGCATGTACACACAATTAGAATGGTAACTACTGCACTAGCTGAATGAGTTAGTATTTAGAACTTTATCAATCGCATTTAGTTTTATAGACAGCGTCATCTGCATCCTCCAAAAGTCCATCTAACGGCCTTCAGCGGAGCTCATACAGGAACAGAGCGGCACTGAGATGGCAACGGGGATCCCCCCCACTGAGAAATGGCAAGGAGCAGTCATGATGTTAAAAACAGTATTGGAACACAGCCCTGTTTTTAAATGTGCCTTATAAATAAACTTGACATTAAGACTGCAAAGGAGTGTGTGCGCGCGCACGTATGCGTCTTATCCAGTAATAAGTAAACAGCGCCCCCTGCTGTATACACAAACACAGGCACAGAGGACTAATTTTACACCCAGTTTTCTCAGTATAGTAAAAATAAATAAATAAAAACACTGAACACAATGAACTTGCATCAAGGATGAGTTCACATGCACATTATAATTATATATACACATTATTATTCAGTAGCAGCTCAGAATATGTATCATTTTGCTTGTTCTAATAACATTAAATACAAATATAAAGAAATAAAACACACACATACACACACACACACGTATGTATTTGGCAAATTGCATAAGAGGAATATAACACTTAGGGGCATGCTTTTATAAGAAAATAATCAAGAATATAGTAGTGTTGAAGCAGATTTACTGTTACCACCTCAGAATTGATTATTTCCCAAAAACAGCATATCCCAAAGTGTTTTATTCCTCTTATACCACAGCAATGACATTAGCAGTTTCTATTTTATTAAACTAAAGAACACCACCTCATAGTTATTCATTTATATTTACTTACAATGCTTTGGAATGTTTGAGAGACGTTAGTTCCTGTTACCACTTGTGTTAAAGTGTAAACTCCTCTCTCCTGAAGACTTTCCCATAATGGAAAACCTTTTGTTACAGACTACCGACGCGCTCCTTACAGAAAACCTCTCCATGTCAAACGATTAAGTGGTTACTATAGAAACAATAATAACCTCTGCAGGAACCCTTAAAGGTCTTATATAGAACTCTGAACAAGTATTTGTCTACCACAGATGGTTCTAAAAACCATTTTTAATTGTGTAATGTAGTACCATGATACTGTAAATTGTGATAAAAGGTTTAAGTAATCATTGGCATGAGACACATTGAGAGCACAATCATGTTTCAGAACATCTCACACACACACACACACACACACACACACACACACACCACTCAATGTTCAAATCAATTCAACATTTTAATGGGGACAGAAATTTGTGACAACACTTTTGAATGTTTTACATGGTTGTGGAAGCTGAAAGACATTCTCATGCTTGTCTGAAATAACCACATCCAGACAGTTTCACAATTCCAATTACAGAGCACAAGAATTCTCTTTAAAAAACAAACAAACAAAAAAAACCAAAAACAAAAAAGCCTCAAGGATTCCAACGGCGTCAGTGTGCATACGGATCAAACGAGACGACATGGAGAGGACATGTTAAGTCAGACTTGGCAGTTGGTGTGACGTGGCACGGGGATATCTACCTGATATGACACTGGAACAGTAAGCATCATCTTTACACACCTCTCTCACACACACACACACACAGACACACACACAGACACACACACAGACACACACACAGACACACACACAGACACACACACAGACACACACACACACACACACACACACAGACACACACACAGACACTTCCCTTATAGCCATGGACACCTCACACCTCCTTAACCAAACAAGGAACAGGACAGAAATCCAGCATTTTCATCTCACATATAATCCAAGAAAGGAGCACTGGGAATTCGCTTTGCATATTCCTTCTGCATGGAGCTTTCTGCATGGGACGCAGGGATATAAGCGAATATGAAATTCGTACACCATGCTGACAGTGCTGACATTTTCCGCCAAAGTTTCCAGGGACATAGTGAGAGGGTTTGTAATTAATTTTAAAAAAATGGATATTTGGAGCACTAAAATACACGTCTACAATACAGATGAAAGATACTGATCTGACATGCTGGATGCACATCAGGTTTGACGTTTTGCAACCTAAATCCAATCCTCTAACTGCTAATACTGCTAATACATGTCTTGAACGCATGTCCTAAATCAGCTAGGTGAGAGTCGTCTCAGTCACAGTGACAATGCCGCTTGTTTGTCAAGTAGCTCAGAATTGTTATTTCGTAAGTGTGCCATTAGCTTAATACAGGTATCGGGTAACTTCAGTTTCAGTATCGAGATACATCTCAAGTGTTCATAAAGGGATCAGTGCATCCCTTTCGACTTTTCACTATCATGTCGTCTGTCTTCATGCTGCAAAAAGCCTCAAATATTTGAACAGTACTGTGTGTTATAATGCCATGTCTCCTGTAAAGATTTTCCATTGATGCCTTTCACATGTATTTGTTTAACAGACACACTTATCCAAGAGGCAAAATCCAATCCAAGCACAGAACAAACAGATCGGTAGTTAATCAAAGGCTTAACAGCCACAGGGGTGGACAAATCTTGGAACAAGCAGATATTGTGTCCGGGCTATTTGTTTTTTTTTTATTATTATTTTATTCGCGGTTGCCCAGACAAAGCAGGTTCAGCATCCAGAGAAAGAAAAAACTCCTTATTTACTTATAGGATAGTTTTTGACTTATACGATAGTTTAATTTGGTACGTAGCTACAATTAATTACATTACATTAGATTACATTACATGAGCTACCACTTTTTAGTCTGGTCAGTGAAGTTCCAGGCTACCAAAACATGACACTAGGACACTGGAGCTTTTACTTTGCCTGCGGATTAGCTAATAAAATTAACATCTATCCACCCCTGAGCCACAAGTAAATCCGTTTGTCCCTTTTGTGCCTGCCAACTACAGCTCACCAAAAAATAAAAAATAAAAACAAAGACATCTCCTCCAGCCATTACATAGCAAACTCGGCCGACAGCAACCTACTCAATTCAACATGACTTTAAAAATAATCTTTTAAACAAGTTCAGCTACATAAAACATTTTCTAAAATGTGCATTCCCCCAAACAAGGTGTTAAAAGTTAAAGTCTACTTTGTTTGCATGGGAAATAAATAAAAGAGCTTATTTAGCATACTGCTGAAAGCTAATTATTTGACACGGATAAGAAAATTGATTCAGTAATTAAAAAAGTCTGTGCCAAAGGCTTGAAGATGGATTTAGTGATTTAGCGATTTAGTGTTTAGACTGTTAATCAAACACTAGCCTAAAATGATCAAACATCATCTCGCAGACAGCGACATCTAAAAGTGTGGCTGCTCGGTAAGAACAAGAAAAATCAGAAAATCACAGCCCCATACATTACAAAGTAAAAGAAAACACAGACTGGACTGCTCAGCGAAAGACATGGAATCATGGCACTGATTGTTTCTGAAGCAAGTATTCAAATATGACGCTAAAAACAAAAGCAGATATTAAAACAGATATTAAAATCATCTAAATAACAAAATGGTTTGTTCAGGCACCTGTATGTCGGTTCAACAGGAAGCGAGAGCAACGAGGGAAACTTGCATATCTTACGCTCCAGAGTCGAAATGCCATTGCACATCAGGGCAACACATACAGGGCTTCAACTCGGCACACACACTTGATTAGCTTTCATGTCCATGCTAATCCTCCGTCTCGTTCATTCCCAAAGCTATGATGCAACTAGACATGCGCCAATATTAAACACAATAAATAATGCCTTTTCTATAATACTACATTATTAATAAATTATTCCATTTGCAGGAAACTCTCAACCAACGGGTGCGCACAAGTTTTTCAACTGTCCATGATAACAATATTGTGCATTTCTGTATCGTATTATTGGATATTGTATAAAAGATATTCAGCACATGTCTAGATGCAGCCGTTCAAATATTAAACTTACACATGTATATAGTATATATAGCATTACTTCTGGATCTTTGTATAAAATAGAGCCATAAAAACGAAATAAGTGCTTTGAAAATATCGTGTAATGGAACTTTATCTATTACTTCCATCTTTTTATTTTTTAAATCCATTTTGAACAAGACTATCAGTGTGAATAAAACTTTCATTTATAGTACAATTAAATTATTATTTTTAAAGAATGGCAAAACACTTTTGTAGTTTAAATGATGGGGCATGATTTTAAGACATTTAACTGAAAATATTGACGTGCTTATTGTAACAAGATCTCACACTACTCGGGACAAGAGTCACCGTGTTTCCTGATCATTTGACAGAAATCAAAACTTACTCACTACTAATGAGGTGATGCAATGGGAAAAACGTTTATATTTATTAAAATAAAATAAAAATTTTTAAAAAAAAGGTCAAACGCCTCCTAACAAACACTCTTACTGAATTAATAATTATTCAAGACTTACAAAAAAAAAAGAGCTACATTTTCTGGAAAAAAAAAAATCGATATCAAATATCGCATCTCAACAGCGAAGCATGCAAACACTCAATCCGCCGTTTCGCTCACAGACAAAACCAATATCGTAATGAGCGTCCTGAACCTCCTGCGTCTCTCGGCGAGTTTACATTCCTTGTACAAGAGAAAAACTGAGCCTCAAATCCAGAGAAAGCGATAAAGGAACTGCAGAGAACTCCTGCAATTGCATATAACGGGGTACACAAGAGAATCCAACGGCGGGCTCTCAGGTTAAAGCGGTAATGTGTTTTAAAGGAGCAGTTTGTCATTTTTAGACAACACAAGTCTGTCAATCCCCCCAAACTGAACACGCTGGAAACATATCAGAGCTGAGCAGCTTTCCTTTGCCAAAACAGGAATTAATTTCCAGACCAGAAACATGTAAACAGAAACTTA
The DNA here is from genome assembly GCF_027358585.1 of Pangasianodon hypophthalmus. NCBI lineage: Eukaryota > Metazoa > Chordata > Actinopteri > Siluriformes > Pangasiidae > Pangasianodon > Pangasianodon hypophthalmus. The sequence continues at coordinate 3,417,837 of NC_069726.1, read as the reverse complement.
AAAATGAATAAACAAGCCAAATCCATTGCACAGCAATATTGTTGTGTCTTCTGTTATTTGTAGAATTATACAATTATCAGGGTTTAGGTTCAGGGTGTGTTCTCCTCCTACGTGCAGTTCTTTCGGCAGGAGAGAAAGATAACACAATCATACTCAAGCGTAGACCAAAACAAGCAGCTCGTTAGTGTACGAGCTTCAATGTGAACTGTAATGTGGTTCGATTACAATGAGAAATGAGTGAATCAAACACGCTGTTTTTTTTTTTTTTTTTTGTAAACTGAGCCAGAGCTGTAGTGCTGCAGAAATGTAATGCGTTCTGGGGATTTGGACCGATGACCAAAAACGAAAACACAGTGGATCTGACACAAATAACATTTTAAATTATTTATTTATATAATTATCTAGTAATTTATTTAGCGCCTACTGCAACGTCTCAAAGCTAGAGTGAGTTTCGTGATTTCTATGTGCACTTTGTTGTTTTTCTGACAGATGAATGAAAGAGTATGTTTTCAGTCCTACACACCCCAAGTTAAATTTTTTGGTTCATTTAATTATGTGCGTTGTAAAACCAAACAAAATAGAAAACAACCCAAAACTATCAATTTCACTTTGATTCAGATTCGGCAAACGGACCTTTAAAAAAAAAAAAAAAAAAAAGCGCTCTTCGAAATAGTTTAAAAATTACAAACTGCACCTTTAAGAGAAAAACAAAAAAACCACAGTGGCTACATTTTGATCACTGCTACCCAATATTATAAGGGTCCTGCTGGAATCGACCAGTAGGAGTATTGCCGAATAGCAACGCGTGCCGATACTAGCCAGGCTCATTCTCCACCATATGCACCGTGTGAAAAGGAAAGGAAAAAAATTATTCCGCTTTGTAATGGCTTTCCCGATTCTACCTGAGTAAAGAGTTAATTATTCTCGAAAGCACAACAGCCCAAAGCCATTCGTAGCAGGAGCTAGTAACTCATGTTTCAGATAAGTGTAGTCATCTTTAAACCAGTATGTGTACATAAAGTGCTATTACTCATGATGAGCCAAACACCTTTGCTTGGTTAGGGGAAAAAAAAAAAGAGAGAGAGAGAGAGAGAGAGAGAGAGAGAGAGAGAATACCAACAAGAAAGGTTGCTTATTTAAACCAAGCCTAAGAGATGGTTATCTATACTCCGGCCCGATCTTTGGTCTGTGTGGCCAAGACAGTTAAAAAAGTGACCGTGATAACTCGGCACAGTGTACCATAGAGTTCTGAAGAAAGGCCTTACTCATGAAATGTCACAGTAGATGGTGAGGCTTTAACACGATCCGCTGATTACGGTTACAGCCTTAATGTTAGCTCTCACAACAGAAATGTGCAAAGAAATATTAAGGTTCGGGTTACAGTCCTACACCGGGAACAACGGAAAAGACCAAGTACAGCTTGTCCAGCCACAGCTGCTTCTCAGCAGCGAGTGTAACAAAGTCATTTATATTTATTTGCTGTAAAATGTTCAGCTTGGTCAGTGTGGGATGCCACCAAGTTTTCCTGATCCAAACTCTTTCATTACAGGCTTTGATTTTCCCCCACTCCATAGGCCGCTCCTTTTCCATTTTCTCAGCGTTGCCGTGTATTTCAAGTAATATATCGCTGAGAAACCCAACTCAAAGCAACAACACTCTTCTTTTCTACTCCGACTGGCTGGGAATTAATAATACTGAGATCTAAATGACTTTCTGCAGAAATCTAAAATAAAAAAAAGCAGTTTTACAACAAGCCTGCTGAGCAAAAAGTAAATTCAAAGTAGGCTTTTGTTGCAATGCTGGATCACAAATTCAAAGAGGGGAAGAAAAAAAAAAAAGTTTCTGTTTAAGGCTTTTCCAAGCAGATAAGGTTAAGACTAATCCATTACTCTTCTTTTTCCTTAGTGAGAAAGTCAGGAAGCATTCAAATTTCCCTTATGGACTGTTTATGTGCATTGCATAAATAAAAAAAGAAGAACTCAAACAAGCATGACCGATTTCAATGTGGGAAGAAATCAAATGATTGTGACGCTTGTAGTCGTATCTGGAAGGCTCCGGGGTGGTCGCATCACTTCCCCGTAGCCGATCCACGCAAAACACCTTCCCCCTTAAACGGTTTTGCTATAGTGTTTGTGCGTAGTCCAATGCCTCTGTACAGCTCACAGCAGTCTTGTGTGCACAGCAAACCCACAGAACTCCAAAGCTTTAGCAAGTCCATTCATCATCCCACACTTCTGTCTCTTTATCAGTTTTGTCTGGTTGGTTGGGCCAGACGATTCACATCCAGGATCAGATCTGACTATAGCACCCAAGGTGGAGCAGATGTAGTACTGGTACTCAGCACCTCAATGATCAGGTCCGTCCATGACCTCCTCATAATATGTCACCCTTTTTGGATCTACAAAAAGAAAAAGTAAAGTGAAACATCATTATAAGACACATTTTTGCATCGACTTTCATTCATTCATTCATTCAATCATCTTTAGTAGGTACTTTATCCTGGTCAGGGTTTCAGTTGGATCTGGAGCCTATCCTGGGAAGACTGGGCACGAGGTAGGATACATTTCATGAAATGCCAGTCCGTCTCAGTCACACCTTGGGGTAATTTAGACTAGCCTATTTTTTCACGTCACTCCACCATGTTGTGGTTTTCTCAATTACACTTGCTTTTAACTACTTATACGGGTACATGAGACGGCTGCCGCGCACATCTTGCAGTCGTTTGGAGTGTCGCTTGGATGCATCCTCAGAAATTCACGCGACGCATTCGCATGATGCAATACCAACATAAATACTGGGGTCGGTACAGCATCATGTGACACTGCAAATAAATAAATAAAATAACATCGTGTCTCTAACCGCATACTGATATACTATCCTAGACCGTTATTGAGTACTAACACTAACTGTTATAAGATAACCGATTAGCGTTTGAATTTTAAAAACCTCTCACGCTGGCTTCAAACCTACCAAAATATCCGTTTGCGTACCAGCTTTCTGGATTTTCTAGCTTAGTAAATACAGTTAAAGAGTAAAGAGTTTTTGATTCGATACGCAACTCATGACAATCACGACGACAGCAGAAAGCTTTAAAGAGAAACAACGCTTGTGAGCTGTGTGTAATATCACTAAACATTTTACAGTTTGACTTGGAAACTTGATAGACAGGAATGTTTTGGCTCTGACGTGAATCTACCGGATGTCGCTTCTAATCCTTCAGATGTACATAAGATATGCGGCAAGTGTGTCAACAATGCCACTCGCGTTATCGCTGCTTCTGCATGCATCAAGTATAAACCGGACCTTAACCAACGAGCTGTGATCTGATTGGTCAGGAGATATATGTCAATTGTCACTTGATGTACTTTTCTAAAAACCTTACACTTTTAAAACTTTTATATAGATCTACATCCCTACTGGTAAAGCCTACAGTGTAACCACAGTCTACGAAATACAGTATTTAGGGAAAATAAACGCATACCTTGCTTGTGAAGAGTGAGAAGATATTCAAATTCTGCAAGACAAAATTGCAAACTCTGTCAGTATACAAAGCTTATGTTTTATACAAATCGTGTATAATTTAATACATATTTAGTGCAGGAGATGTTGATTCACTTAATAATGATTCATTTCAGTACTGGAAATCAAATTCACTCAATTCCAACGACGCTGTAAATCTGCTCCAGTGGAGAAGTACATGTAAGCCCTACCTTTAGTGTGGTAAAGGACAGCAGCTTGCAGATCAGTCCATCCCCACCCTCCATCCTGCTCTTTTACAGTGTGTGCCGTGGACAATCCCTCGTAGTTCCTCGTAGAGTCAGCATCTAAATCCTCATGAGGAGCTTCTGAACTCCTGCACTCCACTTTACACTCTTCCTGATGGGCAGGCTGGGCTTGTGGACAGTCCTGACTGGCAGTGCGGGAAGTGGAACACGGTTTCACAGCCACGTCGGTCCCATTAGTCCTTCTCTGCACGTCCTGAGGTGCCGGGAGAGAAACGGCGTTCGGGGATGGCTGGATGAGGAACGGAACGTTTCCACCCTGAAATGTGATGTCCGAAATTTCAAACGGCTTGGCCAGACGAGAAACGGGTGTCCCCTCTGGGCCTGCATTGGGCTCGTTGATAAACGACAGGCCCCACTGGTTCTGGAAGATGTCCCCGAGAGCTTTCTGATTTGTCTGAGCAGCAAGGGGTTGCATATTTAAAGGTTTGTGCGGGTAAACAAAAAGACTCGATTTCCGTGGCTCTGGAGCAGACAAACAAGACGACGAGCTACAACCGTTATCCAGGGCAGACTCTACTTCTTCTTCAGCCTGGTTAGAGGAGGCAGAAGGTGTGACGTTAACGCCAGCAGCAGAATTGAACGACACTTCCACAGAGTAACACCCATTAGCATCTAGAGACGCAGGGATGTTAGCAAAGCTAGCGGATGTGACAGTCTTTACAGCAGACATGGGAACGTGCGAGAGCTTTGTAGACGTTTGTGTCGTCTCTGCACTGGCCTGCGTCGCTTTGTTGAGGTTCTCCTTAACTTTGCTTGCATAACTGATTTTAGGGACTATCTTAGCGCTGCTGTTGTCCACTGGAAACACAGGAGGAGGCTTGAACAAAGTCCACGAGTCCTCTTTAGAGTTCACTGAGGAGACCAGTTTGGTTTTATTGACCCTATCATCAATCTTTTTACCACCAAGACTAATAGAGGTCTTGCTGTCCAAGTTTCTATGCTGCGCCTCAGCCACAGGGCTCGTGTCCTGAACGCCTGTCCTACGAGCCCCTGTGTGCACCTCTGGTTTAAGGGAAGTCCTGGTGCAATTAGGTCGAGAGTGCAGCGCTTTCCCGGACATCTCCTGGCCTGAAGTTTCCGTATCCTGTTTAGAATAGGGTTTCGCTGCTTTCTCCTTTTCCCGACTGGTGTTTTCTGTGCCTTTCACGCTGCTGCGTCTCGCTCTCCTCTTTTTAGGCGTGGTGTATCCGCTCTCAGAGCCACTTCCATCGTTGTCGGCGGGCTTGCTGGAGTAACCGTTTGTAATGTAACCAGAACTGAGGACCACCTCGCCGTTCACAGATAACACTGGCTCTTTTTCGTGCATGTTTTTAACCTCGTAATGTTTTAAAACAGAGGTCTGAAGATTCCCATCCATACTGTGAGCACGATTGCAGTTAGGAATTGTTTCGCTCTGGCCTCCACGAGTCAGCCCCCTGCTTTAAACAGACGTTCAGTGAATTCCCGACTCCAGCATCAGAAACACTCTGAGTCGTCCTTATTCACAGTCAGGTCGAAACCAATTAATTTACTTTCACCTGCAAGACAGGAGCGTGAGAAATATGTTAGCAGAAATGATTAACACGAGGCGCCATGTATCTTCTGAGTCAAAAAAGCAAACACAAACACACACAGCGGTTTAACAGGAAACTTTGGTGAACTTTGAAATCTACCAAGGCCACCATGACTGAGCAAAACGTGACTCTGTTCACCAAGAACTGAATGACTCACACAGCAAAGTCTGAGCCAAAGACGATCTATATATAAGCTTCCTGGAAAACCTCAGTGGCCTCTGTGTACAGAAAACCAGCTGTCATAAACCTGTACACTTTTATGATCATCAATCATAAAATTTTATTTATTATAAGGCTGTTCTAAAAAAGTTCAACTAAATGATTTGTTTACTTCCAATTACTATAGACAAAGATTGATTTCTTGATTTTGGGACATGAAGTAAAAATATACAGTTAGGAAACTAAATTATGACAAGGATGATTCTTTGCTTAAATAGTTTTATTCAAGTTACGTGTTAAGAAAAAAAATATATACATATATTACGCAATGTTAACTGCTAATTAGGTCATGACACGTTCCGACTCCGGCTGAATCCCATTTGGACAATTGGACAATTAGTGCACTACGTAGCGTGCTTTCGCTTTCTTTAGACTATATGAAGTGCACTTAAATAAGGGGCAGTTGTGGATTTGGGATTCAGCCCCCGCCGTTAAGCAGGTGGTCCAGGCCCAATATGGAAGCCAACTAGCTATATCTGGAAAGTAAAATAAAACCTGAACGATCAGAATAAACAGCTAAACGCATATTAAGTTATATTTGCGACTCGTTTTTAAAGACAACGAACAGTTATTGGCTGTCTAATAAATTGTCAGATGCTCCATTCAGCTTAGCTAGCAAATGTTTTGCTTACGTTAGCTTAAAATCTTCGAGATTTCAAATTACAAATATTTCGTACACAACACAAATAAATGTCACCACCACACACATACACGCACACGGGTAAACGCAAGATTTCTGACCAAATAGTTGTGAAAACTACAGCACCATCAAACTTCTTGGCTAAAATTTAGGACTTTTGGTTTTAACATGGCGGACAGGAAAAAGAGCAAACTGATCACGTCATGTTAAACTTCACACCCGTTTTCCCGACCAAACCCTGCCTCCTGTGTAAGGATTGGCTAGTTGAAGATCACGCTCATGCTCAGTTCACCAATCAGTTTGTGGAATTCGTGTGCGCACGGAGTAACTGACCAATCCCATCCAGGACAGGAGGCGGGGCTTGTCAGAATATGGGTGGGGGAAGAAAATAACACTTAGAAAATTCCAGTGAACCCGGCGTTGACGTTAGCCTACGAAGCTACCCGGACAAATCTGTTGATTATTTATTTATTTTTTAAAATCCGCGTCATAAACACCTGCTTACGAGATGTGTAAAATGTACTAATAAAGTTTTCTCGAAAATTGTTTCACCATGTTGTGTTTAGTTAGTAAATCACTTGATGAATCCATGCTAGTGATCTCGGTTGTTTTTGCTAGTCTCGTTAGCTGCACTGAAACAGCGAGAAAACTTTTCACAAACCGACAGCTTGAGCGCTGGTCAGAAGACAGTAGTGATAATGTGTCTCTAAGAACGTGCTGATCTAGACTCATCAACTTTTTCCCCACCCAACAGAGTTAAGCTAGCTAGCTAGCTAGTCTAATGACAGAGACCTACAGCAGTACAGATTGCTAACACGGCTAATCTCCACTCACCTGTTTTCTCCTTCTGCGTTTCCGGCAGCTTGAGCTCACAGTAGCGATGAACCGCATTGTTCAGACGTCTCTCGGAGTGCCGTGTGATTTCCCCCGGTCCATGGCGCTACGGCGGTGAGGTGGAGAAGGTGGTGATGGTGGAGGAGGTGGAGGTTGAGGAGGTTGTGTGCCCGCTCTGCGCGGTGCTGCTGCTCCTCCATTGAAACTGTGCGGCAGTGAAAGTGGATTTGACTCCGCATGTCGCCCCCTCGCGGCCAAACTCCGCTACTGCGCCCCAACGCTCCGCCCATGTGGAACACCAAAAGGGCCACATTCCCCCACAAACCCGGCACGTTCACACGCTTTTATTTATTACTGCGTGAAAAATAAACAAAGACCTCTGGCCAGCTGATACGCCCTATTTTTTTTTCTGCAAATCCGCAAAAATCATTAAAACCCCATGCTTTTTCATTTTTGGAATTGTTTAAAGATGCTGTTAAAACCACCGTTTGGCTTTCCATAACATGTTAACATGATTCTCAAAGCAGGGGATCCTGTAGCACAGCCAGGGGGTCTGTGAGTATTTTTGTTACACTGCTGGAAATCACAACCCACCTTTATCAATTTATTATACCTATAAATAATGCCAGTCGTACTCTAATAAAGCAATAAGTCACTATGCGTGTGCATTACAGAGATTATCACAGGCAAGGCTTTTCTTAGGCACAGCACGAAGCAGAAGCCCTATTCAGATCGGATTAGTTTATCAGAGGGGCGTCTGTAATAAATCTCTTTACACATCTCCTCAGTGATAAAACGCTAACATCTAGACAACAAGAAAATGACCGCAGGAGGAGAGAGTTACTAGCAGGTTGTGTTTTCTACAAACCCGGGTGTTTGCTTCACTCGGTCCTATGATCACGCTCCGTTCACAAAAAATAAAAAAATTAAAAATTGGCTCAGCCAATCAGATTTTAGAACCAAAACACTACATTTCGTAATGACAATTTTACGAAAAATGGCTATGATGAGTGGAAATTTCAGAAATGTAAAAAAAATAATAATAACAACTTGCGTTTATGAAATTCATGACATGAATTAGCATTAATCATGCCCACAAGCTTTTACCAGTTTATATGAAACCAACATATATAATTATATATAGATATTAATATATAGATAGAGATAGTTGATACTAAATGTGCTGTATGTAGTCAGTGTATTAGGGATGTGATTATCAGGATAAATGGAAATAAATCTTCTTAATGATGCACACAGACAGCAGCACAATAACATTATCGCAGCAATGCTTACTGTATTTGGCAAAGCACATTTTCAGCACGATTCTGATTCTGCAGTTATTTAAAAGGACAAAATGCAATGCAAAGTGATGTTTTGTTCATTGAAGTTAGAGCATGGTTTCATTACACACTATCAGCCATAGTTAAGCAAAGTACAATTTAAACATAAAAAATAAATATATTTATATAAAATAAATTTAAAAAAGCCAAATGATGCGACTCACTGAAGAGAGTCAGAATTCAAACAGCTGTGGTCTAAAAGGTACAAGCTGATTTCACTTACCAGAAAGGGTCATGTACACGTACTTTGAAAATGATACTTTTGCAATATATTTAAAATAGCCACAGGTCCCACAGATATATTTGAGACTCGGTGTGTCGATTCATAAAGTTACACTGCTCTGAATCAAGCACATGGACCAAATCTGTTCAATAGTGCACCACTAGAGGACACTTCATCTCCAAACATCATGCACTTCAAGAAAGCCAGGAGAACGCTTATGGTTACAAGCCAAATATACACAGATTATTCAATGCAATAACAGATCAAATTTCCCCATTATAAAACTTACTGGAGCCACATTCATTGATTATTGTCCTGAGTATTAAAAGTACAGCTTTGTGGGGCTTCAAATAATGGAAAATGAGAGTGTAGTTACATTGCTGACAATGGAGAAGATTAATACAAATTAAAATTAAGACTCTCTCTTAATATTCTCTTGAAGTTAAGAGGAAAAAAATGCAATTTGTGAACCACACACACTCCACGTTCCTGAAGACTTTCACGCATTGTTAAACAAGTTACAGCTTTACTTCTGACTGTTACAAAACTGACACTAGAGACTCTTTCCATGTTACGTTTTATGTTACATAAATGTCTCCGTGCAGAAAACTTCACCATATCAACGACTGCATGCATTTTTTTTAATCCATTTTGTGGAGGCTATGATACAGAATCATCACACCAATATTTCAAACTAAAATGAATCCTTTGAATAAAGGTATTTAGCAGCATGTAACGAGTCTCTACATTCCTCCTACAACCAAGAGCAAGTGTTGGACAAGTTATGACATTTTTGTAGCAGCTACTTCAAGCATGCAAGCAACTCACTGGGGCATAAATCAGCAAAGGGAAGTGATGGTTAATGGTATATGTTTGTACTGTACTGTACCGGCAGGCTTCTGTAATGTTAAGCCAGGACTTAGGCCAGGGTGAGCGGTGTTCAGAAGTGAATCAGTGGACTCTTGCTCGAGGGTATTCGCTGATGACAGACTCTCAACCAGACATTTTGTTTTTCCTCAATATGACAGCTTAGCATTGAGTTGTGGCTTCCACAGTAATATCCTTGATATCAGTCAGAGAGAAGTCACACACATTTCAAAGGTGAATAATCAAACGACTTACGTGTCATTTTTAGACGCTTCACATTTAAAGTTTCACACATTTTTCACATTGTAGTGTGCGTTGTTTTACTTCGTGATTTTCTCACCTGAAGCATTCACATGTAGGTTATAGGAAGGTAATGCAGTGCCCTCCTATTTGTATCTGCTTATTCCGAATAATGTTTTCATATTCGGTTTCATCCCTAGCAGGCAATGTGGTTTTACTGCACGTTTCACAAGTCACGTGTTTACTTGAGCTCACATGCAATTTCGTGGTATAACATGATGAAATGCACCTTGACATGTTTTTAACGTGATCAAATACTGCTCACATAATCACATGTGACATGTATGTTCAGTACATATGGCTTTATTCTCTGTGCTCTAACAGAATGTAGTGACGCAAACACTAAAAGTGAATCATTAGCCACAGAAACAACATCGATTAATTTTCATTGTGGAAAGAAATGTCCGTGATGAATGAAGATGTTTTCTGAAGCCCCTGTCATTGTGTTTATCAACACCTGTAAACAGCAGCAGTGCTGGTATTCGCTCTGCCCTTCGGTGCTGCGATTGACAGTCGATATCCTAACAACCATTAATAGCACACTGTCAGTGTGAAGCCCTTGGGCCGTTTCGCTTGTAAATTTCACATTTTATGAACCATTTACTTCCCTCATTGGCTGGTTGATGGGTTCGATGAGGTTTTACAGATTTAAGGCAACTTTTTTTGGCAGTCTAAGAATTTTTGTAATTCATCTCACTGAATGCATTTGCAATGTGACTGTCAATATGACACAGCTGCAGTCTGTGATGTATTTATTTAAAATGAATTCTGAGCAGAGCCAAGTATATGATGAGTGTATATTACATTGATAATAGCAAAAATATCAAACATTAAAAATATAAAAAGTCTATGCTTTTTCATGTGTTTTTCATGAACTGCATTTGGAGCTAAGATCCTGTACTTTACCAAAAAACTGTATCTTACCGCATCTTTCCAAGAAAAGAAATCAGCTGATGTTTTGATACGACCACTTGGAATCGCTTAATAACTTTAAATCACATAACAAAGCCTTTGTAAAGTAGTAAAGTAGTTACAGTAATTTTACAGTAATTGGACCCCCGGTGTGTTCAGGGTTGACTCATCCATCAGGGTTGCTCATCACTCTCTCTCTCTCCCTCGACCGGAGAGAGTGAGAGATGTGTTGTGTCTACTGACTCAGTCTGGGTGGTTCTGTTAAACTAGTCTGTGAAGTGGCAGGTATGTGTGTGTGTGTGTGTGTGTGTGTGTGTGTGCGCGCGCGTGAGAGAGAGAGAGAGACAAAATATTACGGCGTTACTGTATGTTGTGTCAGAAAACATGGGCGACATCCCACAGCTACTGAAACCAGTCTCCGGTGACACAGTGATAATTTTTTTATTCAGTTTACTCACAGTACCCAGGGATACAAAAAATTTCATTAAAAAAATAATCAAAAAATAAATAAATAAAAGTTCAAAGAGTCTTTATATCTCGAGCTCTAACATTCGTAAACAAGAGTCAATTGCTGATCAAATAAAAATTACCTCATTGTTAGGTTTTTTTTTTCTTCTTATTGGAAAAAATACCCAAGGCAATCCGTCTTTGGCAGGAGGATATGTTTTATTGAGGTGTGAAAATACCACTCGGAAAGCCAAAAACATACATTAACATACCTCCGCAAAAGCCAAGGTTAGCAACCGGACTCTACTTACTCATTATTCCAACTACCCCTTAGGAAACGCATATCTATAATGCTGGTCACAAACCTCTAATAACACACGAGTAACAACCACTCATTATGCGGGCCTGAGCTAGAGATTTACAAATCTCAGGAAAGTGTCGTTGGACAGGTTCCCCTCGTCATGAAAATGGTTATTCCTTCAAGGGCATCGCAGGACGCTCAGTAAAGGCCTTGATTTATTCTTGGCGGCTGATAATTACTAGTGTCTTGTCATCTGTCAGAAGGAACGGACTTGGATGGTCTGAGGCACAGATTTTGTGTTCTCAACGGGAGGCAATAAAATCTGACATGGGCCACTTATAAATCATCGGCTGGTCCAGGGGGATGGTCCGCGCTTTGGTGAGACAACTCAGTGCTTGAACCACTGATTAATACCAAATGATCTGCAGTACTATATTAACACAATGGCAAAAAGCTTCTGAAACCCCAATCTTGGGCAGTAAAGGTGTGTTTAAGTGCTGTCGCCGTCTGTTATTTTTGACTTTACACTAATTTTTGAAGCACAGTTGTTAGATAAAAAAGTTGCTTTATGAAATGCATCATTACAGATTATAACATAGAATAATCATGTGATTTTGGACACTTGACATAGGGCAAAGTAGGCTACAAAATGTAGGTGCTGCATGATTTGCTCAAAATGACACCAAATGTGGTGACGTGTCAAATTCAGGTCCAGAAAGTAAATGTGCAGTGAAACTGATAGCGCCAATGAAAAACACAACAAAAAAATTATTTTTTTTACAATAAGTAATGGGAAATTTGTTATTATATATTAACATCCCTTCCTAGGTCAATATTTTTATAAAATCTTTTTCCAACATGTATTAATGCACCTTTATACCACAACGCCGTTGAATTCTCAATTCTCATGGTTAGAAGGTAATTCATTTTTTTTTTTTTATAACAGCAGCTCTGACAGTCATGAAACTGCAAATCAGAGGTTTATATTACTGTGCTTGTTTAATACATTAACACTTCTATACTATCACCTCAATCACAGGGACTTGTACGGCAGGTGCTCCACATAGGCTAATAATAAACAGATTTTAACATGTGCTGTGATATAATCAATTATATGGTGAAGTTTTCTGAAAGGAGATGTTTATTTAACATTTATGGAAGGACCCACCAGTGCCAGCACTTCGTAACAGTCAGAGGTAAAGCTGTAACTAAGTTGTCTGCCACGGGATGCCATCATGCCATCAGGACTTTTAAAAAGTCTTATAAATAAAAATGAAAACAATTAATGCAAATATTAATGCATCCCACTGAGAGTGTATTGTCCTTTGCATCTCTGTCGCCATATTCCTGTCCATACCGAACTTGAATCTTACAGCACAAAACAAAACCAAGAATCCCTCTCAGCACTGTACACATAACCGCTAATGGGTGCTATTGCTAAGTAACAATGCATTTAACTGAAAAGGGCTGAAACGTTCACATCGTTAGCTCTTTAACGGCTGGCGTCACTCAGCCGCAGCAGCCACCATAAAAGAAGAGAAAAGGAAGAAAGCCATGTTCAGGCATGACCTCTCATTTGGTGTCAGGGCAATGGCCATGGCCTGTCCTAGCACTAACTATTGTCTGTTCCACTTGACTTATGAGAAACATGATCAGTAGTGTGCTCAGATTAAAAAAAGAAAAGAGAAAAAAACATGCAGTCTTGACAGTGAGCACTGAACTCGTATAACATATCTGATATAACGCCTCAGAGATGATGAAAACAGGATCAAACATGACACTGGTGGACTTAGACAGGGCATACGAGTGCATATAGCACACTTTGGCATTCAGAAAGAAAGAAGGAAAAGAAAAAATGTCCACATCAAAAGATCTGTCTTTTGACTACTGCACTGAGAATTTAGCTTGTTTTGACAAGCATCATTTTTTCTTTTTTTTCTTTTTTTTTTTTTAAGGAAACTACACAAACCATGGTGTAAAATGCCGGGTTGTTTGAGCAAGCAACTATTACATGTTATAATTGTAAAATATTTGCCCTCTTTTCCCCAGCTTTGAAGTCCAGGTCCTTATCTATTTTTGTCCTCAGGTGCTGTTGGGACTTGATTTATAGTAGCCTTACAAAGACACACAAATTACACAGTTCATAAAGCCCTGCACCACAAGAGCAAGGATCGCCACTCTGGAGACTCCTAATTGCATCTGTGGACAAATCCAAATAATGGGTACTAACCGTTTTCTTCCTCCTCTCACACGGTGTGAGAGGAAATACACAAAATACTGGTTATCTGATATACACAATTTGTCATAATGGGCCACAGACAAATTTAGATGGAGTTGATGGATCTGATGATTAATCACCACACCTTAAGAGAAGGAAAAAAAAAAAGCATTGAATCTCATTCAAAATTTCTCACGCTGAGGTTCCAGGGATTTTTAGAAATGCTTAAGGAAAGTTTTCTAACAGTTTTCTTCATATTTGATTTGCAAATGTGAGGCTAATTCAAAGTGACTGTGTTATGACTGAAGTATGACTGAAGGATGACAGTAAAGTAGCTCCAAGATCAAGATCGTCCCATCCAAGATTAAACTGCCAAGTTTGAGAGTGTGGACCTTTTATAATTTCGGTTAGAAAAAATCGTGTTGGTGGTGTTTCGAAGTATGTAATGTTAAACAGTTTGGAAATTAGTAAATGTAGATACAAAAAAATTAGTAAAGACACTTTGATTTTAGTCTGTGTCAAAGCCTTTCACTGAAAGGTTGAAAAAACAATGTTAAGGTCCAAAGTGAGCTTCAGAGGAAGGTGTGTCTGTTCAGCAAACTGATTTGCCCTGAGGGAACTCGTAAACACAGCGCACCATTCCTCATGGGTGACTGTACCATGTGACTCTAGGAGAAGGTGCTTTAAAAAGCAGCCAGACCCATCAGGAGGAAGCAAAGGTAATCATATGGTGTCTGGTGGCGCCAGCCAAGAGGCTCTGCACTGCACAGCAAACCGAAACTTTGGTACAAAACTCCACGGTGAACTGGAGAACCAAGACACATCTAGCAGTTCCAGATTTTGGCAATGAAAAGTCGCAGCAGCTTCACTGGCTCCGAGTTCTCAGAGGAGGAGTTGGAGCTCAGTCTGGAGGCTCAGGTAGATGATGACGCCGTTGACAGTGGCCGGAAACATTCCTACACTGACAGCGCAAGTCCCAGCAGCACCCTCAGTGAGGCAGAGGAGAGTCGACCGAAGAAACGCAGCAGGCCAGTGCGCTCCAAGGCCCGTAGGATGGCGGCCAATGTGAGGGAGAGGAAGCGAATTCTGGATTACAACCAGGCCTTCAATGCACTGCGTGTGGCACTCCATCATGACCTGAGTGGCAAACGCCTTTCCAAGATAGCCACGTTGCAGCGTGCCATCAACCGCATCTCAGCGTTATCCGTGTTTCTTAGCAATAACCCACCCAACGGAGCCAGCAAAGCCTGCAACCACCGGGAATGCCATGGACAACCTGGACAAGTGTCCCCGACCCATCTAGAGCCCCAGGGGTACATGTCCTGGGAACAACCACTGGCGCACCAGATGCAGATGCACAGACTGCCTTCAGAGCAGCAAGTTTACATGGACCATTTGAGACACGTGGGTTCTACCTGTCCGCTATCACCACACTATTCTTGCTACTCTCCCGATGTCCAGCTTTATGCGACAGGTGGATCCTGTGGCAGTCCTGCCAGTGACAACACCAGTCCCCCTCGGTATGGGCGAATGGGTGACGGGTTGGGCTTCCAGGCTGGGGTTTGGGGATCCTGTTCTCAGAGCTATGTGGACGGGCATAGTGAGGCAACTCAGACTCTACCTTTCTCTTGGCACATGGGCTATCTCCAGGAGACAGGTCCTCAACACTGCTATCCAATGTTATGACACATTTTCTGAGGGAACTGTGATAAAATGAGATGAGGACACTGTGTAGGTGAAATCTCTAAGTCATAACCTGATCTGAAGCTACGACACCGGACAATCACTTGTACAATGAATAAATTTTTCAAATGTTATTAGAATTGAGTTTAAAGCTAGTGCTTTATGAATGAATAGGTGAATTATGACCCAGTATGTCACATTGCTGGCCTTACAATCTAAAACCTCAAAAACACACATGGATGTAGAGGTAAATAAAAGTGTTATGAAATGTACCCATGCTGGAAAGGCTCAGGAATCACTGACTGTATGAAAAGGAAGATACTCACTGTTATTGTAAATATATTGATCTCTGCTTTCTAATAAAATCATACAAAATAAAGTGAACTGAGTTCATGCTTTGGTGTTATGATTATAAAAGTTTAAAATGTTTTAGGTTTAAGAAAACGTATAAAAATCTAATTCTTTTAATAATTTCTCAAGGGACGAAACCTCTCCATGACTATTTAACTGCAGCAAAAAAAATCCTATGCACATAGAAACCGCAATTCAAATTCAATCGAATGCAAATTCAAACTCATTTTTATCAATCTCAGTGCTTCTGCACGCACTCTTGTCTGGTCTGTTCATGCAAATATGTCTTTTCAAGACGGATTAAGGCACCAAACAGAACAGCAGTCCAACCTGCCGTCACTAGTTTGGTCTGTTGAGTCTGCTGGGGGACTCCCTCTCTCTGCGTGTTAATGAAAGCAAACAACGTTAATGTCAGACCATTAGCATTCGCCGACAGACAGATTTATGAACTCTCAGGAAGGAAGCAGGAAAATCCTCTGGTTGCCTGAGAAAACCCCTCTCCTGTATGCCATACAACACAGCCTGCTGGAGACCATATCCCAGAATGTTCTGAAAAACACCACGAGAAGACTTTCATGGGACCACAGGTGAAATTTCATATTCAGTTTAAAAAAAAAAAAAAAAAAAAAAAAAAAAAAGTTGGACCTGGTGTGAGGGGAGGAATTGATGAGTTGAGGTGTAGGAGGTACTGGCTTCTTTCTCATCGTTTTTTTTTTTCCCGGAGGTTACCATGAATCATGGAAGTCCCTGACTCATCCGAATCGTGCTGAGTGACAAATGAAGGTGACGACATGTCTTCTTTTCATGCCCACTATGGCTGACGGCCAGGACAGCCGTATAAATAATGCCGGCTGCTTGTTCCGCTCTATGAAATACTTTACGCCCATTAGTAAATTTTTGAAAAACATTTAACGGACATGAGTATGTTTAGCAACTGTCTGTGAGCGACTGAGAAATAAACAAAAACATACTTCACAACTTCCTCACAGCTCACAAACTAGCGTATAAACAGTTTGCTGATGGATATACGGCAACGACTTGGAAAAGGCTGCGATTGTTGTAATTTAGACTTTCTAATGCCGTGAGTCAGTAATAACGCTTACACATCAACCCCACAGCACACAACTCTGTCCGCCTGACACGCCTCCATTACGTCTTCCGTCTCCTGAGCTGGTAGAGATATACAAGCAAGAAAATGTGTGTCATGGGAACCCAAATGGTGAACAATGACTCATTTGGCTAATCCAGTTCACTGAATATAAAACGATGTGCATGAACAAGTTTACATTTTACATTTTATACAAATGTCAGGAGCAATATCACAGCCATTCCAAAGATTCCCATGGGGGAAGGATGGCTTTCATCTCTCCCCTGAACAACACTGATCAATCCATCCGCCTGTTAGATCATGTACAGAGAGTTCACCTGTCTGAAAAGAGGAGAAAAAAAAAAAAGCAGCAACTGCCTTTACGTGTGTCACAAGAAGTACGATTTAGCCGTCACCCTCCCAGTTTGGTTGCTATTGTGCCACAGAGGTCTGGTTTTTAAGTACCTATACTTACTACATTTCAAAAGAAAACTCTCTACTTTTCACTCGTTCTCTCTCCACTTTCACCCTAGTTCTTTATAATCATATAATCACCTCTAATATTTGTCAAATACTAGTCATTTGTGACTTTCTGGCATCAGACAGCTTCAAGGAGTTGATCTAAATTTCTAATAAAATTAAACTTTAACAGAAGTTACAGAGAGAATGAGACCTAATACACATCACTGTAAACTATCTGCTGCTATGTACACTTTGTATTGTTAGAGCTAGCGAACATTTGAGAGATTAGGAATAAAGCTGTTAGTTAGCCTCAGCTTATGTTTTCTAATATTCCTTGGAGAAAGAGGTGCTTATTTACCAGCAGTAACTAAAATCATTTAGCTGACAAAACGTGACTTTATCTTTCTTGTACTTCAAGGAAATGTAAGAGACTATATTTTCTACTTTAATCTTGAGTGAAGAATGTTAAGCTGTGCCTCAATGTTTACCACAAAATTAATTTAGATGAGTTGCACTTTTACTTAAGTAAAAAAAATGGGTAATTTACCACCTTTCAGGTAGTGAATAGGAATTGTCTATGTCTACACACTGGAAGACAAATCGAATAACAAGCGAATAAACATTCATGCTGTAATGTCTGTCCTGGGGATATTTTCTTGTGCATTGACTTTTGCAGGCAGTCAGTTCAGTGGGCTGCTCAGTCACACATAAATCAGCGCACAGCAGTGAAAATGGTGAATCCTCAGACCGAATGCAGTCAGTGGAAAAAGTAACACTGCGCTGCGTCATAGACAAGGTGTGAAATAAATGACATTTATAATGGGAAGGGTTACGATTAATCATAGCCAGTTCTGTTCACGCAAGGATGAATGGATGTAGAAGTGGAACGTCATGTAACCGCTCAAAGGTGCGTTATATAAACTATGAAACTTCGTGTTATTGCTATGCTAAATCGATTATTCAGTTGACTATTCAGATAAACTGATGTTTAGATACATGCACTGTGTTATTGTGTTCATACTCTCAAAGCAACTTATAAGTGTTGATTTACAAGATCTTTCCAAACAGTTACCACGAGACAATATTTCCAATTTTATGATATGCAACACAAAAAACCTTATTTAAACACTATATTTTGAACTACTTAAAGACAATCCAGTGCAAAAATACGAACCCCATGGTTTTATTGAAGAAAAAAGAAAAATGTATCTCTATTTCACAATATGTCTATAGGAAAAATATAATTAGATATATTAGACACATTATGCAAAGAAATTATTCCAAGAAGTTGAATATAAAACAGATATGGCAGAAAGACGGAGGTGTAAATATTATTATTGAAAAGAGATAAAGAAGATACAAAGAGCTTAGAGACAATTGCACATTGGACATACAAGTTATTTGACTATACATATGTATATATGTGTATATACAAGAGAAACTTTTAGATATCTTTATATACAACGCAGTTTCTTTTTTTACCTTTTTGTTACTTGTGATAATGCAGGAATATATGTAAATGAATAAATACTAATTGTATTGATGCTATAGAGGTTTTTTGTTCTGTGTCATGTGTGCGCATACTTTTGCACTTAACTGTACTAATGCTAATAGTAACATGAATGCTAACAAATACTGCAAAATGACATCAATATTTATCAACAACAAGAACAATAATAATTTATTTACTTAAAGAAGTAACTGCTATGAATACGCTTCCTTATTTTATATTGTATATATATATATATGTAACCATTCATCTACATCTGCAGATCGTCTTCATTTATAGAACTTTAAAATAAATGTATAGAATAAATTTGGGAAGAAATATTTGACCCCAGATTTCGTCCTTTCTCTCACTTCGAGCCACCAGGTGGTGACATGACACTGTAGTAAGGAGCGCCAGGCTCAGCCACGCTACACCAATCAGAGCTCATAAAGTGCATTTAACTGAACACTAGCATCATAAACCCATCATAAACACGGCGAGATGTGTCTCCCGGATGAAACTGACCAGTTTCAGGGTTATGTGAGTCAAGGAAAAGCAAGCCTGCTTTAAACCCACTGTACGTCTTGTGATCACATGACGACAGAATCTCAAATATCAGCTGCCCAACACAATATGGTCAAACATTTTTCAGACGTATTATAGTCTGAAAATAAATGTAGCACTCCTGATGGTGTGAAGGAGCTACTCCATTGTTCTTTTGGGTGTAGAGTTGATTGCATCTGTTGTTATCTGTATCTGTTTAGTGCTCCAGATAGCCGTATCTCTGTCTGTATTTTTATATAAACCAGGATCGGGAATGGCCCAAACTAGAAGAGGCTTTTTTTTGTTTGTTTATTGTTTGTTTCTTTGTAATTAAATAAGAACCCTACAACGAGGAAACTATGGAAAATGCTGGGGAAAAAAAAACCCTGATGTAGAAATGTCAGTGTCAGCATGGTGTATGAATTCTGCCTCTGACAGTTCCTTAGGCTCAGCTACATCACTCCACTTCATAATTGGTCTCTGGTTATTATTTGTGTTTGTATCTGCCCGTGATTATTTTTTAAATGAATTTACATGGTTTTATTTCCTGAAATATAAACAAACTAGTAGCCTAATTAAACCACCACAGCCCTGACCACACCGTTATTAATGATGAATCAATGCTGTAAATTCATTATAGAGCATGTACTATATCCATAGTATTAATGCAGGAAGCAAGATGTTTTTTTTGCCTATATCCATGATGTCCTTGATGTTTTCATTGTCCCCATTCCTTGGCTGATGTATAGCAGACTTTCAAGAGAATTGGTCTTGGGCTACTGTTTTTTCTGCTGCTCCTGTGGATGTGTACAAGTGACAAATTACCCTGTTCCTGGTGCGATATGGAACCCCCACTGTGCTCAGCTCTGCCATTAGTCGCCATCTCCTGCCTTCTCCAAGCAGCAGGAAGGTCATCATCCAGGCAGCAGCCTCACACATCAGCACTCAACATGTGGGAGGCTTGGCAGTGAATGTTTTCAATTATGTAACAGATTAGGGATCAAATCTTGATTGGGCACATCATAAATAAGGCAAATGCACTCACCATTATATATAGGCAACTCTATATATGATAAAGTTGACTCTTATTATTATTAGTGTTTATTATTAAGACATGCTCTCCAATGAATTTCCTTTGGCATTGTGTGTTTCTCTTTCATTTTTTCTGTGGCCTTCACTGAGAGTTGAACTCAGTTTTTACTCTCATGCAGGTGGGCACATGAGGTCAGATATGAAACTTGTGGGACAAAGAAAGCCCACGTTCATTAGAAGAGCATATAGGACATGGAGGTTTGCTCATGTAGAACTGCATGACACAATTACTGCATTCATTCAATCATCTTGTAGAGATGTAATCAAATACAAGTACATAATTTGGAATGAACAGATAACATGTTCTGAACAGATACAAATACAGATATACAGGAGGTGCACATTTATTTTGGTTTTTTGATTGCTAGTAATGTTCACAGTGCATCTGGTTGAGAATAGAGGTGTGCATCGGGACTCGGATCCTATTGGGACGCCAAAAAAGAAAAAAGAAAAAAAAACCCTTTGAGTAGGAGGTTTTTACTCTCATGCGGGTGTGCGAGTGGTCTGATATAAAGCTCAGAGAGAGAAAGAAACACCACAATCATTAACACAAATGTGCAATGGTGCAAGATGCATTTACAGTTCACACATTCATCCTCATTCTTAAATTAGTCTGTTTGGTTGTATATATTTTTGGAAAGAGAACCAACTAATTTTGTTGGGAAATATTGTGGGCAGGTACAAACAAATGACTGCGTGAGAGGGAGTAAAATAACAGTTCCATGCACATCTCTCACTGAGACCAATTATGAACTGGAGTAATGTAGCTGAAGAACTGTCAGAGCCAAAACTCATGCACCAAACTTTTTTCTACCTCAGTATAATAATAATAAAAAAAAACTTTCCAGTTTAGGTCACACCCACTTTGAGATTAAATCCAAATATGAACACAGACTGTGGAACTATATTACAGGACTTTATCAGTGTTGAAATTACTAATTCAGATATCAGAAACTAGAACTAAATAAATTCATTAGAAAACATTGTGGGCATAGATAACTGATGCACACTAAGATGGATGTCCAGTAAGCAATAAGAGTCCTTTACATCTTAAGAGAGTACACTCTTTTTCTGGTCAGTTCCTCTATACTTTGTTATTGAGAGCTTCTGAAGTACAGTCTCTCTCTTTCTCTCACTCTTGGCTTGCTTTCTCGTCTCTGCCTTTGCCTTTGTTTCCTCCCTGCTGTCTACCGAGGCAGCCTCGTCCAAAAAAAAAAAAAAAAAAAAAAAGACACACTAGGAGTAGGGATTATATTTGAAATGGCCACCACAATACTGTGGTATATATCATTTAACAGAGTACATCCTAGTGAGAACACACAACAGCTTGATGTCTGCACTTAATATACCTCTAGAGCAGAGTTCAGTTTGTGTGCCTGCATTTGTTAATGTGTTTACTTCTGAATTAGGACTAAACACTTCATTTCCATTAAATCTATCTCACTTGTCTGAGGACAATTTATGGGACAAAGCTATAAATATTTAATCATGGCCTCTGGCCAGAGTCATAAATATCATTTAGCACAATAAGCCTGTAATGCCTTGGTGACGTTAGGATTAATTTCTCGGTAGTACAATTGCTGAGAGATGTATCTGTGTGTGTGTGTGTGTGTGTGTGTGTCTCATGAATGTCTGGATTGATATAGGTCGTTAAAACCCCCAAAAATTTAATGTACAGTGCCTTGCATGCGTATTCACCGTACTTGAACTTCTCCACATTTTATAAAACATAGAAGTGAAATGATATGTCAAGATTTTACATAAAATAGCCCATATTATTAAAGTGGGGGGAAATCAATATATTTTGCATAATTACAAACAAATAAAGTAGTTTATCCAGTCTGTGGTAGCAGATCGCCATCAGAAGTCACTGAATGGAGTGTGGAAATTAAAGTGTCAAATAATCTCAATATAAATACACCTGTTCCTGGAAGAACACAGAGATTGTTAGAGAACAAACCTAAACAACCAGCATCATGAAGACCAAGGAGCTATCAAAATAAACCCAGAAAAGTATCAATCAGGGTTTGGTTATAATAAAAAATAAATAAATAAATAAATAAATTCAAAACATCTCATAGAGCGCCATTAAATCCATTATTAAAAAGTAGAATGAATATGCACAACAGCGGCTCTGTCTATGGGAAGCCGTTCACCTAAAGTCAGTGACCGGGTAAAGTGGACCACCATAGCCTGGACACTCCACAAAGTTGAGCTTCATGGAAGTGTGGCAAGAAGGAAGCTATAACTGAAAAAAAGCTGTATGAAATCCTGTACCTTGTGATGTAGCAAATGTGCAAAAAGGTTTTCTGGTCTGAGATTTTAGACTTGGCATAATGTATTACGTTTGGTGGAAACCAAACACTGCAGTTCAAGCTGAGAACACTATCCTTACTGCAAAGCATGGTGGTGGTAGCATATTGTGGGGATGCTTTTCATGAAGCTCTGAAAAGAAATTTGCTGTTCACCAGTGGTCTCCATCCAATCTGACAGAGCTTGAACAATTTTGTCAAGAAGAATGCTCAATAATATCAGGATCCAGATGTGAAAAGATGCTAAAGACATATAGATGGGTCCATAAGTATTTGGACATTGACAATTTTTGTAATTTTGCCTCTGTACTCCACCACAATGGATCTGAAATGACGCAATCAAGATGCGATTGAAGTGTAGACTTTCAGCATTAATTCAAAGGGTTTAACAAAAATATCGCATTAACCGATTAGGAATTACAGCCATTTTTTTTTCCACAGGCTCAAAAGTAATTAGGCAAACTAAGAATTATAAATTTTAGGATTATTTTTCATAATTGGATGCAAATCCTTTGCAGTCAATGACTGCCTGAAATCTGGTACCCATGGACATCACCAAATGCTGAGTTTCCTCCCTGGAGATGCTTTGCCAGGCCTTTGCTGCAGCCGCCTTCTGTTGCTGCTTGTTTGTGGGTCTTTCTGCCTTTAGTTTTGTCTTCAGTAAGTGAAAAGTATGCTCAATTGGGTTGAGGTCAGTGAGTGACTTGGCAATTTAGGAACATTCCATTTGTCTGCCTTAAGAAGCTCTTGGGTTGCTTTCGCGGTATGCTTTGTGTCATCGTCCATCTGTACCATGACGTGCCGTCCTATCAGTTTTGCAGCAATTGACTGAATCTGAGCAGAAAGTATAGCTATATACAATTCAGAATTCATCCGGCTAAATTAGGCAAAATTACAAAAATTGTCACCATCCAAATATTTATGGACCTGACTATATATCAGAAGACTTGCAGCTGTAATCATAGCCAAAGGTGGTTCTACCATATACGACCCCTGGGTCAATACAGAGCCAGACAGCTTCACTATGTGCAATGTAATAAAAGGAAAAAAAGTTAACACACTGTTTTGGATTTCTGAGTTGAAAATAAATGTCTAAGTGTCAGATATAATTTCTTTTTCCATGTATAAATGCTTTATCTTTGTGACGGACGCATTTTAGGGAAGTTCTCCTATGGAAAGAAGGCTAATACGGTGTGTGTTGAATATTACAGTATATCACAGAAACAAATATACGTGCATACATAATGACTCACATTCATCACTTTCCACCCAGGTGGATGGCGATGAATATTCAGAGAACATTACAGCCCCAAATTCTCTCTCATCAGGGAAAGATGGAATTGCGGTCCTGAATGTCTCGAAAAACTGCTACGCCCCATTCATCAACGTTAATTTACATGAAGACGTACAAGTTCGGGGTCATGATTGTTGTGCTTGCATCCATAACAGCATGACACGAAATCTATTGGCCATCAAAGCACAGCGGCACAGAGGCATAAATTAGAGTTATTAGGATGCACGGACTGCTTCATACCGAGGACAATGTACACTGTAAAGTATTAAATATGCATGCTATATTCCACATGTTAATATTATGTATGTTAAATCCTTAGCTTTAAGCAATAATAATAATTATTATTATAATTATATAAAATTATACAGAAACAATAATATATTCTTATAATAACATAAAATATATTATTATATTATAATAACAATTTTTATTGATAATAATATACATTAATGAACAATAAACAATGCAGAACTCATTTCCAAACTCATATATTAATGGAGGAGAACAGAGAATGAATTGTGTGTACTGTGTACAGTTAGATTTAAATATTTATTTCTTTAGCTCAGCAGGAAAAAGCTCAGTTAGCTTGGGAAATTATATAAAGAGGGAAAAGTCGATAAATTGCTCTGGAAAACCCATTCTTCACGGACAAGAAAATAAATCTTACCACGACAGCCGTCAAGGTCCTCAATATACAGAAGAAAAAAAAACTAAAGCTCACTTTAACCAGGTATTTACCCAGCTAGTCTACTTATGTAATAGCATTATTAATGTGCCATTGTGACATTAAATATATACAGTCTATGCCATCTCAAAATGTGATTCGTTAACCTTAAAATGAAATACACTGTCATTTCGCACTGTATCCACTCAGCAATTATTTGATGCCTAGAAAGTAGGCTTTTCAAACGTCTTCATTTGTCAGCAGAGAGCACATAGGTTCAAAAATAATGATGCTGTGTCCACTGGTCTCTGAATATTTTCTCAAAAATCTAGTCATTTATAAAGTGAGAACTGTCAGTTAAAACCCAAACGAATCATGATTCCACTTATGCCATTCTGAATAATACAATTATTTTATTAAAAAAAAAAAAAAAAAAAAAAAAATTGTCCCTGAGCGAAAAATTACATAGCGCTAGCTGTGAGCTATTATTACATTTATGCTGATGATATACAATTATATTTCTTACTTCAGCGAGATCGAGCAGCACAGTAGAAGAGAAAGCTGTGTCAAAGACATAAAAGCTTGGATTAATAGGAAAGTTCTTCATAATTCTGAGAATTCAGAAATACTGAAGTTAGGTCACAATTCTGCCTGAAATATAGCTTCTCTAGAGAGCGTCGGCTTTCTGAAAGACACCTCTACAGTTACAGTTGGTGTAACTTTTAATAAGTGTTTGACAGGACCGTGTGATGTCAAATGTTTTCCGGCTGTAAGTTGGGGGACAACGGGGAAGAAAAAAAAAGAAAAAAAAAAACAAAACAAAAAAAAAAACCACAAAGATAGTGCTGATGAATAAATTAACCTTGTTAGCCAGCAAATAGGAGGAGATCTAAAATATTTCATTGCCAATATTCCAACACTGCTTTGTAACTGAACATGTCATCTTCCACCAGTATGCAACGTGACATCCCACTTTAATTGTACAGTCAAGTCGTATCAGCACAAATTCTCTTGATTTTCTGCTTTCAAAGCTATGGCGAAGGTGAACAACCTCCTCATCTCCAGATCTACATTTCATCTGCATTACTGGTAATAATAAATCTTTATCTATTGAGCAAGCTAGGCTAGGTAGTTAGTGATCTTGTTATGATTACTGTGTCATGTGTTATACAGTAGCATTAAAGAACCAAGTTAAGATGAAAAATGCTTCTGTTCAACACTAATCATATATTCATTTTAGAAA
The DNA here is from genome assembly GCF_027358585.1 of Pangasianodon hypophthalmus. Taxonomy (NCBI): domain Eukaryota; kingdom Metazoa; phylum Chordata; class Actinopteri; order Siluriformes; family Pangasiidae; genus Pangasianodon; species Pangasianodon hypophthalmus. The sequence goes on along the minus strand of NC_069726.1, from coordinate 3,391,978 downwards.
TTTATTCGATTGCACAGAAAATTATAACTACATGGAGTTTTTCCACTTTCTCTTAAGAAGCTGGAAGAGATGAAAATCTCTGTATTTGTACTGACCATGTGACAGACATTTGTCACGGTGGCATAAAATACTGGTTCAAGAAAAACACAAACGTATGGAACGAGGAAGTGGATGCTATGTGTAGGCTTCATGGGTATTTCGCAATAATGCTTTTTCACAGAATCTGGATTTCTGGATGAAGGTAAAAGCTTAGGCTCCTAATGATATTTTGAAGCAATTTAGTGCTCCTTGAAGGAGAAAAAAACTTTCTGGTTTCAAAAACAAATTTTGGGTTATTGCAAAGGTTTTGCCGAGTTTTACTGATCTAGCATGCAACCGGGCATAGTTATCGATCAATGACTGTGTAAAATTTCCTTTTCTGAGTGCTTACTGGATCCTGCTGAGGACAGACTTTGATACAGAAGCCAGACAGCAAATCCTGACAGTGTGTAATTAATACCTGAGACAAAGAGGCCTCAGGATGAGGGACTGAGCATCCCGTTGATGCTCCACCTGGCAGAGACACACACCACAGTATTCAGAAGACACTTAGTGGTCTAATTACAGATAAGACACATTCATTAACGGTCCAAATCCCTGCCATATGGGTCTGTATTGGCCAATTCTGAGCCACTCACTCGTCTCTGGAACCAACAAATTGGTCTGCTCTCAGAAGTGCTATCTAAATGCAAACACCGAGCAGCCCTTCAGAATATTAAACAGCCGTCCTGGGTCTTTGCTAAGTGAACAATGTAATTTAGCAGGGTATTTTTCTTTGTCCTGGGCTTAATAATTCCAATTCTCATTCTCCACATAGCTTTGGCTTTAATGAATTGAATATTCCTGGGAGATTGCTCCATAAAACAGTCTGTGAGAAGTGGGAAGGCTGACCTTTCTGTGCTTTCAGCCATTATCCAGACCTGTCTCACATCACCACAGAGTACAATTAGTCAGTAATCTACATATGGCGCCATGCATTGCTTTATTGGCTCTGCTTGCATGGCTCTCGATCAGCAAAGGTGTATCCAGGGTTGACAGGTCTGCGTAACAAAAACAATGGGCGATTGGCCATTCAAAAACTTCAGTGCTTCAGAAAAGCATTTGCTCTACCATGAGTCTAGAAAGCAAAATTGACCAGGATGAGAGGGGCATACTTTACCTTCCCTGTCAATCACAGCAGCACTAGACAATTGTGGGTGTCTGTGAGCTCATGTATGTGGAATAGGGTAGATAGAGTGTGATACACTGCCCTGTGATGGAGCATGACAGGAGTTCAAAAAGTTGTTTGGCTGGCTTGACATGTCTTGGAGGAAGCATGTGTTAGCCTTCATCCTCTCCCATTGGTAGCTGCCGTATGATGGGGAGAGCTGGTTGGTGGGTGGGAATTGGCCAAGACAAAATTGAGAAGAAATCAGGAGTGAAAGAACAACTATTTCAGCTCCAAAACACAAACTTTGACCCTTTCAAAATCTATGTTAAACTCAAAAATCATTACAACAATTAGTAAATATAACCTCGGACCATATAAGTAAAGAATAAAACCCTTGCTGTTCTAGGAAAACAATCAGTGATGGGGTGCTGTCATGCATCCTGCTTAGCTACAACACAAAGTACATTGACTGTAAGTGCCTCAAAGCTAATTATTTTCCAATAGGTCCCAAAGTGTTTTATCGACACAGCATACTTTTTCATACATTTATTTTTACATCGTGTTGTGGATCATCTGCGAAACAAGTTAGGTCTTCTTTTTCTCTCTCTCTTGACGTCACCTCACGAGTTATGACATAGCCCTTTAATTTATACTCAATCACTGCTGTAAAATACATTTATTCCATGCTTATGAATGTGCTTTAATGGTCCCTTGTAAGTTCCCTTCAAATAAAGTGTTAAGAGGCTATTTTTTTTTTTTTTATTTTATATGCAATTTACGTTAAGGTAAGAGACCTCAAAATAGAAAATTGAGAGCAAAAAACACTTCATAAACTTAGTAGCACCAAATATTAGTAGCTCCTCACCACTATATAGTATGTTTTACTACACTATGCATACACATTTAAAAAAAATTATTTGAAAGAACTGATAAAGCTTTTTTTGTGGCCTCTCCCAGGCTAATCATGTTTACCTGATCTACTCAATTATATTAGACACCAACAGTCAACACATCAATTTTAGGGAAAAAAATTATTGGCTATTTTGCCATTTTCATTGTGTAACACTTCCCATTCTCATTTTCCTGTAGCTTCTTTGATTCTTCTGTGATTTTTCTTTGCTCAATAAAATAGTTTGCGAGAAGTAAGAATGCTGACCTTTCTGTGCTTTTAAGAGAATAGGATGTAAGTAAAGTAGCCTGCTCCTATACGCCTGGCTTTTACATGACTCCCTAATAACCTTATTTATTAGGCATATATTTGATTTTCTGCAATGGAAAAGGGTTTTGTTGCAGTTCTGTTGGCAGTCAGATGGATTTGAATAGAATCTGCCTACCAGAGAAAAGGAAAGAAATAAAAGAGCCAGTAAAGCTTTGTGCATGACAAGTCAGGTAGCACTTTGCACTTCAGCTGTTTACTGTAGCGTAGTTTTACAATATTAAGGCCCAGACAGTTGCACAAGTAAATTAAATAGAGAAAAAAAGCTGGGGTTTTATTTTCTGAGGCAGTACAATTGAAAGCCTAAGAGCAATTGATATCCTGGAGAAAGCACTGGGCTGGCAGAATTTTCTAACCGAGTTAATGTCAAAAAAGACAGATTACTTCAGGTGGTTTCAGAGGACCACAATCCAATATCTCCTGAAAGCCAAGCACAAACTATGAGTTAACTTACATGGAGCGAGGAAGCCTGAGTTCTGTTATACAGTGAATATTTTAATATGTTATTAAGACAGAATATTTAAAAGAACAGATGAGCAAAAAAACAGATATACATAAGGTTTCCCCTTATCCAAAAGTTTTGCACTGAAGCTATGAGACTAATGTAGGCAACATGTAACAGACAACTCTCTCATACCATTTTTTTTTTCTTTTATAAATACATGCCCAAATCTTTATATTTCTGTTACATAAGGAATAAGACACAAAAAATTACATTTACAGCTGTTACAAAATGCTGACACTGGAGACCCCTTCCACGAACGCTAAATAAACGTCTCTTCACCTATTTCTTCTTAAATAACAGCAAGTTTTTTAATCTATTTGTCAAGGATACCACGTTCATGTCACAGTTCCCATGGTTACAAGTGCATGTGCTTGTTTTTGTTAATGTCCTGGTTTGAGTTTTTTTCAAACTCTGGTGCCGAGTTTTGCTTTAAAAATACACAAAATGGGAGCTGTTAATTGACATGATTTTTTCAGGGTGATGTTTTGACATAACTGTGTATCGTGTATTCCTTGTACTGTTTTTTTTTTTTTGTTTTTTGTTTTTTTTTAATATCTGGACATTTGATATCTGCTGTATATATGTGCGTATAAATGGAAAAGCAATAAAAATGGACCCAAGGGAGAGGGAATAGTCTTTATATACTTTAACAATTCGAAGCATAACCGCTTTGGATTGCCTCTACTTCTCGGCTCCTTACTTTACATTTCTACTCTGGCACATTTCTGCTCTAAACTACTTGTGCTGCTGAAGCAATTTACTTTGGCTGATTGATGGTGCCGAGACGCCGTATGCTCATCCTGCTCTGCGAGCTGGCACAATGCAGTTAGAGAGAATAGTGACTCTGCCGTCTGAATGCAGGCCGAGCCACGAGACTGATGATGTGTCTGGACTACGCAATTTATTTCTCTCTTTATACCAATCTGCACTGTGTTATTATATAGTACCATGGGTTATATAGTTTGCCCAAAGACTGGAGCAACTGCATTTAAAGACACATTTACCCTTTTAGGCACAGATCCAGAATTTCAGCTTATTGCATCTTAAATATGTTCATAAAATGTATATATTTCTATTTAAGCCCCAGCCCACTAAAAAGAAAAAAAGTTTTGCCTTCACTGGTCAGTATTCTGATTTTTGAGGTATTTTATTGTGACTCCGTAAGTCTCTAGAGAAACAATCAACAGACCAAGGATAACGCTTAACACGATGCTACCACCATGCTTCATTGTAGAGATGATGATGAGCATTGTTGGGTTCCACCAAATATAACACTTTGTGGCAAGGCCAAAAAGCTCAATTTTGGTCTCATCAGACTAGAGAACCATCATGTATTTTGGTAAACTCCACACAGAATTTCATACGAGACACCACTCTTCCACAGAACCCAGGTTTGTAGAGTGTCCAGGCTATGGTTATCCTATGAACTTCTCCCATCTGAGCTGTGGATCTCTCCAGCTCCTTCAGACTTACTCCTGGGCTCTTGGTTGTTTCTCTGACTAATACTATTTACCTGGTCTCTGATTTTTGGTGCACTCTCCTCTAGGCAGGGTCACGGTTGGACCACATACTTTCTATTTTTTAATAATGGATTTAATAGTGCTCGAAGTTAAAATTTGGGATATCCGTTATAACCAAAACCTGCTTGATACTTTTCCAGAACGTTGTCATGGACTCATTTTGCTCCTTGCTCTTCATGATGCTGTTTGTTTAGGTATGTTCTCTAACAAACTCTGGGGTCTTCCAGGTCTTCCAACACTATAAAATGTGGAGAAGTTCAAGGGGGTGAAGGTTTATGCAAAGAACTACAGAATGTCAGCAGGTTTCATTTGATTCTGACACCAGTAAAAGACAAAAATAAATTTCACAATGGCTGGTTTATCGTCGTAACTGCTGTTACAGTCAATTTCAAGTGTCCTATTTTAAGCCACACAGCTCAACTACTTAATGACACATTTAATATTAAGTGCCACAAGATTCAGCTACAATATCTGCGCATGAAGCAGATGTGAAAATGCCCAGCTCGGTTTGCTGTCTCGCACCTGCCGTTCTGTTTATACGCTGAGCATGACGCATGGGTTCCTTCATTACTGTGCTCGGTTGACAGAGTGGCTCTGTTAATTAGAACAGCGGTGCGATATCTGAATGGTTAAGGCAAGACAGCATCTCACCTTGAGGGACGATTAGCCTCCAACGCTAATCTCACTGGCTGTTAGGGAGAAAAATGGCTCCAATTACACACATCGGGTCAGTGAGAACAGAGAGCACGGAGATCTGCTACTACATACACTTTATTATGTCTGAAATTCTGTCAGGGGTTAAAATAAAGAGATTCAACCACAACAATGTTATGGTTAAAAATCCAATCACTGTTTCATACCATTTTCCTGACAAAGCACTTCCTGTAAACAAAGAACAAGTTCATAAATGACATCAATTTCCACACTCGGTAATGAGGCGTATAATGCAACAGCCACTAATGAGAAACTTTGGCCCTAAGTGAGAGATAATACAGATACTTGCAATTAAATCACTAAAACAAGAGTAATTTCAGATCTAATTAGCGATGAGAGCCAGGAAATAAGAGGTTACAATTACAGTCTTGCATAAATCAGAGCCTAAAATCCAATAAAGCCAATGGAGTAGCTGTCACATTTAACAATGTGTCACCTGTGTTATCTAACTGTGACCACCTCACTATATACTAAACTCAGCCTGGACTCCTACAGCCACACCACGGACATGCTCAAAAGAAAAAAAGAAGAAAAAAAAAAAAAAAACAACTCAGGGTACTAAATTGTATGATTCCTTGTTGCTGTACCCTCAAGCATACATCTTTTTTGCACATTTAGTGTCTATATTTTACCTAGAAAGGTGTATATAGTGTACATTTGAAGCTTAAAAGTTAAGGTACATCATTGGACCATAATTAACATTTTAAAAGATCTAAAAGACAAGAGCATCAACCCGAGAAAAGTGCAGTTCAAGACTTGCTTTTCTAAGTGTGTCCACATCCAGACCACACCAAAAGTCTGAGAGCACTAGTGAAAATCCTTCTGTTTTCATTACAGAGTACATAGTACCATCTTTGACACTTCAAGATTGAATTCATAAGGCTCGCTCATTCTGAATGTTTCTAAATCCAGCTTTTATCTTAATCCCAAACAAAAAAAACAGGTTCTGGGTTTGACTGTCTGCTGGGGAAGACGGGAAAAAAACATGCGTCCTTGTTAAGTCACATATGTGGAACACACTGCTTGGATTTGAGGCCTTGGCACTGTGCTGAACACTTTAATAAAAAAAGGTGTTATCTTTTGCAGAGATTCTCAAACCTTTTGTAGCCAGAGAGCCCTTTAACTGTTTAAAAAAATTATGAACACAGTCCAGTTATTCCAATATTAGGCTCATTAACTGTATACAATAATATTTTGGCTATTTATTTGACACTAGAGTACTTTTGTCTGTCTTTCCACCAACAGAACACATTTTTATTTAAAAAAATGTCATTCCTGTTGACATTATTTACACACTAATTGCTTTTGAGTTATTGAGGTTTGGATGAAATCATTTCAGTTCAAACTAGTCAAGGAGGCAAATAACTAAAACAACTCAATAATAATTATAATAAACTTTGATGATGGTGGGTTGTGATTTCCACCACTGTAACAAAATTAAAAAATGGTGACCCCCCATCTATGCTTCACAGACCCCACTTTGAGAACCATGGCTCTAGAGTGCTATCTTGAGTGTGTTATCTAGAGTTATGTCGCTTGGGTTTTCAACAGATACTAAGAAAAAAAAAATCATACTATCTGGCTGTAATATGCAATAAATGCAATATTTTTATTTCTTCTCCGAGCTCTCCGGTTTGCTCCCACTTCCCCAAAACATGCCAGCTGGTGGACTGGTGACTCTAAACTCTGCATAGCTCAAGGTATGAATGTGTGTGTGCGCGCACAGCGCCCTGCGATGGACTAGCATCCCATCCAGGAAGAATTCGTGCATCCAGTGTTCCCAGATCCACCATGACTCTGACCAGAATAAAGTGGTTACTAAAGAATCAGTGAATGACATACTCGCTGACAGAACATCTGGGAAACCTAACACACTAATGTCCTGTTGTGATTAAATTAGGCAGCATGTGACTCAAATTCTGATTTCACTCTTCTTCAGTTAAAGTCTTATCATCTTAAATACATTATTGGGAACACGAACATAAAAAACACATCTTACATGGTCAGGATTTTTAACTGTTACTCAGAGGAAAACTTCCAGCACTGAGATTTTGGTACATGTGAATACAACACAACATTTTCTACTGCAGAAACTCTTTTTGATGGAGAAAGCTCTCAGGACTGCAATCTACTTCATTTTGCCGAGAGCGCGGCCCACACAGGAAGGTGAACAAGCTGTAATGAGAGGGACTCTAATGAGGACCGACGTGCTGTTACACCTCACGCTGCTGCAGCAGTCCCTGGGATGACGTGGCCCCTTATTAGAGAATGAAATGTCACCCAGCTCTGGAGGATATAAACACAGGCATTGCCGGTTTTTCTTGCTCTTCGCCCCGGTATACTCAGTGTCACTTTTATTCACCAGTGCCTGGAATTTGTCTTAGCTTGAAACAACAAACTAACTTGTTTTTACATATATGGTACGCTTTGGTACATTTTATAATATGCAAGTGTGGTATAAGTGCATCAAATAAGGAATAAAATGTTTCCTCTGGTGGCAAACTAACTGACTGTTACAAGGCACTGACACTGGAGACTCCTTCCATAAATGTTATATAAACAACATCTTGTAGAAAACATCACAATATCAATGATTATACGTTGTTTTTTATTACATAACAGGGTTTTTTTTTTTTTTTTTTTTTAAATCTTAGGTGTTTTAGGTTATGTGGAGCATCGGCCATAGAAGCATCGGCGTGAATGAGCTGTTGCTACAGAAACAATAACATATTAGCAAGAGCAGTCTGAACTACTGTTAGATTTGCTGTTATAGAAATCATTGGCACTGTGGTAGAAGTAAGGAATAAAGTATGCCATGTCATTCTGTTGTAGGAAAATAATCAACAACAGTTTTATGATGAAGCTGATTTGAAGCAGCCCAATAACGGCACATGAAGCCTTTAAGGGTTCTTCGATTGTTGCTCTGGAGGAACCCTTAAAGGTTGTATGTAGAACCCCTTGATAGAATGTATAGTTAAGGGTACAGTCTAGTATAGTCTATATAGTGAAGGGAATAGTCTTTTGAGGAGGCTAAGAACCCTTAACTATACAAAGGAACCCTTGAAGAACCCTTTTCCTTGTAAAGTGTATTACTGGTGCATCTAAAACTTTACTTTGATGTCTATTGTAATTAATCCAAAACATACGAGGATATGGAAAGTAAGTGATAAGTAACCTTGGCAGGTAGTGTACAGCTGTCTAAATATTCCTTGGTATACATGAAGTATAGTTGAATAAATGTTTTCTTTCATAAGGAAATGGATAGAGACAGGATTTGTGAAGTGTATCAGTCACTCACTTTATGTTGTTGAGGAGAGAAACTGTATGAACCAGACATTAGTTCCACATCTTCTGTATGTTATCTCATTAGTTCCAGTTACTAGATCTGAAATATCTGCAAATTTCAGCTTTATGACTGATGCATCATTGAAGGGGCTAAGATAAAATCCACCACAATTAGGTGATGCGTGGTTCACATCACTGATTAACCTGGGGTCTAGATGAGCGACAGTGTAGGATTTGAAATATGAGATAGGTTGGAAGTTTAAATATTTAATTTACGACACATAATTTTAAAATGTATGTAAATTAGGAAGATTGTAATTGATATAATTGAAGATTGTTATTGTAGACAGAAAGACATTTGAGTCCAGCTACTTTTCTTCAGCTATGTTTGTGAAATATTTCTTGGACATCTTGTTGCCTAATGAGGAAGGGAAAGGGACAGGTAGCTGTTTTTGTATTCAAATCTGCCAAACTGATCTCAAAGAAAATCCGCAGAAATTGTAATGAGTTCATTCTACTGAAATAGTTAGACGAGCTACAGCTTTTAACCCTGCCCCTTCCCTTGATTTTAACTGTTTATAGCTTTTCACACAAGTAATGTCTTTCAAGACAGAGAATATGAGGTCATGCACATGGTTCTGTAGTGTGGTTTGATTATATGATTGTAGTTACTGAAGATGAATGAATTACTGAATGTAATTGAGTTAAGGGTAGCTTTGCCACATCGCAGCTCTTAGCTCCTGAGCTCGGGTTACTGTCTGTGTGGACTGTGCTCACCATGTCCACCATGTGGATTTCTTCCAGGTTTCCTCCCACTTGTTCAGAATCTATCCTGGGAACACTGGGTGCAAGGCAGGAATACGACCTGGCTGAGATGTCAGTCCACTGAATGGATCTGACACACAGATTTGACACGTAGGAGCAATTTAGCATAGCCATTCCACCTACCAGCATATTTTAGAAGGTAAAAGGAGACCAGAGAACCCAGAGGAACCCCACACAGACACTAAGGGTAGGCAGCTTTACTCTTGAGTCTTTGAGAAAGAAAAATCTGTTTCTCCACAACTGGAAACTCATTCATTCTATCCAAGAGTGGAAAGAGTTCTGGGATAAAATACTGTAAATAAAAGAGGAAAATCAGCTTTTCTTAAATGCCCCCAAAACGAAAAGAAAGGCATTACAGCTTAGTTGGACAACAGAAAATAGACTGAATGACAGAAAAACAAATCCAAATGTTACGCTTTGTTGCCTTAATTGCATTTACATAATGTGAAATTTCCTACTGAGGCGATTAATTGTACCATTATTTGACAAGCAGCTCAGTAAGCTTTTTGTCAACATTCAAAAGAATATGCCAGGGCCATTATCCACTGTTTTGACTAATTATAGAGATAAATGAAATTCATTTTTTTTTACCATTTCCAATTGACCAAATAATCAGAGACTATTTGTTTTGTTCCCTGCCTTTTACAGAGATAGCAAGTAATTGCTAATCTGTAATGGGGACAAGCCACAAGCAAGTGGCTTCTCTCTCCGTTACTCATTTTTAACATTTTTTTTCCTTCATAATAAAAAGCACTAAGTTGTTGCAATCTTCTCTCAGAAAATTGGCTTGGTTACCAGAACCATTGTGGTTGGACTCGGGGAGGAGGAGGAAGGTTTATGGAAGGAGGAAGCGAGAATAACAGTACCTGCCACAGCGACAGGAAATGTGCCATGCACCCATTATGACACAGAGAGAAGAAATACAGCTTTAATATACTCCCCTTCAATGTAATCAAATTTCCTTTAATAAAAGAAAGACTGGGCTGGGGTATTTATGGCTGGTGCGGAGGAGGAATAAAATCGCACATCTGCCGAGGCTCATGGCTGTGACAGGCTGCCGTGGATCTGTAGCTTGGTAGAGTAGACCTTTGTTGTTTAAATACGATGAATTATTGAGCATGAACTAGTGCATTTTGTTAATTGTGGTAGCATGTACAGAGGAGGCGCTCCTGTTATTTTTCCATGGCTGGAATTATATGTTGTGCCCACTGTGGGTTCATATAACTCCAGGAACAGGCAGAGAAAAAAATGGTATCACATCAATAAGTAGTTAGATAATATTTCACATTGTACCGCAGTGCTGTTGAATGCTTTATTCTGATTGGTTGGAAAGTGCTGATTCATTTTCTATACCAGCACGGCTTGGACAGTAATTTGATCTTTCTAAAGTGTTATTGTTTCTATAGTAACATCTCATTCACAGGGACAATCCACATAAATGGATTTTAAAAAGTGTGTAATCAATGATGTGGTGAATGTTTTTGTAAGGAGACATTAGCATTTATGAAAGGAGTCTCAAGCATCAGCACTGTGTAACAGCTCTGTAATTTTACATTTTCAAACACGGGAAAGTTTTTAGGCTAGAGAGAGTTGCAGTTTCTTGGTAGCATGTATATAACATTATATATATTAACGTGCGTGTGTGTGTGTGTGTGTGTGTGTGTATATAAAAGCCTTATTTTGCAGATGTTACACAACATTATATGTAACTATAAATTTTTAAAAATGTCTTAAGTTACAGTTGTTGCACTGTTACACCATAGCTGACCAATCGTCATTTGATTTTGAGATTTTATTTAACAATGGAAATTCCAGTGTGGTTCTGCAATAATCAAACAAAAAGGTTATTCAGAACAACAGCTATTTTTAGATGTAACCCTTTATGAAATTGTGGCTTTGCCATCTTGTGAATACTACAATCTTTACAAAATTCTGTCCTCCTTACAGAAATATATGCAGCATATTACAGAAAACTGTATATGTTCAGTGTTTAACCTTGGGAGTATTTCTTCCATTGCAAAAAAAAAAAAAAAACACATATGAACTGATTTTCTTTGCAAATTTCAGTTTTTCACTAGTATGTGGTCAATAGCTCTGTCATTACATGGCCTGAGGCTATGATCATCATATAAAATGCAATACACTGGCACTATAGATACAGCTTCCCGTCCTTCACTTTCTCCTACTGTCTCACTAAAGTTGGTTCCGTTATTGATGGCACCACTCACAGCATTTGTCTAAATGCTCTAAAGTAGCAGGGACTGTTATTACAGATTCGGCTGCACCCGTTTCCTCAAGATTGAGAAAGGCCATGTGTTTCGCCCTGGACAGCTCCCTCCATCAGACACGGATCAAAGCCATCTCATCAGGTGAATTAATCCTGGCTTCGTGTCATAATATTGGATTTACGAGCTGTGATCTAATCATACCCACTGCCCAAGGTCTCCTCTCCTCTCCTGGCTAAAATGGGACCATGAGATCGATGGGCGAATTAAAGAAGAGAAAACAATAGGAACAATAGCAAAGACAATAAGAATCACCCAAAGAAAAAGAAGTGTTGCTGGTTTCTCTTGTGGCAGGGCTAGGAAAAGTGACCAGGTTCCAGCCGGTTTATAGCTCTAGACTGAACAGGAAATGTGAATGTGCAGGAAATATGAAGGCCATTTTGCAAACGTAACTCATCCTGGCTGTCATCACTGAATACATGGAGCAATGTTTTTGCTTGACATAAATTTCTCAATGCATAAGAAGTTCACAGATCTTGTAAAGCTGACCCTAAAGACACAGAGTTATTCCTTTTCCAGACAATTTTGTCCAAAAAAAAATTACAGGCAAGACAGAATCCCAATAAAGCCCAGAGCTGAGCTGTTGAGGAATAAGGGACTTGTTTAAGGATCCTCGGCTTTGAAGCTGAGATTCAGGAGAATATATGACTTGCTATGAATGCTGCATTTACTATAATGCATTATAAAAGCATTCAAAATGCACAGTATGGCATACATAATACCTTATAATATATTTTATGCTAGGCATTATGTTTATATAAGCATGCTGTAGCATGCTTACAGGTACTTAAAATTTACAAATTGCGTGAAAATGACTTCAGTGACATCAGCATTTCATAATCTGTTTATAAGAACATGGTATACACTAATGCATTATAAAAGCAATTGTAGTGCTTAGCATGGTATTATGTATGGGAATAAAATGTAATTCATAGATGTTTAATAAAGCTTACATTATTAAGGTTTGAAATGCACATAATGCACTATTTTAATTCTTAATTCGTAATGAACTTTTAATTCTTAAGAATATTCAAACATCGGAATGTCAAAATAAAAATTAAATATCCTAAATAAATCAAACATAAATAAAATAAAAGCACACAACCAAAACAGTAAATAAAATAGACCCTCAGGCTCCGTTAACAAAAATTACACTAAATATTAAACATTTGGCACAGGAGTATAGAGCGTCATTCATTCCTTAACAGGCAATATACGGCCAATCCAGTTTCTCAATGGTTAGGACCTTTGTTAATAAATAGTGCAAAGTACCAACATATTAGCTACATGTTACATATAAGTAACAACAAGTACATGTTTGACAACGCCGGTTTAGGAATTTATCTCCATTTGTGTGGAGATTTTCTTTATGCTTTACTTATTCATTGTCTGTGTTTTAGTGCGTTACGGAAAGAGCGTATTCACAACGTGACCTACCATTCTACCTAGCGCGCTACTTAAGGTCAAGTTCACTTGTGTATTCGTGTCATTTTGTGCAGAAGCAAGTTGTAATATGTTTATGTTGTGTATAAGTCTGATTAATCTCATGTGTATAGGAGTATGGGTGAGTCAATTAACCCGCTAGTAAAGCAATTCAGTCATGTCAATACATCGTGACATTGTATCGTGATTATGATAACAATTATCGCGACAAGCCTAATGAGTACACATTTGAGTTCAATTTGAGGAAAAAGCAAGGTTTGTGCTTTATAACTTGCAGAACATACAGTAGTGTATAACACAGAGCCTGTGTTAAAGTAAATTACAACAGTAGTGTTTATGATGACCTTACATGTACTAACGCAACTTCATAACGTGTTACGTAACCTGACATCATGAAGTCATATACTCATACTTTATGCATGAGTTATGCATGTAAATATAACAACTCATGAGCAGTTGTAAGGTATTACATATATGTTATAAATGTATTTATAATGCATTATGTATAGAGCACTCATAAGAAATCATGCAGAGAGGCTATTAATGAAGAAGTGGATATGTGTGATAGAAAGTGTGGTCTTTCCAAACAGCTTCACTGTTTCTGTTAAATGAAGCACAGTTGAGACGACGTCATCATCCTGCCTCAGTCATGAAAAGTTGGGAAAAGAGGAAGCAGAGTGAAAGATTAAAAAAAATGATGCAAAAATACAGAAACTCATGCAGATCAGTTCAGATGTTTGAAGCCCCGTGAGTGAATTCATCTCTCATCCGAGATGTGGAAGACCTCTAGATAATGAAGGTTAAACTCTAAGTATCTAAGCAGTCACTGTATAGATTAAGAGTGGGTTTTATAACCAGCATACTAACTTATTGCTTGTGTAGAGGGCATTTTACAGACTAACACCTTTCATCATCAAGAGAGAGAAGAGTTCCTCTCAGCTTGTCAAGCAGAATACGTGAAGGCTGGGCTCAGGATGGGAAAACAAAACAAGATCATCTGGGGAGATCAATGTGGCTCAGTTTGTCACATCCCAGATGGTGTGTAAGTCGTGCAGACGAAGCGTGCTCAAGAAAAGCTGTCAAAACGAATAAGAATACATCTCCAAAGCCTGTGTGACAGGCAGCCGATAGCAACTAGGAACCGAGACTAGGGCATATTTAATATTACGAGAGAAGGAAATAGAGTCTGGTCCCAGCAGATATTATCCAAAGTGCAAATAAGCGAGAATCAACTCCGTTGCTCATTCGCAGTTCATTACCTTGAATTTCGTGAGTGACAAGAGCACGGCCTGCTCACTCGTTTTCAATCTTGCTGATGTACCGCAAGGTGTCACGAGCGCCGCAGAACTGTCATTTGCATATAGGCCTCACACCCCCCAATCGATGCTTTAATTATGAAATGAAAGGCATTCAAGCGCCGAGCAGCTCCTATACCCATTAATTATTGAACTAAGCACAGTAAAGCGGCTGAGGGCCGTCCAGAAAAGATTACAATTTACCCAGTGCGATCGTAAAGCAGGCATGAGCTCCGTCATTAAACCCGCCAGGCTGAAGAGCAACGTTCTCGTGCTTATTGGCTGACCAAGAGACACATTACAGTGATTTTCTGCATTGGGTTGTATATTAAAAGATTCTCGATTGAACCATGGATATCTGTTAAAGTGGTTAGCATAGATGTTGGGGCTGACTGGGTAGAGCTCATAGGAGTACATGACACATACATAAGCCATTCATGACAGCTGACATTAACCTACATTAACATCTATGAACGTTTATTCTGGAACTGTCACTACTTTTTTCCATACTTGATGTAGCCGACATTAAATCTTAGTTAAGTGATACAGATTTTTTGACAGTGGGTTATGGCATTTTATAATTTTCAACATTTTTAAGATCAATTTACACGGAGCATCCACCATACAATCACTGTTCAATTCAAGAATTCACCAGTGCTGTGGTATAATCAAAATTAATAAAAGCGGTCTTTGACAGCTGATGCATGTTTTAATTAGTCTTTATAAATGTTTATGCAAGTTTGTGTCATGAAGGGCATATGTAGCCTTTATGTAGGCTTATGAACTTAACTTAATAGATTAGTCTCAAGATTGGACATTTTCACTTTTGCTTCAGAACAAGACTGGGTCCGTTTTCTATATCAGACTTTCTGCTTGCAATTTTTAGTTCTTCTGGAAAGCAATTTCCACTATCTCATTTGCAAAACAGACTTCATCTCATTTTTTCACAACCGTGGTTCTCAAAATAAGACTTGGCGAACCCCAAACATCTAAACATTTAAATCTTAGGCAATATAGAGTTGCACTGTTTGTGTATCCATGCAGTAAATGATTTCAGCCACATCCAAATGTACTGTGTTTGCTGATTCTTATCTATTTCAGTTGCAAAACATATTTTCACCTCAGTGGGGAAAGAAATGCAGGTGTTGGCAATGGATTATTGCTGTAGATTCAGTAAATACGCAGACAGTATGGTTCAGTTCGGTCTCTTTCAGTTCTGTTGTGCTCATAATGTTGCATCTATTTTGAATTCCCTTTTTTTTTTTTTTTTTTTTAAAATAACACGTCAAGTGCAAAGTGAATATGGTGATGCACTTCAACGACCCACGGTGAAAAGAGAATAATTTTTTGCTCCTGTTATCTTTTAAACATCTGACAGTTACTAAACCCTTTATCTTTTTTCCTTCAACAAGACACACTGAATAAAATTATAAGGCTAAACGAATAAAATAAAAAAAAAAAAAAAAAGCTGATCAAGCATTCAGGTGTCAGAAACCATCTTTTAAATCATTAAATTGCATTTTTAAATCTGTGTGTCAAAACCAATGACGAAAGTCTGCATTAGCAAATGTGGCGCGTGTGTGTACTGCATACAGGGAAAAGTACAGGACATTACTTAAATCAAAGTATGTACCAGTTTTACTCTGGTATATGTGGAAGTAGCTACTCAGTTAGCCTTTTTCGACATGGTCTCACAAGTGCTATTACTATTCAAACAGCTCGACTTCTATCAAATGTTACAAGATTTAAAGTCAGAGTTAGGAGCAGAGTTAGCATTCATACCTTAAAGTCTTTATTTGGATAAGTTCAAGTGAAATCCAACCAAAAAGCCCTTGTTATTTTGAATTTTTTTGTGTCAACCTTCAAACCAACTTTAAATTTTAATACTCAGTCAAGTAAAATGCACAGAAATGGAATGCTATCGAAGACATTTTGAGATTTGTATTGAGAGCAAAAGAAAATAAAAGATTAATTCAAGATTATGCATCGATCTTCATATCCTCGTCAGGGTGGTGATGGATTTGGAGACTATCCCCAGAACACTGGGCGTGAGGCTGAAATAAACTCTGGATGCACACATGTATTCCCACACTCATTCACACTTGGGGCAATTAAGAGTCACCAGTCCAAGGTGTATTCCCAAGTTTGCACCTAGTGATCCTGGGATAGGCTCCAGATCCACCACCGTGACCAGAATGAAGAGCAGGATAAAAAAAAGAATAAATGAATGATATTTAAGTATAAAAATGAAGTACAATTAGATTTGTACGTCATTTTACGTGGTTGGGAAACTCTCGACACAAACTTGATCTAGGTTCACTTTTTCTTCTTGTTTCTCTAAAGTTAGTGGTGTCACCTACAATGTTCTTGGATGAATCAAAAAAAAAAAAAAAAAACAAACACAGCATGAGCAGGCTTCAGACAGAAACTGCTGAGACCCTGAAGACTCATCTCTTTAATGTCATGCTGGTGCTCTTTGGGAGCTTGGGACCTCCTGTTTCTCCTTTGAGCAAGAGAAATGAAAAGCAGAAGACAAGGAATGGTGTTTGGAGATGATGGAAATCTATCGCACTCATGCATAAATCATACCATCTGAGGAGTAAACACTGAGGGCATCAGCCCAGAGGGGAAAAGCTCAAACTGGAGAACCAGAAACGACGGACAGGTTCTCATCGCCGATTTCTCTCTTGGGTCAGGACTCACTGTTGTTTGCAAAGCTTTCAGAAGCACAAACAACAAGCACTCGGTTTCTTCAGGATTCAAACAGGAGGCAGAGTTCCTGTCCCAGGAGGTCACTCGTCTCATCTACCTGCAGTCTAACATGGAGCTCTGGAGCTGTAATGATCAAACATGCCTGATCCAATCAAGCTGTTGCCTCTGAGACAGCAGAGTCCTAATTGAGGAATGTTCAAAGCCTCTCAGTTTCACGAAGGCCCAGAAGATCCTAATGAAGTGTTGGAACTTAGCACGTCACATCAGATATATACAGTGAAGATAATTAGCAAAGACCACTATAATCCCTATGGACCTGGAAGGGATGGAGATATGTCTAATGATAATGGGACAAGGACCAGCAAAGATCACTTTTAGACTACATTATGCTGTACTGTGACAAGTCCATCGTCCTCATAGGGGAACTAGGCAACCAGAAGATCAACCAGAAGTTGTTGTTCAAATCTTGGAATTGCCATAGATCCTGGATTTAAGAGAAGACTCATTGAATAAACAAAATGAAAATTTATTTCCAAGCACTTTGGAGAGAAACTTCTGATAATTCCCCCAAGAATTGTCAGAGGTGCTCCAGGCGGGGCGTCTTTATCTTACTGCCACTGTTGCACCAATTAAACCCTTCAATCCCTAGCAACTCCATCCTTGGTCATAGTGCATGTTTCAGTCAGCATATACGGAAAGTCATCCAAAAACCTGATGTATAGTTCCATACATAACTATCAGGAAAAAGTGGGCAAAACACACAGCAATGATACCTCCAAGAACACAAGGCTGATTCCATGACTATAGTGCCATTTAGCCCTTGTAACTTTTAAAAGATAAACTTTAATTTTTATTATTTTTTCAACACTGAATCTAAGAAAACATGCATTTAACAATTCAAAAATGTGTTAACTCGTCTTGGGTAACTATCGTCTTGCTGTCAGGCTGCATTTTGCTCTTAAATGAGTTTTTAAATACAGAATTAGCAAACACAGAAAATGTAATTAACTTAGCATCCATGCTAATGTCAAGAGGACATTAAAAACATTCTAATAATCCCCTTAAATTTAATTGAATTTTATTTCTATGTAAAATACTCAGTTATGATTGGCTGACAAATATTTGTTATTTATGTATATCGAGATGTCTGTAATGTAGATCTTGTCAAATGTTCAACCTTAGCTGTAAATCAGTGTAACCATGTCTACAAGCATAAATAAAGGTTTATGATTTATTTCCTTCACTAGTTCACTTCTGAAAAAAATACAGATAATGAATGTCATGGATTTATACAGAAATTAATTATTTATAAGCTGTAAATGGAATGATGTGAAATTTCAATTTCCCAGAAATATTATGCTAAAGCTATAATGCATTGGAGAGAGGTGAGAGCTGAGAAATTCCAATGATTTTTTTTTTTTATTTTATGATTAAAATGCATTAAAATCCTCTGTGTGTGTCATGGATAATAATGAACCCCAGAGAACCAAGGGTAAAAATGACCCGTGGCTGGGTCACAATGACCCGTTTTTTGGGGGGGTATTTAAAGCATCCCAGCAGGTTGGGTTCTACACATAACCTAATAGTGTACAGTGTAGCGTGTGTTCCGTTATATACTGAGCCAGCACTGAGTTACATAAATATGTATATAAATGAGTGTATACACTTTATTTTCAGTAGACAGCAGCATTCACTGCCCCTTATTGTTTTACTCCAACCCACTCTATTAGCCATGTCACATTTTCAGGTAAAAATAGCTTTTCTTAACAATAAAAAGGTCACAGTGACATATCAGCTGAATTCATTCACACTTTCAATGCACCCTCAGTCCGCTCTCAGGGGTCACTGAGTGGAATTAAACCAGCTGAGCTCATTGAAATTCACTGCACTTCCGTTCAACATTTTCTTCACCTTAATGAGCAGAGAGACCCAGGGAATCTTGTCAGAAAGTGTGTTTAGCATAACGAGAACCGGTTTCGACCGGATTTATGTGATTGTGACCTTTTCAAACCTGTATAAGGAGCTGAGTGTGTGCAGATATCTACCTGTCTCTCTGACATGTTCTCTATACTTTATTGTTCTGCCTTTAATCTTTGCCAACAAGTCAACTCAGACAGTACATATACTTCATGGCATTATTTCTGCAGGTCCTTAAATAGTGAGTAAAAAAAAAGGTACAATCTTTCCAGACGTGGGAATGCACAGTACATTTCGGACAGGACTAAAATCCCAGAGATATTCAAATGTAAAACTAATCCAGCCCAGATAGTACCAAAATCACATAACATATAAAACCTACATAATGTCACCTCACAAGGTTTGACATAAAAGTGTTGTGCATTGCTTATGAATGTGCTATTAATGCCTAGTGTAGGTTCTCTTTAATTAAAATGCTACCTAATAATTAAAATGTGTTTAATACATGGAGTAACTTTGCTAGGGAACTTTAATATTTTCTAGCACATGAACAATAGCTGCTTTATGCTACTACAGCCTTCTCTCACACCTTCTCTCACACTCAACAAGCACACAACTGCTGCTAGTGTTGGCTGAATACTTAACAAGCCGGACTGCTGAGCCTTTCATCCTGCTTTAATATTTGACAATTGAGCTGAATAATTCTAACTCGGGTGTCAAACTCTCTCCAGGTTCTGGGATAAACAGTTCCCAGTGTGTTACATGTCTGTTTGACAGGTTCGAACACTCAAACACACCTTTTTAATTATCCATAGTGTTCACAAGAAGGAAGCATGATGATGAGAGTGAGACATGGGAAAAGCGTGGGTACACATGGGCCGATCGATCTCGTCTGCTCTCTGCTTAATCTAATGGTTAAAATCCTGTAGTCATCTCGGGCCTTAATCCAGTTTATCCCAGTGAGACACTAACGCTGAATCTAATCTATCCCTTGATTGTTCCCTGACCTTGAACTCCAGTGTAACATGATTAGATGGAGACGGTGGCACAGAAACAAGGACATGCACAATCAGATATTATCCACAACATAACTGATGAAACTAAATTAGAGGGAAATAACTGATGACCATTAATTCAGTTGCATTTTATTTAGGAAAAGTGTTTATAATGCTACATGACACTCACATAAATTCATTTGTCACAAACGGGTTATGTGCTCAATATCACGAAGGCACCTTAATACGTAAGAAGGTAAGTCAGTCAGGAATTATGTAAGTCAGTAAGTAAAATAGCCATGTAAAACATTATAAAAGCAGGTAAGTCAGTAAGTCAGGGAGAAGGTTTGTAAGTCAGTAAATAAATAAGAAAGTAAGTAGGTCTGTAAGTCAGTCAGTTAGTAAGTCACTCAATAAGTCAGTATGTAAGCGGGTCAGACAGTATTTCAGTCATTCAGTCAACTAGTCAGTGAGCAAAGTAGCTAACTCAGTAAGCAGGTAAGTAAATGAGTCATTAACTACATACAGTCTGTCAGCAAGTTATTCAGTCAGTAACTCAGTCAGTGAGTAAATCATCAGACAATAAGTTAATAAGTCAGTCAAGTAAGTAATGATAGTCAGTTGGTAAAACAGTCAGTAGTTCAGTAAGAGTCAGTGAGTAAGTCAGCCAGTCAGTAAGTAGGTAAGTCAGTAAGTCAGTCAATAATTAAGTGATTAAATCAGTGAGTAAGTGCCCAGTAGGTGTGTTTGGTGTGGTCTTAAACGACTTTAATAGCTCAGCAGACTGTACAAGACATAAGATTGATTATGATTGTATAAGGTTAGACAGGATTATATGTAAGATTAAAATATGTTCTCACTTCAAAGATTAAGCATTTCCTCAATTTACCTGCTCCACTGACCTAGAATCAGCCATATGTTTATCATTCGGTCAGTCAGTGAACTAAAAGAGATCAGAGTGCTGTTACTGTCCATTAAGTCTTTTTTTCCCCCTCACACTTGTAGTAAAAGACATCCATTCACTCCACTTTATTCCAGTCAGGTCATATCATACCTAGTTAATCTTATGAACCATCGTGTGGAATCAAGAATAGCCATAAATATTATGACCCTCTGTAGGAACACAGCACACACACACAGTCAGTGTGTACACCTTATTTCAGGTTCTACACGCCAATGAGACATTCATCTCTGACATGCTTGTATGCTGATGCCAGATAAATGGCCTCTTCTGCCATTATTAGAGAAACAAAGACCTACATCCTGTACAGCAAAGATAAAAACAGCGCCTGCCAACCTGCCTGTCCGTCCATCTATCTCTCTCTCTCTCTCTCTCTGTACTGTAGTAGTGATGGATGGACTAGCGGTTCTGCCCATGAAGGTGCCACTCCTTCACTGTCAGCTTTAATTAGCCTGAGAGCAGGTGAACAAAACAATAGCTGATGTAATGCGTTTGGTTTCCTTACGCTTATAAAACATGATTGGGAGGAAGTGATTCATTTTATGAAGATAAAATGATAACAAGCAGGAGAAAAAAACCGAAGTAAGCTGAGCCTTACGTTTTATCTAGGGTATTGAAAATAGGTTAATGACAGAACAACACTCTGGAATAATAATAAAAAACCAGGCCGAGATATTTTATTACTGCTGAAAAAGCTATAGTTATGGCCAATAATTGCCTTGAACATTTGTGTTCATTAAAAAAAACCTACATGACCCTTTTATAGGACACAATTGCATTAATACACTAGGAAGATAGTTTTATCCAAAATGATTCAGAATGAGGCAGAATCCAGTCTAAACACAAAGCTCAGGAGATCATTATTAAGAGTCTTACTCAATAATATCACATGCAGGAATGTGCTGTTAAAGGAAAATATTCATAGACAGGGTGCTATAATGAAGCGGAGTTACTGTTACCACCACAAAGTTTGTTATTTTCCAATAACATCATGTCCAGATGGGTCATTATTCCTTTTATAGCACAGCAAATTGTCAACAATGATTTTTTTTAAAAATAAAGAACAGTGCATCAGACATTTTATCTTTTATCATTTTGTGGAACTTCTGTGAAACATGTTAGCTCTTATTATTACTTAAGTTATACCTGCTATAAACTTTACCAGCCTCTCTTTTTCTTTTTTTTTTTTTTGTTAAAAAAAGCACCTTGTCATGCTACGAGAAATGGTAAAGTGCAATCTGCAGCTTTACCCCTGACTGTTACAAAGTGCTGACACTGGAGACTCCATCCAGAAAAGTTAAACAAACATCCCCTTACAGAAGGCTTCACCAAATCAACATTTATTCTGGGTTTTTAAAAAATCTGTTTCCTTGGACAGTCCGTCATACAAGTTACTATGAATGAGCCGTTACTTTAGAAACAATATCATATTAGAATGAGCGCATTAACATAAACCTGTGATTTACAGCTGCACTATTGACAGAGCTGGTGTTATAGAAAATCAATCAACACCTTCTGACTTATATACAGCACTGTGCAAGAGTCAGAGACCACCATTTTGGTTATAGTAGAAAGGCCAATTTGTAGTTGTTAATTATTGGGTGGGAAATGTGATTTTCTTTTAAATACGTTTTCCCATGTCTGTTGTGTGTGTGTTTCTCGATATCAAATCTACAGTAGTAATATATATAATGTTTTTGCAACGCATACATAAATATAAATCTTCTGCTTGACAAGCGTGCGGGGGAGGAGCTTGTGGTCGTGGCAGAATTTGCATATTGAAAGCTGATTGGCTCAAAATGAACGACGAGTGACGCAGTTGAAACGCTTGGAGGCGCGAGGACTCCCTCAGTCAGAGATAGAGAGAGAGAGAGAGACAGAGCGGCGCGCGCTCACCGAAGTTAACGCCGTAGGGAGGAAAAAAAAACAAAAAAAAACTCGTATTTAAACGCGTCGTATTTACGGAGTGTTTAATGGAGATCCACAGGTGACACGCGCTCCGTTACGAGCCGGTAAAGATGGCACGCGCATAGTGACAGTGTGCAGCACATCGGCAGGTAAACGCGCAGCTTCATCTCTGCTCACTAATCAATAACATCGAGCTGCGGTGAAAAGAGGAAAATGTCAGCGCTTTGTGTGTGTGTGTGTGTGTGTGTGTGTGGGGCTGTAGGACTACAGAAAAAAAAAAAAAAAAAAAAAAGATTCCTCTCAAACTGTTGCTCCTGTTGAGTGGTTGGTGCAGTGTGTGTGTGTGTGTGTGTGTGTGTGTGTGAGAGAGAAAGTATGAACCTCATTTTGCTGATCCAAAAACATCAGTGTAACGGAGCGCCTATATGTACATTAACACTAGTCTCTGTGTGTGTGTGTGTGTGTGTGTGTGTGTGTGTGTGTGTGTGGTTGCTGTTCAGAACAGATGGTGCTGAAGTCGGGCTGCGCCTCAACTTCCTTAACTCAAGCAAACCACAAATGTACCGTTTGTTTGTTTGTTTGTTTTGGTTCAGGAAGGTTTTTAATTAATTAAATACTTTCAGATTTCGGAAATAATTATCACCTACCTAGTGTTAATTAACTCTGTAATACAGGGGTGTCCAGTCTTATCCGGAAAGGGCCGGCATGGGTGCAGGTTTTCATTCCAACCAAGCAGAAGCCACATCTGAGTCTATTAATATGAAGCCAAGGTCAACTGATTAAACAGGTGGAAGCAGGTGCGGCTCCTGCTTGACTGGAATGAAAACCTGCACCCACACTGGCCCACTGGCCCTGCTCTAATAGCTAAATACTGTGTTTTAACATTTGCCGTACAGTTTCCTAGACACTGCGACTTGCAAAATTGATGCAGTTTAATAATTTTTTTTTTAATGATGTAGTTTAATAGTGACGCTCATTGATCCAGCTTCAGTAAGCACTTTATTCCGGTCAGGGTCGGGGTGGATCCAGAGTCCATCCGGGGAACACTGGATACGAGATGGGAATACTCTTTGGATGGGACGCCGGTCAAATCACAGGGCAATATACACAGAAACATTTATTCAATTTATCATAGCCAATCCACCGGGAAGTTTTTGAGAGTTGGAAGGAAACCGGAGAACCTGGAGAAAACCCACATGGACACAGGGAGAACTTGTGAAATTCCACATAGACAGTGACCCGAGCTCAGGATTGAACCAAACTCTCGAGCGGTGAGGCAGTAACACTACCCACTGCACCATGCCACCTTTAATAGAAAAAGTGTGTCATGGTTCTGTATATTTCCAGTCCCTGAGGCTTGTTGTTCAGAAACTACACACCCTTAGAAAAAGGGTTCTTCAATAGTTCTTCGGATAGTTTATTGTTCCTAGCATCCTAATTAGGATTCTTACCAAAAGGGAAACATGCTATTGTAGAGGTTTACATACAATCATTAAAGGTTCCCCCAGAGAGACAAACCAGAGGTTTCAAGATTCTAGATTAAAACGTTTCTTCCTCATTATGCAGTTTATTGTGGAAACAAAAATTGGTTGAAGAATCATGGACCAAAAGGTTCTTTAGAGGATTGAAGATGGTTGTTGATGGTGCCACAAAATGGTTCCTCTATGGCATTGCTTTAAAGACCTTTTTTCTGGCACTTGGAAGACAATGCAAAATGTTTAAACTCATAAAATCAGAAGAGAAAGCATGCAAGTGTCATATATAAAGAATATTTTATGGCTTCTTCACCAGATCTCAGAAGGATTAGGGTATAAGAATACATGAGACACCTAACTCTACTTTTAATCCTTATTTACACTTTAACTTTTCATATTAATTACATCATGCAAAATTGTGTAAATGTGCAAGTGTGTGTCCATGTCATTAAATCTGGTAATGATTTTTGTTTTGCAGTGTCAGTACAGTGGCTTTAATTGGCTCTTCTAAAACACTTATCAAATCTCAGGAAAGGCATGTTTTTGAGCTGATGGGTTGGGCTCGTGGGGTAGACGAGCAAAAACACAATATTTTTAAGGCATGGATTTTAAAATGCTGTTTCTCTCTTCTATGTGCTATTTTTCTAAGCAGGCGACAGATGTTTTTGGCTGAACCCACAAAAATGCTTCAGTTTAGGTGACACCAGAAGTGAGATTTCAGTTTGATGGCAGTAGACAGAGAGAGAAAAGCAGTCAGAGGAAGAGAGTCTCAAATAAATATCACTGTATAGAGATTAAAAAGCATGTCTGAACCTCGGTTTAGGGGAAAGCAGAGAAAATATGATTATCAAACTATAAGGTTGGATTCTTCGAGTTCTCACCCTGTTATTGTGTGATAACTGATTTAATGAGTGAAATACTCTCTCTAGCTCACTCGAGTCACTATTCTATGAAACATGATGTGCATTCACTTATTTTGTTGCCTCTGTTTCACTATGGTAACAAGGAACCGTTTGTGGCTGGTATAGTCAGGCATTAGCAGGACTTTGTCGCTGGCGGCTCAGATGCATCAGCTGTTGGGGGCGGGGGGGGGGGGGGGGATTGGTGGAAACACTCCCACTCACTTTCGGAATGAAATGAGCATTAAATCAGCTGAACAAAACCGTCTAATGGCTTATAATGACGATCCAAGGTTAGTCAGTTTAGTTCAGGTTGAGTGGTAATCGAGTGGTTTTATAATGAAGGATTAAATGGTTTTAAGGTAAACGTAAATGTTTCTACATTCTTAGACAAAAGGGTACTAATCTGTACCATTCCTTGTCCCTGGGATGGTACCCTGAAGCATACATCTTTTGTATCTTTAGCATCTATATTTTACCATGAAATGTTCATGTAGTGTACCTTTAAAGCTTTATCTCAGAAAGTAATTATGGTCCAGTATAATACACTAGAGGGTACTAAGTTTGTAGACACCTGACCATCAGACCCATATGTACTTTTTTTTTTTTTTTTTTTTTTTAAAAAACATCCCTTTCCAGATTTAGTCTTTGCTGTTATAATAACCACCACTCTTCTGTGAAGGCTTTCCACTAGATTTGAGTGTTGCTGTGGGGATTTGTGTTCATTCAGCTACAAGAGCATTAGCAAGAGCATTAGTGAGGTGAGGCACCGATGTTGGGATGTCGAGGAGGTCTGGGGTGCAGTCGGTGTTCCAGTTCATCCCAAACTGTTCAGTACGGTTGAGGTCAGGGCTCTGTGCAGGACACTCGAGTTCTTCCACTCTAACCTTAACACACCATGGAGTTCACTTTGTGCACAGGGGCACCGTCATGCTGGAACAGGTTTGGGACTCTTGGTTTCATTGAAAGGAAATCTTAATGCTGCAGCGTACATAGACATTCTGTACAATTGTCTGCTTCCAACTTGTAGTAAAACTTTGAGGAAAGCCCACATATGGGTGTTAGAGGTACACTATCCACTTTTTCACGAGAAAGATACTCAGTAAAGGTACAAAACATAATGGTACCATCCTAGCGACAAAGAATACTTTTTTCTGAGTGTGTAGGGTGGTACCCTCAAGAAAATATTGTTCTTGTATTATTCTTGTTAAATTTCTACAATATGATTACCAAATAGAGATTTTAAAGAAGCAGTATGAAGTCTGATTAAAGGAAAAATGTTTACACAAAAAGTTTCTTTACACATGGTTGTACATAACAAAAATCACAGCAGTCGCATCTCTGTGCAGAGTAATTGGGGTGCTGTAGTTTGACTTGAGCCGAGTCCAGAGGGAAGGCCTTGTGTAATTTTTTGGAGAGTCACAGCTGGATACAAAAGGGATGAGAAACACTGGAATAAGGAACTGATCAGGTAAAAAAAAAAAAAAAGATTAGGCAGATGATAATAGATGGAAATGCATTTTAATTGGTATTTTGAAAAATCAGTGGTGAGGAAACCATCCAGTCATACATTCATGACCTATTGTGACTAGTGTGTGTGTGTGTGTGTGTGTGTGTGTGTGTGTGTGTGTGTGTAGAAATTAGGATTTGAAAAGTAGGCACTCTTTGGTTTAATCAAAAAGTTTGGAATTACTTTGATCTCCAAAAATACCTGAAAGAAACTCAAATGAAAAGATTGAGACACTTTTTTCTCTGCTCCAGGTTCATCGAGTGTTTTTAAAGACACTGTTTTTTCTGAAAACTGGAGCCCTTTAACTGGAGACTTTTACCAGGCACAAGAACAAGAACCAGAAAGTGTTTGATGATGAGGAGGAGAACATTCTGAGAACAGAAATCATCTTTGTGTTTTTTAAAGTGTGGTGAACATTGAGTTAAAAGCATGGCTAAAACCTTCTACAGACTGCAGCGCTTTTTAAGACAGGCCCAATTGCTGTTTCTTTTTCTGGGTGTGGCTTACATCATGGCAGGAAGTGTGCTGCTGCTCCAGCGTTCCAATGTGGCCTTGTTTCAAAAAGGAACCTATCTGCCCTCGTCATTACTCTCCGTACCATTGCCCCCTAGATCCCTGGAGGCACCTAGTGTTAGCTGGCACCACAGGAGACCTGGATCCACAATAATTCAGGATGTGGAGAATAATCCGGATCTGTCAGGAAGTAGAGCGGATCGAGAACGGTTCGTGTCTCGGAACCTGAAGATTAGGCACCTGAGACGACACTGGATTCAGGGCCGGAGAACAGAAGAGAACTCAGCAGAACATAATCCATCAAATTCATCATGGAGCAGGGACAGCAGACATAAAGGTACGACCTAAATTATGTTAAAATGTCCAATTTTAACTTGCTCTCAGAATTGATTTCACATTATTCTTTTAAGGCACCTACATCGGGTGCTTCCTAAATGACGACAAACAACATGCTCTTGGAGGAACCGTGCTTTACGACTTCCGAAAAATGACCAGCTCCTTGTGCCAAGACACCTGCTCTGAGAGGTAAGCACAGGAATGAAATATTGAATATGAGACAAATCTGTGTTTGGTAACACTCTCTACAAATCATTATACTAGGATTCATAGGCAATTTACAGTGAAGTGTAAGCACCAGGTTATAATTCATTGTAAATTGCCAATGATTTCTACTAAGCTTTTTTATCATAATAATGAGCTACAAATGATTCCTTGATAAACATCACTATTTCTTATGTGGTGTACTGCACAGCTTTTATGACTAATAATGATCTGTGCATAATTATAAAGCAACTAATATTTAATAACAATTATAAAATCATTACAAAGGTCATCATTGAGTGCTTCAAGTAAAGTGAATGATATGTTAAATTATTCCTTGTATAGCAGTAAGATTATATAAGCAAGTATTGTCTGTAAGTAAGATACCATTAAAGCAGAGTTTACAGTGTACGATTTTAGGCTCGCACATCGTAAAACAATTCTTATACTCTAACAAGTCGTATATTAAAATTGTCAGTCTTAGAACACAATGTGACGTGCTCTTTGTGACCAACAACAAAGTTCTGGCAGTGTCATAAATCTTTTACTAAAATCTCAGATTGTGAGCGCTGCTATGACACTTGTCTAAAATCCACCAATAGGAGGACGGTATAGTATGATGGTACAGTATATAGTAGTGGTGATGGCAAAACGTAAATGAAAAAATGCTAATGGACAGAAAATCACTTTGAAGAATGTTTTTTGCACAAGCCAAGCACAAGCTGATTGATGCCATACACAGAACCTAGTGATTTTCTTTAATGGCAGGTCTATCATTAGAGGATCTTCATTGTGTATACTGACATGAATAACACACGTTACAGCGCAGTCTGTTATGGAATTCATCTCATACAGTGATTTGGTGATTTGTTCTAAAATATTAATTATTTATAGTGCAGTTAATTATAGAGCTTTATGAGGCGTTATCACAAAAACTCATTACCAACCTACATAGTATTATAAGCACAGTGATAACGATTTACGAACGTTGGCTTCTTGAAAGTAAGGAAGAAAGCAGGCAGTGTTGATCAGCAGGCACAGGTGGCAGCATACAGACACTCTGTGTTGGAGCTGTACCAGCATTTGTGTGGATCTTTTATTTGCTAGACAAAACATTCAGTACTCTCAGAGGTTTTGACAGCCCAAAGCACGCTAAAAACATCCTGACCACTCATAGGCAAATTGCCACAAAAGGTTAATACTCGCCTCAGAAATGGAATGTTAGTTTTAGGCATACTTTCACCACCTAATTACACTGTCAGCATCAACACTCCCACTCAGAGCCACTAAAAGTAAAGAACCGTCATCCAGAACCATGCTGCCTGCTCTGCCAATACATACATAATTAATACCATTGAAACATAAAAGCTCACTGTCTCACACAGCAGGGGAAAAACTTTCCCTGGATCAGTTGTTGGGAGATGAATCAAGCTGTATGCTAGCTTTTTTTTTTTTTTTTTTTTTTTTTTTTTTTTAACAGCAGAATATATTCTCAAGGATCTAGTAGGTTAGTGCCATGGTTCTCAAAGTGGGGTCTGAGGATACCCAGGGGTCCTGAGATTATGGAGATCAATATCAACTAGTATCATTTGTTGTTATGGTTATTATTTAGCTGTCATAGATATAAGTCTAACTGACTGGCCCTTTGAAATGAAATGGGTTCATCTGAAACTCCGTAATTAACAAAAGCAGCATAAATGTCAATTTTATCTACAGTTTTAATGAACTGAGGAAGTGTTGTAAATGTAAGACACAGAGTTTCAAATCTACATCTGGGTGAATGGAAAGTTCAGGAAGAAAAAAACTAACTGTTTGAAACCCCTCCAAAATGTTCATGTTAATTTTTTCTTAGAAAGTAACAATAAGCAGTGCAGGAAACGCTAATGGCTTTCACGGAGATGTGGCAGCGTGCAGCTCACTCAACAACGCTACTGAGTAGAAAGCAAGCTCTCATGAGAATACCTTTCAAACTCATGATGCTGGAGATGTTGCTTAATAATGAACATCTACTCTTGTGCCCAGCTGTCATAACCAAAATGATAGAATTATAATCTGCAGAATTTGTTCGCAGACTACTCAGGAGAATAGCCTACAGCCAACCCACTGACCACATCACTTATATTTTACACACATTCGCATAAGAAAACGGTTGAGGATTTTGCAACCTGGATTAAAAAAAAAAAAAAAAAAAAGATTGGAAAGATTAGGCTATACTGAGCAGGACAGCAGTATGTCCACTTTCCAAACCAAAACTGAAGCCAGGTGTAAACCTGTTGGTTTATTCTGTTGATCTGTTTTTAAAAAAAAAAAAGAAAAAGAAAAAAAAAGAAAAAAATAAAAGAAAAAAAAGTTTCTTTTTAGTTTACAATCACCATATATGGATGTACATTTACATTCACCAACCACTTTAAAAGGAAAACCTCTACACCTGCTCATTCATCAATCATGCTGCAGCAGCACAAAGCAAAAAATCATACATATACAGGTCAAGAACTTCAGTTAATGATGTTCGCATCAAACAGAATCAGAATGAGGACAAATGTGATCTCTGTGACTGACTATGGCATGGTTGTTGGTGCCAGACGGTCTGGTTTGAGCATTTCAGAAACTGCTGGACACAACAATCAACAGTCTCTAGAGTTTACTCAGAATGTTGCGAAAAACAAAAACCATCCAGTGAGTGAAAGTTCTGCAACCAGAAACGCTATGTTGATGATAGAAGTCTGAAGAGATTGACCAGACTGATTCAGGCTGACAGGAAGGCTACAGTGACTCAAATAACCACTCTTTACAACCATGGTGAGCAGAAAAGCTCACCTTCAATCTTCAACTTTTATTGAGCCTGTAGCCACTATAGCCTCAGACTACTGTATGATTTTATGCACTGTGCTCCTGCCATGTGATTGGCTGAATGAGCAGGTGTACAGGTATTCCTAATAAAGTGGTCAGTGAGTGCATATATAAAATGAACAACATGGTGCCATCGATTCCCACTGTGCCATTTTTGAAACAAAATACTACGTTGTTGATGAAGGTTACGCTGCATATCCAACAGCCAGATCAGTAATGCGTGTTCCCTCTCACAGTGGCTACCGGTTTGCTGGGCTGGAATATGGCACAGAGTGTCACTGTGGGAACCGGATCAGCGCCCCTCGGGCCCGGAGCGAGGACTGCAACCTGAACTGCAGGGGTGAAAGGGACTCGCTGTGTGGAGGCGTGGCCAGACTGTCAATCTACAAAGTGGAGGAGGGGCGTCCTGGCCACAGGAGATGTGAGTGCATCAGACTGAATATTTACATATACAGTATACTGTATAAAAGGGATTTTACATGTGTCCAACCTCATAATTATTCCCCAGGGAAACAAGACATAAAGGCATTAAAATATATATATATATATATATATATATATATATATATATATATATATATATATATATATATATATATATATATATATATATATATATATATAAAATTCAAGATTAATTCAGTATTCTCAGGTTTTCGTTTAATATGTTTTTAAATTTTATTTCCAGAATTACTGCTCATACAAAATACACAATATATTGCAATTTATTTGCATAATATTCTTCTGAGGTGTAAATTCTGCCATATATGTTATTGAGAGAAAATAGTATTATTTTAATTACTTTATATTGTTATACGAAAAGTAATTACTTTTGTTACAGAAAACATAAGTAATTTCTTCAAATAAAATTTTTAATTATTTTTTTATACAACTATTTTTGCCCATCTTGAGGGATGCCATTCTGGAGTTGACTGAAGTATACTCCACACTCTCATAAACATATGCAGACTCACACACACCGATAAACTTGCCACGCATGGCACTCTAAACGATTCTCTCTCTCTCTCTCTCTGACACACACACACACACACACACACACACACACACACACACACACACACACACACTGGGGGTTTTCTTATCCGATGTAGCAGCAAAACGCATCTAGAATCTCAACCATTCCTGCTGGTGCTTTCATGATTTCTTAGGAAAATGAATGTCTGTGTATATGTGGGAAGATGCAGATTAATTTCACAGGAATATATTTAAAAATATGTCCACTGTTTTTCTCTCTGTAGCTGTCTCACATTTACACACTTCTCTCTGTTGCATTACACCTCTGCTTACACTTAACACCTTCACTCTCCTAGCTTCTGAGCAATAACATTATAGTATTAACCAGAATAAATATGAAAACGATAATAATATAGAAATGCCATTAAGTGCAAATGCCTTTCGAACAAAATCTAGAAGACAAAAATATTTAATTTGTGCCAAAAAGACAGTGTGTTGCGTTTCAGATGTTGCTTCATTCGTAACACAAATGGTCACATAGTGCATGTTAACTCTCGACAGCACCACTATGCCAACAAGATTTAATGGGGGACTGAACAATTAATATGGCTTGCTAAGCTCACAGCTAATGTAGCTAGCTAGCCTTATTTGACGTCTTTCAAAAGGGCTTCCAAAAATTAAGAAAAATGCAATGCTGTTATGAACGTCAAGTGTACTTTTGGATGGTCCAAGCTGCACTGCAATTATCTGTCAGTTATTCTAATCGGCTAACTTTTAGACACATTTCTATGTCAGTATTCTGTGCAGATTTGATTTTTTCTGCATGCAAGGATCATCAGAAGTGAGTTATAAAATTAAAGTGTGTGCAGATTATTATTGAATATATTATCTTCTAAAAATCAAACCATTTTCTCGTCATCTGTGAAACCCGACCCACCAAATGTCTTGTTTCTATAAATTGAATGCATTTTATTTTGTCTTTAAGGGTACGCACTAAAATGTATATAATAGTGTATAAATATGCAACAAATGTACCAACAACCAAATTTGTGGTTTCAACTTCTCTCTTTCTCTCTCTCAGACAGAAATGTCCACTATCATGGCTGCTTTCATACGCCAAAGAACATCAGTGCTGGTTTCCTGCTCCATGCCAGCCAGCAGAACATAACTTCACAGCTGTGTGTGGAGATGTGCACTGATCAGGTTGGATCCCACGTCCCTGAACTTGCTCACTGCAGCCTTTTAGTTTGCCGCCTTTGTACTTACTTCAAAAGAGGCCATCATCAATCAATAGCCCTTTGTGATTCAAGAGCCTCTTTTCCAGTCTTACACAGAAATGAAGCTCTGTGCTCTCAAGCCACTCGCACAATAGCTCGTTTTTTGCCAGAGAAGGCACAGTGGAGCTTTAATGAGGAACAGATGAATACAGAGTCATTAATTTGTATTTTACTGTTACAGTCTGAATCCATGACAGTATGATTGTATGATGCAACATTCTGACCCATTCAGGAGCTGCCTCTGGCTGTACTGAGGGGGCAGGACTGTCTCTGTGGCCACACCTCCACTTTTCTCCTAATGCAGAAGAATGTAGACAGGCAGCTGTGTGGGCAGAGCAAAGCTACAAACCACACCTCCAGTGCAGACTACTCACAGGTGTACAGCACACCTGTGCTAGGTAACACGTGCATACACATAAGCCCTGTGTTTATTAGGATCACAAATAACTTTGCAGCTGTTATACTGTTATCATTGTAAAAACAAAATGTATCATTTTGAGATACTGAGGTATATTCTTGATAAACCTTATTATTAAAACCCAGTAAATTACATAATTTAGCCTTTTTCATCTTGTGGAAATGGACTTGCTCTCCAGATGTACTAATTTGCACATGCTATTAGTGTTCCTAAAGTGACGGTCATGTTTAGCTACTCACAGTGTGAGTCTCAAGTAATCTGTTTGCATTGACTCTTCTTTTTCAAAAGTGGATTTTATGGAAATTAATAAAAGAGAACAGGTGTGGCAGTGCAAACACCACCTAAACTGGGCATTTTAAAATAAACTTCTAACCATCATATTAGATTACTAGCATAATCCTAGTATACTAAAGCCTTATCTTAAGGCTAACATCTAACATCTTAAAATCCTTTGTCTTATTTAATTTTATTTAAAATGAAATCACAGAGAAGCAGTTAAATATTCCCACAATGTTAATTATTGTAAAGTATTTCTTTCATCTGGATGACATTTGGTTCTCATAAAAAGATAAAATGCCTGGCATCACTAACACAAAGCACATTATCTCTCTCTCACTCACACACACATCTGCATGCTCATATTCCGTGTTGTCAGAGTCTCAGTGTAGGGAGAGGATGTTTCTGCCTGAGAGCTCGTCTTCCCTCACAGCGCTATCCAGTTTTCCTGGAGCGGGTAACACTTGGCTGCGGCACCTCATCGAGCTTGCTACAGGTTACTACACGGGCAGCTACTATTTTGATGGCTCTTTGTACAACAAAGGTGAGACCCTATTACTTAAGGTCACGGGATTAAATAAAAATTATGCTCAGTCTTTTATAAGGAATTTTCTGAAGAAAATTTTGGTACAACAAACACTGATTGCCACAAATACAATTTGAATTATAGGAAATACATACAAATCATTTAAAACTGCAAAAATACATAAAGTGAAATATTGATTTTATTTAAATTACTACTTTATTATCTCTGATATAGGATGAAGCCAGACACACCCTCTAAAACTCTACTTAAAAAAAAATGTATCAAGGTTGATTGACAGTGTTTGGCATTCAGAGACCACTGCTTGTATATTCTGAAGTAATTCCTGTCCCATTAATGTTGCCAAAGTTTCTGAAAGCCTCTTCTGAAAATATCTCGCTTTTTTTTTTTTTTTTTACTTTGTTAGGCTTTAAGGGAGAGAAAGATTACTGGAGAAGTGGGAGAACCATCTGTGTAAAGACGCATGAGAGCGGGCAGAGGGAGATCAAGAAATTCGAATCAGCCATCCTGTTAATTCGGAACCCGTACCACTGCCTCGTGGCAGAGTTTAATCGCAAAAATGCTGGGCATCTGGGCTACGCAACAGACACACTCTGGAAGAGTAAAGGTAATCATGGACTAAGACAAAATTGAGTGTTTTGACTGGTTATTACACTGACCATTTACCATGACAGTCATCGCAGCCTATTATGCTGATTGCGGTCATATTCCATAAACATGCACAGGAGCTGTGTGTGGAGAATACTGAATAAAAAAAAAAGAATGCACTGAAATCTGCATGGCTCTGAGGAGGCCATGACGGTGCCGTCATCATTTGATTTGGATAAAGTAAATTAATTTATTGTAAATCACTTAAATGACCATATTTAGAAAGAAAACATTCCCACAGTTTGAAGGACATGCTGACTGAGCATTCAGCTGTCAACTAGACATTGGCATTATTTTATTAATTCAGCAACTCAAAATTACGAAATAAAAGCACGATAAAATGGCCTACATCCTACACACATTAAAATTTTATGACTTCAATTAAGTATCTCATGGTTTCACTGTGTGGATGAGTAGCTGTTGGCAGGGTGTGCTGGATCAAGTGCTATTTTATAAGCTGCCAAATAATGAGGGTGAAAGTCATTAAACAATTAAACAAAGTTTACAGTGACAGATGTAATAATTACAACCAGTCATGCAGCAGTATATTGGTGAAATACTAAACTCCTGTAAATATTGACGTAATTTTGCACACAATTTTTCCAACATTAATATGGAAAAAGGACATTCTCCTGAACCCTGTAGGTCCACCCCCATGGCAAACTGGTGTGATCAGGAGACATTTGCATATTGAGACATGATTGGCTCTTATATTTTATGGTGCAGTAACACTTGTCAACGCATGTCAATACCAAGTCAGGTTTTCCATTAAGATTTTTTTTTTTTAGCTTCATGCGATTCTTTAATATCACATCCTGTCATCCTCAGAGTGGCCAGAGTTTGTGGAGACGTACTCCTCATGGTGGGCGTCTCACGCTCTGGCCTGGCTACAGTTCTGCAGACGTTTGCTGGTGGTGCACTACGAACAGCTCCTCACGGACCTCGTAAACCAGCTCCGGCTCATGACAGCCTTCCTGAATGTCACCGTTCCTGAAGAACGGCTCCTGTGTGCCGAGAGAAACCGAGACGGCCACTTCAAACGCACAGGGTCTCGACGTCTCACCTTCGACCCCTTCACAGAGGGCATGAGAACTCGTATAGATGGCTACATGCAGGAGGTTGACCATGCTCTTAGGGACAGAAATCTGAGCGGCCTGAGACAGGAATACATGCCCAGATGATGACCGCTAATAAGCTGGTGCAAGAGGATGTTGAATTTCTCTCTGCAGGTCGGAACGAGGGGATAAAAAGTGCCTGGGAACTCACAGTTAATTAACACATCTTGTGGCCTTCTAGTGGTTTATGCTCTTTTTCTTTATGGTCATGTTACCTGAATAAACAGCAACTCAGTTTGTGGTTTGTACACATTAAAACCCACAATTGAACTTCTAACTACGATATCTTCAATTCAGTTCAAATAAATTTTATTTTTATAGTCCTTTTAGCAAGAGACATTGTCACAAAGCAGCTTTTCAGAAATTCAGATGTAGATTTAGGTCCCTAATGAAGAAGCCAGAAGTGACAGTGGTGTGAGGCAAAACCTTCTCAGGAGACATGAGGAAGAAAGCTTGAGAGGAACCAGATTCAAAAGAAACCTGTCCTCTTCTGGGTGACGACGGATACAGAGATTATAAAATCAATCATTAAAGGATGTTCAGTATGAGCACAAGATAGTTCTTACAATTGCAGCAGCAGTTCTTAGATACAAATCTACAGTATCCTGAAATTTAGTAGACATAATTTTAACTTAAAAGCAGTAGTTTGGGCAGAAATTTAATTTAGACAGTTTCCCTCTCATCCCAAACATATGCTACTGTCCTATAAATGCATTAAATACAGCTTATCAGAGGATACCAAAGGTATACTACTTTATATACTTTCTATGCAATAGTTTTATTGCTCGCTTCAGGCTAAACTAGATTTTATATTATATATTTGATGGATAGATAGATAGATAGATAGATAGATAGATAAAAGATATATATTTGCATGTTCCAAGTTTATTCTAAACAATACTTTAATAATTAATCAATTAAACAAACTACTCACTGACTACGAAGTACAACTTAAGCTCACTTTAATATTTAATAATTTAAAATAAATTACGTAGAAATTGATTATTTAACACTGAAAAGGATCATTAAATTATAACTTTTTATAGTAAACAGTAATTTTTATTTTATTTTTACTATGTTCACTCAATGATAACCTTATAGCTAGGTATAATAAGGTATAATCTGTATAATCTATAATCTATTCGCAGTTTGAGTGGCAGACACCATGTCTTGGTGGAACGACACCATTTGGGGTAAGGAGTACATTTTGTGGATCTTTTTCTCCAAAATGCCACTTTATACTGAAAAAGGGTGACTGATGCAGCCGGTTTCCTCTCGCATCACTGTCAATGTGCTCATACATATTCTACTTCCACTTCAAGTCTCAGGTGTCCTGGAGATGCGAGTAAGTAGAACAAGTAAACATTCACTTACGCTGGATTACACCACTTCAAGATATGCTCGTCATCTCTAGTGCAACGGGCAGCAGCATGAACAACGTAGTCAAAGTCATTGCCTTTGAACTATCCAGGGGAAAAAGTTTTAAATAAACAAAATCGATTGAAAATGTTTATATGAACACTCCCACAGAGCATCTAACATGCACCTAGCTAAATACCACATCAACAAACTTCAATGTGTGACAAAAGTTCAATCTGTATGTCTACAGGGTCACTACTCATCTCTCACTTTACATTTCTAGAATTTTTCGTCCCATTAAATTGTTTCTCCCCCTTTGTATTTTTTCCTTCTTTATAATTTTTTTACTCCCAGGATTCATTCCTGTTTTACTGTCAAATCATGTTGTGAACATCACATGCGTATTTTTTTTTTTTGTCTCTCCATGTGTCTGTTAAAATTTAGTTTTTAATTTTTATTTTTCTCTCATTTTTTCCTTTCCTTCTATTTTTTCACTCTACATTTTCTAGGAGCAGCTTTAATATTCCATAAAAATGGGGAGGTGGTGGTGGGCTTATAAAAAAAAATGTGTGTGTGTGTATGTATGTATATATGTATATATGTATATATTTTTTTTTTAAATAAGAAAAAAATACTGAAAAAGCACAGCTTAATAGAGCTCCACTTTACTGATTCTTGCTTTTAAAAAAAAAAAAAAAAAAAAAAAAAGTCCCTTTGAGGCGATGCCTATATGCCATATATAGTTAATTGTGGGGGTGTCTGTATATAAATGAGAAAAAGAAACGCATATGCATGGTGGCTACGAACATTTGGTATTTACTAAGCTCCATTGCTTACATCTGTGCATATCATATGCATACATGTTTAATGAATCCCAATTTTATTCTTCATACAAGACACACTGTTGATAAATAAGGACCTAGGTTTGAATTTAAACCAGAGTCAGTGCCTGCATCCTTGACTGATCTCGTACACACGCTGCTTGTGCTCGCACACACACACACAGCTAAAATTATATGCTAAGCCTGCACCTAAGCAGGAACATGTTGCGTTGAACGAGCTGCCATCTGTTTTCCAGCTCCAGATTAGAGGTTGATTGCTTGCTCTAAAAATACCCAGGAGGTCATACTGCAGTTGTTTGTTCTGCTTTATGTGTTCTGATGATAGTGTTTTCTTTCTCCAACACAGTTAGATTGCAGTTTTATACGCCAGGGACACAGAGGATAAAATATGTTGACAGATGTTTTTGATCTGCTGCCAACTCAGAGCGATTATCATATTAAGTGATTTTACTGCAACTTATTATTGCCTTTAAATCAGCTTTACATCAATGTTGGTGTCAGGATTTGAAGCCCTGATAAAAGAGTGTTTCTGTCAACAAGCACATTGGATTCTCATCCCATGTAACCTGCTAGGGTAAGAAGCAAGTGAAAGTTATCGTACAATTTCTTTATTACGGTTTGTCCAAGCATCATGGTGATCAATCAAACTGGTGTACAAACTAGGCTGATGCTAAAATGCAATCATTTTACCACAGGAACCTTTTCAGGAACCATGAATTCTACCTGGGTAGCATTTGCTGACTAGCCTGGGAAGCAACCCTCAACAGCACCGCTATGGTAATGGGTGATTGTCAGAGGTGTTGAACAATTTAAACGGCTTGCTAAGCTCACAGCTAGTTACAACAAGTGGTGTTGAAATTCTGGTTACCCGAGGTCTTGAAATGCACTCATAACATGAAAGTGTGAGAAAGATCTTTTTTATACACATTTTTGTGTTGGCATTCTATGCATTATTTTTTTCTGCATGGGAGCATCATCAGGAGCTTGGACTATTTCTGTGATGTTCAACTGAAGCTATCAAAATCCAGGTACTTATAGATGTGTATATTCTTCATCAGCTCACTACTCCAGTATTAAGCATGTTATCATTTTGGAATGAGTGTTACACACCTCTACCTAGAAAGTCAAACAAACAAGGTACAAACCAGAACTACTTGAAATACAAAGATTTAGGGACTAGAACTTGGTGAACCAAGGAACCACCTGCCTGAGAACCTTGCCAAGCTTTATCTGTTGCTGGAATCAGTAAACAGCCTTTTTTGTGTTTAGTGAAAGCCACATTCTCCGAGAGATAAAAGCGCAATAACACTGGTACACCATATGCTTTTCTCAACTCATTATGCCTCTGTGTCTGAAATGACGGCTTTAATAGCAATGGCACATGCCTTCACTGCCTGAGCTCTGCCAAACAAGTCTATCCCACAATCACAGGGCTCATGACGTGCCGTCCATCTGCTAAATCACACTCTGCTTCCTCTGCTTCAATCATGGCTTCATGAATGTCAGCTATAAAGTGTCTATACATATATACACATATATTAGTCTTTATTACCATTTTGTGCTCACAGGAAGCTATTTAGATAAAAAAGGTCCATGCATTTAATAACAGTCTGGATAAAACACAAGGCATAAAGCTGCCGATAATATTGATAGGACTAAGGGCATCATCATACATCAGGCAGAGATGATGCACAACTGACTCCCACAATGTCACAACTGCAGAACAAAAGAACATCAGGCAGAGGCTTTGCTTGTCTTGTCGTAAACGTGGAAGCTGGGCCAACTCTGCAAAAAAACACAGACAAACTGGGGTGCAGTCAGTGTTCCAGTACATCTGAAAGGTTTTCTGTGAGGTTGAGGTCAAGGGTCTGTGCAGGACACTTGAGTTCTTCCACTCGAACCTTGGCAGTCCATTCATGGACCTGGCTTTGTGCACAGCAGCGCTGTCATTCTAGAACAGGTTTGGGCCTCTTATTTCCAGTGAAGAGAAACTGTAATGCTACAGCATACAAAGACATTCTATACAATTATGAACTTCAAACTTTGAGGCAAGAGTTTGGGGACAAACCACCTATGGGCGTGATGGTCAGGTGTCCACATACTTTTGGCCATATAGTGTACTTCCAACAATTCACCATAGTTTATACTGTCAGCACCTTGCAGTCGACAATCTTCTTACTATTGTTTTAGAAGTACAGCCTGCAGCACTGGAGCACTCATACACGATAGGCGGTACATAACCACAGAGCATGCAAGCTTGTAAGGAGGTGGTTTCATTTTCGTACAACTCTCACAGACACGATCTCCACATTAATTATGCTGAGGCCTTTCACCCAAGCAAACCAGAAAGATGGATGACATCAGACATTAGAATTTCATCACATCAAGATCAATAAGTTGGCAGGATACCAGTGTGCTAATTAATTTCACAGACAGTTTGTATGCTAACATTGCCTGGTAGCACTGTATCATTCATCCATTTCTAACAACTTCAGTGGGGCCCATGAGGAATGACTCAAGCCTTCATCTGATTAATCCTCATCCTCTGTTGTTGCTGTAAACTTCCTGTCCTTCAGTGTCTCTCCTTTCCTAAAGGGAATAAATCTCACTCACAAAAGATCCACCTCAAATACAGGGCTAATAAAAGTGTCTGGCTTGGCCTTCTTGTTTCACACAGTATCATCTCGCTGATGGAGGCAGTAAAAAGCAGCTGTAATAAAATTGCCATCTTGACGGTAGCGTTAGTCATAAATATCCGTTTCTGCAAGAGGACTGTGTGGGAGACCATAGCATTGTCATTTCTAAGTCCTTAATGGTTCATTGGTGTTTCCTCTGGGTGACATTTTAAGGGTTCTGTGTAGAACCCTGCAACAACATCTAAGCAGAACCCTTTTTTTTGAAAGCTAAGACCCCTTAGTTATTCAGTGAGCCCTCAAGGAACCCTTGAAGAACCCCTTTTACCTAAGAGTGTATGCATTAACTGGGTAAGTATGTGGTGGAAACACCAAGTTATTGGTCATTATTTTCTTCTTAACACCTACAACCTGTCAGGGGTTTCAGATATATCTAAAATTGTTTTAGTATTTGGTACAATCTTAGAAAAAAACAGTTCTTCAAGGGTTCTTTAAGGGTTCGTTAGAGCTCTGTCTTTTCTGATAGGGTGGTAAGTGTAAGAGTTCACCCAGAGGGAAAACCAAAGAACCCTTATAAGAAAAAAACATAAGGTGGTCAGACTGAGCTTTTGTAGTCCACCTAAAGATATATTTTTTTAGCAAAAAAACTTCATTAGTGGCTGCAGTGTGTGAATACTAAGCAAGAGAAATAACAGATCACCACTCCAGCAACAGGTTTCCAAGCCGAATGAGTCACCTTGCAAACCTGACCGAGGTCAAACGAAAATTTACTGATTGGCAGATATGGCTGCTGCACGACAAAACAAAAATTCCAAATGAAAAGCAAATAAATAAATGCTCATGCCTCCTTCTCCTATAGAGGGTGTATTTTATCTATCTATGAAAAGCTTACAGCAGTCTGAGTTTATGACGCCCTTCTATACTAGCACCAATAAATCACTCAAAACCTCCATTAAAAGCAGATGCAGCTCTGTTAACATCACTATTATTCTATGTCACCTTTTAACTGCTCATCATTAAAAAAAAAAAAAAAAAAAAAAAAGCTACACTCATCCAGCTGATCAAAATGAGTCTAGCCACAATGAGCTGACAATAATACACATAATGGGGAAAAAAAAAAAGAAAGTCAATTTCATTCATTTCCTCTGGTTATAAGGTTTAATAAAAGCCCACTTACATCGAAGGGACTGAACGCTCCATGTCATATCTAAAAAGCATGTCTGAATCATAAGAGTGTCCATCAGCCTTGTTATTCCTGCCATAGGTTTAAATTGCACTGTTCTTTCTTCATTCAACTACTAATAGGCTCTGCAGTTAATGTGGATACATCAGCCATGTGGCACTTACTCAAAGCAAGGAAAAAAATGGACAGATTTCATGTACCCTGGCTGAATACGGCCAACAAAGGGCTGCATTTTATAGAATGCAAGTGAAACTGTACAAGCTCTGAGAATGACAGGAAAATTTAGGCCAGGATAGAAATATGGTAAAGATGTTTACGCTGAATTACTGGATAGCGTATTCTGCTTCATTTCTTACAATAATTACTGAAATTCATCATAAAAAAGATGAAACCCCTTGGGGGTTACGTCATTATTTTAACACTGCTTACAAGCAGAGCAGAATCCAGAATCAAGAATTTAAGAAATCTGATAAATCCCAAAAGATGTTTTCTGTCGCATCAAACACAGCTGAGATAGCAGTGTGCACAACTTACAGTTACATTCATAAAAAAGTTCATAAAGACAAATCATGACAAGAAACTCCTCTGAAGTTACAAACTGTCCCTTAACACTTCAACCATCTGTCTGAATAAAGGCAATTTAATTAGCTTAGGGGTCACAAAGATAATGAAACTTTAAAAATCCATTAAACAAAGACAAAGTCATTTGCAAGGACACAGCAGTCTGTCAGACTATTCTTGTAGGAATTGGAGCTGTAACTGAACGCTAGCTGACTCGGCATAATCAGGGTTTTAACGGGGTACTTGGCTTTTAGCTAGCACAATGATTAAAAAAAAAAAAAAAAGAGAGAGAGAGAGAGAAAGCTACAGAAAGAAAAAAGAGAAGGGTATTGCATTATTTATGACTTTGCTTGAGACTTTGGTCATGTCGACTTTTTTTTATTTTAATTATTGTGCAATATCTGTTGCATTGCACCTTTAATCATGAGCAAAGTGTAGAGCCTGGTGAAATGAAGCATGCGTGCCTCAGTGCTCACCGAAATGAAGTGCATTTCTTCGCAACACGCTCTCTTCACTTCTCCATGCAATTTACGGTACTTTGCGATATTTTAATTCCCACCCTCGCTTTGGACGGTCAGCTCGGCCATCCTCAGTGTCCCCCTTCCTGTTAAAGATACCATTTAGACACTATACGATGTTTTATCAAGTATTGTCGTGATATTGATATTTTTACAGAACACAGTTTGCAGTCATTTATCGTGAAATACGTCCACATCGCTGTCATTTAGCACAATAATGTACACTAAGCTTATGGTACATGCCAGTATTGGTGCATCCCTACTTAGAGGCTTCATTTAGTCCCTCACACCAGCCAGATCGCTCAAATAGCCAACCTTTCATGGGTCAAAACTGCAAGTGCAAGTCATTCAGCCAGAGCAAATCTCAGCATTCTTTCAAACACACTGAGTAAAATGAAAAGTCCATGATATTTTAGAAAGACATAATATTCTCCATGTAGTCATATACTACATGCCTGGCAGGGCTTTGCTATAAAGATGGCGTTTATAAAATCAAGAGCTTCTTCCTTTCATGTTTCAAAATGGAAGACTCCAGGATTCTGCAGAATTGTCCTTTAGGCGCATGAATAAATGATATGCCGATAAACGCGT
Organism: Pangasianodon hypophthalmus; assembly: GCF_027358585.1. Classification (NCBI taxonomy): domain Eukaryota; kingdom Metazoa; phylum Chordata; class Actinopteri; order Siluriformes; family Pangasiidae; genus Pangasianodon; species Pangasianodon hypophthalmus. Next base: position 3,348,481 of record NC_069726.1, on the reverse strand, counting down.
ACCAGAATAAAACGGTCTATCCAACTGTCTGAGTGAAAGATGACCTATCTTAAGCATCTCTCCAGAGCTTATATCGGTTCCATGCCATTACATGTGCAGCATGCCATTTCATTGCATGCCATTTTGCCTGAAAGTGAATGAACAAAAGAGCAGTCAAGAGACATTCACAGCAGGAAGACACCAGCAGGGTTTGCCCAGAATGTTGCTCAAATGGCGTGACTGCCGGCATATCGAGAGGACACTTAGGGATGTCAACTTTATCCGAAGCTACTTTTGCCTGAGACAGGGAAGCAAAGAGCTGTGGATTGAGAAGAAACTTCTAACTGGCTCTCAGAATAGTGATGCATCTCTATTTTTCTTCTTCTTCTCCTCTCTCCTTACCAAAAACAGAATTATGTATATTAAATGTTTTTGCTTACACTAAGGCTGATAGTTTAAAAAAAATAAAAAAATAAAAAATCATGATATGAGAATATATTTTGCAATACAAAGCATATTCAAAAGGTCGCTGTATAATTAATCAGGGTAAAGATGTTAGTTATGTGAGTAATGTCCTTAGGCCAGGCTCTTGTCATCATAAAAACCATTACATGGATTTCATGGTGTTCGGTTTATTTAGCACTCCTTGGGTTGTTCTTTCATTGATTCAATTTCTTTGGTTTTTCAATCAAATGCAGCTGACAGCGTATGTGAGCTTTTTTCAGCGCAGAGCCTGACAACTCATCTACACACACATCAAACTGTCTGCTGTGTTCCTCTGTCAGGACACACACTGCAGCAGGGCAGTGACAGCTGTGTCTCCCTCCATCCAAACAGCACACACACACACACACACACACACACACACACACACACACACACACACACACACGTTCTCACAGGAGACAGCCATCACAAGAAGTGGAACCTTGACTAGAGCACTTCTCTCATTAGCCGCTGTCTCCTGTGATGCTAGAGTGGAAGAGATGCAGGAAGAAGGATGTCTTAATTTAGACACGACTTGGCTTTCTTAGTCCGATTTTTCCTTTTGTGATGGAAATGCTGCATAGCTGCAGGTAATTTATGAATTGCACACACGGGTGCTCTTGCTTTAATGCAGCCATGCAGTGGGGTGTCTGTCCACAAGCATATTTGGGTTTTACCTCTCCAAATAATTATTTGTCCATACTCCCACACTCAAAGAAAAAAACCCATCCTGAAAGACTTGCATATTAATCTTTATAAGCCCTCGCTTCACCTCTACATAAAGTGAGCAATACAGCAGTGCTTTAGTCCTTTAATTTGTCCTGCCTTCTCACGTCTCATCTGTACACTCTGCTTATACATATCAGCTTTCAAAGCTTCATGTTCATCATCACCATCATGTTCATCATCTCACAGATCGCCAACTAGCCGAGCAGAGTCTCTGCCGTAACTCAGTGCCGTAGAGCTGCACTGCATGCTGGAACTTCGTCCAGCATTTGCACCAAAGTCTCTACTCATTCCATGTTGGATTTATCCTTAATATGACTTTGAACATCATTGGAAAATGGTGAGTGAGAAAATAAGCTCTTGCTTGTTTGTTTTCAGGAGCAAACTACAAAACCTCAATGTTCTGCCTTACATTTGAGATTGTTGAAACTGCAATAGCAATAACAATAACAGCGTCCCTGTGTGACGTCAGAGCAGCACACGACCTCTAACTTCTCACAGGAATAACGAAAATACAACACCAACCAGCAAATTAGTACCAAAATCACTAAACACATAAATATTTCAGCATAAACATATCTAATGTGTTTTAGAGTGGTGTTTACCTTTAACATGACCCAACACTAAACAACAAGTCATTCTCTAAACAACTACACTCACTGCATTATTGCAGATAAAAACTTTAAAAAAATCACAGAACTAAACACTGGCACGGCGGCCATGACCAAAAAAAAACAAAAAACAAAAACAAACAAAAAAAAAAAACACAGCAAAGCACTGTGGCCAAACCAGCTGCAGTGGAAACAAATATGCGCTTATACACGGGGTTTTACAGTAACCACCAGGCATAATATCAACTATTAAAACATGTCTTTAAAATGGCACATTTATTCATATTAAAGGTTCATATAATATGAGTGCAGGAGTATAATTACTGTACCCAGAATATAGTGTCATTAGGGACACAGTAATTATGCTGTATAAAACTGCTATATACAGAAAGTGGTCATGTAAAATTTTCCAGCGCCGACATTTTAACTAGAAGGTTCTTCCCCCAACACGCTTGGTGTTTACCGTAAACTCTCGTCTATACGCGCACTCGAGTTTCTACGGCCGTAACAATGTAAAAAAAAAAAAAAGTTCTTTTACTCACTCATTTGTTGGTCATTCGACGCCATTTCCTTTCCACAAATAAAGGCAATTAATTCCGCTACAACAAGACAGAATAATAAATCATAAACTGGAGCTATTAGCTAACAAACTAACAGGTGAAATAAAAGTACCAAACCGTTAGCAACTTGCTAACAGAGTTACAACAGTTTACCGCTTACCAGCAAGTTCAGCGTCAAGTGTGGAGCAAGGTACAGGAAGAAATTACCTAATTACAGAAGCTTTGCCTTGTCAAATTCTTTCTCTTTCCTCTCTCTTCGCTTTTGAGCTCCACTTTTAAATTTTTTTTTTAAAAAAAAGTATACATTTCGATACGTTTGCTAAGCTGCTCGACTGTTACAAACCACTATCGTCAATTAAGCGACGCGTTTAATTAGACCGCCAATTAGCGGTTCTTCAGTCACGTGATCAAAATAGACGCATCCTATTGGATATAACTCGAGAACTCCACAGAATCAGTGAAACTAGGAATTATATTTCATATATATTTCAAAGCACAGCTCGGTGAGGTGTTTCAGGGAAACAGTCCAGGGCAGAGTTACTCTTCTCACACTGATTTTATTTATTAATGAACAGCATGTTATATGTTGTATCTGTTTATAGTTACATTCAATGTTGTGGAACATCTGCAAAAACAAGTTATAGCAACTATAAACAGTCCTTCCTTCCCCAGCCACTTTTTATCCTCTCTCTTGAAGATAATAATAAAAAACAAAAAACACACAGCTGCGTTGTGTGTTAAGTCATGTTGCAGAGAAAAACACAAAGCGCAAACTCTTCTTTCCTGAAGACTTTCCTCTGGTGGAAAATAACTGTTAATCCTATTAATAAATATATTATCAATCCAAAAAATCAGACCAAAATTGTCATTTGTACCTGTAATGTCTTGCTTTTTTCTTACCAACTCTCACCAGGGTTTAGGAAGGAACAAAAATCAATAACTTTTTGCCATCAGTATGGCCAACTTTTCATAACCCATGAAAGCAAGCCAAAAACCCAACAGATCTTCAGTATAGTCAGAACAGAGGTGCTGTTTTTGAAGCCAAGCTCTATCACCTCTGAGTAAACACTGTTCTACCACACACACACAAACACACACACACACACACACACACACAAAGCACAGTTTCTCAAAATGACCTGGCTATACAACACCCACACGGCAGGGTTTATTTAAGCTGCGTATGACTCATGATCATGTTTTTTTTCCCTCTTTTTATTTTCAGACTCCATTTGCTTTTTGAAAACAAGCCTTACAACATGATCACACACGTGAACATGACATTAGCGGTTGTGTGTTTGATTTGACACAGCACTTTCATTGATATGACCACATGAAGATCAGTTTAGACAGAAGAGTCATGTTGCTCTTCATGACTCACTGGTGGTTGTGTTTCTAAAGGACACTCTCCAAACCTCGAGTCTGAGATGAAGCTAAATCAGCTAGTCACCTACCAAAACGTGTTGCCATGCAACCGAAGTCATAATCACCTTCCTTAATTCTTGCTGTGGGCCTCTCTTTTTCCTCACTTGTAGAAATACATCTGATTATGCAAGGAAGGAAAATATCTCCTGCTCTCTGCTGGGCTCGTTGTCTTAGTGAGATGAAACACACTGGGGAGAAACATGCTCACGCTTTCAGTCAGCTAGAAAGCAATCGACTCGCATAGATTTGAGAAAATGAGCGTTTGTGTGTGTCATGGTTCTCAGCATGATGCACTTTTGCAAATAAGTGTATTTTTTCTTTCATTCGACGGTCCTAATGTCATCCTTGTTTTCAGGCAAGCACATCGATAGTTTTGTGAATAATAGAAAACACAAGTGTCGATGAATATCGCACTTTACGTAATGGTGATGGCGATGTCTACAACAGACCCATCAGAGCTCATTCTGAATGTTGCAACCAATAGCCGAGGCTCATCAAGCAGCCGAGCCGTAAAGAGGAAACGACCCCGAGGCGCACGAGCCATACGGTGAAGCCTACAAACATGAAGAAGAGCATCTGCTCATCATATTTGCCTCACCAATCACGCTCTAGTTGCATATTTCCAAGAAGGCGACCATCAAGAAAGAAAAGCCTGTAAAAGAAAAACTGCATTAGTTAGAGATGGAACAGTGTGCTAATATCACAATCCAAAAAGTATTCTGAACACAAAAACAGGTTTCCCTGAAGTCTGAATCATGTTATATAGCAAATTGTTTGCATTCAAATTTCACCAAAGTGCTAAATTATCATTCTTTCGGTTTAAAACTAATTCATTATGAGCTCACTAATCAACTTTTAGCTACCTGTGTGCTAAGCTAGCCAGTTAGCTAATCTAGCTAATATTATCTTATATATATTAAAAAAAAAACTGTTTTTGTATTGTAATATTTTGAGTTTGTTTTGGATTTTGGATTATTTTACATAATCCAAATGTTTTACATAAACAGTTAGCTGTTCCATAAATCTGTTAGTAGCTGACTAGCTACTGTATGTGCTAACATGCAGTAAAATATGCTATGAATAAAAACACTTGGGGCGTGCTGCTATACGAAAGGGTAGTGCGATGAAGCTGAGTTGCTGTTTTCGCACAGAAGTTGATCATTCTCCAATACCAACACATTTGGAAGTGTTTTATTCTTCTAACACTGCAACAATTTGATAACACTAACAATTTTTCATTTTTCATACTTTTTATCTGTTTATAGTTTTGTTTAATGTTGTGGAGCGTCCACAAAACAAGTTAGTTAGTTAAAACAGATGCAATGATGATTTAAGGAAATATTGTTGATATGAGAATGGTAGATATGAACATTGTCACATCCCTACAACTAATAGAACAGATTCTGTCATTTTTTACAGGTGACACTGAGCCAGCAAAGGAAGTAGGGGAGGAAGTAGTGATGATGAGGGAGTCCATACCATATTCATTACTCATTATTTTGATCATTCTCAGGAGATGAATGAAATGTGCAGAGTGTGTGAGGCAGAGGCCATCAGACACAGACAAAGTGGTGAGACAAAAATGATTTGCCTAGGCTTCACAGCTTCTGATTTAGGTGTTGCATTTTCCTCAGACACAGAGCATGATGTGAGTGTCTGTCTTAAAATGAATCCAAAAACCAACTGAACTTTGTTTCAAAGAGTGGTTAGCACGTTTGCCTCGCACCTCTGGGGTTGGGGGTTTGATTCCCACTTCCACCCTATGTGCACAGAGTTTGCATGTTCTCCCCGTGTTTCAGAGGTTTCCTCCGGGTACTCCGGTTTCCTCCCCCAGTCCAAAGACATGTGCTGTAGGCTGAATGGCGTCTCTAAATTGTCTGTAGTGTGTGAATGGGTGTGAGATTGTGCCCTGTGATGGGTTGGCACCCTGCCTAGGGTGTCCCCCTGCTTGTGCCCCGAGTCCCCTGGGATAGGCTCCAGGTTCCCCGCGACCCTGTGTAGGATAAGCGGAACAGAAGATGGATGGATGGATTTCCCCATGTTATGTGATTTTTTCACATGTGATTATGTGAGGAATAATATGTGAAGTTGCATTTCACCATTACCATTATGCCCTCAAATTGTGTAAATGAACTCAAATAAACATGTGTGACATCATGTGAACAAGAATTATGCATGGGAGAAAATAACTAGTAAAAAAAATCCACATATGAAAAATTAGCAGTTGAAAATAAATGAATCATGTGAAAGAATGATAAGTGAAAATAAAAACACATGCTATATATGGGGCAAAAAATAACCTAAATGTTAAAAATGAATAAACATGAATCATGTGGAAAAAAAACCACATGCAAAAATAAAAACAAATACCCTAGATGCAAAAAAAACCCTCACATCTGAATATAATTTAATCATGTAAAAAATCACATCTCAAAGTAAAATCACATATGGTCCATATGAAAAATTAACACAGGTGAGCCAAAATGTGAAAAATTACCATGAATCACGTGCAAAAAAAAATAACATGTCAACAATAACAACACTTGCCCTACATGGGGAAAAATCACATGAAAATAAATTAATCTTGTAAAAAAATCTTTTACATGTATGTTTAAAACATGTTTAAAAAAAAAACTATTACATGTAAAAATCCCATGTGAAAAATAAAACTCGTGCCCCACACGTGAAAAATGAACATGCATGGGACAAAGTTAACAGAAAAGTGTGAAACGTAGCACATGAAGTGTCTGAAAGCCACACGTGTAAATTGTACATGTGCATCATGTGATTATTCATGCACGAGCCTGTGCATGAGACACACACCCAAACACACACTCGTTCCTCCTTATGTTCCTCCATCTGGTTCTGCTTTAATCAGTGAATGTAATGACAGTTGGACTCCGACTTTGCATTAGAGTCATTAAATGGCAGCTAAGTGAGGCGAGCAGCGCCGCCGGTCCTGTGGAGTGAATCAGTCTCCATCACTGCCGCTGACAGCAGCACATTAATCAGCGTCTGCGCCTGCGCCAATCACACGCCAATCAATTCCTATTAGTTTAGCATTTCTCCAATGAGAGACGAAGCAGCAGCTCAGCAGCTCAGCAGCTCGACTCACAGTCGTGCTCGTGTCTCAGGGGACAGATCTGCAGAACATCAGATCTGGGGAAGATGTCTGATGAAATGCTGAGAGGATTTTTCCCCTCATTCGAACTGGAATTATTTCCAAATTGGCTTTGCTATTTCATCAGCAAATTGAATTAAATCATTTAAGCAGCTTGTGCTTGTGAAGTGCCAAACACAATTTATGAGACATTTTTTCGGGTTATTCAAGGATCACAATACTATGACTGAAACACAATAGGTAATATTTTGCTAGATTTTCAGATCAGAATAGAATGAAATAGAATTATGAATTGAAAAAGGACATTATAAGACAGCAGAGTTATTATGAAATAAAACTGTAATTATCAAACAAAGGTGTCATTATGAAATACATTTGTCATTATGAAATGAAAAAACTTACTATGAAATAAGGATAAACTGAAATATGATAATGTTATATATCATGGGCATATTTATTTATTTCGTTTTGAATAAAATGGCCTTCCATACAGAACAGCCAGTTTCACGAGCTGGTAAAGCTGAACCACAAGGTGCTGCTGCCCTCTACTGGCTAAGCACAGCACTCACACGCTAAAATAAATACATTTAGAAAATACTTTAATTCTGAAATTCTGATTTGAAATAAAATGGATATGAATATTTTAAAATCCCCAGGTCCATTGCGAATGTCTACTAATGGACGATTCCATGGTTATGCTGCCATTTAATTTATTGTTATTTTTTTAAATACTATATATATACATATACACACACACACACACACACACACACACACACACACACACATATATATATATATATATATATATATATATATATATATATATATATGTATGTATATATCAAATACACAAAATGCTGTTACATTGCAATCATGGTAATGACTTGAGGACATTCTAATGATTTACTTAACATAATAATAATAATAATAATAATAATAATTATTATTATTATTATTATTATTATTATTATTATTATTTAAATATTAATTTACTCTTAATACATTAATTTGGGTGAAAAGGTTGTCCTTTCAAAGTGGCCTTGACAGTCAGAATCACAATATGACAAAAATGAATGGCAGAACTTACTTTTCTTCTTTGCGTGATCTTGTAAATGTTGTGGCCATTTTCATTAATATGCATATTGTAACGTTTCAGACACTGCAAACTTTGGGTATGACCATGCATGTGGAAAACAAAAAAACCCAGATTTTAGACTAAATGGAATTTATGTGCATTTACACAAGTGTAAAAATATGCATATTTCAATTCAAACCCTCCACTTAAATAATGGAATGTAATTTACATGATTTTTGTAATACAGTATGTACACTGGTCAGCCATAACATTAAAACTACCGACAGGTGACGTGAATAACATTGATTATCTCGTTACAGTGACACCTGTCAAGGGGTGGGATATATTAGACAGCAAGTGAACAGTCAGTTCTCGAAGTTGATTTGTTGGAAGAAGGAAAAATGGGCGAGCGTAAGGATCTGAGTGACTTTGACAAGGGCCAAATTGTGATAGCTAGACAACTGGGTCAGAGTTGTCTCCAAAACGGCAGGTCTTATGGGGTGTTCCTGGTATGCAGTGGTTAGTACATACCAATAGTGGTCCAAGGAAGAACAACGGGTGAACTGGCAACAGGGTCATGGATGCCCAAGGTTCACTGATGCACGTGGGGAGCTAAGGCTAGCCCGTCTGGTTCAATCCCACAGCTACTGTAGCACAAATTGCTGAAAAAGTTAATGCTGGCATCAAGGCCTTGAATTTGATGTGGGTGGCTACAGGAAACCAGTGATGGGAGATGAAGACGGGTGTGACGTGGGTCCTTTTGGGCTGGTTGAAAACAAGGCATGCTGCTGTATTCTGAATCATTTGAAGGGGTTTGATATAGCTGGCTGGGAGGCCCGGGAGTAGTGTGTCACAATAGTCCAGTTTTGAGATAACAAGAGCCTGGACTAGTTGCTGTGTGGCATGATCAGTGAGATAGGGTCTGATTTTCTTGATGTTATACAGAATGAACCTACAGGACCGTGCAGTTGTTGAATTGTGGTCTATAAATTTCAGATGAGATGGCACCAGGATGCATCATGGGATGAAGGCAAGCCCCCAGAGGCAGTGTGATGCTCTGGGCAGTGTTCTGCTGAGAAACCTTGGATCCTGGCTTTCATTTGGATGTTACTTTGACACTTACCACCTACCTAAACATTATTGCAGACCAAGTACTTCCCTTCATGGCAATGGTATTCCCTAATGGCAGTGGTCTCTTTCAGCAGGATAATGCGCCCTGCCACACTGCAAAAATTGTTCAGGAATGGTTTGAGGAACATGACAAAGAGTTCATGGTGTTGACTTGGCCTCCAAATTCCTCAGATCTCAATCCGATCGAGCATCTATGGGATGTGTTGGACAAACAAGTCCGATCCATGAGGCCCAAACTCACAACTCACAGGACTTAAAGGATCTGCTGCTAACATCTTGGTGCCAGAGACCACAGCACACCATCAGAGGTCTTGTGAAGTCCATGCCTCAACGGGTCTGAGCTGTTTTGGCGGCACAAAGAGGACCTACACAATATTATGCAGGTGGTTTTAATGTTACAGCTGATTGGTGTATGTAATACTCACGTACTATAAAGACCAGCAGTACACATAACAGACAGTAGGAGGAGGTAGAGCACCTCTTTTTTGTCGTTGTTGCTTTTTTTAATGCCTCCAGACATGGCCACAATGCACTTCAGTTAGGAAGACTCACTGTCCTATCGAGTCCTTCTCTCATATTTGCAATGAAATGTCGCAGGTCCCCCCCAGGTTCACACTGGTGCTATGGGGCTAATTTGTTATCTAGCTAAAAAGTAATGAAAGTCCATCTCGCCCAAAATCTTAAACATGAGCTTTAAAACACATCCAGTTCTTTACTTACGTCTTTACAGATGTGCTCTTGTACATTAAGAATTATTTTTATCATTTATAAACATGAACTAAATATTGCCATGTAGCTGAATGCTGTAACGCTGTGGAGGCGGCCATCTTGGAAAACCAGACTCACTTTCTCACTTAGCACAATTTGCTATCATTCTTCAAATTAAGTGTGAAATAGGAATTGTGCTAGAAAGTTTGATACAGATGATAATGTAGTTCCACTTTGTTTAAAAAAATTAAAATCAGAATCAGGTATATAAAGATTTGAGTTTATAGCCATGATTTGGGGGTAAGAGACTTCTTAGCTTGTTAGTTATCCTCATTGCTTCAGTGCAAAACTAAAGAAATTAAAGTAGGGCACTAAACACTGAGCAAGATTTAAGAAAAACATCATTTTTTGCTTGTTTAACTACAAATTAAGTAGATATGCATGCTTAATAAAAGGGTTCCTCAACCGTTACAGTTTCCTAGCTTACTACTTAGGATTTATCTGTTTGAAATTCTCTATAATACGGTAATACTATGGTAAAGTTACACATACACCCTATAAGACCCAAACCGAAGCGTCTTTAATGTCTTAAATATGTAATAATAGAGATTAAAACTAGAATGAAGAACACTACAACAAATAAAAACAGTAATTCTAGCATGATGACTATCATTTCCACCTATAAGATCCTCCATACGCATTACCTTCTTTTACTGTTTTTGCTAAAATCAGTTTATTGCATTCAAAACATCTTTCTAATCAATGATTTTTCAGATTAGACCTCAAGTTACTTCATTTCAATGCTACCACTCAAAATGTGCCACAGCACCTGTCTTGGTTTTTCACATTTTTACTGAGGCTGAACACATCTGTGAGATTTGTTCCAGTAAAATAACTGCTTGACATGTATTTGAGATCCTTCACTTGCCTGGTTTTGAAATAGCTGTTTACGGGACATAGACAATTCGTTGACGACATGTGAGAAAAAAAGGTTCTTCAGTGCTTGTTTGGAGGGTTTATGGCTTCTAAAGACGTTCAATTTTGGAACTTAATAGAATCTTTTCAATAATTGTTAGCTACATTATCCTGGTTGCTTCAGTGCCAAACTTTGGGCACTAAACACTGAGCAACTACATTTAAGAAAAAAGAAAAAGAGCTTCTTTAAATGCAAAATATGTAGATATACATTCATAGTAAAACATATTCTTTGGATAGTTGTGGGTTCTTAGCTTACTATTTGGGTTTCGTCTAGTATCGGGAACTCTCTCTAAAAAGGAAAACATTTGTTGTAGTGTTCTTCATAAATGTTCTCTCAGAAGGACAAGCCAAAGAACCTTGTAGGATTACATAGAGAACAATTTTTAGGGGTTAAGTCTAAAATCATACTACTTAGTTTACTATTTTGGGACTAGTCACCTTTTTAGTTATGTTGGAGAATACCCAGTGCACTTGTGAACAATCCATTTGGTTAGTGACCAAATGACGGATCCTGGCTTGTACTGAAGTCCGATAATACTTTTTGAAGATGCATGGCCTATATAGTGAATAGGGTGTAGTTTGGGACACAACCACTCTAGACGTTATGTCTTTTCATTGTATCATGGCTTCTGTTCCCTATATGAGTGGACTACATCATGCTTGTGACTCTTCACACTAGGACACAGTGAGCTGGGAACCACTCAGGCAGGACAAGCTCATTCTTTACAGTGCAAAGGGTCAACTGACGCTTTGTCTCATTATGAGTAATGTTTGGATGGGATGTTTAGTGATCCGCATTTGCCTCATAAATCCCACCATTTACTCCACTCAAGGCCACTCGGTCAGCTAAGCTGCTATGGCAACACAAACTTAATAATAAAATGATAATTATTCATGTAGCGCAGGAGTGTAGGCCAATAGCCTTTAGGGGGTTTTGTGCAACAGGGCACATACAGTCAACTCCAGAATTATTGGTGCGCTGTTAATACATAAAACAAATAACAATAAAATGTAATGAATGTTATTTTAAAACAATTTTGAACTTTCAAACTTAAAAAGTAGTGTCTTTTTTTTTGCAAAATTATCAGCGCCCTTACAATTAATATTATCTAATAGCTGGAGAAAATAACAGGACTAATCCTTGTTCTCGGTCAAACAAGATTGGAGAACACACTTGAATTTTCCTCATGGTTATAGATAAAAGTGATTTTACGTGTGCAACGTCATATTTGGACAAGGCTGACAATTTGTTAGCATTTATTTTGAATATTATTTAGGCATGACAATAGTTTGGCCATGTTTTTGAAGGAAAATAGTACTATTTGAGTGGAAAATAGTATCATTCTATTGCTAATAGTTCTGGAAACAAGTGTACATCCAAATGCATTTTTGCTGAAAGTTTAGCTGAGAAGTTGAGGTCAAATGCAATCTTACATGGAACGGCACGTTGGCGTACGAGTGACCTTTATGAACATGCAAATATATGCGGAAACTTAACACTCCATTCCCAGCTGCAGGTCAGAGAGCCCTTACACCAATATGCTTAAGTAGAGGCAATTAGACACGTACTCTAATCTCCAGCTGCCTTCCGGCCAGGGTGTAATAAACGTTCCCCTGTTCAGCCTGTCAGATCCCGCACCAAGGCCGACCTGTGTGAAAGAGGCTCTGTGCGATAGTGTGAAAGGTGCTGCTGTGTGAGGAGTGTGAGGAGCAGTGATCAGATCAGCAACGCTGCACTACCTGTTCTCGAGCACCCGACATGTTGTGCACGACAGACACTCTGGTGCACAGCCAGCTGTGGCGGCCATCTTTGTTCAGGGAGCCTTAATTATTGCACAGGGGGGTTGGAAAAGAGCAAACCGGGGAATAAATCAATACATCAACTGCGGCCTTGGTGTCTGAGGCACACATAGTGGAACTGAATTGAAATCAATAGTTGTTTAATCAAGCCTTTCTTTCATTGTTTTTTTTTTTGTAAATATGCACAATGAAAGCACATCTTGGGTAAACTGAATCTACTTCGCAATAAAATCCACAACGTGATGGACATGTGTCATAGCTATTTGGTATTCCAAATTTGGGGTTAAAGAGTTTATTGCATGTAGGGCAGTAGATATGAATAAGCAGACACTACAGGAAGAAGAGAACACACGCTGAGTCTCCTTTGTCAAAGCGAATCCCGCTCCCTCTGCTTTCGCTTGCAGCTGTTTACTTTGGACTCCGCTCCTCATGGGTTGGGTTTGTAACTCTGAGGAGCCGAGCTGTTTGGCTTTGCACAGATGATAGTTTGCTTTATTGTTCCTCTTTTCTTTCCACAGGAGATCCCTCAGGGCCGCACTTCAGAAGAAAAGTCAGCAGATTCCTGATAACGTGTACAAGCAAAGAGTTTTTTGTTTTACTCAAGCAGACCCCCCTCCACACACACACACACACATCAACCCCCACCACCCTTTTCCGAATTAAAAGTCGCCTTTTGTGCGGATCTGGTTTCCCAGGCCTGCGCATCCACAAGGGTCCTTCGGGTTCAAAACCACAACTCGGGCCTGCAACAACACTGTAAAAAACAGCCCTCTTACAGAGAAGAGCAGTGAGATATCAGCTCAGTGCGAGCATGAAGCCTGAACAAACAGACTGCTGGAGGGGAAAGGGGGCTTGTACAAACTCAGTGACATTACATGGTGGCCTTGCGATTATCTCCAGCGAAAATGAGATGCTACACTAGAACCATGGTTTGAGAAAAACGGCAAAACACGAGCTGAAGAACCGCTGCTGAGTCACAGTGCGGCGGTAATTTATTAAGGTCACGCGGCGTTAAATGAGCAGGATTCTGACTCTGAAAAGACACTCTGACCTTGACGTTCCCCTGTTTCTTGTCCAGAGAAAACCAGAACGAGGCTCACAATAGCTTGCTAGTGCACCAGTTCTGAGCTTTAGTGTCTCGTATAACAATGCCTGGCTTTGATATCTTCTCCGAGGATGAGAGATCATTTTGTTTGGGAGTGACCTCAGAGACGGCATTCCACCCAAGTTTATGCCGCTATTTCGGCTTCACATCTGTCTTAGCTACAAATCCAAGTCATTTAATAGTGTATTCTCTCAATATGAATCCACACACATCAGTGGGTGGAAGGACGACTCAGAGAACTCAGAGACATGGGACAGATTTGGATTCCCTTAAAATAGGATGCTAAACCTGAAGCAAGACCTTGTGAAAGAAACAAGGTGATGACCCCAAGACATTCATCTAGGGAAAAATCAAGTCCCAAGAAGTTTAAAGGTTGGACATAATGCCTGATGGTTGAAACTTTATTTCTAGTGATTTATATTCAGACCACACAATAATTCCCAGCTAGGTCCTGGGTTAGTCTTGCATATTTTCATCTCTCCACTAGTCAAACACATCAGTTAGTTAACTGTTTTGTTGGACCAGGAATGTTAGGAGCATGGATACTCCAGAACCAGGTTTAGGAACCACTCACGCACTCACTCAGTTTGACTTTAAATGTAGCTTTTTTCTTTTAGAAGGTTCATGCATTCATTTTCAGTAACCGCTTTATTCTGGTCATTGTCGTGGATCCAGAGTCTATCCCAGGAACAGTGATGAGGTGGGAATAAATCATGGATGGGACACCGGTCTCTAGAAGATAAAAGTCTCAATTTGGAAGAGTTATGGATTCACAGGAGAACAAACAGAAACAACCAATGTTTATATTGTTACACACATCAGTCTTGGCAAAACAATGATGTTCCTTCGATAAAGAAGGGGAAGTAATAATTACTTTGTTATTATTCTTAAGTCTGTTTTTTTCCGTATGTATCTCTACTTGTTTTTCTCTTCACCTTACTTTGGACTTCTCCATTTCAGCAGAAAAAAAATCTACTTTCAAACACTACATCACTGTGTTTCTCTATAATCATATATTTGTAAAGACGTGGTGACGTTTTCACAGCAGAAAGCACCACAGTCTACGTAAATTCTTAACACATTTAAACTTTAACAGTTGTGACAGAGAGAATGAGACCTAATACCCATCAATGTAATCTATCTGCTGCTGTGTACACTTTGTTAGTTGTTAGTTAGCTTTAGATAATGTCTTTTTGAAGCTGTACTTGAACTTTTACTTGAAGATTTATTTACATAAGTTGCAGTTTTACTTGGGCAAAAAATCTGAGAACTTGTATCACCCATGCCTCAATATGACCCATGGGTTTATATAAAGTCTGAGACACGTGATAGTGATGTTGAAGTTAGTTTTAGCAGAAGAAGACATTAGAATTGGCTCACAGCCTGCCAAGGCGCAAACAAGTTTGGACAATTGCTGATTCATGGTGCTAACTCAGCATCTGCAATTCATTGAGGTTCGAATTATGCAGCGTTAAATGAGCAGGACGGTGTAATTAATTATAATTGATTATAATTGAAATCTTGACACTCCCTGGTTTGTTGTCTTTTAAAGTCATTTATCTGTAGATGTCTGAGGAAGATCTACATATGCTAGCATAAAAAAGTACTATGCTAGCATTAAAAAGGATTACTCCCAAAAATCCCCTAGCAAACCAGATTCTGTGTTTTGTCATCTCATATAGCATAGACCTTCGCTTTGATATATTAGGATAGGATAAGAGATCATCTTGTTTGATTTATAGATACACTGGAGCGACTGCCCACGTTGATCTGTCTTAACTACAAATCCAACTCACTTAATGGTGTGGTCCCTTTAAAGATTTTAAAGATGAACTCTATAAGCTAGCGGGAATGTGTCTCTGAGACGTGTTTCAGCGATTTCTCCCCAGGAGTTTGGTTTGAGTAATGCACAGACAGGGAGATGTGTGTGGAGTTAATAGGAGCGGGCTGGTGAGGGACAGCGCGACTGCCTAAGCCCCTCTGCTTTGTTCCCACATTGCAAGGTTAACGATTTTCCGTCCTGGGTGGCTGAATTAGAATTCAGCTCCCGTCCTCGGCACTGAGACGCTGTCTGCTGCCTTCCCAGCAGCCCCGGCGCACGGTGACAGGGAGATGGATGATATCTGCAGCATGGGCCGCTCCGCTTGGGAGGAGGGGGAGAGGGTGCATTGAGTGCACCCTCTCTCTCTCTCTCTCTCTCTCTCTCACACACACACACACACACACACACACCCATGTTTGTGCACACAGCCAGACAGTCACATATATGACAGCACATACACATGCACACTGTCATGCACACATGAAAGCACACACACACACAGATGCAAAGACACAAGGCATAACGGACAGTCAAGTGTTTTGATGTAGATGCATGTGCACACATGACAGCGTGGACACACACAAATGACATGCACAACATAGCATGACACATTTGTATGCAGGTATACATCCTATGCAAAGGCACACACACACACACACACACACACACAAGCAAGTGGGAACAAACTGAGCAATAAAGTGCAGCATAAACTGTGTACTATGACACACACATATACACACACTCGCACACACTAGAACATATAGACAGTTATGCACACACAAAGCACATTCTTTAGTAGCACACACGCAGACACACACACACACACACACACACACTCTCACTCACAAGTTAGGACATACATACAATTATGCGCACACAGAATGCTACAGTCCCATATACACTGTGTAGCAACACACACATACACACACACACACGTTTAGAAACACACACATACACAGTCACACAGACACACACACAAGCAGGCATTTTTTTTCTGAATTACATTTTGCCTGTGTATACATAAACACGTGCACACATATATACACAATATTCATTTACATATATACACAAATACACACAAACACACACCTTGTTTTGGTCCTTATTTTTCTGAGTCTGCGCTCTCAGAAAAAAGGATACTAAACCGTACCTTTACCTGTCGCTGGGCTGGTACTCAAGCGTACGCTATGTAAAGTAATATTTTTTACCTAGAGGGGTGCATGTAGTGTAACTTAAAAAAAAAAAACTTTTACTCTATAAAGTCAGTTTATGTGCCTTTATTTAAAAGTACACTATATCTACTTTTCTAGGTGAAAGATACTGATTAAAGCTATAAATGATAAGTGGGAAAGGTACAGTGTAGTATGGCTAGTTCTCTCAATATCAAGCTACTTCCCAGCATTACCAAGTAACATAACAAGGTTGAAACTTCAGAAGGTTCATAATTTCAAACAACACAATGAAAATGAGGAGCTTTATTGTGCAATGTTTAGACGTGAAGTTACATTTTGTTACGATGAACACCAGTTTAGCCAGATTCGCTAACTGCAACGTGTTTCATATGTGTGAATGGACAAGTACTGATTAGTAAAACACACGCAAAATAACAATACATCAATACATTAGAAGAGACAAAAAAATTACTTCCATTATACTTTATTGATCATTTTGCAGTTTCAAAGACACACTGACATTGTATAAATTATTATTATTTTTTAAAATTTCATATTTATTAGCTATACAGTATAAGCATGTCATGTATATATCTATATCTATATCTATCTATCTATCTATCTATCTATATATATTTCGTACGATATTTTTCTACGTCTCATTGTGGCTACTATAAAGAAAGGAAGCAGTGAATTTAAAAAGGACCAATTCACAGAACAAGTTGTCCTAAAGTTTATGTTCTTATGGAAGTTATAGGCCTGTGTGTGTGTATGCGTGTGTGTGTGTGTGTGAGATGCTGAACTCAACCACCTCTTGCCTTTTGTTTAATATGATGAATACACTCATGTGTGTCTGTGAGTCTTCTGTATATTCAGAACTTACCAGCTGTGCTTTCCATACTGCACACACACAGACAGACACACACACAGCCTCTACCACGTGACTTACACACACACTGCCGCAAGTGAAAGGGGTAGAGCTACATGACTTATGCAGGGCTCCGGAGGAAAAGCCTTTACGTTGCTCTGGATGACTTCTGGGGAAAGTCGCAGACTTCAGTTAGGAAAGCATGCTGCTTTACATCGGGACAAATTGCGCTAATAGAATTTTTCAGCAGTGCTTAAGGTGTACCAAACCTGGAAAATAAATAAATAAACAAACAAATAAATTGATTATAGCCACCATCATCACCATTATTATGTGAAGACATGATACTATTATATTACATTTTATTATCGTATCACACAATAAATCTGATAAAGCTGTACATGACTGATGCAGACGTCTTACTATCCTTATGAGGACCTTCCACTGACATAATTATTACTGAAGCTAATTTCCGTTATGCTACACAAAAATCTAACTTTAATCTTAACCTCAGTAACCAAAAGGAAACATTTTGGCTCTTTTAGTTCTTTTTTTAAATAAAAATTTAATTTTTGTAAAATAGCATGTAGACCAGACAGATGTCCCTACAAGGTCAAACCTGTCAGACATTCCTATTCTTGTGTATGTATATATTCTGAATTAAAAGCATGTCCATGTGTAAATTATAAAATACACACACACAGACACACACGTACTTTATTCTTCAAATTTTACTTTTTACATTTGTATCTTTCACTCACAAAAATTCACACACTTACAACTGCATATTTACAGTACAAAAAAAAAACACAGAAGCAAATTTTTTTTACCTGTATGCTGCACAAGGTGACTTCTTAACATTCTACTCCTAAAAAAAAAAAAGATGAACAGGACGTGAGTTAATGAGACAATAACACGAAAAGGCAGATCTGTGTGTGTGTACATGTTTTTTCTCAGAGTTCACTTGAGGATGCAGGAAAGCAGATGTACGAGTTTTTCCCTGCCAAAGCTCTCTGTGAGCTCTAGTACAAAGGAAGACCGCAAGCTGAGTAGTGTAGGTACGTGTGTGTGTGTGTGTGTGTGTGTATGTGTGTGTGTGTGAGACACTCTCTTTCCCCTCACAGAACAACTTCACTAAAGTTCCCATGTTCAGCTGCCAATCACACACCGGTCACACTCAACTTACACAACCACAAACACAGGGAAAACTCGAGGGAAGATTTCAGCAATATAGTCAGTGTAAGTGTGTGTGTGTGTGTGTGTGTGTTTGTGTGAGTGAGTGTCCACAGCAGAAAGTTAGGGCTGGTGCACCCGTGGAGCATGTTGCTGCTGGCCGGTGGGTTAAATGTGACGCCAGCTGTGGGTCGTATCGAAGCTGTGGCCGCTGGAAAGGCCGAGCTGTGAGACAGAGCCTCATTATCCTCTACAGTGAGAGAGAGAAAAAAAAAAAGCCAGTCGCAGTTCAATAACTCCGACCAGATAGCACGTTTCCCTGGCAACACCTTCGAAGCAGCTCTGCAGAGATCCCAGAGAGAGAGGCAGAAAGGGGGAGGGCGAACAAGAGGAAGGAAGGAAGCAGAAGACCTAGACAGCATTGGGGTGGGAGGCAGTTCTGGGTGACACTTGTGCTCAGCACAAACATTAAAGACTGTTAAAACACACAAACAGGAGTCTAGTCGAGACCATACACACCTATACACTTTTTTTTTTTTACCAGGTAATTTGTGTGTACAGACTTGTAATGATGAGTTTATCTGTACACATCTTGCATACATATTTTCTCCATATTATCTTACATCCTTTATGAGCCAACCATAGAACTGTGAGGCTCTGGAAATAAAACCTTCACACATAGGCTGTGTCCGAATATCCCTACTACCCTAATATACAGTAGGCGAAAAGCAGTACGCCAAAGGAGTAGTATGTCCGAATTCTCAGTATTCATGAAACAGTAGGCAAGAAATACCCTGATGACCTACTGCTTCCAGTGTAACATTTAGCAGTACCAGTGAAGGTGGCATGTCCTCTGTGTCTACAAGTACAAGTACAAGGCCTCTGTGCCTACTAGTACCAGTGAAAGATGCGTGTCCTCTGTGTCTATAAGTACTAGTGAAGGTGGTGTGTCCTCTTTGTCTTTAAGTACAGTGAAGGAGGAGTGTCCTGTGTCTATAAGTACTAGTGGTGGAGGCGTGTCCTGTGTGTCTATAAGTACCAGTGAAGGAGGCGTGTCCTGTGTCTATACGTACTAGTGTAGGAGGCGTGTCCTCTGCGCCTATAAGTACAATGAAGGAGGCGTGTCCTCTGCGTTTATAAGTATCAGTGACAGAGGCATGTCCTCTGTCTCTATAAGTACAATGATTGAGGTGTGTCCTCTGTTTTGGTTAGTCTCAGAAACAGGGGCGTGGCCTCTGTGCCTATCAGTACTACTGAAGGAGGCATGTCCTCTGTCTCTATAAGTACAGTGATTGAGACGTGTCCTCTGTCTCTATAAGAACAGTGATTCAGGTGTGTCTTCTGTGCTGGTTAGTCTCAGAGAAAGGGGCGTGGCGTCTGTGCCTATCAGTACTAGTGAAGGACGCATGTCCTTGAACTCGAACACAGAATACTGTATTGCAGCAGAGAGTTTTAAAAGTGTTTTTCATACATCAGACTGTGACAATATGCACAACCATATCACACACTGAACACTAAGAAAACCAACTGCAACACTATTGGTAATGCCCACTGCAGAGCGTTTGTAAATGATCCTAGTGTTTCAGTGTAATCCCAGCATGCATTTAATGGTTGGATGGCTATAGCAGAGTGGAGAGTGCAACAACAAAAATCTGTGGACACGGAGAGAATGTTTGACTTTGGATCGGGACAGAGTCCAATTCTGATTAGAACACACAATCTGTGATTGTGTTCAGGTGACTGTCTGGCCTCCCGCTGCAGTGTCTGGAAACTCAGACATCAGACTCCCCACCCGCTCGCCCCTCCTGCGCGTGCAGCACCCCCACACACACACACACACACACACACACACACTGACACACTCACACACACTGCTGGTTTGTCAGATTTGGATTGATAAGACTTTGGCGAAGTCTGACGTTAACGCTGCTTTCGATCGATAGGAAAAACAAGGCTGTAATCCTCCAAGTCTGGATGCTGTCTCAAACTCATGGGCTGCTCTTAATCTACTTTCAGCATGTTTTACATGCACAGATGTTAAATACAGTTTGTAAGGGACACAAGCTCTTACTTTACCCCCCCCCTCGACAGACCGATTTAATATAAAGTCTACGGCCGTCAGCCTTTATCGCTTGACATTTAACAGAATTTTCTCACGGAGCTTCGCAAGACAGGTGAGACGATGGAGCAGAACACGTACCCGTGTGCCGCATTTTCATAAAGCAAAAAAACGACCAAGAAACTGCTTTAATTTCACATAAATTGCTTTAAATAAGTGTGGTATGAATGCTCATTACTGAGTTTTAGTATTTAGAAGTCTGTTTTATTACATCCCAGCTCTTGTTTTACTTTTTTTTTTTTTTTTTTTACAGGATTGCAGGAATGTTAAATAATTATTTCCTGAATGAAGTCAGACCTGACACAAGTGATGTGAGCTCGAGGTAAAGCTATATAATGAAAAATAAGTGACCATGACAAGATGACAAATGCTGATGTCCTCCCTCTAGGGAACTAAAGAACAAAATAGCAGAATATGACTTCTTCTTTTAAAATAATGTCTGCTCTGTGATTTATTAGGGAGCACAGTGCGCTAATCAAGCGTATTAAAACTGAAGTAAATATGCGAGGGTGACAGACACTCCCTCATAATAAAGTCACATAAATGAAACATGAGTTAGTTAGCAGACATGAGTAAAGCAAATCATACAAATCAGTGTTTAAAAAGCTTTCCTTTTTACTGCTTATAGAGTGAGTGATTATCGTGGCATCAGCACTTGAACCTCTTTATGAAAAGGTCTTTGTGTGTGTCTGCCTTCATCACTGTCACGTGTGTAAAACAAACCGATACACACAAATGACCGATATGCCAATGCGTCTCCAACTAAATCTGTAAATATTAAAAGCAAGCGGAGTGAGGCGGGGTGTGCGTGTGTGCGTGTGTGTTTGGAGCTCACCAGACCCTTTAAAACACATCAATCCATTTATTAAACATTTTTTTTTTTCATTTGCGGTCGCGCCACATCCTCTGTACTCAGCTCTGGAGGGGGGTCGAATATTTATAGGACTGTTCAGATGAGCTCTGAAAAGCGTGCTGTGTGTGTGTGTGTGTGTATGTGTGTGTGTGTGTGCGTGTGTTGGTGGGGGTAGGGAGAGCAGCGAATTTCATCATTGCCTTGGCGCTGCCAGGCTTCAGCAAGTGTCAGACAGATTCTAATAAAAGTGTCTGGCCCCACGGTGGGCACCGGGCTGGCGCTTGCCGTGCCGCGGCTGACTGCTTGGTATGCGTGGAGCATGGCAGCGCTTCAGCTGTTGCTGGGGGCTCCGTGGTAAAGAGTCACACTGATTAGTTGGCATCGGCCATTGTTCGGTGCGAGACCAAACGGGGGGAGAAAATACAATTAGAGCCAGAAAGAGAGACGGTGAAAGAGACAGAGAGACAGTCAGAGAGAGCAAAAGAGAGAGAGAGCGTCTGAGGGGAAAAGCGATTGTTTTTGAAAAACAGCATTTCTAATGTGGGTAATTTAGCAAAATTAGATTTTTAAAAGTTGAACACTCCAGGGAGGATGTAACAAAATTAGCCGTAACACTTAATGAGATCGGTTCGCGGAGAAAAAGAAAAAAAGAAAAAAAAAAGAAGAGTGAGTCCTACTGTACCGAGTGAACCCGGACTGCAGATCTGTTGTTAAATGTCAGGCCACCTTTCCAGCGGGTGCAGATGCCTGGATGGCATTAGAGAAATTAATCTACCATTCGGTTCTGAAAGTCTGCGCCGATATTATGAGACGAGGAGGTGTGTGGATTTAATTAAGCGGCAGAAACTGTACCGGGAGACAGACTTTCTGTTAGAAAAAAAACATGAGCAATGAGCATGTGTTTACTCAATATGTGAAACCCTTTTAAGGACAAGGTGGTGAATAATAAAGGAACACGAGGAATAACAAGTGTAATTGATTCATGTTTAAAATGGTACTGAGGGCTGAAGGATGAACTGGGTGCCTAGATGAAAACCAGAGATGTTATTTGAACATTACTGAATGTTCTTTTATTGCAAAAATGCTGATTTTAAACATTATGAACCACCTTAACCTCCTTGTGACTAAGAACAGTGTTTTGCTTTGCGTCTTTTTTTCCTGAGAAGTCGATATTCAATAAGGCTTCATTAGGAGAATCGTTAAAAGAAATCTCTTATCGACTTGAAATGGCGACTTGATGACACGTTTGTAACCTACGTATCTTCACGCACATTCAATTTTTTTTTATTCATGTTGAGTAACAGAGGTCTGATGACACATTGTGTTGCCTAGTGGCCTGTGAGGGAAAAACACATCAACAGCTAAACAAGTTTGACAAAAAAAATCTTTATTTTAAAGTTTTATGCAACAACCTCTACAAGTGGAACACAGATTCATTACAGAACATGCGGTGCGCCGTAAGCTGCGTTGGGAAAAAAAAAAAGCGAAGAAAGGCGTTGTCTAGACAGCAAACTGCTGTAACAGCAGCTTTTCGCCAGGTCTAGCTGCTTCACCGTCCCTGGTTCATTTTAGTCCCTGTTCCTAGGACATCAGTCGGCGTCCTGCCTCACTCTCCTGCGTCGCCTTCGGATGAAAGTTCGGAGTTCCGAGTCGCTCTTGCCCTCCGCCCAGGTCCCAAGAGCCTAACCCGTGATTTTGCATTCACTCAGCTCACAAGTTAGGGTCTCAGGGAACAGGAGAAGTACAGCATGGTCCGAAGAGGTGCAGGGGTTAGAGTGTGTGGGGGGGAAGAACCAGGATCCTGTCTCTCTCTCTTTCTATCATGCACACACACATTTACACACACACACACACACACACACACACACTCTCTTTCCTGTGTGGCTGCTCTTTGTTCAGCGTCCGGCTCTGTTCGTCTCGGCGGGCCAAAGCTCTGTCTGGTACTGTACAACAACACCGGCCCTCTGCAGACGGATCAGGATATAAAAACACACACACACACAAAATCCCCCCCCTCTCCACCCCGATTTTTCACCAGATAACTTGTCCTGCATTCCAGCTAGTCGCTACAATCCGAACGCTGACCCGACCGGACGAAAGCAGGCACCACGACCGATAAAGAGCGAATGAGTTTTAAAAAAGAACACGCTTTTTCAGAATTTTTCATTTCTCCGTCAAAAAATGCAGCGGCGAGTCCATGGCACCCTGCTCTGCGCTAACTAGCCTTTGTTGGCTGAGGTAAGCCCCCCAGTCAGACGGTCAGTCTCTTTCTCTTCCTCTCTCTCTCTCTCTTCTTTGTCTTCAGAGCCACAGCATTGGTGTGCATCTCTCACCTTGCTGATCTGCTGCAAGCGGCTTGTATGGAAAGGCAGAGGTGCAGCTCAGACACGGAGAAAGGGGGAAGGACTCGGGATTCGCGCCTCTCGCAAACGATTCGGTATCAGCAAAAAAAAAAGAAAAAAGTGTGAGACGCTGATCGTCGGCGGCTGCAGTTCTCCTCCACTCCCCTCCTACTCCCCCCAACCTGCACTCATTTAACTCAGACACACAGCCACTGCGACACCCCCGCCACCCCCTCCTCCTTACGACAGTGGCGCGCTCCACTCTGGACCAAAGTTGTCATTTAGATGTGATCACCAGATCGATCGGCAGAGACGACAGCGCCGGCTTTCTCACTGCCTTTTCTCTAGTCCCGACATCAGACTGGCCTGGCATCAATTTCAAAAGCGCACGCGCCAGCCGAAATGTCGTTTTACGCCACGCTTGCAAACACACACACACACGCACCACTAACAGACTCCTCCCCCCACAAACAATCAGCCAGCTTCCTCCTCCTCGAGGGAATAGGGAATGAGCGGACGCTGCCGGAAATGAGAACCGCTCGACACGCGCCTTAAACGACCCCTCCTCCCTGCCTCACATGCACACAGGCACGCCGTCAGAGCCGACACGTATGATTTGTCATTTCAGAGTAACAGCAAAAGGTAAGAGGAAAGAGAGCGTGTGAGTGAAATAGCACGAGACAGAGAGAGAGAGAGAGAGAGAGAGAGAGAGAGAGAGAGAAGAGAAGGTGAGCGAGCTATCCCAGACAGAGGCAGGTCACTGAGGTGGGACAGGAGTGTGTGAGGTGAGGAGGCAGTCGTCTACCTCCAACACCCTCCCTCACCCCCACTACCTCCTCTCCACCCCCACTCCCATCACACCACCATCAGCGCAATCGCTTTCTCTCTCTCCTCTCATACACACTCTCTCATGCACCCAATACCGGAAATGGTCACTCACCCCCCAAAAAAACCCTCTTGATCTTTTCCCTCAGCAACCCCCACCCCTTTCCTCCTCTCCTCCTTTCATTTCTCCTCCAGGTCACCGCACCTGTCTGGCGGAGAGTCTCTCCAGCTCCTCGATGAGTCTGAGATCCAGTCGGCAGCGGCGTGCTGTGCTGAGCACCCTCCCTCTCCTCTCCTCTCCTCTCGCTATATCCTTCTCTCCCTCTCCTACTCTCTCTCTCTCTCCTCCGTCTCACTCACTCCATCTCGATTGCTGCAAAGCCTTCCTCCTGCACTGATCAATCCTTTCCTTTAGGGAAAAAAAGCGTTCGCAAAATGCATGCACAAACACAAGACGCGCAGCCAGCGGGGCGGCTAGCTCACTGCTGCCACACACACACACACACACACACACACACACACACACACACACACACACACGCGCACGCAGACAGAAGGCGTGTTAAAATATTGGAAGCACATTTAAAAAAAAAAAAAAACATTAACCCAGAGGAAAGTGATGTGATCATATCTGGAGGGAAATGCGATCTAAAAGTATGGTTGATTGCTCCAGGATTACAAATTCATATAATATAAATAAAAATTCCCCACAATTAGTAAAAGCAGGTTTCGACTACAAACAAAGCATGAATGGCTACAACGTTTAGTAGAATGTCGTAGAATGCTCAGGAATAAAGAGGTCTGCCTCTGGGAAGCATAACTTTTCTTCACACACAGCGCAGTGACACGTGACAAAACCACTGCAGTTCATCAAACAACACTTAAGGAAAAAAGCGGCCACCAGTGCCTTTTTTTGGGGGAAAAAAAGGAGCAAAGCCCAGTCAGTCGTGGAGCCTGAATCAATTCTTGGAGGAGCAGACACATTTGATGAGATGGGATGATGGTTGATTTATCTGTCTGGGAGCGCTTCAGGACGGCCCCGTCTTAATCTCGCAACCTGTGACCTTCTCTCGCTGCTCCCTGCGGCGCGGATGGGGGTCGCGACCCTTACGCTGACAGCCGGTCATTGATTATGTGCTTAATGCAAACGCTGCCAATGTCGGCCGCACTGCAATGCAGAGCCTGGCGCGCACACACACACACACACACACACACACACACACACATTGAATGGACTCGCTGAGGGGCTGCGGTTCAACCTAATGCTGATCTGAGATGCAACTTCACCAATATGGGTGCACATCACGCTGGTTCAAACCTCACGATGAAGAAGCGTGGCAGTGTGTGTGTGTGTGTGTGTGTGTGTGTGTTTGCGTGTGGTGTGCAGCAGAGAGGGCTGGTGAAATCAGCAGGAAAACCTTGAAGGAGTGATGGTGATCAATCAGCTCTATTACCACGGTGGCAGCGTCTGGGCCGGTGGCCAAGCTTATGCACACGCGGGCCGTCAGCAGAGGGCCGCCGTCACACACACAATCCAGACAATAAAGCACAGCCAAGTCCTCACACACACACACACACACACACACACACATTAGAGGCGACCATTAACCCAAGCGCAAACGTGTAAACACACACACACATACATGCGTGAGACAGACACCCGTTGACTCGAGGTGCTCAGCTCACCGCCATTTTGTTGAGAAAAGAGCATTCTCGACGCAGCGAGAGTCAACACTCACATTTCTGCACCGTGTGAGGTTTATGACATGAGCATATGAGGTTCCTACTATAAAGGATAAAAAAAAATTAGCACTCATTTCCTACACTCTCTGCAGTGAGACGCTCCAGACTATTCACTGAAACATTCAAAACGTATCAAGATTTTAACCATACAGAGCTATCAGTAGGGCCTGACGATATACTGATCCCGCAATTCATTAGGTCGCTCACAGGTATCATCAGACATCTACTCTTACAGTATGATCAAGCAGATGATTTGATGCTAAGATCTATTTTTTGTAGCTTCTTCTTTCTCACTGTTAATGAATTCATTTTATAGCTGTTAAATCAAAACATATCTGAAACCACAGGGTGCATCGACTTATCCCAGCAACTGTTTAGCAAATCTTAATATCATGCATGGTTAAAATGTCTTAAACTATATATGAGGATGAGTCAAATGAAAACCTCGTTATTTTTGCATTGTTTATTGCAAATGGGTGTCGGAAAAGTGTATCATTTTTCTACGTAATCTCCACTTCGTTCAGTGCAAGTGTTCCAGCATTAAAAAAAGAGAAATCTTAGCAAAAGAAAAATCATTAACATAGTTGATTTTATGGAATAGTTCTCATTATGAGATTACTTTCAAACAAATATTAAACCTATTTCTAGTCATTTTACTCATTTCAGGGAAATCTCTTTTCATTAGCAGATAACTGTACTTAATTCTAGAAAGACGAAAATTGTCTGTCAATTTCCATCTTGAAATTAGTAAAAAATTGCACATATAATAATAATCTTATATTTGTTTTATAATAAATTCATGAAGAGAACTATTATATAAAACTTCCTGTACTGAAGATGATTATATGATTTATATGTGTGTATTTGACATATCGCTTATTTGGTATAGTCGATAATAAGTTCAGGGAGTGGATGTTTAACTTATGAGTCACAAACACAACACTCATCCCACATCTAAGTGAATTATAAAATATACAACCAACGAGTAAACAGACACGAGAGCTTGAAATGACGAGATGTGACAGGAAACATTTCATGCTTTCTGAAGAAAAAAAGCCGTGACGTCAATCCAAACATGAGCAGAAACAGAATCTGGACAAACCTGTGTTCTAGAGACATCAACATGATCATTTTTTTAATGAAGGCTATAATAATGTTAAATAATTATCTGTAAGAAAACAGCAAATGAATGAACGAATGTACACACACAAGAGAGTAGTGACATGGAGCTGGGGGTTGTGTGAGTCTCTCTACACACATACACACACACGCACACACACACACACCCACACAGAGAGAGAACAGCATTAATGACCATTGTGTCTGGTCCCTGTAGATGACAGTCCAGTCTGCAGCCGCTGATCAATCTCATCGATTTGTCCCAGGGGTCAAAGGTCACGGGTGTATTGATGGGAGAAAGTGCTTTACGCAGCAAGGCCAGTCCTGATTCCAGACAGATCAATGACGCCTCAGTCATGTACATCACATGTGTATTTATTTGCCATCAAATAATAGGATTTGGGCATTTTATTACCCGGTCTGTCTCTACACGAAAACCAGCGCAGTGTATTGAGCACCTCGGCTGAAAACCGCGCTCTCGTTCACTCGCTGCAGACTTTTTCACCATCAGTGATGCTCAGGTCATGTTCACTGATGTTCTGGACTTGGATGGGTGAAGGGCAGCAGGCTAAACGTTCAATTACACACACACACACACACACACACACACACAAACTAACAATCAATTACATATGAGAATGTGCGACTGATGCAATGCACCTACAAATAATCCATGCACGTATTAAAGTATGTTAAAACATGCCGACGTATACGAGGAAAATGAAGATTATCAATAAAGCTTTAAAGCGTTACATGTTCTGCCATGTTTTGTACAGAGAATGGATTTCCTGTAATTATGAGATACAGAAGCAGTCAACTCCTTAAACATTTTTAGCATTGTAAGAAATGTCATGCTTTTCTTTTCTTATCTGTCTCTCCAGACTCTTGCTTTTTTTGGTTTTCTTACATTTTAAGGTCATTTACTGGATCACGGAAATGGAAAACATGAAATGTGGTACACATTAAGGAGTATGAATAAGGAAAATTTAGATCCTTACTATGTTGAGCTCCTATTACTTTCACTACAGAAAAAAACCCAGCAAACCGAATATCCAAAATTGTCCAGGTCTGAGTCTTTTAAAATAAAAACCAATCAACATCAGAAATGTAGAATTGTAGTTATGAATGGTTGATATGAGAATAATATCATATCATGATCATTTTCTATGATATATCTATTTCTACTTTTTTTTTATTTAAACTAAAAAATTCTGTTTTCTACAGAATTTATATTCAGCTGTATCCAACGTTTGTAATAAAAAAAAAATTAAAAAAAATAGAAACGTATATTAAAAAGACTTCCTGATTTTAACTCAGAAAAGTGTATTGTGGTATAATGTAACACAATATTGATATTTTATTGTCATATTGCAGAGCTCTAGTCATAGTTATCTTACACTTTTTTAAGCAAAACTGGTCATATAGAACAGAAAAAAAGCTGCATTTAGCAAGAGCTAGTAAGAAACAGTGCAACGGTGCAAGAATACAAGCTGAATATACATACTACAAACTGTTGAATAATTTGTGAATGTTTAGAAATTGAGAATTAATAATAATGTCCTGTGTACTTTTCATGAGGATTAGGAAATAATTATCAATTTTTAATTTGATTCAGGTTTCATTCAAAACTATAACATAACTGTGAACTTAATAAATGGACATAATTTTTTTTAAACTCCAGACCTGTGCAAGAAAAGTACCATTTTTGTCTTTTCCTCAAATCAATTAAGATTTTTTTTTAACGAGAACTCCGGTATGCTATTAAATCCCCACTAATATCCGAGGCCATTTGTTTGCATTCACTTGAGAGGTGCGGATTCAGAGGCCGACGAAGGAGTGAAACAAAAGTGTCTTCTTTCCTGCTCTATCTAATCCCGTAATTTATTTGTTCAGCTATCACATAAATCGAAGCCCAGCTGTAACCAATGAGTTGTAGCTCGGCCGGCCGCGCCAGCTGGATCTGATTCTGCTGAGGCAGCAGGATTTTTTTGACACGCTTCGCTCTGCTACATCTGGAGGAACCATCGGGGTTCAGGGGGTGAGGACAAAAACTGCCTCTTAAAACAAACTCCTGCAAGTTCACTTCTCAGTGTCTGTCTACTTTTGAGTGCCAGCATCAAAATTGCAACGTAAAAAGCTTCTCTTTTAGGTTTAACCAAAAAAAAAAAAAGTTAAGACGAGGGTTTAGTGGTTTGTCAGTGGTTGTCAGTGTTTCCACAGCAAAAAGTCAGCTCCACTGGAAAAAAAAAGATGAAATTTAAAACTTTCCTAATGTCAGATTTAAGGTGGGATAAAGATCCAGGATGATAGACAGCTGAGTCCAAAGAGGAGGGAGTTAGACGTAAAGCCAGGGATTCGGCCATGCAGCACATCCGCAGTGTGATCAGAGTCATGATTATAAAAGGCAAGAATTCGCACAAGTATGTACAATGGAAAAAAGAGATCTAAAAAAAAAAAAAGGTCTTGTTGCAGGTCATTTGGAAAAAAAAGTCTTTTTTTTCAAGCTGAGAAAATCTAAAAAATAAATGACTTGCAACAACTTGATATACTTTTTAAAAGTTTTGAAAGTTTTAAAGGTTAATTTTTTTATTTTCAGTGGGGCGAGATGGTAAAGATATCCAGACAACACTTAAAAAACTTGAAATATGTCATCGCAACGCATGTTATGTAACACAGTATAAAGTTTTGCTGAAGTTTTTTCTATCAATGGCCATGACAGGTCCAACGTTTATAAAAAATTAAATCAGTTCATGAACAAAATGGGAGAATAAAACAATTTTTTTTTTACTGTCCAGTCTGTAACATTTTCAAGTGAGTAACAAATTAATTATTAAAGCAATGACACTGGACATCGTCAATTGCCCAGCTGTACTTTTATAAAAAGTTAGAAACATTTAAAGTTAAAGTGAGAGGTGGAGTAAGTGCTTGTAGATTTTCCTTATAGAAAATCCAACAAAGTTGGTCTTACTTGTTAGAATTTCTACACATTTGTTGATCTCATTTCAGACATAGTATCAGTAGTACAAGGAGCATATTGAATCAAATCCGCATTAAGAATCAAATCTACATTACTACCACAGGCTATTTGTTTGTGCTTTAATTAATAGCTGTTAACTCCAATTTTACCCTACTGGCTCTTTAGAAACACACAGTAACATAAAGGTACAATTAAAAAAACAAGCCATGTGAATCTGGAGCAGGAAAAAAAAAAGCTGTGGCTGTAAATCTCCTAAGGCTTTTACTGAGACAGTTCCAGGAGAAACCTAGTCACTGAGCTGCTGAGAATCCCAGCAATTTAAAAAAAAGAAAATCACAAGGCATCAGTATTTATGTAATGGATCTACACATCAGTTCCACATCAGTTTCACCGATCTTTCCTCAGATTCAATTCATATTCATAATCGCATTTCTGCCACCCAAGTTTTCAAGTCAAAACACTCATTTACAACGGCTCACCGTATTGATGAATGATTCTCAGTGACTCACGCTCCTAAATCAATTTCGCAGACATCGACAGGTCTTACTTCATGACAGTGTAACGACACGGCAGATTTCAGAATCTCCTCCATATTTTCTCTCCTCTTCGGTCTGCTTGAATGTGCTTCACAAGCAGTGGCATGCAGCCAAAGCAACCCAGTGTCCTCGTTCTGCAGAGACAGCGTCCGTGTCATGCTGAGCGGAAGAGGGAGGAATGAAGGTTCGGGACGAGACATTCTGTATGCCTGAGTGCATGCTATAGCAGATACTCCATGTTTTCCTTTGAGTGATGTGAGGCCGACTATCAAAGACGCAATACACTGCAGAGACCGTAACATCAAGACCTTTCCCATATGGTACAGCTCCAACGTTACGTTTCGTGCGTCCTGTTTAGGTCTGGATTCTGTCTGTAAACCACTGGTTTGGAGCGCTGGGTAAAATGTCAAGGCCTGGTGGGATGGAGGAAGCCTTCACTGAGGCTATGCAAACACACAAGGCAGTGAAGGATGAAAATGGCTCCCTCATGTAAGCAGGACTGGTGTGTGCTGATACCCGAACATCATTTTATCATGGTTTGTCATATTATTATTAATAATGATGTGTGGTTTGGTGAATGGACGAATTGAAATGCAATTTGGGCCTTATATTTGGATGAAATAAGGAATTGCAAGAGAGACTTTTCCATCAAATCTTTCATTAGCGATGCCTCATCATGACTGCCGAAACACAGGCAGACAGACAGATAAACAGACACACACAGTGTATGTGTCTTGCAGTTATGAAATTATTAGGGCTGTGCCTTATAGCACAGGGATTCAGAAACACACACAGATACACACACATATACACGCAGTCACTGAAAGACAGACTGCATTTGTGTGTCCTAATTTTACAAGTGTCTCAAGTCTGTAATATCAAATAGCAAGCATGCTAAACAGAAAAGTGGTTGATGTTCCACTCCTTTTGTACAAACCAAGAAAAACACTGTCAAATTATCGTGTAATTTGTACTTCGATTGCACAATCTTGGCTTAGCCTATTTACTTCTAGTTTTTATTCTAGACATTTTGAAAAATGGAGTAATCGAGCAAAGTGAAGTAAGCCACCTTATCCCTGTTCATTATACCTGCAACTGTATTTCACACACGTCCTTTCGATCACTAACGTGTTATGGGTGTTTCAGCAAAATGGGCTTAAAAAAATGCACAAATAGAGAGGAGGCGATTACTGAAGACACGGGAATCATAATTTTTTTGGCTCAGATTCTTTGACTCACGATTGAGTTTTGTATTGAACAATATATACACTCACCAGCCACTTTATTAGGAACACCTGTATACCTGCACATTCATGCAATTATCCAATCACATGGCAGCAGCCCAATGCAGGAATCTGAAACTATTTTTGTGTAGCCTGTAGCCTCAGACCTGTTCTTGGCTCACAGGAGTGGAACCCGATGTTGTTTTCTGCTGTTATATCTCATCCGCCTCAAGGTTTGATGTGTAGTGTTTTCTGAGCTGCTTTTCTGCTCACCATGGTTGTAAAGAGTAGTTATTTGAGTTACCATAGCTTTCCTGTCAGCTCGAACCAGTCTGGCCATTCTCTGACCTCTCTGATCAGCAAGGCATTTCTGGTTGCAGAACTACTTCTCACTGGATGTTTTTGTTGTTGTTTGAACCATTCTGTGTAAACTCTAGAGAGTGTTGAATATTATGTCAGCAGTTTCTGAAATACAAACATGCCATGGTCAAAGTACCTGAGATCACATTATTTTCCCATTCTGATGTTTGATGTTAACTGAAACTCTTGACCTGTATCGGCATGATTTTATGCAATGTGCTGCTTCCACATGATTGGCTGACTGGATAACTGTATGAATGTACAGATGTACAGGTGTAGGAGAAAATTGGTCTTGATGAAACAGATCTCTTTTCATACATTTATTCGTGGTTTGTTAAGTAATTAGGAATTTAATATTCAGTACATAATATTAAGGATCTGTTTAAGACAAATTAGATCTTTCTCACCAAACAATAGTTTGGCTGACAAAAGAAGGAGCTTATGCCTGCGAGTCAATCTGATACCCACCAGCCGGCCATGGCGTTCTTATACATATAAACGGAGCCTATTTTTGGCAGTCTCTCAAATACAATGATGATATCTGCAACTCTTAATGACAGCAATATTAATATCGCAGATATTACATGATTATGTGCACATGAGCAAAACTGAGTACTAACCAGAGAATGATGCTGACCTTCAGCGCCTGATGTAAAAGAAAATTTTTAATTTGATGCCTCTCACATCTTTTGAAGTATGCTTTAACCTCTGAAGGCAGGTGAACTTGGAGAAAATTACATACCATCAATCTAAATGCAGGAATAGCATGGATTGAGACATAATACTACCTTTTATCATCAATAATATCTTACAACGCCTTCAGGATTGATATGCAAAGAACGTACGGTAAGCAAACCACCCCACGATAGATTTTTACCGCTGCAGTTCAGCCTGCTTGTTTGTAGGTGCATTATTAAATTACAGCCTTTGTGTGCTGTGTACTGTACATACACACAGCAGCGGATTAAATCTCCAACAAAAAAAAAAATATAACCCTGCCAAATACCACTAATTGAGAGCGTGGGCTCCCCCTCGAGAAGGGGAAAAGTTAATTAACCCGCCGCATTAAAGGAAACCGTAATGTGAATTCCGCTGTCACTTCGTATTAAGCGGTTAAGAAGCTTGTGTGCTCGCAAACTTTTTTCCTGCATGTTTTAAAGTGTAAGCTACAAAGCCATATGCATCCCCCAATTACTTGCGTAATACTTTACATTTTAATTCATGAATTATTTCAAGGAATGTGGTGAACACTTTTTGAGTGCATACAATGGTAAAAGAGCATTTAGTATGCTTAATTAAACATTGTCATTAACGTATAACCCACTGTTGGGTTAATTCATCTGGCTCAGTGAAGCCATTTGTCTTTACGTAATTTAGTTGTGTAACTTATACACAACCGCATTAAATATGAACCACTCAAATTATTCAAGGCCCCGGGTTTCCACCAAAGTTTCTGCTGGCTTACTCGAGAGGTAAATTACAAATCTCTCCACATCACACAAACTTTTAAAGATTTCTAATGAGGGAGATAGACTGTATAAGATCATAAGAAATATTACAACTACAGACTCCCCCTACTTTTTTCTAACCTTCTGTACAATTTGTACTTTTTCAGAAAAAAAAAAAAAGATTAAACTAGAAATCTAGACAGGTCATTCAGTTTGACTGTAAAGGTTCCAATGTAGAATACGTAAGGAATAAAAAACTTTGAGACACGTGGTTATAGGTTATAGGAGTGGTGTGATAAATTTACCACTCCAAAGTAGATTATTTTCCCATAACAGCATGTCCCAAAGCATTTTACTTCTCTTATACCACAGCACCGATTCCAATTTATACTTTATTAATGAATGACATGTCATACTTCTTAACCATTTACAGTTACATGTAATGTAATGGAACTTGACTTTTATTTTTTTCTCTCTTGAAATTAATTACAAAAAAAAAAAGCAGCTTGTCATGTTACACAGAAACTGCAAGGCATAACTCCTCTGTCCTGAAGACTTTCTAGTGTCACTGACTGTTACAAAGTGCTGAAACTGGAGACTCCTTCCCTGAATGTTAAATAACCATCTCCTAACAGAAAGCTTCACAATATCAATGGTTATATGTTGTTCTTTGTCAAATAACAACATGTTTTTATCCGTCTACTGAGTGCATTCTAATATCATTTCTGATCAGCGTATCATTTCTGACCAATCGGATTCGAGAACTCGCCAATGCTGCTATAAATATAACATAGCTAAGAATTCTTAACTAACCAAAGAACCTACTCTTTTACTCTTTTGAGTAAAACTGTTCACACGTACTTATGGTCTGTACTTACACAATTAAGATCATGATCGTTCTGAACAAAATAATGTTAGTTTAATGTAGTTAGTTTGCAACGGCTTCTCACTGCAAAACACGATGGTGTCTTAATGGACCCTAATCATTTCAGTATACCATCAGAATGTGAAGAAACAGGAGGTAAAACTGAGAGGAAATGGGAAACATCTGGTCAGAGCCAACCTCAGGGGCAGGCAAAACTTTCTACAAATGAAAACTCATTAAAAGACTAATCACACACATGACTTGAAAGTGAGACGCATCCACCACTTGACATTCAAACGCTATTATACTGATATTTGTAGGAAATACAGTAAATGTATATCACACACTCTGACGATCAATTCCCTACAACTCTGTGTAACTAACTAAATTTTCTGAAAGAAAGGTAAGCTAAAAAAATAAAAAATAAATAAGTAAAGGAAATAAAGGAAATAAGTTTTTACAGCAAAGTTACTTCTTTAAGTGATGTTTACATCAGGACGAAGTCTCGCTGGACGACATGAGTGTACTCCAAGGAAAGCTAGAAGGTTGTACAGTTAACTCCCATGGTGTAATTCTAAACCATACAACCTACTACCTCAACCTGGATGCACACGGTTTCTTCTCGTCTCCATAGTCTGCTTCATAGTCTGGTGCTTTATCTGGAGCTTGAAATGGAAAAAAAGCTCACAGTAACTAACACATGTAGCACAACTCTCTTTTTTTAAAAGATTTAGCAGGGATTTTATGATGATTAAGGAGATGGTGTGTACCGTTCCATTGAGCTTTTCTCATGACAGGTATTAAATATAAAAGAAAAATCCCAGAAACTATGGAACATAAATAATCCAGTGCTATAAAACTGGGCAGAAAAAAAGGCTGATTGCACCACAGTGACAGAGACCCACAGAAGCGAGCTTGGGTTACCAGATTTGCCACAAGATCGGATCTACGGGTTTACGACAAGTGGTTCATCCTCGAAAAAAAACAAAAAAAAAAACAAGAAATGCATTTTGTGTCACAAATTGTCAATGCTAATCAAGAAAAAACATTTTATTCTTTTGAAAGACAAGAACAAGACAAACTACAACAAAATTAACTAATCTAATCTGTTAGAATTTAAACTTGCACTTCGTCAGACTCGTCTTTTCTCTCGAGTGCGTGTTGAGTGATTACGCCCCAGTCTGAAAAGATCTCGTGACGATCTCATGCTTGATATCTGTAGTGACACACTCAGTATAAGAGATTAAGGTGGAAAGCTTACCTGACGTAGCACGACTCCAGATATGTATCATATGCACACTTCATCGCACTGAAAAAACACAAACAAAGATCGCTATCAATCATCAGTCACAACATCAGATACATCAGACAAAACACTTTAATACTGTGGAGTTGCTGGCTGTATCATTGTAATTACATAGTTATAACTACCATATTTTTGATATGTTACTTATACATTTGTAAAAGTGGTTTCTAATGGTTGCATGTGTAAGAAAAAAGTAAAAGTTTATCTATCTATAATATAACATAACTGCAAGCATTTCTAGCCTTTCAAGGACTACAAAATGGAACCTAATTAAATAAAGCGATGCAGGATACAATCAGATGTGCAGTTCCACTGATTACTAATTACACAACTGAACTATTAATCCAATTATAAAAAACACCATAGTTCAGCAGCAATCTGCTCTGACAGCCACTTGCCAGTGCGCACCATGTTTTAACATGGTAACACTGCACACACAGTGGTTTTACCAGAGAGCAAAGAAGCTGCCTGGGCAGGAAACCTGTCAAATGGTATTGTCATGAAAACAGCTTCTAAACCGAAATGAGACATTCACGTGGATTTGAGACGACTGGTGCCAGGGTTTTTTTTTAACAATGCCAAAGTCTGTGCCAGCTTACCAACACTTCACCTACTCATCTGGACTTTAATGCGTTTCGTTTCATTTGAATATTTTAAAGCGTTTGCTCTTCTAACACGTTTCTTCCCATTCTGAGAAAAGTCGCAAGATTTGGTAAGAACAAGAAAAAAAAATAAATAAATAAGGTGCTACACCAAATCTAAATCAGCCTGGGATAGGATCCAGAGATCTTGGCAAATTCAGGTAAAGGTCTGCACTGTGCTGCGCCGTCCGCCATTTTCTCAGGCATCGAAAGGCAGAAAAAAGGGAAAGAATTCTCTCTGCTTTCCAAGTTTCCCCTCTCTCTTTCTCTCTCTCTTTCCCTCTATCACTCTCTGTCTCTGTGCTGGCACCATAAAAAAACCTCAGCCAAAAGGTCAAACAGTTCTCCAGTTCGGGATCGGTAAAGCATTCCACTGAACCATTCAGCTGACAGTGTGAAGACATCTTTTGTCTAAATCAAAACCCTTAGCCCTGCCTACCCCGAAAATTCGGCAACCTCCGGGGGAGAAACAGAGGGGAGGGAGCGGGTAGGAGTGGTGTTGGGAGTCATGGCAACCTCCACCTGGCACGCTGCTCGTCATCAGTGCATGGAGTGTGAGCGCCGGCTTGCGTGACGGAGAACAGGAAGCTCTGTCCAAAGTCGGTCTGCTATTTTCACGGCCAGCGGTTCAGTTTCACGCACAAGTGCCAGCACCAAGGTCTTGTAAATGAGACGGTATCCTGGATCAACACTGCACAAATGACTTGCAAACTTGTCTGAAAAAAAAAAAATTACGAACTTCATTTGCTGGAATTCCTACAAACTACGTGAGATATCATTACATGCGTAGCTGTTGCTGATTGCTGGCCAGACTTCCACAAACCCAGACAAAGACACAAACACACACGCTCAAAGCCCGGGCGCATAAATCTGCTGCTCTGGTTGCAGACGGCAGGTGAGGCAGACGCTCAGACCCCGGAATGTGTCCTGAATCTTAACTTGTCCCAAGAATGCATGAGCAGTGAGGCACTGCAGGATTACTACCTTTCCCCAAGCGACTGCATGCTGCAGCACCAACATATTTCAAAGCCTCATTAAAACAGTTCCAGTTCTCCGTCTTCAAAATTGAAATATATTCAATTGGAATATGCATTACAAAACATAACACTCCATTCTCTCTAGGCACGCTATTGTGCTTCTGAAATAATTTGCTTCCAGTGCGGTTTGAAGCACTGAAATCTAATTGAGTGATTGGCTAATTATCAACTGATTAACCCAATGCCGATGTGAAATTATTATAAAAAAGAATCTTAACGACTTTTTGCAGTTAATTCAAGTAACAACATTGATTCAGTGTCACATTATATAGACCAGGCGTGTCAGATTGCAATCCTATACGAAGAGCTTCTACCTCATCTCACGTAGCTGATTCAACTCACCAGCTGATTAACTAAATAAAGACCTACATTTGGTGTGTCTAGAGAATGAAAACAAATCTGTATCTCAGGAGCAGAACAGAAAAGATGCAATATACAGTCAGGTCCAGAAGTATTTGGTCATTGACACATTTTTGGTAATTGTGCACCTGTACACCACAATGGATTTGAAATGAAGCAATCAAGATGTAATTTAAGTGTAGATTTTCAGCTTTAATCCAAGGGATTTAACAAAAATATTGCATTAACAGGAATTACAGCTATTTTTTGCAGAGTCCTTCCATTTTCACAGGCTCAGAAGTAATTGGACAATTTACTGACAAGCAGTTTCACGCCCAGCTGTGGCCTGTTTCCTCATTATTTCATGGCAAATTAAGGAGATAAAAGGTCTGGAGTTGATTCCAAGTGGTGAATTTGCATTTGGTAGCTGTTCATGGGAACTCTCAATATGCGGTCCAAAGAAGTATCGATGCAAGTGAAGGAGGCCCTCATAAGGCTGAAAAAACAAAACAGACCTATAAAAGAGATAGCAGAATCTTTAGAAGCGGCCAAATTTCCTTGTTGAAGAAAAACAGCTTCACAACATCTAGCCAAGAACACTCTGGAGAAGGTAGGCCTATCATTGTCAAAGTCTAAAATCAAGAGACACCTTCATGAATGTAAATTCATGAAGAACAGAACAGAAGAACAGAAAGATCAGATTAGGCTTTGCTAAAAAAAAAAAAAAAAACCCTGACCAGTTCCGATGCAAGATAAACCTGTACTAGAATAATGGGAATAGAAGAATATGGAGAAGGAAAGGAAGGGCTCATGATCCAAAGCATATCACATCCTCCGTCACACACGTGGAGGCAGTGTTATGGCATGGGCATTTATGGCTGCCAATGGAACTGGGTCACCGGTGTTTATTGATGATGTGTCTGCTGATAGCAGTAGCAGGATTAATTCCGAAGTTTACAGAGCTATACTTTCTGCTCAGATTCAGTCAAATTCTGCAAAACTGACAGTGAAAGCACATACCGTGAAAGCAACCCAAAAGCTTCTTAAGGCAATGTTCTTAATTGTCCGATGCCCTTAACCCAATTGAGCATGCTTTTCACTTACTGAAGACAAAATTGAAGGCAGAAAGACCCACAAACAAGCAGCAACTGAAGGTGGCTGCAGTAAAAGGCCTGGCAAAGCACCTCAAGGGAGGAAACTCAGCATTTGAAGATGTCCATGGCTTTCAGACTTCAGGCAGTCATTGACTGCAAAGGATTTACATCCAAATATTAAAAATAATCCTAGTATTCCTGGGATCTAGTTTTGGTTTTAATAAATCTTAATAAATACAAGTAACACAAGTGACATGAGTTCAGATAAGAACCATGAATATGAGCCATGAACACATCTCAAACAGATTATGAGGAGTCTTTGTGGAATACTTGTACTGAAAAGCTTATATTGAAAGTTAGCTTTTTTCTCTCTGTGCCCCACTCAGGCTTCGGATTCCATTCAATAACCTTAAATCACCTCGGTTTTGAACTCAGTACCCTCCTCTACTGGCAACAAATAAGTCTAATCGTTCGCTCGAGAGTTTCTGATTCTGACCTGATACATCTAGCCTTTTTATTTCCCCTAACTGACAGATGAGCATCTGAGAGGTCTCCCCAGAAGCAAACATTTTGTGGACTATTTCGTGGACCGAACGGGAAAAAATCAGCGGCAATGCTTTCAGACCAACATTCCACAGAGAGATGCATGCCAGGCCTTGGCCCTGTGGAATCCAGCCCGCAAAACTCGATATGTGGATTCAATTACCCTGAGCCCGCCTGCTTTGTGCCTGCATCGGCAGATAGCATCAGAGCGGACACTCTTCTGCTCCTGCTGCCCGTAGACCAGCACGAGGGATTAGAGGAATGCACTTTATTTAAGGCAAAATATCACGGCTGTGGACGAAAAAGACAAGGAGCATTTTGCTTATTTCTCTGAACTCGTGACAGCAAAGACAATTGGTCTAAGACACGTACTTTGTGCATAAAAATGGGTTTTATATTGCCAAATGTAATTTTTTATTATATTGGGGACTGGGAAGGAGTCGAGCTGAAGTAGGACAAAAAAGTATGTTTATTTAACAAAGTTTCTAGGAATTTTTTGCTAACAACAAAAAGCAGTTTCGCTCCCACATAAAAAAACAACCACAAACCTGCCCTAACCATTTCATGAGTAGGGTTGTGACAGTTTCACCAATTTCATTAGTAATACTGTGATTAATGTTACTGAATAATTCACAGTTGCCAAATAATATTCTTCAAGATTATTAATAAATGAAAAATAAGATGGATGTGGGTGAGTGGGTGAAGAAGAGCAGAACAAAGACAAAGAGGGCAGTACATGAAATACCTTCTGAAAGATAACGTCAGAAATAAGCTACACGGTGACAAGTTGGCCTAAAAGAAGGTACCAAGTGTTCAGGCAAGGCTGGGTTCGTTGGTGGTGAAGAAACTTGCCCAAAAGGTTCAGACACGTTAGATAAACTCTTTTAGCGTCACTTGAGATCTTAAGAAGTTTTTCCTTCATTTATCCTGATTGGCTGCAAAGCTCCACTCTCTAACATGCTGAAGTCAAGTTGTTCATTCTTATAACTCATCCATATGACACATCTCATGAATCACTCAAAGCCGTCCACCAGGGAGCAGAATCTAATTTAAGTGCCGAAAACCACTTCCATGTGTGTTTTCCTTACATACAGATGGGTGACAATTTAAAGGAAATAATGGTGGCTCTGGTATGCTGTGTGTGTGGGGGGGGGGGGGGGGGGGCATTTATTTCTTGTCCCCT
This sequence comes from Pangasianodon hypophthalmus, assembly GCF_027358585.1. Lineage (NCBI taxonomy): Eukaryota > Metazoa > Chordata > Actinopteri > Siluriformes > Pangasiidae > Pangasianodon > Pangasianodon hypophthalmus. Next base: position 3,307,185 of record NC_069726.1, on the reverse strand, counting down.
AGATGTAAGCATCACTGCAAATCAATACAAAGTTCTCCTGACTATGATGAAACATTTCTATCCTGATGAGTGTGGTCTCCTCCAGGATGACTCCGCCCCAAACACAAGGCACAAGGTCTCAGTGAATGGTTTGATGAGGCTATGGCCTTCACAGTCACCAAATCTCAACCCAGTTGAACATGTGTTAGACACGTTTCACTCTGGGATTAATAAAGCTATCTATCTATCTATCTATCTATCTATCTATCTATCTATCTATCTATCTATCTATCCATCTATCTATCTATATATCTATCTATCTATCTATCTTTTGGAAGAACACCTTTTAATGCACCAGTACAGTTCCAGAGATTTGGCCAAGGTGCACTGAACCTGTTCTGGAGGCTCGTAGTGGCCCAACACTTTACTAACACACTTTATGGGTTTTGGTAGATCAGAACCTCTAAAACACTTAGTGAACATGAGCCAGTGTTTTCTGTCAGAAAATTCAGATAAGGAACAGTCCTTGTGGAATACTGAAAAAGCTTATTTTGAAAGAATATCTTTCAGAAGAACAATGTTCATCCCTTTAGAGCAGATTCAGAGATGTGTAGAATCTATGCCAAGGTACACTGAAGCTGTTCTGACAGCTTGTGGTGGCTCAACACCTTACTAAATCACTTTATGCATTTTTTTCTTTAATTTGCCTATAATTCAGGCTTAAATTCTAACAGTGTGGCATGTCCACCATGCACCAAGCTTCTTCACCTCTGCAATGACTTAAAAAATGCAGCTGCAAAAGTTGTTTGAAACTTGGATGGTGATTAATAATAAAAGGCTAAAAAGAAAAGAGTGGAAAATTCAAACATCTCCAGTCCATCCTGTATGCATACTCACTGTATTCATAAATATACATGATATACATATGTATTGGGAAAAAAGACAAATAGTAACTGTAAGCGTACCTCTTTCTCCTTAGTCTATACTACACATTGCCATATAGTTCACCTGCATCTTTGTGTTTGCGTCCTCCCCCACCTTCAATGTCCCAAAAAAAGGACAATTTCATATCCAGAAAAGCAGTTGGCTAAGGGTCAAAGTTCAAAAGGGACCAGCAAAAAAAAAAAAAGAAAGAAAAAAAGGTTTTCCCACAGGACAGGGTAAACCATTACAAACCAGACAGGGGGGAATATCAGACAGACGTCCCTGTAATGCGAAACAGCCATAATGCGGTGCCACCATCGGGACAAACCAAGTACACAATGCACAGGGGGTGGCAGAGGCAGAGAAAAATACAGTCGATCGATACTCATTGCATTTACTTAACTGTGGTTATTTATGACACAATCCAACAATGTCAGCAGATATGATGAATTATCATATCATAATTCTTTTAATTTGACTTATTACTTATACGCACAAAAAAAATAAAACAAAAAAAAACAGGAAGCCTACATTTTACTGCAGTCAAGTGCACACGTCCAGCGTCTCTGAGCTGGATCACTCCTGGTGAAAACGAAATGTCAAACATTATTTTTACATGCCTTGTTAATCTTCAGTGAAAGCCAGCACGATCGGATATAAGCTCTTGAGGAACATTATATCCGCATCTTATTCTAGAGGGCTCATGAGGGAGGAAGTGTTATTTTGGTCTCAAAGCCAAATAGATTTGCAGCAGGGAGCTTCATCACCGCTAATTTAATATTGCCTCAAGCAAGGTAAGAGCAATGCGCAGGTTGAAGAAGTATAGTTTTTGTGTTGTGATGGTTATTCCGATTGTACGCATGGGCAAACAATCCTTCTGGCAGCCCTCAACATGAGAGCATGATCTGCTTCAGTTGCTCTAACAAAACAGAGAAAAAAAGGGAAGGGTTGCTGGTGGAGTTGCTAAAATGTGTATTTCACTCTACACTTTTTTTTAGCCGAAAACAAAATGAAGCAACTTACACATGCAGTTCTTTGAATGTAATTTAGTAAAAAGCTTCCAGCGCCTTAATTTTCTGGGTTAAAGCTCTGTGGGGAGAGAAGAAAGGAAGGCGGAGGGCAAGGTACGTCTTTGAAAAAGAGATCTTCAGTTTCCCAGTGGAAAAAGGCCAAGCCTTCTACCTTTCCTTAAATGCTTGCAGAGGTTTGCCAGGCAACGAGCCAAGAAAATGACTTTGTTTGACCCGACTGCCAATCAATTCGGGTAGCGCGGGCCCAGACTAAACAGGCACTTTTTCAGCAAGCCCCATTGGCTGTAGCTGCCTCCGGTGGGTGGGGACGAGCACAGAAACCGGGCTGTTGACAAGGGAAAAGGGAAGGAGAGAGCTGGTGCACGAGGCATATTGAAAACACGTGGCCAATAGGAACGCAGGTGATTAGTTGACCAAATTACTCCATTAAACGCATCATTAAAACAACAGTCGACGTCATTGGCTACTGTTAATCGTATCTTAATCGGATGCCAGTGGAGGAAGCGATTGCCACTCCACTGCATTCCTGTCATTTTCATACAAAGAAATCTTCACCTCTCTGTATGTTGCTAGGCAGACTAAGCTTCCTAGTCAAAAGCATAGACTAAAAAAATACATAAATGATATACCAAAATTTTTACAATAGTACTTTATGTTTAACCCCAAAATTCCCTCTCTGGGGACAACCAGGATTAGTCAAGGCTCCATTAATGGTGAGAAATCAGTCCATTAAAAGGGAAGTCCCTGATAACAATGTCACAGCATGAGTAGTGCTAATTTAATTAATGCCGACTTTGAGAAAGGAAGGCATCTCTTTGAGGGGCTCAGACAACCCAAGGACTCTCTTAAGCCCTGTTCAATAGAACAAGACATGACTTTGAGTCTTTTTCTTTTCTTTTCTTTTTTTTTTTTTTTGCAGGGTCAGGAATATAAAACACATTCAATTAAAACTGGAGGCTTAATCAGTTTCTGAATAGGATGCATTGATTACCTGGCCAAATACTGCTCAGTTCGAGCAACTTGTTCTCTTACCAGTAGAAAACTAATCAATACATTATGAATTTCAAGCATCTGACTTTGGAGATCATAAATGTAGCCTCTTCTGTGTGACTTCATAAACACTCTTGAAATCGATAAAAATGGCATTCACCATGGACTGAAAGAGCACCACCCTAATTGACCTGGGCAGTTAAAATTAATTTGAATAATAGTGAGTATTTAATTACCAGTGCTTTATTCGGAGTGTCATAATGCAAATCTTTGCAAAGGGCATTGGGTTATCTAACTCTGATATTAAGAAACAATGTACACAGATAATGCTAAACAAATAAAAGTGCTATGCAATAATTAAGTAATGAACAGGGCTGGAAACAAATCAGGCTGTTAAGAATGTTTCTTTAAACTAAATTGACTAAAATCTCCATGCCTGGTTTTGGTTATGCAAAAAGATTTACATAATAAAAAGATTTCCACTGTCATTATAAAACTGTCGTTTTATGCATTTCTAAGACAAATTTTGAGCAGCTTGCTAGCAAGAAAACATTCATCATACTGCGTAACCATGTTTCTTTAAGTAACCCTCAGTACATCTTCTCATCATTACAAGATGAATTTTTTTAAAAGAAAATTCAAAATGCAGTTACAGAGGCATTCAATAAATATAAAAACCCAATTTTCTATATAAAACATCAGTAACCTGTTTGTGTTATCTCTCTGTGCAATCTTAGCCATTTTAATGCTCAATCTCAGGTGATGTGAGTGAAATATGCCTTGAAATGTACACTATATAAAATTATGTGCTTAATAAAGACCAGGTCATATAAACATACAACCCACAGACTATTTACGCTATTTACATCTACTTCATGGCCTGCTTCTTTCCACTGTCCATTTAAGTACCCTAATTTAAATTCCCCATGCCTAAACCGCATCCCTCTACTGCTATGACGAACAGAATTAAGTATAAAAAAACCATAGGCATTTTCCACTGCCTGAGATGTTGTCGACTCAGCAAAATGCTCGGAGAACCACAGCAGGAATGATACACAAAGGCGTAATTATAATTCTCCTCTGTGCTATGTAGGAAATTTGCAGAACCAAAATTGCTTTGCATTTATAGAACAGGAAAACAATGACCTTCTCTCAGCCTGAGAAAGACGTAAACAGTCTAGGTAGCTATTATATGCACAAATTAGTGTTTTATAAAGACAAAAACCCAGGTGAAAGGACACTGTTGATCACAAAGCAACAGTGAGAAAATCTTATGCATGACATTGCTGGTTGTTGACAAAAATGCTCAAATGATTCACAATAACACTTCAACCCACCATCAGATTTACTCAAATTACACCCTTACTGTACTGTGTAGTTCTGGTAAATTATGATGCACACACCATTATGTCATGGATTTTGGATATTTGGATAAAGTTAGTATCTGAGTCACGTACAGGAAAATATGAGCAGAACTGGTCCAAAGGTTTTGTTATTCCCTAAGAGTAACTTTCTCAGGATTTGCTGCTAAAAATACCACTGAAATATATGTATTGAAAATATTGCATAGTATGGAACTGCTAAAATTGTCAAATGAAAAAAATAATTATTATGTTAATTTATGTTATGCTCTCAAGACCGCAACGAAAATGTTTGTTTTTCATTATCCTTCGAGCTCATATTAGTGTGTAATCTAAACTTTAAGCTCTGTGGCGTAAGCAATGTAAACAGGAACTGACTGGTTTAAAAATCATGGCTGTATGGCATTACCACTGGGTCCCCCTGCTGTGTTACATGTTCTCAGCCTCTTTTGTTTGGTGTTAACCCATTAAATCCCACATAAGAGGCCATTGAGACAAGTGTCACATACCCTGGGGGGCCACTTTGTTTGGAACAAAGACCTTAAATGGGTTACACACCACTGCAACTGATCCTCCCTGGTTGTTTCCTTGGGTTTGTATTATTCTTACAGCATGCTCCTAAACAAAACATGAAAGGTGAAGTATGTAATGTCAAGTGACATTACTCTACTTCTCAAACTAGTTGTAGCAAAGGTTCTGTAGCAAAGGTTCTGCCTTGGAACTTTGCAAAACTTTTCAGTGTATTACAATTTACAACCCAATTTCAAACAATATTTATAAGAGCATTGTTTTTTGTTTTTTTGTTGTTGTTTTTTTTTTTACTTCGAAACATTTAGCACAACTTAGACTGTGCAAAATTTATACATTTTCAATTGTCTCTTCTAGTGCAACTATGAAGATAAACAATGTTGACCATGTTTTCAGAACTGGACTAAATGTGGGAAGGCTGGTGTATTGTTACACACTATCAGACAGCTGCATGGCATTTGTCTCTACATGTTATGAACACGTTTTGGAAAACTTAACATTTCCTGCCAAGAGGTACCTTTACATTGAATCAACCTCTCGATAATCCAGCAACAGACACAAAGTTTTAGCTATGATAATTGTCAAATAGCATTAGACTTGAACAGCTGGCAGAGACCAGTCATTATGGGAATGGCTCTACACCCTATGCAAGGTAAACACAACAATGGTGTAATTACTGCACTTCTGTCCTAGATGATGAATGATGGCTGGCCTTGAGACCGATGGAAAATTACCATTTTAAAAATAGACCATGACATGAACAGGTCAGCAAAGCCATGACTCGAACAGTCTATGCGTATATTTATATAGGAGCGGAGACACGCCGAGGGCTAATGAGGCCCAGTAACCCAATTAGTACCTTGTCCTGATCCTGCTCTAAACTAGACCTTGATCTCCAGCGACTGGAGCCGATCCCAAAGGTGGTGCAGAGCTCAACCCCTTCTAGCTGCCAAATACACGGCTATCTAAACAGAGACCTTCAGCTAACAGACCCGCTCCAGCCTAACGAAACTAGAACTATGAGAAAGACTTTTGCTGTATTTTCAAGAAACGATAAAATTACCGAATTAATTTTGCAAACAAATCCAGTGGTTTAAACACGGGTTTAAATTTCATAGCAGTATCATAGCCGGCTTCCAAGGACAACTCTGGGAAGCTTTGTGAACATTCCTGAAACACATCAAATTCACACACTAAGTCAAGCACTATATCATTAAACGCCATTGTATGGGCAGGCTAATGTTTGTGTTTGATCTAGCCCAGTTGGAGTGCTCTTGACTCCAACCAGTGGCACTCTTAAACAGAGATCAGACAAACGCCTCTGCTTTTCAGATAGTTTATGAAACATGAGGGACTCTGACAGAGCATACAAAGACAAGTTTCCTCTCGTGGTTCCGCTAACAAAGTCCTCTCTGTCCTCACCTTAAATCCCTTTTGGCACAAATCCCTGATCCCTTGCCAGGATCGTCTTCTCACATAAGAAAAAAACAGAAGAGTAGAGCCAAAAGCACCTCGCTTCAGTCTATGAGCTCCTGTTTTACAGCCTCTTCGGTGAAAGACGCCAAAGTCAGACGACACACGGCGAATTCAACAGATGCCTTTTTCAGCCCCATTACCCAGGACCACAACAAACACCTAATGACACTGCCACTGGGGACATTCACGGAGGTGCGGTTATCACTTACACTTAGCCAGATTTACTCATGTATTTAAATATTTAAAATGTTTTGATGATTAAATATTAATCCACACTTTCTTTTTAATCTTATTTCTGCTTAACATGTAGATGATAAACTGAGTGTCAATATATCATAAACTCATGTCAGGACAAAAATGTCATTATAATGAAATACAATGTGTTTCATTCATTATTTTAAAGATTAAAAAAAAAGCTTATTAAAATGACTCACTAGGCATATTTAGTCATTTAAAAAATGTTATTTAATTAATCTGAAATTAATTTACTGTAAAATCACTTGATATTTTTGTTTTACCATCCATTGCGGTTTTAGAAACAATAAATTAGTAAAGAAATAATCACAAAGTGTCCTTGAAACACAGCTAAACCATTCAAATAAGAGGTCTTCTGTTATTTATTTTCAAGCATCCGTTCTCAAAGGGTGGTCTTGGATAATTTTTGTGTTCTACAAAATTGAAGTAGTGTGTTTGTGGCTGTCCAGTCCACAGTTAATTTTGTGCAGACTTCAGAAAGAAAAAAAAAAGAAGTTTCAGGACTGTTTATTTCTTACACCTCATAATGCAGCACAATCCCTCGTAGAGCTGGTGCTTAAATAGTCAATATGTGTGTTGGAAAAAAAAGATACATGAAAAAAAATAGGAGTACATAAATTTAGAAAAAAGAATCCTATCTAGAAGTTTTAAATATATAACTTATATAAAATACTGTTGGATGTCAAATTTAGGTTAATTGCATTTTTAAAATAAACCTGAAGTAGAAACATGTAATATAATTAAAATCTAAAATATTTAACTGTATATTCTTTTACACTGGAATCCAAGAAAATAACACTGTGAAACTCTGGGGAAAAAAAGCTTGCCAGAATTCTCAAGGACAAGCAAACAATTTCTTTGGATAACAAGCAGAATATAATCAAGACAAATCCAAAAATGACTTAAACCATTGCCTTCCCTGTCCTTCTGTTTTTAAGCTCCACATTCAAAAACCCACCATTCCAGCCACATGAGCTAAATGTGAGTAATGTCCTGAGATTTGCCCTGTGTTGCGGCTCTTTCCTCTTTGTGCACTGCACCGAGGTTCATTTCAGCTCCGTATTAATCCTGCCGCTGCTTGGCGAGCAGGTGAACTCAGCCGAAGACTTTCCCACGATCCGAGAGCAAATCCGCTGCCCTGAGCCCTTCCTAGAAGACGGCCATCTGTCCACTCTGCTTTCACTCTGGGAGGGCAAGCGTCAGCTGCATGACCAAATTCAACGTTCCAACACTTCCCCCACAGTCACAACCCCCCGAACCTTAAACGCACGCTGTCCACAAGTCACGAGAAGCCAGGCGTTAAATATGTTTGCTCTTCCTTAATTTTTTAAAAAAAAGACTTGAAATATAAAACCTTAAAAAGTGTCACAGCGACAAACAATCGAATAAAAAGTGACAGAATTTTTAAGGTGTTAAACTAACCAAATATCATGAGAAAATTAAGGTAATATGAGTAAAAATAGGATACCACACTACAAAACAAACAATATAATCACTATGCTGTCATTTCTAATTCAGCATTTCAAAAAATAAGAGATGCCAAACAACCTATGCCATCCAAAACACAGAAACCCATGGCCATACAAAAAAAAAAAAAAAAAAAAAACAACCCTCTCAGAGACGGACAAATCTCCCTCCAAGGATAATATCTTCTTCTAAAATAAGAAACTGGTATCACCAAGATCATGTGACGCACTCTACCTCTGTACCTCCTCCCTCTTGTTCCCCCCTCCAAAACTGCCATGTGCTATCATTTTTGTTTTGCTCTCAAAAAGCTGCCATGCTGTTTGCGGAGTCTGTCCTGGACTGTCTTCGTCCGCTTAAAATGCGTGACATTGCCTCGGCGGGAGCATGAGAACCAGAGGCTCCTCAATAGCGAGGTCTCCATGCCCTGGCCCGTAACCATGGAAGCAGATGCCTCCTCTTACCTCCTGGTGGCCACGGGGCTGCACCCCGATTCAAAAAGCGGGTCCCGCCTCGATTTCTCTTCATCCCCTAGCGAACTTGTCTGCTCTTCAATAGGGGCAGTCATTGAGCAGGTCATTGGTCTAGACTTCGTTTGCACGGTCCACGGAGCAGCCTTGATGTAACCCTTGCTCTCCGGCTACAGGCGTGAGACTGCGGACTGCAGGACGTAAGAGACGCCGATTTGAAAAGGAGCCCTGTCTGATTTCACCATTGTGCCTTTTCATTCATCGATCGAATGAATATCGAACCTTCTGTCGGTGCATGTGTGAAACAGATAGCTTAGCAAGCATTTTTTTTCTCCCTCCTCCTCCTCCTCCTCCTCCTCCTCTTCCTTCTCCGGTAAGGACCAGCCAAGTGGCCTGCTCCTGTTCCTATTCCCCATTTAATTAATTACATGAAGTATTTTTATATAATTGTTTAACTTCATCAAACTTTTAATTTTAAAACACAAGTATGTATTCAATTACTGTTGCTAGTCATCTTTTGATTCTGAACTCATCTTTCAACAATTTTTGTAAGATTCACTTGCTCCCTACGGAAGATTTCATTACTGTTATTAATAATCTCTGTTTTCAAAATAACCACATTACTGAATACATCTGAGGTTATTCAACATTAAAATCATAAATCAAACTATGACTTTTCATTAATACACTGTATTGCTCAATTTCTTGTTCTACCATCCTAATTTCCATTTTTAGTAAAAAAACAAAAAACAATCAAATTATAATAAATTTGAAAAGTTTTAATCAACATATAGTATAAGGATAACAATTTGATATTAAAATTCATACTATAGTAAGTAATACGTGGTAAAGTATAATAATTAAGTGCATAAAATTGTGCACATGATTTTAAGCATACACAAAATGTGACTTCTGTAATCTTGTTTTTTTTTTTTTAATTGTGTCAGTAATAATTTTGAACATTTTAACAAAATAAATAAATAAATAAATAAATAAATAAATCAGTGAAGGCAAAAGATTTGACATCACATCCACTGTGTCCTCAGGGGCACTTCCTAGTTTAAATATAAAGAGGCACACACACACACACACACACACACACACACTCACACTCACATACAGAGAGACTAAGTTTTAGATATTAAAACTATTTTACAATGTAGATTAAGCTGTAACATAATGTTACTCCAGAGCATTTTAGTTAAATCTGTAATACCTGTTTAATATTAACACTTCGATAGTCTACAGCATTAGCATTACTTTTTTTTTTTTTTTCAAAAAATATATTTTTCAACATTCTTAAAATATTCAACGTTTTTCAAACGGTTGCCTAAACAACATTACCATTCAGGTGAAGTCATTAAAAAAATTGTTTTAAATTAAGAGTATGGAAATCCTGATAGTAACATCTACACTACATTTAAATCATGTAAAGCGTGTTTTGACTGAGGCATCGCCGCACTCCATCTGACACGTTACCATGGAGGTCGGGAATAAGGGAGTGTGGGAGGAGGACAAAACCCCCGGCTGAAAGTGAGCAAATTCAAAGGCAAGGGAAGGAAAAGGAGCAGTGAACTGAGAAGACAATGTTATTGTTCTCAGGAAGCAGAAAATGAGCAGAGCAATGGTCTTTAAGCTGCTCGACTTTGAAGCATAACGAAGTGAAACTGTGGTCGTAAAAGATGGGGAGGATTTCAAAGCTCATCGGCAGCATGGCAGAGTGAAAGTACAATTTTAAAATGTGATTTCTTATTCAGACTTTCAGCTGCAATATACATTAAAGCTTGCACCATTACAGTTGCTTTGCAAAAGATATTAATTAATGTCATAGAAAGGTTTAATAACTACATAATTCTTTATCTAAAAGGCTGCAAAGGCTGCTGTGATAATCATCCAAAATGTTATATATATGTGTATATACATACATATATATATATATATATATATATGTATATATATATATATATATATATATATATATATATATATATATATATACACACACACACACACACACATGTATATATAAATATAAGAATGTATGACTTAACAGACAGAGGCAGTCATCTGCTTGCCACCAATATTTAAAATCGAAAATGAACTAAAATGGAACTAAGCAAAATAATGTTAAATAAAAATATAAATATCCATAATATAAATATACATATACATTCTTTGCCTAATTTTAAGCAGCGGTGCTTACTGAGTCCTGTTCTTTATTTCAATTCAAAAATAATATTTTAACTTTTAAATATCAAAAGGTTGCTTTAAAAATACCTGATTGTCCTGAAAATGTCACTTCTTGTTGAATGCTATAAATACCATAAATGCTCTGTATTACATGAATATTTTTCTTTTTTGCTTTTTCTGTGCATACAAATTTATCAATCCAGTGATGAGTCTTTTCTCAAATTTTCACAAACAAGACAACAGAATGCAAAGAAAGTATAGAGAAATTTCCAGATATTAAAGTGGAGATAAACGATGGATGCATTTTATCTTTTCCTCTTTATTTTTGCTCATTTTGTACTAAGTACAAAGTATTAGCAAGACAAAATCATAAGCTAGTTTGTGAAGAATAAGAGATGAACAGATGAAGACCAGCACACGTTTTAAGCCCAGGTCGGAACAAAAGCGGAAAAAGCAGTCAGAGAGCATGAAAGCTCCATGTCTAAGCCGTTTCTGTGTGTCCCGCATCACTGGCGCACTTTAGAAACATGGTGGCTGTCAGCCACGGCTAAACACATTAACTCAAGTTTCCACACATCCATCACATTAGCGCCATTAGAGGAAGGCCTGAATGACCGCAGAATAAATCAAAACTAGTCTGAGCTCTAAAGATATTCAAGGCTAACCTGCTACATAGCAGTACGCTTGTTATTAGATCCAGGTAGAAGTGTTAAAAATGTAGACTGCAGGTTTTCCACCAAATCTAAATGAGCCACAATTAATAAATAATAAAGCTGGACAACATCCTAATATTACAAGTAGATTATTCATTACATTATGTTAATTAGAGGAAGTCTGAATGACCACAAGCAATCCCCAAAACCAAAATGTTAGTATTTCCTTAGTATTTTCCTTTTTTTTTTTTTAAATAACCAGATATGAAAAAAAAAAACTAAAATGTTCCAGCTCATAGACACAAACTAGTGTATAAAATGCAAAGTAAAAGAAAATCTACATTCAAACGAATAAATCTGAAATTAAAGTCTTTATCATAAATCAAATTTTCATCAGTTTTCACACGGAAAATCTTGCTGTAGTACATACAACCTAATATTCCACAAAGATCCATCATTAAACTGAATGACGGCACAACAAAAATCAATTCCAGGGTAGATGTGATACAGCTTTGGATTTTTATTAATTAATTAATTAATTAATTAATTAATTAATTAATGAAGTTTTATTCAGCCCTGAGCTTAGCATGCTTTGTGATCTTGAAGGAAAATAAGCATGTGTTGATAAATGGGTGTGATGATATAGAACATACACCAAGATAAGAAAATTTATAATAAATATATAGTTACAATTATGCAATATGATTGTCATTTTGTTTGATTTTAAAACAGAATCGACTAGTTTATAAAAAGGCAAAAATGAGAGAAAATAAGCTTCTATGTATTGTTATGAAGCCAATTCATTACAAGAAGTAGACTCAGGTCAAATTTAAAACAAAAACCACTTGACCAAAGGTAGCTACATCAAAGATACTAAGCTAATAAATAAAAAAGCGATCCAACTGAATTATAAACAGAATTAAATTGAAATTGCAAAGCAGATACCTTGATATACTAAAAGGTGCACTATTATGATTTTGTCAGACTGTTCCAGTGCTAAAGTGGAGAAAATATCCACAGCATCCTGATACACATCCACAGACTCGAGCAGACAGACAGACAGACATTAAATTGTCAGGATAAACAGACCTGCTAGAGCACCTAAGGATGCCATTACTAATAAGAGGAGGAAAAAATATATGAATGCGAGTCCTCCCCTAGGGTTTATAATGTCCAGAGGCACTACTCAAGGTGTCATATTCACTCGGGCTAACACTGCCCTCCCCTCCAGCGATGGATTGTGGATCCATAATGACAGTGTCACTTGGAATCACCCTCCCTCTTTTCCCCCTGCACATCCCACACACATTCATGTGCATGAAGCCCCCACAGAGACGCGCACATTACAACACAAGTCCCGCCGTTACGTGAGCTCTAATGTCAACATTACCTCACTTACCTAGTGCATAGCTGGCTAATGGGCTATTGTCGTTCATAACGGTTCAAATGGTAACAAAATAAACAGCTGGAATCAGCCTTGTTGCAAAAGGAACGTTATTATGGGGTAAGACAAGAGCATGGGATCCGATGGTGCCACTTTTGTATGTAAATCCACACCAACGTTTCTGTTCATTCAGGCTAAATGACGGTGGGCAAGACATAAACCAAATTAATTACAGTTTCAAAAAAAAAAAAAAAAAAAAGACATTCAAATCCAATGACCAAATGCACTCCATTACACACCAAGAATATGGATGCAGCGGTGATTCTTTTAAAGTGTCAATATGATTCTACAATAAAGTCAATTTTCAGTTTGCCAAAGATTAGATATTAGATATTAGTGTACATAAAAACCCTTCACATTCTTTCATAATAAAGGTCCTTGATATTGTCCAATTGTTATTAATTTATACTAATTTAATGCACGTGGTTCACTTAATCAAGCCTAAAAAAGTGTGAGGAAGTAAGAATCAGGTCTGTATAAAGATGTTGCAAAAGATGTTGTTTTTTAAATGTAAATTGAATTAAGGATCATTTTTTTTAATTTTATGAACTCTTTTTTTTTTCTAATGTATTATTACACATAAGAAGTCTTCACATTCTTTAATTATAAGGGTCCTTGCTAGTGAGTGTTTTTTTTTTAAATTAAATAATAATAGTTTAACAGTTAATCAAACCTAAATAAGTGTAAGAATATAAGAAAGTTTATTATTTTTAAAGTGTAATCTGAATTAAGAATCAGTTTATTGAATATTTTGACATGTAGACCATTTGGTCTATGTTACTAAACATGTTTTTTGGTTAGTGCAATCTATTTTTTGGTTAGTGCAAAAGATGTACTTTCTTTCTAAGGTATTAAAACATCTTCACATTCTTTGAAAGTAATGGTCCTTGATATTGACTATTGTTATTAATTTATACTTAATATATACTTAATACTTATACCAATGATACCAATTTATATTTAATGTAAGAATGTAAGTTGGATTTTAAATGTAAACTAAGAATCAGTTTGTCACTTTATGAATTAGAGATTTAGTCATGTCATTTGGTCTATTTAAGGTAACTTTTTTGCTAGTTCAAAAGATGTATTTTTATTCATATTCATACTTATTTTTAATTATATATAAAAGCCTTCACATTCTTTGATGAAAATGCTCCTTGATATTGACCAATTCTATTTATTTTTAATAAGTTAACACATGTGATTCAGTTAATTGAACCTAAAAAAGCATCAGAATGTAAGAATAAGTGTCACAAAAGTGTTTCAGCTTTAAGGTAGTAAATTTTTACTTTTCTAACTAAAATTTTTGTTGTTTTCATTTGACTCACCCAGGTATAATCAGAGTTATGAATTAGACATTTATCATGTCATTTTTGCTAGTGCCAAATTTAATTATAAAATACTATAATAAGTAAAATGTAAACTTAATGAAGAAACAGTTGGTTGACTATTTAGACCTTTACACCATATAGTCTGTTACTAAACATATTTAATTATTTTTTCTTTTTTATTGACCAAGTTTTTATTATTATTATTATTTATACTACTTACCCTAAAGAAGTGTCACAATCTAACAGTCAGGTGTGTGTATGATCAGAGTTGCAGTAAAGTTGATTTTTAAATGCAAAGGTTAGTTGAATATTTAGACATTTATTCAGGATATTTGGTCTGTTAGTAAATATATTCTTTCTCTCTCTCTTTTTTTTTTAATGCTAGTGTTGTTTCTAGATTTTTCGTCTGTATGTGTTCCATGTATGTGCTTCATCGTGTGTGTGTGTATGTGTGTGTGTGTGTACGTGGACTGGAAGAAAAAAAAAAAATACTCTGAACACACAAAGGCTCTACTGTTTATAAAGGAACAAAACATTCCCAAAGACACTCAGGTTCATAAACGAGTGAGTAAACGAGCGTCCCAACTGCCTTTCCATTGCAATGTTTCTCTTTTAAATGAGGCTAATGGAGAAACAACAGAGTGTCCTCATTCGAAATGACTGTAAGGCAAAACCCATTTACCTCATTCTGGCTAATAGACTACAATATTACTGTCACTCATCACATGGTACGGTACTTAAAAAAAAAAAAAAAAAAAAGACAAATAACCTTGCAACATGATATTGATATCTATCATATTTTTTTATTAAAATGTGCTAATATACAAGGCATTACCTTATAATTTATATTTTATTCATTTATAAACTAGTTATTTAAACTTGCCTAAAACCTCTTTATATTAAATTTATATCCACTTTATTCACTGTTTAAAAATGTTGATACGTAGACATACTGAGAAATTAATCAGTAAAGTAAAGACTAGAAGAATAAGTTTTGTTGAGATTAAGAAAGTAGGTTTTAAACTTTAGCAGCTACTTTGAGTAGTTTATTAAAAAATGAAAACGTGCTTATTTTGACACTGATTAACACAATCATAAAGAATAATGTAATGTGGCAGGGCATTGATAATATGTGCTCTATATCCAGCAGGACAAATCTTATTTGGTGCAAGCCGTGCAATTGGAGCCTAGCACCCTGAGGCGAGATTATGAAGGTGGCATGCATGAAAAGAAAAATAAAAACGCTTAGGACCCGGCCGAGGTTTTTCTTTTATCCCAGGGGCTGAACTATTCATAAACTGTCAGTGTTTTTTTTTTTTTAAAGCTTGTGGATCTAAATTACAGATAATGGAATTACTATTAAAATCTCACACTTACAATGCAGAGATAATTTGTTTCAGGGAGCAGAAAATCAAGTGAAAAAGAATAAGCAGAAATTGAGAGAATGGGAGAAAATCATAATGTACTGTGTTACATTAGGCTGACTTAATTACCATGTTTTTTATGTTTTTGACAAAAAGGGGAGCTCAAATCCATGGAATTATTCTTATTAAAACACATTTAAAATCTGAATTAAATGTGTGGAAAAATTCCACAAAAGGAAGAGAAACAGAAAAAAATAAAATGAAGAAGGAGAAAGGAAAAGGGAAGGGAGAAATAACAGTGAAATGATGGTTGTGGTTGGTCTTTGAGAATGCCTCGTCGTTGTTGAGAGAGACAGAGTGTGTATGTGTGTGTGTGTCAGAGAGAGAAGCCATGGAATGTGCTTTGCTTTTCATTTCTCCTCAGCACTTGGGCCCGGGTGGTCAGGGGTCAGGCCAAGCAGGCCGCTATTCATGGCCAGATCAAGTTTATGTGAGAATCTGTTCCTCCTTTGCCCCCCATTAGCATATCAATGCTTAATAAAATCGCTGCGTGAACGTGTGAGATCCCGTCACCCAGGAAGTCATGCTGAGAGACTTTGGCTTGGGAAAAAAAAAATCCCTCATCGCTTTGTGTTCAGAATAGACCCCCCCAAACCCACCCACCCAAATCACCCCTCCCTTTCTCAAACAACACAACTGCTTCTGCCATATGCACAATCAAAATGGTACACACATACACACACACACACAGACACACGTGCGCACACACATAACCTCTACTTCACACACCCCCTCCTGAGCGCTCTAAGCTCTCGCACATGCACACCCGCAGGTCAATCCCAATGTCAGCCGAGCAGCTTTTCATGCACGTATGCATGTGTGTGCACAAACACACACACAAGCTGGATGATGCATAGTTTTCAGGGTGTGAACAGACAATGACGTGTGGGGAACGCCTCGCGCACGCAACCCCGCTTCCTCTAACAGCCTCATCAAAGCCCAGCTCCTGTGGGGAGACGAGGGAAGCAAAACGGACGATGGCGATACAGAAATCAAGAAAATAGGGAGGAATTAAACACACCACTGGCATTTTTTTCTCTCCAAAATTCTAGTCGAAGTGACCGGTGACGTGAGTGAACCACCAAACCTCCGCCACCTCTTTCTTTTCCTCTCTCTCTATTCAACACCATTATACTGCAGTCCAGAGAGACAGTTCCTGTCTCACAGGCAGGAGAACCGTCCCTCCTTCCTTTAAGACGGGCTTAATGTGAAGCCGTCACTTGCAGGAAGGTAGGTGGGGGTGCACTGTGATATTTCATTTATTTCGATCTCAGGGAACACACTGCCAAAAGAGAAAGAACACATAAGACAAAGATAAGGAGATGGATTGGTGAAAGGAATGGTTCAGAGACAGACTGAAAATAAGCATACAGAAGATAGTATAGACGCTCATAGGTCAACCAAGCATCTTAGAACGCACCACAGAGAAGCGAAGACTTTCGTGTGTGTGTCTGTGATCTTCAAGCTTCCCCCATTTTCCCTATACACATCACACTATTAACTTCAGGGGTTGTGGCACGTCTCATGAATGAACACTTTTAATCTCTTTTATTAAATATCTGTATAACCCCAAGTCTGCCTTCATTACAGAGGGAGGACAATTTCTTTAAAATGCTGCTCCACATGCAAGGATGAACTCAAGAACGGGTGTTACGTAAACAAGAATTCCCATTAAATCATGAATATATTGCAGACACTATTCTGACTGACACCACTGAGGTGGTGTATGGAGGCCAGAGCCAAACCTGACACTCAAATAATCCAGCATACTTCAATTTACAGTCAGGTGTAAAAGCTTACATACCCTCAAGCCCAAAATTACAAAGAAAAAGAAATGTAGCAAGGTAGATTTCACAGATGTTCCTTAATTATTACTCACAGAAATGGTCAAGTTGAGATGTTAATAATGAAAAAAAATGGCACTTTCTTTTTTCTGATGTGATATACATATTTTTAATAATGTGTTAGCCAGTGCTTTGACTTTGCTTTCATTTAATATCCTCTGAGCTCAGGAGACCATTCATGACCAATTATAACCTATTTTTATATGGTTAATAAGAATAACAGCTTTGCCTGGTGGACACAAACAGGTAGGCTGCAATTGCATGTTCTGGATGCCAAGGGCTCTATTTTTGTGATAATAAAGTGCACAAAAACATGAAATAAAGCCACCACAGCGTATATTTTTGGCATCATTTTGACTGTCAACGCAGGTGATAATGTGGCGCATTAAAAATGGTTTGATTTGGAATGAATGTACTATTAAGAGGTGTGGTTTGGCATGCTGCTGCGATATCCAATCAAATCAGCCCGGATTCGAGTGTGTGCAGTGCAGCACAGTGAAGTTTTCATAATGACACACCATGAGGTCATACGTGCAGATTTTATATTGACTTTTAGCGGTAGAAATAAGCAGCTGGCTGATAGAATGCACAGCAAAAATATTTTCAGTTTTTCCTATCACTCTATTTTACTTTGATATTTTAGGGGTAGTGTCAAATACAGAGACTTGGATAGAAGTGTGTGTTTTTATTTTGAAGGCCAACAAGCCAAAAGCCCCAGTCATTTAAAAAAAATAATTAACATTTCATTCTCAAAAAATAAAATACACCATATTCTTACTTTTTAGTTATGATTTGAGATGGCATGTTCTGATACTCAGGACTGGGCCGATACCAGCAATAACTGGTGAATTGGATATCGGATCCCGTAACAAACAGCAAAGACTGGAAGTGGATTTGAAAAAATTCATTCATTTTTGGAACTGGAAATATTTACATATAAAGAGACTTGACTGGTTTTTGTTTTGTTAGGATTGATTTTATTACATTTACAATGTAAATTTTTTCTTTGTGTGAAAGAATTTAACTGTGAAGTGCTTCATTCAAAATTTTTTTTTTAAACTTAGTAATTTTTAAAGAAAACAGTATCAGAGGGGTATCGGTATCAGCTAATACTCAAGGCTTCAGTACTGGAAAAGAAAACTTCGTGCAATCTTTAGATATGACTGAAAACATTACACGCAAACACTTGTTTAGCATGTTGAAAGATGAGTTTCTCAATTTTGCTAACAATCCAGAGAGCCCTATAAAGCCCTATATAACCTGTGTCTATATAACCAGCTTTGCACCAGCTCCAACAACAAAATGCAATCCCACTTTATTGTAAAATCAGCATTAATCCTGCTGAAACTGTTACTGCATTGCTTGTTCTATTTGTTTTTATTTGTTTATTTATTTGTTTCCGGATTTACTAGGTATTTGTGTGAAGTTGCCTATTTATGTTGAAGAGGAGTGACAAACACTGAACATCCACAAAAGTGGGTTGAAGAAATGGGACGTTCTTCACAAAGACTGTCTTAGGCAGTGATGCACGCACATTTCTGGACCAAAACAGGTTTGAAAATCCCTTTGCCTTGGTGGATTTTGAATATCACACCCCCTACTGTGTTGCTCCTCCTCCTTCAGCGCAGCATATTAATTTCCGCCCAAAAAAACAGCAACAGGACACACTGGCTTGCAACCAACCAAAATAGCAACACGCCGGTTTTAACCAGCAAATTAAGCTTGCGTCAGAATGAAAATAGAGCCATGACGCGGTTAAGTTATTATTCTTTTGATGGCCATTTTAGTCTTCATCGAGTATAGCAGTGACCCCATGTGCCCACCGCAGGGCTGCGTCTGCATGGCACACGAACACAGAATAGCGCCATGACATCAGCGCCCTATCATTTCGAAAGACACATAGAAGGCCCACAAACGCCGCCACAGGCCCAGATGAGGCTGTCAAGTGAAACTCTAGCTAACCAATATGCACCGCTTTTCATCGTAGCTGGGGCCGGGGGGCTCAAATAGACCCCGACAGCCATTAAGAGCCGATCTGATTACCGCACAGTCTGGGGACTCAGACCAACAACCTCCCCCCCACTACCATGATCCCTAAACACCGGGGCACTGAGTTCATCCTGCTCACGTCAGACGGCAGACATTTCCAGCTTGAGATCTCTCAGTTCGGCTGTCGGCTCATCCAGCGCGAGCATATGTGTGCTTCTCTGGCCAAGCGTAAGTGAAACCAATCACGGAGGTTGTAAACAGAGACACAAATCTTACCCTCCCCCCCCATCCCTGAGGAAGGTCCGGGTCTCCGATTTAATTTCCTCTCTCAGAGAAGACTTTTGCATCATTCCTCTTCTAATTACATAGACTTTTTATAGTGTTTTTGTTATTTTTTCAGCATATGATCTGCATCTGATTTGATTCTCCATAAAGAAAAACAGATTTAAACTTCTCAAATATGTGAACACTACAAATAGCTTTGATCCTGAGACACATTTAATAGCCAACGTACCACGACGTCTTAAGAAGCAATCTCCGTTTTATTTTATCCACCGAGAGGAAAACATTCATCTGATTAGCAGGTATGCTGAGAGGTAAGAGGCCTCATCTTCTTCCCCCATCTATTCATTGCCACCGTTTAATTTATTTTGGCTGCATAATCCTTTCACTCTCAATAGCAAATTTAATAGGCCCCATGACCGCAGCAACAGACCAGTCAATATAAAAACCAGACAACTCATTACTTCACACGCTGCTATCTCCTGCAGCTGGAGACTTCATGTACACAATAGCAGCAGCAGGCTGTATTAAGTTTCCACTTGCCAGATCCCCCTTTATTGCCTCTAAATCTGTCTCACAAGAGCCCTTTAGCTGTGTGCACACACACACACACACACAACCAAACACACACACACTCCCTTAGGAGGAGACTCCCCAGTGTCTGGTCTGGCAGGGTCATATGAGACTCGGCCTTATCTGCTCGCATATGCATGCAAAACTTCGGCCACATGTTCACATTTTGTTTTCCTACTAGCAAATCGACTAGAGACGATTACTATTCGAAAATACTTGTTTTTGAGAACGGTTAATTAATGTTTTTTTAAAGACTGTGTCCGTATGTTAAGCAGGAGTATGTGTGAGTTGGATTTGAAGGAGATAAATGTGAGCGTTTAACAAAAATGAATTAATAATGATTAGAGTCATAAAGAAAAAAATTAAGACTTGTCTCCATATTAGAACATAGCTGCAGTGATTAGTATAATTTGATCATGCAAATCTATAATTTTATGCAAAATACCTACTGATTTTAAAATGAAATGCACTCGGAGGTTCATCAGAAGCACTACTGAAACAAAATAACTTAAAACATTCTATATAATTTATATATAAATATGAACAGCCTTTATGAAAAACCAAGCATTAAATCAAGCATCACAATAAAATCAACATGTTAACATTATTTGTATATCCCCAGGATAAATTCTGGTCTCAGGACAAGTGGAGATCCAGCTGCACTGATTTAATCCAAATAAATAAAAAATAAACTAGCAAATAAACAAAATAGTTTTGTCTGTCAAAAGACTGCAGTCTGCAGTCTGCTTTCTGCACTTTCTACACTGTGATATCATTCTCCTAAATTACTGAAGCCAAATTGAGAGCAACATGACAACCATGTGACGAGACAAATTTACAGCTCCTCAGAGTCAGTCCAACTTCCAAAGCCTGGATCACTAACAGCACCAACCGGTGACTTTCTCCTTGTACCGCTCCTCCAATTACGGGCAGACAATAGGACTAGTTAACCCCATGGTGCCTTGCCATTGTCTCACACTAAATATTTGCCTTTGCCTTTTGTGTCTGGCATACTCCCCTTTCCTCATATACTCTTTAGACCGCCAGCCACGTCCCCCTCCACCCTCCTGGAAGACGTCCTAATGAAAACTGCCTCCCCGCCCGTCAGCCTGGCCATCAAAGGGACAGCACTGAGATGCCCGGTCATTTTGAGTGGACCGTGGCTCTGAGACAAGGAGACGTGTCGCGCCCTTCCAATGAGCCCCTGCCGTGGGCTTAGTAATGAGGAGGAAGTAATACCACTGTGCTTAGACAGCCAGTCTTCTCCCAGCTCTGGCACTGCCGTCACACCATGACAGCACATGCACATACTTGAAAGGTACGGCTGAAAATTTTTTTTGGATGGGCTAAAAATAAAATCTTGTCTCCTTCGGGCAAGTTAATACTATTTTCTTCGCACGATTATTAACCTTTTATTTACATTCACACCTGTCCAGATTGGGAACTGCGCAGATACAGTCTGTGCTAAATTTGTTTGGGGGTTTCTATCCTTCTCTCAATCCCTTTTCACTCAGCTTTGTGCCATTCAAGTGCACTGAATAAGAAATGGATCACTGCAAACGGCCACAGTCTCCGGCTCAGACATGACATCATCGCTTTTATGGCTCACCCGGTGAGGGACTGTGTGGGGGAGAAAGCTCCTTAGTGCCATTTCACTGATAACAAAACCTGTGTGTGTGTGAGAGTGTGTGTGTGTGTGTCTGAGAGAGAGAGAGAGACAGAGACAGACCGACAAAAAAATACAGACAGAGCACCTCAATGGTACACAATGGACAAGTGTAGGAAATCTGTCATTGAAACAGTGTCGTATTGTGCCTGAGAAACAGTAATGGGATGGATTTTTAAGAAATGGAAAAGAGTACAAAGGAAAGGTTGGTTTTATTAAACATGTAACAGTTAAAAGTGTTCTGATCTTGCTAAATGGAAAAAAACAATCATAATCATAATGATGAACAGTAAGTGTGGCCTAATGACATATGGGCAATTGAGAAAGAATAATGAAAAAATTTGAACCAACACAATTAAGGTGTCTAATCTATCTTAACAATGATTATCTTATCTTTAACACACTTATCTTAACAATAGCAGCCTGTCAGGCGACTGCATGTGTGACATAGCAGCATCTGTATAACCTCAAATACAAATGGTATTTTTGGCTAATGGTTAGATTGCCAAAACTTTAAAAAGAACTAAATAGACTATCATTTACATTTCAACTAATAATTTCTGCAAATTTGAAAAAAAAAGAGAAAAGTTTTGAATAGACAGATTTCAGCTAAAATGAAACTCAAATTACTTTAAAAAAAGGGTTATAATTGTACATATGTATTTCACACACAAAAAAACCAAAACCAAAAAGGACCACCATGCTATGTCTACTTTTCAGCTCTCTAAAAGTTCTCACACATAAAATACTTAATTATTTTAAGCCGAGAAACGATCCTGTTTTTAAAACTGTCAATATCAGTTCCTTGTGAGGAAATGTAATACCCAGAGAAACATGCTCTATGGGGTATGGGGTGGGGCTGGGGGTATCTGTTCCTCGACATGCCACCAGACACCTGGAAGCTAACAGCTCATAAAACACTGTGGCTAATTGTGGTTTTCCTTCTTTTCCCTGCAAATGGCAACACGACACATTTACAGTCTGAGAGGCAGTTAGAAACACTGTGCACCTTGCATTACGCCTGTCAGGGTGGGGGTAAGGGGGGGGGGGGGGCAAAAACCCACATCCACCTGACTATCCGTTAGATCACAGACCCACAAACACACACACACACGAAAAATAATACAGCCCCCTTTCCTCCAAAGGTCTCAAAATATCTTAACTAGAGCAGTCCTCATTAGGGTCGGTGTGGAGAGTACGGCACATTTCAAAGGAAGGAAGCTGTGTGAAAAGCTTGTGAAAATGTGTGTGTGTGTGTGTATGTGTGTGTGCAGTGAGGGAGGGAGGGGGTTAGTAGATAGCCATGTTTTAGAAAAGTCTGGGTAACAACTTGTGCCTGGAGACACTTTATTAGGGAACAGCAGAGGCCTCGGCCAAAAATAAACCTTCACCACAATGACTTCATAAGCCCTCGATAAGAAGGTGTGTGATTCTGCTACTTCAGAAGATAGTGCCCTACATACCTAAAATAGGGAGCTAGATTCACTGGAGTGTACAGAGAGAGAGAGAGAGAGAGAGATCACAGTATCCCACTTCAAAATGGTACATTCTGGAAAACCTTTGC
Source organism: Pangasianodon hypophthalmus (assembly GCF_027358585.1). Classification (NCBI taxonomy): domain Eukaryota; kingdom Metazoa; phylum Chordata; class Actinopteri; order Siluriformes; family Pangasiidae; genus Pangasianodon; species Pangasianodon hypophthalmus. Next base: position 3,283,747 of record NC_069726.1, on the reverse strand, counting down.
ATGTCGGAAAACTTGACTAAATTAATGTGTTTTTTTTGTTGTTGTTTTATAACCACTTTTTTCCCCACATGTTCTGAAATGGCACACAAAATTATAAAGCAGTTTGGAAAAAAAAAAAAAAAGCCTGTCGAACCAGCTTCCCTGTGTTCTTGATAAACTTATGTAAGTTGTTTTATAGTTTGGAAAACGTTAAAATGTCAGATGCAAGAATGGAAGAATTGAAGCAGCAGTTGCAAGAAACAGGAGTATTTCTCATTAAGTGGGGGAAAAAAATCTCAGATGAAATAAATTTACTGACAATACAAATTTAAAACCCCATCAAAAATACCAGTGCCAAAGTAAATAGCTAAGAAAACCGATATTGTAGGTTGTACATGAATAAAAATATTAACGCACTCCATAAACAGAACAGTGTACTTTAAAATACAACTATTAAAAAATATACTACATATTTTTTACTAATGAGATTTAATCTTCTCTTTACTAAGATACAAAGTAAAACCTCATAATTATTATTTCTTAAATAGATTTCAATTTCTCCTTACAAAGTTAGTAAATAAATACGAGTTGATAAATACATTTTTCTGGAATGAGATGAGGATATTACAGGCCAGCTCACTTCCTCTACTTACCTGCCCTGAACGGAAAACTCCCGAAAGCAGGTTATCAGGCCTTAATATTTTCCCTGTCCAATTTCCAATTCTAAAAGACAGCACATTACGGAAACCCATACCTTTTTTTCGCAGAATAACTTCAGAAATATCCAGAGCACAAACTTAAGTGAACTGAATTCAAGACAACATAGCAAACCTTGCTATAAGTACAGCCAAGTCAAACCACATTTCCTATTACAAAGAAAACCTGTGTCCAATTCGCTGCAGGAGCAAGGAAACCACTTAGTTGTGCAACTGCTCAGGCAGTGCAATGTGCACTCGTTTCCGAAAAGTCCCCCTCATCCATTGCCAAGTTCAAATCATGTGCGCATTTCGAATTAAGTTGTGAAATGCAGGAAAAATGTACGTGAAAGGTATTACAGCAGGATAAGTACAAAAAGCACGTTGAGCAGGCCTCGGGCAGATTTATGATCAGCCGTTATCTGATTGGATTCTCTATTTCGCTATGTACAAACACACACATCCTTTTAGGGCTGTGAGCCGGCAGCACAGAAGGAATTCAAACAGCCAAAGCCTTCGTTTCACCAAAACCCTGCCAAAAATGATAAGGTAGACTGAGGAAGAAAAAAAAACCCACTCATAGAACTCGCCACTCATTCTCTGCTAATACTCTGCAAGATAGAGTAAACAAAAGCACACAAAAATCACTTCTGCAAAACACTCCTGGCATCATTGTGAGGATTTTTTCAGCTTGAAACAGAACAGCCCTTTGTGTGTGTGAGAGAGAGTGTGTGTGTGTGTGTGTGTGTGTGTGTGTGTGCGGTGCATCCAGGCAACTTTAGCCGAGCGAGGGGCAGAGCGGGAGAGTTGTACTCACTGTAGTGGATAAGAGTGGCTAGCCACGGAGAAGGGAAAAGAATCCTCTTTCTCGTCCTGATCCATTCTGTATTTCGGAGCGTTTAAAAAAAAAAAGAAAGAAAGAAAGAAAGAAAGAAAATCTCTCTCTCCTGGACAGAGCTACTGAAGCGAGGCCCCTTGTTCACTCGCTCCCTTGCTGTCAGGGTTGGAAAACCGGCTTCTGTGTGCCGTGCAGCTGTGTGCTTCTCCAGCACCCTCCTCCTCCTCCTCCTCCTCCTCCTCCCTCGCTCCCTCCTTCCTTACTCGGGTCCCAATACAATGCACTTCTGTACCACGGTGCTGCGAACATGGCCGAAACATTCGTTGTTTTCTACAGAAAATGTATTGTGGAGCGCAAGCAGAGCTCAAGAGTAAAAGAAAAAAAATATATATATAAAGCAAGCGAGTGAAAAACCTTCGGGCACTGCCTGGTGGCGAGAAGAGCAGGTTTAAGTTTGCGGCGCTCCGCTTTCCCCCTCCTGCTCATTTTGAGGAATCGCTGCTTTCGACGGTGGGAGGGGACAAGGCCGAAGCTCCCGGGCTGAGGAAACTGCGCATAATCCCTACCGGCAGAAACTTCCTCCCCAGCGCTGGTAATAAGTGCTGCATGGCCCGTCTGAGTGAGCAGGAATGCGAGGGCTGATCTCAAAGAGGCCCAGTTAGACAAGGCTCAAAGTCACTTCACTGTGACCTCGAGGTCATACACAGCAAGTGTGTGTGTGTGTGTGTGTGTGTGTGAGAGAGAGAGAGCGAGAGAGAGAGGGAATAAGTTACAAAGGGGGGAAGGGGCTGTTTTTAGCCAAGCAAAATCTCTTGACAAGACATCTACTTAAACAGAAAACAAGGGAGAAGCATGAATCTTTAAAGAGATCCCCTTTTTCCTTTGAATTGAAATTCTATTCAGTTGTAATATATGCTGAGTGACGATATGATGGTGGAAAAATGAACTGCAATAAACTGTGTTATTCTTATTAGAAAATTTCCTTTTAAAAGAGGAGAAAATTAGAGCAACTGTATTTCTACAACGTTTTGAGTCCCTGCACTGCCACCCCAGTGCTACACGACATTTAAGGTCATCCTCTTTGTAAATGTGAAGTAAAAAATTAACATGATACAATGAAAAATGTGGTATTGGATTGTGCATTTATCACAGCACAACTTTTTTAAAATACCATCACAGCCCTAAATCTATCAAACTGATGAATATACTCAGGATGCTTAAAATACTGCTGAACAAAGTTATAAAAAACGAGAAACACTGATGCTGGAGGTTTTTTATATTCTTACTAACATTTAGCACAATGTATTTAAATCCTGAATAATATTGTTCTGAGAAGTTTATGAACATTATATGAAGCAAAGATGGACTGCCATGGAAATTTGGACATTTCAGTAATGGAAATGTTAATTACATAAACCGATAAAAAAAAAAATCAACTAAAAAATAACACCACTCTTTACTGACTCATTATATTTAAGTATTTAAAATGAATCAAACATAATATGAGTGTTTCCACACAGCAGCCTTCTCTCTGGTTCTGTGCTATATAATATCTTGGGTAAAGTCGATATTTATCAAACACGTCACAAACTATTAAGACTTTTATGTCTTGTGTGTTATGTTGATTTTGAAAGAATCATTAAACATAAAAGTCCAAAACATGATTCATAAATACAGACCTTAGAACTATTATTTTCCACTTGGCATTCTGGAAAAAATGTTAATGGTATAAATATGTTATTTACATGCCACTGAATATATGCTTGAAAATATTAAAAGATTATTAAAAAAAAAAAAGTATCAGATTTGACCTTACTGGAAGCCAAAACTTTATGGCTCAAAAAACAGCAACAGAGAATTGGCAGAAAGTTATAGAAACTTATAATTCCAAAGTTTCTAATCATATTTCATGATTTATAAATATGAACATATGTGCTTAGTGATATTTCCCCCACTTTAAATCCACAAATGTACCTTTGTGAAACTATATTTGCATGTGAACACAGAGTTAAATTCTTTATCAGATCGTTCAGGCACAGTGCGATTTCAGGCTTGGGTCAAAATTTTCTGAACACTGTACACACAATGAGCAAAGCTACATAACAGTGGTGAGTTAGTTAACCCTTGGGCAAAAAAGTTTCAAAGCAGAGTCCATCAAGATATTTCTAAACACAAATTCAATAGTCTGGTAATGAATTTACCAACATTAACAACTGTTACACGTGTAAGTATATTTTAAAAGGATTCATTTCAAGACCTTGGAACTGTAAAGTTTGAACTTTTTTGGGGCAAAAATAAATTATAGTTATAAACGTTACTAGTATGCCACTGAATATATGAGAGAAGTTTTGCATGAAAATATTGTTTAAAAGTACAAAAAATAAATAAATAAAGTTGAAAAGTTGACCTTACTGAGGGATAAAACATTTTGGCTTAATATCTAAAATTACAAAATAATCTAAAGGAAACTTGTCTTTATTTATTCAAAAGAGTCAGGATTTATGAATTTTCTTTCAGAAAGATATCTATGAACAATTTAAAAATTAAGAAATACTCTCATTGCATTTGTGTTCAGTAAAACTATACAGACTCCACAGATCTCGTCCCTTACAGAGCTTAAGACACAAAATGGCTCATCACAAGGATATATGTGTCGTATTGGTGAATGATTATTTTTGCCTTTAATTGACAGGCATAATATGAAAAGCTAGAGCCAAGATACCAAACTCTGGTGATGGCCAGAAATAACAGTGTGAAAACGCTGATAATTAACACATTCTCTGTGGTGGTTTGGCAGGAGAAAGCGGCTCATTATTTACGAGGACAACTTCTTAAAGACTGTCTCCAAGTTGAAGATTTGTGTCATATATTTCACTCAGTGTGTTGATCTAAAGGAAAGGGTTGCCTAAAGACAGATAGCTCACAGGCTATATAAAGCAAAAGTGTGTGAAGTAAACTGGTAACATAAACAATGAGTTTTAAAGATTTACACTGCAATCGATCAGAGAGAGATGAGAGAAAATGTCAGAGAGCATTTACAGGAACAACGTTTTAAGGTTTCATGAGGTTTTGAAATTAATTTCTTCATGTGTTACAATTTTTCCCAGTCCTTTCAAACTGGGCCCATTTTACTAAATAACACATTGGCTCTGGTTAAGCAGTTAATGACATGTTTGAGGTTTAAAGCTAGGATGGGCCTCATATACTATAACACTGCCTCGGTTTCTTAATCTCTTGAACATTTCTTGAACATTTTCAAACATGCAATGCTTTTAGCAGGCAGTAATTGGTTCTCTAATGTGCTGGCTACAGGGTACAGACACACAATGCTCCCTCCTTTGACAATAACCCAAAGTTGCTTTAAAATTAATTAGGTAAGAATGTTTGTTTTGTTTGGTTTTTTTTTTTTTTTTTAAATAATATTACAGTTGTGCTTTCATGGGCTTAAATTTGTAAATTTGGCTTATATAAAAAAGTTATTAATATTATCAAAATATTACCAAGGTTAGAGCAAGGATTATCAAATGTAGCTTTTCTTACTTCATTTGTATGACATCCACTGAAATTGCCCTCACTCAACAGACTTTCTTCACTTTTCCTTTCAGTGTGGCAGCACCTTGAATTTTTTCATTATTGGTTGAATTTAACTTTAATTTCTTCTTTTAGATAAAAAAGGGCTAGGCCTGCTAGGCCTGCTAGGTCATCATGAAATAATTGTGCTTGCAATTAAAGCATGTTTCTTAGGAAAGAGGTAGCCTAAAGATGTTTGTAAAAGAAATATGTCCTGTCATCACCTGACAACACCTCATGAGGATTAACGTAATCACCAATGCTGGGACTAAACTGAGTGAACAACAGTGATTTTTACAACCGGTTTGAACAAAGAATGCAAAAAGAGGGGCAAGAAAACACAACACTGAAGAGATGACAGCGCAATATTATTGCTTTAACTTCACAAATGATGATGTATATATGAGTTATTGGATTATATTGGAACAAGGCTCAATGAACTACTTCTGTCTGTTTAAATAGATGGCAAATCTGCCTCAAATACAATTGTCTCATTATTTCTGGTAAGCGATCAACATTAAAATCCCATAACATTAGTTTTGAGTTAACAATTGCCACAGTGTTTGTAAATGTTCATTTTTTAGAGTTAACATTTCATTACATGGGTGATTTCTCTAGGCTCTGATACATATACAGGTTACATGGCACAGGAGTATTTGTCAAAAGCCCCAAACCAGAGAGACTCAGTTGTAGGTCACTTTATCAACAGTTTTTTTTTTTTTTTTTTTTTTTTACTCCAAAAGGTAAAACTCTGAGCACAACAGAAATGGTTGAACATGGATACATATAACTCGGAGGCTGCAGTGGAAAAATGCATGGTACATACAACATAACATGAAAAAAAAAAATTTTTTTAGATATGGACTATCATTTTTATTCCACATTGGATTTGAAAAATTTACCAAAATGTGAAAGTAGTTGGATTTCATTAAAAAAGAAAATGTATGAAAAGACTATCAACCCATTTTTAACTCAAGGTTACATAATATGCAGTTTTCTTTGATTCACGTAGTTTATTATTGTTGTTTTTACTCCTTTTCCTTTATTTAAATTACTATTTTATTAAATTTACTCCTTTTCCTTTATTACTATTACTATTGTCCCATAGTTTTACGTTTTGATATATGTCTGTACAGTATCCTTGGGTGACCTAAAAGGCACTTATAAATAAAATGCTATCATTATTATTTTTTTTTTTTTTTAAATGGAGATAAAAGATAAAACTTTGATTGGTATGCTTGAATTTTCTTTTATTTGCCAGCACTCTTTAGTTTACTAAAGTTAAATTCTTGTGCACTTACGATAAGCAGAATTTAAGAGGTATGCATGAATGCATTAAGTGGCATTTGATGTGGAAAAAAAAATCTACCGTAATAAATTCCATTCAACCAAGAAAGCAGTCCAGAATAAGAGGCTTGCGGGGTGTGTGACCCCCAAAGTGGTGTATCCTACGGCAGCTGCCTCAAATTATGATCTACAGCCAGGAAACTATTAAATTGAAAAGGTGCAAGTGTAGGTCTATACCACTGCAATACATAAGGGAGATTTTCTATTCATTAATCAGCAGAGAAAGTAGATGCTGGCAGGCTTTTAAGGCTGTACACACAAAATGATTGTGAACTAGTATTTGGTCACTCAGCTTTTTCAAGAAGTCTTCAAAAGTTCAGAGAATTATGCTAAGTGAATGAAAGTACAAGAAAGCCGAGATTAAATATAAGGGTATCAAGGTAAGCAAATAAAGTGGTCACAATATGTGCTTAGAAAAATACCTTATAAATCTCATAACATAAATCTAGACTGGACTGAACAAATTCATTACTAACATATGAAAGAATGACACACTGTTCATGAAACAAAAAGGAAAGATTGAAAGTCAACATGTCGCAGTTTTGAAAACAAGCAAAAGCTGGCTGAAGGGATCACTAGCAATGGCATGTTTATTTTCATGGTGGAATTACATTACATTCTCTGAGTCTAATTGCAAACAGCATCGTCTGGAGAAAAATTCATTAGCGTATAATTGTAAAAACCGGCTTCTCATCAACAGAGTTGATGATTAACGAAGACAGAGATGGCTGTGAAAGCGCTGGAGACCGACACCAGCTTGCCTCTTGTTTGTCCACTGATGAGAATCTTGTTCAGGCCAGCTGTGTCTCCATGGAAGTGGCACCTCGAGAGCCTCTCCTCGACTAGCGACCCCCCCGCACCGGGTTTCAACCTGATCCCTCAGTTCTCCCCCTTCCTGTTCAGGTTGGAACAGGCCACCTTAGCTTCCCTGTGTGTCCTCGGTGTTCCTGTGGAACACCGGACTCTGGCACCGTGCCCAGACGGCGTTTTTTTCCTTCTCGTACCAACTTTTATCCGACCATAAAACACGGCCTGAGTAGAGCAGCCCTCAGAAAGCGTTGTTAAGCTCTAAGTGAGCTGACAGCAATTTGAGCTGATTTTTTTCTTTCCTTTTTTTCTATAAGAGGTGGCATGGTGAGGAGGTTCTATTCTTGAGGTCTGCCTGTTGACTGATATCCGGTTGAGATGGGGAAAAAAAGCACTCCTGGACCAAAAATATTCAAACAAAATGCACATGGAGACCTTATTTTTCTTGTGGACTGCCCAAGGCACACACAAGGGACTGGGATAAATTATAATTTTTCATCCAGAGCTGGGTAATGACCTTATTGCAGATGGTATAATAAACTATTTTAGTGACACAATTTGTTGGAAATCACACTAAAGTCTACAGTGCCCTAATAAAAAAAATAGTAAATCCTACTGCACCTATTATCCAGTCACATGGTGCTTCACTGCTACAAGAGAACAGCAATCACAGCAACTGTGCTCTTTCTGCAAACCCAGGATTTTCTAATGGTTGATCTAAAAATTGGTTCCAGTGGTTACTAAACAAGCACAAGTACTTCTTTAGAAAGTAGAAAAATAATGAATGGCTATTTTTTTTTCTGCCACCACCAACAAAAAACATGGTCTTCAAAAATACACACAATGGTTCAGGATCAGCAGATATGTAGGAGCAAGCAAGCACTCAGGTAAACTCTTTTTTTGCCTCTCAGATTATATTTAGGAGTGATGCAAAAAAGATGAAAGTCTGATGAATTCTTCATATAATATTATAATATTTAACAGTGCTCTTGAACCAAAAATTTGACACACAGACCCTGTAGGTACAAAGTCTTTCAAAGTGCGAGTCAGAAATCGGAGGCCCTACGACAATAACGGTCCACGAATCCAAACCAGAGAGCCTGATAGACATTGATTTTTTGACGTCCTCAACCTACCTCGGCTCAGTGGGATGTGGTGTCAGGTGTCATCGGCCGTCTAGACGCTGTGACGATGGAGTGTCGTCATGGCAACGGCGGACCGTTATCAGTGGAGTGTGGCAGTCAAGGAGCGGGAGAAGTCATGTTTAACAGACACGGCGTCTGACTTTTTGAAGCCAAACTCATAAAAGGCATCAAAACAACCAATGATATGTTGAAGTGGAGAATGATGGATTGCTGTCCAGTGACTGGGATGTTCGTGTAGGATCTGTTTAACAAACGTTTCTTATTTGTGCAAATCTGCACACGGTAGCTACTTACCGAAAATTCTTATCAGCTAAATGTTTAGGTCGTTTCCTGAAGACAGTAGATTCAGTTGAAGTACATTTGATATAAAATTGTAAACTTGTAGCTTACCTTGAATAATGTAGCCTACCTTAGTTTTTATTTCTAAGCTTCTTCAGTCCAAAAGTGGATTAAAAACTACAAAACTCAGAAGTCCACAGTTAAATCATGTCATCCTCCTCCCCACGTTGGGCGTCATAATCGCTCGTTGATAGTGGAAAATACCTGGCCTGAACGAAAAGCAGAAAAAAAAAGAAGATGACGATGAGGAAGTACACGGCTTAAGTATTTCCGTTTGGTCAAATTTCCCCAAATATAAACAAATAAGTTATTAAACTACTGTTCTGAAATCCTTCTTTTTAACTAACACAAGATATCAGACTGATTTCACTTGCCACATTTATCCCACTCATTCAGAAGTCGTAAGAATGAACATAAATAAAATTTGTCAGGTAAAAAAAAAAAAAAAGCCACTTCACTTAAATGCAAAATGATGCATGAGTGCAAGAAAAGTTTATTTAATAACTAAGCTCAGCGAATTCGCAAGTCATTATAGTCATTATCATGAGCCACCTTCAACTGTAGTTTTTAGCAAACTGTTTGGTTATACTCAGAGTGTCATCAAAGACAATTACCACTGTTTCATTGTGAGCTTTTAGGTTTGAGAGGTTAATTAAGGTAAATCTTTCACTTTAAAAATAAGCGGTAGCAAGGCACTTCATTTGCTACCGAGTTTAGGGCTTAGATGATAGATGTGTTAGTTTCTCGCTAAAATGACAAGGTGTTTTTCTTGTTTTTTTTTTTTTTCTTTTTTAACTAATTAAGTTCAAGAGAGAAAAACAGAGGCTGGTGAAGGAACGACCGTTTATAGCTGTTATAACGTAACTGGTAACGAGAACTAACTTGTTCGGATGTTCATTACACAACCTGAAACATAACTATAAAAATGGCAAATGGTTGAGGTATAAGAGGAATAAAACACTCCAGGAAGTACAGTGTGCTCCTGTCATGTTTTATATACGTATATATGTAAAATATAGATATGGAGAATAATCCTGCAGACTTCTCAACTAGTAAACAGCCCACATGAGGGCTTTAGTGATTATAGTGATTTATTTAACTTTTTAAAACCTTGAGCAGCTTTCTTTACTGTAAGCACTCAATAAATTAATTATACAACTGAGGGATACTGGATTGTATTATTTTTATATACTAAAGTAGTTATTTTAATGCAAAAAAAAAGTGAAATTATTAGAAAAGATCCATTAATAGTATCTTAAAACTCATCAGTTATGAAGTGAACAGCTTGTTAGTCAGTATTTCTTCAGGGACACAGAGGCTAACCCACACCCCTCAACATAGCGTTAGCATCATTTCCGACGAAATAATTCGGTTTTTTTACTGGACACACAGATAAATCACAGTAATAACCGACATTAACAACTTTTTTACCTCAGCCCTTCCACTTGTTTCCCTTTGTGTTTTCTCTAAGGAGGTAAAAACTGAGTTTTTTCAGTCTCTTCTCCGTGAGAACAGCGACCGTTTTTTTCCCCTCAGTTTTTTCCGTCAAGTTTTGAAAAATTAAGGAAAAAAAATCACAAATCACAAATCTATCAGCCAATGATCACAGCGATCAGCTCTGTAGGTGCTAATGGCTGTGTTCAATGTGGCACATTGTATACTAAATACCGCACAAGTATGTACTCTAACACATACCTTTCCTCATTGTACTGAGAATTATTATTTGGGATACAGCGCAGTCACGTGACTAACTCACCTGTCACTCACATTCACTTATGACTGTATTTACCTCAGAATTGCTTTAGACTACTTCTTTCTATAAACCGATAATTTTCACAAATACCTTTGACAAAAATAAGTTAATATTTGATGGTTAACACCAAAATAATGTAATAAGGCCTAGGAGAAAGGCTTTAAGGCTGTCAAAACATGGTGCAGCCATCATTTTGGTAGTGAAATGCAGGGTTAATACAGTGATGGCACAGCTAGCAGAAATGGCTAATTTTCTGTCCTGTAAATAAGCAGTTAAAGCTAGTTATTCAGAGTGCTTCTGACAAATATATAAACTATAAAACACTTGGGGGAATGCTGTTACAGGAAAAGAATCAGTGACAGGGTAGTGTGATGCAGGAATGGTTTATTCCTCTTATACCACATCAATATGCCAACAATTAAATTTTTTTAAATTTATTAATGCACAACATGTCATGCTTTTTAACCATTTATTGTCATGGAACATCTGGGAGAAAAGTTAGTTCCTGTTATCACTTATGTTATAGCAGCTTTAAACAGTCGTTTCTTCATCAGCCTCTCTTTGTACTCTGTCTTGAAGTTAATAAGACACAAACCACAGCTTGTCATGTTACCAAGAAACTGGAAAGCAGTTGACAGGAACTCTTCTGTCCTGAAGACTCTCCCACGGTGGAAAATTTACCGAAGGTTCCAGGGTGCTGACACTGGAGACTCCTTCCAAAAATGTTAACTAAACATCTCCTTACAGAAAAGTTCACCATATCATACAATTATGTTTTTCTTTGGTAATTAAAATTTTTTTTATGTTTATTATGTGAATAAAGTGTTACCATAGCAGCTATAACATATTACAACAAGAGCTTTAGTATATAATTACAGCAGAAACTATTGTCAGAGCTGATGCTATAGCAAATTAACACTTGCTGACCAATGTGATTAACCAATATTAATAACTGACACAAACATTTGATCAAAGACAAACTTCTGTACAGCAGTATTTCTCTTTGATTTAAAATGTTCAGGCCAAACACTTAGCAGGCTGCTAGAGGAACATCATGTGCCATCCCATTCAGTGAGAGTGCTTTTAGCTAATTATCACTTTTTATCATTACAAGAATGGGTTTCATTACTACACATGACAGATTTAATACCAACAGTTCTTTCACAGGTTATATTTGTGCTCATTAAAAGCTCCATTGTGCTGTTTTTTCATTTGAACTCGTTTACTTGTCAGGCTGTTTCCCATGTCTACATCATCCCCTCCTCGTGTTGTACAAGCTGCTTTATGATGAACTAACTTTTTTGGAAAAGTGAAATGTGATAGGTTGTTTCATACACACTTTATTTGTAGACTCTATGCGCAATCATGTTAACCTTGACTGTAACAGTTATGGACAGCACGGGTGTTGCAGCAGGTAGTGTTGCCGCCTCTCACAGCTCCAGGGTCTCTGGTTTGATCCCAACCTTGTCGTTACTGTCCATTTGGAGATTCACATGTCCTACCTGTGTCCACGTAGGTTGCTCCAGGTTCTCTGGTTTCCTCACAGCTTTCAACAACATGCTGGTAGATGGATTGGTGGCGTAATTGCCCGTAGTTGTGACTTAGTGTGTGAATGTGTGTGCATGGTGACCTCTATGGAAGGGTGTAACATCCAGGATGTATTCCCACTTCATGACCAATGTTCTCGGGATAGGCTCCGTATCCACTGTGATCATGACCAGGATGAAGTGCTTAATGAAGATAAGTGAATGAATCAAACTGTAGCACTAAATCGAACTATACTCTAAACCTGCATCGTAGTTTCTTGGAAGGAGATATGCACAGCAATTCCCTAGCAATTGTAAATAGAGACTTAATATAATATTATCATGGTCAGCATAGTGTTTAGTATCAAAGCATGACTGTGTCACATCCCATGAGGCCAAAGTTCTGTGTGGCAGGAAACGTGGCCCCTTCTTTCCCTGCAGGAAATGTTTTGAGGAATGCACAAACGCAGCACCTACTCCTGTTCACTGTAGAGCAAAGCAACACGTAGTGAACGTTTGGATGGCGAGTACGGCTGTGAAAGCTTATCTTATCGTAGAACTGAAGCTCTTATAAACAGCCTAATAGATTGCAAAACTCTAATATCATGTTCATGCAAGGAATGTTCCCACCCAATCCCTTCTTCCAAGAAATGTGTCACACTTTCATTTGAAGCCCACTTAATTCAAAATAACAAGCTTTAATTGAGCAAAACAGGTATCTGGCCTAAAAGCGCCATAAATAAAACTTTATTCTCTCAATGTATTAACAAGCCGCGAGGCGTGTCCCCGGCTGCCTAGCACAGCACTTAAAACTTGAGAGTTTCAGTCCTCAGGTCAAAGACCTATACACACATCTCTATACATCTCGAGCCATCTCTGACTCTCCTGGTCTTCACGTTCAGTCCCGTCCTTTAGAAAAACAAAACGAGTGCGATAACGCTGTAATAAAGGGGTGGCTGAGCAGCAGGTCTTTCCTTTTTACAAAAAGGGTAGACTCATGAAAAAATGTGATTGTTGAAAAAAAAAAAAAAAAGCAAATTAAAAACAACAATAAAATAACCAAATACATTTTCAACCTCGCTTGATAAAGCCAGAGCATGCTGCAAATTCTAAGCTGTGAAGTTTGTAATCCCATTTTGTTAACGCTCATTTTCCTTCTCCTCTGTGCCATATTAGCTTTAAAAGATGAGCGAAATCTCCAAATGCTAGTGATAATGATACGGATAAAGATGATAAAAATGAGAACTAAAGAGAAGTAACAGCTGAAGCAGCCCTGCTTTGGAGGAAGGCTTTGGGGGATGGTGGTGGGGGCGGGAGGGGGTTTGGGGAGGTGTTGGGTTAAGAGAGGTCCGTGAAGAGCTCATCTGCCGTCAGCGGGTGTTCGGCTGAGCGTGAGGGAGGCCATGACGCGGCCGAAACGCTCGCACAGCTCCAGGGTGGAGTACGATGGAAGCTTGGGTGGCTCGCAGAAGCTCCTGATCTCTGTAGAGCAGTCGAGCAACTTGGGGAGGAAATCGGTCAGTTTCTCTTGAAGATTAGCTGCAAAGAGAGGACAGGAATGTGTTTAGATACAGAACAACAATAAACAACAGATAAGTGGCCCAAATTCTGTGGTGATGTGGGCTGAGCCAGAATAGTTTGTCAACAAAAGGCTGCTTTTCACTGAATGTGAAAATTCTTTTTAAATGGCATTAGTGAGTTCAGGGGTGTACTCGTGTTTGGATCAAGGAAAGAAAAAAACCCACAAGCCCACATCTTTGATGCAGACTGATTTAACACTTTCAGGTAACAAAGTATGAATGTGTTTTCAGCTTTGAGAAATACGAAGCAGTAAACCGGTCATCTAATTTCATGGACTGACGGCAAAACATAGTAATAAACTATAAAATGATCAAATAAAACCGAATGACAGACAATTTACACACACAGCAGGATGCTGATTGGTTTGTGAAGTAGCTCTATACAACATTATTATTAATTAATTAGCTGCCTCACGTGTGCCTTTTAAAAACTGAAATGGGTTTCCATGTGTGCCTGTTTTAAACCCTCAAAATGTATAATGCATAGCTAGATGTTTTTGCAGTAAAACTAGGGATGGGAATCTCTAGGCAATCTAAATCAAACTGCAGTTACGTATATTTTTTATGCATCTCAATTTTTGATTTCTATAGCCTAAATTATTTCCCTCCCACTACAACTCCCTGCTATTTGTAAAACTAGGCGTAATGTATTTCTATTAGGGCTGTCATAACAAATTTCACTGTTTGAGTACTAATCAAATTTTTTGTAATATTTACATATGTTTAATATCTAATGCGCTATTTTATGTCACCTAACATAAGTGTACTGAAATGCAAGCTTTCTAAAAATTTTACATTATGTATTTTACATTATACATAAATTTGTATTATGTAGGAATGTTTCACAAAAACCAAGTTAATGATGTTATATATCTAATATAGCTAATAACTGAGAATTTTTCCCTATCTGAAACCCACTATTCATATTTTAGACTGTTAGACATCATCAAAATCATAATTTCGGTATAAAGTGAAAATGCTGTGGGTCTTCAGGCAACCCCACATTAATTCAGTTCTATCATATAAAACTTATTTTATGCATTAAGTAATAATGTGTTTCCTTATCCCAAATATAGTTTATTAGCTGATGTTTGGGGGGGGGCAAAAAAGGACTAAAAGAGCTAAAAAGGTTTTTTATGAGAAGTCATTTGAAACATAATAAACCCTAGTGTGACTTTTATATCTAACTGTAATAAGAATTTACTCTGATGTTTGTGTAGAAATTATGTTTTGAGGAGAACATGTGAGAATTTAAATGTACAGTTTCCTTACTTAGTACTTAGCATTTTAGCATTTTAGTTTCAACGCAAAACTAATGAGGCAAATTTGACAGTTACAATTGGTGTAAAAGGGTAACGGGGAACCAACCTATATTTTTTTATATAACTTTATATAATATATAATAAATATTACTGGTTTTATCAAATTTTATATAATTAAAGAGTGGGTATGCTGAGAATCTCCACCTGCACTTGCGAGTCCATGTGTTTAGTTCCAGTGGTGGTCAGTTGTGAATGATCACTGTGAGAAGTTTTCTTATGTTGTCCTTTTTTTATGTAGTTTAATATATGTTAGATATTAGCTTCTTTATGTCTCTTCTGTATGTGCCTTCAAGAAAAAATTTACAACACTTACGCTCCATCTCCTGGCCCAGATATGAGCACCAGCGGTTCCTCATGTCCTCCACAGCCACCATGTCCTTCTCCTCCATCTCATCAAGCAGCAGCAGAGGGATGCACGGCACCACCAGCTCGTTCATGATGCTCAGGCCATTGTTCACCTCCAGCTCCTCGCCGCTCTCGAACATGGCCGCCGCATGCTCGTTCAGCTTCTGTGGACATCATACATGCACACAAATGCACATTATGTACCTGTACCATTCAGAGTAAAGCTCTTGGCTTGTGCACATCTCTCCAAAGTATTCTCATCTAGCCAGAAATGATCTGGAGCGTTTTTTTTTCGTTATTGACGCAAAGGCTGACGTGCCTGCTGATGCGCTCGCAGCCGTTCTCAAGAGCCCTGCAGCACAAGCAACCTTGTTGACCTTGCAGGCCTCTGCGAGTCAACTGCGGAATTAGCGAATAGGCGTGTGTCGCATTAAAGGGGAAAAAAAGCAGCACAGTACATTAGCTATGTCAATGTTAGCAGTATTTCCAATTAAAGCAGAGCAGCGGGGGAAGTAGCCAGGGCTTGAGCATGAGCCAGAGCCCCTGCACAGCTCCAAAATGGTGGAGGTGAAACGAGGACAACGGCACGGTAATGTGTTTACACTCACAGCAGCGTCTGCTTCCTAGTCGCGGCCCGATGATTACATTAGAGCACAATAGACGTTTAGGGTTACTGGGTCCACACACACACATACATACACAGGTCCCATAGTTCTTAGAAGGAGAGCGCGCGCGCGCGCGCACACACACACACACACACACACACACACACACACACACACACACACACACAGAGTGGTGCGGCTGATGATTATTCGATAAAACTAACAAAACGGACAGGGAATCCAAACACAACAACCCCCACAACCCCCATCTGCTTTTAAGTGTGACAGTAACTGCAAACAAACTTATGACTTATAAGATCACTTTAGACACACACCCCTTCCAAAAGCAAAAGCACTATAGTCATTAAAGTGAACCACTTTTAATGAGCTCAGAGAGGGAGAGAAAAAGGCCAGAGGGATTGTCTACGGTTCCCATGGGTCAGCAGTATGATGAGAAAAACACAAATTGAACCAGTATGATGTGTTTTGGTAGTTTCTGTCTTTCCTCTTATCTGATGGAAGGGCCTCATGGATTCAAAAACAAAACAGAGCATTTGACACTTTTTGTTTCCATTTCACAGAGACTCCATAAAAGCTCTATCAAGCTTTAGCATACACTTAATTTCAGCTGTTCATTTAAACAGTGTTCTCTCTCTCTCTCACACACTCACACACACACACATCAAAATAAAATACTTGGCTTTTCTTTACTTGATCTTTTCAAGCACATCTCATATTCCAGCCAGGTTGGGTTACACTTTTGGGTTTTGAATTAAAATGAATTGCATCATCCTTCAATTATTTGGGTAATATAAACTAGGGCAGTGGGTGTGTTAGGTGTGTGTGTGTGTTAGTACTGATTAATGCGTTGGCAGAAATTCAATGTCATCTTTGCACCAGTAAAATCAAATGATTAATGGATTAATAAATTCCAGACTTTTTTAATGGTGACACAGTAAATTTTAAACAGTTTTTTAACCACTTCCAAGTTTCACAAAAAAAACCCTGAAGTATCTTACGCTCCTTGTGCAAACCGTTGTTGAAGCATGTACTTCACACAGTGGTTTACTATTTTATTTGCTTAAACTCTTCCAAATTAGTCAAATTAATGACAGCGTATCCTACAAGCATGTGCTTGTTATAGTTCAATCCCTGAACACTCATAGCTTAACTTTTAATCATTTTAATCATTTTTATGTATTTCTGAAGGAAAATGCTGCTCCACACAGCTGTGCAGCACATATGGGAGGGGGGATCTGGTTCTGACCTTGGGCCAAAAGGCCGCGCTGGAGCTGAGACACACACATGCGCACACACGCACACACAGGCGCGCACACACATGCGCACTCACACACGCACCCACACACAAACACACACTCACTCACCAGCAGGCACTCTCTGCGATAATGGCCTATGAGCTCTTCATCATGCCCTCGGTACGGCCCTTTGGACAGCAGCTCTTTGTTGTACTGATACGAGTACACCAGGTACATCAGTGCCTCCACGTAACTGGAACAGAAGAAAAGAAGAGCACGATGCTGCTATAATCAACACTTATACAGTTATTTTATAGTGAAATGGACCCTGGTGTATTATCAAACACAATGTGCTGAACGTGATGTGTTATTATTATTAAACTGTTTCTGATCTGGTTGTATTTGGCATTGTGACTGTTACAAATAAACCATAATTAAATGTACTAATTAAAAGATTTACATTTCTCACTAGGCCTCAACCCTGCCCTTGACAATGGAAGTGCAAGAACATAACAGAGGTTACGCTGCCCCCTGGTGGAGATTAAAAAAGCAACACTGCATCCTTGGGAAGGTCAGTTTTCTCAGTCATGTTTACCTTTTCTTCTGAAAGAGCTCAAGGCCAATCATTAGGAAGATTGTAGTCTCGCGGAAATTTCTGTAGTCCTGATGCCACATCTACGCACACAAAACTACAATCAGCTCACATGAACACAATGAGTAACAATATACCAGAACAATATAGGACATTAAAGGAACACTCCAGTGTTTTTCTTTCTTGCATCTGTAACATGGTTGTGATTACCAAAAACAAGAAATGACATGTCTTCCTGTACTAAGGGAAAAAAAACAGAAGACCTGTTTACTCAGTACGATGGTGCACGGATGCAACAAAATCTTTGGGAATGTATAAATAACCGGGAATGTATAAATAAACAAATTTTTTTACTGTATCGCTCCAGTGTCAAAAGCATTGACAAAACTCAGTAAGAGCAGCTTTCTCATTCTCATTCCAGTCTCAGATTCCTCAGATGGTCCTCCCACACCTCACAGAGCATCTGAAATGTACTGTATACTTATCCGGCCACAAGCTTTAGAATCTTGTGGGCTGCAATCTGATTGGTGGTAGCACTTCTGCATGTGCTTACTGTGGTTTAAAGAACTTTTTAACACTAACACTATGAGCTTTTCCAAAGAAAATATGATGTACACTCTGGCAGCCAGTTCAACTCAATATCATTTTTATATAACGCTTTTATCAATAGACTTTGACACAAAGCCGCTTTAAAGCAATCTGGATGTAGATTTAGAGGCCACAGTGGCAAGGAAAAAAACGTCCCTGAAAGGAGGAAATCTTGAGTAGAACCAGACTCAGACACTGGATAGGGTGATTATAATTCATTACTCTTCCACTGCTGTAGTACTATAACGTTAAACAGAACTCAGTGTGTTCAGAATGTTCAGTATGAATACATTGTGAATGAAGAGTCCTGTGATGAGCACAGGACAGTCTTTATGATTACAGCAGCAGTTCTTAAGATAGGTCAAGTCGAAGTGCAAAACATATTTTTTAATATTAAAATAGAGGCTTATTGTGTCCAAATAAGCCTCTTTAATGTAGGTTGCATATCTTTTATAAACCTGTACTGCAGGTTACAGACAATAGCTTGTCATTTGAATATGTTTGCATTTGTGTATTTCTAAAATTATGCTAATTGAAAAGCAAAGCACCAGACTTTTTAGTGAAGCTAGAAGTCTGGCTTCTGAGACTAGCCTCATTCATACACCTTTATTAACAGTTTAAATTGTAACGTTTGTGTTATATATAATATAAATATTCATTTGATGGCGATGAAACTATGATTAAATATATAGCTACATGGACGAACAGCTTAGCAAAGCCTTAAAGCTTAAAATGACTAAACAATAAGGATGCAGTACATGGATAATAACAATCTGTGTCTACTGGGGGAGAAAAACTGCTGACCTCGTATTCCTCCATGTTGACTTCGTCGGGCTTGATGAGCTCGAGCTTGGCGCGCGCCACCTTCATGATGTTCTTACATCTAAGGGAGAAAGCATATCGTCATTAGAGCTCAGTGTGTGCAGCGGGGGTGACTCACAAGCTAATCTGAGAAATGAGATGGCTAGATGGCGAGTCGTGTCCCGAGGCCTCATGCCTGAGGCTATGAATCATTCTTTATTACTGTGAGCAAAATGGAAACTGCGCTCCAGAGCTGTGTGTTTGGGCCACGCTCGCATAAATCTAATTACGCTCCTCAGAATAGAGGAGGAGGAAATCAATTCACTTAAAAATATGGCTTGTGTGGCACACTTGGCATGGTACAAGCCCACAGGGGGAAGGGACCGGGCATTCAGGAGCAGAAGCGGCAGAGCCATATTTTGGTTTGTGAGTAGATAAAAACAGATGGGCTCGGATTTTTCTGCCACATCCCACAGAAAAGTATTTCAAGTGGTCCAGCCAGAAAATAGACATGCTGTCTCACTACCAGACCATCATGAGTTATTGCGCCGGTGACTGGAATTGTCTGGATGAAGTAATTTTGCTAGTAAATTTAGTAATTTAGCTTCTTTTGTCTTTTTATCATTCATTAGTAAATTCGAAAGTAGTTATTAGAAATAACTTATCATTCTTATCATCATTCTTATCATTCATTAGTAAATTAGAAAGTAGTTTTACTTTTACAAAATTAAGCTGATGTTAACCTTAGGCTAATGGTAAAATTATTTTACATGTTATAGTCTGGAAAATCTAATATTTAAATATAGTCTGGAAAATACAAGCTTTATAATACAATACAATGCAGCTTTTTACCTCTCATCAAAGCCGAGGTTTCTGTCTGCGAACTGCATGAGCAGGGTTCTCTCCAGAATCTTCTTGGGTGCCTGGTTCTGGATGAAGTAAACGATGATGTGCTGTAGCCGATGATCGTTCTGAGGTGCCGTGTCTTCCTGCGCTAACCGCAGCAAACGAGTGTACTCGACTTTAAGTGCCTGACGGACAAATGAGAAGAGAAAAGGATATGAACAGAAGAGCAGAAGAAAGAAAAGAACAGAAGAAAGAAAAAAAAAAAAAAACAATCAGGGATATCTGACAGGAAACAACTATCTGTTAAAGTTGTCAATCATTAAACAAGAGTGGATTCATATATATATATATATATATATATATATATATATATATATATATATATATATATATATATATATATATATATATATATATATATATATATATATATATATATATATATATATATATATATAGATAGATAGATAGATAGATAGATAGATAGATAGATATTAGTTAAATGGTAGAGAAACTGCAGTTTTCAGCCTGTAGCCAATATAAGCAACAGAAGCAGAACAGATGGCAGGAAAGAATAAATGCACTCTTTTGTTTTTACACCAGTCAAAAGTCAAAAATGTCACAGAGGAGCATTTTGCACATCTCTGTAGGTATGTGTATATTTACAAATTTGTGGTGTGTGTACTTGCTTGATGCTGTGCTGCTTCAAAAAGTTGCTTAGCATAAGTGCTACAGTGGTGCAAAAGTGTTGCTAGCTTAAAATGGGCTTTAATGTGCTTGTATACAACTTTCTACTATCAAACAAAATGGTACAGGCTGATACACGAGAGGACGACCAGGAAAGAAGTCACTTCAGTTTTTGTGATTGCGGACATTCAGATTTATGTATGCGGTTAACTAAGTTCAAGTACTCCCAACGTAATCACACCTGACCGACTGCAAAAGAAAATTCAGAAATAGCTCAGCTGAAAAGATCAACACAGTTCTCTCTTTTGCAGAAAAGTACAAGAAGCTAATAGTAAGAAGTGAATCATGAAAATAAAACACCACCAATCAATTATGGTATTTATTCCGTATCACTGCAAGATACTCTACCTACAACACAACATATATAAAGTATCAAACTGTCTTACATTCTGTAAGCGCACATTAATAAAACTGTAAAAGGTATACATTTCAGGATGTACTTATGGTTATGAATGGATATCAGTCATTAGACATCTTTCTTGACGGACTGAAAAAACAGATGGCAGCTCTCGCTGGGACTCAGAAATGATCCAGATCCCAGCAGCGAGAGTTGTGAGAGTTTGACCACAGCTGACGATTTATCTGTCAACCGCTATTCCAGCACAAGCACCGTCACAGCCCACTGAAACAGACGATTAATGTCTTAAGAGATGTCAGTCATCTGACTCACAGTCAAGGTGGCACTGCCAATCAACAAGACATGTCAAGGCAGGACAGATGTAGCAAAATCTAGAACAATTAAAAAGGGGGAAGATGCAGGCAGCCAAAAGGCAATTAAAACCATGGCTTTAAAACAAATGTCAAAAAATTAACCAAATGTAACAGTGACTGTAGATGTCCTGACAGTATACGACTACGAACGAATTGCTGTGCAACAATCTTGATTTAGGAATATTTCACAAAGAAAAAAAAATTGAGCTTCCTTATTTTTATACAAACAAGCAACAGTTCACCATTAAACTAGACATATAGCTGCAGGCAGCAATCATCAGGGTCCAAGCACTCCTTCACAAGCAGTTCGCTCTCTGTTGCCAACTTGTGCACAGTTACATAGAATACTAGAGGGTAGCAAGATGGAAATTATACTGACGTTTCTTGACATTCCAGTGTTAATGCTGTCAAGTACTTGCTGAAACCTAGCTGATCAAGTGAACCAGATTAGCAGGATGTTGGCTACAATATTTCAGTTCAGCTGGACAATGTTATGGTGTCCCATATTTAGATGCATGTGTCAGAATTGGAATGTTATCAGTACTGTACATTTTCATCAAATTTGTTTTATCAAGAGGGAGAACCAATTGAGCCTCACTTACTCTTTGGCAACAACACTGGAAACTTAGGGTTTTACAGGCAAGACTTGAGACGATTGAAGAAAGTACTGGGAATCGCACTGAGGTTCTGACTATTGCGCTGGCTATCAAGCTGAACAATTTAAACGTCTGTGGGAAAATGTTGTGCCTGCAGCTTTAAGACCAACAAAAATAAATTGTGTTGTATCTCGCAGGAACGCAAAACGCTGCACCCATCTAGTGGGAACAAGTATCATCTATTTGCAATGACTTACGGTTTGGCCTGCATGAATCCATTTATGTTGAAGGAGAAGAAGAAGAGGAGTAGGAAGAAGAAGAATCGCAACAAAAATAATAGAGTTCCAACACTGTGCGCTTGGATCCCTAAAAATCCTAACAAAAACAATAAGATTTCAGCATTAAGCGCCTGGACCCCTAACTATGTTATCCGACTAACTTCTAACGTACAAATTCCACATTCAGTCTTGCGGCCACGTCTGCTGGTCAAAATTAAACCAAATTAAGTACGGAGGAAGAAATTAAGTCATGCTTCATTGCTGAGCTTATACAATTTTTATATCTTTCGTCCATTTTTATAGATAACAGTGTGTCATACAGTTTCAGAAACTCCATCTGCTGAGATTGGTGGTTTGAGGCATGCACTTGGATGAATTCAGCTAAACTGTTTCTTTAAAACCTCACACGAGTGAACACACACACAGGTTAGCACAGTCACTGGGGCTGCAGTCTTACAGGCACAAATAGTACGAAAAGTACCTTGAAGAAGGCTGCTTCGGGACCAGACTTGTCATACACACTCCTGGCTTTGCCAATGGCCATTATAATACCCTGCATGTTTGGAGTCATCATTGTCTGCCCAAGGAAGGAAACCACATTAATACCATATTGACCCGTAATCTATCCTCAGCAGTCACACAGGGATGCTAAGCACATTACGACTTTCAGTCAGTCAGTGAATTCATCACCACACAAACATGCGCAGACATACACACCACAGCAAACTTGCTGCACTACGACAACAGGAAAAGTCATGCAGAAACCTAATGAACAAATGTCTTCAGTGCCTAATCCACTCAAACTCATGCTGTCTAGCAGTCTCTACCAGTCTAAGAAGGTAAACACGGCAGGGGAGATCTAAAATCTCTTCATGTGCATCTCTACAAGACTTCATGATCGTTACTTACACAAGATCTAAAGAATAAAACACATGGGCCATGCTGTTATAGGAAAATAATTTAACAGTGGGGTGGCGTGATACTTGACAGTAAGCAGAGTTACTGTTACCACCCTGAAGTTGATTATTTTCCAATAAGAGCATGACCAAAAGTTTTTCTTTCCTCATACACCACAGCAATTCGCCAATTATTAAATTTTTCATTAAAGAAAGACGCATCAAACTTATCAATTACATTTAATCTAGTGGGACCTCTGCAAAAAAAAAAATTAGCACTTACTTTAAATACAGTGGCTATAAGTGTTTGTTCCCTCACCAGCCTCTACTTTTTTTCTCTCTCTCGAAGTTAATAAGACAAAAAAACAAAAAACAAAACAAAAAAAAAAAAGCATATCATGTTACTTGAGAAACCACTAAGTACAACGTCCTCCATCATAAGTCTTCCCAGTGGCGCAAAAGTTACAGCTTTACCTCTGGCTGTTACAAAATGTTGACACTGGAGTCTCCTTCCGTAAATGCTTACATCTCCTCACAGAAAACTTCATCATATCAATGATTATACGTTTTTCCTCAGTGTTTACTATTAGACTATCTGGACTACATCCGAACTACATTTCAGTTCTGCATTCCAATACAAGCATTCCTGTGAAATAATTACATGCTAAAAACTTTTTTCAAACTCAGAAACCTAGTCTGATGAGCTAAAAGAAAGAAAGGTTGGTCTGAGCACATGTCTGCTATTTTTAGCACATTAAGAAGCACAAGAGCTCTGTAGATGCAAACAGGCTGTTAATGATGCAGCTGCTAAACAGCTCTGGAAAACCCCACATCACACACAAACACCAGCAGGAACGAGCGCTACCTCGTCATCGTACCCCCCCTCTTGTGACTGAATGACGAAGGTTCCTACATGAGGGATGGCCACCTCCACCACCCGATGGGGAGCGACTGCGGTGGAGGCGGCGCCATCCTGTGCAGGGTCAGGGGGAGGGGTTTGGGCAGGGGATGCATGGGACTCCGCCTGCAGGGACAGAGGTGAAGAAATGGTGCGAGAAGAACAGACACAACAGAGACAGAGACAGACGGTGAAAGAGGAACAGCTGGGAGAAATGGAAAATGAGGACTGACATGAATAAATAAATATATGCATAAATAAATGAAACCCATTAGCATCCAGGTCACAATGTTCATTCGCAAAGATTAACAGGAGACATCAAACTGCAGCCTCGAGGATAAATGATCCCACAAGCAGAAAGAAGACTATAACTGGAGAAAAATAATTGTTCTTGGCTGATTTAGCTTATAAGATGTTACAGAAACAATCAGAAATGAAGAAAGTGCAAACACCAATAATAGCCAAGTAATTGACTATAAATCCAGCTCTGAAATTATGACATATTTATTCTACTCCCCAAGGCCCAACACAAAGATTCAATATTCTGAAGAGACGCATGTTCAGTGGCACAGAAAAAAATGACTTATTATGAGGGATTGAAATGGAAATCCAGGACAGTTATTCAAGCATTATTATTATTTGTTTTTAATAACTACTCAAGAGGTTGCACAAATCTACAAAAAGAAATATCATCCAGGCTCAATGTAGAAAAATGACAACAACAAAAAAAAAAATCTAAAATCAAGTGCTTCAAGTACTTGGTGAGAACCATGTTGAAATGTTTTCTCAGAGCAGACATGATAATCTCCAAGGTCACCAAACTATTTTCAAGCTAAAAGTAACTAAACACTGGTGGAGTTTAAAGCAAGTTAGTTAATGCTGGCTAGCTCTCTCTAGTATGTAACTTCAGGGATTTGGAGACCTTTGAGATCGGAATATTGCTGTACACATGGACACGTGTGTTTTTTTTTTTTTTTTTGGCAACAAGCTAGCTAGCTAATATTAGTGATCATGAGTTTTATGATGGATTTACTTTCTCAAACTGTTGTAGATTTAACCAACTAATGCGTCTACACTGATTGATCTGAAGTAAATACAGTAAATACTATAAACTCATTTAAAGCAGTGAAGTGTTTTTTTTTTTATTTAACATAATGTTAACATAACGTCCTCTGGAACTCCGGAGTTAAGGGGTGAATAAATAAGGAGAACAAGGAAGTAAATGAAAGCAAAGTAAGTACATAAACAAAAACGCAGGTCAATGTGATGTTCGATAAAATTTTAGGAATGCTATAAAGTAACACCTGATCTAATGATGTACTGACCTGGGTGCCATATCTACCCCAACATAAAGTCTGCAAAATATATCATCTGCTCTGAGCAGAGAAATAAGACAATGAGAAATAAGACAAACGTACACACATGCTTCCCCATCAAACTAATCTAGCAGTGTCTCCCAGTAGGTCCTCCGAGTTCATTAGAAGAAGAGAGAAAAGGAGCTAAATGGCCCCAGAGGAACTGACCCAGACACCACTCGTCTGGCTCCTCAGCATATGTGTGTATGTGTGTGTGTGTTTTCTTACAGCGTAAAGCAGAGCCTCGGGATTCTTCTCATCCTGTTGAGCTGCAGCTTTGTTGATGGCTCTCTCCGTGTCCTCCTGCAGGTGTTTGGAGTCGTCCGTGGGCGAAGGCTGCTCCATGTAGTCCGGGTCCTGCTGGCAAGCTGAGAGTCCACACACACACACACACACACACACACACACACACACACACAGACACACACACACACAGAGCGAGTCAGCAGCTCATTAGGACACTCCAACTCTCTCAACAATATGTGAAGAGTCTCTAGAGGGGTTTCCGTCCACCTGTTTTCATATCGCTATTGAAATGCATTACATTTTGAATTGCATGACAAAAACCTGAAAAACTTGCACATGAAATTTTTACTCTTAGTTTGTCAGAATTCTCTTCTACCAGTAACTCATAAAAACACATAATGATCTGTCTTTTTGGAAATGGTTTCACTGAAATTGTGAATCACCTCTCAGACATGATTCGTTCGACGTTATGGGTTTTACTGCAGCGCTGTTAAGTATTCAATTCTGAATGATTAGAAGGTGATGAATTTTCTATAACAGCAGCTCTGCTAGCAGTGCAGCCGAAAATCATAGGTTTATATAAATGTACTTGTTCTAATACATTATTGTTTCCATAATAACACCCTGAGACTTGTATAATCATATAAATATATTAAAAAACGTGTACTATGCAGTTGATATGGTGACGTTTTCTGAAAGGAGATGTTTGTTAAGAAGGAGTCTCCAGTGTCAGTTTTATGTAACAGTCATAGGAAATACTTTTCTAACACAGGAAAAGTGTTCGGTTTTTACCACCAAGATGTCAAGCTGAGGTTTTTTTTGTCTTATTAAGTTCAAGAAAGAGAAAAAAGGAGAGGGTTAATAGCTGTTGTATCAAAAGAATCATGTAACATGAACAAAGCTGTTCTGTGGATGTTTCATAACATTAAATGTAACTATAAAAGCATAAAATTTATGATGTGTCATTCTTACAAAGGTTTATTGAAAATTGGCAAACTGCTTTGATAGAAGAGGAATAAAACACCTCAGGATGTGCTGTTATAGGAAAATAATCAACTTCGGGATGGGAACAGTAACTCATGCCACACCACCCCGCTGTTGATTACTGTGTTGATAAACGTTGATGGCATAGACTGCATATTTAAATTTATGGAAACTTAAAAAAAAAAACAATCTGAATTGTGCAAATCCACTAATGACAAAGGTATCAGTTGTGACACTCATTAAATACAGGCTTGGGTGACGTCACCAACCAGGGCCAAGTGAGATCAGATCATGCCACAGCAGGCAGTATTTGCCTAGCATTCGTAATGCTAACACCTCCAGGTAAGAGATAAAAATAACTGTTCTGCCCTGTTCTTCCCCTACTCCACTCTCTGACTCCACACTAGTGTGTTTGTATGTACGGTGTGTGGTGAAGGCTGACCCGTGCTCTCGGCAGGGCTCGTCTCGGTGCTCAGGGGACGAGGAGATGCGGCGGCAGCGGCGGCTGCGGCCATGGCCAGCTTCTCCTGCTGGGCTTTCCTGGCCTGCATGGCGTCCCACTCCTCCAGCTCACGCTCAAAATGCTGGTTGTCCTCCTTCACATACTCCTTCAGGTCCGGAGGCAGCTTATCTAGGCCGCTCAGCACCTGGCCCGTCTCCTTATCAAACTCCTCTGAGGTCCACACACACACACACACACACACACACACACGCACAAACACACGCACAAACACACAGAGGCTTTTGTTCACACACTCAGCCAATGTCAACATCTTACTCCTCCTGCTTCCCAGATGTAGAAGTACAAAAACATTCTCAAGGACACAGACTATTACTAATTTTAGAAAACCTCTCATTATTAATGAATGAAATTTTGGTTTTGTTTTTTTTAAATAATGAATTACTTCTATGGTTCATGTTGCATGTCTCTGATTTATGTTACACACACTTTTTTGTAATTTTGGACTGTATTCCTGTCAGTTAAAGGAGTATTTACGTATTTTTTACCCCAAACGTAGCCAATAAGACGACACATATCTGTTGTCCAAAAAAAAAAAATTACATATTATAGATTCAACTTCAGTGTGGAACTTTAGTATCATATGCACGACCTCGATTTATAGAAAGGAATAATAATGTTATAAAAAGCACTTCTCGCGCACTTTAAGAAAAAGTGGATTATTAGATTATTACATTAAGTGCCGTACCTTGGACGAGGAAGGGCTTCTTGTCGTTGATGTACATGAGGCAGTAAGCGCTGGCATTCCGGTAGCCGCCGAACGAGTCCCTCACCAGCTCCTCCCACGATGACTTGGTCACCGAGATGTCATTGTATTTCATCCAGCAGTGGTGCTGTGGGTCATAGATGTACGCCCAGTAGTGGCCTGCGTTGGCCTGGCCCTCGTGCACCAGGACTGCGTGCAGCCGATACGGCACCTGAAACATGGTAAAAATTTTTGAAAAGGGAAAATCAAGCCTGGTTTGAATACTGAAACAGTCCTTGTGAATATAACATAAAGGGATACTTTTGCATTTTTATATATCTGTCTCTCTTAACATGTAAGGAATAAAACATTTCATGGTGTGCTGTTAATATAACACAAGGTGGTGTGATCAAGCAGAGTCAGTGTTTAAGCCAGTGTTTACCACCCTGAAGTTTTTATTCCTCTTATACCAGAGCAATTTACCACTGATTATTTTTTTTAAATGAAAGAATTCCATACTTTTTATTCATTAATAAATAGATGCAATAAACATCCATAAAACAAGTTAGTTCTTGTCATCAATTATGTTATAGCAGCTATACACAGTCATTCCCTTTTCAATCCTTCTTGAATATAATGACTAAACATGTCCTCTGTCCGGAAGACTTTCCCATGGTGGAAAACTGACTGACACTGGAGACTCTTTCTGTAAATGTTAAATAAACGTCTCTCTACAGAAAATCTCAGCATATCAATGATTATAAATTTTTCTTTGTTAAATAACATGACGGTTTATTATTAGGCTAAGTATCTGGTTGATCTGAATGAGCTGTTACTATAGAAACAATAGTCTAATAAAAGTATTAGAACAGGCCCATTAATATAAACCTGGGTTTTGAATTACAGCCAGCAAAGCTGCTGTTATAGAAAACTAATCACTACCTTCTGAACAATCACATCTAAAAATAAGAGCAAAGCAATTTAATTATTGCAATCTAATACTTCTATTAAAAAAATCTCACCTGCATCATCGTCTTGTCCGAGTACATGAGCTCGATTGTTCTGTGGATTCTGGATATACTCCCTTGAAGATCTGGCATGACAAGTACGTGGTAAGCATGTGACAACAGACATGACATGTACATGGAAAATGTGTGCAGGTCTGTGTTTGTAATCACTGTACCTCGCGTGTCATTCTCCACCTCGCTCCTCCAGCGGTGCAGGCAGCCCTCGAGCACGTGCAGCTCCTCCTCTGTGATGTGGCGGGGTGCGGGGTGCATGGGCAGGTCTGGGGGCACACGTGACTGGGTGAAGGGCTTGTGGATGGGCACACGCTGTTGCTGCTGCTGCTGCTGCTGAGGCTGAGGCTGAGGCTGAGGAGAAGTCCCGGAGCCGTCTGGAGGGGCTAAAGGGCCCTGCTCCGCCACACTGCGGAGAATTTAAGTGCCATAACACACGGCGAGACAAACTATTGCAATGACATTTTAATTAATTGAGCAAGACAAAAATCATGATCGAAGTAATGTAGACGAAACAAATCAGAGGACTGTATAGATGCATCAACCAGAGTCGAGTCTTACCTTGGTGCAGGAGGCACCAGTGCTGTTGTGCCACCAGGTGGCGCTGATGTGTCGAAGTCCTCTATGGGGGAAGTGCACACAGGCTTGCTGGAGGCAAACTCCATGGCATATTGTAGAACATCAGCCAGAGGAAACCTCTTAGGACCCGAGCCATAACTGAGATACCTGAAACAGCGAGCCAGAACATTCTGGTGAATACTGATCTCATACACACAGATGAGAGAGAGAGAGAGATAAAAGGGGAGAGAAAGAAAGACAGAGGGGGAAAAGTGAGAGAGAGAGAAAGAGAGATATATGTGTGTGTGTGTGTGTGTGTGTGTGTGTGTGTGTGTGTGTGTTTATTTATTTATTTATTTATTTATACTGCTGACTGCCTCCTTGACATCTGGATCTCTCCCTCTTTCTCTCCCCCTATATATATATATATATATATATATATATATATATATATATATATATATATATAAATATAAAGAGAGTGACAGAGACCGAGAAAGAGATAGATAGACCGCTAGATAGATAAACCGAGTGTGAAAGAGTTTGTGAGTGAGACATGACAGCGAGAAAGTGTGTGAGTGAGAGATTGACAGAGGAGGAGGGAGAGAAAGAGAGAGAGAGAGAGAGAGAGAGAGACTGTGTGTGTGTGTGAGTGCGTGAGTGTCATCCAAATTTCAAAATCTATAAATATAAGCTAAACAAACGATGCTGTTGCGAGGTCTTCCACAGCAACAGCTCGTCTCCACTCAGACATTCACAACACACTCCTGCCATATTGCTTTACAAATATTTACAGTGTCACAGCTTTCAATTACGCTACTGAAAACACGAGATGTCTGAGACACACAGCACAATACTCTGTGTTGAATTAACACTCACAGAGACCTAGAGTTACTTCAACAATCTGTGTTTCTTCAACACTGCTGATTCGTGTCCTACATTTTACTCCCTAAAGACGCCTGGCTGTTTTTAAACTCACCTCTCGAGCCGCTGCTGGAGGACGGTCAGATGCTCCTTCAGTCTTCTGATCTCCTCCCGCTTGATCCGTGTGATTTCACGATTCCTGTCCATGTACCTGAGCAGAGGAGTAATTTCAGTGTCTCACATTCTAATACAGGACACACATGAGAAACAGGAGATGAGAGGATCACTCACCTGTCCATGTAGAGCATTGGGGGGAACTCCAGCTTGTTGTGGATCTTCTCAGGTCGGCCCAAAGCCTGGTTAAACTCGAACCGTGACAGCTCGAAGGTCAAAACTGGGGGAAGTTCAGTAAACCAGTGCTGAGGGAGGGGAGAAAAAGAAAAAAAAAAAAAAAGACACTTTTTATGGTGAGTATTTAATTTGGCAAATACACACTACCCTGTACCCAGACCTTTGCATCCTACTGTTGTCAATATGGATTCAGGGGAAATCTCTATTGTGCATGTGCAGTGTACAGACCAGCACATTTAAACAGAATGCTCACCTCCTGTCCAGATTTGGCACAGTTTTCAGCAGAATGCAGAGATTCGATCTCGCCCTCCACCATGGCGGCCTCTAAACACTCATGTAGGTCTTTGAAGCCGTTCACCTGTAGCGGGTACTGTCCGAACATCTCTGTGTTCTCAAACTTCTTTCCTAAAGGAAAAACACCAACACATGGAGACCTTAAACACTACTCATACCTTGACTGACCCACATATCATATTTCCCTGACAATAATCATGCCAAAGACTCCCAAAACTGACATTTTATAAAGACCCTTAATGACCCTTCTCTACAATCTTGATTTTAATCCATCTGTCAGATCTGAGAAATATCGATCTGAAGGTCAATCCCACATCAAGGATGAATGGAGGCCTGCATAATCCCTCACCTTCAAGGACACCTACAGCCAGGAACCGGCCATAAAACAGCTCCACCATCGGGTTCTTTGGCTTCTCATCCTCTCTGTAAAGAGAACAAAGGAACTGCAGTGAGGAAATCAGCTGCACTTGGGTGAGCGTTAACCCCGTCGTCCCGTGAGTCATGTTCGGTGCTTATTCAATGGAACTAATCGAAGTCATGTAGTTAAATGCAGCTCATTTATCATCATAGCGCTCGGCTAATGGCCAGCATGCATAATAGGTAAAAGGTCATAGGTCATTTTGATTGATGAGGGTGCAAGGTATGCAAGAAAAGAGCAGGAAAGTCGGCCATTTGTCATAAAAAGTGAAGGTCTTGTGCTAGAGCAGATGTGTGCTGAAGCCTACCTGTCTTCCTCTGCCTTCATCTGGAACGCGTCCTCCAGCCAGTCTAGCAGTTTGTGAGTGAACTCACTTACATCCTGCTGTTAACACACACACATACACACACAATCACTTTCACAATGTCATAAAAGAGCTGCAGGGCTTTTTACACACAGGTCACGCAAACACCAGCAGAACAGTAGCAATCAATGCCCACTTATCACCACTAATCACTTATATGTGTTAATATACATAGTAACTCACAAGCACCATTTTGTGGCCTGAAAAATACACTTTTTCAGGCCACAAAATGTCTATCAGAAGGTCTGTGGGCTGATACCAACATCAGAGGCAGTCAAAAACCTCAGCCGTGAAGCCAACCTGCTGCGACTCGCTGGACTTAAAGGCATCCTTGAGGATCTCCACAGCCTTGGACGGGTCGACGTATTTCCTCCTGGATCCCACCATCAAGGAGAAGAGATGCCTCAGCTCCTGCATGAAGGGCAGATTCCTGTGCTCCTGAACACACAGAAGAAAAAGATTTCAAAAGATCCTTTTAAAATGTAGGAGTTATAATTTTAAAATAGCAGCGAAACACCAAAATAAAAATGCATTTAATAAAAATTTCATAAAATTTATGGCAGAGACTGAAGGTGAATTTCAGGAAATGCTGGACTGCACCACTATGTTTGCATTTAGTTGCTAATTTGATTTCTACCTAATTTGTTTTGCATAACTAAGAGACATTGCTTTGATATTTGCCTTTCGGTGAAAGTGAAGCTACAGTGATTTATGGTGGAAAAGAAAAAACAACAGCAAATCCCTTAATCTCTGTGTATTGCACCGTGTCAATCTGCAGGGCCGTTAAACCCTTTTTAAAATGTTTTTAAAGATTAACTACACCTTCTATTTTCTCCATAATGGCACAAATTACTGGAAAAAGCTGTGGGAGCTCCTGAGATTGACAGTGTGCAAGATGGGCTTGGGAGGAACCCGGGAGTTTGTGCTGAGCAAACAGACTGAGCAAATCGGCTTTCTGCTAAACCCAAAACTGAAAAATAAAACTATAAACAATCTGAAATAATACTAAAAACTACAATGCGTACAAATACACTAATTAGCTGAAATACAAAATAATAAGAGAAATATGTGTAGAACTATGAATATCAAATGTGATCCAAGTATGTCATCTTATTTCTCATTTCAAACTCAAAGACTCATCAGCTTGATGTTATTTTGACAGCTTGGGAAGATGGATTACATGTTTAGCAAGACTGATATGATTTATGCTTTTCAATTATATTCAGTTTTTAACTTGAAAAAAAAAAAAAGATTTTATGGTGTAATTAATCTTTAATACAATTCATTAAGCAATGCGGTTGTTGCTATCGTTGTACCTGTTCTGACATGAAAGGAGTACAACTGAACAAAGTCCAAAAATTTACACTGTCACTTCCAGAAATGTAATCTGGAGAGAAGTGATCGCGATTACTTTGGTTATTGTGCACTTAACATGGAGATTTTCTCTCATATATTAGATCATATTAAGTGTTCACTACTCATTCGGCCAATGACAATTCATATTCTGAACGCTGAAGCAGAGACGTGAGAGAGAAATTCACATTTTGAGACATGTTCCATGTCCACGGTTAGAGGAGAGGAGTGACAGAACAAATTGGTCACTTCTTACATCCAGTGACTTCCCCCTTCCTTTTCTGAGTGCTATTTGTCATGCTAACAGATTACAGCCTAAACCCTGCCTTGCTTTTCCACCAGCTTCGAAAAGCAAGCGAGAAATCGAGTGCAGGACTGAATCCTACTAGACACTGTGGTCCAGTGGCTGTGGAAGCTGCTTAACACAGATTAGACGTAGTGTTAAAGCTAGAGAACTAATAAAGCTTGAAAATGTTCTTCCTTCAGTTCACTCCCCCTGTACGATGGCTAACCAGGGCACTGGGATGAAACTAGGGCACTGCGAGACTTTACCAAAGGTCACTGGGATGAAATATAAGCTGGTGTGTGTGTGTGGGTGTGTGTGCGCGCGTGCGTGTGTGTGCGTGGCAGGAATACAGACAGGTTGCTCTGTGAGTGTGCTGGAGTTAGAGAAGATCACCTTCTGGTTTCGGGGTAAATCCTGCACCCGGGTAGGAGGAGAGTAGTTCAACACTAGTCTCTGGAATTCCAGCAGGTTAAACAAGGACTGAAAAAATAAAATACACAGAAAATGTCAGGATTAATGAAAATCTAAACTGAAAATCTATTTTTTATCAATCATTAATGATCAAGCGTAAAGAATTTATTCACAAAGAAAGGTGGTATACTTGAAAGCCCAGTTAGTTTGTGCCCCAGATTTTGCTCCTGAGTTTGTGTAAATGTAGTCATTTAGTTGTAAATTCAGTTTTGTTTTGTTTTTTAATATATTAATGAGTTGAAAGTAGGGGGGTAGATTAAAAAATTGTATTCATAAAAAATAAATATTTATTTAACACTGAAAAGATCTGTAAAATTCTTTTTAACGTTTATAAAATTTTAAAGATTGAGTACAAATTTTTAACAGCAGATCAGCTGCTTCTATCCATCCATTTGCTGTACTGTTTATCCTACACAGGGTCCCGGGGAGCACAGGGAGAGCATGCAACAGGGCGGAGGAGGGATTCAAACCCCCAACCCTGGAGGTGCGAGGCAACAGTACTAACCATTAAGCAGCCGCTATAATTTAGAGGCACTTTTGTAAATTTTTTTTATTTAATTTTTAATTACATTTTTTGTTCATTTAAATGAAGCCAATGTAGGATTCCTGTAGGATTGTAAGAAGTCCTGTTTTCCAATCCTATGTTAATGAAATGTTCCCTGGCTTGTTTCGCATTGTTGTTTGGCATTTTTACACCACCTAACTGAAACACATCCAATGTTTAAGTGTTGCCTGTGTAACTGCTATACAACAATGTGGTGGAAATGGGATACATTAGCCTGTTGTTCAGGTTAAGTGATTAAAGTGTGTTTTGTTTTGACTCTTGCGCAAGAGGCCTGACTGCATTATTAATATACAAGCCTGCACAGCTCAGAATGTCAACAGCACTCCCTGTAGCCTTTAAATGTGCTTTGGCTTCTTCAGGAGTCCGATTACACATGGCAAGCAAACAGCATGTGACTGTGTATCCAGTGACCCAAACACGTATCACTCCATGCCTCATGTTTTACAGCGAGCCAGTGAAGATCAACACACAGCACAGCACTATGCGTGGAGATTTATTTGGCCCAATCAGGACAAATTAACATTCCACGATATTCCTATTCCCTTTGAGAGATGCATTTGATATCTGTTTACACAGAACTATTGTATCTGATACACAGAACTATTATAAACATGAAAGCTCATTTTACTGATACTAATATCCCATTATTCCACATGGAACACATTATTAACAATTTCTATAGAGCTTTTTTTTTTTTAAGAAACTTATTGTGTAACATATATAAATTCCATATTTAATATCCATCAGGGTGACAATAAAACTCTAGAGCACAGAGTCTGCAGAAAAGCAACTGATGGTTTGTAGTGCCTTAAGTACCCAAATGTGGTAACTGGGACAGTTCTGGGATTTGAAGTCACAACCTTTTGGTCACTACCTCAAACCTACTCTGTTCTACTTGTGGTGTGTCAGTAATGTCACCTTAAAACAAGCCTACATTCATGACTTTATATAAAACTGATTAAATCAGAAAGCCGTGCTGAACAGTGAGACCTGGGCACAATGGAGCTCACTTGTATGACGGCGCTGAACCAGCAGGTGTTGCCCACATTCTTCAGCCCCACAGGGCAGTTACCCTGCCGCTTCCTGTCATGAGGGTTGGGCGAGTCGCTCCACACCTCAGTGTGTGTGCGCTTCAGGCTGGCTTTGTTCTCCGCTATACTTGCCTCCAGCACCCTGAGAGACAAAACACTGCCCAGTTACACTACAATCATATATGTATGTGTGTGTACATACATACATACATACATATATATATATATATATATATATACACACACACACACACACACTGTATGTATATATATATATATATGTAGAGAACAATCTGAGTTTTGTTGAGGTCTGTGAAGCACCTGCTGATTGCCTGCTCCTCATCCGTGATGCCCGTCTCTCTGAAGGCCCGGTTGGACTCCTCCAGGCTGAGCGCGATGGCTCTCTGAAGGTCATCTTTATCGTCTCCTGTCAGATCGATCACATCTGAAACACGAGCCAAACGTCATGCCATTTTGTTTATTCACCCTGAACTCCCACACTGATGTAAATGAAATATATGGATCTCTACTACAGTGAACTACACACTTACACCACCATCAAGCTTTAAGAGGCACTTACAGCATGTGGGAATAATTACCAGGTCTGGCTCTTCATACAAGCTAAGAGCTCGGATATTCTTTTTCATGTAGTCATGAGTTATATTTAAAGGAGGTGACACCGTTAAATACTCTCAGTTAATTTATGCAGTGTAGAACATTAACCATTTGTCATCCAAGCAAGCCCACAAGTGATCACTGTCCACATTAACAGTAGCTAGATAATTCAAATTAAATGAGCCATAAGAAAGTTGGTAACATTTTTGACAGCTTTTTTCCCCAAAGCTGTGTACCCTTAGACCAGGAGCAGGTGTAAATACGTACTCGTGTCGGCCTGGCTGCCCACGCTGATGTATCTGTCGTTGCCGATCTGTGTGGTTTGATAGTAGGTGGCTTCATCCTGTTGAGGGACTTTGGCATTCTTCTCTGTAAGAAAGGCTACTGCCTCAGCTAGGTCACCATTGCTGACCTGGGAAGAAAACGAGACCATTCAAGGTGACTTTGACGATGCACTTGATGAAAAATTTAGTTTTCAGTGTCAAACTTGCACCAAAAGGGTTTGATTTAGTCTACTTATGTTGATTTAATTAAGGACAGCTACCAATTGTGTGGTAATCTGGGAAAGCCTGTTGGATGTCACTGTGGCTGGATTCAACAAAAAAAAAATTTTAAAGTATTGACCAAAACTGGGTTTTTTCCCCACAGGACTTTTAGCTTTGACGTTTCTCTCTAACAAGCTGCATCTTTTATCTTATCAAGTTCAAGAGAAAATGAGGGACATACAGTTTATAGCTGCTAAAACAGGAACTAACTTGTTTTGCGACTGTTACGCAACGTTACAAATGCAACTATAGACAGATTTAAAAAAAAAAATGTCATATCGTTCTATAATGAACAAAATTGTACCACTGGTAAACTGCTATGGTATCAGTGGAATAAAACACTTCGAAATGTGCTGCTGGAGTGTGCGGCTTGGTAACAGTAACTCCCCTTCTTGTCAGGCCTCAAACCACCCCGTCATTGATCATTTTCCTACAACGGCATATAAAGTCAGTATTGATAACGCTAAGAGGGTCTCTTTACCTGTAAGGCCTGCTGTAACAGCTGAACATCTGTAGTTCCAGTAACTTCCCTCAGCTGATTCAGTAACGTCTGTTGGTGCTACAGAAAGAAACACACACAAATCTCTACATTTATTCACCGCCAGGGATGTACCGGATATCATCACTCCCCTGTGTGTCGTTTGGGAGAAGGCTGCCTAAGTAGGCAGCATAATTGTGCTACAAGTCAAATTTGAAACAGCATAAGGGTGGATGTCTTCTAAGGTTCTTATTGTTTTTGGAGAAATTTAAATGCAGCATTGCACATGTCCTTTCTTTAGACAGCACTTCTTAAAATGTGTAAAAAACACAGCCCATATCTATAACCATGATTACTGCAACTATAATAATGTAAAACAAAGTTATGACAATATAATACACCTAGATGAAAAGGCAATTAGTGCAATATAAAAATTTAAAGTTGCAGTCAATGACTTTGGCTAAAGTTAGCCATTTCTCAAAAAAATCTTAACAAATACATCCAAAAACACATGCGTTCTCGGACAGAGACCAAAGTTCCTCTTAAGCAGATACTCCAGTGACAACAAAATAATAATCACTGACCCCACCTTGAATTCTGCCACAAGCCCTCCACAAGGCCTAAAGAAGGAACCATGTGAAGTGATGAGCAATAAAAGTGACGAGACAAAACCACATCTGTGTCAATACAGCTAGGTGACACTGACGTAACTGAAAACTGGTCTGGAGATTTCTCACAGATCATGTGCTCAAGCTTTCCGACACCAGAGTCGTTTAAAAAAAAAAACAGCAATAAATAATGCAGACAACTTTTCACCCTGATAAAGGTTTAAATAATAATAAGAGAAAACATGTAGGATTAAAAAAAAAACTCCTGGCACCAGTTTAATTTCAGAATTGAGCTGGTGCCAGTGCACTGAGTCACATGTCACTTCTCAGACCAGCTGTTTCTGAGCCATCGGTCTAATTTTAATAAAAAGCTCTCTAGCAAGTGTCACAGCAATTTTTTGTCATGAGCACCATTGTTCACACGCTCACGTGCGTTGTTTTTGTACATTTGGAGGATAAAAAGTGACATCCAATAGATGGCACATCAGAGCCAAAACATCTCCTGTCTGTCAAGTTTCCAAGTCAATCTGTAAAGTTTAGCTGACGAGCTTTGTTTCTCTTTCCACCTTTCCACCATCGTCGTGATTGCTGTCATGAGCTGTGTCTCCAATTGAAAACTGTAACCTTATATTCAAAGAATATAATATCTAGAAAATCCAGAAGACCAGAATGTAAAACAGAACTTTTGGTAGGTTTGAACCTCAACTTGTTTGAGGGCAACAAGTGCAGTTTTTTTAAAATCCAAACAGTAAGCGTAATAGGAAAAACGGATAGTGCTGGTAGTCAATTACTGTCTAGAATAGAAATGACTTCAGGGTACATGCGACAGCAATCTTGCATACACATAATTCAGCATAATTTACAGCATAATTTACTGGAAACTCAGTAAATTATCCCAGTTAAGTGGAAGACTCTTTGAATAAACGTCAGTGTACCAGTTAAACCTATATGTGATGTAGTAAATAACCTGAAATGAGTGCATATGAGTGTAAAAGACTAACATTTTGATCCCTGGGTTCTCGGCTCAGCTAAACGTAAGGTGTTACATACAAAAGTTACTGTCAAAAGAGATTGTATGTAAATGCAATAATAAATTACACAGTGACAAAATTTACTATGGATTTGCAATTCATAAAAATTCTGATTGCATTCACTTACGCTTACTTCTGATAGGAAATGGCTCCACTGAAGTAGGGATGCACTAAGGATAGGAATCTCTGCTTGTCTCAAGATTTGATTCAGATTCAATACAATACAATTCAGTTATAAAATAATTCTTGATGCATCTCAATGCCTTGGTTTTCTACAACTGATTAAGGCTGCAGATCTTTATGAGTGTCTGTTCAGGGGTTGTTCCTGCTGACGCTAGCTCCTTATACGATTTCTCATATCGGTTGTGTTTAAAGTATTTAATCTTGGCGTAGCAGATCTTGCACTCTGCAATGGTCTTGTCAAGCTCTTTCTTACTGTCAGCCTCATACAATCCAAAATGTTCCCAAATTTCCCCTCAGAAATCAATAAAGTACATCTATCTATCTATCTATCTTTTTTAAAAGAAGGTATGTGATTTCTTTCTTACTACATGCTTCTGTGATGACATCTCTCCCTCTCTTGGATTGTGAATGCAAACATGACTTCTGGATGAATTTTGGATCTTTGGTGTATCATTTGAGAAAGAATCACGATGCGTCATACAAACTATTATTGTACAAATGATTATAGCACCTCTATTTTCTTAAATTTGGATATGAACCCAATATTCCTGAAATACTAACATCCTCTTGATTCAACCCTCTGCAAGCTCATGAATTTTCAGATGTAAAAAATAACATGCTTTTTTATTATTATTATTTTTTAAACAAAGACACATGATTGACCTGTTTGTACAGTACTGATCATTTCATAACTAAAAACATGTTTTCTGTGCATTATGCAAATTACACCGCATCAGGCAGAACAAACTTTCCCTTCTTCTGTACTGGACACAGCTTCTCAGCTAAACTTCCACACAGTGTGTACACTGACCGAGCTGCTCTCCTCTCACACGATATGACTCACCGACTTTCCCAACACGCAGAACAGCGTTTCACAACTGTGATTTGACGAGCAGCAGCAATGCCAAAAAAACCAGGACCTCAGATGACACTGATTGCAATAACAAAACATGTCTTGCGTGTTTGAAATGTTTTAAAGGGACACGAGAGCAGGACTTCAGTCTGGGATGTGAGTAATGCGCAGTCTTGTATTAAAATTATTACATATAGATATATTATGTCTATAAGCCTTAAAGACAATACTGTGCGTACACACTGACAAGCGCACACGACACGTACGACATAAGCCCTATTCGGACTGGATATAAAAAAAATAAAAATAAAAATACAGTCTGTTCATGTCTGCTAAGTGATAAAACTTTCTAGAGGGTCGTATTTTCTACAAACCCGGATGTTTGTACCACGTGGTCATATGATCACGGTCAAAAGACGCACAGCCGAAAACTCACTGAGGAACCATGTTCGCTGCGAACAAGCCACGCCACAGGGGGCGGAGCATATACCTTCTAGATTGCATTTAATTGGACGAATACAAGATTAGTACAGGATGAGCTGTGAAAACATTTTTACACATTTTCCCATCTGTTACGAAATTAAAATAGGGGGAAAAACAGTTATTTTTTCTACATAATCTACTTATACTGTCATAAATGGTGTCCATAACTAAAAAACTCCGAAACACCAAGATTGATTTTACTTTAACGACAATACTGTACACACCCACCACACTCACTCACACACACACACACACACACACACACACACACACTTACACTTAACAGCTACATGATATTCAACTCTGACGTGCATCAGTGCCAGAGTGTAACAAAGGTGTTATAAACAGATTATAAATGTGGAGGTTGCACAATCAGCGTGTGTTAAATCTCTTGCAGGTTAAATGACACAGTGAGTAAACCTGTCAAAATGAAGCAGCAAAGAATAAAAGTACCAGAATAATAAAGCAGTATGCAGAACAAAATGAAGCATCGGCGTTACGTGGCTAGCAACTCGTTTCTAGGCGTGTCACGCAGCCCATGTCAACATTAGCTCCTTAGCTAGCTGACTAGCTCAAATTTTACGCTAGAGTAGACGTAACACAACACAATTCACGCACCAAGTTCTCAAAAAAAAAAATAAATAAATAAAAACTAGCAAGTCGTACGCAAATAAATGCCAGACTGAGATTAAGAGAAGCTAGCTAGTTTATTAGCTAGCTAAGCTAATGCTAACTTTCCCAGACTGGCGCATAGCAAAACATTGAGCGCACGAGCGCTTACCTTCTGAGAGTGCTGCTGGAGGACATTCTGCTCCACGGTCATGGCCGCTCCAGGTTGCAAATGAAATGAAATAACGAATTAAAAAAAATAAACGCGTGAAACAGAAACTCCTAAGTTAAATAATAGTTAGTTAAAACGTCCCCCCGCTTAGCAGCGCAGCAGCGGGCGCCATGGGAAGCGCAGGCATGGGATAGAAAAAGAGTCGCGTCGTGTTTTTTTCCTACCCGCATTCGAGACATCCCGCCTTCACCACTCCGATTGGCTGAGAGCTCACAGTTCTACGAATAAGCCAATCAGTATTCAGAAGACCACATCCTGTTGGCCAATCATAGAGCAGGATGAGAGATTTGCATGAATACGGATGGGAAAAACATAAACACAGAAGAAGAGGCGCTAGGTTTCTGCTGGAGTTGTGTTTCTATTAGTTGGGTCTGGTTCAGTTTCACTTAGACCTCAATAATAGAGCATTCTTACGTTATTCAGCGCTCATATGATGATGATGATGATGATGATGAAGTGATAAGAAAAGAGTTCATTAAAAAACACGGACGCTGAACATGAAATATGGTAAATGAAACGCACCAGTTTATTTTCACTTCAGAGGAAATAAAGATGAACTGAAACTGAAACTCTGGAGGCTGCAAGCTGTTCTTAGAGGATTAAGTCATTTTTTTTCTAATTAAAACAAAGAGGAAATGAAACTCCAGCTGCTAAAGATTAGTTCTGGCCCTGCCCTTCCTGTCAGAGAAGCTTGACTAAATAAACTATATTCAAGATTAAAGGTTTATTAAATAAATAAATAAATAAATAGATAGATAAATAAATAGAAAAATAAACAGAAAAATAATTAAATAGATGGATAGATATTTAGACAGATAGTCAAATTTAGGAAGAAATCAGGTGATTACTAAAAGTAACTTTTGCTGTTAATAAATTTAGACAGATAAATTAACTAATTAGCCAAAACAGTTAGCTAAGCAGAAGTGGTAGGAGCGTTGTCATGGTTACAGTGTGCAGGTTGTCATGAAACCAGCCTTAGATTTGTAAAGTTTCAGCAGGTAATATTGTGTTTGGAAGGAGTCTCCAGTGTCAGAGCTTAGTAAGAGTCTGTGGTAAAGCTGTAACTTTTCTGGACAGAGATGATGTGTGTGTGTGTGTGTGTGTGTGTGTGAAGAGAAAGACAAAAAGAGGTTGATGAGGACACATCTGTTTATAGCTCTATATGTAAGTGAGACCAGGAACTAACTTGTTTCATGTTTGACTTATGTCACAGCTTAAAACGTAACCATAAATGGATAAAAAGTATGACATGTCGTACTTTAATAAATAAACATGTTTATGCTTGCAAATAAGAGGATGAAAACACTTCAGGGTGTGCAGTTATAAGAAAATGATTAACTTCAAGGTCGTAATGTTAGTGAGGCTTCATCACACCAGTACACCGTTGATTATTTTCCTATAACAGCACACCCCCGAGTCTTTTATTCCTTACTTATTTGTTAGCAACAAATCTAAAGAAGTTTACAACACTTGTCTTTGTAGGCGGAAATTTGTACAATTCTTTTTTTTGTATGTGTGTGAGCTATTTCTTGAAGATGACAGAATGTGACACACACTAAAAATGAACACATAGTTCTGAAAAGCACTGGGGAGATGGAGTGGGCTGCGGTGAGAAGTGGTAGGCCGCCTCCACGAGGTTGTGCTGTGACCTTTCGAGTAGGCTGAAGGTCCCATCCTGCACTACATACCGAGCGAGAGGTAGAATAAATACCGAGCAAATAACTGTCCAACAAACAGAATGTGTGTGTGTGTGTGCTACATCCTGTCGCTAGTTGATTTCATACATCCTAATTATGCTAACCACATGGCTGTGAATTCTTTTCCTGTTATTTCTTTACATATGTTTTCCTTCTGAATCATCATACAAGTAAGTAAGTATAAGCATATACGCTTAGTACACTGCTGGATTTTAGATTGAATAGATTTCTTCATTATCTATCTCTGTTCTTCTGAGCACCATGGCAACATTAGATTCATTTTTGGGTTTTTATTTGCAGGCGTAAGTGCAACCTGCTGAGTAATTAGATCACTATTAAATAATTCATCTTCTAATATTCGTTTTTTTTTCTCACTGCTGTCAGCTCTGTGATTGCTGGTGGGTAAATCATTAAAAAGTGATTCCAGTAAATTTAATTAAAATATATACATATATATTATAAACTGTATATATCTGTTATCTTTTATTTTAATAATTTCTGATTTATGTCATTTTAGGGCAGTGTACTATATATAAAAATGAAATGGGGAAAAAAATTATTAAACCTTGTTTTACAAAAACGACCAATATGTAAAGAATAAAACACTTAGGGGTGTGCTGTTATAGCAAAATAATCAACAACATGCTGGTGTGATGAAGCGGAATTACTATTATCACCTCAAAGTTGATTATTTTCCCATAACAGCACATCCTGAAATGTTTTATTTCTCTTATACCACCGCAATTTGTCAACAATTTTCATTAATAAAAAATGCCACTGTACATTTCTTTAACAGCTTCTTTTTTCCCTCAGGCTTATTTAGAAAAATAAATGCAGTTTGTTACTGAGAAGCCACAAACTCGTCTGTTGTATCTGAAAATTTAAAGTTACAACTTTACCTCTGATGTTACAAAGCCCTGACACTGGAGACTCCTTCCACAAATGTTAAATAAATGTCTCCTCACTGAAAACTTCACCATATCAGCAATTATACACATTTCAGTTGGGTTCATCTGGAGTATCTGTCTGCTATGCAAGTCCCTGTGTAAACTGTTACTACAGAGACGATAACATATTATAACGTGCTCATTAATATAAACTAATATCAGAGTTGACTGTTAGAGAAATTTAATCAGTTATAGAAAATAGGAATCAATCAATCATTAATGTTCTAACCAATCAGAATAGAGCTTTGAACACAGATGTGGTATAAATCTGTATAAGCCTGGTTTGTTATTTGCCTCTTTTTCCAAGAATTTTTTGTGGATTTAGTTTATTTTTCTGAATTCGCTGCACAGATCATGAAAGTCCAGCAGATGGCACAGTTGCGCAATAATTTCCCAGGCTAAACAGTTGCATAACCAGGTTCTGTGTAAGCCACCATATAGGGGAAATGTAAGCGTGTACTGTTTCTACGTAAAGTCCTGTCCTTCAAGACAATGTAGAAGCTCTCACTTATACACTGACCTGATTCCACCTCATATGTGAAGCATAAACACTTTCAGTATTTCTATTTAAAGGTGCAAATCAGATTGCCAGGATATTGTTGATGGATCCATCCCTGCTGTACGGCGTCTCTGCTCAGATGACTGCCTAAAAAAAAAAAAAAAGCAACAAGGTCACCTTTGAGTTGTCATTTGAAGCAAGGATAATTTGAGACTCCGGTGAATGTTTACTTTTGATTACAGAATGACACTGAGTGAGCATCGTCTCTATACGGCCTTCGTCAAAGGCTGTTCATGTGCAGTGACTGAAGACTTGTTTTGAAGGCCATACAATTTTTTTATTATATTGAATAAAAAATGTTGAAGTTTTACAAAAGAAAGTCATTAACATAGTCACCTACACTTTGACCTTCATCAAGAAAACAAGATTAGACGAA
Organism: Pangasianodon hypophthalmus; assembly: GCF_027358585.1. Classification (NCBI taxonomy): domain Eukaryota; kingdom Metazoa; phylum Chordata; class Actinopteri; order Siluriformes; family Pangasiidae; genus Pangasianodon; species Pangasianodon hypophthalmus. The sequence continues at coordinate 3,239,107 of NC_069726.1, read as the reverse complement.
TACACAAATTGAAACACACCCAACCTTACATGTGTCCTTCTCCGCTCCCTGGTAAAATAAGGTTATATGGTCTGTATTTGCATACTGGAACCTGATTGGCTCTTACATTCTATGACACAATAACACTCGCCAGTCACATGTTCACTGTAATGATAAAAAAAAAAAACACACACACACACACACACAATGGCTCCAAAGCAATTTTAAGAATGACAGATTCTCATCCTGGATCGTCCTTATAGATCTCCACGTACTCACGTATCTGCATGGGAGAAAAAAAGACCCACACATTTACATGACACCAAGATTATGGAAGTCCTAGAGCGAGAGATGTGGATGTGAAGCTTATGTATTTTAGTGTTATATAACATTCTCAATGGTTTCAGAGTCCAGAGATGTAGCACCCCTGTCCCACTGCAATTTCAGTTATGCTTGAATTTGAAACCTGCATGTTAAACATGTCGCTATGTGAGTGTATGTTTATTTGTGGCTTCCTAAATGAAACCCACTGACATTCAGGTAAAGGTGAGATTTTGAATTGAACCTCTGGCTGAATTTCTTGTGACGAGTTGCCATAGAACAGGATGTTTTCAATTTGTATTTTTTTGTTGTTGTTTTTTTAAACTTTTTCAATATGATCAAAATTTGCAACTAACTCATCTTATAAGGCTGTTATAAGGACTAGAAAGTTATGAGTTCAAAGCCAGAAAGCCACTGTTTGGCACTTAACCTTCACTTTGGATAAAAGTGCAAAAATAATTAGGAATGTAAAGTAATTGTATGGTATGCTAAAATCCATAACAAAAAATGGATGTATCTTTATTATGCCTCTTTTTTACATTCTGATCATAGACCCAACAGCATGTCTAACATTATTTCCCAGATTATTCCCTTCCCTTTTGGGTTCTTTAGCTTCTACTTGGAAGCCTCTCTGTAAGAAAATTGTAGGGTTTCACAAGAGGGACAAACTCACAAGAACCCTGTTTATTTTAAAAATAATTTTATTTAACCTTTTTAGCCAGCCAAGTTATTGTATAAGTGCTTACTTGGAAAGAAAACTGGCTTGTGTTTCAATAAAAATAGAATTCTTATAAGAAGAAAGGATTGAATATATCCAGTTTTTGAATTTATCCTGAATTCATCTCAGAGAAACAGATGAGATTCTCCAGGAACAATAAATCACAGACAATCTAATTTACGCATCTAATAGAAGCGTCTATTATAATTGAATTCATTTAGTGAACGCTTTGATGCAAAAAGAGAATCTGCTAACTAGACTGCGAGTTCTACTGCAGAATAAATGAGATGGATTTTTGGATAAATGACACGTTTATTTATTTATCTTTTAGATCCCACAGACAAGTCCGTAAACCAGTTCGACGCCTGCATGCGGGTTTTTCTTACAGAGATGACCCGGGCATGTCAATGGCCAAAGTCAGTGGCTTTGGTAAAACGAGCTGGTGCTGTCAAAACAACTGAATCATTACAGCCATTTCGCAGCAAAGACAGAAACCGTCCACCTGAAAAGTATCTGAGCCTCTAAACTACCCGAGTCACCCCATAATGTCTCCTCCAGTCCTCGTGGCATCTATCTTAACTGCTCTACGAAGGTTAGTTAAAGGTCATTCTGATGTATTGGGTCGTGTGGAGAGTTTCTTACCTTTGGGAGAAGGAATGAATCTTTGTGAGCACACAGCACAAATGTGCTCGCTTTGCCCTCGCCGTGACCTTTTGCAAACTTCTAATCTCTATCTGGTCTCTCTGTGAGATTGGTCGGCACTGAGCCACCCTTTTCACATTCACACGGTTTGGGGAAATGTTTGCTCTGGAAGTACACGACCTGTGAAGTTGGCTCAGAGTGGGTGTGCAGGGGAAGGACAAAAGATCACAGTGTCAATATGATCGGAAACGACTCACAGTCTTTAGTCTGATACACAGCAGTGTTGCTATAGCCAATCATAGAAATCTTACATTTTATACTACGCATATTCTTTTTTCTCCAGAAAGATAACAGCCTTGGAGCGAAGCTTTCAAAGGTGTTTGTGCCGTGACCTTATGCGTAGGCTGAAAGTCACATTACGTGCTATTGAGACAGAGAGAGCGAGAGAGAGAGAGAGAAAGGAGAGGTAGACAGAGAAACAGAGAGCCAGGGAAAGCGGGCAGGAGAGAGGTATACAGAGAGAGAAACAGAGGTAGACAGATAGATATAGAGAAAGAGACAGAGAGAAAGAGAGAGATTTAGAGTGAGAGAAAGCAGGGAGGGAGGGAGAGAGTGAGGGAGAAATAGCAAAAGAGAGAGCAGCAGATAGACAGTGAGAGTGAAAAGCTAAACAGAGAGACAGTGAGAGAGAGAGAGAAAGATAAACAGAGAGAGAGAGACATGGAGACAGAGACAGAAAAAGACAGATAGTGTGAGAGAGAGAGAGAGAGAGAGAGAGACAGCTGGTGTAACAAATTTGTAATAAAAGTAATAAAAGTCTTGCACATTGTTATCTCTTTTTAAATTAATTATTTTTTAAAATGGAACATGATATAAATTTAATTTCAAATTAAAAAACCTTCCAGCTGTTAGTCAAAATGTCACCTACAACTGTTGTGAGGCAGGGCCCAGAGACCGGGGGCGGAGTTATACCAAACTGAGCTAAAGCAAAAAGCCTTTTTATTAACTACTCATTAACTATTCACCTGAAATCTGTGGTCGACACACAGCTGGGTGCAGTCTCACACAAAACTGTCAACTCTAAAACCCTTTAACGGTTCTTCAGCTTAAAGGTTTGAGCTTACAACTGAGTGTTCTCCTATCAGAAAATAGGATATTTTTAGAAAACGAAGAACTCTTGATGATCCAAAGAACCGTTGAGGAGCCCCAACAGCAGCATTTATGGAACTCAAGGATGCAATGTTCTTAAAAAAAAAAAAAAAAAGAAGTAGATTACTGCTGTCATGTTGATGGTGGATGTCGAAGTAAGGCATGCTGGGAAATATGGGGCATTCAGCTGAAGAGCAACTGGAGAGGCAAAGGTCATGACCGTTGAGGCTCAGGCTTGAAGAAGGGCCATGCTGGAATTTGAGAAAGTCTACTGGATTTTTTTTTTATTTTGTTTTGTTTCGTGAGAATTATTTCCAGTTTCATTCTTCGGTTTGTTTTTTTTCTAAGTGGTTAATTCTTGACACTTACTTGTGACAGCCGTCATGCTGAACGGGCCATAAAATGCAATTACACACCTTGCTGTGAATGTTTTCTGAAACAGCAGCTGGGGATTGGGACGAGGAAAAGTTAAACATTGAACTGGGTAACACACACAGACACACAGACACACACACACACTCTGAGTAACCTGGAGTTTTCGTTGTTCAGTAGCTTTAACTTGAGCTTTGAGTAAGTGAAGCTCTGTTGTCCATCCAAAGCCGCTCCAGATTTCAAAGCGACAGAAGGACAAACAGCCGATTGTGGGATCTTACACACTGACCCTGGCTCCTGACATGCGCCCTGACTCGCTCTTCTCTGTTTTGGAGCCAAAGGAAATAAGGGGTTATGCGAAGTTCATTCATGATAAGAATCTGAGGATGGAGAAGTTCACAGAGAGGGGAAAAAAGGTTATTTAAAGATGAAGGAAAGGGAACTCGTTTAGAAAAGGGGGAAGTCAAGGCCTGGGGAGCAAATCTAACTACAGAACAGTGACGTCAAGCACACTGATGAAAAGTGCACTGCAAAAAAATATCTAAGCAAGTAAAAATATCTTGAATATGGGCAAACTGATCTAATATTTCTCTAATATTTCAAATCTAAGATTATTCAGCTTGTTATTAGATGCTTTTTCTTATTTCAAGCTTTAAATCTTCTCATTCTACTGGCGGATAATTTTGCTTCTTTCTAGAAATAAATGCTTCAAGTAAGAAAAAAATATCTGCCTAGAGAACAAGACTATTTCAAGTTTGAAATGAGTAACAAAATGTCTAGAAAGAGATTTAATAATCATATATGTGATTATTAGAATCTTATAATAGGAAATAATAGACACATGTGACTATAATAAAGATACATTTGCTTGCTAAGATGTCATTTTTACAGCATGTGAGGTTTATAATCAAATAAAATCAAAACATTTATGCTTAATTATTTAGAAATTTAGAAAGTTCAGGTCTTTTTGCATATGATGAACTGAATTAAAGTGAATAAACAGCAGGAACATTGGCATGAATTTTAAATACGAATATTCTCAGAATTCTGTTGCTGCTGAATGAGGAATAAAACACGTCAGGACATGTTGTTATTGGGAAATAATCAATTTTGAGACGATAACAGCAACTCTGCTTCATCGTACCACCACATCATTGATTATTTTCCTCTAACAGCACATCGGGTGTTTTCTTAATTCCTTACTTAATTCACACATTTGTTTTATCTACAGTGACTCAATGAAGCACATGTGATGAATCAAAATCTGTTAATCATTAAAAAAAAAATCACTTCATTACACACACACATGTTCACGTACACACAAACACACACACACGTTCACGTACACACAAACACACACACACACACATCAAATTATTGTTCTTTTTGAATTGCAAATTGCATGTCAACAGTTTCCCAGAAATACTTCATGCCATCTGTTTTCTGCAAAGGTCTGGCAGTTAAAAGAGCATCTGCAGGAACACTCGAGTTAAATTTTATAATTTACAGTGATGATGAACAAACATTAAAAAAAACATAAGGAAATTTGTCTACGTGTGTTTTACAGCTAGTAAAAAAAAATACAGAACATTTTCTGTGTAAGTCAGAGGTTATAACCAATGAAACTGCAAATTAAAAAAAAAACTTTTAAATAAAAATGAAATGATACTAGATCAGGAATGTTGGCAGGATATCCATATTTAAATTTAAGACAGGTCAAGACATACTTTAAGTTTTCAAATCATAAAATGTAGACAAATTAAGACCTGAGGTTGAGGTTCTGTGCCAGTGCCTGATAGTCTGTGGATTCAAATCTCAGGGCTTCCAGTGTGCCCTAGATCCCTTGTAACCTAAGGACCCAAGGATTATGTTATTATAGACATACGCGCAGCTCAAGAACACCAAGTTCATTTTATGTGAATGAACTTTAATCCATTTATCTGGAGTGTCCGCCATACAGGTTCTTGTTTAATTCATTACTACAGAAACAATAAAATACTACAGCTGACACTACTATCAAAATTGTTGTAATAGAAACTTAATCAATCTTCTGACCAATCAGAATCGAGATACTATGTCCCACTGTACATGTTTATATGTGTATATGGTTGTCTTATAAAATATACAAGCTTTGTGGTCTTGTGCATTTCAATATTTATTTATATCAGTGCAAATAAACACCAGAAAGTAATAAAAAATGTAAAACATCATGGTTGTCACAAGAGAATCATATATGAAACGGATTTTTTTTTTTTTTTTGCTACAAATGCATTTCTCAAATGCACAGCATGACGTCAATCCAACTTAGAGAAATGTTTTAAAGAGTAACAGAACAGGAATCCACACAAAGAAAAATAAAAATACAAACCAATGTATGTTTGTCTCATCAAATTCTATGTTTTAAATAACCATCTATTCGTGATAAAAAAAAAAATAACAATAAAAAATTTGTTTAAGACTTGACATTTCCCATTCCAGGTACTGATACGCAGGTGCTTCCCATGCATGTGCATGCAACAGGCAGCAGTGTAGAGATCAGACATAACACGACAGCTTGCAGAACAAAGGTCGAAAGATTATCGCTAGCTCACAACATAGAGACATGCAAAAAATCTCATTTTCTGTAGTTTTATGTACATTATTGACAGATATTATATTTACAATCCAAGACGATAAAAACTAGGGCTTTTTCAACAATACAAAATAGTAATATTTCATCATGAAAGCACTATTTACACAAATTTATCAAATCCAAATGTATCTACATATAGATGAAGGAATAAAATAGATCGTATGGCGATTGTTTTTTAGTTCATATTTAATTGGACGATGGATCAAACTTTCTTTCACAGCTTTCAAAGCAGACTCTCAGCTTCACATGCTATCCTTCACGTTTTATATATATATATATATATATATATATATATATATATATATATGTGTGTATGTATGTATATATATATATGTGTGTGTGTGTGTGTGTGAAAAAGAAATCTCTCAGTTCATAAACATGTTCTCACATCTTTGGGGTAAAATTTTCAGATTTGACACCACAAGTCTGTGAACTGCTACATATAAGTGTATATAAAGTACAAAACAATGAACAATACAAAACCGTAAAAAGATATTTTGACAGCTAAAAAATATGAGTTTTCTTTATTCATGCCAAACACCCAAGAACACCTACAGATTCATTCCTGATGTAAAAATTAAAGCATTGTAACACAACGTGTGTGTGTGTGTGTGTGTGTGTGTGATATTGTCACCGTCCTTCCTACTGGGATAGAGTTTGTGGCACAATCATTCAGTTAGAACAACATGAGACGTACCTGATCATTCATAAAGTTCACTTATTTTTATTGTCCTTTATTATGAAGACGTTATGCTCGGATGGCACACATGCATCTAATATAACATTGTGCTTTGGAAAATAGGGACGTCTGCGGAAATAAATATAAAATTAAATGTAGCTGTAATGTTTCTGGAGCCATCGAATATATATGAACTAGGATGTTCTTTTTATAAATGTTTTAAAATGTAAAAAGAAAAAAGAATTGGACTAAAATAGAACCTGTACAAACTTCGGAAAAATGACGTATGCATTGAAAAGAAATGTGGTACATCAAATTGCGTAAACGTAACACACTCAGTCTGTAATGTGTAATGTTGCCGTTACTGCGGCATTCATTAAAGTGAAAGAAATAGTGGTCAGCGTTATATAGTTTGCTCTTTGTTACAAAACAAAAACAAAACTCACACTCATTTCTCAAAATGTGTCATTCTCATTCTTTGGCAGTTCGGATCTATGGTTTTTCTAACAGCCCACTAAGGTTTTCGCCTCTGTTGCCTTGTCTCTGTATCTGAACTTGAGAAATCGTACTTAGTCTGGTGTCACTGTACCGATCATCGGCACATGGCTCTACTTTCACGGTAACCCCGCAGTGCGTCCTCTGCGCATGATCCTCCACCTCTTTTCTAAGCTGACTGTTCCTCCTCTGGAGCATATAGTACAGTATAGGATTAGACCTCATTAGAGGTGGAGAATCAGGACTGGATTCACATTTATCCTCCCCAGCAAGTGTCCACCTTGGTGAGCTTTCTGTTTCTTTCTTCTCAGATTTGAGACTGGGTCTGGGGGAGGAGCCCTTATCCCAAGAGGATCCCTGAATGCTGTTTCCTGGTGAGGAAGTGAGTGGGTTAAAACAACCAGGCCCTGAGTTAAGAGTCTGGGGAAACTGTGGAAAGTTCACAAGTTCATGATTGTAACTGGACTGACTGAAGTTCCCGTTGGCTTTGCAGTTTGCCTGAGGGAGGACTGAAGGACTAGGGATCCCCTGGGGCTGAGATATCTCCTTTAGACAGTTGTCTGACAAAAGGAGCTGCTTCAAAACATTGAAGCTTTGGCTGTCTCTCATGGGAGCTTTACTCGCAGGACTCTTGATGAACAAGTCCTCTTCTTTTGGGCTTGGCAGCCTTCTGCTATTGTGGGCCTCAGGTGTTCCAGACACCAGACACTCACTCACAGTATCCAACGGTCTCTGGCAAAGTTCTTTACTGAGGTGTTCAGCCAACTCCAAGCAAAGTTTCCTCTTTTTAGGGAGAGGCACCTGATAATCATGTTGCTCCTCTTTCACTGTGCTCACAATCTGCTCTGTGCGTGGACTCGAATGATAGGTAGTAGTCTTCTGTTTCAAGAGCTGGCTGAGAAGTCCATGTTTAGCTTCTTCTTTAACATTGCTCTGTGCTTCAGTGATGGGGCTGTGACTTTCATGCCCCAATCTCCAATGGCGTCCGGCATCATCAGAGCTGTCTGAAAGAAGACTCTCGTCTCTTGGCTCTGTTTTGACCATGACATTCAATGGAGGTCCATTTGAGCTGTCACACAGAAAATATGACCCTGGAGGCTTTTCATGGACACCCATAGCCACCTCTGTGCTTCTCCTCCCAGTGGATTTCTCCTTGTGGGAAGCTGTGCCAAGCAGCAGCTGCAGTACGGTCCGTCTCTCCAGGAGGTTTTCAATTTGTGTCGATGCCGGAGGTGAGCGCTCTCGTCCAGAAAAGGGTGAGAAAGTGGCAGGGGGTGGTTCAAATAAAGGGGTTTGATTCCTTTTTATTGGAGCAGCAACCCTGTCCAAAAGAGTCTGAGATCTGTCCAGCTCAGGCTCCGGGCTTTGCCTTTTGCTCGGTGGCCTACAGGCTTGCAGAGGGGGTGAGGGGGATACATTCTGCAAACCACACTGAGCCAGATTTTGTAATAGCTTACTGGCTGTGAAAGCAGGCTCCACTATCTTTTCACTGGTGTGCTGTTTAGACTTACAGAGGTCCAGAGGACTGGACTGAACAAGGGGTGAAGAATAAGCGTAAGGAGAAGGAGTCTTGCTTGCATCTCCGCTGAGGGAGGATGTGGACAGACCTCCGCCCATCAGCCGGTCAAAAGGGTTCTGTGTTCTGCTCTCCTCCAGCGTCCCAAGCCGTTTAAGTGGGCTTCCAGTCATGTTTCGAAGGGTGGCGTCATCCTGCAAATCAGAATGATGTGCAATTTTGTTTACCATCTCATTATTTCTGCGATCCAACAGTAACTGCATGAGGGTAACCTTATGATGGGATGTCATGTCTGGGCTCATTTCCAACTCCCTGGCTTCAGCGACCTTTGCCCCGAGAGTCTCTGACTTCCACTTGCTTATAAGAGTCTCTGTGAGCTTGTCTAAAGACGAAGCCGAGGAGGGGGGCTCTGACTTTTGGCTGGAAACTCGGCTCCTCATGGAGAGGTCAATAGGGGAGCAGCTGGAGTAGCAGCTTTCTGCGTCACTACTGTCTTTGGTCAAGCTGTTTTCCGGGTTGGAGTACTCACTGTCAGACTGATGAGAGGAGGCTTGGCTAGGAGGAGCGTTGAAGTCATCTTCCAGGTGGCCATTCTTAGTAAGATGCTTTTGAGAGTTGTGGTTGTTGAGGAGGAGCAGAAGCAAGCTGCTGCAGTTCTGTGGGGGCCGGCTGCTGTGCCTGTCAAATGGACGCTTTTCTTTAGGGGTGTAAGGAGAGGGCCGAGGGGAGCTGGTGGGTGCACTTTGGCCTAGGCTCAAAGAAGGGCTTCTCTGGCTGGAATTTAATGTTGGTGAGGGGAGTGTTCCGTTTAGGGTATTAAAAGGGCTTAACATGTCTGGAGCAAATACAGACTCTCCCATGCTGGGTGGTCTATTGTCTTTAGTTTGCTGCGTAGCCATGGCTGCCAGTCTCTCGCTGGCTGATCGGCCACATAGTTGTGCTTTTAAGGCCTGTTCTTGGGAATATTGCTGCAGATGGGCTTCACTGGAGAGCAGCAAAGCTAACTGACTGCAGGCCACACTGGGTTTAGGAGAAGGAGCAGGACTGGACCTGCTCTTTACTAGACTGGCCACAGCCTTCAATCTCTCTGCACAGGATACTCTGTCAGGCACTGAGCTCTGTGACGAACGAGGAGACTCTGAGCGTCGATCTTGGCTGCTGTGCCGACTGTAAGGCACAGTGTTGTGGCTCTGCTGTTTGTTTTTCCTTATCAGGCCTTTGAGGCGGCTGGAGGCTGTACAGTAGCCCTGTAAGGTGTCCTTGTCATTAGGTGATCTGTCGTTGCTCTCTCCATTTAGCTGTTTCTGGCTCTGAGTGATGCTCTGTGACATGGCTACCGTCTGCAGTCGTGAGCTGAAGGACTGGAGCAGAGAGGCCAGCAGCGTGCTCTCTCCCTGTGCAGAATTATCCAGACTTATTTTATGGTGCTCTTTGCCCTGTCCATTCACATGCACTGCAGCAGTGTCTTTTTTCTGGTAGTCTATCTCACTCCAGGTTCCTGAACGCAACAGTCTGGCCTTTTTAAGGTGCTGGGAAGCCGCTCCGGGAGGGCTTCCTTTTTCTGGTGGGGTAGAGCCGTGATTGGGTAGCTGAATGCCTCTGGTCCCTTGATTTCCTGCCTCGCCATTGTTGCTGGCAGCCTCCGGTCTCCTTGTTGCCGTGGCACCAGGCCCAGATGCAACCGGATGCATTAGTAAACCTTCCAGATACGTTAAAACAGCAGAATCCTGGTGTGTCTTAGGGCCAGGTTCTTCCCCATGAGTCATGTTCAATAGTAGGCACCCCTTGTGTGGTTGTTGATGACTACTGAAAATGTCTTATTGATTGTTGTGCCATAGATGAAGAGCCCTAATTCCTAAAGAGGGACCTGATATTTCTTCTTTTAACTTTAACAAACTGAAGCACCGTATGTTAGAAATACCATCACACAGGGATCCAGATGAAATTCCTTTCTGTGTTTCTGTGACAAGCCAACCTTTTGAGCATAGACGCACAGCCAGGGAGGAGTCAGCAAAACCTCTTCACTATCCCGGTGATGTGTTCCATGCCGCTGAATACTTTGGATGTCTGTCACAAGGTCCCAGGGGCTCTGTGTCGTTGTTCTGCTCTTGTGCTCTCAGATTGGGCCACACGAGAACCTGCAGCAGAGGGAGCAAACAGAGTAGAGTATGAGGGGAAGTTCTACATGACAGCACACGACTGAGAGTCTGTTACATATCACATTTTCAGGCCAAGCTCATACAGCGTCCTAACAAGGTCTTCAGTTTACTTTTGGAATTGAAAAAAGCTCTCCCACCAACACTCAATTTAATAAATACTATTTCATATATGCATGTTTGATGAAAAAAGTACATAATTACAGTCAAAACATGCTTATTGTAACAATATGTAAAAAAAAAAAAAAAAAAAAAAAAAAAAAAAGATCAACAAGTATTCCCCATGGGCAGGATGCAGAGGATCAGCTCCAAAAACAGCAGGGTGCTATAGATTATATGAATTATGTCAGTAATTCCAAGCAAAGCCCACTCTATGCGTTGTCACGTCCTGCTATGACACTTCCAGCAAACCTCTCGAGAAATGTGTCTCTGGTTGCTCTCATGCGTGAAGGGCTTTTGAGCGCTGCGCTACTCATCAGTCAGAGAATTTCTGAGGATTATCCCCACACACACACTCAAAGCACGGCTCACATGATTCTCTCCTGCATGGTGATGGTGATGGAGGCTGGCAATAAGCAAAGAGTTGACCTTACCACAGGATCTGAGCAAGGGGAGTGGATCTGAACCAGTGCAAAAAGGGTCACTTTGACCTGTAGCTATTTAAATGCTTACAAGTTTTCCTGGGAATGATCTAAAACTCATTGGGACCATGATGGTCACTAAATATGCCGTGTACTAGAGACACAGTAGACTTTCCCTGTCGTTTGATATTCAGCATCATGCTGTGCAGAAGACTAGAAAAAGGCCTCTCTGAGTGATGCAACTCCGTGGCTGTGTAAACTGTACTTGCTCACTCGGCCTGGCAGTACACGCAGCAGCAGAGAGATATGAATCCCAGCAGTATGGAGCGTGATCTCGTCTGCAACTATCTTCCTGTCTATCACTGTGGCTGTGTGGGAGTCCCTGAGTGTCCAGCAGATTCACAGAGGTCAGTCCCCTCTGCCATACTTTCGTCTTAACAGTCACTTCCCTCTAAAGCCAGTGTCACACCAAATTGTTGTACACAGCACATACACAAGCTAGTAAATGGCATGAGGTATTGTTACCTTTTTCCTCACACACACACTTTGTCAACTCAGTTAGATAGCTCTGCCTAAGAGACTTGACATCTTCATGTGAGGTGTCTCACTAGGATAGGATAAGTGTTAAAACAAGAACAAGTAGCAGGAGAGATTAAAACACAAAGTTCGTCTTCTTTCTCACACATACTGAGTGTGTGTTTAGCGCTAATGCGTTCAGTCTGGCATTAACGGAGTCTGTAGGTGTGAAAGCTCATTCAGATTGAAGCTGCCTGTCATCAGTCTCCAACACTTGGCAAAAGCTGGCAGGTGTAAAAGAGCAAGAGTGGGAGGAGATAAAGAGAGACCTGGTGCACCTGTCAGGATGTGGCTCCACAGAGCTAGAGCATCAGACCTCACGCTCTGTCAAATAGCATGACACTGCCGGTGTGCTGCGTGCTTGGAGACCCTGGACGTGAACCCTGTCAGCTCCAGCTCCACAAACAGCCCTCACTTCCCTACTGTCAGAGCCACAGCCACAAAGGTTAATTAATACAGAACACTCCACCTTTCCCTGTGAGCCATTCAGTTGTCTTATCCTTCAAATCTTCCTGCCTCTGGAATTGGCGTAATGTTTCTCACAAGCTCATAAGAAAGAGTCTCGATTATGACCCGTGGCAGCTTTGGTGAAAATAACAGTGAGCTGAAAAGAAAAAAACACCGTGCTCTTAGCAACCCCCCCCCCCCCCCTTTTTTTTTTTTTGCAAAACTGGGTTTAGCCTGGTCAGTCACGGCTAACCTTGGCTGACTCTTGTTATAGGACCACACATTTAAATCTCATGCAAATTACATTGGATTTGAAAGGTTAGTCAACAAGTTCAAGGCTGAAAAACAACAAGCACAGCAGAGAGGAAACCTGGTTAATGAATTATTTCAGACAAGGCCATCGGTCTCAGTTACGGTGCTATCCTAAGCCACTGACCCAAATTTGACAGCAACAAAAGACACTGGGCCATCTGACATCTCTGACTAATCTTAATGGGCAGGATTAAGACTATTTCCTTGCCACTGGCTTATCTCAGTTATAAAAAAGGCACTGTAATGTTGAAGGCCAATAAACATGCTTGGTTTATTTTTGTATTCAGGTTAGCAGGGTATTTATATTAAAATAAAGTAAGAATGAAAGAAAATTGGACTTTAACCAAGTGGAGCAAACAGTCAGAAGCAAAATAGATTAAAGAAAGAAAATAAATGAAGCTAAGCCCTTTCCAGAGCAGGATTAAAACCAGATTAAACCAGATCAAATTGCACCCGACATATGTTTTACCAGGAAAGATGGGGGTGCTTTAGAAAGGGCCATGTGAAGACTGAATTTATGCCATGTAGGCCGGCGTATGGATATTCCTGCATTCCTCAGGACAAAGCCCCATTATGGCAGTGTGAAACTCAATAGAATCTTGTGTGAGGCTAAGGACAGGGAAATGGGCGTAATACCTGAAATACATACTAAACTTGACCTCTCACACCAGGCCATGGCTTTCCACGCCCCACCATGCTGGACATAACGGGCAACAGTGTCTCTTTGTTTCTCCCCATCTCGCTGTGTCTGTCTCTGTCTCCTTACCAGCCTCCAAGTAATTATCCTTTATCTCTGACAATGTCAACCAATAACACCCAACAGCATTTTAAGTGATTTCAACTCGCCAGTGGCAAGAGAAAAGCAGCGGCAGGCGCGAATGCTTTATCATCGCGGGGTGCCTTTCCTCACTTTCTGAGACACCAAGAACAGGAAGGTCACAACATTATCAGTGGCAGGGAGGCAATTTCCAGCCCTGAGTTGGGGAGAAAATGGTCTGTGCTGCCAAGGCTGGACCTGATGCAAATGTCACGGGTTGGATATCTAAAAGCCAATCTTCATCATTCAACATGCAGGGCACAAAATTAATTGCAATATTCTCTCTTCTCCCCAAAAAGGGATAATAAATTACTTCCGTTGTCAGAAACTGTAATCCATTTACACTATTTAAAATGTGTCCTTAATAGAAAAGAGAAGAGCAAAAAAAGCCACATGATTCGTGGTCGAAGTCAAGGTCATTTTGAGACTCTCACGTTGATGCAACAGCTGGTGCCCATGCAAAGCGCTCAGTGTTAATAAAAAGTGACAACGCGGCCCTGGCTGTGTATATCACTAATATCGGACATGGGGCTGGCAGAGGAGTGTGCTGCATTAAATGGTAAGTCAAGGTTAAAGGAATCTAAAGGAGGCACCCAAGGCTAAACACTTTTCGATGATGTTATCTGAGGCTGGGGTTGCGCCAGCTACTCTATAGGGCTCCTTCGCTTAGGCATTTGTAAATTTAATACAGCTCAGTGAGATTAAATAAAGCAACAGGCTTGTGAGCTGACCAAACACAATTGTAGAAATGTGGGAAAGTTTAATATGAGATCCAACATTGCCATGGGAAGCCCATGACTAATAAACACATATTTCATCAGGCTTTGTATTAAATCCCATAGAAGAATTTCAGAGACAATCCAAAAATCTACCAAATCGGCAATATACAAGTATTGGAGGGTGTGGACTCTACTTCCTGCTTGTGACTGGGTTACTCTGATTAACAGGGCACAGAGGAAGGCGCTCCTTGTCAGGGCCCAAGTACCCATCGCTGCAAAACAAAAAGTCCATGGGGTGGATTCGAACCTGTTCCAGCTCCACCTACCTGGGGGAGTTGAACCAAAAGTCCAACCCTGTGTGTTCAATGTGTTGTTTCATGTTGTACAGTGTTATGTGGCTTAGGGGTTTTTTTTTGTTTCAGCAGCGAGGACTATCTCGCAGGGTCAGTTATGCCACAGACGGCTATAGCACCACTGAACATCAACTTGCAAACACTCGATGACAAGGTTGCTACTCTACCTGTAATTCTTAATTTGGGAAAAAGTGTAACCACTTGAGAATAAAAATCTGTAGAATTGGTAAGGAAAGTTAATTTGTGTACTACAATCCATGATTTGTGCACATAAGAATTTGTAAATGGTTATGAATCTAGACCGAGGTGACCTATTTTCAAAGAGGCATGCTCTACTAACTTACCCTTACACATACACACAAACACACACACTCTATTACCAGGGCCTGTTTGCAACACTGTGTTCATTACTAACCCACATTATAGGTCTGTACCCCATCCCTGACCTACATAATTTTACTCAGACCCATGTTCTTCCTGATTCTCCTCATCATAAACACAGCAATGTAAAAAGATCAGTAAAAAAAAATCAGCAAATGTGAAACCCAGTGTGTTTTACAAAATATTATGAAGAGTCATGAAGACACTGGATGTCGCTTCTAACATCTATTTTTTCCCAACTCGCGCCAACTTTTTTTTTACCTCAGCCAAGAACAAAAATGTTATATTTTCTGTTTGAATTTCAGAAATTTGCCATTTCTTTAAAAACTTGCATCAACTAGGTGGATTAAAGCTCCACTCAAGTTATTCAATGGTGTTTGAACTGGGTGATTAAAGGTGAATTCTGTCCAAAAAGACCACTGTAGCAATGCAATAAATCCATGTCTGTCTCGATTAAATATTCATTTCACAAGGTGCTCTTAAGGGACAGATATGTACGAGATGATGAATCGCCGGCAGTTTTATCCAGAAAGACTGAGAAAAGTCAAGGCTGATCGCTGGAGTTGTGTATGCCTGTCTGCACTACTCTATGACATAAAATGAATGTTGCTGATACGACTCGATGTTTGATTTATAGTATAATGGATGTGTTGTTGACGAGCTGAGAACGTTTCTGGAATACAGCGAGGTTGAGTCGCGGTTTGAATGACAGAACGAGTATCCGTTAGTAGCAGAAAGAGAGAACAGCAAGCATCGGTTCCTGATATGAGCGCAGTGTTATTTATATATATATATATATATATGAGCATGAGCTACGTCTCTAATCAGTTAAGTGCACTTAACCTATTAAAAAACAAAACGATTGTGTGTAACCTCCTCGAGCCAGCCTCAGGTAGCACTGAGCCAGCTGGCAAGCGTGGCATTGAGCAGCAGCCAGTGAAATGCCAGACCACCGAAATGTGATTAGCCGTTCCTCCCACACGCCTCCTCTGTTCTAATCACTAGAGTTTAGACTCCTCCAGACTTCATTTGAAACTACTGTCTCTCTCTCTCACACACACACACATACACATTCCTAGTCTAATCACTGAAGCGCCAACTCCTCCAGACTCTATTACTTCATCTGAGACTGAGCAATCACACACACACACACACACACACCTATTACTCAGTTCTACTGAAATTCTGCCTGCCAAGTCCAGGTCCATCCATCACCTCTGTCCCTATAACACCTCAGTTATCCAAACTGATCCTGAACCTGGGCTCAGTCCCAAAAACCATGCCTAACTCACCAACATGACACGCTACGCTACTTTCTGTACCACCTGAGCCCAGAGATGTGTCATAGACCACATTTAGTACGACCACATCAACAATGCACTAACAGTGAAGCATGTACTGCTGGAAAATTCCTTTGAAAACTGCAAGTTTTTCATTCATTCTTTCATCTTCAGACATCTTCACACAAACACACTAACACCAATTTAGAGTCGCCAATTCACCTACTGACGTGTTTTGGGAGGTGGGAGGAAAGAGAGATCTGAGAGGTCTGAGAGGTCTGGAGAACACGGAGGAAACCTACAAGGGCAGAGATTAACATGAGCTCAGGATCAAACTTTTAATTACTGAAAATATTTAGGACAAATCTCAAATGGCTAGTTACTATGCATGCTCACTACATAGGTTATAACATAGTGTTATAGAACCTACGTAGTGTACCACATGCACAATACAGACTAATAACATGTAAGAAACTTAGTATTTATATGGATTTGTATTTAATTTTAAAAAATATGTGAAATTTTACAATATATGTATGTTTGCACCACTTTTAATACACCAGCATTTTGCTAGACTTGCATTAGATGACTAGAAGTAGAACATCAGATCTTGGATATATTTTTTGCCTTTGAATAAATCCATATTATAAAAAAATTCTATCATTCCAACAATGAAATTTACTCTGACAGCGCTCATATCTTGTGATCTAATTGAACAAGAAGTAGTAGCACTACCTTTTCCCGAGCTGTGAATGCAGATACAGGTAAAGTGTGCTGATCAATTTTCCCTACTGACAAGGATGCTTTGGCTGAATGCTAATGATTTCCCACTCTGTCTCTCTCCAACACACACTCACACACACACCCACACTTGCCATCCTCATATCTCCGTTTATCCTCCCCCTTCCCTCTCCCACTTTTTATACATTTTGACTGGTGCCAATGGTAAAGGAGGGCATGTTGTTTTGTGCTGCTACTAATCAAGGCCATGTCTACCAGGGCACAGGATTAGAGGTCTCAGACAGCGCAAAGCTACACCCGTTATACCACAAGGTTACAGTTTAATCTGTGGTAACCTCGCACACAGCCTCGCTTCTCTTGTGGTAAACACTTCATGTCCACACTCACGTTCTCAGTCCTTCTCAGAAAACGGCACTCCGTGTCAGCTGTGATAGATATTATTGGACAAACTTTGACTCTCTGTGTGTCTCGCAGCTGCATGGAGCTGTCTTTGCTGCTGTGAGACATTAAAATGACGTTCATTAGGCATGCAGCACACACACCTCGGGAGAGAAATTGGAGAGGCGAACTGGAGCCTGACAGTAACGTCTGTCACACACAGTACTACTGAACATCTGTGATTCTTGCTTCTTCCCACCCACTAGCTAGTTCTGCTCTATCATCCTACGATATACCAATATGTTCGGAGGAGCACTGACACGTGCTGTCTCCTTCCCATGGCATTGTCGAGATGAAACTTTAAACTTGCAGTCACTCAACTACAGGCCAAGTGCTATGGTACCTGTGAAAAATTATGTATAGAATAAAAATTAGTAGAAGTCAATTTCGTTACTACAAACCAAAATCGACCTCATATAGTCCATCAACAAACACTATGTCTACTAAAATATCTACCTTTTATTCACATTATCTAAAGAAAAATACACTTGGGGACACCTGTTATTAGAAAATAATTAACAACTGGGTGGTGTGATATGGCCTGCTGTGAAACAGAGTTACATCGTTTCCACCCCAAACTGGACTTTCCTGAATTGTTTTATTTCTCTTATACCACCGCTGTACGCCGGTGATCAGCCTACATTTTTAGTGATTAACAACACATTGTACTTTTTATTCGTTTATTGTTGCAAATTGTCCACAAAACAACTTGTCACTTATGTTTATATTAGCTGCAAAACCTCAGAGCTGCCATACCCTCACCAGCCTCTTGTTCTTCCTCTTTTTAAGAAGACAATAAAAAATGGTCATTTAGGAAAGCACCAAGCCTGAAGATTTTCCCATGTCAGAACACTTACAGCTTTACCTCTGACACTGGAGACTCCTTCCAAAAATGCTAAATAAACATCTCCATATCAACAAGAATGCATTTTTCTTTCAAAAATAACAGCAGATTTAAAATTTAATATAACATAAACCTCTAACTGGCGAACAAATGTCAGACATGCTGTTCAACACCTTCTGACCAATCAGATTCAAGAACGTTGTGACATAAGTTTAAAAAAAAAAAACAATCGTATTATTGATACAAGCCACAAACCAGCAACTCTGGTTAGTGGCTTGTATCAATAATGTGAAGACTCAGTATTAGCAGCTGCATCTTCCTCACTCAGCAATACAGAAGGTGGAGATGAGCGAGAGTCAACAGCACCTTTTGCATCAGCAGGAATATTTCATTATGTACATAACGAGTTCCATTAATCGCTCCTAACAAGAGGACACAACCTCACCTTGGCAGTCTCGCATGCAGCTGAGGGGAGGAGTTACCAGAGGGAAAAGGGGGGGGGGGAGTTAGAGAGATACAGAAAGAGAAAGAGAGAGAGGACGAAAAAGAGAGAGGCAGGAACTCAACACCACCACACTCAGGAAACTGCCATCTTCTGCTCTCTCTCATCATGCTGATGTGTGAAGACAGCCAGCGGCTGTGAAGGCAGAATAAACACCCAGAACAAATGAAAGACTGTGGGCCAGTGAGAGAGAGAGAGAGAGAAAGAGGAGAGGAAGGAGAGAGAGAGAGAGAGCCTGCAATGACAGCAGCGCCCTTGACACACTGACATCAGCCCGTTGTCATGTGACACTGTCATCTGCCACCTGGCAAGAACCTCCACCTTCTCACGACCTCATCCTCCGGTGACCCCCTCCCACCCCACCCTAGAGGCTCCCCCCCCTCCTCTGAGCTGGCGGTGAAGGTCGTGCAGGTCTCTGTGCCCTCATCTGTAATCCTCCGCTACTCGTCAGCAGCCGTGCTGCGAGGGGAGAATGCCCAATTAGGCAGCTGTCACACAAACCGGAGGCTGCACAAAACCGTCCCTCTGTCAGGCGCCTGCGCAGCTGCGGGTGCCAATTACGGCCAGGGCTCTGCCCCTGCTATCCCAGATCCTGCCTGTTCTCTTCGGCTTACCACCAGAGCAAAAGTAAGAAGAATAACACACTGGTTGCAATATGGAAGGTTTCTTCCCAAGAAAAGGGGAATATTTATGCTGCACAGTATATCTGCCTCTCTTGTTCTCTTTCCTCTGATGAATAATTTAGGCAAAAGACAGAAAACTGTTTTTTTTCTGAAACATTAAAGGAATAAGACTTAGTGTCTAACCGAACAAGCCTGACCTTAACAGGCTATAAGTCTGCTCACTCACTTTTATAACCGATTTATCCTGAGCTTATCCTAGAAAGTTCAGGGTTATTCAATTTTGCTGCCTATTTGAAAAAGGTAAGACTTTGTGAACTGGTTTAATGTTCATGGACTTGTTCTTAAATATTGGTCTTCAAAAACCAACCGGAAACCATCCACATCCAACATGAAGCCCATCAAGAGCAAGCAGTTACACAAGCTCAATCCAAAAACTAGAACTTATTGGTAAAGATGGTCGAATCAGTGCATCCCAGGAAAATCTTAAGAAGAAACAGTACCTCACCAGTGCTTCCAAGGATGTGGCGTATATCAATTGCTGACAAATTTTTTGTAATCAGACAATACATCATCTCCAAACACATCTGTTTTAAGTAATGGGAAAACTAATCTACAAAAATGAAAGGGAACGAGTTGGAGGGCAGCCTGTGGAAGATTTACGGTCTGGCAGATGGGGACGTATAGCAGCATTTATCGATCTTTAAGCGTCCGTTTAATCAAGTAGCTGAAGAAAAAGAAGCAAAACAGCCGAGATGATCCACAGCACTGCTGACGGCCTGATACAGTAGTTTCAAGGATTGTCAAGCCCATTGTGTCAAAAAGGTCTATTGAGGTTCCAGCCCTTAAAATTTGGCCTGAAGGGATTATAGACTTTGTAAAAACAGTAACAAATTGGTAGAACGTTTCGTTTCTCTTGGAACAGATATTTTGTTAGATTAAAGGACGTTCTGTTACTCATCAACTGCTTAGGGACAGTGTGCCTTGTAGATGATGCATGTTCTTCCAAACAGCCCAGTCACACGAGTGTCTTCATGGGTGACAGCCTGCGTAGCGTGTTATTGCTGCTTTCTGGCAGGCTGATTTAGGCTTTTATCTGCAAACTTCTGTCATAATCAGACTAATGTCTAAAAAGCTGAACAACACTACGCCGCCACTGTAGGTGCTGACAACGACCTTGATGAAAATCTCTGCCGAGTTGTGAGAAGCTGTGTGAAGGATAAATGCAAGTAGGATTTAAGAAGAAACAACGGGGGACTGTTTAGACAGTCGTGAAGTTGAGCTAGGGAGGAGGCCACCATGGCGAGCAAATTTGAATGGTTGTCTCTTTAAATAACTTTAAGACCTCTCCTTGTGCTCTTGTCTACTTCTTCCAAGTTAACACCCTCCCACCCACTCACACTCACACACACACACACACACACACACTCTGGCACTACAAAGCTGCCTTGGCTCCTTTCAGATTTGCCAGACAGAGAGTGGGAGGCAGTCTTTTATCACAGAAACAAAGGTTACTGTGCCGCACAAAACAGCAGATCTGGACCTGGAGCCCTGCACTACTGAGGGGGTTAAATCCCCTTTTCCCGTCTGCACAGGGGGGAAAAAGGGGGAATGATGGATTTTACAGTGCCCCTTCTCCTCCCCTCCCCCCATTTCCTGTTGTTCCTGAATGTCACGGGCAACTATGTGTGTGTGTATGTGTGTGTGTCAGACCTTGAGCGGCATCGCTGGCACAACACAAGCTGCCTTGCCTGCAGGCGTCCTTGAACTGGATCTGCAAGACAAAAACCTTTCATGCCGTCTGATAGACATCTAAAATCTCCTTCAGCATCTCGCTCTTCCAATCTGCACGGCTGCTCGCAGACCCACCCCCCACCCCCCAGTGGGAACAGCATTATCAGAAAGCTGGATCTCTAACCTTATGAGTGAACTCTGAGATACCGGCAGAATTTCAAAAGGTCTGATTTGTTTATTTTTAACCTCCAACACAAATTCCCACTAATTCAGTGTGTGTGGGTGGGTGGGAACGGGGGGGGGGGGGCAATTGGCATGATTCTGGATGGTGATGGTGCCACTGTGGGTGTGGATTCTGTTTTGGCTCAAGACGCCAGCGAAACTAATTCAACAATGATATTCCATTGCATCGTTCTCTACAGAATGAAAAAATATACAAAAAAATATACAAACTGCAGACTGTCGTAACAGTAAGGATGCAAGGGCCACGAAGAAACTCTCTTGTTCGATGTGGAACCGCTTGCCTTATCTGAGAATAATAATGAGCATACTGTTGTATCTGCGACGCAAGCTTGGAATACAGTAGGCCTGGAAATAAGCTTTAACACGATTTGCTGAACAAGCTACTGCTGAGAAAGTAAGCCTGGAACAAGGAAGAGAGGAACGATAAAGGTATTGAATGAACTAAACCTCAGATCAGTGGTGTGGCAATCATCTGCTGGGATGCCTCACGTTTTCAAGGAGCTGATAATTTGCCAGAAAAAAAACTCTATGGCAATTGGGTCCCGCAGAAGAATGATCAGAATGCTATTACTATGCAAATGCAGTTCCAGGAAGACACCAGCATGCCATGGCAAGGTTCAGAGTATTAAACAAATATTTGGACTCTCCTCCATGTCTTTGCTGCTGAAGCATGAAAGGAGAAACGAGGCGTTTTATCATAAGCGTGGACAGGATGCTCGTTCTTTGTGGGAGATCTCGCAGGGTCGGAGTCCATTCTGCCGGCTATGTCGAGTGACCTTTCCTGACTGTAATGCTGTCGCCTGGGTTCTGTGGTCCTGCTGGAAACCATCTGCTCCGTTCTTCCGATGACGGTTTCGGAGCGGCCGGGCTTGATCACATTTCTGAACGACGCTGAGCCTTAGTTAATGGAAATGATCTTTGTTCTGAAATGAGTCAGTCTTCTGGTTCTTTTACAGCGTGTAACAACAGATCTCTTTTTGCGATGGAAGCAAACAAGATGCTAATCCTCAGCATAAAACCCCACTCCAGCCTGATGTGTGTTATGTGTCATTTCATTCGAGGGCCTTGCACACCTGTGTAAATATAGCACGCTTTCAACACAAGCTGAATCGGGTTCCATTAGCCAGAGTGCTTGTGGGCGCTTCTGCACTACGACCTGCAAGCCACACTTCAGTATAATTCAAGCACTAAAACACACACACAAACACACGCTGGGTCAAAGTCTCTTTACTTATGCTATACTGCTTGGTCGACGTAGTGAAATAAGGAGGAGCAGGATTTTCACCGATCAAATAGTGCACAGCGTCATTAAGAGTCACGGTGCCAAGGATAAGGCTCTGAAAATTCCAAAGTCCAGTCCTTGGTCTTGTATATTTTGGAAAGTCTTCATTTTTTCGTGTTAATAGGCTTAAGTGTTAATAGGTTATACCTAAAATGACCCACTCTTGATTTTGCTAACATTATATATGCCAATGATGTATCTTGTAAAACAATTTAAAACAACTTGGACTTGAACTGGGAAAGCATCCAACGTTGGGATCAGCTGAGTAGTACATATCGTGATAGAGTGCAAACTTAGGAAGTTATTTTTGGAATGCTTTTGTTCAGTTAAACTTGCACTAGGAGTGGAATGAAAAAAGGAAGCTAAGAGAAGCATTATATCTTTTATCAACGAGTATTTCTGCAGGGCTTTGGTGTGCTCGCTTATAATGGACTCGGAAAAAAGGAAAGACCTCCACGCACAACTCGGGGCATATAATCTACGGTTCATTTGCAGCTTCCTCCAGAATACGACAAGTCGTTTACAAGATGTAGCCTTTGCTGCTGACCCACTTCCATGTAGCTGCGTCTGGAGACGAGGCCCTGCTCCCCATCTGACTGACGACAGCTCTGCCACCCTCTGCCTCCGTGAACTGTGAGAAAAATAGGTCACCATGACCCACTTTTCCCTCTGCGTGTGTGTGTGTTTTTCTATGACAGCATGTGAAGTGCGCCGCAGAGTCTTGATCAGGCACCTCGAGGAGAGCAGGAGAGACGGAAAAAAGGAAAGAGTGGGTAGAATGTGAGAGAGAGAGAGAGAGAAAGAGAGAGAAGAGACATGAAAAATTGGAGAGACAGCAAGACAGAGAAGACTACCTTCATTAACCCCAATGCTCTGAGAACAAGCTCACAGAAATATGAAGCTCTTATCAGGCTTCATAATTAATTAATCAGGATTCACAGCTCAACTCAGACAGCCCAATCACTTCATCCCTTTCTCCATATCCTGTTCATCCTTCCAGCTTGGGAATAGCTCCATCAGCAAAGTGAGGAATGCATCAGTGCCGGATCCTGTGCGTAGAAATGCTCATCCTAACGGACAGACAGGTTTACTCATTAACTTCTGGTGTACACAGACACTGCCTTCCAAATCCCCAGAGCTTTACGGAGGATCGACGGCTGCCTCTCAATCTGCGCGTGTTGCTTTTGCGGAGAGAGAGAGGGATGTTTGCCGATAATGCTGGCACGAGCTCTCTCGCCCCCTGCGATGATCCTCTGTGTGATCCTTGTAACGTGAGAACATGTTTCCAGGCAACACAAACTGACAAATGGTTAGATATTGATCCTGGTCGTGGCATCGGCACAACAACCGATGTTTCTTCCTCCGACATGCATAATGCATGATGTACATATGAAACGATGTGCAATGCCAGAGATGCCTCGGCATAAATGTTGCAGTGTGGTTAGCGAGTGAAACAGACTGAGAGGTGTGGAAGAGAAAGGAAGTGCATTAACCTTTATCTGACTTTATATCTAAGGTTTCATAAAAGCATAAAATACATTGAGGAGAAATACACTGTATGGCCAAAAGTTTGTGGACACCTGATCATCACACTCATGTGTTTGTTGAACATCCCATTCCAGCTTTATTCCCCCATTTGCTGTTACAATAAACTCCACTCTTCTGGGAAGGCTTTCCACTAGATTTTGGAGTGTGGCTGTGGGGATTTGTCCATTCAGCTACAAGAGCATTAGTGAGGTCAGGCACTGATGTCAGATGAGGACGCCTGGGGTGGAAGGAAATTTGTGATGCTACAGTATACAAAGACATTCTAGACAACTGTATGCTTCCAACTTCATGGCAAAAGTTTGGGGAAGACCCACATATGGGTGGGGTACTCAGGTGTCCACAGACTTTTTACCATATAATGTATCTAGATAACAAAAAACAATAAATTTGCTCAGGTAAACTGCAGGTAACTTGTAACCAACATCTCTGTTGCTCTGTTATCAAACCCCATGCTTGTCTCCAACATCTATCATTCCTCTGAAAGGCATTCATAAGCTGTTGAATCATTGCTCATTGACCTTATTAAACCCATTTAAATGTATTTAGGTCAGGCCCAGCCTCGCTGCGAGCATGAAGGTCAGTCCTGAATGGAAGGGCAGGTGGCTTAAAGGGAGGCTTGGCTAAATCAGTTGTCTGGCCTTGGTAACTCAGCCGTGTAAACATGGTTACACAAGCGGAGCATTAGCACATTTAAGCGCGTGGTTTCGTCTCCGCATCACATCTTCAGTTCCTCCAGAATAATTAACTAATTCAGGCATTTTATTTTACTGAATATGCCCAATATTTCAACCAGACAAAATCTTAACCCAATGAAAATATTCTTTAAGTAGCAAGAAATTACCTCAGTTGGGTACCAGTACATCCAAAATGCTTTTGTTGTGGTTGCTACTGGAAACAAGCGCCTGTTAACAAGAAAGTGGTATTACAAAATGTGCCTCTAGTCTACTTACATCTGCCAAGATTAATTAATTGATTCTGTTTATGCTTGTGAAAGAGAAGAAAAAAAGTCTGGAAAGAATCCAAGAGAGAAATCTCCCTCTGTATTTTCTCTGTATTTGACACAGTGTAGAATTAAACAAAGCAATTTTCACAATCACAACCACGCTGCTCCTGATAATAAAAACAATATAAAAGATCCAGTGGCTTAACATGGGTTACAGTGCTCATAACCTTATGACCAGGCAGATAACAAGAGCGCCTTATCACTAGACAACAAATCTTCCAACAAGTGTGTTACACAAAGTCCAGCACGGCCTCTTTGTGAGGAGGAAGGTCACATGATTGAACCTTGTTTTAGATTGTTATTTAAAAGCCTCTTCGGTCAATGTCAGGTTAGTCTTAATGCCTACTCTCTACCCATGGCTTAGCCTTGAGAAGCATGAAGTGGCTCGCTAGGACAAGAAGGGCGCATTTATCTTCCCATGGCGCCCAAGGACGTCTCCTGACCCGCTGTAGGAGCTCCAACTCATTCCACTCGCCCCGCTAATTGGGATGCAAGGAAAGTAGTCACAGGGCAAGGATGAGTGCTACGCAGTGCGAAGCATTGAGCCAAAATCACGGCTTGCTGGAACAGCCTGGGAGAAAAACGAAGCCATAATAAGCAGCATGGTGTGCTGCGCTTGCGCGTCCCTAACCGATATTGGTGAATGCGCCCATATCCCAGTGTGAGTAAATTCCTCTTCAGCATGCACTATGTGGTGAGACTTCATCAACGCCGCACCACTGACTGCGACCTGGGAAAAGATATCCACTCGCTCCCATCTATCGATGCCGGAGAGGTGTCCCTTGTTGCCCGGCAACAGCACAGTTCACTTTAACCCCTGAGCGGAGGCTTTTGTGCTCCGACAGCAGGAGCTTGGTGTCAGTCAGCTTTAGGAAGTGAGACAACTTCATCCCTCACAGCTTTTTCACGTGCCTGGAAAGGCTTATAGAGGCTGCATTTTCAAGAAAGCCAAGTTTCTGAGCTCTGTGGAAAACGGCGAATGTGACAAGACTAGCAAGTTTAGTGGAACAGTGAGAAAAGCAGAGACCCAACTGTGGAACGAGTCAGTGTCCGTTAAGTGCTAATATAAGATGAAAAAGAGGGAAGTCAATTTTGCTAATCTAATCTTTGGGGCTTTTATATTAAAATTGAAATTTGCATTTAATTCCTGTGTGGAAGTGGAAGTAGAAAGACTGTACACAGCTGATATCCATCCATGAGGAGAGCAAACAACCGCTGATAATTGGTTATACTGGAGTATTTAGCACATATTATTATTACTGAGGTCACTTCTAATAATTGTAAGGTTCTTTAAGTGGATTGATTGTAAATTCTGAATGACATGATGCCATGGATAACTGCAAATAAAAGCTATAAAAAAGTTGCCTCTTTGCCTCTCCATGATCCAAACACCATCTTCATTTCAGTTCCCTTCCCCTTATTGAAAGAAATAAACCTCACCAACAAAAGTTCTACCTCACAAGTGGCATATGGCGCCTCTGTCTGTTTTTTTCATTCACAAATCCTCAAAATCCTTCCTTTAGTTAATTACAATTTGAAAGGAAAGCTTTTAAAGAACGGATCTTTCGTCATGTCCCAGGAGGCCCTGGCCTTTATGTGTGTACAGTCTCTCTCTCTCTTTCTCTCTCTCTCTCTCTCACACACACACACACACGTATAAGTCAGGTCATTACGTAAATCTCTTCCCGCCACAGCTTACTGCACCAGACGCTGTGTCCTTGCCTCAGCTTTGAAGGTTCCCAAAAGGACGGCCGCGCTAAGAAGTTATGAAGGACAGTGCTGGTAATAGGCTGGCTCTGCAATGGCCTTGGACTTTGAATTCTCCAGCAGACAGGTTCATGCATCAATCCTTCAGCTTTACACAGACAAGGCACTCACCTTCGCGACTCAACTCAACAGGAATGAGTGGCATTTCACTTAGCCAGACCTCTTTTTCTCCCCTCCTCTCTCTCTCGCTCTTACTCGATGTCTTGTTTAAAAAATACGGCTGTGCAAGGTGCTCCAGAAACAGATTTGGTGTTTTAATCACACTCTTTTTTTCCCCAGACACCTCACAAAACAAGATGATACACCTATATATGGAAGTCGTAGATCTACTCTGACAGTAACTGTATTAAATTAAATTATATGCTACAAAAGTAACAGGGTTCATGTTTCTCATAATCAGCACCTTTCCATTTTAGAGGCTTACACTATTATACGAGTGACCTTTTACGCATAAAGGACGGTACCTTATAGAAAAGATGTGCGCTGTTCGGTATAGATGGTAACCGTGCTTATATTTCTAATGCAAAAACACAGGATTTAAATGAGCAGCAAGCTGCTTGAGTTCCATTTCAAAACACGGCTCATACATTTAAATAAAAACGTTTGAAGGCTGAGCCGCTTGTGGGAACGCTCGGTGGATGCCACTGCCTGGCACAGATATTTCACAGCTGCCGTTTTTAAATGGGTGATGACGGTAAGGGTGGCGTGCTTAATTTATCTGACCTGCATCTTTGCCTGGTACTGGAACACAATTCAGCAAGCTATAAATTATTAATAGTAAAGCAATCATACACAGATCAATCCGTTGCTATATATTCCAAGAAGCTGTTAAGGTTTAATGTTGCTTATTTCCTTTGTTCAGGAAGATTTTCTTGTTTTAGTTTTTTTTTTTTTCCCCTCAAGCCATCTGTAATCATTATCTACTATATGACAACCATAGTTTTAACACTGTATACATCTCAGTGTGGGCACAAACTAGATCAGCTTGTATTTACGTACGATTTGTCTTCCTGTGTGTAAAGGAGACTCAACAGGAGTGGCATCATTGGCATGATTCTGAGGTGAGAATTGCCAGGCATTGTTTTCCTCTTTCACATCTCCCTCTCTCTCGATATGGCACTATTCCCAAGCATAAAACGAGAGATGATGGGGTCATTTACATTTTCCGAGCAACCATCAACAGCACAAGTGAGTCATTCTCACACTTCGACAAACCCAAAAGCGATGGTCTCACTCAAGCAATCAGCCTGAGACCACAGCTTTTCGGTAGCACGCCATTAAAACCCATTAAGTTCCACGTTTCTGTAAAAGTCTGTAAAACAAAAGGTACCTGGAGATTGCGCTTAAAGTGGTGTGTTCACCTGAAAAACAATTACTCAAAATTAGCATATACATTTGCATTGTTTTGTAGTAAACACGATGGACGAGACGATTGAGGGGTGTGACGCAAATACACATCGACTTCAGAACAGAAAAGAAAAGTCCTACACCCTCGTTTCGTTCTCATGTTCTAAAAATGGGGTGATTACTAACAGAATACACATCCAGTTCTGACTCTGACTCTGATTCAACCCTGAAAGGTCAAAACAAAAACACTTTCACTATCCAAACAGCCTCCCGTTAGCAGCTCATCAGCTTCCTAGGAGTGACATTCACGCATTAAACATGTTGTTTTGAAATACAGATACCAGAATGAGGTCGCGAACTCTAGTTTCTGGAACGTCGGCGACGCTAAATCCAATGGATCAACGTGATTTACGAGATCTGAAGCTCAATATAACCCCCAATTCAAACTACACTAAATAAGCCACTAACTTAATCCCATGCCCAAGATAAACATCTATCAACCCCGAATTCCATTTTAGGACAAATCCTCTTGCTCACTGTTGCTTTTCTTACCTCTCCTTCACCTGAACTAACAGCAGCAGCACTAACGCCCAGCGCCTCCCGGTAACCTTTTGACTCTGACCTTTACAGCCTCTCCTTATTAACCGAAGCCACAGGAAACCTCATGACAACAATAAACTCAGTCCAAAATCCAAAGACGCTATTCACCATCACCAGACATGATGATTTAAAAAAGGAAACACAACAGCACTGTGCTCGACTCTTGCTTTGTTTTCTACTGAGTCTCCCATTCATCTTTTATTCCTAATAAATGTATGTCTACAAGGCACTGATCTACTATATGAACTTTATGAACTATAATCATCTTAACATACCCCTTTTTTTCATACACTCCACACTTTTATAACATACTCGCTTATCATTTTGCATTGTTTTCCAAGTAGTTCCTGGATGAGATGCCTTAGAGGTTTAAAAATGTTTTGTGGTGTGTTTGCATTTTAAATGTACAGCCAAAAGAAAAAAACAAATATTTTTCCAATGCAACTTACTGTATATTATTAAAACTAATCAGAACCAAGTTTAAACTTTTATATAAGGTTTGTATTGATCATAACATTACCAAATATTAGACCATTTATTTTACTTTAATGAATAAATCCTGTTTTTTTTTTTTTTTAACAATTGATGTTGCTGACTTTGTTGATCACTTTTAGACCCCTTTAATAATTTTGCTTTATTTTGTCTGCTCTAAAATTTTAGGATTCAGTAAATACATAAATAGCTTCTTTGTCATCTCATAACCACAGACTTCCTTTCATTCTGATAAAACATGCAACACGTTTCCTTAACTACATTAACTACTTTCCCCTGAAAAGAGTTTCTCAAAAATGCTTGTGACACTTCTTAGAAGCACATTCATCGTTGTGTGGTTTAACTTTACAGAATAATATCTTGATATGCTCATGCAGATTGTTCACTGTGCTGATTTCTTTCCCGAGACCCAAACAACGTGATACAATAAATATCACAAGATATCTCCGACTGGCCAAAAGTCACAAGGAACTTCTGGGTACTTCTGACATGTTCTGTTTCAGTTATATTTACATAGTTATTATTATTATTTTTATTATTATTATTACTATTATTATGTTACATCCAGACACTTTTAGAGCGCTGAAAAAAAGTTAGCAAGCAGTAAAGTTGTTTATATGAGCAGTTACATTAATGACATTCTTCTATATGGTCTTTAAATGTGCATTAAGTAAGATTAGTCTTTCTTTTTTCAAGATAAGAGTTTGTTGTGTTGGACATTTGATGGACACGAAGCTCCGCCCCCAGGATCTGGTCCTAACCCAAACAAGCATTCCGGACCGTAATCCAGTTTTCCAAACGTCTTTTCTCACCAATTTAATAAACTTTGGCTAAGGCCAGGGCTTAAAACATTGGTTTTTTTAACGTTCTGCATATCTTCCAGATTATTTGTACAAGTAAGCAATGAAAACAAATCGACTACTGCACCTTTAAGAAATAAATGTGAGAATTATAAATAAAAAGGCAAACTCCGGATGGTAATGTAAAGCAACATGGACAGCATGGAAAAAATATATACACACTGTCGTACTAAAATTACACATCACCTGAGAGCTGAGGTAAATACAGTTTAGCCAGCAGGGTTAGCTCGCCAGCTAAACAGCCCCGAATGACGCTTTCTCGGTTACCATGACAATTGACCACTGCCTGTGGCTACGTCCCAATCCGCATACTATACTACTCAAAATAAAATAGTGCGTCTTGTATGATATTTAGCATTAATCCTGTTTTTGGACGTCGCCTAAATCAAGCAGCTATGGCGCTTCTGGGTCGTTTTACGCAGCGGTTAAAGAAGAAAAAAAAAAACGCCCAAATTCACTTGGCATAATCACAACACCTGGCATCGTCTCTCACAACAGCTGCTCGGATAGGATCGGCTCGGATCGGCTCGGCTCGGATCGGTTCGGCTCCTTGTTACCTGCGTGTGAAAAACGCGCTTCGTCTTCTGACACCAAGGGCTCAGGTATCGTGTCCGTAAGAAGTGGTCTGGTCCAGCGGTGTGTCAGCAGAGTCCAGAAAGCAGTCCTTACTCTGTTTAAGTCTGCGCTGAAGTGCTCATGCTCGGAATCCCCGCCTGGCTGTGTGTTCAACTCCGCAATGTGCCCTCTAATGATGAGTGATTCACTAGCGAATCGATTCTTCATGTGACTCGCGATGATTCGAACGCTTAGTGACGTCTCCTCCTTATTGACCAAACTGACTTGTTAGACATAATTATATGGTGATACAGTATACTATGTTGATGTCGTAAACTATATATGTGATATAGTATACGACAAAACACGTGGGCATGCTGTTATAGGAAAATAATCAATGACAAAGTGGTGTGGTGTGATTGTTTTCCTATATGAGCACACCCTGAAGTGTTTTATTCCTCTTACACCACAGCAATTCGCCAATGGTTACAATTTTTAATTTAACAAACAACGCAACATACTTTGTTTTTATCCATTTATAGTTACATTGAATGTTGCAGAACATCCACAAAACTATTTCCTGTTCCACTTACCTTATAAACAGTTGTTTCCTCACCAGCCTCTCATGTTTTCTCTCTTGAAGACTTTCCTGTAGTGGAAAACTTATTGTTACAAAGCACTGATACTGGAGACTCCTTCCATATATGTTAAATAAATGTCTCTTAATATAATGCATCACCAAATCAACAATTTTTTTAAAGTAGCAACTCATTTTTGAAATCCTTTTTTATTTCTTTATCGTATTGTCACTACAGAAATGATAATGTCTTCCAACAAACACCTTAATAAAAACATTATCATTTTAGTTACACCCAGAACTATTGCGGTTAGGAAATTAATCAACAGTGCTGTGGTGTAATAGGAGCTAACCTGTGCTGTGGACTGTAAAAGTGGTCAGAGACATGAGGCATATTATTATAAGTGAAATTCTTCCCTTAAGAATAAAATATGCTGCTATGAATCTGTATGAAACAGTATAAAAAATGTGCTTGTGTGTTACTATGGAGCAGAAAGGCACCAGAATTGCATCATTTCTCATCTCCATTCCTGGGGACTCCCTCCCTGTTCTGCCTGGTTTCAGGTTTTTCTTATCACAACACACCTGATTCATATTCCCCAGCTGAATATTAAGCTCTCTATGATAGAAAAAGATATTAAAACTGTGTTTAGGTGAATCTAAGAACCTGTGATTTAAGTGATATTTTAGGCATGCCACTCTGTGTGGTGAATCAAATGATTCAAACTGGTCATAGTTCAAAGGAATCGATTCAGTAAGGCATGTCAAAGTGCTCCGTGTTTAGGCTCCGCCCACTTCTGGCGCCTTAAAGGTGCAGGAGCGCGCTGCAGTGACGAGGGGCGGGCCGTACCTCTGAGTTACTGCACCTTCCTATCAACACCAAGCATCACCAAGACCAGGAACCTGATACTGATACTCTGATGAAAAGTCTTCCTGGGAATCTAAAAGGGGGAAATGCTTTCAGCTTCTACAGTGAGAATGTGCAAACACAAATATCGAGAATTATATGTGAAATGAATAACTGAAGACTCTTTTGGTCTTGTTTATTTACAGTAATAAGCTGCATATCACTTAGAATACAGGTTTATACTCTCTCTCTCTCTCTCTCTCTCTCTCTCTTGTTGACTGTTTTGTGTGTGTGTGTGTGTGTGTGTGTGTGTGTGTGCTGGGGGAGGGGGGCATGTTTTTCCAGTTTCCTCCCACTCATGCAGGTAGGCAGGTTGGCTATGTTAAATTGCCCCTAGGGTGTGAATGTGTGTGTGAATGTGTGTGTGAATGGTGCCCTGTGATGGACCGGTTACTGAAGACGAATAAATCTTGATGGGGGCCAAATGTCCTTACAAGGATTGGAATACTTGAAAGTTTTGACCTTGTTTTAAAATATTTAAATGAGAAAAACCTAGCTACTGAGGTTAAGTTTGGAGTTTGATTTAGGTGTAACATAGCATTAATTAGCTGCATTAAAAAGTAAGTATCAATATTATTTTACTATTATTGATTGAAAGCAGGATTGAAAGTATGGATATGGATTCGCCCACCCCTA
Organism: Pangasianodon hypophthalmus; assembly: GCF_027358585.1. NCBI lineage: Eukaryota > Metazoa > Chordata > Actinopteri > Siluriformes > Pangasiidae > Pangasianodon > Pangasianodon hypophthalmus. Next base: position 3,206,286 of record NC_069726.1, on the reverse strand, counting down.
ACAACAACATGACTACAGGCTAGATAAACTCATGCTTCACTGTTTCACTGAGACTCAACCTTTCACACCATTTCAACTAACGTATAATCAAATAATTTCCCTAATATATTTATTAATGCCCAAGAAACATCTGTATACCTGTACCTTCAAATACATGAATATGCAACTTGGAAAAGCCATCATGCTAAATGCTAGTAAGCTATTTTATATTTGTCACAGATAAACATTATATAAGTCTCAGCAGTTTATTAACAGTAGCCAAACCTACTAAAATATACTATATAACAATATAACAAACAAAATACTAACATTCCCTACTAGCATTAGCCAAGACAGCTAGCTAGATAGCATAGTAGCAGATTCTGTGGCTGAAGTTTCCAGGAATCATGTCTTCCTCACAAAGGAAGACACAATTAGACCTTTAATCATTATTGTATCCAAAAGATACACATCATGAAAAGAAATCACAATGTTCACAAATTTATTGCTGCACAAAATTCACCCAAACTGAACAAACTCGTGAAGGTACATAAATGATGATCACATGATCATAACGGGGTCATGGGGAGGCACTGATCCAGCAATCTCGCCAAGTTGACTGTGGAACCCCAGCGACCTTTCATCTTTAAACTTTGACCTCAGACGCCACATGAATGGAGATACAATATCCTCCCTTTCGTTCCTCCCCCAACCCCTTCGACCTCTGGCCCCAAAGATTTTCACAGAAACGCAGAAACGTGGTTCATGGAACTTTGACCTTTGACCCTCGAACAGAAGAGCATGTGTGCTTTCTTTTGGTCCAGGCATGTTCGTGTACACTGAGCATAGCAGCTCAACTTTTTTTTCTAAGAACTATAACGAGGCAATTCTGCATTTAAACAAATGTCGTCTCGTGCTGTTTAAGCTGGGGGTCAGACTTTCCACTCCATTTAAACCGCTTTACAAGTTTTAGCCATTATACGAGCCTCAACACACTTGTCCTGTGTGTCACAAGCCAAAGGTTCCTTTATATTTTTTAATCGAAGTGCTCATAGATTATATCATGCAAACGCCATGCAAACGCAGTTTCAACTGATGCATTTTTCAAGGTCTCTAAGATTTAAGATAAGTTCATGAGTCATTTGAATGTAAATAGGAGCAGTGGTGTAAAGAGGGGGAACTTGATTCAGGGATTTGATTTGGTTAAAAACAACATGCTGGCTCGCACAATCAACACTATCACTTGGGGGGCCCATGTATAAAAAGTGCTGTTCACCTGATTGGCATGTAAATACCCTCAAATTAACTGCACCTTGAGCTCATACACATTATTTCATTAGAATTCCGATATACTGTGGTATACAAGTAAAATAACAAAACATTTGTCAATATATATTTATGGACCTGAGTCCTATTTGGACCTTTATAGCTGCTATAACACAAGTGTTAATAAAAAGTAGCTTGTTTCATGGATGTTCCACAACATTAATTGTAACTAAAAGTATGATTTGTCATTCTTTAACAGCCAGAAAATTGTTAATGTTGGCAAAATGCTGTGGTATAAGAGAAATAAAATACTTATTATAATAATAATAATACTAGTTAATATAATAAAAAACTTGTTACAAATTCCAATGTATAATTATTATATATTTTATAGTTTTTAATTAGTAATGTATTTTTTTTAATAATTTAATTTCAAACTTTATTTAAATTTTTAAATAAAAATCATGATCAGTTATCAATTGTAAATGAATGAATCATGCTTTCATATCTAAACGAACGATGTGCAATTATGTAATAACCACGCTGGAAAAAGAGGAGGGTTGGAATTCCATCTCATCTTAAGCGAGCACACCCCTGAGTACCAGATAAGTGTACTATTTTCCTCTTATATTTTGAGTAATTTAATAGCTATCTTTATTTTGGGTTATGTAATTCCAAATATCAACTCACACTGAAAATCGAGCCAAACCTCAGTCATGAGTAATTTACAGATAGTGTGTGTAATAAAATCACCATACAGGCTTATGTTTGGCTCAAATAATAACCTCTGTGCCAGGAGTTCACACAGAGGTTATTAAGGCAGATTAAGATCCATCAGATTTGTCCTTATATCCAGCAATGAGATGATCCATGCGCTGATGCCAACAGAATAGACCTTTATGCAATTTTATTCGTCCTTTAACCCATTGCGTCAGACTGCCTGGTCCGAGAGGACACTCGGGGGCAGCAAGTCTGGATTCTGACGCCTTGCTGTCTCAAGGCCTCGGGGCCAGAAGGCATTAACCTTTGACTTTTCGACCTCTCTGTGGCATAAGCCACCGTGTTGCTGGTGGGCAGAGGATAGAAAAGAAACTGCAGGCAGGTGCAAACAGGCCCATTACACACACACACACACACACACAGTACACAAACAGCCTTGTGAACTTGGCTCCAGGACCCTCACAGCATTGGATTACACATTAACTTCCTAAATAAATTATTTCTGGACCACTAATGATAAGTGTCTGTAGAAAAGGAAAGACAGGTCTGAAGGAATTTAGCACTGAGAAGCAGGTCATCGCTCGCCGCAGAACTTTGACCATAAACTTTATGTAGTGAAGTCCAGAGATTAAAATGTAGTGTGCATGGATCTGAGAAGAGGGTAAAGTGCAGTCCAACGGTGTGAAAGGAAAAAAGGACCCGGGGTCACTCTTTAACGATGTTAAGTTTGATAATAGGAAAGGGATGCCTTGAGATTAGTATCTTGCTTAAATCACATACTTGTCTTTGTCTCAGTAACACCATATGTACATAGGAGGTATAAAGTCTGAATGAAGAATTATATTAGTAATATTAATTCATATGATAATAAAGTTCCAATTTGAATTGGTGTTCTGTTATAGAAAAATAATCAACGAGGCCAATCAATATGTGGCCTGGCATCAAGTGGAGTAACTGCTAACGTTGATTATTTTTCAATAACAACACATTTCTCAGTGTTTTATTCTTCTTATATGGCAACAATTGGCCAACAATTACAATGTTTAGTTTTATTAATGAATAACATGTCACACTTTTTAACCATTTCTAATTACATTTAATGTTCTGGAACACTGTGAAACAAGTTAGGTCCTGTTATGACGTATGTTATAGCAGCTATAAACAGTCTTTTCCACACCAGACTCTTTTTTCTTCTCTCTTGAAGTTAATAAGCCAAAAAAAAAAAAAAAACGCAGCTTGTCATGTTACCGAGAAAGTGTCTTGAAAACTGTGGTGCAAAACTTAAGGTTACAGCTTTACCTCTGATAGTTACAAATTGCTGACAATGGAGACTCCTTCCATAAATGTTAAATAAAAAGAAAACATCATCATATCAATGATGTTACGTTTTTTTTTTTTTGTTAAATAGCACCACTTAACAATAAATATCACTTTATTATTAGCTTTCGGTTATGTGGAGCGTCCACTGTACAAGTCACTGTGTAAGTTGTTCCTGTAGAAATCTATAACATATTAATATATTATGTAATCCTGTGATTTGAATTACAGCTGCCCTACTGTGCAAGCTGCTCTTATAGAAAATTAATCAACACCTTCTGGCCAATCAGATTTGAGAATTCAGCTGCTATTTTTATAAAATTGTTTATGTACAAATGGTACAACAGTGCCAAACTAAGTGTGTGATTGCACAAATGTCCTTTTTGGCCTACTCAAATCTGGAGTAATGTACAACACAAAACTTAGTGTTACAAAGGCATTAGATGACTACAAATGTCTATGCATATTGACACCAGCAAAAATCAATCCTTCCTTGATTGGTTTTGCACAGGGAGCAGAGCAAACACTGAAGAGAATCCAAACACTTCAGTGTCATTTATGGTTTAAATGATACAGCATCAATGCCAACCGCATCTGCTGCCAAAAACAACATGCCCTAAATAAAAACCCTCACAGATGATCAGATTTGCTTGATGCCAGCTCATGTAAAATTCCACTTCTGCAAGAGACCCAGAAACGTCTCCATGAAAGAATGTGACATCTTGAAACCAAATCTCCCAACCAGGCAGGTATGAACATTACACCCTCCAGCTTGCTGATGTGTCTTATCATGAACCTCGGTGTCTCGTTTCACCCGCATGTATGTTGTTTCATGTGGTGTATTTATGTTTTTCCTGCACATGCGGTGCATGGAGAAAGAAATCAGGAGCTTGACTGTGACAGAGACTGTGCAGATATACGACACTGGAGCATTTTTATAGAAGCTGGCATAGAAAGCTTTGTGACTGAAGGAATGCAATCTCTCTCTCTCTCTCTCTCTCTCTCTCGCTCTCTCTCCCTCTCGTGCGTAAGCAAGGCTTCTGACATAGCGTTCCCTGTGTTAATCAAAAGTGACGAGCGGTTTGAATGTCTTCTCATGAATAAATTAAACAAGTTTAAAACCTCCCTGGTGAATGACGGCGTAGGGAATACACACCGCCTGTCGCTTCCTCGTGTCTTTAGGATTCTGGAATGCTTCTGCATCTATGCTCAGACAGGAAATGTAGGTTGGAGTAGATCCTGCTGATTTTCAGCATTTGAAGGAGTTACAATGGTATACAATGGCATTCATTTAAGAGTGTGTTTCCACTTGAACCGCACAATATATCTTAAATATAGGCAAAATCATCAATCACAAACATCTCACGTGCGATCATACGCTTTTTCCACATCTGATTATGTGAGTGGTATGTCACGAAAGCTGAAAAACACATGAATTTCAGCACGTTATGCCCAGAAATTGTAAACATGTGAACAATATGTGATCGCAGTGTGAAAAGGAATTAATCACGGGAGTAATTCACATCTGAAAAAATAAACCCATATGCCATACATGGGAAAAATGAACACGTGAATATCAATGAGTCATATAAAAAAAAATATATATAACGTGAAAAAAAAACGTAAAAATGTTAAGCCTATTTCGGGACATTTTTGCTCATTTCAAACTTGAGATTGTTAATATCAAGCATTTATTCCTAGAAAGGTGCAAAATCGTGCATCATATTTGTCTACTTGTTTTAGCACAATCTCATAATGAGAAATATAATATAAGTGTAACTACTGTATATTTGAGATATTGTCACTGCTTTTTTTTTTTTTCCAGTAAAGTTTTTTTTCTTTTTTTCAGTAAAAGTTGAGTTGGGAGAGCTGCTCCAAACATGGAGATCTACTCGCTCTCCACTTTACATCAAGCAGCACTTGGTAGAAAAACACACTCCATCTGTGTTCCAGCTTTGGGTCAACACGTTAAGAGGAGAGAAAACAGAACGAGGATTCCGGTAGCAGCTAAATTTCATTCTGAGCCGAGTTAATCTAGATAAACCTTAAAAGAATTCGCAAAGCTTAGAATCATGAGCTGAAAGAAGACAAGAAAGAAGAATGTGGTCTCATTTGTAACTTTAATTTCTAAATGTTGCTTGTCGCTAGATAGCTGTCTACTAAATCATTACATTTCCTCCAAAATCACAGAAAGATTGCTCATTTTTGGCAGTTTGGGAAGGTTTTCAGGTTACATTCTGAAACACTAGTGAAGTGATGTGCAATGAGCTTGTGTTCTAATCTCGCCTCTCACATGTGGGTTGTTTCGGGTCATCCGGTGCATTTTGCCACTGCACCTCGTTGACCTACTTCATGTGCTCGAACTAATCCCCGCGAGTTCAGCGGGTGGTCGGAGAGGAAGCCGCGCTCTCACTCTCTCCTTCATTTGAATATCAGCTAGCAAGGGCAGAGCCACTTGAAAAAACACCTCTCCACCCTGCTGAGGGATTTGAATGCCCAGTCATAACATTCTAGGCTGCTGTTTTTCTTTCTCCTTCAGACGTTGCTCACAGACACGTGACTCCCAATAACTGGTAAAAACCTGATTTTGACAAGCTCACTTTCCTACTTCACCTGTCACAACAACTTTCATGTCACACTTTCGTGATACTGTTGATTTTTTTTGTAAGTCAGCTTTTGTAAGTGCAGTGCACACTTCCTTGTCACACCTCACAACCCTCAGATCCCAATCTAGATAAACCGGCTATGAAATATACAGGCTCGGCTTACAAGAACAATAGGGTTTTCTAATTGACACAGTCGAGAAAGTGTCTTGGTTGAGATTTTATTACCAACGTTGGAGCGATCCCATTACTCTCTTGCACACGCTCTCACTGTGTGTTTTACAGCCTTTGAACCTAGTCATCCTTGTCAAATTGCTACTGTTATGGCCAACACATAAGTCATTCATCTATAATGCACGCATAATACAGAGTGTATTACACAATTCTACTGCAGGATGCTTGGAAAATGAAAATATGCATGATGCATGGAGTAGTGGAGAGAATCAGTGTGCAAATAAGGGAAATTAAAGCAATGGGAGACAAATGTGGTGCTTTAAAGCAACTCAATCTGCATGGTGTGATTGAGGCCTGTACCTGTCACGAGTCCCCCTTTTCACCCAGCACGTGGTGAGCCGATTAGAGGACAAAAAGACAGTTTCACAAGGTTACACACTCTTCTCTGTCACTCTTTCAGGGCTGATATGTGTATATGTGTGTATGTGTGTGTGTGTGTGTGTGTGTGTGCGTCTGTCCGGGTGGGGTGGGGGGGTGCGGAGGGTTGAGGCGTCCCCGTCCCTGTCCCCCAGGCACGTTCCCTCCGTTCCCACGGGGCCATTGACATTCAATCGCCCCTGTTTACTCATTATCAGATCAGCATGGAACAGTCCAAGGCATTTTAACACACCGTCCGCTGATAAAACTCCCCATTCGAAGAAGGGGGGAAATTGGTGACTGAAACATCATAATACCTTACTACAGATTCTGCAGTCCCAGAGCTTTTGCAGGCATCAGGGACGATCCATAGAGCCCTAAAGATGATCCATAATCCTGATGGATATTATACAGAGTGGTGACATTATACTGTAACCCCCGTCGCACACAGAAGAAGGCCAAGGTAGTATGTATACCATAAATACAGCCGATCGATAAGTGCTGACTAGAGGAAGTAAAAATTTCCATGACACTGTTATACCAGTGGCAGTGATTTTGCATTTGAGGACGTGTGCATTAAATGTACATGAATGACATGCACGGGTTATAAAATTAGCAAAGCCGTCAGGTAACGTGAGGAGCCGGTGGAGTGACATTACAGATACAAATGGAGTTTAAATTGGAGACATCGGCCTTGCACGCCAGTCGATAGCAGTCCTGACCTGCATTAAGCCAGACAGAGATGCCCTTGGATCTCTGGCTTGCTGCAGTCTTATCACCATCCTGGAGGCAGATTTAGCATATTTAGCCCTAACACTGGTTTGTGCATTTAATAATGTGTGGCAATGTTGAATGCAACGGCTTCCTCAGCTGCTACGTCTTGAGAAATCTTAACCTGACATGTGGCACAGTCTGAGAGAATACTTTCAGCTGTGAATTGCATTATGTGCGATGCCTCTGGTCTTTCTTAGTCAATCCTGGATATCTAAACATCCCCTAACTGGTCTGTAGTTCCTGACAGAAAACACATTATGGAAGGCAGAGAGGTAAAATAAGTGGCCTGACCTTGGGATGGAGCTGAAATACAATCCTCCGTTACCGCTGCGGGTCGGTAACTTTGTCCTTCATGCAATTAAAGTCTATCTCCTCTAACCACCCACCCGTGCTCTGACATTTTCATTTGCACGCACATATCCACACACATTTTCCAACAAGCTTCCCTGCTCTTATTCAGAAGAGCCAGGCAGAATTTGTATCTCCTTTTTTTCTCAGTGTAAGACAATTTTGCTTGTTCCAAGCCTTGAGGTAGATATGTTTAAGGCGGCCTTTCTGCTTTTGCCAGCTGTTTGTTTCAGTCGCGGAGAGCGACCTCTCCTCTGCGGAACTGCAAAACATCTTATGCAAAACAACACACAGTGTCTTGTCAGATGAGCCAAAACGTTGATGTGCAGGACGCCTCAAGACTTGCTGCCTTGGCTGAAAAATAGTACCGTGTCAGCAACTTGGAAGATGTCAGTTACGTGATGTCTAATTATGCCATCCTTTAAAAAAAAAAAAAAATCAACTCGGAAATCAGTGTTCATGAGGCACATAAAGCTTATCCCCTCCAACAGATGCTTGGGATATGATGAGCAAGTGGATCTGGAAGAGGGTGTACAAGAAAAACATTCTAGTTCCACAAATGGTTGTCTTTTAGCTAAGTCTTTTTTAATGTGTAACAAACACTTTACTCAGTTAAGTGCTTCGACAAACATATTACTGTAGCTCTAACCAAGGAGTACGTTTACGGGTGAAACGGGTGAATTGCTCATCTACTCACATTTGTGCTTGTATATCAGCAGCTTCCAGCAGCTTATGACTATATATTTGCAAAAGTATTTTTATGGCTAAACTTAACTAGCTAACGTAATACAACGTCACACCGTATGGAGGTAGCTAACTTTCTAAGTGTTAGCTTGATAGGCTACCTTTAGTTAGTTAGCCAGGAAATTATATTATTCAGCCACTGTTGTATCTTTGTTTTGAGAAGTCCCCGGCGTCCGCACCGTAAGTTACGCCTATCTATTTAACAAAGCAATCCAGCTGACTTCTTCAGGGATTCATCTACAGATAAGCTGATAATTTAGCAAGCAATAGTGAATAAGAAGTTATGACAAATGATGTTACTGAAGAGTGTCCATGACATGATGCGTTGGTGTTTTTTGTTATTAAAACACTGCAGCTAGTAAAGCTGTTGCTCCGAGAGTAATTATACAACTCGTATATGTCCTTAGAGCTCAAGGCCAGGTCCACCTGCTGTGGGTCATTCAGCCACATTAGTGTGTGTGTTTCACAGAAAAAGGTTTTAAAGTGTTAATCTGTAAATTTGCTGTCAAACAAAACTGCCATTGAGTAGTAGGGGGATTACCAAGGTTAGCTATATAAAATCAATAGTTACAGAATGACAGAAAAGACTACAGAGTAAAACTGTCTCTAATCGGTGGCCAAGAATAACAGACATTACAGAGATAAACAGTTCATAGTTGTGCCCTTGACTGTAGATTTCACAGAATACGAACACTTTTACCAGGAACCATTAACCGCCCAGACACAACTATATCTTACTCACACACTTTTTTTTTTCCAGTTATTGGTCATTGAAATGTGCAACAGTGCTTTCTCCAAGAACTCAATATTGACTTGCTTTTGCCGTCCTGTCCGTGTTGATGTTCCTTCCAATAAACATGACCTTTCAGCACAGTCTGATGGACCTACCTCATGCAGGTAGGATTAGCGTGTGGGCTGAAAATTGTGCCTGCTTAGGTATGCGCATCATTAATATTCAAATTTATTCCAGAGTGGCAGATTTTCATTATGGCCCATACATACAGTCGGTGTCATTGAGTAATTGTCATGAGCTTCAGTAATTATAAGCTTAGCAGGTTTTGAGGGTTATATAGAGTAGATACGATCATGGCCAGATTCACTGTGGGGTATTGTCTTATCTATACACGCTGATAAGGCTCACGTCCAGAGTCAACAAGGATGGAGATTAAATTAAGTAAGAAATTAAATACAATGGCATGCTGTTATTTGCCAACAATTACTTTTTTATCCATTATAGAATGGCACATTGTACTTTTTATCCATCTGAAGTTAGATTTAATGTTGTGGAATGTTCACAAAACAGGTTACTTCCTGTTACGACTTACGTTATAGCAGCTATAAATGCTTGTTCCCTAACAAGCTTCTCTTTTTTCTTTCTCTTGAAGTTAACAAGTAAAAACAAGCAGCTGGTCGTATTACTCAGAAACCAGAATGTGTAAACTGCTCTGAAGCAGGTGCCAACTGAACAACAACAACAAAAAAAGTCAGACTTCCTAAAGGAGACATTTTAATTGTTAACTTGCCAAATGTTAAATTTACACCAAATGTGTAAATGTCAAGCTGATCATATGAAATCACCACCAGCCTTTTTTCTCACTTCTTTAGCTGGACATTTTCAGTTAGTACAGGTTACTGATTTTAATTACACATACTGTATAACCTCATGTTAGGCAACTTCCTATACCTATTCCTATTCACTTGAATGACATAATATAATAGTTAGTCTAATGCTAGTACAAAACTAAAAAATCTGATGTTATCCAGTCTGGTTATTGTTTACTAATTTCAATTCAAGGATAAATAGTTCTTCTAATATTAGTGAGCTACTAGTTTTAAGTACATGATAAATTACTTAATGTTCACTTAACATTACATAGTTCACTATTAAACTTATCTCTTGGTATAACTTGCTAAAGTAATGTTAAGTAACGATCTTGGCCATTTATTTAACCTAACTGATGCTAATTTAATTAAAATGAAACACCAGTTAGCTGTAGCTTGCTTGTGAATAGCTATCCTATACAACTGTTGGCTATTAGACCAGTGCTGTATTTAGGAACCTGGAAAGATTAGCTAATGTAACACTTCACCCAAAGGTTTGTGTTAAGCAGTATGCCAAGGTGAAGAAGCAAAGAATAGGCTAGTGATGATCAAGTTGGCAATTCTGTCATTTGCAAAATCCATGACGCGCTGATAAGATCACGAGTCGACTGCTTAGGAGTGAAAGATTTGCCCTGTGTGTATTCGTGTGTATCTTATGTCCCTTTTTTTTAGCAGATTTCAGCACAAACCAAATGACCTTTGTGAATTATTTAGTTTATTGACCTCTGAGGGGATTTAATATGAAGGTCGTTTCCTGCTGGCGGAGTGTGTGCCAGTGGGTCCTCAGGTGACATGGGCAAGGTCGCACGTCTCGCTGCGGTTAATAATATATTTGTCAGCCGCTGTGTATTAGGGTGGCGCAAACCTCTCTCTTCCACTTGATTAGCAGCGACCAATAAGCGCTGCCAAAAATGATAAAGTAGACATTGGCTTAAGGAGATGTGTCAAATGTCCCTTGCCATCTTTCTCCCTCTCTATCTCTCTCTCTCACAGACACACACACACACACACACACACATTGTTCTTGTTTTATTGTTCAGAGATGAAGGTTAAAGTGTCCGCTAAACAAACAGATCTGCGCAGGCCAGGATCGGGCATCAGCCTGGGCACGGCTCAGTGCGGAGGTGTCAGAGAGGTGGCACAGGCCGCTTGGTGTGTCACAGCGGGGTTAATTCCTGACCAAGCTGTCACAGATAATCATCGAGCCTTATTAAAACTGCTGTTTTAGCACAACATAAAAACAAAACCTGGAATGATGGACGCGGAGGACAAAAAAACCCAAAAAAAAAACGGGCAGACCGGGTAGTGTAATTAGGTTGGTGCAACGAGAGAGGATATGAGGTGGCGTAAATCTTTAAGCCCATTCGGGAGCAAAGTGCTACATTATTGATTTCATTATATTAAACACAGCGATGATGGGAAATCCATGCAGGGTATGCTGAGAGTCTTTCTGGCAGCAGGTCACTTTCAGTTCATTTTCAGATGTTTTGCATGCCCAGGTCATGGCAAAATGATATTTAACAGCCCATGAGACACTGAGGCACACTGTCACACAGGCTCACTCTAGATATGACAACATCACGCTGGAGATTTCCTGAGGGAAACTTAAGCACGAAAATCAATCTGAATGAAATTTTAGACCAGCTCTGTGCTTAGATGAAGAGAAACAAAAAGGATAACATGTAGCGTCTGCGGTACATCTTCATGGTCAGCAAGTGTGATCAACAGCTGATAAATCGGCCGGCTATTGTCCAACAATAAACAAGATCAAACGCTTTTAAAAATAGATTCTTGCTCAAAATATTTGGGATATAAAGTGCGCTGACGTCACGCTTGGCCTTGTAGACAGGGTGCAGCTGGAGAGAAGATGGTTTCCAGGGTCAGGGCTTGTTTTGTCTTTCTCCAGTTTCTCACACAAGACGCAAGGCTTTGACACACACATGGACACACACACACACACACACACATGTACATGTTCCACAAACACAAACGCATTGGCACTGTTGAATCTTTCGACAGACCTCACAGCTCTGCAGTGTGTAAGGACCTCTGTGGAGGTGATTGATCCAGTCTCAATGAAGCCTGAATGGAAAAGGTCAGGAGCCCCATGGGTGTGTGTGTGTGTGTGTGTGACTGGTGCTGGTGCAGGACCATTTCTCTGCTATGTGCCAGTCTGCCAGCTCTGAGCTACATGATGGATAAATATACAATTTCCTCTAGATTTTACGGTAATTTACTGACAAATAAAACGTTTTAAACTATAAATCTGTACTGTAAAGTCACAGTTTAAGAAAACTTAAACAAAGTGAAAATATGATACTTTAATGTTAATGTATTCAGTAATGTGTAATATAATGCATACTTCTGTTATTACTGTAAATGCACTGTAATAATTTTTACAGTAATAATCTTTCATACAACTTTTCACTGCATGATAAATAAAAAAAATCCAGAAAACAAAACATTCATTTCATGTGTATTGAAAAATGTTTACCAGAATCATCATTCAGCCATCATTAAATAAAACAACCGAAAACTCATTTATATATTATTTAAAGAAAATAAGATCATCCCTAGGGAAAACCACAGACCTGGCAACCCTGCCATCCACCAAAAACGTGCTCATGTAGCAATTTACATGAGTGTAGTAAAAAACAAGACCAAAAAGTAAGATTTCTCTGAAACTATTTCACCAGATCGTGCCAAAGATTAGCATGATCAAAAAAAAAAAAACTTAAAAAAAATAGCTTTTAACTATATTTTCTAGTTCAACTAGCATTAGCATACAACTTCCTATAGAAGTAGCTTTGGACTATACACAGCTCTTCAGTTCTCTGAACACTGCAATATCATAAAGCCATTAATGTATCCTGTATAATTTACTGTAACTCTTACCATGGCTAGTGTGAAGAGTAGTCCATAACTGTTACACTGGTGGAAATCACAACCAATCAAAAGTTTTATATTTACTATACAAGTTCTTATGGTTATTAGATTGAATTGATTGGGTTAACCCAAACCTCAACAACCTATTAAGCTGTGTGTGTGGAGTTTCACATGTTCTTCGTGTGTTCATATAGGTTTCCTCTGAGTTCTCCGGTTTCCTTAAAAAACACAGCAGTAGGTGGATTGACTACGATATGGATGCTATGCCCTGCGTCCCATTCAGGGTGCCTTCCCATCTCCCTCCCAGGGTTTCTGGGATAGACCCGATCCTCTTTGACCCTGACCAGGATAAAGCACTTACTAAAGATGAATGAATGGAATTAAAAAAATTGTACTGAGAGGTACGTATTTTTTTGTTTGTTTCTTTGTTTTTTACAGATAAAGGATGCAAAAAGATTAAGATCCTCTGACTTAGACAATCAGAACCACCTTTAAGGTGAAATTTGGTATTATTCCTCCTTCTTTAAACTCTGCCTCCCAAATTTTGAATCAGAGTTGTATTGTAAAGCCTTAAACGAAATCATGAGGATGAGATAATTTTGTTTTGAACTTAAATTTGTAAATATGGCATATCTCTGCTATTCAACTAAATTTTTTTTGTATTCTAAAATTATACACATAGTTTAACAATGGTGGTTCATGCAAGTACACAAGGATTAAGGCATTTATTTATGGAAAAGATTTTAAGTGACACAGCCTTAATTTCTTTGTTAGCTTCAATAGCGGCAGTTCAAAACTAAAGGCGCAAACACTTAAACATGGCTTACAAGTCAGGTGTACATTTGTTTTGGCCAAAAAACTGGGCTTGTTATAAGCCGCATTTACTGTCCAAATCCAAGTGTCCTCTTGCCCTAAAGGCATCCAAAGCAGGCAGCAAAATCAGACCAGATAAACAAAGGTGCAAGGAGCTTTAATCTCCTTGAGGTGTAGGCATAGTCAAAGCATTGCAAACATATGCATATAGGCAAAGTGCACAAACAAGGTCAAAAAACAAGGAGACGCTATAGACAGTAATGAGATAAAGATGGGAAAATGGCATGATTTGGAAAGTTACAGCATTAAAACATGAAATAAAAATCAGTGCTCTTGTGTCTGAAAGATAAGAGCACCCACAGGTTGGCAGCTACAGACCCCGTGATTAAATCTGACTCTAGGCAGTCCACAGTGGTAAGACTTCCAAACGAACTCAGCTCCCGCACTCATTTGCAACGAGACACCCTGTTGTATTAGCAAATAAAACAATATTGATTTTGCCACTAACAGTTTGGTGGCCTGGCCATTGATCACACTCGAGCATTGATCATTCTGAGGCTTCTGCTGCTAGGTCTTACTTATTAGATACACTTTTATGGTACTCATGCCCCGATAACGCAGTCTGCTCTGACCTCTCGGAGGAGGGAGGTGAGACAACAACAACGCCCAGGGTGCTAACGCTTCATAAAAACAGCATGGAAATGAAGTGGCCTCAAATGCATTGTTGTTCAGAGAGCATAAAGAGAGCTGCAGATTTGTCAAGGATGATGGTCTGGAATTGGTTTGTGGCAACAATGGGCTCTGAAAAGAAGATGAAGATGAACTGTGATCTTCCAGCAAGTGTTTCTGAAATTCACCAGTGTTTTAGTGTCAGGAGTTTGCTTTTTTAGATTTGCAGAGAAGACTAAGGGTGGGTGATATGACCAGAATATGAACTCAAAATGGTGTAGCGTGTGTCCTAGTGAGAGACTGAGTAAAACAGAGTGCTTATTTTGATCAAGGGCATTCATACGATTTTATTTAAAATTTTTTGTAAAAAAAAAAGCTTTGTACTACATTAATATGTGTTTGTGAATGTAGAAAAGCTGCCAAAAGGGAACCAAGTTATTCAGAAAAATTACTCCTCACTATAATAACATTAGTTACTTATTATTATTATTAGTTATTAAATTGTTTTCGCTAGACTAACTAAAAAAGGCTGAAAAAAGCGCAATCCATTTCCCTTGTGATTCTCATGCGGCGTGTCCAATCAGCAACAAGCATATGGTGTTCAATAAGGACCTACGCTTTTCTATTTTTAGTTCTGGTTTGTTTTAGTTTGTTAAGGGTTTGTTAATGTGTTTTGCACTCTGATACATGCCTTCATTGCTCTCTTCATGTTTCCTTGTTCCTAGTTCTATCAGTTTCCCAAATATCCAGGTTCTGTGTAGAATTTCCTGGTTTAGACCTGCCTGAATGATTTTGTATTTGCTTGTGATATTCTCGTCTGTGTTTTTCTTTGCTATGAGCGATGGATTATGACGTTGTGTTTTGGAAATGGTTAAATAAAGAGACTTCCCATTTACATCAAGCTGTTATGGCTCCCTGTACCAGCTGACTCATACTGGAGTGAAGCAGAACACGGTTTTGGATTTGGTCAGTTTTTTTTTTCTGCAGCATATGCTGCCTGCAAAGGTTGAGCTGTGAGCCACTGAACTCCGACAGCAGGTCAATCAACTGATCCTGTGTGTGTATGTATGTGTGTGTATAGAGAAGTGAAGAGAGGAATGAAATCGATGTGGTAAAGTAATCACTGGGTGGAAGACACGGGAGAGCCTCAGGCTAACGCGCTTACCTGAGTTCTATTTCATGCATCAGCAGACACAACACAAACAACCAGTGCCTACACACACACAAACACACACACACATATGCAAACACATAGTGACGAGCTCACAAATTGTCTGTACATCTCGACAACACTTGCAATGCTAGCTGCTCTTGTGACCTGTGCTTTCCCCTGAGGAATCCCCCAGAACATTCTGCAGCAGTGTGAAGCTACTGCTACATTGATCTGCTGCTACTTGCCACACACACACAAATACACACACACACGTAGCTCTCACACTCAATGACCAGGCCTGACCTCACTTCACCCCCACTCTAAATGCTGCAATACCACAGCAACTTCCTCAATGATGATGACATCATGGACAATCCATACATCACATTTACAGTGTCATGTGCAGAGACGAGACAGGAAGTCAAGGAGACAGTCACGATAAACCTGTCAAAAAACGAGAGCCATTGAAAGAACCAGGCTGAGATTAACCCCTCATATGGACCCACACTTTCTCCCTGTGGACATACATAACCTCCATAACGTCCATCTCATGAAATCAAAACGCGACACTTTTATTGTTATCTGCCCGGTCATAATGGCATCAAAAGGCCTTTAGCTTGATTAGAGAAAATAACAAAACACTTCATATCACAATGACTCATCACACCAGCAAATAAAACATTCCTGAATAGACAATCTATAGAGCTTATCGCTTGATACATAACCTTATTTTAAATTTATTTATATTTTTATTTTTATTTTTAGCTCTCACATGCTCAGGTTGAGATACAGAAGCTCAGGGCTTGGTGTCAGGAGGAGACCGTGCCTCTCAAATGGGTTATTAACCAAACAAAAAACTTTTTCTTGCAAGTTTGTTTATAGGTGTTAAAAATCAGAGTTATCAGAGTTCTTTCCTTTCAAGGGAGTGAAAAGGAAAGAGGAAATAAACAGGGTAAGTCATCAATGCTCAGGAAGAACATGAAAACTCAATGCCAATGTCATGCAAATTCTAGTTCAGAAACCTTCGTTGTTAGACTTCAAATCAGAAAACGACAGCACCGATTGTGGTAATTGGCACATTTTACTTGTCATAGATTGCTCTTACGCGAGACTGAGTGCCCTTCCAGTAGATTTGTACTGACGCCAACTCCGAGCTTTGCCTACTATTTTCATTCAACCATACAGTGCATGTCGATGGTCGACTTTACATAAACAGCTCATTATTCAAATCATCTGATTCTCCATGTACGAGTGACCCTGGCTGACAGTAGCTAGAGTGTGTCTCCAGCAGATGAGAGTTAATCCCCCTCCCTGTGCCTCACGGGACGTGAAGGAGGAGCACCCCAGTGGGTGGGGATGGTTCTCTGTGGGTGGCTATTTGTTAAACAATTGTAAAATGCAAATGCGTGTGGCGCTGTGCTAACAAAAGTCCACAGAGGTCAAGTATACTCATGGAAGGAAGCAGAGGCGGCTCAGAAATTGCAAAAATAAAAAAATAAAAAAATGCAGAACATCATCAGCTGCTCTGTATCTTCATCTGACAAGGTCTCTGAGAGTTTTAAGTATAATAACAAGGAGTGAGTACATGAATTGTGGTTTGTGACCTTGTTAAGAACATGCCGGAAGAGTGTGTTGATGGACGGACGAGCTAAAACACTCTAAAATGGCAAAACTAGATCACTCTCACTGAGGTCTTGCTTTGCTTTCTCTGTCTGAGTCTCCATTAGTGTGGCCTTGGGTATTGGTGGTTTAGGACTGGCGGCACTCAGAAAGTAGCAAAAGTGCTGCAGCCAGTGTGAGGTTAATCAATCACATCAATGACACTGACCAGGAAAAAAAAGAAAACACTGTGCTCAGAAAGCCTGGAATGTTCTCCAAAGCCATTAGAGACTCTCTTACAGCCATTTCTGAGAAAGTGGATGTTTGTGGATTCACAAACATCATGGTTTTATTAAGATACTTTCCATTAGAGGTCTAAGAGCCCATCATAACATTTACACAAAAATTATGGCTGCTTGGTACTTTTTGCAAAAATTGGTGCTGGTGGTAACATGGTGTGATTGTAAAATTATTCCAACAGCAACTTGCCAATCCAATTCTGTATTTGTTAAAGAATGATGTACATTTTTAAAAATCAATTTATAGTTACATTTATACTCCACTGTTGTGGAACATCCACAGAACAAGTTAGTTCCTGTTATTGCTCACATTCCCTCATCAGTCTCTCTTTTTTGTCTCTCCTGAAGTTAACAAGAAAAAAGTAAAAATGCCATGTTACCAAGAAACCAGAAAGTTAACGTTATAGCTTTACCTCTGATTATTACAGTGCCGACACTGGAGACTCCTTCCATGAATGTTTGTTACTATAGATAATGTATTAGAATGAGTGTGATTTGCTTTGCAGTTGGAACTGCTTTCAGAGCTGTTATTACAGACATTAATCGAAAATTCAACAGTGCTGTGGTTTAAATCCATATTGTGCTCTAAACATCAAGCCTCAGGGGTTTCTTATGGCAGGACGGGCAGCTCAACTTTGAAAACACAAACACTGATCTTGCCAAAGGGGAAATTTTGATTTTTTTTTTTTAATGAAAGGCTTGAGCACCACTTCTTTAAACATTAGATGGATTGGTGAGCTCAAGCAAAGCCATGGTTTAGGCTTTCTGTTAACTTTAGCAGGTGTTCTTAGCTTTAGCACAGGGTCACCCCGACCTGTGGCAACTTGCTCTTCATCCTCCTGTTCCTCTTGTCCCTTCCTCTCCGAGAGTTTGCTGTGTTTGTGTTGTATTATCTTATCTCATCTCCCCGTTGCTCCCTGAAGCACTGCCTGACTGAACACTGCCGTTGTTTTGTCCTTGCGACAGCACCAGAAAAGCCAAAGAGAAAGAAAAGACAAGACTGTTCACAAAAAGACCTGTAGCTGAAAGTAGGACGCCAGTAAACTCAGTTTGATAATGCTGCCAATCATTTTGCCAATCATGGTCCTTATTTTTTCACTTCTTTGTGACAGAGAGTGAGAAAACCTGGGTGAAATGATCCAAATGGGCTGTGTGATAATAACCTGCATGACCCTAATTCTCACTTATTGATGATTAGTGACTCTCACTCCCATGCAGGATCTATAAATTTTTCCTTTTTCTTAACAAGGATAAAGGAAGAGTTTCTGGTGTGGTGTCTCAGGGGGAAGGAGCAAAGTGTTGCATTTACAAAAGTTAAGTCCAAGAAATTGTTTTCCTGCAGAGTTCATGTGAACACACAAATCAACATTTTGAGAAACAATGAAAGTCAACTCTCAACAGGAGGCAAGGTGATCAGGAGGGCCTGTGGGGACGCTGGGTGTGTGTGGCAGTCCTCAGGAGAGCTCTAAAAATTGATGCGCCCTTTTGGCTTTGCTGCCGATGACATTCAGACAGTGAGAGAGAGAGAGAGAGAGAGAGAGAGAGAGAGTGAGAGAGAGAGAGAGACAGAGAGAGAGAGACAGCTCCTGTCTTTCAGCCCAGTAGAGCCAGGCCTTGACCTCACTAAAAACCGCAGAGTTTAAACAGCTATTAGCTATTCCGCAGAGGACAGTACAAGTTGGCTGTTTACCAGGAACTCATGCTAGGACGTTAAATCTAAAAGATGTCTTATGATTTTTAGGCCATGCAGGTAGATACACAGCAGACCAAAGTGCAATTAGCACATAGAATGGAACAAACAAAGAGGTATTTGGGGAAATCTAATCCTTTTTACAATGTTCCTCTCTGGATGTTGGCAATGAGTCCCTTTATCTAATACATGGCCTGGAATAATTAGTTTTCCCCCCTACTCCACTGTGGCTTAGCTAGATGATAATTACCGCGGTCCTGGGTGAATTCTCATTAGGGTACGCTGACCTTGAAGAAGAGCACGCACCATTGACATCTTAACTAAAGAGCGAACCAGCTCTGTGATCCTGCCGACTGCCCAGAGCCAACTGGAGTGGAAAAGTTGGGGGAAGTTCAGGAAGAGTGGCGAGTTCTCCCCGACCCCCTTTGTCTTTCCACCATCACTCCTTTCCTCCATCTCCCATCTTATCCTCCATCTCCCATCTTATCCATACCTGTCCTATTGCTCAATGCCAGCACACATTAAAAAGGAAAATGATTTTTAAAACTGTCCCTCTGTATCCAACCTGATGTCCCTGCTGCAGAAACTTCAACCAAATCTCATGCAGAATTCAGGAGCAGTTTCAGTGGATTTAATGGACGTTATGTTGTAAGAAAGACAAGCTATGAGCTCTAATCCTGCCCCTGATCCTGAACCTTTTAAACCAATTTGTTTGTCAAAATCTTTACAAATTTACACTCCTCCAGTTCCAGCTGTTTAGCATTACACCAGGGTTGCCAGGTCTGCATCAAAAGAGCACAAAAACAAACCCAAAGCCAGCAGAAATTTAAAATAAACCTTATATCAAGCTTAAAAAGCCCAATGTCATGACTATTATTGGCAAATGTATTGCAAAATTTCCAAAACACTGTAACACCATATCCTTTTTTTTAGTCAAAGAATGTACCAATACCAAGACAGTTTATCTAAATATTAAATGCCTGACAGGTTCTAGGTATTAAGAAGAAAATAATAACAAATTTGGAATTTATACCACACATTTACTCCAGTTAATACATGCGCCCTTCAGAAAAGGGTTCTTCAAGGGTTGATCGGATAATTCAGCTTTCTTAGCTTCCAAAAATAGTTCTATTTGGAATGTTTATTGAAATGGAAACACATGTATGGCTCTACATGGAACTTTTAAAGGTTCCTCCAGAGAGACAACCAAAGAACCCTATAAATTCTTGTACTAGTCCCGTAAGTGTGGTGCAACCTGCAAAGTTCTGAGTAAATATTTGTATGTAGTACCAGAGTTTTATGTAGTTTAATATAGACAGTGAGACAATGAACAATTACTGATAAATTCGGTGTAATATAAAACTTACAGTGATGATACCTACTATGTTTTTTATTTATAGAAACAAACTGACTGTAACTATTACAGTGAAATTTAGCGTATGTTACTCCAGATCAAGTTTCCATTTTTACAGATTAATTATTTAATATCCATTTCTTTTTAAAACCTACAACCTGTCAGACATTCCACTGAATTTTTTTTCTTTATACTTACCACATTGGATATGCTTGTGGGACTGTAAAAGAAAATATTACCAACATTTTAAACAGTAACATGGATTTGGAGTTCACTTTACTCGAATTTCAACTAGCCAAATCCCTATCCACATGATGTTTCCATTTTTCATTTTCTGACTCTTTGGTGTATTTTCCCCATATTTTGTCCATTTAGCAGGATAATGATGACTCATTTTTTCCTAACCTAGCAAACAGAGCAGATATTGAGACTGCGATCACGAGGCACGGCCGCTAGTACATGCTGATCATGGGGTCAGTTTAATAGAAGATTTGATTATAAGTAAATCGTGTCTATTAATCTAATGTATGCAAAGCACCAAACTCCCAACCTGCAATAAAAAAGGAGGTCAAAAGTCTACACAGATTCCTGTATATTTGCAGTGGTGAAGAGCTTCTCTGCAGACATGCAGATGTGCTACTTGTAGAGTTCAAAGGTCAAAGCTCTGCACTGCCTCGTCCTTTAAATAATGAACTGAAATGACAGCATGAACAAACAAAGCCTCTCGTTATTCCAGATCCTCTAACTACACCCTTACAAAACACACATACCATCAGCGCCCTGAAAAATCCCATTCTCACATGCAACAGGTTTTGTGAAAAACCGCCCTGGTGTGCATGAGCTTGGCGTCTCCTGTTGGGCCGATGGAGCTGTGAGTCATACACAGCTGCGAACAAGCATCGCTCACGTTAGGGGATTCGGCAGCTACAGAGCCAAGGCCACAAGCGTCAGAGGATTAAGAGCGAGCATAACTCTTCATTTGCCTGTTTTCCTGCAGAAGAATGGCGTAATAGCTGACCAGAAAACAGGTTTACTGCGCTATCCTGTTAACGTATACATGGTGACAATTTACACTGCGCAGTCAGGGGACAGTCCATAGAGGAATAACAAGCAGCGGCATTACATAGTGTGCAAACAGGGTGGGAATTAAAGTGGAGGATTGCACTTGGGAAAAACAGATGCAGCGTAGTTTTGCTGAGGAATCGAATGTCTTATTGAATAGTCCCACTGGTAACTGGTGCTTAGAGGTGAATGGAGCTTTAAAGATATTTAAGTCTCTGGGGAAATTTCCTCTCTGTTTTTTAACATTTCTACACAATGGAACTCCTGCTGAGCCTGAACTAGGTCATGATAGGATTTTCCTTACAATACTATATTCTCAATTTCAGCTATTTTAAGCTCTTACTCTATAACAATGTTGAAAAATATAAATGATAAAATTTCCTTCATATCTAAAACAAGTAATACAAGTAATGGAAATCTACATGTATCCAGTTACATATTTGCATTTAACTATGCATACACAAGATGGCAGACAAGATGGGGGCTTGGTGATTGTGCACATAAGAAAAATGTCCACAGTTCATGAATGCTGTGCAGTATCAATGTATAGTAGAAGGAGTACAGTGCAATGTGACATGATGTCTGCAGACTAGGGCTGTGTCTCAAATTGCACATTTATGTACCATTCTAGACTGAGTATTTACACTAACTATTTTCCTGTTAGTCTTCTTTTGTAGCTTAGATGCTCTAGATTAGAAAGTACTTCTAAATTTAAGCTCATAGTTTTTTATTTGATGTGCGGCTCATGACATTTTTAAAGGGAAACTAACAGAGCTCATCTGTGTGCTTATCTTCTGGAATGAAATCTCTACATTTTTTTTAAACATCCAGGTCTTTAGTGAGACTTACCGGCATCTACTATATAAACATGAACAAATCTTTACCATGTTGCATGAAGACCATTGTTATGGTGGTGGCCACCTTGGACAATCATTTTTGCATTAGCACAATGTTGTATCCTTTAGACTCCGCCTCCCAAAGTTTGATGGTAGAATTGTAGGAAAAAGCTGTAGGCTATATGAATGATAGAGGTGATATGATGCCAAATTTCACTGAGGAAAATAAATATTAGCTTAATGCCACTCCTGTAGGCCTGTTTGTACTAGTGTGTGTGTCTTTTTTCAACTACAAAACACTTCTGCAGTTCACAAATCTGATCAGTTTGGCTGTTTTATAGAATCATTATTAAAAATGAGATACAGCATAGCAGTGTTGCTTAAGGTAAGTATATCAAGCATTGGTGGGTTAGCTAGACTGCTTAACTTGTTAGCTACATTAGCTTTGTAGCTCCAATTCTTGTAGTCAGTATTTAACCAGAGGTGTTTACAGAACTGTTAAATCAGCACGTTCAGTACAATGTCAACGCAGTGGAAACTCCACTAAACTCTGCTCAAAAAGCAAGGCTCAGCTCAGAATAGCGAGAAGTGGATCGCAGTGAGAGCCCGGAGGCACTCGCACCGCCGCTGTCTTGTAAAAAGAGCAACAGCACGCAAAACTGGCCCAATTAAAAGGTAACAAGCACCACAAGTGCTTTGTCATCATTAAGCATGAACAGTTTTACAGCGCCTGCTCACGCCTGGCGTGTAATTATGCCCACTGTCTCCCGCCCACCGGCAATGAAAGGCCGGCTCGTGATGTAAGGTCACCAGAGGTCAGAGATCACGGAGGGGGCAGTGGGAAAAAGCTGGTGGGTGTACGTGTGTGCATGCTTGATCTCAAACTCACACACACACACACACACACACATGAATGAACCTGAGCAAACACAAACCAGCACTTAGGGTTAAATAAGCAGCAAATGTGTACTTTAGACAACGCTTTACATTATCATAGTTGGTTAACTTCTTATTATGCTTAGTATATAATTAAGAATAAGCCAATTTTAATGTTAAAATAATGTTATTTTTAATTTTTCTATGTAACAATATAGTAAATCAGTAAATCTGCATTTAGAAATGCATTCCTTTCTTGGACTGGCATGCTTTTCACAAAGAGCTGTCCTTACTTTTCATCTTAATTAGTACAATCTTCATATCAGGTCCACAAATGCTGACCAAACATGCTGCCTACTAGAAATGCCTTATTTGCAAATGATTCAGCCTTTTTTGAATGAATCATGAATTGATTTATTCTTTTGGTTTAGTTGCTGATAATGGATGTCATCATATATTTATATTTATATTTAGAAAAATATCATATATTTTTATATTTTTGCTCATTAATGCAATTACCCAATCAGCCAATCATGTGGCAGCCATGCAACACATAAAGTCATGCAGATACACGTCAAGATCTTCAGTTAATGTTCACATTAAATATCAGAATGGGGAAGAAATGTGATCTCCGTGACTTTGACCATGGCATGGTTGTTGATGGCAGACAGGCTTGTTTGATCTCATGGGATTTTCACACACACAACAGTCTCTAGATTTTCAGTCCTGCGGGCGTCTTATTGATGAGAGAGGTCAGAGGAGAATGGCCAGACTGGTTTGAGCTGACAGAAAGGCTACGATAAGTCAAATAAGCACTCTTTACAACCATGGTGAGCAGAAAAGCATCTCAGAATGTACAACATGTTGAGGTAGATGGGCTACAACAGAAAGAAGTTTCTGTTTCTCTCAGCTAGAAAAGGAATCTGAAGCTACAGTAGGTACAGGATCACGGAAAGTGGACAGTTGAAGACTGGAAAAAGACCAAGTGACATATTTCCCAGTCTTTAACTGTCCAGTTTTGGTGAATCTGTGCCCGCTGTAGCCTGTTCTTGGACACATCCAGGTTAAGTACAAATCTCATAAAAAATGACACACCTGTGACAATACCAATATTGTGATGTGTTGTAATATATCATAAATCAATCAGAGCACATAACCGACCAGTTGAACCAGCTAAACATGATAAATAAACAATGCCCGACTCAAAACTACCTGTTAGACAAGCATCGTTATTCCACGAACATAAGAAACACAACTAGGGCATAGAACAACCACCTCGAATACTTTCCAAAATAAAGCAAAACCTTGAAAAAGGCATGAATGAAATGGAGAGTACAAGTGGTTGGTGACAGTCTAAAGGCCGTCCTCTACTTTATTTCCTTGCCATGCTCAGGATGAATGTGTGACCAACATTTTGGGGTGTAGGGCATGTTTGGCCCCTGGGTGGGCAGGTGTGTCTGATGTGTGTATAGCTCTACATACAACACTGAAACACACAACACACCATCTGACACACTCACAAGCTACAGCAGGGTTCAAACATCTGCACTGCAAAAAATAGTATCAGTTAAATTATTAATTACTGAATATTTATCTTATTGATTAAAAATGTAACAATTTATCTAATATTTCTCATTATGACGTTAAACTGGGTTAAGATTATTAAACCAAATTTCAAGCTTGATTTTGTCTTGTAGATAACTACAGTACACTGCAGAAAATGCCATCTTAGCAAGTGAAAATCTCTCGAATATAGACAAATTTAGCTGGTATTGATTGATATGATGTTTTTTTTTTTTTTTTTTACTAATTTCCATATAAAGCCATTTTTACTTATTTGAAACTTTATATTTTCTTGTTCTATTGACAGATAATTTTGCTAATTTTAAGCATTTATTTCTAGAAAAATCTGCCAACAAAATAAGAAAACTTTAAGTTTGAAATGAATAAAAATGGCTCGAATTATTGCAATCTTATAATATTAAATATCAGCTAAACTGGACATTTTCACTTGCTAAGATGGCAATTTTTGCAGTGTAGATAATAACTGGTAGATAATTCTGCTTCTACTAAAAGCAAAGGATTGAAATAAGCAAGATTACAAACAAATTCAAACTAGTTTGAAAAGATGTTTAGAAACAGGCTTAATAGTCTTATAATTGTTTTATAATAATCTCATAATGGGAAATATTCCTTGAAATCTATAGATATTATATATCTATATACTCTATATTCAAGATATTTTCATTTGCAGCTTTTTTTTTGCAGTGTATTATTTAGAAATAAATGTATAAATATTGAAAATTCATGTTCAGCTCTTTGGGAAATGACTGAAATCCTGTTCAGCTTACATGGCATTGAAGTTCTAAAGTCTTAATCTTAAAAAAATACTTTTTTGATTAAGTGGAGCAAAAAAAAAAAAAAAAATCAGCCAATTATGAGCAGATTTAGTAAATTTAAATAAATGCACCTGCTAAATGAACGAAAATAAATCGCATACAGAATATCATTGTATAAGATGAATTATTTATTTAAACACAGAGGATAAGGGACAGGAAAGTCCTACAACAAAACAACAAAAAAGTCTGAAGTAAAGCAAGAGTGTGTTTGCTCAAACCCACATCTCTCCCTCTCTCCCTCTCTTCCTCTCTGTGATGTGCTGACGAGGCAGCTGGGTGCAGGAGGCACAGCAATAAAAGGAAGAGCTAATGAAAGGTCGTGCGGGGTCAGCATGCTCGCATACCTTTGCTGGAACGGCCAACAAGAGGTTGGCCAAACTGTTTCACTTTTTGACTGAAGGGCACTGAGGGTTCAGAAGGTCGCCTCAGAAGTCACGAGGTCGTGACCTTCCAGGTTCAAATTCTGAGCACAGCCAGGGGTCAGAGGTCATCACAGGCATGTGAGCAGCCTGGGGGTAGCAGGAGGAGAGACAGATATCACTCCATCCCTCCTTTTGCTCACTCCTCGGGTACTTGTCTTAAGGTTATCAGGTTGCTGGCCTTCTTCACACCCTAAATCGTCTCCTCTAAAAGAAATGGCACTTCCCGATTGCTCTGATATATGTCATTGTAATATATGACGTTGTTTCTTTGAGATATCGGTGATGGATTGATGTTTTTGCTTTCTCTCCGGGAGCCTGGCACATAAACGACGGCTCAAATCATCTCTGGTTGTGCATCTTTTCATGACATGAGGGCAGATCAAAAGCCGGGCACTGTCTGTGTGTGAAACCTGAACTTGCTCAGTCAAAATGCACATAAACACCAAACAGATCAGATGTTCAGAGGCAGGGTTTAAATTTAAACTGTTAACCCTTTTTCATTTCCATTAAAGCGTTTATATTTTGGCATTCCTTTCTTTCATGATCATGTCATTTTTCACAGTGACATTGAAGTATTATCAGGAGCAGCTTGCAGTGGTCTTTCAACATGAAGTTTTAGGTTTTTAAAATCCAGTTATTTTGGATTTTTGGGAAACCGAATGCAACAGCACCACCAACAGTCGTTAGAAAAACCACACAGAATGGAATGAAGAAGCAAAGAGCGAGGCTGGAGCTAATTTCTTTCTAGCCCAGACTGTAGATTCATCAGCCTATCAGTGACAGTCATGTCAGGTGATCACACAGAGTGATACGCCCCCGAGATCTGATCTCTCTTTGGGCTGAAATTTTTCATCCGTAAGACGTCATCAGCAGTGATTGTGAAAGTGCTTGGGAAACGCAGGTGCAAGTGTAATGAAAGTGAACAAAGTGGATTATTTACTTTTTTCCTCCTTTTTTCCCCTAAATACATTTGTGAGAGACACTAAAATTAAATAAGCACATGTTGCCCAATGAAATTAAAAACTGTACGTTTTTTGTTTGAATTAAAGAGTTACAAATTTTATGTTTGGATTTCGGAGGAAACACGGCATGCACCCAGTAGAGCATTATGGAATTAAAACATTTAATAAAATCAGAAATCACAAATGCAGCTCTCTATCTGTCTTTAATTGTGTTTGATAGTTTGAGCCACATCATTCTTATTGTGCCTCGTGATATAATGCATTTCTCGAACTTTATAGTTTTGAGCTATTGATAGATATTAGATTTGATCCTCACATCTAACATAGCACTAAATATAGTACTAAATAATGTAACATGAAGGTCAAACATGTAAATGTATGACATATAATCTGATATTAATATGATTTTTAAATCTTAAAAGTTTTGCTCTTGGTTAAAATGACATCCTCAATTAATTCTATATTTTCACAAATGGAAATCTGATCAAAGATTAAACCAAGGTTAAAGCAAGTTTCTCAGTGTATTTTCAGATTTGTCCTAATCTATTCATTTATGATGTGGCATCATTCATTTATATATATATCCACACAAAAAATTATCATAAATCACTGACGATCAGCAGTTTTCATCAATAAGTGCCGCTGCTTGTAGGCCACATCACTTTAACCGGCTGTGTTCCAACTCAAGGCTGTGGACTGATGTGAAAAGCGAAGGCCAACAGCTCCAACAATTTACGAATAACTGAACAAGGGCACGGAAAATCAATGACGCCCGGCCCATCCACATCACCGGTGGATTTGGAGCTTTATTGCAGCTCACATCGATCATCCTCAGGGTCTTTCTTCTTCTTCCTCTTCTTTTTTCTCTCCTCTCATTGACCTCTCTGGACCCTGGGCACCTGTAGTAATTTTTCTCCTTCTTCCGTCGTCTTTTACAGTGTTAGAAATCAGCAGGAAGTCTACTTTAAATCTCATTCCATGCAAATATCTTCTGATTTGCATTTGAAAAGGGGGGAAGATGAGATTCAAAGCCCCAAAAAAAGCATTTATGAATAGAAAATGACTGAATGAGGGAGAACATCGTGATCTAGATCATCATCATCATCATCATCATCATCACTGAGTGGCTGATGATGTTGTGCTATAGTATTATGAGAGCTGTATTTTTATTTTAGGCCGCATGGGCACTGGGAAACTTGGGCAGTGACAGCAGCGCCATCATGTGGAAAGGAGCGCAAAAGGCAGATTGTAAATGTAAATGATACACTAGAGTATGGATAAGTATTTATGCCTAGATGTGTTTAGAAAATGTCCATCACTGAAATGCCACCATAAACATAAACATGGATTTTACAAATTGAATAAGAGAGAATGGAAAAAATGGAAAGAAAATTTCATAATAAATGATCATGATCTGAGAGTGCAGTCAAAGAGGAAGCTGGTAGGAATTTGAAAGATCTGAGAAAAAAATTACAGTAATGTTTTCACTGTTCTTTGTAACTCTGTGAAAAATTCTACATAATATTTTAAGAAGAAGCTGAAGCTGTGTGAGAACATAATCTGAGAAAAGTTCTTCAAGAGTTTTATAAGGGTTCCTTATAAGAATAATTAAACGAAGGGATCTCCGTAGAAAGACAACCAAAAACACTTCTAATGTTCAACAGATGTTTGTTTCACCTCTATATCAATGTACAAATATAAATAACAAACTATTTCTGTATCAATTCCTTGCCTTATTTTTGGGTGATTTATATGATTGATTATTTTAGCTTTGTAGATTTAATCTATGCTGAATTCTGCTGTTGAATTCTCCATTCTGTTTGGTCAGAGGGTGTTGATTAATTTTCTATTACAGCAGCTCTGACAGTAGTGCAGCTGCAAATCACAGGTTTATGCACCTGGTCTAATGCATTATCATTTCTATAGTAACACGTTGTACAGTGGACGCTCCAAAACAACAACAACAACAACAACATATACTCATCTATATGAGGAGTTTATTTCAGGCTGGTAACAGCTATCACATCACCCTATTGTGTTTTATTCTTTACATATTTTCTAGTAATATAAATATTTTTGTCTGAACATTTACGCAAAGTGCCATAGAAATGAAGAATATAGCTATATAAAACGTCCCAGGATTTGAAATCACAACTTTCAGGCTACCAGAACAGGTCTCTTACAAAAGGGATTTCATTACAAAACTTGTTTTGGTTTGTGCATGCATTGTGGATTGCACTGATTTCACAATCAGAACTTTCTCTTTTTGTCCTCTCTCTCTCACTCTCTTTCTCTCTCTGTGGATTTGCATGTACTGCCACAGGATTACACTAATGATATTATTATCCAAATCTAACCCAATCCTGAGAGACACAGAAAGAGAGCGAGAGAGACAGACAGAGAAAAAGATAGAGAGATTATTTTCACCATCCATCAGGACAATTGCTAGCTGCTGTTTATTCTCTTTCTGAGTGACAGACCAGCAGAGTGAGGCTGAAACCGTGCAGAAGCTGATACGCAAATCGATACAGAAACCATGAAGATCCCAAATGAATATGCAGCTGTTATTATTTCTGTTCTAAATACAGACACTTAATTTAAAGGACGTGTTCAAAAGCATAAAGAGAGTCTCGTAGCTTGCATACATCAGTTCGAACATAAAGCTAACTGAACAAAGTAGACAGTTACAGCTACACAGTAAAGAGAATCATTTTGGCAGGTTTTTATTTGTCTCTTATTTCTCTTATCTCAATTATCTCTTAAAAAAATTGCTAAGATTGTTTTAAAATCTATAATCTTTTAAATCACAGCACAGTGATCCTCTAAGTGTTCCTCTTATACCACAACAATTTGCCAAAGATTACAATTTTTATTTATTAAAGGATGATATCTTACTTTTTATCCATTTACAGTTACAGTAATTGTATTGTAGCAGCTATAAACAGTCATTTCCTCACTTTACTATCATGTTCTTATCACTAACACTATCACTAGCTTGTCATGTTACAGAGAAAGCGTAAACTCCTCTGTTCTCGAGATGTTGGAAAGCTTAAAGCTACAGCTTTACCCATGACTGTTACAAACACTGACTCTAGAGACTCCTTCCAAAAATGTTAAATGAATATCTCCTTACAGAAAACTTCACCATATCAACGATTATACACTTTTCTTTGTTAATTAACAGCATCTGTATTAATAGGCTTAGATTATGTTGCGTGTCTGCCATACAAGTCCCTGTGTTATGAGCTGTTACCATAGAAATGATAATATATTAGAAAGAGTGCATTAACATAAACATGTGATTTGTCTTAAAGTCGACACAACTTTCAGAGCTCATTTCAACACCTTCTATTCACTCATTTCATACAGATTGTGTAAAATACTGAAAAAGTCTTTTTTAGCCAGAGATTATTCCAGGTTATGCAAATGGGTTTGGTGTTTGCTGGGTCTCAGACGAGGGAGTTAGGATTTCCTTGAGAGGGAAAGAGAGAGATACCGAGAAACAGAGAGAAAGAGATAGAATACTAAACCGACATGGCCTGGTGATTAAAGGAAGAATGGTGCGTTGTACGTCATCCGTGTTATGCTGAGGTCATTGGAAATATAGGTCAAGAGGCCTGAAGGCTCAACGAGATCACGGCTGGAGTCGTATATATATATACACACACACATATGCATGTCTATTTCAGCTTTACGACTATATATATATATATATATATATATATATATATATATATATATATATATATATATATATATATATATATACACACACACACACACACACACACACAGTTGGGGTCATAAGTTTACATACGCCTTGCAGAATCTGCAAATTGTTAATGATTTTAAAAAATGAGAGATCATTAAAAAATGCATTTTGTTTTTATTTAGTACTGCCCTCAGTAAGCTATTTCATATAGCACATGTTTACATATAGTCCACAAGACATAATAACTGAATTTAAACAAATGAACCAGTTCAAAAGTTTACATACGCTTGATTCTTAATACTGTGTGTTCGCTGGATGATCATCGACTGTTTTATGTTTTGTGATAGTTGTTCATGAGACCCTTGTTGGTCCTGAGCAGTTAAACAAAATTCTCCAGGTCCTACACATTCTTTGCTTTTCCAGCATTGGAAAATATTGCACTGTAAATATTTGCGACACTAGTGAAGGATGCCATTATTGTGAATCTTTCTCCCCTCAGCACAAAAGGTTGATGCCTCATCTATTGGATTATGGAAGGGATTTTCAGCTTCCTGTTAAGCCGCAGTGTGTCGGACAGCAGCTCACTGAGAGCTCATGTGTTCACTCTAACACTGCTGTTCTCTCTTGTGAGATAGAAAGGAAGGGAAAAGTCGCTTCAGAATGAACCTTTTCTGCTTCAGTCTGGTAAGAAATGCAGTTAAATGGCTCTTCTCATACAGCATGACTGAGATGTCGGGTTTGTTCTGGACATGATCTTGTTTGATTGGTCTGTTTCTGGAGGAATGTTTGTCTGTACACAGTGTGCAGGGTACCTCAGTTGGTGGTGGTAAAAATCAAGTTCAGTTTAAAATGGTCTTGCTTTTATTGGACTTCAGTTTCTAATCTCCACACCATGTATTCTGACCTAATGGCACTGCAAAGTTGTATAATGTGCACAAGCCTTTCTCACCTGCAGAGATGTGAAACAATTTGCACAGAGGTGTGAAAAGCTGAAATAAGAAAACATGGCACAGTAAGTAGTGCCTGAGAGATGACAATGACAGTGTCACAGATGACAATGCTGGATTAAGAGGCGTAAATCTATCTCTGCTCCTGGAGCTTCACTGCAACGCTGCATGGCCAAACATCAGCCGATCAACACATTCTCTAGTGTCTTTCTACAGTTTGATGAAGCTCAATCACAAGTGTCTGTGTTAATCTCAGGGTCAAAGAACAACAATCTGAGCCAAAATGTAGTCGCTGTTTGTCTGACGTTCGTGTTGCTAACAACTAAGTGGAGCCTAAAGCCATCAGTTTAGTATTGCGCAAACTTCATGACTAAATCAGTCTCTCAAACAGGATTGCTGATGTGGTTTCTGACACTGTGTGACATGTTGTTATCTATCAAAATGGATGAAAGGATGTCACAGAGCACAGAAAAAAACAGTCTGAAGCTGAGTCACTTACTTCCTCAGAGCATAGTTTGGTGTCACTCCGCACAAACAGACAGGAGGCATGGCCTAAAGTTTGAACGCAGAATTTTCCATTAAAAGTGATTCTGCTATTTTACGTGATCGAAACAATGCCTTTAAACATGCAATGCGCAATGCTAAGTAAGAGGCTGTATGCTTTCATTATTGGCTAGCAACATTGACCTTAGAGCTCACTTCTGACTGAAATTAAAACCCTTAACAATGTTCTTGCAGCTAAATCTCGTTCATTTTCTAGTAAATTCTATAAACACTCTGTAACAATTAAATACTGAAAAGAAAATGAAACAAACGTACTTTACTGTAAAAATACTGCAAACGTCTGTGCTGATTGAGGTTAAAGGTTGAATTGTCATTGAGGAAGGCAAAAGTGTAGATAATTTAGAAAATTGTCATCTCTCCCAGATATCTGCAATTGTCATGGCATCTTTTGATATGCCTTTGACTTTTTTTGTTTTTTTAGGAGGGATCTACAGACAGCCTGTACGAGGCCCCGCAGACAAGCCCTGGTCCAACGCCTTGGAGCCCCAAGTGGGGCGGCTCGGAGCCCTGCATCGCTCCGGTGAGCTCTTCTTATAAAACCCCCCAATCGCACAACAGATTAATCATTTCAGTCCACACGTGCATTCCTGAGGATCATTTTGTGCATGATGAGTCACGTTCGAGCGGTCCTTGTTTTGAAGAGAGGACATTAATCAGAATAAGTGTCCACCATCTGGACAATGCATCGTTAATCTGTTGCACATTCATCAGGAAAATGACCAAATCCTAGAATAATTCACTCGGTGTATCACCTCAACTGTTTTAGTGAGTTTTGAATTAGAAATAAAATGGAAAATGAAACTAGGTCAGAGTAGTAGTGGATCTGGACTTTATCCTGGGAATGCTAGGGGCGAGAGAGGAATACAGCCTGGATGAGACGGCAGTCCATCACAGGATATCACACATATATCTTTTTAAAATAAAAAAATTACAATTTAATGACATATTTACAGTTAAGTTACCCAACAATTTACCAATTTAATAATTATTATTTAAATAACCAATTGGAAACAGCAGACTCAATCTTAAATTTTTGTTCTGAATCTTTAAAAATGCAAAATATTAATTAAAAATTAATTAAAGATTTTAAAAAATCTTGCTTCTCAGTATTAATTTTATCAACATTGAAATGGTTACTGAGAATAAATGAATGAAATTAGTCACGATTTATTATTCCCCATCCTTCAGGAGCTTCTCCAGACTCCCACCAAACAGCTTAAGACAGATCTGAAGAAAGCAAAGAGAAAGTAAGTGATCGTATCTTTTCCTGTGACAGTTAAATCACACTAACGTGTGTGTATTACGATTGCAGCGTCACCTAAGTAAGCTCAAAGATTACAGATAGATTACATACATACAAAGATACAAACAGATTAAATCTTTATTTTCCCGGACACCCCAAAAAAATCCTGATTTTTCCACATTCATGATTTTGTGAATGAGAGAATTAAAGCACTGGATTAACAGTTGAGATTAAATCTGATGATCTGCCAAAACAAGGTCAAAGTAAACTGTTTGAGACATTGACAGAACTGGAGTGATAATCTGGAGCTTTGAACTCTCTCTCTCGCTCTCGCTCTCGCTCTCCCTCTCTCTCTCTCTCTCTGCATTACAATACAGTTTTTATCCTGACCTCATTAAGTTCCACTTGACTCAAGACTCAAGAAGTGTGCATGAATTACGTCACATGAGTGGCTCCTAGCATCAGAACTAGAGTAGTTTGTAGAAAGCAACAGGAACACACTTGCTCTTGGCATCAATGTAGAAATTTCCTGATTATTCCTAAAAAAGTCCTAAATAATGGATTCTTTGGATGTTTAACACCCGTCTAGATGAAGTTTTAGAGATATTATACAGAAACCATTGTTGTAGTGTTCTTCAAAGAACCTTCAAGAGTTTCCTTAGAGGGACAAATTGAAGAAACCTTTGAGTGTTGCTTAGAGTGCTATATCGGAAGTGCAACGGGAAGTGGTAGCTTAGTGGTCTAAGACACTAGACTCCTGATCGGAAGGTTGTGAGTTCAAATCCCAGCACCGCCAGGCTGCCACTGCTGGGCCCTTGAGTAAGGCCTTTAACCCTCAACTGCTCAGCTGTATAAATTAGATAATTGCAAGTCGCTCTGGATAAGGGCGTCTGCCAAATGTAGTGTAATGCTATATGCTAACTATTTACAGAGACATATTAGTGCGCTAAGTAGTTATGGTGCTAATTAGCGCTCTTGTTTACTAGCTTGCATTTTAAAGTAGCAAAGTTACAAAACCAAACTGACAAATGTCATGTATGTGAATACACTGTAACTTTTAAAAAAGATTCTTTTTAATTTTAATTTTAAAAACAGTGCTGGAAAATGCGATGTTCAGGGCAAATCCATAAAATTGTTTTTTTAAAAACGTTTTGTTGAATTGGAAAGGTAAGCGTAAAGCTAAGTTTATTGACAGAGAGGGAGTCTTGTTCATTTCCTAGTTGTAAAATAAGTACGGTTTCCATTTAGAAACCTGTGAAAGTAATGAACATGGCCTCTGATGTATTTTCAACAAGGGATCTATTTTTTTCCCCCCACAATTTGGTCATTTGCCAAGCTCCACCCACTAGCTAGAGGGAGAAAGTATGCCCCTCCCACCCAGAAAGTATGCCCCTCAATTTTGCACTCTTGGACTCCCATGGATGGCCATGGCATCGTCAGGATTAAAACTTCTCAAACAATCTCCCAACAATAAGATGAATGCTTTGCTGCTGAGCCAATTTCGTTCTATTCTATTCCACTTGACTGACATGAAACATTGCTTGTAATGATAATATAATTAACTTTCTTGTGCTCTTTGTTAATTCAAGTAAGACATAACAATGGACCTTTATTGTGTCTAACACATCTTTTCTGTTTTATGTGACAGATCACGCACATCAGAGTTAACACGCATCAGTGGTACGTCAAATTTGCCTTTTGATCACACTGCACTCTGCCATTTTTAATTAAAAGTTTAAAGTGCACTCACTGAAACTTTGACTTTAGTTGCACGGATTTCCCACTGATCCATCGGTCCTTTATCACTCTAATTTTGGCCTTCCAAATTAAGCCCACACTCCCACATGGCTCAAATGGCTGTCCCCCTCGTACCCAACTTGGCTGCCTCAGTTGCTAGCACTTGATTAATTTTACACATTATGTGTTTTACTAACATAATGACTATTTTGGTCTCTGTTCTTATTCACAGACAAAACAGCATCCAGTAATGTCTACTGTCCATGCACTGGGAAGAGAGATGAGCTAGTTCACCATCAAGCTGAAGGTAAGTGATGCAGTAGGATGTTTATGACTATGTGTATTTCAATATAAGTGACCTGTTGATGGGCTGGTAAGCCGTGAACTTCAATGACTCATGACGATGCAAAAATGATGATGCTAATGCCCATGCTGCCTGGGGGAAAGATTAGAAAATGGCTGCCAGAGGTTCATTATGGAACCATGAGCCCACCTGATATCATTTGTGGAAATTCTTGCAAATATAAGACCATGTTGCAATGTTTGCACTCATTTTGCATGGATGGTAGCTGGTGATCCTTCTCCAACTGATTATTTACGAACTCTGCATTCTGAGCAGATGCAAGTGACGATCCCTACATGATGAACCCCCTGGCTCAAGAAGAAAGAAGTGAGAGAAATGAGAGGGATTACGATGTTCAGGTACATCAGCAAATCTCAATGCCAGATGAGTCATTTCTGTATTTTTTGTATCTACCTGATTGACATTTGCTAAAAAGGTTTCAAAATAAAGGAAAACCTGTTTACAGAAGCCCATTTACATTCCTGAGAAAAGCCACAAGCCCACCCATTCTCACACAAAATATATGTCAGTCTTAACAAGAGCTCTCTTTTTCTTGCTCACGTATAACATTTTACATCACTGCATCAAATTTTGGAGACGCTTTATCAGTCATAGTAACAGTAACACTCTGTCAACACTACTGTCACCTTGATATACTAATGTTCAGAGTTTAGTTAACTGGCTAGTAGCTTTCAACCAGAAATGGAAAATGCAGTTGTTCAGTTGGTTAAACCTGTTACACACCACAGCACCTGGTAGCAAAGAGAAACTAAGGAATTCATTCATTTTAGAATGGAATCGTAATAGTTTTGTTGACCTTTTACAAACATCTCAGCGTGATATGGTAACTGCTCAACCCAGGACCGCAAAGCCCTGCAGAGAGTGGTGTGCTTAGCTGAGTGCATCTGTGGGTCTGTGGGTCTGCTCTCCCCTCTCTGCACAACATCTAAACAAGACGATGCAGTACAAGAGCTGCTAAAATCATCAGGGACTCCACCCACTCCGTTGACTGTCTTTTTATAGCTTGCTGCAATCAGGCAGGCGCTTCCATAGTCTGATGGCTAAAACTGAGAGTCTCTGAACGAGCTTCTTCCCTCAGGCCATCAGACTCTTCAACACGGACATGTCCACCATACACACCCCTTACGACTCCAAAAGGACTCTACAGTCACCTGCACTCCACTGCACTGCACTTTGCACTTTGTATTATTATTATTACACGTAACATACCGCATATTTTGTACATCCAAATTTGCACATTCCCTGCGTATTTTGTACATCCCTTTTGCACATTCCTGCACATATATTTCATATTTCTTTTTTCTTATCTTATTTCTTATTATTTCTTATTCATTTCTGATTTTTAAATTTTAACTTTACTTTAGTATTTAATGCACAGTCTAAAGAGGAGTAGGCCAGATTTCCATTTCACTGCAAGTTGTATACTGTATATAATTGCGTATGTGACAAATAAAAATATCTTGAATATCTTGAATCTTGAATATCTTGAATAACATGCCTATAGCACAATTACCGAGCAAAACATGTTATTTGACATATATATAGTCAGCTGCGTTATGCGTGTCCTATACTAACCATGCATGAATAAGCATTTGGAATTGTTATAAAATATTTTAAGGAGGTTCCAACCTGAATCCCTGCCTAGCTACGCCTCTGGTGTGCCCTGATGCCGTACAATCACTTACCACAACTGATTATTATTAGTAATGCAGAACAGATTGTCGTCAATGGCCTGTTTAATCTCTCTAACACGTGCCAGGCATGGTCATGAAGCCAGGATCTGGAGGGCAGCCCACTACCCATTCTAACATGCCCACTGATGTCTATTACAAATAGGTTTTAATGTGGCGCAAGGGGCCAATCCATCTGCATTTGCATTTGCAGATTACCAGAAATGTGCGGGGATAATGAAAGCCTCTCAATTGGGATTTGGGTGCCAAGATTTTTGACTGATTCTTTAAAATGCATTGTAAAATCAGAAACAAATACAAAGGATCCAAACTGGCCACCCATGTCTACAGCAATTAAGTCAACTATAAACTCATGGCCAATATAGTAGCATAACACTGTATTTCCTGTCAGTTGGTTTTGAGCTGCTAATAGTGTCAGTATTTAGGGACTTTTTGTCAAGTAACTTGCCCATCTTAATATGATTCAAGTCGGCTCATGTGTTCCGCATTACACAAGCTCTGATTCAAATTCAAAAGCCTCAAACCATTGTAGCAAGCAATTTCCCATTAGCTGGTGACATTCTATTTCATCATCTTCCTCTGATGAGGCCACAGCAACACACTACATCACAAGTGCTGCCAAATCTTTTCAGAGGAAAGTAGCTAATGTTGCTCAGAAAAGTCACTAGAAGTCATCTGTTGACATCACTGAAGACTAATTTGCATATTTACACTTGATCTTAGCCAAAAGACCAAGAAGCGATACTAATTTGCATATTTGCTGAATCAAATCTTAAAATCTTAAAATATGCCTGTTTTTTTAAACTGTTTTTTTTTGGAAAGAAAAAGAAGAATTTGGTCCTGACATCACAAACTAACTATTTATGCATTTACAAAATACTGTAATTTCTATTAAGTAAAAAGACAATTATAGACAAATGCTTACGGAAGGAGTGATCTGCTTTTATCATTGTAAATATCGCCAAGAAGTGAAGAAGAAGAAAGAAATGTGCAAGTGGGATAAACAGTGGCGATCAGTGATTCGTTGTGGGGAAATAAAATCACTAAGGGGATTTAGCCACAAATCAATAATTTGGAAACACTGCTACAACATCACTTCATCCCTGATGCCTCCATTTATTTTGACCAGACAAAAAAAAGTGTGTGCTTTTCCTAATAATCCTTGCTGTTTAATTCCAGCTCCCTTCATTTGCTGGACAACTAAAACCTTCCTACTCTTCCGAAACACCATAAATGCTCTGAAATTTCAGAAGTTTCTTTCAGGCAAAACAGATTATCAGGTAACAGGATTCCTGGAACTCACTAATCTGCTAAAGATGCACCCAAGAATTGGACAAGCACAGAAGAATTTCCACAGAAACTAATGAATATGAGTCTGAAGGGACTCTGAATTAAATACTCACTGATACTACTGCAGTACTGACCTTCCTTTTGGCCTGCAGGTTGGTGAGGACAAGGCACATGGAACTCTCCAGAAGATCCACAAGCTGGTGAAGAGCAGTGTCGAGGAGAGCAGAAATCCTCCAGACATCGGTGGTAAGGCCTATTAATATGTCAAGAGTCAAAAAACTATATGGCATGAAATCAGAGCAATATGTTTGACAAAAATCTAATATAAACACTTCCATCTTGCCATGATGGTGTTTATAGAAGATGTCGCAGTCATAACCTGCATAGGACTCTCTAAAAAGCCTGAGAAGAAGCTCAGAAAAGAGTCTAACCAGCAGTCTGAACCAGGAAATGAGAAGGACATAACAGAAATGGAAGGCCTGTGGAGCCCAGAACATTTCCACCACCACTGGAGCTCCACGGACACCTGTTCATTCTGGGAATCATCCTATCACACCTGCCACGGACCCACAGCCGATCCATGGCTATATAACCTTAACTTCACTCTGCCCCGAGGAACTGACCGGCACCGGTACGAGGAGTTGATCCATGATTTGGACCTCCCCAGGATGGAGTATCCACCCATGAGAGTCATCCGCTCATTCACTGACCTGGACATGACCAACACCATGGTGAGTTCCAGGTCTTGATGGTGTCACCTAGTCATGCTAATATGTCTAATTCTGATATTTCATGAATGTGATCATACAAAATGGTTCCCAGTTAGCTCCCAAAAATAAGAAAGTGATGACGAGTTAGCATGATCTCATTTCCATTATGCTAATTAGACACTACCAGTTTTCATTTGCTAACAGCTGCATTTTAACCCTTCTGTCTCTGCAAATACATCAGAGATATCAAGATATGAACCTGATCGTCAAACAGGATACTAACAGTGACACTTCAGAAGATAATGTAGATAACTCAATTAATGTATTTAGATTAAATGTACATGTAGGCAAGACATGACTTTGAGGCTTTCAGTTAAAATGATGCAATGCAACAGACATGCGTTCTTGGTCAAACTGTGCATGAACTGTATGAAACAAGTTCCTGAAACACACTTGCAGTACATTTACATAGTAATCATCTCTCATACTCTTAAACTCTTTACTGTGGCTTTTCTCCTGAAGCTTAGAGTCGAGCTCTTTGACCAGATGTAAATGGCATACAAGCGACACATCCTGTGTACAGATGAGGAAGTTGTGGGCTCGGCCCTATGCGTGTGTGTACAGACAGTGCTTGAGAAGTGTGAGGGTGTGTGGTGTATTTGGTCATGCATAGGAAAATTTGTTTCTAAAGACAAATAACGCATTTTTGAGAGTCATGCTTCAGAGGAGAGCTTCAAATGCCTCAGAGAAACCAAGGAATAAGCCAAAGGTAAAAAGGAAGATTCATTTTTTAAATACTGTTGTGTCAGAGCTAATAAACAGTGTACATTATAATGTTGTAAGCCAGCTGTGAATGGAATGGTGGAAAAGTTTTGTTTTTCGGTCACAATATTGTTCCAAATTTCAGTTGGAACTTCTTGGCAAGAAGCTGAGTGATGACTGTAAAATAATTAAATAATTTAAATTACTTTTTTTTAAAGCCTACAACATAAATAGCAAATAATGATAACAGTTAAACTGAGTTCTGAGTATTGCCACTAAAAACATGAAAATGTTTTCTCCAAAACAGAACAGGTTTGGAAAAAAAAGAAAAATGTCCAAATGTCCAACATGATGTTTTCTTTTTCTTTTCTTTCTTTCTTTTTTTTTTCTTAAACAAGGTTTTCTCTAAAACAGAGTAGGTCTCAAAAAGACAAATGTCCAGTTTCTTTTTTCATTTTTTTCTTTTCTTTTCTTTTCTTCTTCTTTTTTTTTTAGTGTCTTTCAAAACAGAGTGAAAAAAATGAATGCTAAAAGTATATTTTATGCTTTTTTTAAACAAGTTTTTCTCCAAAAAAAAAAAAAGCAGGAGTGAAAAATAAGAGAAAAGTTTATTTTCAGTCATAACTCAATTTTGTAGTCATAACCAAAATTTGTAGTTACTGCATTGTGCCTGCTTTCAGTGTTAGTACAAGAGAATTGCAACATAAATTTATTTCACAAATTCTGCTGTAGTCATGCAATAGTCTTACATTTCACTTCTGTCTTCAGCGCTCTTATAGCTTTGGCAGGTTCGACACGTCCAAAAATCAGTCCAAGCCGGAGGAACATGAAAGCACTTTGGTAAATGTTTCAATCTGCATTCCTGCTTATTAAAATGAAGATGTAAAGAAATAATAAGCATATACATTATGAAACATGTCAGAACTGTGGTTTAATCTGGCATGTGGCCTTGTAACTTTTACACTTTGACACTCTTTAAACTTACAGGGACAGGGTGCTGATGGCGAATCAGGCGAGGGAGATCATATCAAAGGGGGATTAGGGAAGAAGATGAAAGCCATCTCAATGACCATGCGCAAGAAGATGGGGAAGAAATATGCCAGAGCTCTGTCAGAGGAAACGGTGAGCACTGAAGATGAAAGCAAATGGGTGTTTTGGGTTTTTTCTGCAGTGTCTGCTTTTTTGGTATGTTTCATATAAACCTATCACCGGAAAGCATCTCAACTTTCTAACCACTGATGTGACAAAACAGACATAAATGTTACCTATCAGGAAGTGCAGTGAGGACGTTTTATTATTTATAAAAAACACACAAAAATCAGTAATGTAGAAATAAAAAAAAGTCTGTGTTTCTTAAATAGACTGGCAATACAACTATTTACTGTAACCATTAACTCAGGAGCAAGGAATCATATATTTGGGGGTGTGCTGTTACAGGAAAATAATTAATAACAAGGTGGTGTGCCAAAGTTTCCACCCTGATGTTGATTATTTATATAATAGCACGTGCAGAAGTGTTTTATTCCCATTATACCATAGCAATTAGCCTTCGATTACAATATTTATTTTTTTAAAGAATGACATACTTTAAACCATTTATAGTTGCATTTAACATAGTCCATGTCCACAAAACAAGCATATTATCACTTATATTATATCAGCTATAAACAGTACTTCCCTAATCGCCCTCTTGTTTTTATCACGACTGAAGTTAATACGACAAAAAAATGCAGCTTGTTACCAAGAAAAGGCAAAGAGCAAAGTTCTCTGTACTGAAGCCTTTCCTGTGTAAGTTACACCTTTATCTCTGACAGTTACAAAGCATTTACACTTCCAAAAGTGCTTAATAAGCATCTCCTCACCATGAAATATCTGTTACTGTAGAAAACATTGTAACAGCATATTAGAATGAGCGCATTGATATAAACCTGTGATTTGAAGCTTCACTACTGTCACTGAAAAATTAGTCAACACATTCTGACCAATCAGATTTTGAGAATTGAGAACAGCACTGGGATAACACACTTCCAAGATCTGATTTATACATGGCAAGCCAGCTTTTGTGGACTAAAGACCTGTAAGGACACCCCAATCCTGAGCTGATCGGACATGTGGAAATTGGTGTATATATAGTAGAAACACACCAAAAAAAATTGTTTGTAATAGCAGCTTGGCAAGGTTGTGGTGTGTTTTGCACAGGGGGAAGGTGTAGATGGAGACCAGGATGCTGAAGGAGTGGCTAATGTGAGTGAAGCTCCAGCCAAAGACAGCACAAAGTCCAGTAACTCAGTGGAAAGTCTCTTCAGTCTCCACAGCGCCCAAAGCTCCACCAGTAGTAAGTTACACACTCAGATATCCATCTCATTTGCCTTATATAGTCCTACATTTTTCAATGGGATTTGTTTGCCTTATTTATCACACTGTGGTGCAGAGTGAAACAGGTGCAAGTCATGAAACTAGGTGTGGTTTACCATAAAGGCCAGTTTTACTAAATAACATTAAATAACTCAAACAGCACCGTTCATACAGAAAATGAACCAATTTTAGTGCAAAACAAAAGAATCATGAATAAATCATACAAATCTATTGTTGTTTCGGCTGCTTCCGTTAGGGGTCACCACAGCAGATCACGGGGCCCCAGGTTTGATTTGGCACAGGTTTTTCTGCCAGATGCCCTTCCTGATGCAACCCTCCCAGGCTTTATCCAGGCTTGGGACTGGCACTGAGAGTACACTCCCAGTGGCTGGGTTGGCTGACCAGCTTTTGGTTTTGGCTTCTCTCAGTTGTGATATTTGATGTTCTTCATGTCATCTCTGTTCTAGATATCCTAACTAATTTGCCTTGCTGTAGAATACTCCTAAATTTCTGTATCTTTATTTTTGTACAGAATTTGTAAAATATGACATCGCCCCCTTTTTGTCCATTTAAAACTATATAATGCGAGAAGGGGGAAAACTTTTGCACCCAATTGTAACTGAAGCATAAAAATAAGAGGCTGTTCATCACACTGCTTCTTGTGAACATATTCTGTTTAAATGGCTATTAAATGGCTAACTCTCTATAAGATTACCAATAGGCCAGTTGTAGCTCAGTGATAGTAAGTTGAAACCCTTAGGTCAAAGGCCTTAAGTCTCAATTGCTCAGCTTTATACTTGGATTCAATTCTGCCTTCAAAAGTATCTGCTAGTTTATTTATTGTGTAATTTTGCTGGATGTTAGGTGGCATCACCAGTGGCTCTGAGGGCTCGTGTAATAGAGACAGTCTGAGGCTGGAGGAGGAAGTCCCTGACACCATTCAATTCTGTGGCAAAGCAAAAGTTCACACCGATTTCCTCCCGAGCCCATACGACACAGAGTCTCTAAAACTCAAGGTAGGCAGCTCATTAATTTACTCTAATGACAGTAATTTACTGTAATGACCCTGAAATGGCTATCCCAGTGATTCTAGCATTGCAGTTCTAATAATTATTTTATATCGTATTATAATATCTCCTATATCACATACGTCATGTAAGCAATACTGATGGAAATACTGTAGATCTTCCTATTGGTTTGGGATTTTGTCACTTGAAAAAGACCTGAATGTGACAGTACTATAAAATCTGTCTAGACAAGAACATAAGCTGTAACCGATGTCATAGTCCTTATAACTTCTAAACATTCTGTTGTCTCAGGTTGGAGACATGATCGACATCATCAGTAAGCCCCCCATGGGCATATGGACAGGGATGCTGAACGGCAAAGTGGGCAGCTTTAAGTTCATCTATGTGGACGTCCTGGCTGAGGAGCCTGCTCCAGTGCACAGGATGGGAAACCACAGGAGAAGCAGAAGACCTCGACCCAAAACGCTCCAGGAGTTCCTTGAGAGATTGAACCTAGAG
The DNA here is from genome assembly GCF_027358585.1 of Pangasianodon hypophthalmus. Classification (NCBI taxonomy): domain Eukaryota; kingdom Metazoa; phylum Chordata; class Actinopteri; order Siluriformes; family Pangasiidae; genus Pangasianodon; species Pangasianodon hypophthalmus. The sequence goes on along the minus strand of NC_069726.1, from coordinate 3,162,421 downwards.
GTACTGCTTTAATTCTTTGACTGTATTCTAATCGCTACTATTTAATCTGAGAAAATTGGGATAGCACATAAATACTGCATTAGAAACTAAGCTCACAAGACAGAAAATTAGTAACGTGTCAATCATCGCAAAAGTTGTAAAGCATCTTTACAGAAAACCGGATGAAGATTTAAATCCCTAATGAACAGGAGGCAAGGAAAGATGACATGATGACATGAGAAAGAACCCTTGAGAGGAACCACACTCAAATGGGAACCTAAATGGAACTTGCCCTCTTCGCACCGGATAGTGGGATTAGAAATCAGTACACAGGTGTAGAAGAGTAAAGACAAACAGTACTGAATGTATTGAAAGGATGCATGCACAGATTATGAATAAGAGTCCTGAGATGAGCAACAGGACAGTCTTTATGTTAACAGCAGCAATTCCTAGGTGCAAATGTACAGTATCCAAGTGAGTTTTAGCCCACTCTTGTACTCTTCTAATTCAGCTAGAGTTTGAGGGTGCCATTATTTACATACACAGTGAACCATCAACTGAGACTTTTTTTTTTGCGACTTCTATTTGTCCTTTTTCTGCCCCTGTTTTTGCATAACACATGCTCTATCACTGCTGTTCTTCACATGTTCTGTCCATACCTCAGATTATGACAAACAACAAAGTTTATTGCTAAGTTACATTCTTCCAGATGCATGACCTCGTGACATTGTATGGCAAGCCACTGCAGTTGGTGGATATAACAAATTTTTTTTATGTCTAGGAAGTTTATCAGCCTACTCACTAATTTCCTAGCAGTCTAATGAGTTGTAAGCAAAATGTCACTTTACATTAAACCAAAGATGACATTGAGTTAACCTGGAGAACTTTACTTTTTATTTATTACATAATTGTTTGTAAAGTTTTGAATGATCAGTCATTTTTTTGAATCATTGGGTATTTCTCAATGTTAAAACTAAAACTAAAACACAGTTGAGTGCAATGTAATATTGTTGTATTCTGCAACGAGGCAACAATTCAAAATACAGGGCAAAATCAGATGAAATTTTGCCCTGAGTCTCTGGACCTGACCTGAAGAAGGCAGTGTGTGACATCTGTTAAAAAGTTAAGACAAATGGGCTACGAAAGAAGTTGTTGTCGTGAAGGCAAAAAGTGGATATGCTAGTTATTAGAGAACATCTAGATCTTATCTGGAAACGAAATGCAAACTGAAATCTTCTCATTTTTTCACTATTAATATTTTAACACGTGCTTTTGGCCATTTTTGTACTAGCATCTGTGAAACCGAACAAACTACATGCCTTGTTGCTAAAATAAATTTCTTTGTCTACTTTACTCTACATTTAGTCCAAAGGATATGCAAATCTTCTAACTTAACTGGTTTTTGGTGATAAAAAAAAAAAAATTCATGCAAAAAAATAATCAGTTCATCTGTGGTCTTAAAACCAACAGCCAACAGAAAACATTTTCAGGTTCACCAGATGATGTGAATTGTAAACCAGAAAATTTGCATTTTGATAAACATGTCAGTGATAACTGGTATAAATGCGAAAAACATCATTAATAAGGCAAGTTACGCTTCACTGGGGTTTCAGCTTCAGATCATAGTATGTGATAATGGCTGTCAAAAGAGGTAAAACATGTCAGATGTGATGTGACCTAAAAGTGTGAAATCTTTTCTGGCCATCTTTTCCCTGCAGGAGTTCATGTCCTCCCTGTTGCTAAATGGTTATCAGACGGTAGAAGATCTGAAGGATCTGAAAGAACAGCACTTGATTGAGCTGAATGTGACTGATCCTGAGCACAGACACAAATTGCTGGCAGCTACCGAGTATTTACACGACGTGGAGTGTGAGTGACACACGCACACACTTAGCTCATTAAACTTTACACACTGAAAGTCTGGCGTGAAAAAACAACAACAACAAAAAACAGAAACTTGTTAAAAACACTTTATGTTCCTTTTATACTGTGTTAAATGTCAACATTGAGCTATGGTCACTTTTATACAGATGAGCTAGCTAAAAAGCTAACCAAATCAGAGACGTAATGTAATTAGAGATATCTTCTAAACAAACACCAACAAACAAAAAAATAATAATCAGAGATGAGGAAGAGATGTGTTGTACAGTGGAAAAAGTGATCTAGCTAGATTAGCTAAAAGGCTAAAGTTAGCCTAAAGCACAATAACTACCCTTCAGTTAGCCTAAAGCACAATAATTACCCTTCAGTTAGCCTAAAGCACAATAATTACCCTTCAGTTAGCCTAAAGCACAATAACTACCCTTCAGTTAGCCTAAAGCACAATAACTACCCTTCAGTTAGCCTAAAGCACAATAATTACCCTTCAGTTAGCCTAAAGCACAATAACTACCCTTCAGTTAGCCTAAAGCACAATAACTACCCTTCAGTTAGCCTAAAGCACAATAATTACCCTTCAGTTAGCCTAAAGCACAATAACTACCCTTCAGTTAGCCTAAAGCACAATAACTACCCTTCAGTTAGCCTAAAGCACAATAATTACCCTTCAGTTAGCCTAAAGCACAATAACTACCCTTCAGTTAGCCTAAAGCACAATAATTACCCTTCAGTTAGCCTAAAGCACAATAATTACCCTTCAGTTAGCCTAAAGCACAATAACTACCCTTCAGTTAGCCTAAAGCACAATAATTACCCTTCAGTTAGCCTAAAACACCATAAATACCCTTCAGTTAGCCTAAAGCACAATAATTACCCTTCAGTTAGCCTAAAGCACAATAATTACCCTTCAGTTAGCCTAAAGCACCATAACTACCCTTCAGTTAGCCTAAAGCACAATAATTACCCTTCAGTTAGCCTAAAGCACCATAACTACCCTTCAGTTAGCCTAAAGCACAATAATTACCCTTCAGTTAGCCTAAAGCACCATAACTACCCTTCAGTTAGCCTAAAGCACAATAACTACCCTTCAGTTAGCCTAAAGCACAATAACTACCCTTCAGTTAGCCTAAAGCACAATAACAACCCTTCAGTTAGCCTAAAGCACAATAACTACCCTTCAGTTAGCCTAAAGCACCATAATTACCCTTCAGTTAGCCTAAAGCACAATAATTACCCTTCAGTTAGCCTAAAGCACAATAATTACCCTTCAGTTAGCCTAAAGCACAATAATTACCCTTCAGTTAGCCTAAAGCACCATAATTACCCTTCAGTTAGCCTAAAGCACCATAATTACCCTTCAGTTAGCCTAAAGCACAATAATTACCCTTCAGTTAGCCTAAAGCACAATAATTACCCTTCAGTTAGCCTAAAGCACCATAACTACCCTTCAGTTAGCCTAAAGCACCATAACTACCCTTCAGTTAGCCTAAAGCACAATAACTACCCTTCAGTTAGCCTAAAGCACAATAATTACCCTTCAGTTAGCCTAAAGCACAATAACTACCCTTCAGTTAGCCTAAAGCACAATAATTACCCTTCAGTTAGCCTAAAGCACAATAATTACCCTTCAGTTAGCCTAAAGCACAATAACTACCCTTCAGTTAGCCTAAAGCACAATAATTACCCTTCAGTTAGCCTAAAGCACAATAACTACCCTTCAGTTAGCCTAAAGCACAATAACTACCCTTCAGTTAGCCTAAAGCACAATAATTACCCTTCAGTTAGCCTAAAACACCATAACTACCCTTCAGTTAGCCTAAAGCACAATAATTACCCTTCAGTTAGCCTAAAGCACAATAATTACCCTTCAGTTAGCCTAAAGCACAATAATTACCCTTCAGTTAACTTCAGTAGGCTACACTAGAATTACTACACAACAAATTATCTTACCTACCATAATACAACTGCTGACGAGTTTAGTTTACATCTTGTGCACATTAAGTCTTACTTTCAAAATGAAGCAATAATTTATACAGTTGTAACTCATGTGTAAGTCACCAACTGCTAAATAAGTAAGGAAATAAATAAATATAAATACACAGCCTTGTCAATGTGAAAAAGAAAATTCTCTGAGGGACATATGTAGAGTTTAACCAAGGGTTAGCAAGCTAACTAAGCACAATAAATTAAACTGATTAAATGTAGCTATTATGGGGTTTAAAGTTAGCATGCTAACCAGGAATCCCCCTTTGTAATAGGTTTTAACCTTGAGTTCTAGAGAAGTGAACAAATACAGTGTGAAGTTAATGAGAACAAGCAGGTAATGATGCAAGAGCTCAGTTACTGACAGGAAATGAGTGCAGTGGAGAGTTTTCTGTGGTTTAGTGTTTGAACCAGCCCAACTATAAACATGTTGAAAACTAGCTTTTTTTTTTTTTTTTTCCAAAACATGCTATGTGGTGACAAAATGTCTGTCTTCTATCGAAATTAGTATTCTCAGAAAAAAAAAGGGGTACTAACCTGTATCTTTATCTTTTGTACCTTCAATATGTAATGTCACCCAGAAATGTAGGTATAGCATACCTTAAAAAAAAGGCACATCATTGGACCTACACTATACGCACCTCTCTAAATGAAGGACACATGATACAGGATAAATGAAGGGTGCAAAAAGTGGCCACTTGCTGGTTCCACTCCACAAGGTGCCTTTAGTACCTGAGTGGAAGTCTCAAACCCTTGCTATTTTTCTCTTAGCTAATAGTCAGAGAGAAGGGGAAGGTGAGGAAGCTCCCAAATCTCCGAGCGCAGTGGTGAAAGCTGAGCCGAACAACTGCCCCAGAGACTCTGGCTGCTACATCGCCTTGGACTGCTCTGACAACAGTAAAGAGGACGCAGAGAGCCACCTACCTGCATCTCTGTCCCCATCACCAGCTGAGGTGTAACCGCAGTGTATTCCTGTGCCTAGTGAATGTGACCTACATCTCACAAACAACATAGCCCTCGTGCAAATGGGTCAGCGATCAATCTGTGTTAATGTCAGGACCTTACTTTAGTTGTTTTTAGCGTGAATATGCAACCTCCGTTCCATTTTGAGCTGTCAGACAATTGTGCCATGATATATAGAAATACAATTATTCATATGGAGTGTGTGCGTGTGTGTGTGTGGGGGGAATTATTCACATAGATCACTCCTTTCAACATTCATCTGTGACTGTAAATCAGAAAGAACAAAAGCACTGTAAATATAATGTAAATAATATGTAAAAGAAATATATTATGTATTCAGTGGATGAATAAACGTCCTAAATAAACTTGATATAGTTTCTGCAATCAACGCACCATGTTTTAATTATTGTTATTATTTTGTGTGTGTGTTTTAAATCGTTTCCATAAATTGCACACATGCTCTTTTCTGTGGAATGGATCAATAATGCTGGTACTTTCAGTTTCAAAAAGTTACACACTGCAGCTTTAATCTCAATCTCAATTACTCCATTTCACAGTAAAGGGTGAGTGTGCGTGTGTGTGTGTGCTATAACTAAGTGATTTTAAATAAACCTGATATATGTTCTACATTTATTGCTTTATTTTTGGGTGGGCTTCCTTTAAAATCACTTCCATAAATTGTTATGGATTAACTGAGTTTGCGATTAAAGCGGCAATATGTAACTTTTTGTTGTTAACCATGAAAGTAGCAGCATGATTTAGTCAGAAAAAGAAAAAAGAAAAAAAGAACTACTCTATAATATACTCCTCTAGTGCTAGTTCAAGTTGTCACGAATACCTAAAATATTCAGGATGGATCTGACACAGTGGATCTGGCATTTCACATTTTAATACTAATTGAAGATGTACTCCTGGCACTCACAACCACCAGATTAAAGGTGCAGTCAGTAATATTAAAATCAAGACATTTTTGTAATATTTGTTGACTTTTCTCTCATATTCTGGCAGCTTTTGATAAAATACCTACTCAAAAGAAAAACTCTGTGGTACCTAAGGATCTGTAAATGATTTTTTTTTAAAATGTGAACCACCAACATCTAACCAATCAGGACAAAGAAGCCCAACCCCTTGCTTAACCATGTTACTCATGTCCTTAATCATGTTTCCTGTTATGTCTTGCGCTAGCATTTAAGCACTCGAGCAGTTTTGGAGGTGTAGCGTTAGAGTGAACGCTGAAGGGAGTACGTATATATAGTTAGGATTTTGTGCTTCAGCAGCATTCTATGTAAGAGACATCTGCTCAGCATATTCATCCATTTTACATGCAACAACATACTTGTACCAAAGAGGTGTCCACATTTTTACACACTGCACCTTTAAGACATAAAAAAAAGGAACATACGGGTAATTGTGCTCTATTTTGTGAATAGATAAATGGCACTGTTAAAGATCTGTGAGGTATGGTGATCATTTATTTGTTCAGAAGAACTGAAAAGCAGTGACCCACACGTCTGAACAAAATATGATTACTAACACCTAATCCCATTTCTTAAATATAAATTATGTATAATATATATAAATATATATAAATTTTGTGTGCAAACACAAAAACGTGTAACTGAACCTGAAAAATGAGCTCAGTATGAGTATGAATCCATTACCATATCTCAATCTCAGTGAGCCTCCTGGACTTCATCTTTCTCTAATCAGAGCTTTTGATCAGACATCATGTTCATCTAGCAAGAGCATGAAAATGTAGACAACACCTCAGTTTATCTTAATTTATTTTCTCCAGTGGCTCATCTTTTTTTGAAATTCACTTTCCATAAATGAAATACATTCAAATCTGCAAGTCATAGAGGCATTTCATTTCAAACTCTGAGAACCACAGTACTTCAACCACTGCAGCGTAGATGGCACAAAATACTACAGGGAGGATAAAATATAAAAAAATTACCTACTCACAGTAGAGAACTTCTTCAGAATACAAACAATCCTCCTTCCTCCAAAGATCACAGATCATCTTCAATTCGACTGATTTGCAGTAACTGGTGAACAATAATAATAAGCCACTTGCAGTATGGTAATTTGTTCAGTAAATGGTACATTCCATAAGATGAAACTATACACACTACTGCTGCAGCAACATCTCATCCTATATACACTTTAATACAGAGCATAAGGCATCAGAGTGAAGGTCCTTTATATAAATAAGCAATACAAATCCAATCACACAGAGCTGTGCAATTCAGAGCTCCACAAGTTCCACTTGCACGAAGACCAAAATCACAGACGCCCTTCATCGGCAGTGGTAGAGCAGTTCAGTCCAAAAGAAAAACACACACTTTCCCAGAGTCCAGGCAAAATGTTTAAGTGAAAATGAGGACAGAGGCTCTCCAAATGATATCCGGCTCAGCGGGAAATGGTGTCACGTGTGTATCCTTCATATCTGTGCTCTGTGTAGAGAGGCAGCTCGTCTGTGCTACTGACTCCGTTGTTTATTTCTATAAGAAAATCATTTTAGCATTAGCATGGAAAGCATGGTGTTGTTAGCATCGTAAGCTGATAATAAAATCTGGATGGATATTCCGGTATAGATTTCCTGAAATATAGTATGTTACTGGATTGTAAGAATGTAAGGAAAACACAAAGAACAGAAAAAAGGTATTTTAATTTATTATTATTATTTTTTTTACATTGTTTCAGTGAACTACTGCAGGCTGTGAATGATTTTCTGAAATCCATTAAAAATTCAATACAAATAAATGAATCCTGGCTCTGCTCCTGCAGCGGTTCTACTTCAGGTAAAACAAACACCTATTTTCTTGTCTGTCTGTTTGTTTAATACTAGTTTGACCCCTGACCAGAAACTCGTCACCGTCTTTACTGCCCTCTTCAGCTATTGCACACGGCTTGTGTGTGTTCATGCCTCTCACCTGAGAAGATGAGTTTCTCTTTCATGATGTTGACGTCACGGCTGGGTCTTCGCACCACAGCACTGAGCATGATCTGCTCCGGGTTGTAGCTGCGCATCCCGCTCATCCTCCACCTGCAAAATATGCAGTTCTTGGTTTCAACACAGTGATTATTATTGCAACCATGGTGTTCTTCACCTCTGCCTTCTACTTTATTTTATCCTTCAAATGGTGTTTTTTTTGACATTTTATTTTTTTACTACACATAGTTCTGAAAACTACAGGCTTTCCTAAACTGAAATATATGTAGCTTTAAATGTTAAAGCCTTTTTTTAAAGTGAAAATTTCAAAATTAGAAAAATTCACCCAAAAAATGTGTCAAAAAGCAAATGCTGCTTACTGATTTAATTTGTATTTTTTATTACTATTATTACTATTAATGTGTAATCAATAAAATAATAAAAGACTAAATGAAACCATGATCACCGTCGATCTTTATATACACATTTATTCAAAGCTGAAGACGCTAATTAAAAATGAATTTTTTTTTTAAATTCATATGTTGTTTTGGGGAAATATATTTATTCTTAAGAGGAAAAAAAACTAACAACAACAAAAAAACAAGACCTGTGCCTCATTACACGTGTCTGTGTGTTACAAGTTTGTTATTCATAAGTGTATATGTGTTAAAGGACCTTTGATTTGTGTGGATTAAGTATTCAGAATGATGTCTTCAAATCTTCACTTTCACTTACTAGTACTAAACTTTGCTCACTCTGAACCAAACTGACACAGCCATACACCTGGTTTAGCTTTCTTTCATGGACAATCTATAGGCATAAATAACCACAGGCTAATGATAAAATAAAAGAGCTTCAAGTCAGAGAATGTGTTGTATGGCAGGAACACAAATCTTACACCAAAAGTCAGAAAAAAGAACACAAAGTGGACTTTGGGATGACCAACAGAAAATAAAGAAGCTACAGGTTAATGCAAAGCATTCCAGCCGCTGGTGTAATCCTGCTTTACCTGATGAAGTGATAGCTGAGAGATTTGCAGAAAGCAGTGGAGCGAAGAGGCATGGAGCGGAGAAGGCAGACAGGAATGATGAGAGAGAAAAAGAAAAAGAGAAGGAATGAAGAGAACAATGGCATAAGTTCAGAAGCAGCGAGCGTATAGACAGCTTAGTGTGTTTGTGTGTGTGTGTGTGTGTGTGTGTGTGTGGTGAAGAGGTCATTTAAACGTGTACCATCTCAAATTTCAGAAATATACTAACCTCTGAAATATAAATATTCCTATGATGACTGCTGCGGATATTAGATCAGCCATGATCCATATCAAGCAGTACTCGTCTGGACTCTGGGAAAAAAGACCAGGTGTTATTGTTGTGTTTCGCCACTAGATGGAGATCTAAGTGTGGAAATCTTTCAGGGCATAATAACTGAGAGGGGAAAACAGAGAGACGGAAATAGAAATAAAAACTGAAAATTGTAAGACACACAGGCTCCTCCATCAGAGAGCCAAATCACATGATATCACACCGTGATTATACTGTATGTTTTGCAATTTATTAACCCACTGACATTAATGGTTTATTGAATTGTGAATGCCACAAATCATCCCATTACACCTGTCTGGAGAATCTGTGATTGGTCAGGATGAAATGGCTCTTTTGCATCAGTATTCCAAAGGGCCAGTAACATTGTGATAATGATTAGAAAATGATCCATCACTCACCATTAACCAGATGGGCTGAGGCACTTTGCGGAGGATGTGAGGAGCGTCGGACGAGACGGACTGAACGCCGCTGCACCACAGCACTGAGTAAAGCCACGGCTCGTTCACTGGGTACACGTTCATGCTCACGTTGCTGCCTCTGAAGCGCCTGCTTGCACACACAGACACACACAGATGTACAAATTTACAACTTCAAATCAATTAACAAATATCAGTTAAAGGTGCATTAGGTAAGATTAATCTTTTTTTTTTTTTTTTCTTTTTCTTTTCAAGATTAGGTCTCTAACAGTTGGGTTTGTTCAACATCTGAATGATTCCTGCCTGTGCTCATGAAGCTACAACCTCACCCCTTAGGTGGCCCATATAGTGTCTCTAAAATGACTAACAGGAGGCGAAACCAAACACAAACAAGCATTCTGGACCAGAAGTCAGTTTTCCAGACTGGTTTTCTCAGCGACTTAATAAACTTCCGCTAAGGCCATGGCGTAAAACATTGTTTTTAAAAATCATATTCTACATATCTTCCAGGTTATTTGTACAAGTAATGAATTAAAAAATGCCTATTACACCTTTAAGAGGGTCTCAAACTTTTAACTGTAAAAAAAAAAAAAAATCCACAGCTTTATATTAGGACCATAATCAATTTATGAACTATTTAAATATTAGCCTCATTATCTGCATGTGTACAATAATATTCAAGCTGCATGTTGAAGCTGAGTGTCATTAGATTCCATTAGACATTATATTATAGGTCAGCTTGTTTTGAGTTATTGAGATTTGGATTAAAGCCATTCAATTCAGGTACCAGTGTACCAAAATTATTTTTAGAAATCACAGATCCCTGTGGATGCTTTACAAAACCCTGTGGGTTCCCACTGTGAGAACCACGAGACTACAGTGTACCATCAGAATTTCTTGAAAATTGAAAAGCTGAAATGTAATATCAAGGAATGATCAATATACTGGAATGCAATCTAATGCCAATGCCAGTGTGATGCAATGTCATGCAAATGACAGCTTGTAATGTCAAAAGTAATGCCATGCATTGCATTAAAGTAATGACGATACTACTGAATTGCAATGTCATGTCAATGTCAGCGCTATGCTACGCAATCTCGTGTCATCAGTATAATACAGTGCAATAGCAATGCGGAGGAATGAAATGATGCATTATTGCATTAATGCAACTTAATGTCACGCCATCAATAATGTACTGCAATGTCACTCCAGGATTACTTCAATGGAATGCCATGTCATACCAATATCAGTTCAGTGCAAAATGTAATGCATTCACCAATGTCAGTGTAATGTCATCTCAACATCAATCCAGTGCAATCAAATGCAATGGAATGTCATTCAAAATTTCATGCAAACGTTAATGCCACCATCATGACCATCACAGTATCCAACAAATTATTTGGTTAAGAGTCTCTCAAGGATGTTATTCCAGTTATGCTATATTTACAAAAAAAAATGTTTTTTGCCTCATGGCACAATTGGTGTCAACAGATATGTTATCTGATGGATGGGCGCATACAACCATGTATACGTTGCCATGGTGACTGCATCATTTCTAGTCAATGATAAATGGATGATGATCAAAGAATAAAATGGTCGAAGAATGTACAATACAGCTTTACTTCTATCATACTGTACAGATTTATTTCCATGGTAGGTTAATCACCTAATCGCAATAAAGTTTGCTGACTGGGATTATTAATCGTTAGATTAAACCATTTTCCATATACATATGCATATATTTCCATATAAATATACACAGTCAGTAAACACATTTACATCTTCTCCATTAGACTCTTGACATAATTTAACCACTGGACCATCTTTGCTCTATGATTTCTTTACGTTTTGTGCAACTTACTGTCGCTATGCCATTGAAAAATACTGAATGTTTGATTTGCTGTCTTCTGATACTTTAGGCATGTTTCCATTGAAGGAACCTTTTCAAGAACCCTCAGGTATGTTTTTAGGAACTCTTGAACTTAAGGCAAATGGTAACAAGGGGAACATTTTGAGGAACCCAGGTACTTTTTCAGGAGCTTACAAACTTCCACTAGATGAGAAAAGCCAGATTTTACTTCCTGGGCTACCGTCCCATGAACCTTTGTAGTTCCTGCTTCGGAGTAGGTACATTTCTGTGGAATAGGAACTATTATTAAGCTACAATAATTTTTACATGGAAGTACTGCAACAAAGCAATATACCTCATTGAGGAACTCTGTAGTTCTTGCTCAGAATGAATTGTATGAAAAAATTGTGGAACATTTTGGCTGTCTTCCATCTACAGTCCTATATGCAATCTCTTTATTTTTCTGATATCTGGCATGTGACAAAATCACTTTAACTTCTCTTTTACTCATTCAGTCACACAAGAACACTTTATTCTTCATATAGTGTGTAGTTAGACTGAACTACAGTCTTCTGTTATAAATACATAATATATTGTGCATATACTCATATCATTTTGCACTGATGTGCAGAGTTAAAGTTCTGTAAGAGTCTCTTATTGTGTGTGTGTGTGTGTGTGTGTATACCTGATTTCTGGTTCTGTTGTTTGACTGTAGTGTATGCTCACTGTATGGACTCCCCTTTCTTTAAATTCCTCTGCAGAATGCTTATCCTCCTCCGTCTGCTCCAGCAGAGGCACAGCAGATCGCACCTTCTTCCTGGACCAGTCTGTCATCCACATCACCTATACACACAGACACACACACAAAAACACATATAAACTTCTGACCACTGACTCACACTGTTAGACAGCACTGACACACCAACATCCTGACACTGCCATGAACCCATTATCTGCATTCCAAAAGTGTGTGTCAGCAACATGTCCAAAACAAGCATCGGCATTATCTCCGCTTGACGCTATGCAGCAGGTGCCTCCAGTTTTAAACGGAAAACAGACCGTGACTTCACATTCTCCTGGATGAAAATGGCCTGAGCATTTACAGTAAACCTTTCAACGATGGTGGTACAACAAACATGAGCACCAATAGTTTTTCCAAGATTCTTTTTTTACACACAATTATGAGAAATGAAGTGTGGCAGTCATTCTCAACCACAGTCCTGGAGATTTGCTCGGAACAGTTTTTGCTAATTAAGCATACCTAAATACTTGAGACGGCACTGATCCTATAAACAGAACCGGTATTGTGCTGACAAAAGATGGATAGGATATCGGAGGGAAAAAATGCATAAATTTGATCTGTATCAATGTCAGAAATGAAAACATGGTATCTCTACTAAGTACAATGGCAATGACAAATGGATTACTATTGCTGGATTACTATTGTTTTTAATTTATTTAATTATTTCATATTAACTTATTACTCATTTACAATATTTTAAAGTGTTGATTTTGACAGATTAGTTCAATTATAAATTATGTTCAGATATTTATTTTAAATAATAATGACTTTAATATAAAAAATAAGCAATACATAAATGTTTTTATTCTTTTAAAATGACTATTAATTTTGTAATAATAGTTTATTGATTATTGATTACAACAATATTGACACTAATAAATAATTTAAATATGGCCACTGTATAATGCATATTATCCTTATAAGGTATGTCTTACTAAATTCAGTGTATTAAATGTAATATAATACATTATTGTATAACTTATGAAATAATAATTATCATAATAATGCATAATAAATTATGCTAACACCAAAAACAACAATAACAACAATAATAAAACAATATGATTTTTTACAGAACAATTGTCTGTTTTTTCAATAATAATAATAATCAGTAATAATGAATTTATCACCAATTGTAATGAATAATAGATTTGTTGTTGTTGTTTTATTATTATTATTATTATTATTATTAGTAGTAGTAGTAGTAGTAGTAGTAGTAGTATTATTATATCACCTGTTCTGACTGGATGCCTGAGCGGTGTATGGCCTTTAGGGCATCGCTGATCCAGAGCTCGTGTCGTGGGTGTTGAGCTGGAGGTCTGCGCAGGCTGAACATCACTGAGCGGTTTGTCTTCACCGCCAGACGCAGCAGTTCCACCAGACTACACACCGTTTGATTGGCTGCTCGGCTTCGCTCCTTCACAGACATGAACTGGACTGTCCAGTATGGGTCATCCTGAGGAAAAAACCACACCACTGACTGTTGTTTATAAGCTCTTTTCTAAAACGATTATTGGTTGTAATCCTCATGATAAAGAGAGCATAGTCTAAGCTAAGCTTGCTGCAGATTCCGGCTGCTGCTGCTGCTGTGAGTGTGTGTTTATACCCTGAGAAACCACAAGCCAGCGTTTAGAGTGCGTATCTCAGGCCAGGTGAAGAGTGAGGCGTCTTCGTGTTGCCTCTGAGGAAAGACCCGGGCCACGTCTGTGGTGCGGCGCAGCGTACGGTCACGCATCACGAAGGCCACTCCATCTGCACTGAGGACAGAAAAGAAACACATCTGTTTAAGTGGAAAAACTAGCTAAACAGTGAGTAACAGCGACTGCGGTCACACTTTAAGCACTTTATCCGCTGTACCTGCCTGTGTGTGTAATGGTCTAAAGAGATGCAATAAAATAACATTCTAAAAAGTGTATCTGTAACCTTCTCGAAAACTTCCTGTGAGAGATGGAAAAACAGAAAGTGTGTTTCCAACACAGGAACCCACACAGGAACCCACAAACTGTAGTTCCAGTTCCTGTTACAGAGTAGGTATTTTTTCAACAACTAGGAAAAAAAATACTGAAGAATACTACACTGTGGGAACATTTTTAGAAACTCAGGTATTCTTCAGGAATTCCGAAACTTTTGGTATGTTTCCACTGAAGGAACCTTTTCAGGAACACAAGCACTTTTTCAGAAGCTCAGGAGCTTTATTCATGTTTCCATTGCAGAAACCTTGTTAAGAACGCAGGTAGATTTTCACTCTGGAACTTTAGGCACATTGTTACACAAGGAAGATTTTTAGGTATTTTTTCAGGAGCGTAGGGACTTTAGGTATGTTTCCACCAGAAGAGACAAGATGTTACTGGAATGTAGTTCCATGAAACTTTGCAATTCCTGCAGGACCTGCCAAGCAAAATGTTTCCTGCAATTTGCTGCAATGATTATTATTGCAAGCCAGGAACTCATCTAGGAACTCTGTACTTCTTGTTCAGGAACTTTTTTGGTTTGGGGGTTCTAGGGACGTGTGTCACACTACAGGACTCAGTGCAGTCCCTCATTAATCCAGAGAGCGATTCAGAGAGCTCTGAGTGTGTGATAGCGATTATCATTATCGTGCCTGCACTTCATCAGCCAAGTCAATAACGAGCCTCTTGAGAGTGCCATATCACTCCACTCGATATCGCTTCAGTGGCAGGAGTAACAATCAGTAACCACGGTGCTGCACATGGAGCCGACCGATCCAAAATGCAGGAGGTGTAATCACACTCTGAACCGAATCAACTGACTCAGCCGAGTTGATTGATCAAGCCCTGGGCTTTTCAGATGATTCACGCTATTTTTCTTTTTATGTTAGATGTAAAGGGTGAGGATGATGAATTAACAGGTACCTGATGGTGACGTCAGCCTCGAAGCCACTGACTTTCTGCTGCAAGGCTTTGTTGAAGGACATGATGGTGTTTTCTGGAGCGAGCTATAAAGAGGACGACAATGCAGCGTCAAATTAAAAAAAATTTCACCGTAAACATTACTGAGATGCATTTGGTTCCCTTACAGAATGTATCATATTAATCAATTTCAATTCAATTTAAAAAACAGTGCATGCATATTTCTTATTTCAAACTTTAAACAATTTTAAAAAATTTCATTGGAATATAGCATATAATTATTAGTAAATATTAACATACAAATTATTTGTAAATCTTTTAAGAGACTCCGGTTTGTATGCATTAAAGTTATTTAAAACGTTACAGGAATGTACATGTTTTTTTTAAATGATTTCTTCTTGTTTAAAAAAGTCATTTCACCATCTGTTTAATCTTACTGGTGTGTTTTATGTGGCACTGATTTTGATTTGATGGGTGACTATTTTTTTTTAATTCAAGATGCTTGTTTTGATTTATTTGCTCTTTATTTAATATTATGCCATTATTTATTAATTTTGTCTCGCTTGCTGCTAACATGGGCTCCTATGAAGAGGAGTCTCAGCAGGGCTTCCCTTCTTAACAAAAAAATAAATAAAGGCTTCATTAAAAAAAATGTAATGAAGGTAAAATAGTGATGGGTTTTATAGGAAACCTCACATACAACTGAGTTGGAGTAAAAACGTAAAGTAAAGTGATAATAACGATAAATAAAGCTGCGTTTAATCACCATTGGAGCTCCTCGACGGCCGATGATGGCGGGCCGTGGCTTTAGGTTCGATCGGTCCATGATGCAGGGGGAGGAGATGGTGAGGGGAGTCAGATAGAGAGCCAGGAGAACACACAAATACAGCAGGAGCAGCAGCACCTGAAATCCTGCACACACACACACACACACACACACACACATGGATATTATTCAGGTGGACTGGGTGTGTAAGTGTATCAGGTGCAGCATGGGAGTGTGTGTAATAGCAGTGTTCATTTGCACAATCCACTGCATTTGCACACTCACTCGTTCTTCCTCCACGCACGACCTGGCCGGCGACGATCCACCCCAACGCCGTCATGGCAGCCACGGCCCCAATGTGCAGGAAGGGTCCAGTCGACTGGATGCAAACATAAATCCAACCACATGGAACATTGGTACCAAGTCAGGTACTCGAGCCATGTTGAAATGTCAAGTAGTAGTAATACGACAAGGAGACCGGACTTATGTTATAGACTCTTGTGTTATAAACTCTTTGGAACGATATGGAGCATGATATTGCTAAGCTGGTGCTTTACTGACGTTTTACTGAGTGGTTGAATGTGTTCTGACCTGTAGCGAGATGATGATGATGTCCCATTCGTCCCTCCATATGTCATCGATGGACACCACACCTGTGATTGTAGTGAGCAGGACGGCCAGCACGCCAATCTGTACATATAAAATAATGGCAAAAATCTGCTATGTTAATATTTTACAAAATAGCTTCTGTAGGCTTGCTCACAAGGATGATCTGGTGGCCATCAACAGGTAGCAATACATTGCTTATTTCACCACACATTCAAAAATTTGAAAAAAGAAAAGAGTAAACTGGGGTTCTCATCCTCAAGAGAGGAACGGAAAACTCAAAACGACTATTCTTAAATTCAACATGGAAGAAGTGCCTGGATTGAGTCTGAGTTTTTTTGTTGTTTAATCAGCTCATACTGGTTGCAATGCTAATACTGAAGAATGATGGGCTTTAATATTTCAGTAACAGTTCATTTTAAAATATTATACTCTGATAAAATTAAAACAGTCCCTGAAGAATTTTATGAGGAATTTTTTCAGTTCCTGAAAAAAAAAAAAAAAAAATATATATATATATATATATATATATATATATATAAAATTTTACCAACATACAAAAAAACAAAGAAACAATGAAGTTGCACACTATGTGATCATAAAACAAAAACTGTGCTCTTTCTTTATGCATTTGTGTCATAAAATCTTTAAAAATCTTTAAACCTTACGTTTTTGTGATGGTGGTGTTGCACATCATGTGATGATGTAAACATAATCATTCAGAGAACTGAGAGAATCAGCAACTGCTAGCCCCACCCTAAACTTCGTGCCAATCTTGAGTAGGTACTGAAAACTATACAAGTGGAATCTTTGGTACCGGAGCATTTTTCCTTGTGATGGGAATGCAGGAAAAGCGAGGAAGCAAACTTGTCCGGTGTGTTTACCTTATGAATCCAGTAGAGGTTGAGCTGCTGCCCCAGTGTGATATGGCAAAGGCCTAATATCTGAAAGTGGATCAGGTAAGCAGAAAAAATCACTACGGGATGGATTATATGACAAAAATATTATATCACGATACTTAAAGAAATTTCTGCAATACACAATGTATCACGATATATATGTTTGCAAACAACAAAACAGTAGTGTTGCATTAAAAACACTGGGTTCAATAATACTTTTATTTAATGTCTACACAATTAAATTATTTAAAACTGAAAAAAAAATTCTGCAGAAATGAACATTACAATCAAATCATTTGCTTCCAATTATTTTGTAATTGCATGAAAAATATTTTAACATTGTTAATATATAAAAAATATATAATGATAGCCGTGATATCTCAGAAAAGTGAAGTAAGTAAAATAATTTATTTAATTTATAATGATATAACATGATCATATTACCCAGCCATAATCAGTACACCATAATCAGTATTTAAACTAGCAGTTTCAGGATACGAGGGTTTATAATAAATAACAGACAGTGAAACTAGTACAAGGGAAAGCATGTGTGTGAGAGTGTGTGTTAAATGCTCACCATTAAAAATGCAGTGTAAGAGAATCCCACGAGTGTGGTGGCGAGAATGGGGACCGTGCCATCGCTCCACTCCCCTGATCGGTTATATAACAACCTGTGAGAGAGATGTGACTCAGTGTGACGACCTCCTAGACTCCACAACCCGAGACTAACCCCCGGCATCACTTATTACACGCTTGATTTGCTTTAATTGACCTTTACAGCTACAGAAAGTCTCATATATGAGCAGCCCAATCCAATGGAGGCATGGATTACAGAAACGCCAGCCATGCTGTCATTTCTGACACTATTGAGTAAAAATTTTTTTGAAAAAGTATGAAATGGGTTAATAAATTGAGCGTCTTACCAGTTAAACTCGTTGTAGTCATTTTGAGCCTCCCACCAAAAGTAAGACCAGACGAGGAGGAGGAGAAACGAGGAGCACAGGATGAGGAACCAGGAGCACTCCCACTTTAAAAGAGAAAGAAAACCGATGTGAAGATTTTTTTTATTAGCAGTTAAGGTTTTGTGCTAATGATTGGGGAAACCACTTGTGGACCATAAGAAGCCAGCTGTCCATTTTTACCTTATATTTGAATAGACAAAGTTTATATCTGAAGCACAATGTTATTTAGGAGGCCTCTTAGGTTCATAACATAACATATAGTCACACGGCATATGATTGAAACTGCAACATGACATCATGTCATTCAGTGCAATGATATGGATCTCGAACTACTGCATCGGTTACTGGTGGAACTCCTTGTTAAGCAGAGTGAGATGCATCATTAACATGTCGCTCTGGTCTGTGGTTCCATCCAACTTTCATTTCAGGTCAGCCAACAGCGTCGACTGGGATGCCTCAGCCACCAAGATGTCTAGTCCTTCTTGTTATTACTTTGTATTATAGAAATACCCTAAAAATATCATTCAAACAGGAAGGACATTATTAAAAAAATATTCAGACATTTAACCATGCTGTGACCTTGACCTGGTTTTGGAGCAAGTATGTACTATATATGTATGCTGCCACACTACGCTATACTATATACACACAGGACAATGTGTAGCTTCCGTCAGATGGGGCTGTAGTCAAGGGGTGTGGCCTATTACCTTGGAGACCATAGCAATGGCTGATCTTGTTTTTTTTTTATTTTTTTAAATTTTTTACTTTGATGTTGACTCCTAACTGGTTTTAATGAAGAACAGAAAAACATTTTAGAAATGATTCATCCTAAATTGTGTGAAATATAGAGGAACCTGTGGAAAGGGTGATGAAAATCAGGAACTCTCCCAAGAAACCTGGGACAGGTGGAAAATACGGACGTGTAAACCGGGATCCTAAATGGATTTAGGACCTGGATCTAAATCATGAGCCTTTGAAGATGTCCTCAAAGTGGAGAGAAAATAACAAACGACAGACTGACGCTTAATTAAATTCCTTCTCCGTAGAAACCTCAGCGGCCGGCAGTAAAGAGCAAACGACTTGAGAAATAACGCGCAGCAGGTGGTAACCTTCAAGTGATTGAGGAGAGAGCGAGAGTAGCACTCGATTGCCATGAGAGATGGAGGGGCAGGGCTTCAGTGTGTAGGCTGACCTGGCAGGGAAACGACAGCTCCAGATCAGCGGATGTAATATAATGAACACATGGGAGATGAGAAATGGCGATCTATCTGTACAGCTCTCAGTCTGGTCACCTGGCTCACAGTAGAGAACCTGAAAGACCTGTTAATCCCATGATGAGCAACAGACCTAATGACAATGTCCAGAAGTCTGGAAAAATAAGCATATATTATGTATTATAAACATGTACACTTTCTCATGTTTTAGTCCACAAAGTTGAAATCAAAGTGACACATTACACAAATTTAAGCATGCCAGAAAAACTTGCTGAGGAAGGAATGATTCTTACAAGTTTTCCATTCCTTAGTGATAATTATTGTGAATAAAAAAACGAAACCAACTGCAGAAATCATGGAACTCAACTGATTACAAAAATCAGGGAGTTGGTGCTAAATAATAAATAAATACCACCCAGCATTTGCTTTCTGTCATCTTCCAGGTCCAACCATTTTCTTACTACAAGTGAATTAGGGTTCACTTGGAACATGGTTCTCAGGTTCTCATCTGTATCTGTATATGTGAAATATAAAATATTAAATATCAAATAATGTGAAGGTGCCGTTAGAAACCCGAGAGGTACAATCAAGATTCATGAAATCATACTGGAAAAATTACTTACTGAGATTCACATAAAAATGAATTTTAAAGTTGCTTAATCATAAATTGAAACCAAGATGAACACTGTTTCCTGTCAGACGTCGAGATACACACTCTGACAGCAAAGCAGTTATGGGCAGTTATGTCGAAAGCACTATTATTGTTTATCTCATGTGTAAAGTCCTTATAGTTTCACCATTTTTTGGCATGTAACTCAGTTCACATGTGAATTTCGACAGGACCATACATACCACCAACAATAATTTACTCCATTATGACCAGCACTAATGAACGGTGTGGTTTATATTCTGTTTACTGCGAGATTTAAACTAACAAGCTTCATAACATATTAGTATTAGAAGAATAAAGCCCTATTCGGATTGGATTAGTTTTATATATGAAGGTGGGAATATCTCTGGGATTTTAGTCCTGTCTGAAAAAATGAGCACTAGAAATAAAGATTCTAAAGATTCTGTTATATCCTGTGGGAAAAGAGGCTTGGCGCTTTTTCCTTAGCATAACGACACTCCAGGAAGCGCTTGCTCTATTGTCTTCTGCCACAACCAAAAGTTTAAAACAAGTGACCTACTAATGATCAAGCACAACATGCGTAGCCACAAACCTTAAAACAAGGGCTTATAATAAAAGTCAAAACAATCCATCTGTATTAACATTTGGTGTACGTAGTACACATGGGATTTTTACCATGACGACCATGTGTACAGTGTGAAGACAGTGATCGCTTATCCCTTAGCCAGTTTTCATATATTTCTGTTATTTTTAATAATAGTCCAACCTGTTAACTCAACGTTTATCTTCTAGCAAACCCACAAAATGCAAGATGAGAATGACGTGTTTCAGAGCTGCTGAATAATAATCAGTGCTCTTATAAATAGAAGTATGGAAGGGGATCAATGATAATTCACTTAGGTATCAAAGCGAAATGAGCTGAATAAAGTCTGACACGCCCCTAATCCACGTCTGGACAAGCGACTGAAGAGGAGTTCCAGACAGCTCATAAACTGGAGGACAAATCTCCCAAACCATAAAAAGGCCATGTGGAAAGTTTAAATAAGGTCATTGCCCTAACAACGCAAAACAAACTCGCTTTAGTGGAGGCAAGCATGACGTTTACAACATTGCTCGCTTTTGTGTGGGACGTTACGGGGTGTCAAGACTGCGACACATCCCAGACCTCACTGCCTGAATCATTTGTTGCACAGAGCTTAACTCGAGCTAATCTGGCAATCCAATCAGCTTCTCTAGAACCTCACGTGAACTCGCTTTAAACAGGACAATAAGGACCACCAATAATTACCAAGTAGCAACAAAAAACAATTTATTTGTATGTTCTTTATATCACATTCACAAAGAGAATCATTTCGAATTTTTTCATTACCTATAGATATTTGACTAGTTGTGTTACCAAGAGCGTGCAAACTTTTGCACTCTACTGTGCCATATTTCTGATGTCATGTAATGATTAAAATTAAACACATTCTTTCACAATCAGATTTAAAAACAGACAAATGCGGCTTGAATCCGATTGGAAAAAGATGCTTTTCATGTTTTGTTTTGTTTTTTTTTTTGCCTTACGGCCTGCAGAAAATCATTCCTGCTTAAATTAGATTTGTGGTGTCTGCCAGAATACAGCCGCAGTGCTAGCGAAGCAAGTAATCTGATACTGTTTATAAATAATAGTACACTAGTTTTAAAAAATGTGTATGCTGTGTCGGAATTCACAGAGTCTGTCTTGTATCAACGTTCTCATCTCATAAGTAAAGAATAAAACACCATGCGGCGTGCTGTTATCGGAAATTAATGAATGATGCTACCACCACCACCACCACCACGGCACATCATGTTGTATGTTATTCCTCTTATACTTTAGTACTTTGCCAATGATTACATTTTTAAAAATTTATTCATTAATGACACATCATACTTTTTATCCATTTAAAGTTACATTTAATGGTGTGGCATATCCAACAAGTTAGATCCTGTTCTCACTTATGTTATAGCAGCTATAAACAATTGCTCCTTTCCAGCTGCTCTCTTGAAAGTTATTAAAACAAAACAAAACAAAACAAAACAACAACAAAAAAAATGCAGCTCGTCATGCTACAGAGAAACAAGAAAATGCAAAGTTCTGAAGACTATTGGGAAAAGTTACAGCTTTACCTCTGAAAGTGCTTACACTGGAGACTCCTTCCAAATAAACATCTCCTCAGAGAAAACGTTTTAAAAATCTGTTTATGTAGTGTGTCTTTCATACAAGTCCCTGTGTAAGTTGTTACTATAGAAAGGATAACATATTTGAACAAGAGCATTAATATAAACCTGTGATTCGCAGCTGCACTACTGTCAGAGCTGCTGTTATACAAAATGAATCGACATCTACTAATCAGAATTGAGAATTCTGTGCACTGTGGTATAAATACTGATATTTAGTAGACAGCTGATAACAACACTGCTATCAGCCTGACACGGAGCAGACACAGCTGCACGTGTGTGTACGCCATCATTCCTGTGTAACGTTGCTGTGTCTGTTCACTTTTCCCGTGTGATCAGCAGTTCTGTATTTCGCCCACTAAACACATTCCATAAACAGTCTAATTTGCATTCACCCACATGAGCTTTTGTGTTGAGACGGCAACAGCAGCAGGGATCAGGGATTTAAAAAAAAAAAAAAGCATGCAGTGAAAATTTCATTTCATTACCTCACACTGCTGCGTTGCTGCTCTGCTCAAAAATACAGCGTCAGTTTTTTAAGGTGAGTTTTATAATATAAAATATTTGCACATCTCCTCAGAGAGAAAACTCTCAGATGTGGCCAGCTATGAATTAAACAGGTTCTAATAGCATGTCCACGAGTGTTTTATTCTTTATACAATGGTAGCTCAGCTGTTAACGTTTGTTCCAATGACCAGGATGTTGAGCGTTTAAATCCCAGGAGCCGTGATTACACACTTAAACCTCAGCCACATCCTTGGATTGTAACTGCTCTCACTTGTAAGTCTTTTTAGATAATAAAATGAATGAGAATGAAAATGTAAATGCATCACAAGCGGCTTTAGTCAAAGCCATGTAAGCTCCTCTATCAGACGAAGCCAGACTGATTATGGTGATGAGGCACTTGCCTTCCAGCCAGATGTCATGAATATTAAAGGCAGCAATTAGCACTGATTCCACATATGGTGCTGCATCCATGCAACAGAGACAGTAAACAGTTACCTGAGGACGGGTTCCTCTTTTTAGATGATCTTCCTCTTTTCTAATGTTCTTAGGAGTGTCTTCGTGTGGGATTTAGAAAATGCCTGCACCATGCTGAAGTGTTCCTTAAGTGTTCGCAACATTAACCTCATAGTTAAGGAAAGAAGCAAACTACTATTGACAAGAAGGCGTTCTTTAGATATAGTAGATACGGTAGTCTACACACCCCTGTTAAAATGGCAGGTGTTTGTAATGTAAAAAAATTTAATTTTCACTTTTAATGTGATATAGGAACCAACAAAATAGAACAAATAGAAACGTTTTAAGAAAAACAAATGTTTCATTTTGTACTTCACAAAAACCTGCAGTTTTAACAGGGGTGTGTAGACTTTCATATCCACTGTAGCGCTTCGATTAATAAAAGGCTTCTATCCGGAACACACACTGATAGGGAGAATGTTTTAGGGCATTTTCACACTCAATTCAGAGTCGATTCACTTTCTGAATCAAGTTCACTTTTAAGCAGTCTGATGTTCTTTGACAGGATGTTTTAGTCCACACCTGAGTGTGTGTGCTGTGTTATCACCTCCCTAAAGAACCATGCTGAGTAGAACACACCAGGATTCCTATAAAATCGATTAAACATTGAATATGTGAAAACAACTCTTAAGGATTCTTAGAGGTTCTACATTTAACCCTTTAAGAGAATATGGACAAACATGTCTTAGTTTATCAATCACATTTGCAGTAAAAGAAAAAATTTTTTTTTAAACAAATACATATACCTACTAACTGGATGGACAGTCTGGCTGACTGAACTTGAGTATTGGCACCTGCACTCGTATTACCAGGCCAGAGCGAAGAGGGTGGAAAATCTAACCAGGCGCGCTCCTGTGTGCGTTGTATACAGACAGGAATGACCTACAGAGTGCCCTTCGGGAGAACCTGAAACCTCGGCTTGGGTTTCTCTCGACTGTCACACGCAGATGAGAAAGCATTCCGGTGAATTTCCTTGGTTCAGGAAAACCATTTCAGTATACAAAATTCCACCGTATGGTACAAGCACCAGTGTATTGGTACCATTATAATATTTTCCTAACCATATCATATTCATGTTTTATTTAACATTTTATTTGAGGTTTAAAAAGGCTTTTTAATTTGTGCCATCAAAGCTACTCCAGGTGTGTTCTCTTGTATGATGTAGATCAGAGGAGAGTGGGTTATTGTCTGGGCATCAGACAAGCTTATCTGCATGTTATATGATGATTGATGATACACGAGCGTATAAAGCGATAAAGGTGCTTCCTACCTTGGAGCTGTCATCGTGGGAGCGCTGGTAGCGTTTCCAGCGGCACCCGTAGATCCCGGTCAGGCAGGACAAACACAGCTGTCTCTCGTAGACCTGTAAGGGTTGGTGTTTCACCATGCTCCTTGACAATCGGCCCACCACCGATCTGCTCGCATCCCACTTGGTGTCAGGAAACCTGAAGAAAAACACACATACATACAGTTCATACTAGTACTTAGCAATGGATGAGCTAGGCGTTCTCTTTGATTCTGTTCAAATTAATCACAATTATTAGTTATATTTAAGGACAGATGGGATGAAATACTGACCATCCTAAAACCACCTTTTTGGTGGTGACTTACAAAAAAATTGTTTTTATCATTATATTTCACTGTTATTCTCATGTCAAAACAACCTGAACATCACATTTGTTGTATAAAGTTGAGAGCAAAGGATTGCATACCCCAGGGCAACATGAGTAAGATTTGGAGTATAGCATAAATACATTTAGTGTGTTAGGTTTCATATATATTCCTTTTCTTGCAAATAAAAATAGCAAAAAATTATAAACAAAATAAACATAAATACATTAATCAAAATGACACCAGATCAAAATATCTCTTTCAGGGTGTGATAAAATATCCTAATATAATATATAACTATTAACATCATATTTTAAAACTACTAAATGAAAATATTAAAATATAACTCAGCGACCTATTTTTAATATAAAATTCTAACAGCTTTTTTTGTTGTTGTAGTTGTTCTCTTGCTGCATGATACACTCACATTTTTAACATCTTAGAATTTTATTTATTTATTTATTTATATTTAAATAAATTGTAAAATAGAGGTACTTTTTCTCACTCAGAAACCACGGCGTTGCAAACTTTTGCACTCAGGTATAAATATGATTTAAAAAAATAATACTTCATGCTCATTAAAAAAATGAGCATATACAGTTTCACATTTGGAAACTAACAGACGAATAAATAAAAAAATAAAAAGTACAGCCAGAAGAAATCTGATTCTCAGAAATATGAGTCCTCAAACATGACTCTGTAAACCCATTATGCTTGATAAATTAGCCATTCAGGCTGCACCAAACACCAAACTCACAGCTGTAGATGACTTAAATTAGATGACATTGACAAAGACAGCATGAAAGTTTAATGTTGGCTGGTGAAGGTCAGTTCATCAACGCATATTACTGTATAAATAGCAGCGGTCGCGTCTCTGATGCCGAAGATCGCGAGGTGACACCTACGAGCAAGACATGAGGAGACCAGTGGTGCATCAGTAGAAATCAGTCCTGAATTTCAGTCAGTCAATCTATCCGTCAGTTCACTTTCCTTTCACTGGTCCAATCAAAACCTCACAGCTTTACGCAAAATCGCCACAAGCTTACTGAAGGTGTGGCTGAAAAGATGGGCTACATTCACACCCATCCAATTACATGCTGATAGAAATGCAATATTTTCTGCATCAGCTCAACAATAGTTAAAACTATTCTACACTGTCTTGGTTTTAAACCGGAAGAACCAATTCACTAAAATTGTAACCAAGCTATTATGCGAACTGAATACAGCATAAACAGTATAGTTTGACTGAATAGCTACCGTGAAGGGTTGCCTGGTGAAAAACAGCACAACAGACTTTCAAAGCTAGTCCAAAAACGACCCAATAATCAATAAAACATGTCCAATACTCAGGCAGTATTAAAACATGTAGTTCTCTCCAAGGTTCTAAAATGGTACCAGATTGTTTTCATATTTTGTAATAGACAATGAATGATTTATAACAATCCACTATACATGGATGGTGCAAGTATAGCAGAAGACCATCTCATGTACCACAGCTGCATATTTTAATATATGGATATAATGAATCCCATCCCCCTTGTGCTTGGATAAAAATTGCAACCAATGACAGCAGTTCAAAAGTAGCCTGATTTCTGCAGGAAAATCATAGACTTGGCAACAATGCTACCTCATAACAAAGAGTATAGTTGGATACATAAAGTATGTAAGGAAATATTAAAGCTCCTGGATGTATGATTTTGAAATTTTGCTCTCTCTGGTCAAAAACAAACTGGGTAATGATACAAATTCCATAATGAGGATAAGTTTCCTGACTCTCATCTGCTATTTACAAGCTTATCATCAAATAAGAGAACAAATAAATGCCTTACCTACAGAAAAAAAAAAACACCTAAACTTCTATTACACTTGAAATGTTTTTCCTCCTAATTGGCTGTTGCTCCTGCCATTCACCTTGTACTCAAACTTCTTTCATGCCTAAAGCTGAAGTGCATTGCCATTAGCAGTATTTGAGCTGACATATGACGTGTATACAAATCTCCTACTGATTCGGACCCGACACTTCTGACACAGCACACAAGTCAATTCTACACACTGTAGCTTTAAGTATTTTTGCTCCTGTTACATTTATAAACCATGTATCCTATCTGCAGTTGTGAAAAAGATACTGCATCCAATCACAATGTCTGGGTAAATTTCGCTCTTGAGGTCGATACTGATAACCCTGAGCTTCTAATGGCTCATCTAACAGCCTTGCTTCATACAATGATGGAGATGGGGGATTCCCTGAGAGGAAAAGGTAAAGGGAAGTCGATGAGGGTGTGTTCAAAACAGTACTGGAACATGGCCCAGAATTTTCAGCCAGAATGACTTACACACGAGAATACAAATCAAGCACAAAGCTGAGAACCTGAGGGTTAAGAATTTTGCACAACAGAGGTTATGGACTCATAACCTTATGGTTGCTAGTGCAGGACTTCAACGGCTCAAATAGCTCTCCCCTAAATCCAAGAAGAATGTGATATAATTATGTGATGACCTCATTCTAGATTCACAAATTGCTTGCCATTAAAACTTTGATTTAATAAAAAAAGTTCACTTCATTGAAGAACAGGCAGCAAATGATAAACCAGTTTAAAGTACTTTATGACTATTATTACTCTAAAATGCCTGCGGAAGTGCTTGATATTAGTGCTGTCCTTCCAAAAATGCCACCAGATGCATCTCTATTTGTGATGTAAGCAGCAGATGTTGCACTCATTTCTGAGGTGGTTCTGGGAGAAAAGGGTAAATTGCGGTAATTAAGCAGCCATCACTGGCTATGTCCCTTATTGATGACCTCATCATGCATTGGTGTCTTCTCACGCTGACAGGAGGTCACAGCAGGCACTCATTAGCATGGTAAATACACTCTTGCTCTCACACACACACACACACACACATGCACACACACACACAGGCAGCCAGTGTGAAGGTCTCACTTAGTCACTTCCTGTCATTAGGCCAGATTAAAGGGCTGTGAGATCCAGCGCTGTCATTAGAGTCTCACAGTGTCCCGATCAGCAGCACACTGAGATCACGATGCTGCAGTGAACAAAGTATATACATGCTCAAGATGATTTTGAACCCTTAAGGGTTCTTTGCTTGTCCATCTTGGGGAACTCTTAAAGATTCGAACCCTACAATAAAGTATTTTCCTGTCAGAAAGGTCCAATTATCCTGTCCAATTAGTGGGCACTAAGAACCCTTAAAGAACCCTTCGTTCTTTTGATTAGTCTTCATTTTCTTCTTAATACCTTGATCCTGTCAGGCAACTGGTACCTGCAAGACAGAAAAAAGGGTTCCTCCAGAGTTCTATGGATAATTAAGGGTTCTGAAATGCCTAAAAGGGTCATACTAGGAACACTTTCTGATAGGGAAACACTCTGCTGCTACATCCAGTGCATTCCTCGTAACTCGGAAGTAGGGAGTCAGACCTCAGAAGTCAGAAGTGAGGAAAAAACCATGGACGCCTCCATGTTCATCTTTTGTTAATAACAAGCGAGCCAGCTAATTTTGAGGAGTTCTAAAGGGTCTAAAGAGTTCTAAAGGGTCCATTGCTGTTTTGCTTGATAGTTACCAACCTGTGCTTCTACTGTGATGACCTCTGACCCTTCACATGCTCTCAGCCTTCAGTCAGTAAACAATATCAATAATCAATGCACATTTCCCTATGCTGTATCTGTGAGTATGTCCCAGACTGAATAGTGTTTTTGTCCACAAAATAATAAACCAGCACTGACAGACTGATGAGTTAACTGCAGCTTGATGTCTTTGGAGAATGATGAATTATTCATCATGTGACAACTGAAATCTCCGTTGTCTTGGGAACTTCAAATTGGCTGGAAGAACTTTCTCCACTGGTGACTTTGGCTCTCTCACCACTTAAATATGTATTAGCAACACATTTGATGTATCAGAAAGGCGCATAATGAGGAATGATTTTCCTCATTATTAATGTATGTGAATTTATTTTAATTACTTGCTCTCTACACTGTATTCACATTGTTCCAGCTGATGCTAATTTGATGTATTTTTAGGACATTTCTACAGTTTCATGATGACAATATTCCCAGCCACCATATGGGCTGTAAGAGATAAACAAAATCCATTCAACTCAATTGTTACTTTTTACATCTCAAACCTTTCACATACAATACTGCACATGCGTGAATTGGAACAAAAACAGACACAGGACTTGCTTCAAGCACAATTATAAGACTTGTTAATAATAGAATAATGAATTGGCCCATGTAGCCGACGGGATGAGAATATTAATGAGTCATTAGAGCTCCTGAGGTGCTGAATAGCTGAGAATGGTTTTGCTTTTTTGTAGTCCTTCAGGTGTGACTCAGCTCCCTCCTGCACATGACACAATAACCATCACCATCTGTTTCTCAAATCTTTAATAAATAGGCTTTATGGAGTACAAAATTAGCCACACGACCCTATGGATGGCTTTATTTGGGCAAGTGGTGTGACAATACACTGGAAATCTAATGATAGCGATAGCGTGTATAACATCACACGCTGTAAGATTTACCCAGAATAAAACACTGCACACTTTCAGATTATGCCCACAAATCAATGATCCCAAATCAAAATTTCTCATGAACAAACAAGATGAAAACAAACTTGGCAGATGTCGGCTTGCACTGCCAACAGTCTGCATGTTACACACAAAACCAGATAATGGGATTAGCGGGCTTGTATTTTCTGCGGCGTGAGTCGGAATTCAAACGTGAATACCGGTGGTATATGACTTGCTTTTGACTTTTTCTGTAAATATTGCCGACTTCCGTTCAGCTTGGTCCTCACTGGTTATCACATGACCTCAAGTTCATGCTTTCACAGCTAGTTAAAGTTTTACCGGACTACAGGATGTTTGATGTTTAATATTTCTGAGTTTTATTTTATTTTAATTTTATTGATTGATAAATGTCCAGAACGTCCCTGCAGCTTTTCTCTAAGGATATGACAAGTTTAGCACCAAATACAGCTCTCTAAAAACCCAATCAGCCGAACAACAAGCACGCGTACTCAGGTTGCATGTGATAACAAATGTCATGGGAAAACACCCAGAAAAAAGATGTGCAAAACAGAGGTTTGTCTTGTCCCAGCCACATGTTAATGCAGCTAGGTGCGACTGTCCGTTTGCATGCACATCCTTAAATCACCCTCTAACTTAGACACACCCAGTCACATAAATGTTTGCTAAAATTGCTGTAATTAGTGCTTCACTTGGCTTAAATATGGCTAGGTTATTGTGTGCATGTAAACATAGCTTAGGAGCTCTTTAGGTGTCTCTCAGGTCTCCATGTACTACAATATCTGCTCATATTTGCTTCTCAAATCTTTAATGAAGAAGATTTATTTTATTAAAAGGGCTTATCATCCCAGTGAAAGGTGAGCTATGTTTAGAATCCCCAATAACTCTCACAGCCTCTTAGTGAAAAGTAAAAGGGGTGTGTGTGTGTGTGTGTGTGTGTATACTGTCATTTTCATGATTGGTGTGAACAAAAGAAGCCCTGCTTTTGTGCTGCTATCTCTCCAGGACATGGCTTCCTGTTCTGGCCTTACACCTTGAGAACAAACGGCCCTGTCTGGGTGAGATAACACTGACCATCTGCCCTGAACAAACACATGGGCAGATTTGTTAGTTAGATGGGAGGAATTTGCATTGGGTGAGAAGATTCAGGTATTGTGCTAGGACGTAAATCATCTTCCTTAAGACATTCAGATAGAGAAATCTATAAGGCTTCTATATAGAACCTACTACAGAGCGGGTTTCATTAGGAGAAACTTTTCCTAACCATCCAATGACCCCTTGAGGAACCCTTTTTCTAGTGTATATATTTGTTGATAATCAGTCAGCATTTCCAACCTCCGACTACAAAAAAAAAAACCCCAAAAAAAACAGAGAAAACATCTTCTCAACTCAGAATTCGTACTCGGAAACTCAGGAAGGTCTCTTCAACCCCAAGTTCAGCAAGTGACATCAGATCAACGTGGGTGCTCACAGCGTGAACAGTAAACAAAGTAGCACTGAGTTACGCTGTATACATCATCACAGTTTTTCACAGCTAACTGGCTAGATTGTTGCTAACAGAAGGTGAACATGAGGTGCCACCCCCCACTTATGTAATATCCAAATATTGTCAAATTCAACACATTATGTTATTATCGTGAACACTGTCAAATGTTTATCAGGGCTTTACTCTGAATTTTAATTAAAAATGTAAATTTACATATAAAATGAGCCCATGTGCAGGTGAACATGTAGCTTTTGTTTTAAATTGATATCATTATGATATTAGAAGTCACAATAAAAGATCAGGTAACTATCAGGATATGAACAATTAACGTTATACCACAGAGCTGTTGAACTCTTAAATCTGATTGGTTCGAAGGAGTTGATCATTTCTATTCTAACAACTTACACAGGAACTTGCATGATGGACTAGATACAAAATGTGTTTAATAACTGATATGGTGATGTTTTGTTAATAAGACGTTTATTCAGCATTTATGGAAGGAGTCTCCAGCGTCAGCACTTGTAATGGTCACCACGGTGGAAAACTATGAATAGAAGACTAGGTAGTGAGCACATCTCATCTGGACAATACTACAAAACAATACGGTGGTAATATCCTAAATATTTGTAAGCCATGATACGATTTTATCATGATGTAAGAATTTCAAATCTGCACTTCTAAGTCACTTTGGATAAAAAAAAATTAATAAATGAAAAAAGCGTGATTATCAAGATCAAAGCCTGTCATTTCTCTAAACTCGCCCTTCATAACAGCCCTGGTGTTCAGAGAGGCATCGTCGTATGTGTGTGTGTGTGCTCAGCAGCTGTGCGTTCTCTCTGAGCTTGTGTACGGTTGGCTGTTCCAGCTCGTTTCCATGACACTGGCCTCTCGACAAGCTTTTACAAATTCACAAAAGCAGCGGCATTTCAGCCACCGTTTCAGGCAGATCTGTTTTCAGAGCCTCTTTATGCTTGCGTTTTCAGACAGGTCAGCTGCGCTCCTGTACCGCAATCCTCTCTCTGGGCAAAGTGTCCATTTACATTTATTCATCGGGCAGGTTCTTTTATCTAATGAGACTTACGAGTCAAGTAGAATCCAATCCAGGTGTCGAGATGCATCACTGTCGCCTCTTAAACAAGTGCTATAAGATTGAGTTTCCACCAGCAGAGTAACTGAGATGAATAATCGTGAGAAGTATATGTGATTATTGTTTTAGCCATTGTCCTGTTAGATGAACTCCTAGGCAGACATTTACAGAGAAAGAAAAAAGAAAATCCTAGCTGACAGAGAGAAAAACTAAAGTGCACCACAACTGGTCTTTTTATTACTAATGTGAAAAAATGTTTAAAAAAGAAAATAATCATAGCTAGCATACTAAAAGAAAATATGTATGATGCGTGTGATTTTGAGTTGGAGGTATGGGAAACATTTTTAATTTATATTTACTTCCCAAATGTACAACAAGAAACCAGTGAGGCTAAAATTCGGAGTGAGTGCTACTGACTAATAAGCAGCTCCTTCATTTTTTTCCCTGACCAATGACACCACAGTACCGCCCACTTGCTTTCTGTTCGCTAATAAGTCCTAAGTTCACAAATTCACCTAGATAAAGTGAAGATAAAGTAACTGCTACCAAAAACAAATCTTTCCCATCCTGCGTCCTTTCTGCTTCGGTGAATTGGCTTCTCCAGCAGGTGAATTTTGTTCATGTTTGATCGCTGCTTTAGCTAAGCATGCATAAAAGCGTCACTTTCAGGTGTCTCCCATATCGGTGTAGCAACGGATAAACTGCTTACATGGAGATGAGGGTATTTCAGGTATTTCTGTATTTGAAAGAACAAGATAAAAGATAAACAAAGTGGAAAGCTGAAGGAACGGTGGTTACACTGCTTCATGCTTTGATATTTTGACATTGTGAACCTTTCTTGTCAAAGTTCTGCATGTCCAATCACCGCCCTGGCTCAGCAAAGTGACTCATTGTGTAGTCCTGACAGGAAGTAACAAGCCCTTGGGACAGATCTTGAAAATCTGGCTGATGACCTAGGGCTAGAGAAGCTATTCGGGCATTCTTCAGGACACACTGGAGTTCAGCAGGGGTCAAGAGATATCACAAGGATGCCGAAAGATGTTGGACCACCAGTGTCTCACCAAGAAATAGGATCTGCTTGAAAATGTTAGAAACGGACACTGAAATGTGACACTTGTCGTTAGTCCAGGAAGGGATGCTTATGTCCTTCCCATTTAAATGATCTGCGTCTTCTTTAGGACTCCCGAGTCAAGAAGATGAAAAGTAGGATTGGTTGCTGATTGCATCCAGGGGTTAAAAGAAGAAGTCTAGGTCATTGTGTAGGAGACTGGAGGCATGGTTTACATGGAAAAAAATTCTCACAATGGCTGCCTTTTCATCTTGCTGATATCCTTATCTTAAATGTAGACGCTATTGTGATAAATGTTTCATTATCAACATGCAGTAGAAAACAAACCCTCTGACTCTGACTACAATATTTTGCAGTGAAATAGTTTGGGCTCCCAATCAGAGATCTTTTACAATCACAGTTCAAAAACTGCAGCAGTTAGAGACAATTTTTATTGTTTTTTTACAAATATATTTTTTAATAAGCTTGGCTAGCATTAGCATAAGCAATGTAGCTTGTATATAGTTTATTGTAAATGGAAAAATAAGTAATTGCTGTCCCTTCTTCAAAACTCATCATGGTGACATTTATTTGCAATTTTTTTTTCCAATAAAGACTTTCAAAAGCCTCATCCTTTTAGAAGCATCACATCTTATTTCAATGGTCACCACCAAAACTGCATCAGTAGCATTTTGGTGCTAGAATCCAAAACTTGACTCATAGTTTAAAAAAAAAAAAAAAAAAAAAAAAAAAGCACAGATAAGTTCCACACTAGACCAAAAAAAGTCTTGCGTGAAACAATGAGATTCACAAAAGACTCAATGGTAACTACATCGTTATATAATATAGTATATAAAATGTTTTATATAATTTTTATTGGGTTTTTTCAGACTGACAAAAACTGCTACACACAATCACACACACGCTAGCGAATAACTAGCAAGATTTTATTAGCAGTGATCATCTTAGCGAACAAGTGGATCAAAAAATCCATTAGTCATAAGGATCAGTGTAATAGAGCACTACGACTTTAAATAATGGATGTGCTTTCTATTCCTGTGCTCATGAATGATTATAGGCAGCCAGAAATAACTGACTTGACTAATAACACCTTATATAACATACCACAGCACTATAGAATTCTCGATTCTGACTGGTCAGAAGGATTCACTTTTAGCAGCAGCAGCTTGGACAGTAGTGCAGCTATAAATCACAGGTTTATATTAATGCACTCATTCTAATACGTCATCGTATCTACAGTAACAACGTGTGTATGCGCCACACAATTAAAGTATTACTTAACAAAGAAAAATGTATAGCCATTGTTGGTGAAGCTTTCCCTAAGAAGGTCCATGCCAGTCGTATGTGAGGAATTAAACATTATATAATATATATAGAATAAAATACAGTGACTCCGCATCACCTCAGCGTTGATTAATTTCCTATAACAACACGACACTGAGTGTTTTATTCCTTACATAATAACCAGTAGAGTTATTTTCCTTGTTTTTCTCCGCCATCTTTTCTCAGGGGCGTATTAATTTAGAAATCTTCTTAAATTCAGGAATGAATTGACTTGAGGGAAGAAAGTGATCAGGTTACAGTGCTGTGGTTATAAAGGACAAAAGACACAGTGACAGAACAAACAGCCTTGTAATCGAGTGCTTAGGAAGCATGAGAAGCTGTTGGGAAGCAAGTCATCAAGCAACTTCGCTGGGGTCAATGATAAAAATCCTTTGCTATTGACTACAAAAGGTATATTTTGACAAACATAGCTTAATGCTAGGTGTCCCAGAGCTTTCTACAAAGCACTCCACACATCACCCCACCCCCAAACCCACCCTGTCGATGTATTAAAAAAAAAACATGGGTGTAGCCAACGGCATGCTCTCTGGTGGTCTATTCCCAAGGCAAATGATACATCGTAAACATGGTATATTGTGCACCTAATCCTTTGTTATGACAATCGGCAAACCCACCTGCTCTGCATGCGAAAGAAATAAGACCTCCCACACTGTCAGATGTTTTGAGAGCTCCCAATTACAATCCCGTTCACCTCCACTGGAGGAATTTAATATGTTGTAGAGAAGTACCGAAACAGCATCATGTCTGCTCTCGGGACTACTCGATATGCACTGACGAGAGGTTTACCTATTTACTCAAACCTCTTCTCAGTGCAGAAACTGATTACTGTAAATAATTAAAGAGAAAATGCAGGTGGGACTAGAGGCCATTTTTAAAGATCTCTAGCTACAAAAGTTAAACAATACATAATCTCAACATTTAGAGTGTGGTTTTCTAGGCGACTCACATTAATCTACAGTAGTATTTACATGTAACTGTGTCAGGTTTACGCAAATGCCTCATTTTCATCTGCTGTCCCTGCGCATGTTGATGTGTAAGAAAAAAAGAACTAATAGGACATTAAATCCCCAAAACAGCATTAAAATGACATGGTTACACCACACACAAAACAAAAACTTCCAACTCACGGAAAAAAAGACAAAAATATGATATATAAATCCAGATGATTAAAATTAATTGAAAGAAAAATATTGAAAACTGTAATTATGTCTTCCGTTAGCAGAGAACTATTGTAGCTAGCAATGAGGCTAGTTTTTTTTAACAGATTGCTGCTAAGCAACGTGATGATATGTATATTGAGATAATTTACATCACAATATGCTTTTCTGACAGTCAGTGCTTGTTTCTTACAATGACAAGATGTTGATCGGACATTAAAACTTACTTTTGTACCAATTTTCCCTCGTTTTTCTCATTAAATCATATTTTTGTGCACATTAAAACAAAAACATCATCAAAACCATAACTTTCCCACTTTGTTAGCAAACCTAAACACCCTAATATGATACATCTAGAATACTGTGTCTTCAAGTAACATGATTTTTCTTTTCTTTTTTTTTTTTTTGCAACTATGACCCTGTCCGCCCTGAGAAAATGTCCGAGTGCTTGGGTGATCAAACCTCCCACAGGCTCATTATTCAGACAGCCGTCTGTGCCTGAGCTTTGAAACACGGCTGATAAAAGTGTCTCACATCCTTCCACCTGAAAGTCCCGTCTCTCACACAACACTTCTGTCTTGCTCTTTTCTTCCTGCTCGCTGGGAAACTTCCTGAGGCGTCGCCACAGCATTTCCCACAACAACTGTCTGCAGGTCAGACGTAGTTATTTTCTTACAAACCCTGCTGAATATGACCATTACTATAAAATATAATAATAAGGAATATATTGTAGCTAATGCATCATATATAAAATATGGTCTAGCCATGTGATTTATTCATGATCTTCTACCCTTCAGTTAAAAAGTACATTCAGTGTGGACAAAATTTATTATTTGTTACTCGTTGTCCTTTGAAGGCTACTATTGATATTGCAAAAGAATGTGATATGCAAATGAACTCTCTGACAAATTTAATTTGCTGTAATATATTACAAAGCACACTGTGATTGCAATACACTACACTTGTCCATATAACACAGCACTGCTTTACAGTGGAGCTGTAATGGTACGACAAAAAGAGAGGCTGGTGAGGGAATGGCTCTTTATAACTAATATAATGTAAGTGATAACAGGAATTAATTTATCTCAAGATAAAATCTCATTCCACAACATTATACGACATCATTTGTGGCAATATTACTCAGAAATTTGTCTCATATTGTCTTCTGTTTCTCTGTCTCTTCAGACTTCTCTGAATTACGGTAGCTTAATTCCTTTTTGTATTTGGAAGGGGAGCTAATGTCGCACCATTTCTGCTAACAAATCCTCAAACTGCTTCATTTCACTTTCCCTCTAGCACATGTCACAAATCCAGCACTACGTAATACACATCCCTGTTTAACCAATCAGCCTTTTGCTTTAGGTAAGTAATTGAGGTGTGCACTTCGGCTCCTCTGTGAGCCTCTTCGACAGACATTTATGTGAATTATTTCGCTGAAGCATTTTCATGAAAAATTTCATGAAGCATTTTCAAAAACGTAATAGATTTTTTTTTTATTTCACCTACACTCCCTGGTCTGATTAATAAACAGATAACATGGCTTGATAAGAAGAAAATCAACAATGAATACGGAACATGTAAAGATGATTGGATGGAGAAGTATATTAGCAACTCATCTGTTCACAGTACATGGTGTTAGTTAAAAGTGTTACCATAAAGCACCACTGTGGAAAAAACTCCATAACCACTTCAAACTAATGCTTCTTATTTATTAACGTGCACTAACTGTTAATGGTTAAGCATTAAAAAGTAAGTGCCAGTCTGATTAGTCTTTTTTCAAGATTAGGTCTCTAACGTTTAGGTGGGTTTGATATTTGAATGATTCCGCCCATGTTCATTAAGCACCGCCCACTGATCTTATGCTGCCTTGTGGTGCTTTGTAAGTGGTAATTTGCAAGCTGTAACAACGCTATTTCCCACCTCAGCATGTTGGATGTGTGAAGTGGAAAAAAAACATGGACGCCTCTACGAAAGTGTGCCTTTTGTTTATGCTGTCAGAGCACGTAAAGCTCATAAAAAGCTATTTTAATTGTACGTTTATAGTTACAGGCCTGAGTGTCTATTGGTTCTGTTCTACTATAGTGAACTTCAAACATTTGTATTAGCAAAAAGCCAGCCAGCTAAAGTTAGTGATAACTCTAACGTTGACGATTACCTTCTCAAAACAGAGATTAGTATGGCCAGTGTAATAGATTTAACCAAGTACTGTGTCTGAACATTAACTGATCTAAAGCCAATACTGCTATAACGTCATTTAACCACAGAAAAGGGGGACTTTACGCTGTTCATAGTGTGAGCGGCCATGTTGATTTGACGTCACGCCGTAAACAGCGAAGGAACTGGTAGTTGAAAAGACTATTGAAAAGACTATTCCTTGTAAGTTCTTGAGTCGAAAAGTGCTGTTGAGGGGCAATTTCTGAGGTTTTAACTGCTTATAGGTGGAGAATTACAAGTTGCAACTTTGCCTCAACCAGCTTGGGCTGGTTCATATAGTGTCCATACAATGACTGACAGGAGGCGCATCCAAACACAAACAAACATTCCGGACCGGAAGTCGCCGACTTTATACATTGTTGGTAAGGCCACAGCTTAACTCATTGTGTTTTATCATGTTACATGCTACATATCTTCCGGGTTATTTATACAACTAAGAATAAGAAAAAACGACTACTGCACCTTTAAGTACATGAGGAAACACTGACAAAACATGAAACTTGACATACTGGAAAGGTTAACAACAACAACAACAAAAACAAACAAACAAACAAAAACAACAACAACAACAACAAACAAGTTCACATTTCTAAAGTGAATAAAAACGAGAACGGGGCAAATAAAGAGTTAATCGGAGTGTACTGTACACACTCACCTCTACAGCTGCTTTAATCCTCTTCTCTCTTCACAAGGTGAACAGCGCAGGTAAGTTTGCGTGGAGTTCACACTTCTCCTCTAACGGTGTTCATCTTCCCCCAAAATCTAACTCAGTTTCACTTTCTGCTCGTTTCTTTCCTTCTGAGTGGTGGATGAAAAGATACAGAAGAAATGCAGAATGACACTTTATATCCGCGCTTCTTCCGACTGACTCGCTTGTTGTGCTGAAACCCTCTCTCTCTCTCTCTCTCTCTCTCTACCTCTCTCTCCCTCCCTCCTTCTCTCTCTCTACCTCTCTCTCCCTCCCCCTCTCTCTCTCTCTCTCTACCTCTCTCTCCCTCCCTCCTTCTCTCTCTCTACCTCTCCCTCCCTCCCTCCCTCTCTCTCTCTCTCTCTCTCTCTCTACCTCTCTCTACCTCTCTCTCCCTCCCCCTCTCTCTCTCTACCTCTCTCTCCCTCCCTCCTTCTCTCTCTCTACCTCTCCCTCCCTCCCTCCCTCCCTCCCTCTCTCTCTCTCTCTCTCTCTCTCTCTCTACCTCTCTCTCCCTCCCCCCCTCTCTCTCTACCTCTCCCTCCCTCCCTCTCTCTCTCACTCTCTTTGCTCTGACAAGCTTTATATATATATGTATATATTTATATCTATATATAAAACTACAACGCTGTTTTGAACACCAAACTCGTCTTCTTTGATCCTTGTTGTTGTTTTTTTTAATGACCGAACGACATTAAAACCGGATGGATTGTGTGTTTTTCCCGCAGGAGGGATAAAGGTGCGATTCAGCTCGAAAGCTCTGGCAAATGAGCTATCTGGAAACACGTAGGCGTGGCGTTTGGGGATATGGGCGGGGTGTGTAGCAATATGGGCGTGGCTTATGTCATCTGAAAGACCGCTAAGGGGCGGGGTTGATAACCAGACAGGAGTGAAAGGCTTCAGTGTGATGCCGCAGGTACCATTTTCTCCCAGGAGCTTCAATATTAAATCCTCCATCGACATATTTTCAAACGTGTAGCAATTATTTGTCAGTTAATAAACATCATACAACAGCCCTGTGGAATTCTTGATTCTGACTGATCACAAGATGTGGAGGAATTTTCTATAACAGCAGCTCTAAAAGTAGTTCCGGCTACAAGGCAAATCACAGGTTAATATTAATGAGCTTGTTCTAATGCGTTATCGTTTCTATAGTAACAGCTCGTTCGCACGGACTGGACGGTATGGTGGACGCTTCATAATCTAAGGCTAATAATAAACTAATTTAAAAAATGTGCTGTTATTTAACAAAGAGAAATTGTGGCATGGTGACGTTTCTGTAAGATGTTTATTTAACATTTTGGGAAGGAGTCTCCAGTGTCAGCACTTTGTAACAGTCAGTAAGTTTTCCACCTCGGGACAGAGGACATTGTATGCTTCAGGATATGCTGTTATTGGAAAATAATCAACTTTGGGGTGGTAACAGTGACCCGTTATTGATTTTTTTCCTTTAACAACACACCTCCAAAGTGTTTTATTCCTGACTTAACCGCTAGTAGATCCAAGAGGCCTCAGCGTAGGGTAGCCAGGCCTGTCTGACAAAAAGTAGCCAATATCAAAATTCTGAACATTTCTCTCCTACACTGTATGCTTTACATTGCTTGAGAA
This sequence comes from Pangasianodon hypophthalmus, assembly GCF_027358585.1. NCBI lineage: Eukaryota > Metazoa > Chordata > Actinopteri > Siluriformes > Pangasiidae > Pangasianodon > Pangasianodon hypophthalmus. The sequence goes on along the minus strand of NC_069726.1, from coordinate 3,122,317 downwards.
ATTTACAAACTAACATCATACATCACATATTTATCAATTTCTCATATTTTTCTTTTGTAGTCAAGAGTTTCGTACAGAGGTTCTAGTTTATAGTAAAAAATGTAATCATGAATATAATTAGACTGCAGCCAAAGTAGTGCACTATATATAAAAAGCACCTAATTTGGGACTGAGACACTAACAGCACTTTGGAAAAGTCACTGTAGTGTGTGCAGTTTGAAAAGTATTAATGTTTGGAATCTCAGCATTACAGGCAGACTGATTTCTCTGTCCCGGGTGTGTAATCTATTCTAGGATGGTGGTTAGAGATTAACCCCTGACATGGAAGACCATTAGGCCTCCGTCACTTCGTCCTTCTAATCTCTCACAACCTAAAAGAGCAGCAACATGCAGTCCATCTACAGCTATGGCAGCTGAGAACCTGAGACAATGTCTGAGTGTATATATATGTGTGTGTGTGTAGAATGGTTAGTGGTGGGTCATTTGCAAACAATGGCTCATGTCCTTGACGTGAATAATGGGAGCTGATTCACCTCATTACATTAAGAGTTCAATTAGACTGCACACTCTTGCTAATGTAGGTAGGCAATGCTTCATACCAAAATAGAAACCCTTAGGTGTGTGAGTCAAAGAGTAAAATAATGGCACAGATAACTACAGATCTTATATGCACCACAACTTAGGGAACATTACCAAGGAAACCAGCGCTGTTCAAGAAATGGCAAGGAAATAGAAGCACAGCTTGGAAGCTTCAAGACATGAGAGTCTGAATGGCTCCATACTTCCTATATATAGAGCCACGGCTATCCCAGTGGGTCGTGATGTATATCCAGTGGGTTCCTGAGTGTATTGCTTTTTAAATTCATATTACGGTGGTGGAGGTCACTATAACTAGTGTCAAGGTTGTAATGATAGTTGTAGGCATAATGCAAATTCGAATTCAAATTCAAATTCAAATTCAATTGACTGGTTATTTGAAATGGAAGGGCTTATTTTAAAACTCAATAACTTAAAACACTCATATATTCTGTTAATTTGTTCAGACATTTTACTAAAACCAGGAAGATGATACACAGTGTTTTAAATTCAAATCTGGATGAGTGAAACATTCAGGAATTAAAAGCTCTAATGGCTTGAATAAGTTAATGTAATGGTGAATATTTGCCCTGTTACTCTTAAAATTATGTATGTGCTGTGCTCATAAGGAGGTCCTTCAAAATCCTTTTACTCTGGAAGGGGTCACTAATCACATGCCTGTATATAGGTATGTTGTACACATATACACATAGAGATAACACTTCATTGTATTTCCCTGTGCTGGAATTTATTGTTTATACACTTCCAGCATGGGCACTCTGACCGGTCTGCGGCTATGCAGCCCCATACACAGCACAACTGATCAACATAAAGTTCAAGTGGATTCATGTGTAACAGAATAATAACTAAAAATTTCAACCAGTATGAAAGTAGTTCATCACCTAGCGTGTGGACGTGGACTAAAGGAGAATTGAGTTCAGTTTGCTGTTAACTAGCACCACCTAATGGCCAAACCTGGAACAGCAAGTCATCAACTGAAGCCATAAACTCACAATATAAGCTATAATTGGTATGTTCCAATCAAAATTAATTTATAGATGAACTTTTATATCAGTTCTGCGAGTGTATTGAATAAATAAATTCATTTTGACCGTTAGACATATGAAAAGTCCTCATAAATGCTATCTAATGTCCACTAGAGGTCATACACCGTCAGAATTGTAAATGTGCCTGTTAATTTTGAATATGTGGAACAGAAAGGGATAAAAGTTTAATATCTGCTATGATTCAGTTAATGGTAGCTTAGTGATTGTGGGTTTAAATTCTAGGATTTACCAGACATCTAGGTTTCTGCCTCATTTTAAATGAATTTGAATAAAAACATCTGCTAAATGAATAAATGTGATAAAAAAAATGAATTCATGCTACTTAAAAGAGACTAGAACTGTACGACTGCTTTGTCCAATAATTTTATGCTAGCATAACGTCTTCTGAGCTAGCGACAGGAATTTCTTTTCAGTGAGTCGGTTCAGAGTCGACTCTTTCGACCATCAAACGACTCATTCCCATTTTTTTTCTAAATCGGACAAAGTTTAAGATTATTATTATTATTACTGTTATTAATCTTATTGCTGTTCTTCTTGTGTCTTAAATGGTTTCATGAAATAAAACAATTACTATGCAATTCTACTCAGTCTACAATCAAGTAGAATTATGAAGCCCATATAACACATGCTTTGAGTGTGAATCCAATGCTCAGGCAGGGGATGTGGAAGTCCATCATGTGGTAGATCACACAACTCTTAAGAGAGGGCTGTGTGCAGTCCCACTTCGGAAGTGAGTGTTTAGAGGACAGCAGGATTTACGTTCATTTAGCATCAACAATGACAAATATTTATCGTCTCGAACCAGTGACATGGTAGCATACAGCTGTCACTTGTTGGAACGTTTAAACATATTGTTCATTTATTAACACTTTATTACACACTCCTACCTTGTTCGTCACCTTGTAGGCGTGCACCTACAGGACACACAGTTTTACTTTTTTTCATGTAAAGTGTGTGTGTTTGTAAGTCACAGTGTAAAGCTGTGATTTTAAAAACACAGGTTCTCTATTTTCTTTTTTTCTGGGCCTGTGGTACATTGTCCATATCTTTAGTCTTATTTATGGATATGTAATTCGAGCCTGTGGCTAAGAGGATATAGGATAGAGGATATGATGCAATCTCAGGGTCCGTCCTTTATCCACATGCACATTGTTTCCATGCATTGGCTCACAAATAAGTTCATGCAGGAACACATTTGGAAAGAAGTTATAATAAATGGCACAGTTGCTAGCCTTATGAGGTCCATAGCTTTAAAGGCATTCAACAGAAAATGAATGTGGCATGAATGAACGTAGATCTAAATAAAGAGTAAATGAGTGGGAAATTAATTCAGACTGGATATAATCTACAACAGTCGGGATTTAATAGACTTGGAAGGATATCACATTTGTTTGTATATGATTAGCTCACATATTAAACATTTTAATATACTTTTTTTTTTAAACCAAACAAATGACTAAATAACTGGCATCTATAACTTTGTGCTCATAAAGTATGCCAGGATCTATGAATATGCATGATATGCAAATGGGTGCAAACACCAACATGTTGTCTTGTATTCCTAAATAGTTAGCCGGATAGTTTAACTAGTTTAATTAGTTGACACGAGTGAGATTTCTGAAGATTACCCCAATCTTGAATTGTGATCATGATATTCACAGCAATTCTGAAAATTTCCATGGGCCAGCATTTGAAAATATACCGATCAAAACTGTTCTGTTCATGAGTATCATTAGCTAAGTTAGTTTACTTACCAAAGAGATTCTGTGTCTAGTTCTCTCATTATACTTGTGTGTGTATGTCCCCTTCCAACTTTCAGCTTGTTGTACTTCACCTACATTTTGTTCATTTCACACTGATCCTTTGAGACTATTTGTGTTCTATACAAAACAGGGCTTTGTGAGTGTAATGTGCTGCAGTTTTCATGCGTGATGAAACAGAGTTGTGTGTGAACACTGACCTTTTGTTGCTAGCAAAATACTTTCATGCATTTCATGCTATTTCTTCTCTGAACTATGAAATCAAATTTCTCCCCTCAGGCAATGACAAACAAAAGCTTGCTCCTAACAATGTAATTAAACAAGAAAGTTTGAAGCATGCATAAAAAATGTTAGACGTTTGTTATAAATAAGTAAAATATGGTTAGACCAGGAAGATAGAAGGACATCCTCCCACGATGGAGGGCTGGGGCTGGTCTCGGCCTGCTACAGACGTGGCAGTGTGGAGGGAGGAGGAAGCAAGAGGGAGGAGATAAAGCCTCCAGTTCAGCAGATAAAACACACACATTCCTTAAACTTTGTCATCCGTTAGAACATGCCTAGCAGTATTCATTCATACAAATGATGCTTTTTTAAAAGGATATAGGCTATTATTATTAATACTTATACTGAAGATAAAAGTAATAATAGGATGAACAATGAGCAGGGAATAAAACATAACACAGTGTGATGTTATCGGAAACTAATCCACGAAGAGACAGGTTACTGTTACCATTTTCCAATAACAGCATGTCCTAAAGAGTTTTATTCCTCTTATACTACAGCAATTTGCCACAGCCATTTATTTTAATTGATGATTTGACCCATCTTACTTTTTATCCATTTATATTTACAGTTAGTCCATGAACCAAGTTAGTTTCTGTTATCACTTACAGTATAATGGATATAAATGTAAGGCAGAGTTGGATAAATGTTCTCTCATCAGCCTCTCTTTTATACTCTTTTATTCAGCTAGACATTTTACCAAAAAAATTCACAAAGATACCAGATAAGATTATACCAGCAGACGTCTGCTCATATCTTATAATGATTGTGATCACTTGATCATTTTCTGACTCCAATTTCAGAAAATCTGAAGAGCTTTTCGTTACTGCATGTAAGTGAGATTTATTTAGGCCATGCAACAGCCCCAGTCAGTTTCTCTGCCTGGGAGGAGTGAACTCATTTTCTGCAGTAACTGGAGCTTGGGGGCGGAGGGGTTCTGTGTCTGCCCTCCTGGAGAACGTAATCACAGCTGCTCATTTTAACTCCCCTTTCCAGAAGTTTCCTCGCAGTGCAGGACAGATTTCACACTGTGAAGGCCGACACATAAGAGGAAACGACAGACTCTTCTAAGGTAAGAGAAACTTATGAACTAATGATATAGCAGAGATCATGTAACAGGACAGCAGTGCAATAGTCCTTCCCTAAATGGTCTGAAAATAGTTGCAGCTCGGGCTTTAGAAATTGAAAACGTTCCTACATGTGAAACGAGGGATTAGGGTACTGTTTGAACGCTTCAAAGCAAACCATGTAGGCGGTAAATGTGTATTTAGTGTAAAAACTGCTGTATGTTTTGAATACTTAATGCACATTTGCCCCCACCTTGTGTTTGGTCTTGCAGGATTGTCTTCTGCTTCACTCACTCCCAGAAATAAAAGTACTTTGTCACTGGGGCGGTACCATCAAGGTACATCTTTTGTACATATAGTCTGTATCTTTTACCTTTAAAAATATTAAGTAGACCACTGATGAATCTTTAAAACTCACCCTAAAAGCTTGAGAGTTTGGTTTTTGTTCCTAAGAATGTTGGGTACAATACATTTTAGCACTCTTATTGACTTTTCATTTCAATGGCAGTTGAACTTCAGTTCTTTGCCTGGCTTTAATCTGTATTTTGGTGGAAGTTTATAGAAAGCTAGAAGTGGGATGTGTTTCCGTTATCTCTAAATCCTCAAATCCAGTCTAAACTTCCTGTGATTGGAGCACACTTATCCTGCACAAAACCATGAACAATCCTTTTCAGATCTGTGGATAAATGTATCTTATATGGACATCCTGCATCTTGATATTGTAGTCTTACTGTCACAAATCCCTGTCTTTTAATCCTTTTGATGAAGGGATGAAGGAGTAAAAAAATGTGTGCACAAATAGCTTCCTCAGCAATCACAGCAATCTATTTAGCTATGCTTTCATCACTGGTGTGTGTGAAAAAGGGTCTGTTAGATAAAAGATAAAAAAAAAAAAAGTGGTACATCTGCTCCTGTTTTGTCTGGAGTTACAGGCGCTGACGTGGCAGCTGTGTAAGTATCCTCACTTGATGTCAGCTCAGGCTCTCTGGATGCAGCGCAGCAAGCCTGTAATTACACGACTATGGGTATTTTAAATCAAGCTCTGCTCAGCTCAGGCCTTGGTGGTCAACTGTTAAAGCTACAGTAACCAAGCAAAACCTAACCACTCTAAGGCCTTAATAGCGACCCTTTAAATAAAGTGGTCCAAAAGAATAGCAAGATTAGAATTTTTTAGAAATAGCAAAAACTGTTTTTTTGTGGCATTTCATTGGACATCTTAAGGAGAGCCTCTCTTTGAAGATAGATCAGAAGATATGAAGATCCTTTGGCTCTTCTTGGTGCTTTTTGATAAGTGGTTAAACTAGTCAATCATTTTGTGCCATATAATAAGCAAAATATGAAACCATCACTTCTTTGAGAATGTGTGAGGGAAATAGAAAATCATAACTATTTAAGAATCTGGGGAAAAAGGAATGAAGAAAGAGAATTTTGTTTCAGAAACTTCAAATGCAACCCATGTTTCATGCCACTGGTTTACTTATGACTCTCCTGTAAGTGTTTTATAAAGACAAAACACATACATTCACATATTACATATAGTACATAATAATCATATATGGGAAATTATTTCTGACTACTTAAGCTTAATTGCTAGTGACGCAATGTCTCTATTAGCCTGTATTAGTCTGTCCTGTTGCTACTTAACACTGCATACTGTGCTAGGAGCCATTAGAATATTCTTCTTTTTTTTTTAATCTGTGAGGCGACAGAAAACTGCAGCTGTATATGGACAGCAAGCCTCAAATCATTTAGCTATAAAGCCAAATGTAAAGCAGATTGTAAGCAATTTGTTTTAACAAGGCACAAATGAAGTAGACTACAACATGAACCATAAATAAGCCATACTCAGGCCACCCCTAAAGGTGATTCCTCCTTTAAAGACCTCTAAAAACACTCGATTTAGAGGGGTCAGACTATATTTGTTGTGTTCAAAGTCATCAATCCAAGTCCACTTGGATTGCTAAAACAGACCAAGTTTGGAAAACACTCTTAGGCATGCACTGAAACTCGGTTAGGTAATGAATAACTTGAGGAATTCTTGGGCCATAGACTTTCTGAAGGTAATGTTTAAAATAAAGTTTGTGCAGATTTTACAGTATATCTGGTCTGTTTCTCCCAGGGGAACACAATCACATCTTGAGAACCATGTGGGTGAAAATCCTTGTGGGCCTGTGCCTGTTGGCCAGCGTCGGAGCAGACAAGAAGCTCAGCAGCCATGCCACAATCCTGGCAGACAACACCGCCAACCTGGCCTTTAACCTGTACCAGAACATGGCCAAGGAGAAAGATGTGGAGAATATCTTGATTTCCCCTGTGGTGGTGGCTTCCTCGCTGGGTCTGGTGGCTCTAGGTGGAAAGGCCTCCACAGCTTCGCAGGTGAATACTGTCCTCGGTGGGAAAAAAGTAAAGGCTGAGAATCTCCACTCGGGCCTGGCTGAGCTTCTGAGCGAGGTTAGCAACCCTAAGGAACGCAATGTCACCTGGAAGATTAACAACCGGCTGTACGGCCCCAGTTCAGTCAGCTTTTCTGAGGACTTTGTGAAGAACAGCAAGAAGCACTACAACTACGAGCACGCCAAGATCAACTTCCGTGACAAGAAGAGTGCTGTCAACGCCATCAATGAATGGGCTTCCAAGTCTACTGATGGCAAGCTGCCTGAGGTCACCAAAGATGTTGAGAAGACGGATGGCGCCATGATCATCAATGCTATGTTCTACAAACGTAAGTATTTGTTTCCATTGTATTTAACAAAAGTCAATGCAAAATTCAACTAATTGTTATCTCGTACAATCCCAATAGCTCACTGGGATGAACAGTTCCATCACCAGATGGTTGACAACCGTGGCTTCCTCGTCCATCGTTCATACACAGTGTCAGTACCCATGATGCACCGCACAGGTAAACATACAAGCCACAACGATATACCTGCTAATACACATGAATGCATACACAATGAAACAACTCATTTAACTTGGCCTTTCTCTATAAGGTATCTACGGCTTTTATGATGACACTGCCAACAGCTTCTTCGTCCTGGAGATGCCGCTGGCTCATAAGAAATCATCTGTAATCTTCATCATGCCTTACCATGTGGAGTCTCTGGAGAGGCTGGAGAAAATGCTGACGCGTAAACAGCTGGACATCTGGCAGTCTAAGATGGAGCAGAAAGCCGTGGCAGTCTCTTTACCGAAGGTCAGCATGGAGGTCAGCCACAATCTACAGGTAAGAATGTGCTCAACAGCTGCAACCACCATCACACCTGCTCCAGCAGTGAGGGTTCTTTGGCTGTCCTTCTGGGGGAACCCATAAGGGTTCTGTGTATAATCCTAAGAGAGAGGATTTCCCTTTCATCAATGAAAGCTTATGAAATAAATACTTACTCTTACATAGAAGAACTTCCAGTCTTGAGGGTTCTTTGGTTGTCATTCCTGGGGAACCCTTAAATCTTCTATGTATAACCCTCCATCAGAGAGTTTCCCTTTCTTCAGTGAAAGCTTACAAAATAACTACTTTACAAAAAAAATCAGGTATCTTCAGTTATATTTGGTTAATTCAGGTATTCGGTTGTCCCTCTGATGAACCTGTAAAGGTTCTATATATAACCCTATGAGGACTTCCCTTTTGTAGAGGATTTCAGATAGAACACCTTTAGGATGCTGAAATCACTTAATGATCCAAAGAACCTTTGAAGAAACCCTTCTTCTATGAGTGTAGGTTCTTTAGTAAACCATGTTGTTTATATTGAAATAAAGATTTTGAATCTTTTTTTTTTTTTTTTACAATTACAATCTTTTGCAGAAATATCTTGGAGAACTTGGTGTAACTGAGGCCGTGGATAAAACCAAGGCTGATTTATCCAACATCTCAGGAAAGAAAGACCTTTACCTGGCCAACGTCTTCCATGCCTCCGCCTTTGAGTGGGACACAGCTGGCAACCCTCCTGACACCAGCATCTTCGGCACCGACAAGGTGAAGAACCCCAAACTGTTCTACGCGGACCATCCATTCATCTTCCTGGTGAAAGATAAGAACACAAGCTCCATCCTCTTCATCGGCAGGCTGGTCCGGCCCAAAGGCGACAAGATGAGAGACGAGTTATAACTGACTTCAGTGCAAGTTTCAACTGAATTATATGGATAGCCTGTGCGCATGTGAGTGTGCTTGTGTGTATGAGTGTTGAGAGAGAAAGAGAGTGTGTGTGTGGCATTAACTTGAAACTTAAACAGCAGAGGACTGTTACCTCATTCCAGAAGACCATCTGTGGACCATCACCTGTGTGTTTGAGGCATGTTCTGTCCCAAACACACACACCGTGTTAGACACGAAACAGTGTGTACTCAGCCAAACCAATCCAACTCAGCTGAAAGTGTGCATTAAAGTTTTTTTTTAATGTTTAAATGTTTCCATTCAAACTTTTACAAAGTCTAAGGAAATAGGTGAAGAAAATGCAAATTTCCACTAAATACTTTTGTGAATATTCTGAAGACAAGTGTGACAAGATGATGTCATCAAAACAGTTCTGATGCTGTTCCAATATTGTTTAACCGCCCTTGTTGTCTTCTCCTTAAGTCTGTATCACTTGCAGCTTACACAAACTCAAAAACAGTGTAGTTAAAGTGAATTTTTGGCAATCTGTATGTTTTTTTTTTTCACATTATGTGCAAATTGTCCTACTGATTAGCTAGCTAGCATATTACCTACTTTTTACATTTTTTTCAGAGAGCTAGCACGCTCATTGCCTAGCTTGCTAGCTAACTAGCAGAATATATATCTGTTACTGTTCTGCTTTCCATTCATAAACAGCTTCATCCAAAATATTTGCTCTTTTGCAAAGGATATTGCATCAGACTGCAATGCCTTTTGGGTAAGTTTTGCTTACCCGTGGGTCTCCCTCGGGTATTCAAGGGCTAGCAAACTTCTCTTGACCTAATAAAGAAGTGGAGCAGCTCTCAAAATGGCAAAGGGGATTCCCTCAAGGGGAAGTCGAGAAGGGTGTGCTAAAAACAATATTGTAACAGGCACTCACTATGTCATCTGTTTTATTGCCTTTTCCTGCATTTGCTCTTTCTCTGTCTTTATTTATATGACTTTTACGTGATTGTCAAAGCGAGAAGGCTTATTTTTCTTCAGGTTAAAGAGTGTCAAAAGCAGGCAAAGTGATCCCATGCTAATATTAAGTATGATCTCCGAGGTACATCCTTTAACAGCATTCTCTCAGGGTTTTAGCTTTTCTTGTACATGCCTGAATGGCCTCGCTGACTGACACTATATGAAAGATGATCTGGGTTTGTGAAATAGCTCTCAGTATCTGAAGGAATTTACAAACATTTCACAAAGTGCACACAGAGTACATTCCTGTAGACCCTCAGATACACCCCCGTGTCTGGCCTGGTTGCAGTCCGCACTGAAAATGCTCCTCTGCACTAGAAAACCTGTGATTTACTGAATTTGTTGATCGGCCTAGCTATGAAATTGTTTTCAGATAAATTGTGTGTTCCAATTTTTTTTTCCAATAAAATCTGCACCACAGAATTGCTTTTATTGATTATTGATTTATATCTACAAGAGCTGGTGTGAAGCCAGTTAGCTGATGCATCACACAAATATGAACATCTGAATTTGCATAATGAAATATCACCGTTAAATTTAACTTTTTCGTAACACAGCATTAAAAAAAATTATTTCAACATCTACAAAACAAAAGCAAAATATTAACTTTTGACTAAGAACATTAAGAAGGTCTGGAGAAATTCTGAGAAATCTCTGAAAAATGTGTCCTGTCCCTGATTATTATAATGTTAACCTAACCTAAACCATAATTAGTAACACTTGTTATATTCTATTAAAAGCTACTCTGTGCCAAACACATTCTTATAAGCATAAAATATCATTAATAAAACACACAAGCATTAACTGCATTAGTTAAGTTACTGACAAAATAGGAGGCTAAAATTAAGTTCCCAAAAGGATGCTGACATCATTTCCTGCTATGCATCCTCATGTTAACCATAACAGAAAACCTGAAACAATAGACATGCAGGAAAAAAATCATATAAAGTATATTTCAATCTGGGAAACTACTTAGACCTATAAATGGTGGTACAGTAAGAAGCATATAAAAGAAACACAGCTAAAGACATACAAATACTGTTGTGTCATATCCTCTATATCGATCATCTATAACTTTAATATGGCTTAATAGGTGATTTATGGTATAGAGTGTGCAAACTGTGTGATAATAATGCATTAATTTGTTCATCTATAATTTTTTTAAAAAAGGGAATAGCATAGTATCCCCTGTATGTTAGGGTTCTCTGGAGTTAGATAAATCACTTAAATCACCAAAACTGATTTTAGATTTCAAGCCATTTGATGTATATATGAGCTAATGGTGGATATTACCACTTACATTACAGATTCGATTCATTTGTTCAAGTGAATCGGATCCTTGCGAATCATCAAGGATCCTTGCGAATCCGAATCGTTTGATTTAGATTTAAAGTAAAATAATCAAAGTGAAAGAAGGAACTTTGGAGAAGAAATACCAAAAGAAGGAACTTTGGAGAAGAAATACCTTCGATTTATTCATGCTTGAGAATCGATTTGCCTGAGTGACTCCCTTGAAGGAGTCGACTCCTTCGCGAATCAAGCTTCAATCGTTAACCGGATGAGTGTAGTTATGAACAGAGGTCTGGTGCCACCTAGTGGGCATGATCTTAAACAACAACTCCTATACAGCTGTACAATACAATACAGCTGTTTTTCAGTCAAACCTGAAATTAACTATAGATTTGGTGCTATTTAATGGTAAATAATATTTAAAACGTGCAATTTACACAACATCTAATCAATACAAGGCATGAACTATAATTTAAGAGTTAAGAGTTTGCTTCATTCATTTATTCATTAATTAAGGCCTATTGTTTTATTACTATGTATTCACATGTGTGTGTAGCATTAGTCACACACTTACAACAGGAGTTATCAAACTCTTCACAACTAGGAGTCCATTTCAGTGGAAAAAAACTATTCTCTGAGATTTTCATAGCCAGAGCTGGACTTTCTGCCTAAAAAGAGTTTCCATTTAAACTGATTTAGATTTGGAGTGAATGTAAGAGAAGGCAATTTTAGTAATCCTTAAAATACATAAATGTATTAGTTATTTCTTGACATATAGCTAATCACAATCCTAAACTATAATAATTTCATTATAATCATTATAATCAATATGCTTTTTAATAATTGTATTTCTTAATTTTGTATAAGAGAACCATGCTAATAGTGAATGTAGTTTGCTTCACTTTTATTTCCAATTTTATTTGTTAACCTGTGAAGGTTTAAGGTTTAATTGTTGTCTTTCTAAGTTGTGATCTGCCAAGATTTTACTTTTGTTTGTTTGTTTTTGGAATATTGTGTCCAAACGTTTGTCCAAAGAGTCCAAAAGTTTGGTTTCTGTCTTAAATAAAAGTTATATGTACTTCTATTTTACAGTTTATCTACAAACCAGAATTCCAACAAGCTCAAATGTTTGCATCTCAGTTGAGGTCGTTAGTTAATTGAATTTAATGTCATCAACTGTCTAACAACTTTAAAGAGTCAACATGATTAAGTCTTAATTAACTCATGAAAAATCCAAATAAACTCTCAGTTTGCTGGATGAGACAGTCACCCTAATTAGAAAATAGTGATCTTTCAAAGATTTAAAGATTAAACAAGATAAAAAGATATCAGTGTTTAGGGAAATCATTTACCAACAGTAGAAAATATCATTCAGAAAAGAAAGAAACAGATGCAAAGAGACCACCAAAGAGTGAAGAAAAAGCATTTTATTTATGTGATCACATAAATAAAATGCTTTGTTGATTTCATCATTTTAAAGTGAGAGTATGCAAACTCCAGCACTCGGCTGTATGAAAATCCAAACCCACAAAGCTACTGCTCTGACAATTTAATTTGCATGTAATCCTGTTGTTTCTTGGCATCTCCAATGAGGCACAGGAAACTGTCATTGCTGTGTGATTAGCAAAATGCTGTCTCCGTGCTTTCATTTACACTCTGGTGTCAAAGAGAGGCGTTAAATTGAACAGATGGGCCGACCCACTTTCAGTCACGCTGTGTTCTCAAGTATTTAAGGGCCATTAAAAGCAATCGCCTGTTTCATTGCAGGACAATGGCCATCCTCCTGGGAGGAACAGTTGCTGCACTTCTTGTTCTCCTTTTCACCAGAGTGAAGACGTGCCATCCCACGTGCCGGTGTGAGGAGCAAAGTTTCGGACTGTTCAACAGCTTCAGCCTGACCAAAGTGGACTGCAGTGGACTGGGACCAAACACAATTCCGGTTTCAATCCCTTTAGAAACTTCTTCGCTGGATCTTTCCTCCAATGGCATCCATTCTATCGAGGGCGCTGTCCTCTCTGGACCGGGATACACCACCTTGTCTAGTCTCAACTTGAGCAACAACCTTATCTCTGTCATGAATGGAAGTGTTTTCTCCAAACTGCACTATCTGGAGACGCTAGATCTGAGCTGGAACTCCATCCAGAAACTTGTTGAAGGTTTTTCAGGCCTTCCCCTTGCTGAAGTAGATCTGAGCCACAACTCGATTCATGAAATCAACCTGAATATGTTTCAAGTTCAGGACCATGGAAGGCCTCTCAGTGTGGATCTCTCTTATAACTTGTTAATGACAGTTATCAGGAGTAAACTTTCACAACCTCTCAACATACAGAGCCTTAATTTAGCAGGAAATGAGCTCACTTCTGTGCCAAGCCTGCAGGACATCTCTTTACGGTTCCTCACCCTGGATGAAAACCCCATATCGGTCATTGATGAACAGAGTTTTGCTGGATTGAAATATCTCATCCACCTTTCTCTAAGCTCAATGCCTGAGTTACACACCATCAAACCTCAAAGTTTACAAGATCTCCAAAACCTCCAAGTGCTTGATCTTTCAAATAACAATAAACTTAAGACATTGAGTGCAGAGGCTTTTCGTGGCCTTACATCACTGCAGGAGCTCAATTTGTCGAAATGCTGGGTCACGTCTTTGCCAGCCAACATCCTCCAGCTCCTCCCGAGCATTAAGAGCATTGCTTTGGGGGAGGGAATAAACTGTTGGAGGATCCAGAAGCAGGAACAATTTCACAGACACATCACGCGGAGTAAAGCTAATGCAGCTCTGATCTGCGATGTGGCTGGTGTCATTTTGTGAGATGCAAAAGAACAAATAAGACTTTTCGATAAAAGAAATAGTTTGTACCTTAGCTATATTGTGAATGAGTTACTAGATTCAGCGTACTCTTTAAAATATTCCTATACTCCTGTGTTTGACTAAAGCTCATAACTAAGGACCGGGATCCTACAGGACCCACCAAAAAGTCACAGTAGCAGACGTTTGCTTCTTTTTCCTGAAGATTGCTGGACAAAGAAAGGCCATGTTCATTAACATGAGAGCATATATGGTGCTCATGCGACACATTTACTGCTTTCATTTATTCATCTTCAGTAACTGCTTTATCCTGGTCAGAGTCATGGTGGTTTAAATGAGAAAGTGAACAATTTGAATGTAATTGAGAGAGGCTGCTATATAGCTGTTTATAGCTGCTATAACGTAAGTGATAACATAGGAACTGGTTTCACTGATGTTCCATATCGCTAAATGTAACTCTTAACAAAGAAAATTATGTGTTGTGCATGAACAAATTACAAATTGTAATCACTGGCAAACTGCTGTATGTGGTGTTATAGGAAAATAATCAACGTTAGGGTCCTAACATTAATGATGCATCATGTCAGTGCTTTAACCTTCTACAGCAACATGTAATATTCATGAGTCTTGTTGATGGATTTATTGTCATATTACCTTATACATAAAAGATTTGGCTCTTTTTTTTAACAAGTCAGACAAAGGCTCTTCTGTACGCAGAAACAAGGTCTTTTTTATTGTTGGCTGTGTGTGTGTTTTTCATGTAAGGCCCATTATTACTGCCTGGGTAGAGGAATTATCACATGAATCAACCTGCATATTTAACCCAAGGCCTTTAGAAAAGCGGCATCCACCTAATTCAAGAACAGCTCATACTGCTTTCTAGTATGTGTGTATCATTTTAATTACATTACACAGGTATATTTTGTTTCATTTTGTATTTTCAGATGTCAGTAGCCTACCAGAGAAAGGATTATAATACCCTTGAAATAAAGTGCAATACACTTAACACATCCAAATGCGTACATGTTTTTTCTCACTAGTGATCATGTTATGAATTCTTGCTTTGCAGAGTTCACTCAAGGCATTTATGTACGTCTTGAGATAAAAGATAAGTTCATAGTCAAAGTAGATCCTCGTTCTACCACAAGATACGGGATGTTTAAGATCTTGCATAGTTGGCCCCACAACCTGCCTGTCGTCAGAAGGAATACACATAATCCTTCTTACTGAGATCTTCAAGATACATCTCATTCCTTTGTTTGCTTTCTTTTCGCTTCTTTTTCTTTTTTGTTTCTTTTCCTTTCAGGGACCTGCATTGCATGTAAAATGAGGAAAATGTGATTTCTTCTTCATCTTCAGTAACCAGTTTATCTTGATCAGGGTGGCGGTGGATCAGGAGCCTATTCTGGGAAGGCTGGGTGTGAGGCGGGAACAGGCGATAGATGAGATGCCAGCCCATTAGTGTGCACCATGCACACACACATTCACTCATACCTAGGGGCAATTTAGAGCTGTCGATCCATCTACTGTTATGTTTTTGGTGTGTGGGAGGAAACCAGAGAACCCTGAGGAAACCCACACGTACAGGAACCAGAGCTCAGGATCAACCCTGGGACCCTGGAGCTGTGAGCTGCCAAAGCTCCCTGCTGTAAACTTATATTTCAGTCATTTTAAAGAACTTAAACATAATATATTTTACCATATTTTACTTGTGTTTATATTTTGTAAAACGACCAGCTGCAGTGTTATGACGCCTGGTCAAAGTGTACGGCTTTCTGATTGGCTACTCTCCCGAGTCCGTTAGTACACGCCCCGCCCCTTTGCAAGCGGAAGCCCCGCCCTCTTTCCCATCATGGCTCCTGCGGCGGACAGGCAGGGTTACTGGGGCACTCCGACCTCAACGTTGGACTGGTGCGAGGAGAATTATGTCGTCTCATTTTATATCGCGGAATTCTGTAAGTACAACACGAACTATCCGCTGTCTGTGTGTTTTTTTTTGTAGTCGCGAGTGCTAAATTATGTTAGCTAGCTAGTTAACGTTAGCAAGAGAGAGGGAGGAGGTCGGCTGGAACAGGAGCCTGGGACAGCCCTGACAACTCACCGCTAGCACACAAACTTCAACCGTAAACAAACACTCAGGCCACAAAACGTTCATTTTGATTATAAGAACGTGACACGGTGTACAAATGACCTGCGATATCACTGAGGAAGAAGACTGTCGGAGTCTAACTCGAGACGGTTCCACCTAAAACGTTAGATTATTGGATGAATCTCAAAAACAGTCTTCTTGTAAATCTAGGGCACTAGGTAGGGCACATAAACCATTATTTCCTACTCAGTGTAGTGTACTTGTATAGCGAGTGGAGAGCCATTTGGGATCACTGTTCAGAACATGTCTTTTTAAACTATAAAAATAGAATAATATACATATTTTTAAAAAGTTTAATTTAATTAGAGAATTAATCAATTAATGATTAATTATCATTAAATTGATTAATTGTCATTAAGTGCCCCTGAAATCAAAATTAGTTTTTCACAGCTTTTTCTTTGTTCCTTAGTGTTATGGACATAAATATGATAATGTATCTAGGAAAAATACTTTAAAAGATATTCCCATTTTAATTTTATAGTTCATCACTTCAGGGATTTCTATTAACATATTTTGATGACTCATCCTGTACTAGTCTTGTGTTTGTCCATTTAAATGCTCTGTAGATTGTATATGTCCCGCCCCTGTGGGCGTGTCTCGCTCTAAGGTAGCAGCAACTCATGGGTGGGTTTTTTTTGGCTCTGTGTCTTCCTGCACATTATTTCCATTTCCAGCGTCCCTTGTTTGGACTTCATTGATTTGGAAGAAGAAGGAATTTGTGCAAGTCGGTGGTTAGGTGACAGGAGCTTTAGCGGAGGAGTGTTTTAACAGCTCTTGGCTGTTCAGTGCCAGAATGTGGCACTCTACAATTGATCAATGACGCAATAATCGTCTAGGATATCGTGGGCAGGTCGATGAGGGCAGCCGAGAGAAATCCTCCACAGCTAAAAAAAAAAAAAAAAAAGCTCTGGTTAATGGAGGTGGGCAGGTCGGGTGTTGGGGTGTGGGTGATGTATCTCAAACGCTATTGGTTGTTATGTAAATCAGTCACTCTAACACGCAGTCACTCTGACTTATTATATTAAACGGAAATACATCAACATACGGAATCAAATCATGGCTCTCAAGCCATTTCATAATCTTCCATTAGTTTCTTAGGTAATGTTAGTTTGACTTTTTATCTGTAAAATCTTTTGCCTTTTTTAATAACACTGAGTCAAGGGGTCTGTGTGAGTGGCTTAGTTTTGACTTAAACAAGTGGCTGGAATGTGCACTGCTCGGTAAAACTGTCTATGTAGAGCAGGACGGGGACAAAAGACGTGCAGTGGCACTCTGCATTGCTTTGCATGAGCTGGCTCTCGGTATGCTTTCATTTTCAAAAGGCACAATAACCGACTAGTGCGTCAGTGTTTCATGGCAATACTGTGAAAGAGCAACTGTAAACATTAGAAAACGCACTGCTTGAATTTCTGTTGTTATATTACCAAGTGCTTTATGTATATATGGGGGATTTTGGTTTACATCCACATGTCCACTCAGGGATGGACAAATCATAAACAATAAATAATTAGACCACCAGGGAAATCAAAGCCTCCCAGTCCCATGTTACACTTTCCAAGAAGCCTAATTAACTCATCTAAAAAGCACCAATGAACATAATGTGCTCAAAGGTATGACACGCTGATTGTGTACATCAATAGAGATTTTAGAAAATAAACGAGTACTTGAACAATGGTGCATTAAAATCACTGTCACTGTTCTTATAGGTTTTTTTTTTCTCCTTACAGGGAACACAGTCAGTAACCTGATAATGATCCTTCCTCCCATTTATGGGGCGTTACAAACGTTTAAAAACGGACTTGAGGTCCGCTACATGTTGTCCTTTTTAGGACTTGCGGGTAAGCATGAACAAATCAGTACAGCTGTTAAGGAAATTATAGTCTTTATAAGTCTTTATAAGTGCTTACACCACACCACATAAAAGCTGCTGATTTCTCGAGATTGGGATGAATTTTCTATAATAAACAGCTTTGACAGTGGTGCAGCCGCAAACCACAGATTTATATTAATGCACTGAGTCTAATACGTTATCATTTCCATAGTAACAACTCATTCACATGGTGGACGCTCTATATATTCTAAGTCCAATAATAATAATAAACGGATAAAAAATGCTTTGTTATTTCTCAAAGATCATTGATGTGTTGAAGATTTCTGTAAAGAGATGTTTATTTAACATTTGTGGAAGGAGTCTCCACTGTCAGCACTTTGTAACAGTCAGTTTTCCAACATGGGAAAGAAAGGAGTTTAAGCATCACTGCGTTTATTTTCTTTATAACTTCAAGCGAGAGGCTTGTCAGCTAAGGACTGTTTTAAGTGATTACAGGAACTGACATGCTTCGGAGCACTAAATGTAACTATAAACAGATAAATAAAGGATGTGTCGTTCTTTAATTAGTAATCATCGCCAGATAGCTGTGGTATAAGAGGATGGAACATTTCAAGACGTGCTGTTATTGGAAGATAATCCAATTCCAACAGCAACATACCACCTTGTCATTTATTATTTTCCTATAACAGCATGTGCATCTTGCATATTCTTCTCGCTTTATTACTAACAGGTTACAGAAAGCGAGTGGACTCCATCCCTGTGTTTCAGCACTGTTTATCGACATGCCCTCTCCGTATCACGTACGCCACACAGGCGTTCACTTGCAGAACAACGCAAGGCGGGTTCACACACACTTGAGCTGGAAGCCAGAACAATGTAGTCAATGTGGTTATCTTGGCAATTTATACGCTCTGTTTGTTTTGAACTGTGGAGCTACCTTTCGCCTAGTGCATAATTTGTGCTCCAGATCCCCGAGGGCGTGTTTAAATACGGTGCAGGAATGTGAGGATAATATGCATGTGTGTTAAGGAATATAGCATGAGCATATTTTCTTTGCTGTTATTGATCCAGCTGTTGGCGTTGGTTCTTGGTGCTTCCACATGACACTACAGTATGAAATGCAGGTGAGATGAGCTTTTTCCTCAATCAGTATTTAAGTGCATCATCTTTTCCACCATGTAAGCAATATATATCACTGATGCTTTTCGCTCTACAGAGAGCCGTAACAATTATTTAGTGACTCTTCACATGCTTCTCTTCATCATGTTTTATCTTTCCAGTTGCTAGATGAGCTGCCGATGATCTACAGCTGCTGTGTCTTCGTTTACTGTTTGTAAGTCAATCTCGTGCTCGTGGATTCTTATATTTTTTCACATTACGCATGAATACTGCAGGTTAGTGTAATATAGAGTTACTCTGATTTGTAAAATCAACAATGTACATTAAGTGTTATGTTATTTTTTATATTCTATATTTACTTTGTCATTTATATATTTTATTTTTTATTCATATTTATGTATATATTTTAAAAATATTTTATTTATATATTTACATTTTGATAATTTATCTAAGCTTGCAATAATATTAGAAAAAAAAATGTAAATGTGTGTGACCAAGTTTTACTAAATCCACTTGACCAGCTAGTTCACTCAATCTCACTAGCAAGCTTTTAATAATAGTTATATAAGGAATAGAAATAAAGAATAATCTTTTTTTTTTCCTCAAATAAGACAGTATAAAAATGAGAATCTCTCTTCTGTAGTGTGTGTGGAAGTAAACTAAAAGTCCCACTTAGACTTGGAAGTGGATTGCACCATCAGCCATTAATAATATTAAAAATACTTAATGCAAATTGACCTTTTTTGCATTTTACAGATATGAATGCTTCAAGCAAGAAAATGCCGTTAACTATTTGCAAATTGCACTCCTCCTCTTCTTCAGTATTATAGTCAGTGTGGTAAGGCCCCTCTTATCTTTTAGTTTTGTATATACATGTGTATGTATGGATGGATGTAAAAACTATATATAATTTATAGATTATAATCTCATCCATCTTCGTGCTGTTTCACATGTAGGTGTATTTGCAGTGGAAGGAGCCGGTATTTCATCAGGTAAGCCATGAATCGGTTAACATGCTATTCATACTGAATGTTTTTTTTTTTGCCCTCTAAATTGAGTGGTGTAGCATAATATATTTTGTGCACTCTATTTAAGCTAAAGCTAAACAAAAATGTGCTCGAGTTCCCTCGGTGGTAGCATAACGCTAAAAAATCTCATAGCAGCCCTAAAAATGGACAACTTCCATTGCGTCAGTGTCAGTGTGAACGTGATGCTAACATTCCTACTACGCATTACAACAAGCTCTTAAACATGCTCAAGGACAAAAGTGTTGCACCCAAACAAAAGAAAAAGCGGACAGACTTGATGACATTGCAGAGCCGGTTATGTCTGAGGGCACGTGGCCAATGCTCGCTCTGATATGAAAGGCTGACATCTGAGCATGTAGGAGCTTAATCATGTTGTGAGCTTGCGTTTGTTTAGTCCTGGGTGCCTGGGAGAGCGTGAACAATCCACACACACACTTTCCTGGGTGCCACGTAGACAGTGCCGTGTCTACAATTAATACAATACCAGTTGACCTTTCTATTCTTTTCTCTAGGTCATGTATGCTGTGCTGGTGGCTTTCTTAGTGTTTCGGTCTGTTTTCATAGTCACATGGTGAGTATATGTTTTTGTGATGCTTCTTATTAACTATTATTAACCCCTTAAAAGCCGAGGAATCGTCAACAAGTCTTTCTTCCTGCTCCAGGGTGTATCCGTGGCTGCGTGCGCTGTGCTACACGTCGTTATCCATCTTCCTGTTGGGATTTGTTTTATGGAACATTGATAATATAGTCTGTGACTCTTTAAGGTAATTAATTATAGAATTATAGATTCTTGCACCTGTATTTATGTATTAACGTGCTTTAAATAACGGACACTGCATTTGTGATATTCTTTCAGAGCCACGCGACAGAGGCTGCCTCCTGTAGTCGGAGCAGTGACGCAGCTCCATGCATGGTGGCACATCCTGACAGGACTCGGCTCCTACCTGCACATACTCCTCAGGTACTCCTCAGGGCTCATTTCATCCCAGTGAAGTATGACTCCATTTTGCTTGCTTGGAACGTTCATAATTTTATTCTTTGTTTGATGATGCAGCCTCCAGATTCGGACAACCTACCTCAAGTACAGACCGAAAGTAAAGGTGAGTACTGCTTCAGTGATTTCATTACCTACTGAAGGAGTGGGATATCCATATGGTGTCCATGTTGAAGGACGTCATTCCTGCTGACTGTACTGCTCGTGTCCTGTGGCTCCAGACTGGAATGTCAGTGTGTTTGCACACTGAATCCACAGCTTCTCTAACTGAAGAGAACAGGTGGTCATTCAGTGTGCTCCGTGTCATGCACTGGATTGGACATTAGTCACACTGCTGTTTTTGTACTTATGCATCCTCCTGTGCTTGCTAGTTATGTATGTATCTCTGTTTGCTGTTTTTTTCTGTCTAATTACTTGATTCTCTGTACATCTACCTGTCTGTCTAGTTAACTGATTGTCTATATGTCTGTCTGTCTCTCCATGTCTGTCTGCATAACTGAACTTTTTTGACCATTTGTCTGTCTGTCTGTCTACATCTTCATTTAAGTTATTAACTCTCTGTCTCTGTCTACTTAACTGATTGTTTTGACTTTTTGTCTGTCTCTCTGTCTCTTCTTTTAACTGATTGTCCGTCTATCTGTCTGTCTGCATAACTGAATATTTTGACCATTTGTCTGTCTGCCTTTTCATTTAACTGTCTGCCGCTGTACTTAACTGATTGTCTATCAGTCTATCTGTCTGTCTTTTAATTAAACTGATTACCTGTTTGTCTGTCTCTCCGTCTATCTACGCAACTGATTTTTTTAACCACTTGTCTGTCTCTTTGTTTAACTGTTTGTTTGTCTGTCTCTCTCTCCATCTGCATATGTAACTAATACATTTGACCATTTGTCTGTTTGTCTTTTCATGTAAGTGATTGTCTGTTTCTGTATCTTTGTACGTCTGTCTATCTGTCTGTCTACTTAACATATTGTTTTGAGCATCTGTCTGTCTCTTTATTAAACTGTCTCTCTCCTGTTCTGCAGTTCTCTCTGTCTCTGTCTACTGATTGTCTGTCTAATTATGTCTGATTATCTGATCATTATAGAATGATCTATAATTTAACTGTCTCTCTGCCTGTCTGTTTATCTGATAACCTGTCTCTCTGATTATCCACTTGATAGATTTTTCAGTCCATCCGATTCTCTAATCATTTCATTCACTTCATTTGGTTCATCATCTCATTCTTTGCCTTTGCAGTTTCTGTGTGGCCTTTGGCCCGTGCTGCATGTCGAGTCCCAGAAGATGAGTTGAAGGTGCGTCGAGGGGATGCACTTGGCGGCGGATCACAGAGCTCGGACGCTGCGAAGCCCAGCCACTTGCCTCCAGCCCAGTCGGGGAAGTGAGCAGCAGCTGGACGTACCCACAATCCCCTACTTCGGTTTGCTGATTGTAGTTTGGAAAGACTTTCCCTGCTGCGGGAAAGGCTCCGGTTGTGTTGATTAATCACTGATTAGATCAGAGCTTTGGGGAAGGAGACAGCACACATGCTTTATTTTTGCACACCACTGACATATTTTACCATCCGCTGCCACACACACTCATGAGGGACTAACCCTACACTCACACTAGCGAGCAACAAAACAAAACAAAATGTGCGAAACAAATGTATGTGCAGACATTACGATAGAAAAATAAAGCTTGAAAGGAAGTAGCAGAGATTGGTTGTGCCTCTGGTGAGTGCACTTTGCTAGTGCAGTTGGCTTGCTTTGCTAATCTGCCAGTGACACTAGTATAAAGCTTAGCATGTAACATGTAAATCAAACTGCATAAAAAAATGATGTGTATAAATCATATAGTGGGATGTAGATTATTCATTTTGGTGTCTATCATTTCTCATTGGAACTAAAGAGACTTGTTGCTCGCTAGTATGAGCTTAGAATCAGTGGGTAGTGGATGGAGATGTCAGTGTGTGATTTTATTTTATTTTTAATATATCTACATAGGAATGATGCAAAAACTTATGATTGGCAATCAATATCAATCAATAATATCTAATCATTATCCGCCTAATCACTAATATATCTTTCAGCTGTACTGCATAATCATGCTACATCACTATTTTTTAAAAATAAGAATCATGTTTTGTTTCATGGTCTCCTTTATGGCTGTCTTTGTGATTTAGTTTAAGCCGTCTAGCGTTTTTTTTTTTTTAAAGGATTATAGGGGCTTGAGATTGGGGAGAGCTTCACGGTAATAATATGGAAAAAGTCAGACTGAAATCTGGAAATCAACTGCAATTGATTTTTTGTAATTTATTTATTTATTTTTTTTTGAGAAACAAAACTGTATTAGATGTTTCTTTTGGGTACTGGATCCTCATCTTTGAAGGAATTGACTGAATGCATTAATTTCACATTGTGCTACTGTGCAGAAATACTGTAAGCTACTTTGGTAGTGTTTTCTTAACGAATGTAAGGGCTTTTGTTTTATTTCGGTTAGGGATGCATCGGTACTGATATTGGTAGCAGGTATCAGTCAGATATAGATTTATTCATAAAAAATCAGCTGGCGTGGTCGTTTAAAATGAGCGCAAGGTGGTGTGAATTATGCAGTCAGGAAGGTATTCATATGAGAGCACTTCATTTCTGTGAGCACTGAGACACGCCTTCTTTCCCCTCAGTCATCAGCACCTACACTTTGCACAAGTCAAGGTGCAATTCACGGCTCTTGTTTTTAATGACCACGTCTGCTGATGCTACACTGTTACGCCTTTACAATCTGTATTAATGAGATGCCATAGCATCTTAAACTTTAAACTCAGCACAAAGAATTCATTTCAAAAAGCACACAGCCGCAACCAACGTAAACAGAGCTGAATAAAATGTTCCCTGACTCCCCTGATGGAGCAGTACTAAGTGGGGTACTCATTTCATTTTCAGTATTGAGTATTCAAACTCTTTCTCTGTGTGGAAAAAAATGGTATCGATGCATCCCTAATTTCAGCCTGTGATGTTTTTTGCTTCTAATCTGTGATGACTGTCATTAGTTTTTCTGTAATAATTATCGTTATTTTTAATTTTTATGCACTATTCATTCCCATCATGAAGAATAATTAGAGTTTATTGTCCTTCTAAACTCTAATTATATAATATATAATCTATTATATAAATAAGGAAGGATTTTATGAAGGAATGATTACCAGTGAAGTGACGTGTAATTGCCGTGGGAAAAGCAGACAAATTAAGAAATCTATCCATTTCATCATTCTTCTAAATACTAAGGAGCACATGATATCATTTGGAAAGTAATTTAGGAAAGGAGTCATTTGTCAATTGTCAGTTCTCTACTCTATGCACAAACATCATTTGCTATTTTTATATTTTGGGAATCCTGACCCACCATGAGCTGCACATCTAAAGGGAATCATGTTTAATCTCACTTTCCTGAGTAGCACAGAGCTTCAAAAGCACTAACTGCACGGTGCCTGTTCGTACAGCAGGCTCCCGTCTTACCTCCTGCTGAAATCACGTTCAGTTACTTGAACTACCAGTGTGAATCGTTGGAAATTGTGGAATAGATATATATAATGTCTACGTTTTTGTACTCGTACAGTGAATATTGTTACCATGGTGTGTTACGTGTATTCATCTGTGTGTCACTATGTCACTATATGAAGCTGCAGTGTAACATAGAACATTTATTCCAACTGAATTGCTGCTTTGGTTAGAGTGGACCTGCTGATATCAAGGGTGCCTTAGATTTAGTCCTAGTGGTATATTACCACTAGCACTTTATGTTACCATATATTACCTTACCTTGATGTCTTGGATGTCAAATGTTAGTTTTCGTATGTGTTATTCTCATCCTCCTGGTGGTGATGTCGTATAAGGCAAAATGAACAAACAACGAATTACTGCCAATACTGTTTTTGTGCCATCTTGTGACCACCTTATTTCCTTCCGTAAAATCACTGAACGTATCATGTTGAAACCACTGCACAAGTTCCTGTCTGGAAGCATTACATGTTTCCTGCAACTGCTGATTGTTGAGTCATTTCAGAATTATGTAATTAAAGTTGGTGTAGTAATATTGCGGTGATTCTTTTTGATTAATTTTCAATTTAATGTTTTGCAATTTGTTCTCACAACAGCCTGAAAAAATTATATTCATTAAGCACGGAGCTGATTCCTTTAAAGGCCCAACCATGGTACTTTTGCAGTCCTTGCATTTCCCACCCGTCTAGTCACAAGCACAAACACTTTAAAATAAAACCCATCTGCAGAACAATATATTTCAAGATAGCATGACCCATAGGAACGCCTGTGCCCCTGCACATTTATGCAGTTATCCAATCAGCCAATCATGTGGCAGCAGTGAAATGCATAAAATCCTGCAGATACAGGTCAAGAGGTTCAGGTAATGTTCATAAACATCACAAATATCAGAAGGGGAAAAATCAATCTCGGTGTCCTTGAGCGTGGCATGACTGTTGGTTATAGATGGGCTGATTTGAGTAGCAGCAGATTTCAGAAACTGTTGATGTCCTGGGATTTTCACAGAACAGTCTCTAGAGTTTACACAGAATGGTGTTGATGAGAAAGGACAGATGAGAAGAGTCTTTATAGTTACCTGCAGAATGGGATCAAGTTTAACTGAGAAGAAGAAATTCAAACGCAAGTTTTCTGAGTATTGTAGGTATTGAGCTGCAGTTACACATATGAACACCAGGGGGCAATTGTAATTGTAATTGTAATTGTAATAGTGTGCACATAGTTTCAGAGGGACTTCTTTCAGAAACTGTGTCCACCTACACTACTGTAAACTGATGACATAAATGAGTCACTTCTCTCCAGTGATTCATGACTTAATAAGTCACAGTGACACAGTTTACCTTCCTACATCATCAGGGTGTGAGCTGCAGCTTCTGTCCACATGAAAATCAAGAACTTTTATGAGCCATTAAACAAAGAATCATTCCAGTTCAGGTTAGTCCAGAATTCCTACATGAACCCGGCATGTGGTTTTGATATACTTGACACAATATATTGTTTTGGTACATGCTGTATTTATTCTTATGACTTAAAGTATTATATTATAGCCTGAACTATTTTTTCCAACATGAAATCTCATAAAGGTGCACAATTCCTGAACTCAACATACACAGCATCCACTGCAGATGTTTTTTTAACTTTACATATCATCATCTGTCCACATAATGTTGCACTGAAATGAAAATTGTTGGCCGAAACTGATATTCAGGGCACTCTGGAATAAAAAAAAGCAAAACTGTTATTAATTATATATTTATATATAATATTTAACACTTGTGTGTACTGTATATAGTATATTTGCATAAGTTATCATTTATCATGCTTTTTATAGTGTTGTTATAGTTTTTTCATAGCATTGTTTCTAATTCTGGAAATCTGATTGGCCAGAAGGTGTTGATTAATTTTCTGTAACAACAGCTCTGGCAATAGTGCAGGTTTATATTAATGCACTCGTCCTAATACGTTATTATTTCTATAGTAACAGCTCATTCACAGACACTTGTACGGCGGACGCACCACATAAATGGAATAAAGATCATTGATATGGTGAAGTTTTCTGTAAGGAGACGTTTACTTAACATTTTGTAAGGAGTCTCCAGTGTCAACGCTTTGTAACAGTCAAGACATGAAGCTGGAACTTTAGTTTTTCCACCATGGAAAAGTTTTCAGGATGCTTTCTGGTTTCTTGGTAACATGACAATGTCTTTTTTGTCTTATTAATTTCAAGAGCAAGAAAAAATGGGAGGCTGGTGAGGGAACAACTGTTTATATCTGCTATAATGTAAGTGATAACAAGAACTAAATTGTTTTGTGGACATTTCACAAGATTAAATGTGACTATAAATGGATAAAAAGTAAAAACATGTCATTCTAATTGCTGTTATATAAGAGGAATAAAACACTTTGGGATGTGCTGGTATAGTAACTTCAGCAGCAGTAACTTTGCATCGGGCTGCATCACACTACCCTGTCACTGATTATTTTCCAACAACCGCAGGCCCCCATGTGTTTTATTCCTTACATAACATCCTTTCTGACTTTGTGATGATGTGATTACAACAAACTTGTGTGACATTACTGAAAATGATTTTCGCTAGCTAGTGTGTCAATTATTTGTATATTTTTTTTGTAACAAAAAACCCCAAGCCTGACATTACTTTGCTGATTAATAATGAGGCAAAGAGCAACAGATCTGACAGGGAGAACTGCTGCTCCATCCCGACCTGCCAGTGAATCAGTCAAAACATGTCAATCACATGTTAATCCTTTTGCAAGTGAACAGGAATGTAACTATTGAAGCACAACACTGTGTACAGCAGGATTTCCCACTCGAATCTTGGGGAAACTGCTCTCATGCCTCAGGGTATCTGGCTCAGTCTGGGTGTGTTAGAAGTGTGAGGGAATAAAATGTGGGTGAGTTTACTATTTACACTGGTGCTAGATTGTTTTAATCTCAAGAATGTGAGCTTTCCAAGGAATCCTAAAGGGAACGTCTGTTGAGTACACTTTGTAGTATCTCCAAGTAGCCCAGCATTTGAATTACACTGTTTTCTGTTTTAGTGAAATTTGTCTCTTTAGTGATTAGTCCAGATGATTTGTGTGGCGTTTGACCAAGAACATAGGGTAACAAGGTTAAAAAAAAAGTTAGTTTTAATTTCAGGTTGTCTTTAAGTTACGTTTAAAATCTAAGCTAGCTGTAGCTAACTGCAATGATATAGTCAGTGATCCAGACAACATTTTTTACAGTTAAAAAAGGAATGTCATTTTGAGATATAGATTTTTATGTGAGGTTATGAAAGACTAATTGTATTTGCAACGCCTATGTGCGTATGTGCACGCTACTTAAAATTCTCTTTTGACAGCATCAGCTGTTTTCAGAAAGCCAGTGTTTACTTGAGCATCTGTCTTTACAGTTTGTACTGGACTTTGCCTCACTTACTACTTACTTTAGAGGTGATGTCTAACTTCAGATATCAACAGCTATAATCAGGTTTGGCCGTATCACATGAGTCAGTCCCCTGGATGACAGGTTTGGGAAAAATCCCTTTACACGCCTACTTCCTACACACACTCATCAATGAAGTCAACACCAGACCAGACATGTCTATGTTTGGATCCTCTTTTAGCCTTCAATGGATTATTAAAACATAAAAATGTTGAGATAACATATCACATTTTCCATTCAGGTCACGCTGTACATGAAAATAATAAATAACTCTATGTACACTCATTGGCACTTTAATAAACAGTGAACGTGACTTTGATCGTGGCAGACGGGTTGGTTTGAGTAGTTCAGACAGTCTCAAATGTTTACACAGAATGGTGTGAAAAACAAAAAAGCATCCAGTGAGTGGAAAGGTCAGAGGAGAAGACTGTCAGACTGGTTTGAGTTGACAGGAAGGCTACGGTAAATTAAATAAGCACTCTTTACAACTGTGGTGAGCTGAAAAGCCTTTCAACACATTAAAACTTGAGGTAGATGGGCTACAACAGCAGAAGATCACATCAGGTTCCACTCGTGTCAGCCAAGATCAGGAATCTGAAGTTGCAGTGGGTACAAACTCCCCAAAACTGGACATTTAATGGTTGGAAAAAGACCAGGCGACATTTTTCCATTCTTGAACTGTCCAGTTTTGGTAAACCTGTGTAGTAACATGTACCTGTTTCAGATTATCTTTCAGTTTATCTTTGTATTGCTATATCGTCACTGATACAAGCTAATCATTGTAATAATGTTTGTAGGTAATTTGTCAAATGTCGTTTTTTTTTTTTTTTTTACTACTGAAAACACTGAAAAAAAAATATAGTGGTTCAGTAGATATGACAAAAAAAAAACAAATCTTTGATTTTGCCACAAAAAAGTAAATTATTAGAACTACTAATAATTTCTGTACTAAATGAATTCATGTAAACATGCAGCTAAATTGCGAAGTGTATATTTTACTTACTTTTCACAAAACTAGAAAAAGTAGAAATGTTTTCTTGAACCGATTGCATACTAATGTGAGGGGTGTGGTTTTTGAACTTGATTTGCATATGTTTATGCAGAACTTTGTACTGAATTAATTTTGAGCATTATGGATGGTTTGTTTTCAATATTTCTTGTTTTTTTTTTTTTTTTTTTTAGCTTTAAGGCGTAAGACTATTGTATTATGAAATGTTTTGAAAGATTACGTTTCGGTGAAAGGTTTCTTGGTTCGCCTTCATTGTGTTTCTCAGTCATGTGTAATGATGATAAATGATTTACAAACTTGAACGTTTCCAAACTGGAACAAGAAATAGCGTTTAGATGATGTGTACTTTTTACAGTGTTGAGATGTACGTAAGTCAATTTACGGTCTCTTGCATGAAATTAATAAATAAAATTTACTTAAAGGAACAAAAGTTAGTTAGTTAGCTAGTTAAATTTACCTAGGAGAATAATGCTTAATGCCATTTAAACTTTACTTTAAATATGATTAGTTCAATTTAATTTATGTGTGGAATGTGTTGCCACATTTTTTTAGTAAATCTCACTCCGATATTTTTTTTCAGTGAAGGTGACTTTTGACCACTTAAGGCAGTGTTGCTGCACAAGTCCAAGTGTAAGAAATCTCAACGCAATTTCACATTAATTTGATGAATATTAGTATACTTCTGTTCCTTTATAATGGATTTTATCTTTCATTACATTATTTTACCACAGAACACTCAACCTTCGGAGAATTAGCTACAAACTACTAGCTATTAACTGGTGATGATGCAAGATTTTCATTTCATGTACAAAAAAAGAGTAAAGATTGCCAGGGATACATCAAGCATGCAAAGAAATTTCTCCCCAAGTATCGCAAGAAAAGAAATAAATTCTGACATTAAACGTGACCAAATGAAGCAGACCAAGTAAACAAACTTTTTACTGTTTTTTTTTTGTTTGATTTGATCACTTTTCACTTCTAAATGCTTGCTCCTTTTACATATGTAATATTTCATGGCACTTCAATGTAACCAGTATTATTTTATACCGTAATGCTGCTGAATTCTCAATTCGCATTGGTCAGAAGGCGTTGATTCATTTTCCATGACAACATGGCTGCAAGGTCAATCTCAGATATGTATTAATGTGCTTCTTTTAATGTTATCATTTCTAGAGTAACAGCAAGTCCACTGGGATTTGGTAAGCCGAAGCCCCACGTAATTTATTGCAGCATAACAATAAATGGAATAAAAAAATAATAAACATATATAACAGTCACCTTTTATGTAATGCTTTTTCATTAGTTTCCTGTAGGTTTTCTGGCGATGGGAAATTCTTCATGAGTGAGAAGTGTATAGGAATTATGAGCAGGTAAGATTTTATAGCTGCCGTAATGTTAATGATAGCAGGGACTAACCTGTACCACAACATTAAATGTAACTGTAAATGGACAAATATTACATGTTATTAAACAAAGAAAAAATATGTAAGATTTGCCAGATTACTGGGGTATTTGAGGAATAAAACAGTTAAAGTTCCAGGTTGCAACATTATAATTAATTTTTTAAAAATTTATAACTAATTAATTAATTAATTGTAGCTTCGCCATACAGAAATTCTTAAATGTTTATATAAAATTGTTGATTATTGAGTGAACTATTTAGCAAACATCATTTTTTGTAAGCATTTTTTGACATCATAAGGTGAAATCAGATTTATCATATTAAAAGGGTTTAAATTTGTAAGTGTGTAAGGTGAATAATAATAATAATAATAATAATAATAATAATAATAATAATAATAATATACTGCCTGACATCTGGAGTTCCCAGGAAGGACTATATTAACACTATTTATGTTTTTTTTCATAGTCATCGCACATCACCAACCAGGAAGAACGTAACAAATATGAATCAGTATTCTAAACTTTGTAACCAGATTATCTAGTGGTTCCTTATAATATACATTACAAAACATGACCAGAGATGTTTCTCTCCTTTTAAGGACACGTCTGCTTTGACGTAGAAGCTAATTCACAAGCATGCATTTTTCAACGCTGCCCACACACGAGCGTTGCATGCTGCTGGGAGACTTCTCAATAACCGAAGCTTGGTTCCCTTTTTTGAAATCACCTGTTGGAAAACTCTAACCACACTTTCAGTGTCATAACACACTCATTAAAGGCGTTTCCCACCACACCTCACATGGTGCTCCACTTCTATGCGCAAAGTGATAAACATTTACCAGCAATCACCAAAATGCAAACTTTTAAATAAGGTTTATAGTGTTTATTTTATTCATTCATTTAGTTCCACCAAAATGAGGTGTAAATTATGTACCCATTATGTGTTTTTCCTTGAAAACATTAAAGCTACAAAATAAATGTACACATCTATAAACAATTAATAATTCATTTAATTTCTGTGCAATTTGTCGCTGCTCAATTCATCAGCACACAAGGGTGTGTTGTAAAAATTGTGGCATTTTAATGGGAACATTGCATTTTGCAGAGAGATGGAGATTCTCAAAAAGAATACGAAGAAATATGTGTGTATAGTTTTGAGAAATGTGTTACAACATTTAACACTTTCATGCCTGAGACTTATATAACTATAATTTTTAATGTACTCTCGTTTTACTGATTGAATGATGATTCATTAAAGAAACAGTCCTACCGAAACACATTTCTGTTCCTTGTGAATTGTTGTTGTCAGTTTCACATGAGACACTTTCCCAGTGATGTTTGGATGACGCTTCACACTCAGACGTATTCAGGAAGACAAATCAGGAAATAGCGCAGAGCGAAGAGGAACTGGGAGCTGCTGTAATGCTTTCTTGCATAATTCTCTTCTGACAAATGTGGGCTTAGAGATGTTTTTTGGAAGCCTTGTTGATTTAGTTGTTGCCAAAATTGCATGATTTTTATATTTGGAAAGCATAAACAAATTCTCCATGAAAGGATAAAACTACGTGACACAATCTAATTATCAGTTATACAATATGCAAGGAATAAAACACTTAGGGGTATAAATGTTATAGGAAAATAATCAACCACACGTGGTTTGATGTGTCCTAGTGCGAAATGTAATGTACTGTTATTACCTTGATATTGATTATTTTCCCATAACAGCAGATGCTGAAGTGTTTTATTCCTCTTATACCACAGCAGTATGCAATGCTTATATTTTTAGAGTGACATGTCAACTGTTTATACGTGCTATAATGTAAAAGATATTTTGCAGGTGCTCCACAAGATTAAATGTCACTATAAAGGGAGAAAAAGTATGATCTGCGGTTCTTTAATTTATTCAGGGCATAATTACTGAGATGGAAACAGAACTGGTCCAGCCCTGAGATGATTACAAAATATGTAATTGAGATTTACCTTGCAACTGGAAATACTTGTAACAGCTGTGTTGTTATGGAAAATTAATCAGTGCTTTCTGACCAAATTAAAATTTGAACATATTATTCAATATGCATTGAAGTAATTATATAAGTATTATATTATATTATATAATATATGGAAGGGGTAGAGCAAGAACATAGCAAAAAACTTGTTTACTTGGCCTGCTTCATTTAGCATCACTTTCATCAACTTTTTTTCCTTTCTAGCAATCTAATATTTTGCATTATCAGTATTGAATAATACGTTTTTATTATATAAACAAACCAAAAAAAAAAAAAACAACCTCTTTCACCATCAGTAGCTAATGCTCAAGAAAGAAATTTGAGTCTTCTGTGGAAATATTATGCAATAACACCCTATGCAAGATAAAATACATTATAAAGGAACACTAACAATATTTGAGAATTTCATAATGAAGAAGAGTAGTAATCTTTATGAAATTAATGTGAAATTGTATTCAGATTTCTCACGTTTGGACTTTTAGTGCAACAACAATGCTTTACGTAGTCAAAAGTGGCCTGTGTATGAGCAGAAGGAATGGAGTTCATAGAGATTCATCAGTGAAATAATTGTTTGCAGCTGTTGGAAAAAAAATGAAAGAAAAAGAGTTAAGTGTTCCATGGTTATATTATGTAATGAGTAGACAGGACATCCATCCATCTATTTTCTGTACCACTTATCCTACACAGGGTCGTAGAGTAGCCTGGAGCCTGTCCCAGGAACACCCCAGACACAATCACACACCTTTTCACATGCTACAGACAATTTGGAAATGCCAATCAGTCTACAACACATGTCTTTGGACTGGGGGACCTGGAGGAAACCCCCAAAGCATGGGGAGAACATGCAAGCTCCACGCACACAGGGCAGAGGCAAGATTTGAACCCCCAACCCCAGAGGTGCAAGGCAAACATGCTAACCACTAAGCCACCATGCCCCCTATACAGTATATGCAAAATAAAAAAACATTATAAAGGTACAATACATTATAAAGAAATACTAGCATCACACCACCACATTGTTGATTATTTTTGCTATACTAGACCGTCCTGAAGTGTTGTATTCCTTGTTTATTATAGAAGCTGTGTCAAAATACTGTATATACAGAGAAAGAAACGGAAAGGCTGAAAAAAATCTAAAATTCTGCTGTTGCACTAAAAGGTTCTTGAGTAACAGGATGTTTCAGGTGCAAGTTCTTCATTAGCTGTGTGTGATTTACATCATGAAGGACTGACTTAAATGGCCTGCTTTTCACAAGAAGTCTGAATTTCCAATTTTGATTATTGGGTAGACAAAGTAGTGAGAAATTACAGTATACTTAAAGTGAAAGTATAGTTTCTGTGTCAAACACGTCAAAAGTAGTAGTACTGAGTAAAAAAAAAGTACTCAAGTGAAAGTAAAAAAGATGCTAATTTTAAATGTACCCCAGGGTAAAAAAAAGTAAAAAAGTAAATGTTTTTAACTGATGAAATTAAGTTAATGTGATATTTTGATGTGAAAAGTAACTAAGAGTTTTTTTTAATGTACCTAAGAGTCCAAGCATTAAATTTCAGTAATACTCAAGTATTTCTATTTGTAGAAACATGTGTAATACAACATATCAACAATTGCATAGTAGCTGCTGCTGCGCATTTTAATGTAGGACCGGAATGCATTCACAAGAGAATGTCCAAGAAAAAAATGACCTATGACAATCAGCCAATAATTGTTCATAAAACTCTCAGTCCATGAAAATATCTAGCTAAGGTAGTAAAAGGAAGTTGTGCATTACAACGCCTCGCTAGATTTAAATCAAGACTGCAACAAAAACTTGCGTAAGTTGGCTGGAAATGATTTGTGGTTTTGTGTTGCCACTTGGAAGTTCCAAGAATTAATGCTGCTATGTTTGTATACAATGATTTACAAATGATGTAAGGGATTTCTTTATTGGCAATTTGATGGATACTGTCTGTTTGCCAGATGTTGTATACATCTTTATATTAAAATATTGCCTTGACTAAAACATTTGCATTAAATTTGCACATGTTTTCCTCACTTTGCTTGTCCATAAATTGTAGTTTGGGGCCTTGTTTTAGATGTGTAACAGTAAAATGATAACAGGCAGGCTGTTGTAGTGGCAAGATTCAAGACTCAGGATTTTATTTGTCACATACACAGTTATATACGCTACATACCTCGTAGTGAAATGAAAGCCTGGCCTACTCCTCTATAGACTGTGCATTTAAACACTAAATTAAAAATCAGAAATGAATAAGAAATAATGAAAAATAATTAAAAAAAATAAGATAATATAATTAAGAAATATATGTACAGGAATGTGCAAGCAAGGATGTACAAAAAGCAAGGAAAGTGCAAAAAATGGATATACAAAAGATGCATTATGTTACATGTACAAAATATGTGAGTATGTCATGTCTAGTAACTATACAAGGTGCAAAGTGCAGTGTGCAGAGTTTCAATGGAGTGCAGAGTGACTGAAGAGTTTTATGGAGTCTTAAGGGATCTGTCGTAAGGGATCCAAGTAGACTAATTAATTTTAACAGAATTTCTGAAATGTTTATAATAAAATTAACATTAGTGTATGTATGGCAAATCTCTCTTTTCGCAATTAGTCCTGTAATGTAGAAAAAGTGCTTTTTTGGCTGCGTTTCATCCGGCATAATACCTGTGCCAAATCAAACATGCGGACCAGTGATGCGCTGTGGTGACCCCTAACGGGAGCAAGAATTGTCAAGAATTCTTTGTGAAAGTTACAGCTCTGCATGTCATCAACTTTAAGCACAGTTTCACAGCTTTAAGATATGTGAGAATTCCTATAACTTTTAATAGAAGTTATGAAAACTAGCACAGGCAGCATTTGTCACTTTTCTAGATTTTGTCTAGAAACTGAACAGATTCTCCCTGTAAAATCCAACAGATTCTCCCTCTCTTGTTGAAAATTCTGCAGATTTTTAATTAAATTAAGTTAATGGGGGAAATAATACTAAACCCATGGATGGGCTCCGTACAGGATAGATAAAGGGCATTACACTGTATGCTAACATATAGCCTTAGCCTAACATAATTTTCATAATAATTATCATATACAGATCAAGTTAAGCCAATTCTAAGTTTATTTTTTGCCTCGTGTTTGTTAAGAGCAGGCTTAAAGCAGGTGTTTAAATAATGGTATTTTAAGAGATGGCATAGAATGAGATGTAACTACACTTGTGCTTTTGCTGAAGGCTATAATTTTCTTTGCTGATGCTGTTCACTAGTTCAGACATGCCCTAGGTCTCTCGTATTCATTTGCTCCTGGAGGGTTTATTTGAGGCAGTGATATTTAGGCCAGTGGTGTTTGTAACAGTGGTACTGGATTCAGTAATATTTGGGGCAGTGGTATCTGATACAGTGGTATATAAGGCAGTTGTATTTGGGGTAGTAGTATTTGGAACAGGGGTATTTGATAGAGTGGTAATTGGGCCAGTGGAATTTGGGCCAGTGGTATTTGGTAGAGTGGTGTATGAGGCAGTAGTATTTGGAACAGGGGTATTTGAGTGGTGTATGAGGCAGTAGTATTTGGAACAGGGGTATTTGATAGAGTGGTACTTGGGCCAGTGGAATTTGATAGAGTGGTACTTGGGCCAGTGGAATTTGGGCCAGTGGTATTTGGTAGAGTGGTGTATGAGGCAGTAGTATTTGGAACAGGGGTATTTGATAGAGTGGTACTTGGGCCAGTGGAATTTGGGCCAGTGGTATTTGGTAGAGTGGTGTATGAGGCAGTAGTATTTGGAACAGTGATATCTGAGTGGTGTATACGGCAGTAGTATTTGGAAAAGGGGTATTTGATAGAGTGGTACCTCAGACATTTATATTTGGGGCAGTGGTATTGATGCAGTAATGTTGGACAGTTGTATTTGGGATGGTGGTATTTAATACAGTGATATTTGTGACAGTGGTATGTGGGGCAGTGGTCTTTGACACAGTGGTACTTGGGAAAGAGATATTTGGGACAGAAGTATTTGGAGCAGTGATATTTGATCTTGTGGTATTTGAGACTGAGGTATTTGGAATGGTGGTATTTAATGCAGATATTTGGGACAGTGGTATTTAAGACACTGGTATTAGGTATTTAATATTTGGGACAGGGGAGTGATATTTTATACAATGATATTTGGAACAGTGGCATTTAAAAGAATGATATTTTGGGACAGTGGTATTTGATACAATGATATTTGGGACAGTGGTATTTAATGGAAAGATATGTGGGGTAGTGGTACAAAGGACAGTGGTACGTGATATAGTGGTATTTGAGATGGTGGTATTTGGGGCAGTGTTATTTACTACAGTGACATGTGGAATAGTGGTACATGAGACAGTGGTACCTGATATAGTGGTGTGTGGGACAAAGGTATTTGAAATAGTGATATTTTTCAATATACTGCCCTTGTAGACGTGACGTTAATCATCATGTTTTGAGTAATCATTTACAGTGTATGGCTCAATTTTGGCACCAGACAAGCCAGAATAACAGAAGTGGCCATGATTACATCATCAACCAAAAACATACACAGGATGTTTAAACACACAAATCATTAAAATAATTCATAACTCGAATCCTATACACAACACCAAAAAAAGCCTAATGTACCATGTGATATCATTAGAACATGATCGATTGCACAATAGTTTGAAGTTTAAGTAGACTGGAAGGAAAAGATTAAAAGTACGATGTTTATATTAATGTTTAACTAAATAATCATCTTTGTTAATCACTGACATAGGACATAAGATAAGAGAAGAAAAAAATCTCTTTGGTCAGTGTCTCTTATGACATCATTATAGTGCACAACTTACAAAAAAAAAAAATAAATAATAACAGAGATGATTTCACATCCAGACTCATGTTTCCAAAATTAGTAGTAAATTTTAGGTGTAAAACATTTGTGAGTAAATGAAGTTCTGTTTTCCAAGTATTGTAAGCTCTATATAAACGCAAATTCACTATATGGAGTCATTTGTAATTTCCTTCCTTATTTTATGTCACCGTCCCATGATTCACGTTGTTGCTTCATTATCTCATCCTTTATCCTATATAAAAGCAGGCAGTGAAGCCCAGACTACATCAGTTCTTGAAGGAGAAGCAAGATGAAGACTTACTACCAGTTGTGCATCCTCATTGGCCTGGTGTTCAGGGCTCACTCAAATCCTGTAACACCATCTACTGAGAAGGATGATGAAGAGTTTGCAAAGGTAAGAAAGGCATTGCACTGTGCAACTTAAAATTACACAGGATTTTGTTTAGCCAGGTTTCCAACTGTAGATTGTTTCTATTTAACCAGAATTACCTGAAAAAACTGTACAACATGGAAGAGGAGGATAAGCCGTCCTTAGGGCGCAAGGTCAGTGAGATGAGCTTGAAGCTGGGTGAGATGCAGCAGTTTTTCGGGTTAAAAGTGACAGGATCTCTGGATGCTGAAACGCTGGAGATGATGAAGAAGCCTCGCTGCGGAGTTCCAGATGTGGCTGCCTACAGAAACAGAGCTTTTACTTGGTCTACAAACAAATTGACCTACAGGTACCAAAGCAGTGTAGTGTATTAAGTTAACCCTTTCTGGTTTCATGAAACAAAGAGGTGAATAGATTTAATAAGTTACGCTTTAAGTAACGAGTTTTATTCTACAGGATTGAGAATTACACTCCCGACATGTCTGTGGCTGAAGTGGACGACTCTATCGAGAAAGCACTGCAAGTCTGGGCTCGCGTCACTCCTCTGAGGTTCACCCGCATCTACAGCGGTGTAGCCGACATCATGATCTCTTTTGTTGTCAGAGGTGAGTCTCCCATTTTATCCAGTGGCATTGGCAACATAGCCTGTCTTGAAGTCTTTCCCTCAGAATATTACAGAATATTGAAAAGGTTCTTGCTGACAGCGTAGATTAGAGATTTGTGAAAGCCAGCCTGTAAAATAATTTGTAGAAAATCTTCAATTTGTAATTAGTGGTCAGCACATAGAGAACCCATGTGACAGGTAGTCTCCTAAGTGGTATAAATGAGAAAAATATAAGTCGCTCTGGATAAGGGCATCTGCCAAATGCCATAAATGTAAATATAAATGTAAAATGTAAATGCAGGTAGTTGACTGCTTCAGGTTTAGTCATGAGCCATAGCCAGAAGATTATGCCTCTCTCCATTTCAAGTTCAAAACAAATGTGTATCATTATGAGTCCCTGTCTCTAATCATACCAGTGGTAACATGAAAAACAAAACATAAACACATAAATTGTGAATTTTCATTTCCAGATCATGGAGATGGCTCCCCATTTGATGGACCTAATGGTATCTTGGCTCATGCATTTTTCCCCTCTCCTGGCATTGGTGGAGATGCCCATTTTGATGACGATGAGACGTTCACCTTCAAATCTTCTAGGGGTGATTATGCTCACATTTCATTAAAAGAACGAACACAATACAATATGAAATATGCATCATAAACAACATGTGTTCTTCCACAGGATACAACTTGTTCTTGGTGGCTGCTCATGAATTTGGACACTCTTTGGGCCTTGAACATTCCACTGTTGTTGGTGCTCTGATGTATCCAACATACAGCTACACCAATCCTGACACGTTTGTTCTGCCCAGAGATGATGTTAATAGAATTCAGGCTCTGTATGGTAAGTTTCTGGAATACATTAGTGGCAAATATAGAAAAGCTTTCTGTAAATTTCCCAGCATGTAATTAACAAAGTAAAATGACTTCAACAGGCTCTAACCCTGAAAAACCTGTTGACCCTGATAAGCCTGGGGGGGGGGGGGGGGGGGGGGGGGGGGGGGGGGGGGGGGGGGCCCACACCTCCAGTCACCCCTGATGCCTGTGACCCCAATCTGGTCCTGGATGCTGTTACAACCCTGCGTGGGGAGAAGCTCTTCTTCAAGAAGAGGTTCACATGGACCCCAAAATAACATTAAGCTCATTAACCTAATTCTAATCCATTTTTGGGACGTCTGACCATCTAATACTGATTTCTGTTGTTCAGGTTCTTCTGGCGCAGCCACCCACA
The DNA here is from genome assembly GCF_027358585.1 of Pangasianodon hypophthalmus. NCBI lineage: Eukaryota > Metazoa > Chordata > Actinopteri > Siluriformes > Pangasiidae > Pangasianodon > Pangasianodon hypophthalmus. Next base: position 3,082,797 of record NC_069726.1, on the reverse strand, counting down.
GTTCACTACAATTGAGCAATATCTGATCAAGGTGTTCTGGCCAGAGCTTCCAGATGACATTGATGCTGCTTTTGAGGATCCATCAGCTGATCTGGTGTACATCTTTAAAGGTAAAACATAGCTTTGCAAACAATATGCTAGGGTATTATATATGAGTTGGTGTTAACTTGTGCTTATGATCTTTAGGTGAGAAGGTCTGGGCTCTCAACGGTTATGACATTGTGAAACGCATGAGTCTCAGTAGCTTCAGGTTGTCAGATGGAGTGAAGAAGATTGACGCTGCCTTTTATGACATATCTTCTGGAAAGGCGTTGTTTTTTGTTGGCAAGTCATACTACAGGTATTTCTTATTGTGTAGCTATATTAAAGCCATTAAATATGTACTCTTTCTTTTTCAAGATGTTAAGTAATACATTTTTTTTTCAGCTATGACATGAACAGAAAGGTGAAAGACAGCGGTTACCCGAAACTAGTGCAACAAAGCTTCCCAAGAATGACAGGAAAAGTTACTGCTGCTTTGCAGGAACATGGTCAGTATTTAAAATACATTTCAAAACTCCTGAATAATAAAAGTCATCAACTTTGACTAAAGTGACACACTATATGTTTTGCAGGTTATATCTATCTCTTCAGTGGGACAAATGTTCACCAGTACGGTAACGGAAGGCTGGTGAATGTGCTGAAAAGCAACTACTTCTTCAAGTGCTAGTTTTTCATATTTACCTGCCTCATGGACAGCAGGGAAATTCATTTGTAGAGCAAACTTTTAAAGAATTTACAGAGCATTATATTTTGAATAGTATTAACTTATTTAAAACTCAGCATTAACATTCAACGTTGTTTTCATGTTTTATTGTGTTTGTAATTGTTTTGTCTTTTCTGAGTTATTGTCATTTTTTGAGTTGAGTTTTTGAAATAAAACATTTCATCGCAATTTCATCCTATTGTGATGCTTCTATATTAGACACATACTATATCTAAATGTGTGCAGACACAGAACACAGAAGTACCTAGAACACAGAAGTACCTAGAAATTGCCAAACCAAGGAACAAGGAAACACAATTCAGAAACACACATAAACAACAACAAGACCTCACAGTGAGACAAACACACAGAAGGGCTTGAATAGACAACTAATCAAGAACTATTCAAGAACTCGAAATCCAATGCTTAATCACCAAAACCATGGAACTTTACCCTCTAGCTTTGAATGGACAGATCAAACATGTATTGCCAGTAAAATGTTTTTGACAAACTCAGAAAAGCTAGCAGTGTGTGTGTGTGAGGGACAAATGAATGAAATGAATGCCTGATCCAAGGGTGGTCTCTGTGATTTTGTCTGGAAATCTTAGCTGCCTCCCTAGTTCAACTGTCAGCTGACCCAAAGATTTGGGTTCCTGGGAAAGCTGAATAAAACTTATGCTTCCCTTTATGCAGTATACAGTGTAAGATATAGTGTACTGTTACTGAAATTTGTGGTCATATGACGCTGGATGCAAGCAGCAGGATATTTATTAGGGGCAAGCCACAAATCATTGTCATTGTTCATAAAGTTGGTCAAGGAACATGCAGATATTAAACATTAAATGAGGAAAACCAGGATATATATGGAACTGGAACTAGAAAAGAAGGCTTGGACACAGAAAGTGTGGTAAAGTAAACAAAACTGGATCTCAGTGTTTCTCGCATTCTGGGCTGCAATGCCCTCTGAGAGGTGGAATTTGCGTCAGTTACATTAAACTGATAAAAAATGGATTACAAAAAATGGATTTATTTAATAATTTATTTATGTTTAAAAAAAATCTATCAAGAAAATGGACTAAGGTTAACCTAAACTGGTGAGACAGATCATCCCATAAATGACAAAAAAAATTACTGCAGCTTTCAAGGACAGAGGTATTTAATAAATACATAGAAACTCATGAATAATCTAAGTTGCCAACTTGGATTAAAATGGCCTGGTTATTTGAAAAAGTTTTTTTCTTCCCCAACAATTGCACATAATTGTATAGAATGTCTTGTATGCTGTAGCATTACAATTCCCCTTCACTGGAATTAAGAGGCCCAAACCTGTTCCAGCATGACAATGCCCCTGTGCACAAAGTTAGGTCCATAAAAATATGGTTTGCCAAGGTTAGAGTGGAAGAACTCGAGTGTCCTGCACAGAGCCCTGACCTCAACCCTACTGAACACTTTGGGATGAACTAGAACGCCGACCGCACTCCAGACCTCCTCACTCAACATCAGCGCCTGATCTCACTAATGCTCTTGTAGCTGAATGAACACAAATCCCCACAGCAACACTCCAAAATCTAGTGGAAAGCCTTCCCAGAAGAGTGGTGCTTATTATAACAGCAAAGAGGGAATAAATCTGGAATGGGATGTTCAACAAACACATATGAATGTGATGGTCAGGTGTCCACAAACTTTTGGCCACATAGTGTAGTTGGAAATGAAAGGCAGTAAGCAAGCCAAGACAAGAGCACACAGCAACAAAACTATGAACAACCTGTTTGGTGGTGATGTGAAACAAGAGATTAAACATATAGTACTGTGCAAAAGTCTTAGGCACATGCAAAGAAATGCTGTAGAGCAAAGATGCCTTCAAAAATAATGAAATTAAATGTTTCTACATTAAAAAATACTATAAAGAGCAGTAAACAGTAATGAATGAAACAAAGTCAATATTTGGTGTGACGATCCTTCACTTCACAAAAAAAAATAGTATTCTCAGGAACAATTTGTGTAGTTTTATAAGGAAATGAGCTGGAAGTGTTACTGAGCATCTTGCAGAAGCAGCCACAGTTCTTCTGGAGACTTTGACTGTCGACTCGCTTCTTATTTCTGCAGCGAAACCCAGCAGCCTTCATTATGTTTTTTGTCTGAAAAGTGTCTCTTATGTAATCTGCTGCTTTCTTTACTGACATACAAACATTTTTCTGTAACATCTGATTTTGTGCTGGAAAACTAATGTTTGGAAAACTAAAAAGTTTTTGTACTGAATCAATAATGTAGAAGCCATAAAATAAAAATCTATAACAAAGTTCGTACTAAAAAAAGTAGGGTGCCTAAGACTATTGCACAGTACTGTATATCACAACTGTATGTAAATAATGTTTTAAAGGTACTGTGAGTAACCTGGCTACCTTTGTTTCCTTGACCTCTAACTTCCATACATTTTAAAATGACAAATTTACTAACCATAAAATGCCATAATATGGTCTGTACAGTTTAGCTCAGGAGATTGAAAATGTGTTGCGTGTGAAATTGTTGCATGTCGCAATGGTGATGGAGGTTTCTGTAGAAGAAAAAGATATTGCCCCACATCCTTATTTTCTCACTAAAGTGATAGTACACATTGTACACATCAGAGAAATAGTAGCAACTTTTCAACAGTATTCTTTAAGAACCCTGTGGCATCTTGAAGTGTATACTAGATCCTCGACTAATGCTGGAAAGGAAAAGATCTGCAGGGCAGTCAGTCCAAAGAGTTAGCTGTCAGTCCAGCCCTGTGCAATGCCTCCAACACCTTTCTCAAGTGCATGAGGTGTTCGTACATGTACAAATTTTTGCTAATTTTCATGGTCCGGTGGCATGATAAGTAAATTCCAGATTGTTTTTTCCTTTTGTGTCCTACACCGGGGCCTCCACCGCAGAGTGCCAAGGTGTCATGAGCAATTGTACATCTTTATATAAATATATTTTCCTAGAGTATAACATGTTCTTCACATTTTTGAGCACATTTTAACAATTTAAAGATTTGTACAAATTGAACATTCAGTAATAGTTATGGATGAAAAATTATGAAAAATTATTTTTATATTATTATTATTATTATTATTATTTTTTATTAAACCAATTCTGTAAGGAAGCCCTTCTCTTCATTGCTAATTTTTCCTTGCTGATGCTGTTCGTGAGTTCAGACATCATCTCTCTCATATTGCTTTTGACCCTGAGACAGTGATGCTAGATACAGTGATATAGTTTTATTTGGAACAGTGGGATTTGATACAATTTTATTTGACACAGTGGTATTTGATATAGTTTTATTTAAGACAGTGGGATTTGGGACAATGGTATTTGAAATTGTGGGATTTGGGACAGTGGTATTTGGGACATTGGGAGAGAGTGGTATTTGAGATGGTGATATTTGGAACAGTGGGATTTGGGACAGTGGTATTTGGGACAGTGGTATTTGGGACAGTGGTATTTGAAATCATGGGATTTAGTACATTCTAACAGTGAGATTTGGGATGGTGGGATTTGAGATGATGAGATTTGAGATGATGAGATTTGAGATGGTGATATTTGGACAGTGGTATTTGGACAGTGGTATTTGAGATGGTGATATTTGGACAGTGGTATTTGGACAGTGGTATTTGGGACAGTGGTATTTGAAATCATGGGATTTAGGACATTGGGACAGTGGTATTTGGGACAGTGAGATTTGGGGCAGTGGGATTTGGTACATTGGGACAGTGGTATTTGAGATGGTGATATTTGGGACAGTGGTATTTGGAACAGTGGTATTTGAGATGGTGATATTTGGGACAGTGGTATTTGGACAGTGGTATTTGGGACAGTGGTATTTGAAATCATGGGATTTAGGACATTGGGACAGTGGTATTTGGGACAGTGAGATTTGGGGCAGTGGGATTTGGTACATTGGGACAGTGGTATTTGAGATGGTGATATTTGGGACAGTGGTATTTGGAACAGTGGTATTTGAGATGGTGATATTTGGGACAGTGGTATTTGGAACAGTGGTATTTGGAACAGTGGTATTTGAGATGGTGATATTTGGGACAGTGATATTTGGAACAGTGGTATTTGGACAGTGGTATTTGAGATGGTGATATTTGGGACAGTGGTATTTGGGACAGTGGTATTTGGACAGTGGTATTTGAGATGGTGATATTTGCGACAGTGGAATTTGAGATGCAGTGGTATTTGGGACAGTTGTATGGTGGTATTTGACACAGTGGTATTTGTCAATATCCTGCCACTGGAGACATGATGCTACTCATCACATTGTCTTGACTAAGGATTTATAGGATATGGCTCAACTTCGTCTCCAGACAAGACAAACATAACAGAACAGAAGTGACCATGACTCCACAACAAAACAGCATAACACAAGTACACTTAAAATAGTACAATTAACAAAAATCAAAATTATTCATAAATAGAATCTTGCATACAATGCAAAAAATGGCCAAATGGATCACGTATTTCTTGTTAGAACATGAACATGAGCAGAGTAAGGTCAATTAATTAAAAAAATGAAAAATAATACGTTTACAATAATGTTTCATCCAATAATCACTATGTAGGTCAGTGACATAGGACAAGAGAAAAAAAACAGTTAAAAACATCTAAAAATGGGTAATCTCTCTTATCTCTTAATATTGTAATGTTAAACTTGAATTTACACACATTTAGGGGGTGTAATTCAGAACAGACTAACCGAATAGAGTAAAAATAAATAAAATAAAATATTTGTAAAAACCTGTAAATGAAAGTATGAATCTGGTAATCAAAAATAAAAACCTACAGCTTCTGTATAATGGATGGACACTGTGGGATTGTGTTTTATGCCCCGAGTAATACTTATTATGTTGAAGATTTAAAAGATAAATTTACTTTTAATAGATTTACCTATCTATTACGTATCTGTCTTATCTAATACTTGTAGACTATATTGTGCACAGATGCTCAAAGCTGAGCTCAGATTCCAAAATAATTACTAATGTTTGGGTATAGAACATTTGTGATCAAATGAAATGAAGAAAAAAAATTCATTTTGTTGTCTTTGATTTCCTTCCCTAATCTTCATTTCAGCGTTATATTATGCAGGTTGTTGCTCAATATCTCATCCTTTATCGTATATAAAAGCAGGCAGTGAACTACATCAGAACTACACCAAACAACATCAGTTTCTTGAAGGAGACGCAAGATGAAGACTTATTACCAGTTGTGCATCCTCATTGGCCTGGTGTTCAGGGTTCACTCAGGTCCTACACCATTGCCTAATGAGAAGCATGATGAAGAGTTTGCAAAGGTAAGAAAGGCATTGCACTGTGCAACTTAAAATTACACAGGATTTTGTTTAGCCAGGTTTCCAACTGTAGATTGTTTCTTTTTAACCAGAATTACTTGAAAAAACTTTACAACCTGAAAGAAGAGAATAAGCCGTCCTTTGGGCGCAAGGTCAGTGAGATGAGCTTGAAGCTGGGTGAGATGCAGCAGTTTTTCGGGTTGAAGGTGACAGGAACTCTGGACGCTGAAACGCTGGAGATTATGAAGATGCCTCGTTGTGGAGTTTCAGATGTGGCTGCGTATACCAAACAACCTTTACCTTTTACATGGGATAAAACCAAATTGACCTACAGGTACCAAAAGAGCACATCATCTTAATGTTAACCCAGTCAAGCTTCACGGAACAAACAAGTGAACTGGTGTAGTAAGTTACACTTTGTTATTTTTATTTTACAGGATTGAGAATTACACTCCCGACCTGTCTGTGGCTGAAGTGGACGACTCTATCGAGAGAGCGCTGCAAGTCTGGGCTCATGTCACTTCTCTGAGGTTCACCCGCATCAACAGCGGTGTAGCTGACATTATGATCTCTTTTGTTGGTGGAGGTGAGACTCCGACTTTATCCAGCAGCATTGGTACCATTTACTTTTGAAAGACAACCATGTCCTCTTTCCAGCAGAATACTAGCTAATATTGAGCAGGTTTTTGTTGCCATGGTCAGCTATTTGGTAGGGCACGACATCTTCACTGGCAATTAAGGGGCAACATGTACATTCTCTTCTAAGAGGCAGTCAACTGTTACAGATTTTACCCTTAGCCATAAAGCCCTAAAGTCCTTATAACTCAAATCCTGATGTAGAATGAGCAGTGGAACCTTTTCTGCTATATTCAAAGCTGGAGTGTCAGTTTTAGCATTATGAGTACATTTCCAAAATAAAAATAAATCTTTTCCATTTCCAGATCATGGAGATGGCTCCCCATTTGATGGACCTAATGGTATCTTGGCTCATGCATTTTCCCCCTCTCCTGGCATTGGTGGAGATGCCCATTTTGATGACGATGAGACGTTCACCTTCAAATCTTCTAGGGGTGATTATGCTCACATTTCATTAAAAGAACGAACACAATACAATATGAAATATGCATCATAAACAACATGTGTTCTTCCACAGGATACAACTTGTTCTTGGTGGCTGCTCATGAATTTGGACACTCTTTGGGCCTTGAACATTCCACTGTTGTTGGTGCTCTGATGTATCCAACATACAGCTACACCAATCCTGACACGTTTGTTCTGCCCAGAGATGATGTTAATAGAATTCAGGCTCTGTATGGTAAGCTTTTGGATTAAGCAAGTTAGTGACTAATGTACAAAACATTCTGTAAATTCCATACATCTAATAGTAAAATTACTTGAATAGGCTCAAACCCTGAAAAACCTGTTGACCCTGATAAGCCTGGGCCCACACCTCCAGTCACCCCTGATGCCTGTGACCCCAATCTGGTCCTGGATGCTGTTACAACCCTGCGTGGAGAGAAGCTCTTCTTCAAGAAGAGGTTCACATGGACCCCAAAATAACATTAAGCTCATTAACCTAATTCTAATCCATTTTTGGGACGTCTGACCATCTAATACTGATTTCTGTTGTTCAGGTTCTTCTGGCGCAGCCACCCACAGTTCACTACAATTGACCAATATCTGATCAAGGTGTTCTGGCCAGAGCTTCCAGATGACATTGATGCTGCTTTTGAGGATCCATCAGCTGATTTGATGTACATCTTTAAAGGTAAAACATAGCTTTGCATTGCAAACAATCTACTAATGGTATTATATATGAGTAATATGAGGTATTATATATATATATATATATATATATATATATATATATATATATATATATATATATATATGAAGTGTTAACTCGTGCATCTTTAGGTCAGAAGGTCTGGGCTGCCAGTGGTTATGACATTAAAAAAAGCAAGACTCTCAAAAGCTTCAGTTTACCAGCTAAGGTGCAGAAGATTGATGCTGCCTTTTGTGACGAGGATACTCTAAAGGCATTGTTTTTTGTTGGCAAGTCATACTACAGGTAATTCTTAGTGTACAGTTTTTATTATTAAAGTCATTAAAAATGTACTCTTGATTGTCAAACAGTTAACCAATCAAAACATTTTTAAAGCTATGACATGGAGAACAAAAAGATGGACAGGGGTTACCCCAAACCAGTGCAACAAAGCTTCCCAGGAATGATAAGTAAAGTTACTGCAGCTTTCCAGGAACATGGTCAGTATTTACCAAATTTTAGAAACTCCTGAATAACCGAAGTCATCAGGTTTGACTAAAACGGCACACAATATGTTTTTCAGGTTATATCTATCTCTTCAGTGGGCCACAGGTTTTCCAGTACAGTAACGGAAGGCTGGTGGACGTGCTGAAAAGCAACCACTTTTTTCAGTGCTAATCTTTCATATTTACCTGCCCCACAGACAGCAGGGAAATTCATTTCTAGAGCAAACTTTTAAAGAATTTACAGAGCATTATACTCTGCATATTATGTTTTATGTGCTTGCTATTTTCCTTTCTGAGTAATTATAATTTTTTGAGTTGAAAAAATAAAATAAAACATTTCATGGCAATTTCAACCTACTGTGAGGCTGCTATGATATCTATTACACAAAAGAACAATGTCCTTCTATCTATTTGGTGATGATGTGAATCAACAAAAAAAATGCTACAATCTAAAAAAAGGGTTCTTCAAGTTTTTTTTAAGGGTTTGTTGGATAATTATGGGTTCTAAACTTTTTTCTAACTAAAAAGTGTTCTACTTGGAACCTCTACTGATTGCAAAGCACTCTGTTGTAGGTTCTACTTTATAGGATTCCTCAGAGGGACAACCAAAGAAAATTTCTTAGAGTATACTAACCTAAAATAATATAACAACGACAACAACAACATTACTACTACTACTACTACTAGTAATAATAATAAAAGCTGCAAGCTGCATTTCCGGTTGGCCAGACGCCCAGACTCAGTGATCCGCACATTCATCACACGCATCAGCAGTGATTTGTCCTGGGATCACAGTCCTGGCTTACATCCCAGTAGAACATAGTCCGTGGCTCACACCTTCTGACACACAACCATCTAGAAGTTTTCTCTGCTGCCTCTGCAGCACTCCTAATGACTCTGGTCATGTAGACTGTAGATTCAGGTGAGGCACTGGCCTGCAAAGCCCCTGGAGCCCATCTCAACTGGGTCACCCTTGGTTCTTCATTTGATTGAACAGCACTGCGCCAAAAGTTCCTCAAACTTTGCTTGTTTTGTCTTGCTGGCATCTTCCATCTGATTTTCTGGTGAGCTCCAGCATGCCTGATTTGAGGGTGGTCTCTGTGATTTTGTCTGATTGCTTCCCGATTTTAACCTTCAGCTGATCCAAAGCTTTAGGTTGCTGGCCAACAACAATTCAAAAGTTTTTTTGGAAGTTAAAGTGTTTAAGATATCCAGGTGAGGTTTTCCACAACAGCAGGAGGCAAGTTATAAAGTGCAGAAAACCACATTGGCCAGCTTGATAGACAGAACAGATTATTAGGTATTAGGTATTATAGGAGCATGCAGTGGCCTCAAAGGGTGATCAGAGCAGAGCAGATCTAGATCAGAGCCTTGTGTAACACCAACACTTGTGTAACTTTATTTCTGTGTCACATTTATTTCTGGAGTCACCATTAACTTTTACAAACTAATAAGTGCCAGTTAGATAGGATCTGTGCCAAGCAAGGGCTCTTCTCTTAGCCTCAACAAGACTTTTTAGTTCCTCTAGGGGAATATTGTGACCTACAGTAGCAAAAGCTGCACTGAGAAGAAAGATGCAACACTAACTGGGATGGGGGAAGTCATATGTAATTTACTTCTTTACCCAGTGCTGTTTCAGTACTGTACTAAATCCTGACTGAAATATGCTATTTATGTGACTCTAAGGCAAGTATGAATTTAGCAGCTAATTGATGATTTACAAATGATTTAAGTCTAGGGTTCTCAACATGGGGTCTGGGGCCCCTAAAGGTCAGTTATTATGCCAATTCTGAATCTAATGACATTTTTAATAAAATGGGTTCCATGGGTTCTATGGCTCCAATAAATAGCCAAAATATTATTGTACACATGTAAATAATGTGCCTATTTTTTAAACAGTTTGTGTGTAAAATAAATCTACACTGAGGGGGTGTGTGATTTTTTTTAACAGTTACAGGTATCCCTGACTGTAAAATGTTTGAGAACCCCTTATTTAAGGGAATACTGTAATGGTAAAAAAAAAAAATGTTAACGTGCCTAAAAGCAAATTAAACCAAGCTAATGAAAAAAGGCAGCTGATGATAAAAAGCCTGTATCCATTGAGACATCTTGCAATCCTATGTTTTGACAAAAAAGGCCCCACAATAATACAGTTTTTTAAATGATACACATGGATTCTGTCTATGAGAACATATGCAGCATCATGGTATTTTTCAAGGATAAGGCTGCTATATATAAAACATATTTCCACTGCAACAAGCTAGCATCAATTCAGGCAGTTTGAATGAAAGTCTACTATCTTATGCATGCATGAAACTGGATTTTAGTACTGGAAAGCACAAGATTTGGAATATCTGGAATACACCTATCCTACACAAGTCATGTGTCAGAATTTGACTGTGTGAATTTTTTGGGCATGGCAACTTTAATGGGAACCAAACTGCACAATTATGCAAACCAATTTCCTGCAGGTTGACAAAATTGGCCAAAGATTCAAGGGAAATGAATGATGATATCAGCAGGTACGCAGTCAGGCTGAAAAACCCAAATAAAGACAATAGTATTTGTCACCATCCTGCCTTTAGAGATGTAATATGGTTTGTTTTGGCTTGAGCAAGAGTTTTACAGTATATGGCTCAACATCAGTTGGGGAAGACCCAGTTTAAAGCAGCAGAGAGCAGGATATGCAATATATCATCCAATAACAGCTCACAAAAAAACAAAACGAAACAAAAAACCAAAGACCCTACACGGATTCTAACTAAAGACAAATCATTAACGTGGTTTAGATAGAGCTAATGATGTATCTCATTACAAAGTGATAGAAAGCAAAATAAGTTGATGTATTATTTAAAACTTAAGTTGGTTCATGCCAAATTGGTTTTCCATGTCAAATTGGCAAGAGAAAAGGAAAAAAAAAAAAATCGTCCATCATGATTCATAGTATTCAATATATTTTCTAAATGTAATACAGCTTTGCACACTAGGCATGAATTTAAAACACACACACACACACACACACACACATATATATATATATATATATATATATATATATATATATATATTGGACCTTGTATGGATTGAGTTGTTTGGTTGTTTTTGTGAAATGTTTTGCACCAAATATTACTTACATGGGAAAGTTATGTTTCAAATGTTGTAGTATCTAACTGATCATACACTTTTAGAAAAAAGGATTCCTCAAATGTTCTTTGGATGATTCATGGTTCTATTTTCTAAAGTGGAATCTTTTCTGAAAGTTGAACCTCTGGTGTAGGATTTATTCCCTCAGGAGGACAAACAAAGGAAAACTTGTTAGCTAGATTAAAACTTTACAAAAAGTTCAGCCACATTATTCTGCCATAATAAGTAGTACTGTCATTTGTAGGTCATAAAAAAATTGTAATTAAATTATATTGGTTGTTAACTCTGTCGTCCAATTGCTTTAGGCTATATTTTGGGAAATTCAGGATATGGAGTCATCCTTGATTACCTAGGTCTGTAATCTGTCATTGTCTAATGACGTAGATTGTTGCTCAATATCCCTTCCTTTTTCATATAAAAGCTGGGAGCAAAGCCCAAACTACATTGGTTTATTAGAAGAGAAGCAAAATGAAGACTTACTACCAGTTGTGCATCCTCGTTGCCATGGTGTTCGTGGTACACTCAGTACCACTCTCTACTCACTTGAACGATGAAGAATTTGCAGAGGTAAGAATGCCATTGCACTGTGCAACTTGAAATTACTCAGGATTTTTTAAATTTTGTTTTTATTTTATTTTATTTTTATTTTATTTAGCCAGGTTTCCAACTATACATTTTTTTCTATTTAACCAGAATTACTTAAAGAAATTCTACAACATGCAAAAGGAGAACAAGCCATCTTTGGGGCGCAAGGTCAGTGAGATGAGCTTGAAGCTGAGTGAGATGCAGCAGTTTTTCGGGTTAAAGGTGACAGGAACTCTGGACGCTGAAACGCTGGAGATGATGAAGAAGCCTCGCTGTGGAGTTCCAGATGTGGCTGCCTACACTGATGGCTCTTCAAGTAACAAATGGTCAACCAACAATTTGACTTACAGGTATGAGTAGCGTAGTGGTCTTAAGCCCATTATAGCTTTATGTATTAAACATGTGAACTGATTTAGTAAGTTACACTTTGTTATTTTTACTCTACAGGATTGAGAATTACACTCCCGACATGTCTGTGGCTGAAGTGGATGACTCTATTGAGAAAGCACTACAAGTCTGGGCTCGCGTCACTCCTTTGAGGTTCACCCGCATGTACAGTGGTGTAGCTGACATTATGATCTCTTTTACTGTTGGAGGTGAGTCTCTCACTTTATCCTGTCTTGAAGTCTTTCTTGTGAAATTCTATATAATGTTGAACAAGTTCTTACTGACAGGGTAAGTTAGAGATTGTGAAAGCCTCCATTTGAATAAATCATAGGGCAGAGCACCTTTCAGAAACACGGTCAATTAATGGTCAGCACATGTACATTTGTGACATGAACTCAATTGCTTCAGGTTTTGCCTTTACAACTCAAAGTCTGATGTAGACTGAAATTTTTCCAAATGTATACTGATGTTAATAGAGTATTCAGCAACACTAAGCTATGTATATGAATGTTTTTTATTTCCAGATCATGGTGATGGCTCCCCGTTTGATGGACCTAATGGTGTCTTGGCTCATGCATTTGGCCCCGCTTCTGGCCTCGGCGGAGATACCCATTTTGATGACGATGAGACCTTCACTTTCAAATCTAATGGTAAATAGTCTCACATTTCATCAAACTTGAAATATACACAATGCAGTGTGCAATATACAAAAATAAACATCATGTACATCCATCTTTATTGGGGTACCACAGGATACAACTTGTTCTTGGTGGCTGCCCATGAATTTGGACACGCCCTGGGCCTTGATCATTCCCGTGATCCCGGAGCTCTCATGAATGCAAGGTACACCTACAGAGATGTTGACAGCTTCGTTCTTCCTCGAGATGATGTCGGTAAAATTCAGGCTCTCTATGGTAAGCTTCTGGAATTGTCATTTTGTGACTAGTTGTCTAGAAAATCTGACATGTCAAACATCTGTTTAACAAAGTTAAATGAATTCAACAGGCTCAAACCCTGACAAACCCGATAAACCCGAGCCCACAGCTCCACCCACTCCTAATGCCTGTGACCCCAATCTGGTCCTGGATGCTGTTACAACCCTGCGTGGAGAGATGTACTTCTTCAAGAATAAGTATGCATGAATATAAAAATTTTCTAAAACCTTCTAAATAATTTTTGAGCTTCTTTTATGGTTTAACCATTTGATGCATATTTCTGTTTTTCAGATTTTTCTGGCGCCGCCAATCTCAGATCCCTCAAACTGAACAATATCTGATAAAGACCTTCTGGCCTGAGCTTCCTGATAATATCGATGCTGCCTTTGAAAATCCATCAGATGGCTTGATGTACATCTTTAAAAGTAAAAGTGCTTTAAAATATTTATTGATTGAATTTTAGTATACTGTGATTAACAATAACAATATAAAATCTACATAAGGTACATATGATTTGGTGTGTACTTGTGTTTATGATCTTTAGGTCAGGAGGTCTGGGCTTTCAATGGGTATGACCTCATGAATCACAAGAGTCTCAGTAGCTTCAGGTTGCCAGCTAAAGTGAAGAACATCACTGCTGCTGTTTATGATGAGTATACTGGAAGGGCATTGTTCTTTGTTGGCAAATCATACTACAGGTACATCTTAGTGCATTGTTATTTTAAAAAAATAAAAAAGAAAGAAGATGGGATACTCATTCTTTTTCAAGCTATTTACTAATAGAAATATTTTTAAAGCTATGACATGAGCACCAAGAAGATGGACAAGGGTTACCCTAAACAGGTGGAAGAGAGATTCCCAGGAATGACAGGAAAGGTTACTGCAGCCTTCGAGTACAGTGGTCAGTATTTAATGAATTAATAAATTTCCTAAATAATCTGGGCTAATTTGGACCTAGTTATATCAAAATGCTGACTTTATTCACACCACATGTTTCTGCAGGTTTCACCTACGTCTTCAGTGGAAAAAACATATTCGAGTTTAGCGAATCAACGCTGATGCGCGTGCTGGGAAACAACTACTTCTTGCAGTGCTAGCCTTTTATGCCTTTTATATTTATCAGCGGCCATGCCAATAATACAGTAAACTATTTATTAAATTAAAGAGTAAACTGTCATTTAATTTGTAAGTAATTTTCTAAGCAATTGTTATTCCTTAAATTGTACTTCTTAAATAAACCTTTCTTGCTAAATTAAACCTACTGTGTGATGTTTTATTAGACAAGTCCAGAGGCTTCATTATTGGAAATGAAAGGCACTAAACAAGCCGAGGCAATAGCGCACAACAGCAAATGAAACACAGCCCACATCTGGTACATCTGTAGCTTTACTGTATCATGTATTTTTCCCCCCCATTTAGAAACAATAACCATCACAGACAGAATCTAAACAGAATTTGGGCTTCCAGAGAAAGTTAATTTTCCAGTATAATGAGAAGTAATTGAAATAAACACACTGACAAGAGGAAAAAAGACCATATCTTTATTTCAGTGCACAGTGTCATTACAACATGTTGTGTATTTACACCACTGTTGATTTAAAATATCAACATTGTGTGATCCTTTATGAGTAACCATTCAGCCACCAACAGTTCTACCTTGGCCAGTTAGGACCATTAGGTCCTGTTGTTGCCAGTCTACATCAGCTGAAGTATTCTTTGGTGGCAAAAATTCTGCTACCCTATATCGAAGAGAATGGTTCTATGTATATTCAGAAAAGAAAATGCTAAAACTAGAACCGTAAAGAGGTCTTTGGTTTGTTCATCTAAGGAGAACCCATAAAGATTCTATGTTGAACCGTGTAACATGTGTTATGTCCAAGTAGCTCACTAGGCAGCTAAGAACCTTTATTAAGCATATTTAGTTTCACATGTAAAATCTAATCGGCTGAGCCATGTTCGAAGTCCTTGAGAGACACACACACACACACACACACCAGTGACTAGTATTATTGTGACGATTTTGAAAAACAAAACCAAAACAAAAAGCAAAAAAAGGTACAGTACAGCCATTGCCTATCCACAGAATGACCTAATCTTTGTCCATTATGTAAGCTTACAGTTAACTATGAATTGTTTATTGAACACTACATTTTATCATATTGTTTTTGTTACAGTTTTATAAAAGCCAGGACGTACATTATAGTGATTTTATTTCACTACTGTTGTTTTCTCAAATCTGATTGGTCAGGCATTGCTTAATTGTATTTACACTACAGTTAGTTCTGGTCCGTTAATTTGGACGAGCATGCTCATATTTAGTATAACTGCACTGGGATGTTTCACTGTTTGTATCGCTCTGCTTGTCTGTGTTGGCTACGTAAAATTCCAATTCTAGCAACATTCCCACTGAAACTGTTACTACAATAGCGTTAGTGATATCATCAGTGGACGTGGCAAACGATGCCTTAAAATATGGAAGGTCGTGAGATGAAAAGGAAGAAGAGAGGGGAATGGAATTTCACTGAATGCACCTTGTACAAACGTACAAATCATTGTTTATAGCTAGGTGACATGCTATAAAGTGAGCGTGGCTTCTTTGGGATCTATTTCTGTTCGAGGAGCAAAAGCAAACTGATTATTTGGGCATAAAGGGTCTGAAGTTTCAGTTATTCAATAATAATTTGTTCACAGTGTGGTTGAATTATCAAATCTGATTGGTCAGGAGGTGTGCATTATTTTTGTATAACTGCACAGTCTTTCTTATGTTACTTCTTAGATTTTTAGAAAAAAAAATTCTGAAAGTATAACTTTTTAAAATTCGGTACACCCAGTAAAACTGTACTGTCATTATCGCAAAAAAGGGAAAAAATCATATGATATTTTTTGAACGTGATATAAACGTGGGCTTTTATTTCACCTGTATTTTCCTGCTGTTTGTTTTAAAATTTTGTGAATTTTGAAATACTCTAGAATTTTCTTTTTTTTTAATTATTTTTCTTCCACTCTTTGGTCATGTCTCTGTGTCTGTTTCTGATGATTTCACTAATAGTTATTATCTCCCATATTTTTAATTTTTTTTTTAATTTTATCTTTTTATACCTTCTCCAGCTCTGTAAAAGGTTTCTGTTTGGGCTGTGATTCTGATTTTTTGATTTTATTATTCTTAACCTGACTGCGCACAGCAGTGTGCCTGAGAATGTAAAATTTTGTGTCAAAATTAAGACTCAAGCAGTTTGTTATATTGATAACATATTAGATTCCTTAAAGATGCTCTCATGCTCTCAGATCTCATGATTAACTATAGCATCATAATAGGAATGACATTTTTTTTAGCTTACTATTCAGTAATATGTAATCCATACTGTAACAGATTTTCACTGGAAAAATAAATAAATGAATGTGGAATTTTGTTTTGTAGACAGACTGTGAACTAGAAGTACATTTTTCACCTTTTCACCCACAAGTGTAAGTGGTCATTTAATTGTCTAGAAGAAATGTGAGCTATGTGTGTTTGCATGCTGTTGTAATTCAGGGGCATGAACGTGTCAGGTGAGGATTTAATCCTGAGGATTTAGAGGATTTTCTGTCTATTTTCTTTTTGTGATGACGCTTTGAGCTCCTGGGCAGACAGTTCCTTTTACTATATTGTTTGGAAACTATAACCTACAAAGCTGTCCTGAGACATTTACCCTGACAGTTTCATGCTTTCAGATCCAAGTGTCACGTTAAGTTTAAGACGTCAGAGGGGTGGATCACACACGTGTTTAAATGCTGGGGAACTTCCTGTCATTTAGGAGATCTGATGATGTCACTGAGTGACTGGAAAAACATCTTCAGCCCATGGAGGGTGTGATAATTAGCCCATCAGTTTAAAAAAAGTGTAAATTGTCATTGCTGTAAGACATTATAGTGTGAATGCTCTAAATACAAATCTGCAGATATTACGTTACTTTAAATTTCTTTTTTTATGGTTTAAAATGGAACTGTTTATAGCTGCTAAAATGTAAGTGAAGATATGTAAGTAATGTACAGGAAGTAATTTGTCTTGCAGACATTCCACAACATTAACTGCAACTATAAATGGATAAGAAGTATTACATAATAAATTAATAAAAAAAAAATTGTGTAAGACGAACAAAACAGTCCTGCTGTTATACGAACATAATCACACCATGGATTATTTTCCTCTAACAGCATGCCCCCAAATGTTTTATTTTTTACATATTATATTATATTATATTATATTATATTATATATATCAGAGCTTTTAGTTGTCTACATTTTAAATGCACTTTTATTGTGTGTGTGTGTGTGTGTGTGTGTGTGTGAGTGTGTGTGGGTTTTTAGGTATTTGATGTTTAATTTTAACTGAGATCATTTTCACTTTATTTAATCCTTAATCATAAAAATTAATAGCCTATAATTGTCCTCTAAACACCTTTATAAGACAACACAGTATAAGTGTGGAATGATCTATAGGATCTATAGGATGATCTATAGGATATGCATAGTAATAATATTCTGTAAAAACCTCAGATATGCTAAGATTGCTCTAATGGTGAATGGCCCATGGTGTTGCCTACCTGTTTGATGGACCATTTGGCACTCTGACTCATGCTTTTGCCCCATCTAGTGGCATTGGTGGAGACGCACATTTCGATGAAAGCTTGAAAGCACACCTTCACTTCCTCTAGTGGTGAGACAAACAAACATGTCTCAAAGAATGTCTTCTTTCTTAAGGATTTGTTTTGTTCCTGGTGGCTGCCCATGAGTTTGGTCACTTTCTGGGTCTTACTCTGATGAGTAAGTTTCAGAGACCCAAACACATTTGTTCTGCCTGCAGATGATGATGATGGCATTCAGCCTCTCTATAGTGAGCACCCACACTGTGAAAAACTACCCTGTATATTTACAGCATCAAAATGACATGCAGAGTTGTCAGGTAGTTGCTGCAGTTAATAGTTTTAGCATTTTTATTGTAACATTTATTTACAGTAATGGCATAGTGTAACATATTTTAAGTAGAGTGCAAAAAGTGAATTTTTATAGTACTGCATATTGTTAACAGTATATTACAATAGAAATCACCATCACAGCTTTACAGTTACACTGCCATTTTAACTCCTATATTTAAAATATAGGAGTTAAAATAGTAGTGTTTTAATTATACATTTAAAACATATTTAGACAAGTATCCTGCCAAAAATTTTGATAAAATCCATTTAATAAGGCAATCAAGTTATTTCAGTAGATTTCCTGAGCAGTGCCGTGTTGTTCGTGAGCGAATCTTTGATTTGAACCAGCTATTTTAGGTGAACATTGAGATCCAACTTGCATATAGACCCCTGAGTGAGACACGTCACTCTAACGTCAGCTGTGCCTCCTAGTTGCAAAAACGTAGCAGGAGACTGTAGTGGATTGAATTGAACTATAGCATTTTTAACAGAAATCTAGATGTAGATTGAATTGAACTATAGCAGCTTTACAGAAATCTAGATGTAGATCCATAATGATCAGTTGCGAAGAAGAACAGAGATGATGTCAGTGTGACTGTGTTTTCTGGCAAGAATCCTGGAATGAAGCAGGACAGTTTCTAAAAAGCACAGAATTCCACAGTATTTTTTTGAGAAGCGTTGAAGCAGGAACATGAATCATCGGCACTAATAGTTTTTTGGAAGTGTTTATACTATCCAGGTGAGATTTACCTAAACAGCAATCAGGGAGTCATGTTATGAAAGCTGGAGAACTGTGACAGGATCTGGCACTAACATCATAAATGCTAGTGCCAGATGCTTTAGTAGTAAAAATGCTGAAGTGCCTAAAACCAAATTAAACTAAGCTACTAAAAAGACAGCTAGTGCTAAAAAAAAGCCTGTATCCATTGATACAGCTTGAAATCAAGGCTGTCCATTGCATCCATCTTTTTGGTGGTGAATGCATGCTAGCCTTAACAAAAAGGGCACCACACTGATTTTATGATACACATGGACGCTGCCTACGAGAACAGTGCAGACGAATGGCATTTTCAAGGATAATGCCGTTAAAGATCAAAGTAATTTGCCACTATGAGAAACCAACAATTCAATCAGCCAGTTGCAGTGAGTCAACTATGTTATGCGCACCAGATACATGATACTGGAACGCAGTATCCTTGGAAATGGCAGATGGCTACCTAAGGAACATGTCTGAATTGGACTGATTATTACAGATGACTTACCTTTAATAGGAATCAAACTGTACAAGTATGTACTGTAAACTGAGATCCTGGAAATTGTCAAAAGGATTCAGTGGAAATAATGCTAATGGCCTATGTCAACATCCTGCATTAAAAGGTGTGAAGTGACTTGTTTTGGATGGAGCAAGCATTTACTAAAGTACATGGCTCAACATCAGCTGGGGAAGTGACTGTTTAAATCATCAGAAATCTGTTAGCACAAAGTCATCCATTAACACCTCATGAAAAACACAGACTATTTCCATACTTTTTCTACCTAAAACAAATCAGAAACGTCATTCAAAGATACAATCCTATAACTGCCAATTGTATCAAATGATGTACAGTGGGTTTGGAAAGCATTCAAACCCCTTCAGTTTTTGCACATTTTATCATATTATAGATTTTATTTAAAATTAATTAAATTGACTTTTTTGGTCATCAGTAGTACCTGGTTTTCAGCAGATGTAGCGTAAAGAGCCCAAAAAGTTAGATTTTCATATCATTAGACCAGCAAATCTTTTTCTTAATGCTCCCCTTTAAGTCCTTTATGTGCCTGCCAAATGCTTTTTTCTCTTACATCTAGCCATGCTAAAATGAAAGCTTGATTGGTGGAGTAGTTCTGAGATGGTTGTCCTTCCAGCAGGTTCAACCTCTGCAGAGAACTTCTGGATATTGGGTTCAATCTATTTTAAATTAAATCTGTAACACAGTAAAATGTGCAAAAACTGAATGGTTTGAACTCTTTCCAAGGCTACTGTATATCTCATTAGAAAATGATACAAGGCAAAAGAAGTTAATGTGTAATTTGAAATGTAAGCCAGCCCACACCGAATGGATTAACCATGTCACACTGACAAGAGCAAAGAAGATAGAAAAATAGAAGATTTAATGATATTAATATTTGACCCTGAAATATTCATTTATGTTTGCCATTAATAATATGTTGTGCATAGGACAAGAGAAAATCTATTTCCACAGATGACACAGTATTATATGACCATTCTACTTAAAATACTTTGGAAGCATTGTCCATCATAATTCATAACATAAAAAAAAAACAAAAAACTGGGGTCTTGTATAATGGAGGGACATTGTGTTGTGGGGTTGTTTTGTGAATATATTATACATATGAAAATTACATTTTAAATTGATACACTTAAAAAGGGGAGTTGCACAAAGGTCATTTGGATAATGGTTCTACTAACAGTTTCTAAAGGGGTTCTACTTGGAATCTTTTCTGAAAGTAAAACCTTAGTTATTCTACATTTGTTCCCCAGAGTGATAAACCAAAGAAACCTTTAGAGTACTAGATTAAAACTTTTTTGTAAAAAGCATTATTATTTGCATTATTATTTGCATTATTATTCCATAATGAGTAGTATTGTCATTTCCAGGTGAAAAACGTTTGTAATTAAATCAAATCAGATGTTAAGTCTTCTTTATCGTCCACATGACTCAAGCTGTTGCTCAATATGCCATCCTTTACTATATATAAAAGCAGGCTGTAAAATCCAAACTGCATCAGTTTCTTGGAAAAGAAGTAAGATGAAGACTTACTACCTGTTGTGTGTCCTCATTGGCCTGGTGTTCAGGGTTCACTCAGGTCCAGTACTGCCATCTACTGTGAAGGGTGATGAACAGTTTGGAAAGGTAAGAATGGCATTGCACTGTGCAACTTCAAATTACACAGGATTTTATTTAGCCAAGTTGCTGTTGCTTCTATTGAACCAGAAGTACTTGAAAAAATTAGCCAACATGGAAGAGGAGAACAAGCCATCTTTTGGGCGCAAGGTCAGTGAGACGAGCTTGAAGCTGGGTGAGATGCAGCAGTTTTTCAGGTTAAACGTGACAGGATCTCTGGATGCTGAAATGCTGGAGATGATGAAGGAGCCTCACTGCAGAGTTCCAGACGTGGCTGCAGGCAAAGCCAAAAATTACAAATGGTCTACAAACAAGTTGACCTACAGGTACCAAAGCAACATAGTGTTCTTAACCCATTCTAGTTTCCTGTATGAAACAAATGAACTGATTTAGTTACGCTTTAAGTAACGAGCTTTATTCTACAGGATTGAGAATTACACTCCCGACATGTCTGTGGCTGAAGTGGATGACTCTATTGAGAAAGCACTGCAAGTCTGGGCTCGTGTCACACCTCTGAGGTTCACCCGCATCTACAGCGGTGTAGCCGACATCATGATCACGTTTACTGTTGGAGGTGAGACTTTCTCTAGTGGCATTGGTACCATTTCCTATCGACACTGTCTTGAACAGGTTCTTATTGACAGGGTAAGTAAGAGATTGTGAAAGCCAGCATTTGAATTATTTCACAGGGCAGAACACCATTCAGAAACACTGTCAATTAGTGATCAAGTGTTTAAATGTAGTCTTTAGTGACCCTTTCTGACAGGCAGTAACAGTAGCCACTTCAGGTTTTACCATGAGCCTTCAGTGTACATCAGTTTTCACTATTCAAAGCCTGGTTTAGACTGAAAAAAATGTTAGAATAATAGAATATACTTTTTATTTCCAGATCATGGTGATGGCTCCCCGTTTGATGGACCTAATGGTGTCTTGGCTCATGCATTTGGCCCCGCTTCTGGCCTCGGCGGAGATACCCATTTTGATGACGATGAGACCTTCACTTTCAAATCTAATGGTAAATAGTCTCACATTTCATCAAACTTGAAATATACACAATGCAGTGTGCAATATACAAAAATAAACATCATGTACATCCATCTTTATTGGGGTACCACAGGATACAACTTGTTCTTGGTGGCTGCCCATGAATTTGGACACGCCCTGGGCCTTGATCATTCCCGTGATCCCGGAGCTCTCATGAATGCAAGGTACACCTACAGAGATGTTGACAGCTTCGTTCTTCCTCAAGATGACGTCAATAAAATTCAGGCTCTCTATGGTAAGCTTCTGGAATTGTCATTTTGTGACTAGTTGTCTAGAAAATCTGACATGTCAAACATCTGTTTAACAAAGTTAAATGAATTCAACAGGCTCAAACCCTGACAAACCCGATAAACCCGAGCCCACAGCTCCACCCACTCCTAATGCCTGTGACCCCAATCTGGTCCTGGATGCTGTTACAACCCTGCGTGGAGAGATGTACTTCTTCAAGAATAAGTATGCATGAATATAAAAATTTTCTAAAACCTTCTAAATAATTTTTGAGCTTCTTTTATGGTTTAACCATTTGATGCATATTTCTGTTTTTCAGATTTTTCTGGCGCCGCCAATCTCAGATCCCTCAAACTGAACAATATCTGATAAAGACCTTCTGGCCTGAGCTTCCTGATAATATCGATGCTGCCTTTGAAAATCCATCAGCTGATTTGATATACATCTTTAAAAGTAAAACGCCGTTTCTTTTTAAACAATCGACAATTACATTCTTCTAGCCTTTACATAAGAATTTGTGTTAACTCTTGCTCATGATCTTTAGGTCAGAAGGTCTGGGCTCTCAGTGGTTATGACGTCGTGAATCACATGAATATCAGTAGCTTCAGCTTGCCAGCTAAAGTGAAGAAAATTAACGCTGCACTTTATGATGATACTGGAAAGACATTGTTCTTTGTTGGTAAATCATACTACAGGTATGTCACAGTGTATTGTTATTTAAAAGAAATAAAATGAAAGAAGACAAGATGATATTCCTTTTTTACCTTAACTAATGGAAATATTTTACCTTAACTATTACCTTAACTAATGGAAATATTAAGCTATGACACAAACAACAAGAAGATGGACAAGGGTTACCCTAAACTGGTGGAAGAAAGATTCCCTGAAATCACAGGAAAGGTTACTGCAGCCTTCCAGTACAGTGGTCAGTATTTAATGAATTAATAAATTTCCTAAATAATCTGGGCTAATTTGGACCTACTTATTTAAAAAAAAAACCCTGATTTTGTTTGCATCATGCTTTTCAGGTTTCACCTACCTCTTCAATGGAAGAAACATATTCGAGTTTAGCGATTCAACACTGATGCGCGTGCTGGGAAACTACTACTTCTTGCAGTGCTAGCCTTTTATGCCTTTTTATATTTAGATGTCAGGTTTGACAGTGCAGATGGAGTGAATCAAAGACAGGGCAACATTATTATATAGTGGAAACTATTTAATAAATCAAAGTGTTGGGTAGTTCATTTTTATTACTTTTGTCCTTTCTGAGCAATTGTAATCCAGAAGTCATACTTTCAAAATAACCTTCTGATGAAGTAAAAGCTACTGTGAGATGCTACTGTTTAATAAGACAAATGTCCAGATGTTTTATTACTGGGAATGAAATGCATTAAAAAGTCAAGGCAAGAGCACACAACACAAAAGAAACGCAACTCATTTCTGTTCGGTATCTGTTTGGCGATGGTGTGAAATAACAAGGTACATCTACTTCTTTTAATTTCACAATTAAAACAATAACTGGCTCAACAGAAGCCTGTAGAACTTGGGCTTCCAGTTCAGATTATTTTTCGATCACAGTAACAACATTAAAAAAGAGGCATAGCATACAGTGTGTTTGTACCAAACATGAAAAATGTGCTCTGATATATTCTTTAAAAATGGCAAAACTAAGTTCAGTATGTGGTGGTGCTCACTGTGTGAGACTGTATGCATATCCATTCAGTAACAAACAGTTCAATCCCAGCTGCAAAGGTACCAACTATTAGGTACCAAAACCCTGTTCAGCTGAAATGCTTGATACTGGACTGGCAGCTGATGTTTCTCAGGTGCTGAAAAGGGTGGCACTTTGTGCAGAGGACAACAATCCTAGAAAAAAAAAATTGTCACAACTAGAACCCCTTGTTTTGACCCTTAAATTCAATGTGGAACCTTACAAAATAGTGATTTCCTATCAGATAGAAGTTCCAGGTAGAACCTCATTAGGCGGCTAAGAACACTTAGCTGTGTAACAGCTAATACCACAGTGCTGCTGAATTTGCAAATCTGTTTGGTCAGACAGTGTTAATTTTAAAATTTTCTACAAAGGACCCCATGGTCTGAAAAACACAGTGAAAATGCTCTCAAGGGTGCTTCTGTGGTAGATAAAACATGATAAAGTTTTCTCTAAGGTGCCTTTACACTGGTAAAAACATGATGAAGTGCCCCAATGGCTGCCCTTCAGATGAAAAATAAAATGATGACATGCTATGTGCCAGAAAACATGATGACGTGCCCTTTAGCATGTTCATCCTCTGTAGAATATGTGATACAGTGCCCTAAAGGCTTTCCCAACATGCAAAGAAACATCATGAAGTACCCCGATGGGTGCCAATCCAGTGGAGAAAATGAAATGCAGTGCCCTATAGGCGCTCCTATATGTGAGAAAATGAGATGAAGTGCCATCTGAAGTGCCATCTGCCTTTTAAAATGTTTTCGCCCTTTCCCCTCGAGCAGTGTCCGTCCCTGCACAGGTATTACAGCACACCTACAGTAGATGAATAGTGCTATCACTTTGCAGATAGCAATGCCAGTTAATGCCATTAGATGGCATTCTAACAGAAGGAATCAGTGAATCTGAATGTGCATGCTCATACATAAACAGACTACTCATTAATCTAACAGAATGAATCACAATATTACACAAATACTTGGCTGGTTATAAATGTGAGTGCTGTTGTAGGCCTATTATGTTATTATTGGTAATTATGATGATTGATTCTCCTGTCTGCAAAACCAAAAAACCTCTATATTAAATGACACCACACAGGTAAAACAGTTGAAGTTACCATGATAAATAAACTAAAATATTTACATAATTTCATATTTGTGAGTCTTGATTTGTCCAGAGCAGCACGTTGTAGAGATGCTTTGATATAATTTTAAATTGTAGTTTGTATGGTTTACATCATCTACACTGTCTTCCCTGAGTTTTGGGGGAACATAGTAATTCATTACTATTCATTACTATTATTACTATAACATTAAAAGAGAAACTATATGATGATACACACACACACACACACACACACATATCATATATATATATATATATATATATATATATATATATATATATATATATTTATATATATATCAGGGGCGTTTCCTCCGAGGAGGCAAGGGAGTGTCTCCTCAAAAAACTGGATGAGAAAATAATCGATATTGCAAAAATAAAACTCAAATATTACTAAAAATGACATTAAAAGTATAAAAGTCACTCGTGTTTATAATGTAACGCTGTCCAACAACTGAGAATGAATGGGGGAAAGTCACGTGAGAGGAGGCAACGCCTCCATCGCGCTATAATTGGATGTGATCGGTTTTGATTGGATGTGATCGGTTTTGATTGGATGTGATCGGTTATGATTGGATGTGATAGGTTATGATTGGATGTGATCGGTTATGATTGGATGTGATAGGTTATGATTGGATGTGATCGGTTCGTTCGATAAATCCCGCCTCTTGTTTTCGTGAGAGCTCTCGGCCTGAATGGACACAATGATGGCGTTACTGACTAATTATAAAGTAAGTAAACAACTCACCCGCTTAGATAGCACTGCTTTGTGTCACGTCAAAAATGAAAACTTGAAATGGCCTCAAAACGTGATGCCTGTTAGTTTTTAGTGAGCGTTCAGCTTGATGAAATGAAAGCTATATCTTCGTGTCTGTGTTTGTGTTTACAGCTTTTATGAAATAAGTTGAGTATTAAAAAGAACAGCTGAACATCAGTTCACAAATAAAATAATATCAGTAACACTTTACAACAAGGTGTCATTTGTTAACATTAGATAATGTGTTAACTAACATGAACAATGAACATCTAATACATTATTTATTCATCTTTGTTAAGGTTAGTTAATAAAAATCCAGCTGTTCATTCTTAGTTCATGTTAGTTCACAGTGCATTAACTAATGTTAACAAACACGTTGGATTTTAATAATGCATTAGTAAATGTTGAAAATAATATTAAATAGGATTAATAAACGCTGTAGAAGTATTGTTCATTCTTAGTTCATGTTAACTAAAGTAGGTAACTAATGGTAACTAATGAAACCTTATTGTAAAGTGTTTCCAAAATATTGTTCAAATTGTTACTGCAATAATTGTTACTTTAGTTATTATTTTGGAATAAATGTAAAAATGCATAAAAACTCTATGAAATATATAATTGGTATTAAAAATATTAAATAAACTAAAAAAATAATAATAAAATACAAAATAGAATTATATTTGTTCTCTCTTTTTTATGTAATGTTTATATATATATATATATATATATATATATAAACATGGGCTTTTATTTCACCTTCTGTTTGTTTTGGATTTTTTGCACATTTATTTAGCAGTTTCTTTTGTTTCTCAGTTATCTTTCTTCGTTCTTTGGTTGTGACTTTCTAAATGATAGAATTCGTTAATGCTAATAGTATCTTCTTACCACTTCGTTCTTTTCTACTTCTACTTATCCCTTCTCCAGCTCTCTAAAAGGTTCATATTTTCTGTTCTGACTGTTATTCTCATTTCAGTTTATTCTTAACCTGACTGCACACAACAATCAGCTTGGGAATCTAAGCCTGTTTAAAATTTTCCTTCAGAAATAAGACTTAAAACAGATAAATTAAAATGTAAACAGGGCTGCAAACTTTTTAAGCTTACTAATAAAAATGACTCAGTAATATTTAGGCCATGCTATAACATCTTTTCAGTAGAAAAGAAATAATTAAATAGAATTTTGACTGTTTGACTGTTTTGACTGAATCTTTTCAGTCAGAAACCAAAGTGTAAGTTGTTTTTTTAACCATCTCGAAGAAAAGTAAGCTACTCTTTTGTGAATGGTGTTGTGATTCATGGCACGGAAGTGTTACGTGAGGATTTAATCCTGATGTCTAGAGGATTTTCTGTTTTTCAGACCCTTGTTCCTTTCGTGATGATGTTTTTAGCTCCCGGGCAGAAAATCTTTTTTACTATACTGTTTGGAAACTATAATCTACAAAGCTGTCCTGACATGTTTACCCTGACAAGTTCACGCTTTCAGATCCAAGTGTCACGTTAAGCTTAAGACGTCACAGAGCTGAATCACACGTATTTAAATGCTGGGGAACTTCCCTTTATTTAGGAGATGTGACAAAACATCATCAAGTTGTGGACTGGAGTTAAATTTTAAGTTTTTTTTTTTTTTTTAACACCGAATACACATGATTGATGAATAGCCAGTGAATTGGATTGGCTACACAAAATAGTATAGAACCTGCTCTAAAGGGAAATTTCACACCATGAAGAATTTCTGTGATTTCTAGAATAAAATATGGTGTAAACTGTGTGTTCTGTAAATATCATACTGCAGGGCCTTTCGATACTGCAGCCTGTCTGGGAAAATATTTCTGGGAAAATATTTATAGTACTGCCAGGTCATACTGTATCATATGATTTCACCATATAGCAACCGTAATAGTCTTGTGACTATGTTGTCATAACGGACTTAACACATACAGTATCGTTATCATTAACTTTACTGTAAAACTAGGCACTAAAATCAAACCTGAATCAGAATTTACATTTTTTCATTTCTTCTTGTTTTTGATTTTAAAAAAAGCATAGCTTCTTTTATTTTAATTAAGGCTGCATCTATACAGTTTTTTCAGACTACATACATATTTTTTGTACACATCAACACTGATACCGATACAAAAATGAGTAACCTACTTAGTATTTAACCTACTTAGTAGCGTCATGAGGAGTCGACAGTTTATTTAGCTCTGTTTGCTTCTGTTTGCTGCTAGCAATGGACTCCTTGTGCTGTTTTTTATGTTCAAGATGTTCTAGACGCATTAATACTCTCATGAATCTATTCAGTAGTGGTATTTTATGTATCCAGCTTTATTTAATGTTTATCATTAGATAATAGTTAGTTAGATTCTTAGATTCTAATTGCAGTTAGGTAGCATGAGCAACACTTCACTAGCTACCATAACCAGATGTCAGTAGGCCTACATTTACCTCAAATTAATTGCAGTTACTCGCCTTCGTTAACATACAAAGTTTATCTTCTGTGACTAATTTTGTTGTTAAAGTTAGCAACACATAGTACAAGACCGTACTGTATTAGTACACCTAATTTCAATGAATGGTAGCTAACTCAACTAGATAACATGGCTAGCTTGTATCTAGCAAGATTGTTCCTTGGTTAATTCAGTCATTACACACATTGTTTGTTAGACAGTGCATCAGTGATGGGTGATAAGATCAGCAGCATAAATGTGGATGAATTATAACCTTCATGAAGGGAGGACATATTGCAGGATTTCTAGACTGTATCAGTTTTAGCTCATTGTACCTAATAAACTGGCAGCTCATGGCCAGGTGTCCAGATCGTCCTACTGTTGTGGTGACAGAAAGCATGCAGTGGCTCTTTTGAACACTTTTATGCCTTTCCTGGCCTACTTTCTGCCATCTTTCTCTCCTTGTAGGAGGTCGAATGAATTTCTATTGTTGAATGAAGTTGGTTGCCTTGTTTATTTTGCACCATTGACCAAACTTTTTTGAGGGTTAAATTGAGCATTTGCTTGCATGCATTGATATTCACTTGTTGTATATGCTTATGTGAATGTCTTAACATAATATAACATTAGGTTGTGAGTAATTATGACCATAGAAGCATGAGACAAATTCTACATTATGGGAACAATCCCCCTTCCCTCCAAAATTAAACACAGAAAAACTGATTAATGCTGTCTCTCCATCACTCCCTAGAAAAAATGCTACTATATATGTGGTCAACGTTGTAATCAATGCACATTATGCATTAATATTTACCGAAAATTGCTGCAAATATAGTCGCTGCTACTGTCTGTCCTGTTTAAACCCACTCAAACAGGTTGATGTGCAGGATTTTTGTAAGGAACTATTGAGAGATACATGAACCAAGAGCGAAGAGTGTCGCAACTCTCTTTTTCAACAGCGCTGGTTAGCAAGTCTAGACGCTGGCGAAAGGACACATGCATGAATCAGTGCTCACAGACCAGTTTCTCTGCACATAGATTCACTGCTCACCATTTCCTTTCAATTCACAGCTCCTTGTGCTTACTTTTTATTGACCATGCTCGCTGATACTCTGATACACACTCAGGTTAGCCATCCTCACACTCTCTATTAAAGATGTACATTCAGATCGCAGTCATTTTGCGTCACTTGTTTATTAGCACAACAGAGTACACAAGGCTTACATCACATATTGTGACATGGTGTTGGATAATGGTATTGGAGCATTTTTTTATGAGTATGAATAAAAGATGACGGTATCAGACCAATACCCAATACCAGTATTGGTATAATGCATCTCTAATTTTAACAAAGAAGGGTGCCTACAGGTACAGCTAATTATGTGTATATATATATATATATATATATATATATATATATATATATATATATATATATACACAGTAATGAATGCTGTAAATACAAATCTGCAGACACTAAGTTCCTGTAAATTTACAAGGTTGTTTTTGATGGAGTCAAAACAATGAGGAGACAAAACTCGTCTTTACTAATTACGTAATTACTAATTTGAATGTTATTATGGATGTAACCGAATATGAAAACATTATGTGGAATTGCCAGATAATGTGCTCTAAACAGATGCAAATAGGAGTCGCACTATTAGTTTTTCCATCCATCCATTTTCCATACCGCTTATCCTACACAGGGTCAAGCCTGGAGTCTATACCTGGTAACTCAGGGCACAAGGCGGGGGAAACCCTGGGCGGGGTGCCATCACAGGGCACAATCACACACACAATCACACACCCATTCACTCACTACAGACAATTTGGAAATGCTGATCAGCCTACAGCGCATGTCTTTGGACTGGGGGAGGAAACCGGAGTACCCAGAGGAAACCCTCGAAGCATGGGAAGAACTTGCAAACACTATTCGTTTTTTTTTTCTCTGTTGTTGTTTTTTTTTTTTTGTGTGTGTGTGTGTTTTTTCCACAGATCAAGATCCACAGGGTGTCTGATTGAGAGAAGAGATGTGCATTGGGACTGAAAATTCGTGGGATGCAAGAAAAAAATTGCACAACTGCTCTTTACTTTTTTTTTTCTTTTTAAACTTTAATATTTTCGAGTGGTCAGATATGAATCTTGCGGAACAAAAAAAGACTAAGTTCAAAAGCATTCGTTCATTCATCTTTAGCTGCTTCCTGGTCAGAGTCACAGTGATTTAATATAGTTTTATATAGCTACGAGTTTGTTTATACTTTGGGAAATAAATCCAACTAAAAAGAAAAAACGTTCTGAATTAGGCCACAACTAATTTGTGTTTAAATCTGTATAAAGATACAAATATTTGTAGCACTAATCAGATACAGAGACTGGTCTTGTGTTACACCCCTAATTTCCAAGAATTCATATGAAAAATAATAAACAGAAGTTGACATTTGGAGCTTTTTCTACATCAGTCATATAAAATAAAATGAATAGACTTCTACTGAAAGCGGTTTTCACCTCATCCACTGGTGCTTAGAAGACCATAAAAGGCCACTTCCTGTGGAGAGGACTCCTCACCCCTTACTCTATATCTGCTATAAAGTCGACATGCACATCATCAAATTTCACAATACAGAAGACCTGGCGAGACCAATCAGACACGTGAGGAGGTTCTCACAGCCCAGTGACAGAGTAGCGGTACACTGATGACAAATCATTTGTTGTGTGTATGGCACTTGTGAGAGACGGTTGTGATTCAGTCATGGCAAACAACTGTGTCATTTCCCTGAAGATGCAGCTCAGACACGCACAGGCTTGCATACACACTTTCAACATGTTTCACTGTGTCTATATCACGTCTACAGTTATCAGTACATTAATGCATTATAATTAGCTACTAATAGATTTCATGCAATAATTGATTTTTTAAAAAATATTCTTTGTGGCAACTTTTGGGATATGCCTTTTAATTTAGAAATACAAATTATTTGTATTTTCCTTATTTAATTAGAAGCATTTTAAATGTTTCCTTTTTAATCATAATAGTAATCACCTATATCCATATTATTCATGAGTAAACAACAAAAAAATTCATATCTAACATAAATTAGGTATTTAATATGTAGGTTTATATATATACTTGATTTTAACATTTTTAAATATTTTTTAATTCACATATACTATATACTATATAGATGTGAGAATCTGAGATCATACTATAATATAAACTTCACTTAACTTTAATGAAAATCCTAATAAATAATTAGACATGTAAAAGGTGCAGATAAATTAAAAAAAAAAACAAAAAACAAACAAACACAAAGAGATATTGACACAATGGGGAAAACATCTGTGATTGTAATTGTTTTGTTAAGATAATATATATTTTTAAATACATTTTATGTAATTTATTTAATTGTTATGTAATATATTTCTGTAAACATAGAAATAATTTCATCAGAACAATTTTATTTTTTGTTATACAACACAAAACTTAAAAACTGACAATGAATGCAACAATAATAATTTACCTCTTTATATATACATTGTTTGTGTGTGTGTGTGTGTGTGTGTAGCACCCATTTTCAGAACTCTATTCAATTACCTATGAGTAACAAGATGTTTATTAACAAAATTCTTAATTAACAAAAAAGATTTACTAAAGAAATTCTTGATTTAAGGGAACAATTTAAAAAAAATCATCACACAGAGATTCATGTTATCAATACAAATTGAACAGAAATACAGAACCCAAGAAGACACAGGAATAAAAGAATGATTTTCATTTTTCAACATTATACGGTATATCATGTACATTACAGATCAGTGCGTAACAATTAATATAAATATCTTAGATATAAAAAAGGGGCGTTGTACTTGTTAGATAACTTAAATTAACTTAGCGATAAAAATTTATCATTAATACAAATATTATCAACTCCATACCCTGAAAAAAAACCCCACCACCCCTCCAACCCTTCCACGAAAAGACACGGGAACACAGTAATGATGAGGAGACCATTAGAAAGGTAATTAAAAATGAAAGCAGGCAGATTAAAGAAAGAATTAGGAAGAGCAATTGCCTTGTTTAACGATTTGGGTGTAAACATTTCCCTGAAATCCGGATTTTTCCTGCTTGATCCATTAAGCCAGTGATTAAACCCATTGCGCAATATGTCTGCATCTGAAGCATATTTAAACCTCTCAGCCTCCGAGTCCAAACCAAAGCGGTGACGATTCTCGAGGAGAAGACAACATGAAGATGTACTACACAACCTGCTTTCTCATTGCTCTGGTGATCACGGTTCAGTCAGGTCCAATACCAAAGCAAGAAGAGCAAGATGATGCTTTTGCAGAGGTAATGTGTCTTTACTCCACATTCAAAAAATGTCCAGGTATCTACAGTATTTACAACACTAAATTAACTTTTTCTTC
This sequence comes from Pangasianodon hypophthalmus, assembly GCF_027358585.1. Lineage (NCBI taxonomy): Eukaryota > Metazoa > Chordata > Actinopteri > Siluriformes > Pangasiidae > Pangasianodon > Pangasianodon hypophthalmus. The sequence continues at coordinate 3,049,828 of NC_069726.1, read as the reverse complement.
ATTTCTGTCTGTAGGCTTACCTGAAGAAATTCTACAACCTCACTTCATCCAATAATAAAGGAAGATTCAGTCCGATGAGTCTCAAGCTAGCTGAGATGCAGAAGTTTTTTGGACTCACCGTGACAGGGACGCTGGACTCCAACACCCTGGAGGTGATGAAGAAGCCACGGTGTGGAGTTGTCGATGTGGGTGCGTACTCCACGTTCGGCGGAGACAGCAAATGGCAAAAAACCCAGCTGACCTACAGGTGAGCACCACAACAGTGTGTTATGGAATGCAGAGATCTCAGTAAAGGCGTTGCTGCAAATTCCATACATAAGCCTGATTGCAGATAAATGTTTTTTTTCCCTGCAGGATTGAGAATTACACTCCCGACATGTCTGTGGCTGAAGTGGACAACTCTATCGAGAGAGCGCTGCAAGTCTGGGCTCGCGTCACTCCTCTGAGGTTCACCCGCATCTACAGCGGTGTAGCCGACATCATGATCTCCTTCGGGAGAGGATGTAAGTTCACAGACTAACAACTACACACACACACACCATTGCTATCATTTTACAAGGTATACATAGCCTATAAAGTGCGTTACTTCTATGAATAGATGAAAACCGTGTTGTTATTTAACATGGAAAAATGTATAATCATTAATATAGTGAAGCTTTTTGTTAAGAGAGATTTTGTTAACATTTATGGAAGGTTTCTGTGTAACACTCGATAGAAAAAGCATATACAGCTTAAAACAGATAAAAAGCATGACATGCCACTTATTAATAAATTAAAAATTATTATTGTTGGCAACTGTAACTGGTAGGAATGAAGAGGATGAGGAATAAAACACTTTGGGACTCCAGACCATGGATTATTTCCCTATAACTGCTTGACCCCAAGTGTTTTATACCATACTTCTATTCTATTCTATTCTATATATTAAAATATGCCACAGCTTTTAAGGTTCTACATTTTAAAACACCTTTATTGTGATTTGTTGTTGTTGATGTTGATGTTGTTGTTGTTTCTTTAGGTATTTGATTGAAATTTTGAAATTAATGCAGATCATCAGCACTTTATTTAATCATTAGTAATCAAATTAATATCATATAATTTTCCTGTAAACACCTTTATAAGACAACACATAAATAAGAGTGGAATGATTTATAAAATTTGTGCATATAAATCATTTTCTGGAAAAATGAAGAACCTCAGATTTCTCTAACACACTCTATTAACTGCCAGAATTTGTAGTTACTATTATGGAATAGCACAGGATTTTGTGAGTGTGTGTGTGTGTGTGCGCGTGTGTGTTTTATCCAAGTCCTGGCCATTCCCACAGAAAGTTTGACCAATCCTGTTCACTCTAGCAGGTGTTAAGGCTGTTGACTAGACATGCACTCCTGTCCTGAAATATTGTGTTAAACCATGCAATGCATGCAATAAAACCCAGTCCTTTCTCCTAGCCCATGGTGATGCCTACCCATTTGATGGACCATCTGGCACTCTGGCTCACGCTTTTGCCCCATCTAGTGGCATTGGTGGAGATGCACATTTTGATGAAGATGAAAGCTTCACCTTCACTTCCTCTAGTGGTGAGACAAATAGACACTGAACCTATAATATAATAAACCTACAACCTATAAGTCCTACAGCTTAACCATGAAGTCTGACCATGTCTTCTTTCTTCAGGATTTGTTTTGTTCCTGGTGGCTGCCCATGAGTTTGGTCACTCTCTGGGTCTGTCGCACTCCAGCGACCCCGGTGCCCTCATGTACCCGACATACACCTACAGAGACCCAAACACATTTGTCCTGCCTGCAGATGATGTCAATGGCATTCAGTCTCTCTATGGTAAGAACACACTGTGAAAAATTACCTTAAAGGTAGCAGTTAATATTTACATTTACATTCATTAATATTTACAGCCTTGATAATGTAACATTTGTTTACAGTGGCACATTGTACCATTTTTTTAAACTGAATATAGTAACTTTCGAGTAGTAGGTTTATATTGCCATAAAAATTACTACAGTTGCATTGTGGTTTTAATTATTTATTGCTAAATATACATTGCATTTTAATTCAATCAAGTAAGTAAAAAGTAATAACAAAAACTGATATAATATGTTTATTGAAGCAATTGTTTCATTTCAGTAGTTTTCCTATTAGAAGCAGGGTCTAGCTATTATTTAGCTAGTTACTGTCAACGTTAGTTAGTGAATGTTAACGTACCTGTTAACGTTTGTCCTTAATTATGGTTTAGGTAGAAGGTGTAACGAGAATGTAGCTCATTATTCGTCAAAACATCCAGTTTTGTAATGTTGGTTAGAATGAAATGTTGGTTAGAATTTGTATTTATAATATATATTTTAGTGGCTACTGGCTTTTAAGTAGCTAGAAGCTAGCACGTCTCCAGGTCTCCTGCATAGCTTTACCCCTCTTTTAAAATGGTTCTGCTTACCCTTGTTTGCTAATATTATTGTCAGAATTTGGAAACAAATTGGAAGAATGAAAAATAATTAAAACTGCCAATATAAAGTAAAGTTTGATGAGTGTTACACTAACTATACAATAAGTTCTTTTGAAACCGTCAAATGCAGTATATAATTTTCCAGTACTGTAAATATTTTCCTAGAATTTCACACACACACACACACAGCTGCTTCAAACAATGAGAACAGTTCAAATGCCTCCTTTTATTTATAGAATATGTATTTTTCTAACATCTACTTTACGAACATGTCACCAGGCCCAAACCCCGATAAACCTGTCGAACCCAGTAAACCCGATCCACCTCCAGTCACCCCGAGCACCTGTGACCGCACTCTGGTCCTCGACGCTGTGGCAACTCTGCGTGGAGAGAGGCTCTTCTTCAAGGACAGGTACACATGGAATAAAAAACACTTTCTATATGCTTTGTTAAAACTCCATCTGAGATATAATTTTCACTTCTTGACCATGTGTTTGTCTCCTTTAGCTTCTTCTGGCGCTTATTTGGGACCAACACGGTCCAGCAGCAGCTGATCAAGAGCTTCTGGCCCGAGGCTCCAGATAATGTCGATGCTGCGTATGAGAACACTGTGCAAGACAGGCTCTACCTCATCAAAAGTAATTGAACATTCATAATGGCTTTTAACTGATTGTTTGTAATGACATTAATCATAAAGCAGCTTGAGATAACTATGTGTACTTGTGCGTTTTAGATCAGACAGTCTGGGCTTTCAGTGCTTATGACCTTGTGAGTGGATTTCCCAAGAGCCTTAGCAGCTTGGGTCTGCCTGTCAAGGTGAAGAAGATCAGCGCTGCTCTTTATGACCAAAACACTGGCAAAACATTGTACTTCGTGGACAACAATTACTACAGGTAGGAAAAACATGGTGTTGCTAGACTGGCATTAAATAGATACAGAACAGCACAGTTAAACCTGAAACATTTAACTAGCTATATAAGGAATTTTTAAGGCGAATTATTTGTGAGTAATGGTGAGTAAAGAAAAAAAAAAGGCGAGGCAGATTTAAGCACTAACAGCGCTGTGGTATAAATATTGATTGTTAATAAGGATCTGCACAGTTTTCTGAGGAACTAACCAACTTGAATATTTTCTCAGTTATGATGAAAACAAGAAGAAGATGGACATTGGATTCCCCAAACTGGTGGAACATGGCTTCCCAGGGGTTACTGGGAAAATCACTGCTGCCTTCCAGTACAGGGGTCAGTACTTTTATAAACACATTTATCATTTTGAATATTATGATCTTCTTAATAGTTCTATGATTATACAAATGTTTGCTGATATGATTAGATAAATGTTTGGTGATTTTGATATTCTGTCAATCCTGTGTTTCAGGTTTCACCTACCTCTTCAGCGGTACACGTATTTTTGAGTACAGCACTTCTACCAAGAAGGTGTTGCGTACGCTTGATAACAACTACTTCTTGAAGTGCTAGTGGTTTTTTGACCCAGTGCCCAATGTTGGATTTGGGCTATAGAGAAATTAAACTTATTTATAGTTTACTGTATTTTTTTTTTATTTATTTACTATCATAAGAATTCGTTTTGAGATATAATTCAAGATCATGTTTACTTTTGTTGTGTAATGAAAAATAAAGATTGTATGGAAAAATTGAAATTGTCCTTTGATCTTTTAAAGTTCTACCTTAAACCTAACAAAATGCCTGAGATTCTTATCCATTTTTGTAAGAAAAAAATAAAAAATAAATAAACAAAGCAGTACAACAGAATATTAAGATGAGATCATAATAAGAAGCATGATTGCAGTCATTGATGGCAAAGGATTTGCATCCAAGTATTAAAAATAATCCTAATATTTATGATTATGTTTGTTTGTCCAATAACTTTTGAGCCTGTGAAAATGGAGAGACTCTGTAAAAAAATATTATTGTAATTCCTACATGGTTAATGCAATATTTTTTGTTAAACCCCTTGAATTAAAGCTGAAAGTCTACACTTCAATCACATCATGATTGCTTCATTTCAAATCCATTGTGGAGGCAAACTTACCAAAATTGTGTCACTTTCTGTGTATAGTAGTTAAAGAGTTAAAGATGGACCACAACGATAGAAACAGAAAGTATTCAGTAGATACTGGGCCTTCGGTACATCTGAAATGTACATCTGAGCTCATAACCTTATAGGAACAAAAAACATACATCCGTATCTCTGTCGTGCTGGAACATGTCAGCTGTATGTGTGTGTGTGTGTGTGTGTGCGTGTGTGTGAGTTTCATTTGTACATTCCTGTTGGAGCAGCAGCAGTTGACATGGTAATGCCAGTAAAACCTATATAGGAAAATTCCAGGACATTGTGTCCAAAATGTGTATGTTCACCTGATGTTTCAGATTGTTCCACTACTTACAGCCATGTGATAAAAACACTTGGTCTCTAACTACAGAATGGTAATTTACATTTATATGGACTCATTTACATTTCTATATGGCTTTTGGTTCATGTCATTGGCATAAAAATGGCCCATTTTAAATGACCATTACATGGACATCAGACCTGAGAGCTTTGCTCTGTGAGGCTTGATTGTCCTACAAGATGACCTTTAACCCCATCTGGTAACCATTTGTAACTTTACATATGAGTTGCATCACTTCTGAAAAGGATTGCTCAGTTTAAAAATACAAACTAAATAGCTTTTACTTATTTAAAAAAGTAGCTTAAAAATGGAGTAGAACCCAATCAAACACAGAGCTAAGCATGTGAAGGCTGGGATTTGAACCCCTGGAATAGAAACCTAATCCTGTAGAGCGCTTTCACACCTACTAGTCCGTGTCCCGAGCACAGAGCAAAATTGATGCTTTTGGTTCGTTTGCTATTTGGTTAGGTTTATTTTCACTCTTTGCGTAATTAAATGGACCCAAAAGCAGAAATATGTTGTGAGTGCAATGTAGGACTGAAAGTGTTCTTTACTAGAAAGATTACTTTCATTAATCAGTCAAAAATACAGCAATGAAAAAGGTAATTCTCTACATAGTCCTTTTATCTAAGAGTGTATAGATGTAAAGCATTGTCAAGTCAAAGCTCGAAGGTGGGAAGACCAGCTTATTTTGCTTATTTCATAAATAAAAAAACACTCTGGAGAAAATCTGTAATGAACAAATTACTGATTCTAAATGCGTTCATATCCGTTTGTCCTTTGTCCCAAGTTCCATATCAAGGATATAATCTGTCTATACCTGCATGGACTTCTTCCAGCTGCGTCACAAGCTAAAAACCCCTCGTTCATCTGATTAGGGGCTTGTCAAGACACGATTTATTTCCCCCAGTGTTCTGCTCTGCTTTCGGGAAGGGCCAAACAGAGTGGCTGTAAATAAGAGGGTGGGTGTGGGTGGATAGAGCAGATATAAACTCATCATCATCCCTCCAGGACTGCAGAAGAAGAGAGCTTGGAGATGATGGACACAGCCGTTCTTGTCCTGACACTCACAGCATGTCTGGTGCTTTGCACTGGAGCCCCTGCGACGTCCACAGTGGATCAGGAGAAAGCTGAGGTAAACAGTTATGAATATATAAAATCTGACATAGCATGGGTGGCCTCTATGATTTTACAATAATATTAAAGGTTGATAGGAGTTTTTGTCCTGGTGTTTTTGTCCTGGAGTTTTTTTTTTTCCCCGAAAAGATCATGAATCCTTTGAACATGCATTTAGCTATATATACACATTTTCCAGTATTAACCCAGGCTGATATTGATGCTATTACTGATTTAATAACTACAGTAAAAGTAATAAAGGTATGCAGGTATGAGTGAGAAATGTAAATGTAAATCTAGACACACTGATTTAGACATTTAGATTTAAGACATCAACTTGCCATTCTGCCTTTCCTCCACATGAACCAACAACCACTAATAATCTATTTTAGTTGCTTGTATTGTTTATTTATTCATTTATATAAGGAAACTTTTCGTATTAATCTCAGAGTTAAAAATGGTTGATGATTTGATGATTTTGTGTCTTGTTTCTTCAGGAATACCTGAAGCAGTTCTACTCTGATCCCAAGGCTCCGTCCGTCAGCGGGAGACGAGTGAAAGTGCAGGACTTTGAGACCATCCTGAAGCAAATGCAGGAGTTTTTCAGGCTCCAGGTGACGGGCAAGCTGGACACGAACACCATCGAGGTGATGAAGAAGCCACGCTGTGGTGTTTCCGATGTTTCCAATTATGGACATTTCAGTGGCAAGCCCAGATGGGATAAGAAGACCATTACATACAGGTACAGGCTGCTTCTGATGGAATAATGGAATAAGTCTAGGGGTAAAGGGGTGTGGAGATATGCTGATATTAGAGTACACCATGATAAAGAAATCTGAAGACCTTATAGCTTACTGTTGTTTTGCTGTTGATCACAGTTACATGATATCATGAAAGCGGGAGGCGCAGGGGCAACTGTCTAACCCTACGATCACACTAGTAAGCGCTGAAGCAATAGGATCTGCTGTCCATTACACAGACAAGTGACCAAGTTTCTGTGTGACACGTGACACTTCAACTGAGATTTTTTTTTTTTCAATTCTATTACATTGGAAAGTGACAAATACAAATGATTGGCTGGAATGATTCCTCAGGCCAATCCTTCTCCACTCACTTGTAGATCCTCCCTGCAGTTAACTCCAATTTATTGTTTAACACTCAAAAATGGAAGAAAAACTTATAACTGTGGTTTCATGTTATCCTATCATATATGACCTGTCATTAACTGTGTATGGAGATGTTACAAATAAATAAATAAATAAATAAAACAAAACTTGGAATGAAGTACTGAAAAGGGATACCCAACTTCCTTCAGTTTGCCTTTACATGGAAAACAAGTTCACAAGTTCTTGGCCAAAGAACGTATCAGCCATCGATATACCCAGATTTCCAGAAACAACAGATGACAATGACATTTATTATTGTTCCATGTCCCACTTTTTTTGCTCATATTTTAGAATAACTGAGTACACACCAGATCTGAGCCAGAGGGAAGTGGATGCCACGATCGCTCAGGCGTTCAAGCTCTACAGCGACGTCACTCCGCTCGACTTTAAGCAGATCTACAGTGGCACGGCAGACATCATGATTCTCTTCAAAGCCAGAAGTAGGTGTACTAGATATTCACCAAAACAGCAAAACACACCCTAGTTCCTAGATAGTGCACTATTTTCTGAGTCCCTTATTTTGCATCTACATCCATCATGCTCCTGAAATGCCATTTGCCAATAATGCATGGCCTATGTAGTGAACAGGGTGTGGTTTAGGACATATTCATGATATTCTATATGTTCAATGTGTTCTTTTCTTCAGATCATGGAGACTTTTACCCATTCGATGGGCAGGGCGGTGTTCTGGCTCACGCCATGTCTCCTGGTCCTAATGACGGAGGTGATGCACATTTTGATGAGGATGAGAAATGGACTCTGAGCTCAGCAGGTAAAGCAGAAAGATACATAGATAAATAGCATTTATAATGGAAATAAATGGAAGACACACTCCAAGGGAAAAAGCAATGGGGTTCTACTTGAAACGTTTTATAAACTGTCTGTTGTAGGGGTTTTCATAGAGCAAATATCATAGCGTCCAGTCACAGATACACAGATGTTCAAAATATTAAACCCTTTAAACACATTGTGCTTCAGGTGTGAACTTGCTCTTGGTCGCTGCCCATGAGTTCGGCCACGCGCTAGGACTGGATCACTCACGAGATCCCTCCGCTCTCATGTACCCTACATACAAATACGTCAACACTCATGGTTATCAGCTGCCTCTGGACGATAAACAAGGAATCCAGGCGCTCTATGGTGTGTATAACAGTGGATCAGAGGACAAGGTCAGGAGGAAGAATATCAATACCGTATACAATCTTACAATTTCCTTTTGCTTGATCTCCAAGGTGCTCATCAATCCCCAAATCCTCAACCGCAACCCAAACCACAACCTCAACCAAATCCACAACCAGGAGCAAACCCACCAGCACGATGCAACCGGGACTTGGTTTTTGATGCTGCAACCAGCATAAGTGGAGAGCTTTACTTCTTCAAGAATGAGTAAGACAGCATTTTTATGTTTATCCTTTTTTTTTTAGTTTTTAATTTAATATTACTCAGTTTAAAATATAAGAACTGGACCCAGAGACATTAGACAGACAAATAGACTGATCAATAGCTACAGTCAACTTTATAATTATTGGCACCCTTCATAATAATGTATAACACCTGCAATGGCTGATCATTTCAGCTTAAATATATGGGGGATGCTGTATAGGTTTATTTTAATGCAATTCTTCTTTTAGTTCAGATCACAGCTCTTCAGTATGGTTCAAATATGGACACTGAGGTTTGGATGTATATTTGAGATCACTATCATTAAAGAAAATCTACCTATGGCCACTCCTCACCTCCTGGCAGAGACAATTAGAGATTCTTTTGTATTCTATATAGCAAGTTTTTATAATTCCATCAATCTGCACACCACTGTTTGTATCTATTTAAAACATTGTTTAAGGGTGTCAGTAATTTTGCCATGCAGGAATTTTTTGTTATGAGAAAAGATTGTTTAAAACAAATTCCTATATGAACAACTTTTGTTAAAAGAAAGGTAAGCCGTTTTTTTGTTTTTAGTTATTTTATACTATTGTGTTTGCTGAAGGGTGGCAGCATTTCTGGAGTTGACTGTAGATAGATAGATAGATAGATAGATAGATAGATTTGTTCACTAAACTTTATCTTTCTTTCTTACAAGCTATTACTGGAAGAAAAGCACCCTGCTGAAAGGAATTCCACAGACTCTAATCAGGTCCACGTGGCCCTCCATCACGTCTGTCGATGCAGCTTACGAGCTCAGAGCAAAACGCGTCAGTTTCTTTTTCAAAGGTTTGACTTTCAGTCTATCACACCTTAAACATTCTCACATTCACACAGCAGATATTCATGGAGTATAAACATGTGTGTGTGTGTGTGTGTGTGTGTGTGTGTGTGTGTGTGACTGTGCAGGTCAGTACTACTGGGGTGTGAAAGCGACCTCCATCTTACCCGGATATCCGAAGCACATTTCACAGTTTGGCTTTCCGGCATCAGTCACGAAGATCGACTCTGCTGTGCACGTGGTCTCAACGAGGCGCACTCTGTTCTTTACTGGTGATAAATATTGGAGGTAATTAATATAATAATAATAATAGCCTAACCCATTATTATTATTATTATTATTATTATTATTATTATTATTATGAAAAAGCATGTGAGTTAATTAATTTTTTTTGTATTTTTTATTTTTGTATTTAATTTAATTAATTTTTTTGGTCAGCTTTAATGAGAACACTGGAAAGATGGACGCTGGTTTCCCCAAATCCATTCAGGTAGATTTCCCGGGTATCGGCACCAAAGTGGATGCTGCTTTTGAAAACTACGGTAAACACACGTTGAAAAGATCTCTTCTTAATTAAAACTAGCTCTGGATCATATGCATGTTTTAATTTACACAAATACAGGCTCATGTATGTGTTTAATTTTTATCATTTTCCTTTTACTTTGCAGGTTTCCTGTATTTCTCTGATGGAGCCAGACAAACAGAATACAACTACAGGACCAGAACCGTGAATCGTGTGCTTCTGAACTACGGATGGCTGAACTGCTACTGAGCCAAATGTCATGAATTATATATTCTTAAGTTTGATATAAATATTTCATAACTGAACATCTATAGAGCTCATCTCTGTCTACCTGGATGTATGAGCAATATTTTGTTATCATAATTTTCATAAAATCAGTAGGCCTTAAAGGGGCAGTATGCAATTTTCAACTTCTCTCCAAAATCACACCTTATTAACTAGTGCATTATATTTAAAGTGTTGCCATTTTATATTCCAAAAGCATAGTATTATATATATTATCTTTGTTAATGTTTATATATATTTTTAAAACATTACACACTGCACCTCTATACATTTTTCTACTGTAAATAAAACTCTTTTTAAAGGAAAAATACCAATAAAAATCATTTTGAACATTTCAACCCCTTTAATGATCTTAACACACACACACACACACACACACACACGCGCGCACACTTTGAAGTCTTAAAAACACATCCTCATGCTAGTTCACTAGGTCAGGGACTAAGAAACCATTGAGAAAATGTTTTAAAAAAGTTTTTCTCCTCCATTTTCATGTCATATCATTTTCTTGTGACCTCACTTAATTCACACCTAATTCACCTTTTCTGTAATTTGTCTCTAGATTGTGACCTTTTCACTTACCCTGCTACATATTTTAATTGGCATAGAAGTGAGTCGAAATAACTTCAACTTCTGCCTTTTCTTTCTGTTTAGTAGTCATTTCGTGTTTCTGGCCCTCTGTGCTCTTAACCTTTTATGGAGATTTGTGGGCATCACTAAATGCATACACACAACTTTAGTACAAGATTGATAAATGAGGCCCATTGTATGTAAAGAAAGGAACCAAAAAGGAAAAAAAAAGCAACATGTAGTGCTGAAAACATCCTCTTAAAACTCCTCTATTCAACAAAATGAAGGTAAAAAAAAGAGATAAAAGTTAAAAAATCTTTGCAAAGTGCTCTTAGAAATCACAAAGCACAGCGAACATGGAGAACAAGGTGCAGTTGCTGTGTCCTCACCTGTCCAAATCAACCATGGACTCTTAAAAAAAGGGTTCTTCAAGGGTTGTTTTTATAGTTATGGGTTCTTAGGTTCTGAAAAAGGTTCTAGGTTGGAACATTTGATGAATACTTTGTTGTAGGATTCTAGATAGTACCTTTAAGGGCTCCCACTGAGGATCTGACTTGGTTCTAAGAGTGTGTAGGTGTGAATCATCATCACATTTGCTCAAGCCAGGTTACTATTTTTCTCATTTCATAAAAAATTAATTAAACACTCTACAGAAACAAATTACTGATTCTAAACACACTCATGTTCTTTTATAAGAAGAAAAGGTGCATGAACGCTGTTTTATATCACGCTGTATCATGTTTGTTCACCTGAAGCAAATGCAGGAAATTTTTTTTCAGGCTCCAGGTGACGGGCAAGCTGGACACGAACACCATCGAGGTGATGAAGAAGCCACGCAGGGGCAACTGTCTAAGTGTTCACCTTATCTTTACCTTATCACCTTATCAAAACTCACAATAGCTCCTAGATAGTGCACTATTTTGCCATTTTTTCTGCTATTTTTGTATCTAAAGAAATCCCACACACTCCTAAATAACACATGGCCTATGTAGATATTACAAAACTATTTGTGAAACATTAAACACTGCACCACTAAACTACTTTTTTTTCTAAATTAAAGTCTGTAAGTAGAAAAACCCAATAAAATTCATTTTAAACATTCCAACACACACACACACACACACACACACACACACACACACACACACACACACACACACACACACACACACACACACACACACTGAAATGAACTCTTATGAGAAATGCTTGTATGACTACAAAGCCCGATCACGAATAAAACTACACTACCCACAGTTCTTGAGAGGAGGCGTGACGCATCCACACCTCCCCAATATGATTGGTTGTTCTTTCTGAAAGTTTTTTTTTTTATTTTTTCCCCTCGAGGTGAAGGTGAAACTCGCTTTCTCGCCGCGATGTCACTCCTCAGCACACGCACTCAGCTCTGCAGACGGCTGGTAAGTGAAAAATAAACAGCAGGTACAAGTTCAATCGATTCCTGAGCTTTGCTTTAGTCCCCCTGAGTCAACAGGACAATGTCTAGCCAGCTAGCATGGTCGTCTGTTCCGCCACAGCTCGAGCAGGTCCCTAGTAGGCGGGGCTGTATCCCAAACGGCTCTGTGCTGCCTCATTAAGTGCACTTCATACGCGGTGGAAGAAATGACGTGTACACTATTTGGAGTGCACTATGTATGCAGGAAGGCGCGGTTTGGGATGCAGCCTGTGTCTGATAGCAGCAGGCCTCTAGCTTTCTGACAACGAGGATAAAGAGGTTATATTTCACTTGTAGCTTTGAATGAATGATTTTTTAACTTGCTGAATTGCCACTTAACACATAAACATGTTCGCTTTCATTACCAAAGCATGCTTTTTAAAGAAATATTATGTCTTTACAGGCTCACAAGTATGTGGCCAGGACCTACACGTCACGCTCGACTCTCAATGTGAGTTACTGAATATAAACAAATGAATTTAATTTATTATAATAATTATATCATAATAATTATAAACGATTTTTTGGGGGGTGGGGTGGGGGTTGTATTTCAGGAGTTTAATGTGAGCTGTAAATATTAAATAAAATTAAATAAAATTAAAGTGGGTGCAATTGTCCAATCAAATGCTCGCATTTAATTACCATGGCAACACAACTAATACATATGCGGAAAAAGTGTGTATACTGTAAAGAAAAAAAGACATATTTTCCAGTTTTTGTATAGACAAGAAAAATATACATATTACTTAATATTAATGTTAGTAACTTTAAAACTTTAAAAGTAATATAAACGTTCTACTTCCGGTAGCGATTTTTTTGTACGGAAGTGACGTTATTCGCCTACTGGTAGCCTGAACAGCTTTAATGATTTAGTGAACTTACAGAAAAAACAGATAACTTTGCAATATACATTTTGTAATATTATTGACAAAATCCCTTATATAATGTATATATTTTGTAATACAGACATATTTTGTGTTTTTAAAGTTTTTAAATACACATATTGCTGTTAAGAACAGGTTAGTGTTGTCACGTGATTTACCAAAATAAATGGGTTCAGACTTTGTTTTTGTGCATGAAGAAGTCACAGAGCCGCACCTTTTATCTGCTGCTCTATATAGAAAGATGTTAAAGTAATAGAATGTGTTTTTGCACCCCAATAGGAAGTTGTCATTGTCAGTGCAGTGCGCACCCCTATGGGGTCGTTTAAGGGCAGCCTCTCTACGCTTCCTGCAACCAAGCTGGGCTCCATTGCCATTAAAGGAGCAATCGAGCAGGCAGGTAAAGACCTACTGCAATCAAACATCTGTTAACACTGCTTATTTTCTCCGAGTGAATAATGGGACAAGCACGAATTGTGTAATGTTTGTTCCGAGGTTGCATGTGAATGATACATACTCCATATGTAGCCTGAGGTGGCAATTTTTGGTCTGCCGGTTGCAGGAATCCCACCGGAGGAGGTGAAGGAGGTGTACATGGGCAACGTGCTGCAGGCGGGTGAAGGGCAAGCTCCAACGCGACAAGCTCTACTAGGCGCTGGTACGACTGTGGTACAAAAGGGCATCGCACAACAGCTGACAAACACACACACACACAAGTCCTTGAACTCTGTACATACTTGTACAGTCTTGGTCTAATCTCATCCTAATAACAGTAACAACATTGTTTAGATGCCAGAAGTAGACAGCAGAGAGTCTGAGATGTCAGAATTATATGGTTCTGTGATTTTAAGGACGAACCATACATTTTTGATCCTCAACAAAGTCAGATAAACATTAACACTTTTAATTAATATTTTGGTGTAAAATGTCTCATATATATATTCGGTAATGCGTTGCTAATATATTAAAAAAGTAATAACATTTTTCCAAAATCCTGATAGACCTTTATAAATCAACGATCTTGATTTATAGAAGGGTTTCTATGAGATTTTGTGTAACAATCATTATGTAAACTTGAAAAATAAATCATGAAAATAGAAGTACAGCAAGGTGGCATGAAATATGTAATATGTAAGAAACCACAAAATACAACATAGATGTTTCTCTCCTCGACGCAGTACGTGAACTTGATCATTTTTTTGCTCTTCACCGTGCAGGACTGCCTCTTGCCACTGAAGCAACGACAATTAACAAAGTCTGTGCCTCGGGCATGAAGTCCATCATGATGGCAGCACAAAGTCTAATGTGTGGGCACCAGGTACCGGTCCTAACCTTTTTTTAAATAAATTATATACTCGTCTCTACGTTATTATTACCAGAATATACAGCAATGTTTATTCAGTAACTTATGATTAAATGTTTTTCATATGGTGAAAATCCTTATTAATTTATTTAGACTCTTTGTTAGTAATGAGGTCCCATAAAGAGGGAGGATACAAACTAGTTTACAGACCAAATTATTTATTTTACTCTATTGTTTATTGATTGATTGAGTGATTGAAGCAGGGATGCACATGATTGGATAGTTAGTTTTTAATATTAACTATTATATTCAATAACAATCATTTTGAACAACAAAAATAATATTCTTTAAAAAATCTTTAAACAAAGTAAACATGATATAGTGGCAGTAAGTTTATAAATTCCTCAGACAAACATCGGCTGAGGTTATTATTTATAGTAACCAGGTTAAAAAAAAAACTGCAACTGATGGATGGATGGAATTTTATTAGCATTTTAATCTAAATGATAATTCAGTAATGTTGTTTTCAGGATGTGATGGTAGCAGGAGGCATGGAGAGCATGTCTCAGGTTCCTTATGTGATGGCGAGAGAGGCGCCTCCCTACGGCGGGGTGAAGATGGAGGATCTCATCGTGAAGGACGGCCTTACGGATGTCTACAACAAATTTCACATGGTAACTTCCTCCCTGGTTTACGAATTGTATTGAGTTGAGCTTTACACGCATCCTTCATGACCTCTGTGTTTCATGTTTAGGGGAACTGTGCAGAAAACACAGCCAAGAAAAGCAGCATTTCCCGAGAGGAGCAGGACGCCTACGCCATTAACTCGTACACGCGCAGCAAAGCAGCATGGGAGTCGGGAATCCTGGCCAAAGAGGTGGTTCCAGTTAGCATCCCACAAAAAGGTCAGTCTTATATAAAGTCTGCTTATTACTGCACCACAAAGTGTACAAAGCTGTGATGATACTTTCATATACATTAAATCAGAGGGTTTCAGTCGATTAGCTGCCACAAATCTCTTTAACTATAGAAATAAAATCCACGCATCCCTTCAGTACAGATTTCTTTCATGAACGTAATCCTTTGATTTCAACATTAACCGCATTATTTAAACGTGTACAACAATGTTTTGACAATTAATTGGAGGCATATAGCTTTTCTTTCTGAGCTTTACACTTCCACAACACATTACATTTGATTATAAATTAGATTCAAATAAACATTAATTTATAATTTGCTTATATTCGAAGCTGACTTGTTTATTAAAGTTAAACAAATTTAAGCCAATAAACCTCCTGACTATGTTTCATAGACACCTGAGGATTAAAGCTGTAGTTTGTAATTTTTTATTATTTTTTTTTAATAGATTTGTGAGCCCTATAAGGTGAACTACATTCACAACAGACCTTTCTGTTGAAACTAAATACATCTCAGATGTTCCTTACAATTACAAGAGGAAAGGAGCAGGATTTCAGATGCTCTGTGGTTTGGGGTAGAGTTAAGGAGCTAATTTCCGGGCCAGAAAAATATTTACAAAAGCCTGAAACACCTCCAAAAAAACTCTTATTGTTCAATTGTAACATTTAAAAGTCAGTATTTTCTAAGATATCACTGAAATATTGTGATTATCACAGGTCTAGAAACACTTCTAAAAGTTACAGACTGCTCCTTTAAGGAAACTGGTTGATGTGAATGGTATATTATTATATGTTTTGATCCAGGCAAGCCAGATGTTGTCGTTAAGGAGGATGAAGAGTGGAGGAAGGTGGATTTTAGCAAAGTGCCCAAACTGAAGGCTGTCTTCCAGAAAGAGAATGGTAAGAACTAATTCTTGGTTTTTGCATTAGACTAATTATAATATATTGACTTGTTAATGTTTTACATTAGGTGTGTTCCTCAGCAGTTACAGGAAGGTCACAGTAAGGTAGTATTAGTTTGGCATTAACAAGGCCTTGAGCGTCTAGTAGAGGAAGTAAAAATTGTAGCAGTGGTGACTGGAAAAACAAATGTCTGCAACATTTAGAAAAATAACATGCTGTTTATCAAAATATGCTGAATGGATTTGCGTGTATTTGACGCCCAGGTACAGTGACAGCGGCTAACGCTAGCACTCTGAATGACGGCGCGGCTGCAGTTGTCCTCATGACGGCAGACGCAGCAAAGAGACTCAATGTCACACCACTGGCGAGGATTGTGGGTGAGAGATTTCGAGCATTTTAACCCAACATCAATGATCTAACATCTTATTAACCAGATATAACAGTTATCATCTCTCTAACTGTTTTTCTTTTCTTTTTTTTAACTGCACTGCACTTCTTTATTAAACCAAACTGTATTTAATGCTCAGGGTTTGCCGACGCTGCCGTGGCTCCTGTCGACTTCCCGATCGCTCCAGCTTTCGCCATGCCCAAGGTGAGCCTCTGTTTGTTTTTCAGTTAGATAACAGAGTCGTGATAACGCGTTTCTGAGCTCTGTATTGAGCTGTGTTGTGGTGTAGGTGCTCAGCGCGGCCGGGCTGAAGAATGAGGATGTGGCCATGTGGGAAATAAACGAGGCCTTCAGTGTGGTTGTTCTGGCCAACATTAAGATGCTGGACATCGACCCAAGCAAAGTGAACGTCAACGGTGGAGCGGTGTCTCTCGGCCACCCAATCGGGTACGGCTCATTAACAGAATGCAGCACAGTTCATATATATTGTCATTATTCATCTCAGGTGTAGATAAATATACTGTGTGGACAGTGCAGCGACACAATTAGAAAAATATTGTCTCAGGTTCGTAAGTGCAGTTAACTTGATTCATGATTCCTAATTCCTGTTTTGTTTTTATTGTCATTTTTCTCCCAGAATGTCTGGGACGAGGATTGTGGGACACATGGTGCACCATCTGCAGCCTGGCCAATACGGCCTGGCAGGCATCTGCAACGGCGGGGGCGGAGCCTCGTCTATCCTCATCCAGAAATTGTAGACTGTTTATTCTCATATTCAACGTCTCTGAGGTCAAATTACCAGACAGTACAACTCCGTAACCACAGCTCTTTGTGGTTATAGTCACTCCGGAATAGGTCACTCCCTCTGTCTGCATCAGAGAGCTATTTAATGTGTCCGTTTTTTTTTTTTTTTTTTTAGTTGAACATTTTAAACGTTCATCAAGTAGCATATTTATGATTAGCATTATTTAAAGTTTCTTCTGATTCTGTTTTCCAGTGTAGAGGTTATTTTAAAAAATGCTGAAGCTGCAATAAAAGAGGTCACCAGTGGTTTTAGTTGTTCTGTGTTTAGTCATTAATATTAACATTTACATTTATTTATTCTGGTAGAAGCTTTGAGAAAAACTGAGGGTATTCATTCATGCATTCTTTCATGCATTCATATCCTATGGGGAAACAACTCATTTTTTTATTTTTATTTATTTATTTTTTTAAATCTAATAAACGAAATGCCAAAGTGTGAAAGCTTGCAAGGTAACGGGAAGTTTTGCCATCTTTTATAAATTCTTCCAAATGACTCCGCTATTTTTTTAACCATCTAAAACGTCAGCAAATTAAAACATAGCGTCGAAAATCTCCCATAAACGTATATGGTTTCTTCTCCACATAGGTTTTTATCTGATCAAGCTCGGTATAATAAGATATAGGACAACTTTTTTGATCTGTGTGTGTTACGTGACTGCATCATCTTCAGGTAATGATAACTGCCTAATTGTGATTAATTTATAATAAGGATAACTGCCTAATTGTCAATTGCCCAAAAGTTGACTCATAATTCCTGAGCTAATGTTATCGTCCCTGCTGTGTCATTACTTCAATAAGAAGACTCACCTGTTTTCATAGATGTGTACTGTCCTTATAGGATATTCCATCCTAATTCCACTTCTCCTCCAGAAGAGAAAAACACGAATGCAGGAATCTGAGTCGACTCTCTGAACAACTCTTGCATAACTCTGTTATTTTTACTGTTACACAAGGGATTTCACAATTTCAGCCATAGTTAGGCCAGGAAGGACAGCAACTGGTATTGTTAATATTACATAGTTTGTGTGGTTTAGAAAAAATGGCAGTGAGCCGTTTGGCAGTCTAAAGAATCGACTCTTATTAGTGAATCGACTCTTGTTGGTGAGTTGGCTCCTATTGGTGAGCCAAATGATCTCGCTCATGTGTATGATTTCACAATTTGACACATAGACAGGAAAGGACAATAACTGGTATCGTGAATATTGTAAAAAAAAAAAAAAAAAAAAAAATGGTATGATTTATAAAAAAATGTCAATGAGCCATTTGGCAGCTGAAAGAATCAGCTCTTACTGGTGAGTCGGCTGTTTTTGGTGAGCCGAATGATCTGATTCACGAGTAATATTTCACAATTCCAGCCATAGTTGAGCAAAGAAGAATGATTACTGGTATCGAAAACAGCGTAATCTTTCTTTGGTTTCTGGAAAAAAAAAATAGCAATGAGCCGTTTGGGAGCAAAAAGAGCTGGTTCTTGTTCGTGAGTCGACTCTTGTTGGTGAGTCGGCTCTTACTGGTAAGCCAAATGATCTGACTCACTGAAAAGATCCGCAATTCCCCTCACTTCACAGTCGGTTGAATGGACTCTTTCTTGCAGCTCCACACAATAAATCGCAGAGGGCGCCATTGCTCTGCAACTCTCTCATCATTCATTAGGAACAGGTGCTGCTTTTGATCAAGGAAAAGTGCTACAGTTTTAGCCCTGGTAGTGTTTCAGTGCAGCTCTTGAGAATATTGTGAGCAGTATTGACATGGTGAGTCATAGACACTGAAAAATTAAAGCATGAACATGCCATGTGATCAGACGGTGTACTGAGATCCAGCCCTTGACTTCAGAGAACCTGAACTTGACTTTCACACAACAGGAAGTTCTCAGAGAGTCCAGCCTACTGAGAAAGAGAGCGCCAAACAGGTAAAAGTGACCGTTATCCTTTCATTATTATATCATTCAGTGTGTGAGTGCCCTAGCTAATCCTAATCAAAAGTAAACGTGTTTAAAAAAAAAAAAAAAGAAAAGAGCAGAGCAGTTCTGCAGTAGGTAGTGTTGTCACCTCACAGCTCCAGGGCCCAGGGTTTGATCCTGAGCTTGGGTTAGTGTCTGTGCATGTTCTTCCCGTGTCCGTGTGGGTTTCCTCTGGGTTTTCTGGTTTCCTCCCATTTCGCAAAAAATCACACAGGTGGATGCTGTGATGAATTGCTTATATGTGTGAATGAGTGTGTGTGTGTGTGTGTGTGTGTGTGCGCGCGCGCATGGTGCCCTGGGCTCTAAGATAAAGTGGTTACTGAAGATGAATAATTGAATGAAGATGAAAAAACGATCTCTGTCATAATTTTACTATTAATAACAGCTAACATAAGTACCACATGTTTACGAGCAAAACAACAACAACAAAAAAATTCCTTTAAGATGCTACAGTAACACTGTCAGTACCACTGTTTAACTAAAACACCGCAGTAAACTCACGGTAGCGTTACAGTTAACATGCTAATCATAGCTACCGTAACAATAACTACAGTTAACTTAAAGTACCAAAGTAACCGTTTTTTCATAAGGGACATCTAACATGGAAGAAATGCTTGGATTGATTTTTTTTCTGATTTTGCTTTACCGGCTTATATTTGCTGAAATATTTTTTAAAAACTCTGATATTATTTTAAAGCCCCTTGTAAATAATTTTCAGAATTAGCTTCTTTAAGTTATCTGTAGTTTCTGTGGTGAATATGGCACTGCAAAGAAATGAAATTACTGTTTTCGTTTAAATCAGTTTTTTTTTCTCTCCTTTTTACTATTTTACACACACTATAAATACATGCATGGTCATTTTTCTAGCACTAGTGTTCTAGCAGTTTGTAACCACTTCACGAGTTGTTTGTTTCCAGGGAGATGGTGCTGTCAATCATTATGCCATCTGACACACACACACACACACACACTGGGCAGAAAATAGGAGGGATTTCAATAGCTTTTAGTTATAATTAAATTGTAGTTAGGAGTATATATATATATATATATATATATATATATATATTCTTGAATCCTAACCATTGGCAAATGCTTATTCAGTTATGGACCTTTGGTATCACAAATATTTTTTAACATTTAAAATCATGTTTCCAGGAGCTTTACAAAGTGGCAGCCCTGGTTGTATCTCAAATCAAGCACTGTGTTCTATGTGTACACTTTTCACTTCATGCATGCATTTCTCAAGCAGCGGGTTAACATTTCAAACATGAACACTTGGCTTTAATCAGAAATAACATATCAGTGTGCGGTACCTCGCTTCGCTGTGACGCCACAGCAGCCACCTCAGGAACAAAATCCAAAATTACTCTACACCTTTTGCTTCTAATTTGTGTCTGATGAGTAGTGTTTTGCTTTCTTGGTGTATTGAAAAATATATTTAGAAAATTTTAAACCACAGCACCCTCTGATGGCTCCGCCTCTTCCTCTAGCATCCCACACTTCATTGTTTTAGGCAGTTATATATATGTACTCTATGCTAATATATAACATTTTTATATAATTAAAAAAGTTTATATATTTCCTATATATTTTATATTTCTATATTAATGCCATTTTACTATATAGTGATTAATGAATTATTTACAAATGTGAATATAGTAATAGTATGGGATGTACATGATTTGAGATAAATAGTAGATGAAATGTCTGTGTATTAGAAACACAGGTGTGATGTGTTATACACAGCCAATCAGCAACAAATAATTTTGCAATCCCCGCACGTATGAAAAACTGGAAGCTCTGGCACTGAATTGGTGGCCAATGGGAGAAAAAGCAGCTAGAGTTTCCTGGTACAAAGTTTGTTACTGAACAAAATTCCTGTATTGCAAAACCCAGCAGCTATGTAAATCATTCAAAGGAGCATCACGTCAAATAATTTACTCCGTGCAGTCCGTGCACTTTATCCATACACGTGATGCTAAAAACGTTGGCCAAACTCTCTGTATTATCTCTCTAATAGCTCTCTCTATTATCACTCTGGTACACTTCTGTACATTAGTCACGTCTGCACAGTGCACACTCACGTCAAACACTAACAGATTGTGAACACAGAGAGTTCTCCGACTCAAAGACAGCAAATTACTACACAGAGAAGCAGATTTTATTCTCATTAAAGCCTTCCTGTGCCTTTTCAGGGGCTGCTGAAAAACATTCAAGAGCAATCTGTTCCACAGTGTCCAAGAAAACACTTATCTACAGTGTCTACGATCTGTATGCTGTAACCGCACTTTTAGAAAGTTGCACAATTACGGGATACACATTAACACCAGACTCTGATTATATTTCAACCAGTATCTGAATAAACTTTGACTCCTGTATCCTAATATTTGTCACCTGAATCAGGATAACAAAATTGTACTGTACTGTACTGCATGCTTAGTGATTATTAGCCAGAAATTTTAAAGTAAATACAGTTCGGGGAAGCAGGAGGAAAGGAAATATTCCTCTGTTGTGCAATTTATCTTCAAATCAGTAGCAAAAAATGAAAAAATGAGTACATAAAATGAGTGTATCCTGCAACAAGACAACAATCTAAAAGGTAAATTAAAATTAACAATTTAAACAATTTAAATTTCTGTGTATTTTACAGTAAATTACTAAACTAAACTGTACTAAACATTTAGAACATAGCAGGTTTCCTCTGTTTATTCAGATTATTAAGGACAGAAAACTAAACAATATTAAAACAGAATTAAATAAAATAATTCAGGAAAGCCACAAACTTGGCAACGCTTCTGACTTCCTGGGAATAAAAAAAATATTTATGTCACATTCAGAGATGAATAAGCAAACTTTTGAAGTGATAACATTTTAATAATAATATTTTAGGGTGTACAAACTTTTGCACTTGATTTGTACATGTAATAGTATTGAATTTCTTGAACCTACTTTTGGAGTGTCAGAGCTTTTTAGCGTCTGTGTGTACGTGTGTGTGTGTGTGTGTGTGTGTGTGCGTGTGGGCATGACACAGCATGCTGGATTTGTTACTTTCTTTAACGAAACCAAGCCCTTCTTTCTGTGTTTTTCCGTTTTGGGTATTTTGTTCTAAAAAGAGCGCATGAAGACATTTGATATGTTCCCTAATACTAACACTTCCCTCAATGACTCACAACTCTCAGATAAAATATGAACATTTTGCTGAGAAACTGGAGAGCATAAACTTGTCTGTCCTCAAGTTTTTCTTGTGAAGTTGCAGCTTTACCTCTGACTGTTACAAAGCCCTGGCACTGGAGACTCCTTCCATAAATATTAAACAAAAATCTTCTTACAGAAACACAATGACACAAACTCCAACACAATGACAATTACATGTTTTTAAATCTGTTTATGTGACATGTTCGCCCTGTGAATGGTTTGTTACGTATTATGATAATGTATTAGAATGAGTGAATTAATATTGTTCATAGGAACCCAATGGACACTTTCTGAATGAAGAATTCAACAACTTAATCAGTACTATTGCCAAATATTAAGTAAAACTATTCACTGTTCACTTTCAGATAAATGAGTGTTTTAAAGGTAAAGCTGTTAAGGCTGTAGATAAGACTCATAGACAGCTTGAGTTTTAACTGTAAAACACATGGAATGCCTAAGTAGAGTGATAAAGATTTGGACCTTTTTTTGATTATATTAGATCTAGTTTGTTCCCATGAGGTCAATAACCTGTTAAAAACCTTTGCCTGGCAGTGCTCACTGAGTTTCTGGTGCTATACCTAATAAACTCTGTACATATGTAAACATACCAAGCTAGCAACTAATAAACTCACAGCTCAGTGTCAAATCTGATTAATGTTTAATGCATGGTGTTCTTTTCATCTGTATCCATCTCACCCAAAGCACCGGGAAAGACTGCTAGTGTTAACCGATTCGGGTTTGACTTGATAAAGTCCACTAAAATGCAGAGCACAGGAGTGTAATCTGAGACTGTTTAACCAGCTGATCTTAACCACACACAAGGATCCAGTCACCATAAAACTAAATAAATTAAATGCAATAAAATTTAAACATAATTAAAAAAACAAATAAAATGAAAGTAAATTAATTATTTTAATTAAAATCAAATAAAACAAGTCACTTGGAAAACCATGAACCTGGCAACCCTGCTGAAAAATATTTATATCACATTCAGAAAGACACATACAATTCCTCACTAAAGGCAGAAACAAATAATCTTATAATATGTCTTTGAGTCACCCACTCTCTCTTTTTTTTTCTTCTGTCTCACTGCAGTCTAATCTAATTTGAATAACAAATGCGCATGCAAAAGCACACACATGTATCGGGGGCCCCAGAAATGCAAACACGACCATATTGTCGTTTTCTCACTTGCAGTGTTATATGACTCCGATTACTCTGTTTTATTTCTGACCTGCGTGACTCAGGAAATTGTCCTGTTCACTCTGAAGCGACAAATGAAGTATGAGGCCTAATAGGCTGGCACTTGCACAGGGAAAAGGTGTGGCCCGTGGCTGTTCATTACCAGTAATACAGGAAAGGTGGACAGACAGAGCGAGAAAGGAGGAGACAAACACTGGTCAGACAGAAGAAACCAACAGGGAACAGGAGAGAAGCAACAGGGCTCTGAGGTAAGTTCTTTTATGAAAGCTTTCATTCATTTTCTGATTTTATCCTAGTAAATATATACAGAAGCAGAATATGACTCTGGTGTAGGGTTGTCACACTGTAAACCACACTCTTTTACTGTTTTACTATTTTATTAGTTAGGAGATGTATATGAAACTGGCAGCTCAGTGTGTACTTGTGTACCAGTTTATTAGGAAGACCTAACTACAGTAAAAACAGCAGGTGAATTCTTAAAGGAATACTTCATTTGGAAAAGTTTTATTTGCCCCAAATGTCCTCGATCATTCGAAATACATGGTTACTTTGTTTCTTTATTTTTCACTGAAGCTCTTGGCTTATTCTAGCTAACAACTATTAGAAGTCGATCTCATGTGGAAATTAAATTATAGATGTGTGACAAATTAAAGGAAAAACCTGTGGCTTGGTTATATCATGAGGACGGGGTCGCATTTATTTATTTTGCTGGCATGGTTTGGGTCCACTCATTACCGCAAATCAATACAAAGTTCTTCTGACTGATCATGGTTATTTCTCCATTATGGGCGTGGTCTATTCCAGGATGATTCCACAACGAATGACCCCCCCTTCAGCTGAAGATCATTGAACCTGTTTTGGTGGCTCTCCATTGCCCAATATCATAGTAACACAATATACTTTTTACTTTCTGTCTTCAAACAGCCAAACAAACATTCTGGTTTTTCAAGACGCCTGTCCCAGTAACCCTATAGAATTCAACTCCATGGGGCAGTTTTGTTTGTGTAATAGTTATAGTAATGCCTGGTTTAAAAGAGCTGAGTTTTCATTGGTTTTCAGAACAGTAGGATGTTTTTAGTTTCTTTCAAATGGACAATCAAGTAATAGGTAAACTCTATACAAGCTACTTGCTTTTAAAAAAGCCGGAGCCATCTCGTTATGGAAAATGCCATGGACTTCTGTCACTTCTGGTAGATACATCAGCGTTGTAGCTCCAGTGCAAATTTCCATTGCAGAATTATTGTTTGTAGGCTTAATATACAGGAATATATGTGTTGACAGTTAATTAACCTAAAAGCTATAATGTAACTCAGCTACAAAGGCAACAAAATGAACAACAAACCCATCACAGCCGCCTTCTGAAGTTGGCACGGCTTGTAAAAATAAAAATTGGACACAACATACGTCATTCCTTTGTGTTCTTTTGGCTATGAAAAAATGATTGTTTGGTTTTTGAGAAATGAGAAGTCTAATGGCTGGAGATTAGCTCCAGAGTGTTGAACTCAAAACCAAACCAAAAAAGTACCAAATTATTGTCATTCATTTGTACTGATTTGTTAATCGGTATAAAATGACTTAGAGCTTGATCAAAAGTATGTGAACACCTTATGATTAAACTCATATGTGCTTGTTGAATGTCCCTTTCCAAAACCATCGGCATTAATATGGAGTTGATCCCTCCTTTGCTGCTATAAGAGCCTCCACTCTTCTGGGAAGGCTTTCCACTAGATTTTGGAGTGTGATTGAGGGAATTCAGCCACAAGAGCATTAGCGAAGTCTGGCACTGATGTTGAGTGAGAAGAGCTGGCGCACAATTCATCCTAAAGGTGTTTAATGGGCTTATGGTCAGTACACTTACGTTCTTTCACACGTTCTTGCAAGCCCTGTTTTCATGGAGCTTGCTTTGTGCGCAAGGGCGTTGTCATGCTGGAACAGGTTTGGGTCCCTTAGTTGAATTGAAGGGTACATCATTCAAAAACATTCTAGACACATTCTTCTAACTTTGTAGTAACCACTTGGGGAAGAACCACATATGAGTGTGATGGTCAGGTGTTCAAGCGTATATAAGATTATAATACTTTAATATAACCAAACCTACACAGTCATTTTTACAGCACAAACTAATGTATTGGTGAACAGTATTATTACAGTAAGGTTCTTTACTAAGCCAGTAACTGTACAGTTGCCAATTATGTAACTGTTTTAATAACTATTTTAATTGAATAATTGGAAAATTGAATAATTGAATTGAATAATGCATTGTACTTTTTTTTTTTTTTTTTTTTAACCAATAATACTATTAAATATTATTACAGGGTTGGTATTAACACCATATTCTGGTGTAACGACTCATGCTGTGGTTTCAATAGTTACCTTTTTTTTTTTCTTTACCTATAATTATGACTTCATTGTTTTGTGTGAGGGAATGACAAACTCTTCAGTGTGGTGTGTATGATTTCTTCAGTATGTATGGTTTGTAAGTCCATACCCTTAGAGGAAAAAAAAACAGACAAATCATAAAAAATATATTTTTAAAAAACTCTTAAAGGAATAAATAATCCAATATAAAGAGAGAATAAATTCAAGATAAGAGAGTAAAGGTTAACATTTACAAGGCCACGTTGTCTTTATAATTAATTTAATTATAATTTCTCTGAAGCAACAAAATTGATATAGCTGACGTTTATAAGTGTAGTTTATTGACAGACATACTGTAGTATAATATTATGATCTTTATTACAGATATGGCTGTGTTGTTTGTTCCTGTATAAAACATGTAGTTGTTAGACTGGTTTCAAAACTATTGCCCAACCCAATAGGTCCTTGGCCAACCTGTTCGATATCTGCTTGTTAGTACACCAGGGGTTTCTATCTTTTTCAGCACTTTCCACATTGTTGTACAGGCTATACCCAATGCTTGTGTGATTTTCCTGCTTTTCTCAGCTTCATGGCTTCTCAGTGGCTTGCTTTTCTCCTATAGACAGCTCTCTGGTCTTCATGTTGGTTTATCCTTTTTAACAACAAACAGCAGTCTTCACAAGCAAAACCCAGGGCTCAAATCAAGAGTAGCCATTCAGAGCTATTAATTGTTTAAACCTGGGCAACAAGAAACACCTATCAGACACATGTTCCAAGATTTTTAATCACTTGAAAAATCAAGTTCAAAGAAAAGTTGTTTAGCACATCTAGATATAAATATCAGGAAAAGAAAGCTGAAGTTCTGATCTTTCCTCTCATATTCGTCTTTTGATCTCAAACTCAAATGTATTGAGTGTATAGAAAAAACAAAAGAATTGACCGTGTCATGGGAACTGACAGGGGACTGTAAGCTAATAAATTTGTGCAATTGGTGAATTAATGTAATTTAGTGTAGGCTTGATTAAATAGGCTTAATTTATTAATCATAATCTCAGATTTTATTGATTACTAGTGCTCTGTTGCTTTACAGGTTTATTCAGTTTCCATTAAATGATAATGCATTAGTATGTTTCTTCTTGTTATTGTTTAATTCACTGAATAATAAATAATAAAATAACTGTTAATTTTGCAAATGGCCTTAAAACACTTGGGGACATGCTGTAATAGGAAAATAAACAATACTGTTACTAGTTCATTATTTTCCAGTAACAGCTGTGTTTTATTCCACTTATAGTACAGCAGTTTGCCAATAATTACACTTTTTTTTTTACTAACCAACAATGTCATACTTTTATCCATTTATAGTTACATTTATTGTTGTGTAATGCCCACAAAACAAGTTAGTTCCCATTTTCGCTTACATTATAGCAGCTATAAACAGTCCTTCCCTCACCAGAATCTCTTTTTCTCTCTCTAAAGAAAAAACTCAGCTCATGCTGTTCCAGAGATATATGAACTTCTGACCAATCAGAATTGAGAATTCAACAGCACTGTGGTTGAACCAGGCTTAACTGAGCAACAAAGAACTTCTTCTCATGTTCATTCAGTTAGTAATGGAGTTAGTAATGCATTGTTCAGTTCACATAGTTACTACATTGTGTTAATGATTAACCTTGGCATAGTTACTGGGTTTCTAAGAAAGCCTATTTAAAGTGCACTCAGCTTTTTATATTTGTTTGTGCTCCATAAAATATGAGTACCTTTGAGATCTGTAATTACTGCGTCACTGTGTTATTGTTCCGGGCATTTATTTAATTGCTCCAATTCATTTTCCAAAAATTTTGGATGTACGTCACTTGGTATTTCTGTATGACTCTGTTTATACAATCATATATCAGAAATGGTGTTTTGTCCATGTTGCTAGTTTTGTGTGTTTTATACACATTAAGTTTGTTGAAATGTGTATTAACTTTCAGATGCATAATAACCCCTCTCATATAAACTACGGATTTCATTATGGAGACGAAAGACCTCCAGCACAAGCGCCTGGACAACCACCACCGTATTATCCCACTGTACCTCAGTACGCGAACGTGGTACCTGCACCCATCAACACACACTACACCGTCACATCCGGACTTCCTCACACCACAGCGACAAGCAAAGGTACCCGAGTGTAACGACATTTTTCTTCTGTTTTATTTTCCACTCTGTTATTAGCACAATTTATATTATATCTTCACAATGGAAGCTCTGTATCTTAACTAAAGGAAAAGGTTATCTAATATTTTTCATTATGAAATTATTATGTAGCAAATATAAGACTGTTAAGCCTATTTCTAGACATATTTACTAAGTTCAAGATTAAAATAGTCTTTTAAGTGTTGGCAAAAATAATGCTTGAAAGAAGCAAAATAATCCACCAAGAGAACAAGACAACTTAAAGCCTGAAATGAGTAAAAAAATATCTAGAAATAGGCTTAATAATTTTATAATTGTTTAAAAACAATGGAATAAAGAGAACATTTAGTTGAATTTGCCTATATTCAATATATTTTTAAGTGTCAAGATATCATTTTGATGGAAATGGCCTAATAATAATTTTTCTAATAAAAAAATCTTGAATATTATCAGAGTTATGTACTATTAGGAAAATATAAGAAAACATAAAGCTTTTTGGTTCTGAATGACAGAATTCCATCATTTTTTAACACTTTTATTTCCCATATCATTATAAATGACTGGAAAATGACTTTTAAATGTTTTAAATGACTTTTCATGTCCATTAGATCAACTGAGGCAAACATCTAAAGCTTTAGTGTTAGTTTTCTTTTGGTGTAAACTGAAAGTGGGTCCCAGGTTAATGTTTCATTGCACTTTGTTTCTTGTACAAGTCAGCAGAAGTCGATGTCTGTGCATAACAGTAGCAGTTATCTTCATCCTCATCATCCTGGTAGTAGCAGCCGTGTTGATCTGGTACTTCTGTAAGTAACGAGTCGTCATGTCCGTGAGAATGAACTTTTTCAGGAAGTTCTGAGTTCGTCTGATCGGCGTTTGTCTGTTTAAAACAGTGTATGGAGTGTGTGCGCTGGGACGGAGGTGCGGACAGAGCAGCACGTGTGTGCGTTCGTCGCAGTGGTGTGATGGACGGGCGGATTGTCCAGCAGGCGAGGATGAGGCCCACTGCTGTACGACTCAATTTCATAGTCAGCACTGAATAATAGTTATATTTGGAGGCAATTTCCAAAAATGATAAAGGCTGTGTTTTTTGTTTTTTCCCCCAGTTCGCTTCTTTGGGCCTAATTTCATGCTGCAGAGTTTTTCAAGCGAGGACCAAAAATGGAAGGTAGTGTGTTCAGACAGGTGGGACAACAACATTGCAAAGCAAGCATGTCAGGAGATCGGATATTCCAGGTGAGAAAATGTTTTGCTTCCTGTTATGCGTTGTTAGACTTTGATACTTGCACATCTTCAAGCATGAATAAAATAATGGCCTGTCTGAAGTCTTCAGCAATCTGTTAGGAGCCTGGGACATGAAAAATCCATGATGTAATTTTTTTTGTTCTTCTTTCAGATCTGACTATGTCAGCTATGGGACATTAAATCCAGGGTCCAGCACAGCAGACGGCTACATGACCCTCAAATCTGATTACTCAAATGCACTCAGTTCTGAGCCTGTACATAGCTCTCTCTCTGACAGGTCTGTTTCCCATTTTAAACTATAATTACTCTTATACTTTATTCTTTTTGTTGTTGGTGTTCAATTCATAATTACGCCATTATCTGTATCAGTTTAGGGCTCAAAATATTCGTATCTGTTTTCATATTTATTTATTTCATTTTTCTGGATTTAACCAGAAGTGGGCGTGGTCTGTTAACCCAACAGCTATGCCCTAGCCTAACACTGCTGCAGGGAAAAAGTCATTTTTCATTCACAAAGTAGAATACCAAATAACAATTTACAGAACTTAACTTAATTCAACTCCTGAACCAGTCACCATGTGGAACTTTCTGGAACGCTTTCTATCTTCTGTCTAATGTGACTGAGTAAGCAAGTGAACTATGTTTCAAAACACCACAAAGAAACTCTTATTTAAGCTGCATTTAACAACAATAGCATCAGAGAATCAGAAAAGTTCGCTGGATAAAACTAACACAGTGCTGCTGCGAGTAAAAATGGGATCCTTTAAGCAGCATTTCATTATAATCTATCTATCTATCTATCTATCTATCTATCTATCTAGTTGAGGGATTTTATGATATATATGTACACACACACACACACACACACACACATATAATTTTATGATAATTTATGAGTACATACAAATGCTTTAATAATCTGGATTTACCCTTGTTGTCCTTTATTACTTATTTATTAAGTTGTGTTTATTTATTTATTGCATTTTTGCATCTATTACGTGTTTTAGAATGTTTTGATATTATAAATTAATATTACAAATAAGTATTGCATACAGCAACAAAAATAATAAACAGTTACAATAAATATGTAACCGCACCAGTAAATTATATATAAAATAAACCAATTGTATTTAAATAAAAGGTAGCAAGTATATTTGCAAATCTTATATTTTTATTATTACTGTTATTAAACACTTCATTTATATCTTGATAAAACTGATTTATTCATTGCTTCTCCTTCCAGTGCGAGTTGCCCAACGAATGCCGCAGTGAGCCTGAAGTGTATCGGTAAATGATTGTTAAATGTTTCTACGCTGTGGTGAAGGTGACCTTTCCACCAGTCACACCAGGAATTAGTGGAACATGAAAAACAAAACTTCCTGTAGGACAAATTGAATCATCAGCACAAAGCACTGAAAGCTGAACTGTTTATCAGAAATGCTGACCAAAATTTAGTACATTATTTAACCAAAAAACAAACAAACTATGACCCAGTCAAAATTCATTAAAATTGTCACATGATATGCCCAGTACATGGCACCATAGCGAGTTAGTTGTGTAATTTTGTAACGCTGTTATGAATTCCTCCTTGTGTTGTGCTCTAGATTGTGGAAGATCTGTTGCTCCTGGAACGCGTATCGTCGGAGGGCAAGTGGTGACCACCAAGGGGCGCTGGCCGTGGCAGGTCAGTCTGCAGGCAAAGGGGAATCACCTGTGCGGAGGATCAATCATCACTCCATCGTGGATCGTCACAGCCGCTCACTGCGTTCAGACGTAAGTCCACGAGCTGTCTCCTTTGTTTTTACTCATTTTTATTCCGCTGTTGCTCAATGACGTTCTTTTTTTCATTCTGTAGACTTTCATCTCCGAGTGACTGGAAGGTGTACGCCGGATATCTGACCCTTACCCAGATGTCCTACTCCATCGGCAGCTCAGTCAGGCAGGTCATCTCTCACCCCAGCTTTGACTCCGACACCAATGACTACGATATCGCGCTGATGAAACTGTGGACGCCGCTCCAAATGTCGTGTGAGTTACAATACAACAGGAACTATGAAATGTGTTGTCAAAAAAATAAGACGTACTCATAAGATATACACAGCTAGGGGTGTGCGATATGACAAAAATATCATATCACGGTTCTCGTACACATTTCTGCGATACGTAATTAAAAAAAAAAGTTTAATACTTTATTTAATGTATTTATTATTTTATAAAATGAAATGTTTATAAAATAAAAATAAAAATCATTATCAAATGCACAATTTTTATTTTTTTTTAATTTCTAAAAAATTTAACTCAAATTAAAACAAAAAAAAGAGAATTAAAATCGGGAAAATTGTAACATTTTATATTTTAATATTTTAATATAAGATGACATTTCTCTGAAGCATTTCTACCATACACGGTATGTATCATGATGTATAGGTTTCCTGCAAAATACTGCAGAGGTTGCATTTAAAAAAAGCATCTGATACTGATACTGATTATTTTTATTTAATAAATATTATAAAAATATTATAAAATAAAAATTACATCTTTACAGTCACATTTTTTGCATTAAAAATGACTTTTTTGCATAAACATCTTTAAAAATGTGTAACAAATATTTAAATTTACAAATTAGAAGATAAATGATTTAATGTTTTAACATCAGCATCATAAATTTTAACATCAGCTTCTGTCGGTTATTTAAAAAAAAAAAAAACATCACGATACTACAATATCTCTGAAAAGTGTATTGCGACATAATTGCACACAATATCGATATTATATCATCACATCTCCCAGCCCCTGTTAGAACACAATCTCTTTACTGAAGTACTGCTTCACTGAGAAGGATTTTTAAATGGTTAATTTCGTAATTTATGATATAGTTTGGGTCAAATTAGTTATCGCAGTGCTAATTTACCATTTTTGTCCACAGCAGCTTTGACAGTAGTGCAGCTGTAATTCCCAGGTTTATGTATATGTTATCATTTCTACATTACAGTAACGGCTCATTCACAGGGACTTGTGTGGCAGATGCTTAACGTAATGTAATTCTAACAATAAACAGATAAATTAAAAAAATGCCGTTATTTAGCAAAGTAAAAAATACTGATATGGTGCAGTTTTTCTGTGAGGAGATTTCTTTTACATTTATGGAAGGAGTCTCCAGTGTCAGAGTGTAAAGCTGTACCTTGACATTTTCCCACACAGGACAGTTTCTCTGTAACAAGCTGCATTTTTCAGTGTTCTGTGTGAGGGAACGATTGTTTATAGCTGATAGTTTATAGCTGAAGTGATAACAGGAAGTGGTTTCACAGAGAGCGAAAACAGAAGCAATAACGTTAGAAAATCAGGAAGAAATCAGGTTTATGCAGAACCAAACATTTCCCCCCCCCTTTTTTTTTTCTTATTTAGCTAGCATCAGTCCAGTGTGCTTGCCAAACACCGGTCTCGACTTGTCAACATCAAGAACGTACTATATTACTGGATGGGGGGCGACTATGAGTCAAGGTATGAACATATTCAGCATCCACTGTGTTCTAGTCTGACTGGGTGGAGCAAACTCACAAGCAGTGAGAAGCAGATCTACATCCACATTAACTGCACACTTTTAAAAACTGAGTGCTCTAGTAGCTTGACATATCAGCTAGAAGGAGTTGTTTTATACTCCAAAGTTTAGCTGAAAGTGTGAATGCAAATCCATGTTCTTCTCAAGGTTATGCCTCCAATGAATTACGTGAGGCTCAAGTCTCACTGATAAGCAGGACGGTGTGTAACGGCCTGCTGGTTTATAACGGCCAAATCACGGACAACATGATCTGCGCAGGCAAGCTAGAGGGTGGAGTGGACTCATGCCAGGTCAGCATCCGATACATATCAGACACAGATGGAGAAAAATGTCTTAAATAGTCATGTGAATCTTAGCGATAACATTTTCTTGTTTTTTTTTTTTTTTTTTTAGGGAGACAGCGGGGGTCCTCTGGTCACTTCAGAGAATTTGCTGTGGTGGCTGGTGGGGGACACTAGCTGGGGTCAGGGCTGCGCTTTGCGAAACCGGCCGGGTGTTTATGGAAATGTGACCTTCTTCCTCGACTGGATTTACACGCAAATGAAGGTAAGGACATGTTACATGTGAAATAAGACTCTAAAGCTGAGGTCACACCACAGACATGAATAATGTACACAATTTCATACTTGCTTGTCTAAACTCAGGCGAACTAGACCAAAACCAGGGACTTTGGAAACTAGTCTACAACTAGGCACCGTATACAGATTTGAGTTCCGTGCATCAAGTGAGAATACAGAAATTGTGCACATTGGTTTTCAGACATCAGATGTAACTATAGCCTGTTCAGAAGTTGCATAAGCACATGGGGTGGCGTTTAAGTAAAACAGAAGTGTGTCTCGGTTACGCCAGATTCAGACCTTCAACCAGATTTTTATGGCTGAGGAGCAGTTTGAAGTCCAGCACCACTGTCTGATAGTTTGATGTCACGCTGAAATGTATGTTTTGCGCTGTATATACTCAAAAACCTATTAAATGCCATTTGAAGCCAATATGAAATACTTAAATACGACACTATTAATTAATAGTATCGCTTTTTCCTTCTTCGGTCCACACATTTCTTGCCTGATTTTTTTTTTTTGTGCTTAATAGCAAGTGCTTCTGTTTAAACGCGGTGGTCTGGATGCTTAAAAAACACGTCTACTCAAGAAAAATCTGGCAACTACAGTAGATGATTTGCATAATCCGAATGGGGAGTGCATAAATTAACTTAAGCAGTTGCGTAACCCGATTCTGAATATGCATAAATTTCCTTATGTAAAAATTGATGTAACTTTTGGACTCATAATACAGACCTAGAAGCTAAACTGCATCAGAATTACAGTTCTGACCAACTGAAGAAGAGTGACGAACGAATTCTTCTACATACAGTTGTCATAAAAGCTGTGAACACTAACCCCGCCCCTTACCCGACCTTTAACGTTTTCCTTAAAGTTGGCTTGTGTGAATAATTACAAGTTTACATTTGTGTGTGGGTGTTGGGTTTAAAGTGCATATATACACAAGGCTGTGATGCACCCGGTGAAGATTGAAACTGAACGAGATTTGATAAGATGAATGACTGTTCTGACAATGATTTAAGGGGGTGTGGCCAAGGCGGAGCCAGAGCAGAAACCAGTCCATCAGTGCTGCTTAAATAAGAAGAAATATTATATGTAACACAGATGGCAGTCATGAAAAGCATCATTTTCAAAGTTTTATTTTATTTGATTTATTATGTGTGTGTTCCAGAAATATTAATTTGGGTGAAATGGATGACGTCATGGACCTTCATTTCAGAGCAACTTCATGAAGGACAGTTTGTAGATATATTCATGTTATATCCTGTGGATTCGCAGTATTTCTTTATTATTTATATTGATTTATGCTTATTTTTGTAATAGCTTTTTTTTTTAATTGATTTAAACTTATGTCAGATGTCTAGTTTTGAGGTTTTAAACATTTTATTTATTGTCAAAAATGTCTTTAATGAGTAACCTGAAGATGTTTAGGTTGTTTTTAAGCACAACGTGTCAGACACATTCAGTCAAATGTACACATGGGTGTGTTACGCTCCAAGTAGCTTTTCAAATTTACTCAAACTTTATTTGCACAGGTTTTTTCCTCCAAACACTACCCCTGAGCACAGTAAGTTCAGAAACAGGGAGTGAGTGGCAGAGAAAACAGCTTTGTTTTTCTTCCTGCACTGCTAGTATCTCTCGATAAAGACAGCTTATCACGATTTATATAGCAACTGAATAGCATTTAAAATCACACTTCATCAACACAGGGTGTCATAAAATGAAACATAGCTGATAAACATTTACGGCATTTGGCAGACGCCCTTATCCAGGGCGACTTACAATTAGCTCATTTATACAACTGAGCACATTAATGAATATGATCATAGAATGATAGTTTTCCCACATTCCCTCTGATTCTTTGCATATCACACATTACTGCTTGCTGTAAATGAATTAAAAATGATTACTTGAATATATATAGTTTGTTCTTGTTTTTCTTTCTTCTGAAGAATATAGCATTTCTGAAAACTGATCTGCTATCACATCAATAGTACCAGTGCTGTTCTTTATATGCTTAATATCAAATCCCAATCCCGGATTAGGCCAGTATCCTCCCGAAACATCCAGTCTACCACTTAGAATTAAACAGATGCATAAATACATTTACCAAGCACATGTCTCAATTCAGACACGCTAAAATATTCTCATTCATTCTCTCCCTCCCTCTCGCCGTGTCTAATCAGTGCTCATTGGGATCTCGGTTTTAATTGGCAGATGCCCAGCAGTGGAGAGTACATCTGCTACCTGTTTGTGCCAATTAGCAGATGTGTGACCTCTTTAGCAGGTTAACAGATGTGGCAATTAGGGACTCATTTGGATGAATGCTTGTTTAGCACAAGGGCCTCTGCAATTACAGTGCCACCAGGAAGTGGGGTTTTATCCATACTCATTTGCTCTTCGAGGTCTTCTGATCAAATTAGCAGGGAAATAATGTTGTGTTGGCAAACACAGTGTCCTTTTTTTTCCTTCAGTCTCTTAATTTTGAAGGGAGTTGTGTTTACCAGGTAATGGCTACAATGTTCTTTGGCGTTACTTTGGCATAAAATGACATTTTATTATTAATAAAGCCCAGTTTATTCCAAATCACTGACAAAGTGCAACGTTCTCATGATCATTACAGAGAAGGGGGGTCTGGAGTCTGTGAAATATCCTGCATCCTGTGATGTTACTGAGATGTCCTGTGGTGTTACTAAACTACCCGTAGGTATTACTGAAATATTCTGCTGTGTTACTGAAATATACTGCTGTTAATGAAATTTCCTCTGCAGTGGTACACCTCAGAAATATCCCACAGTGTTACTGTTATCAAACATTTCTGCAGTGTTAAATGTCACCCAGTGTTACTGAAATATCCTTTAGTGTTACTAAATTATCATTCAGTGTTACTTTATTATATAAAACTGTGGTGCGAAAATATCTACAAAATACTACTAAGTTTTATGAAAGTTTTACTAAAATATCCTTCAATGTTAATGATATGTCCCATGGTGTTACTGAACTATCTTGCAGTGTTACTGAATTATCCTGTGGTGTTCCTAAACTATCCTGTGGCTTTACTGAAATATACTGTGATGTCACTGAAATATCTTGAAACATATCAGAAATTTCCTCAGGTGTTACTGAATTGGCACACAGTCTTTCTGAAATATCCTACAGTGTTATTGAAATACCCTGTAATGTTACTAAAGTATACTGCAATGTTACTAAAGTATACTGCAGTTTAATTGAATTATCCTGCAATGTTATAAAAATATAGTGCAGTGTTACTGAACTATCCTGCGGTGCTACTGAAATATACTGCAGTGTTCCTAAACTATCCTGTGGTTTTACTGAAATATCTTAACATATCAGAAATTTCCTCAGGTGTTACTGAAATGTCACACAGCCTTATTGACATATCCTGCGGTGTTACTAAGATGTACTGCAGTGTTACTAAGATGTACTGCAGTGTTACTAAGATGTACTGCGGTGTTACTAAGATGTACTGCAGTGTTACTAAGATGTACTGCGGTGTTACTAAAATATCCTGCAGTGTTACTAAGATGTACTGCAGTGTTACTAAGATGTACTGCAGTGTTAGTAAAATATCCTGCAGTGTTACTAAGATGTACTGCAGTGTTACTAAGATGTACTGCAGTGTTACTAAGATGTACTGCAGTGTTATTAAGATGTACTGCAGTGTTACTAAAATATCCTGCAGTGTTACTAAGATGTACTGCAGTGTTAGTAAAATATCCTGCAGTGTTACTAAGATGTACTGCAGTGTTACTAAAATATCCTGCAGTGTTACTAAGATGTACTGCAGTGTTACTAAGATGTACTGCAGTGTTACTAAAATATCCTGCAGTGTTACTAAGATGTACTGCAGTGTTACTAAGATGTACTGCAGTGTTAGTAAAATATCCTGCAGTGTTACTAAGATGTACTGCAGTGTTACTAAGATGTACTGCGGTGTTACTAAGATGTACTGCAGTGTTACTAAGATGTACTGCAGTGTTAGTAAAATATCCTGCAGTGTTACTAAGATGTACTGCAGTGTTACTAAGATGTATTGCAGTGTTACTGAAATATGCTGCAGTGTTACTGAAATATTGTTTTGCATGAAGGACGCAAACCTTTGCACTTAAATGCAGTATAAGATCAGAAAATCCAAATCCGAGGATATTGGTAGGAGACTTCTGGAGTTCATGATGTTTGTTGAGGAGAAGTGAGTTTTACTCTGGTGTGAAGACTGAGTTGAGCTCTTGGACAGGCCTAGAGTTAAAAGGCACTTACAAGATTGACTGGGCTCCATCTTTCACAAACACTTTGTGTGTACATGGATCAAACTGTGTATGTTGTTCAGTCTGAGAGTGCGATCAAACACACGTCTCCGCAGCCAATGAGGACGGAGAGCTTGTTACTGGGCAGTTATGGGTTTTTTCCTGCTCTCACTCTCTCTCTCTCTCTCTCTCTGTTCTTGAGGTCGATGTCATACGTCAGGGCTCATAGATTGCAAGAACAGCGAGAGTCCTGTGCTGAATATGTGTGTGTCTGTGTGTGTGTGTGTCTGTGTGTGTGAAGTTTGTAGGTCAGCTAATGCTAAGCTCAGCAATCTGGACGCAGTCTCGCTCTATGTGGTGAGGAGAGGTTAGTGCACTTTACTAAGTACAAGAACTAATTTAAGGCAAATTGTGTCACTTCCTGTTTCTTCTCATACTCTTGCAGATGTTGCAGATGTTTTATCCAACATTGCTTACAAGTGACAGAATCCAATCTAAGCTCAGACTTACACGCAACCTTTATCATTCAATGCACAGTGTTTACAAACCAGCACAGCTACAGGAAGAAAAAGTCACTGACCGTAAACACATATTGCTTCTGTTAACAAAAAATAAAAGTAAAACTAAGAGTAGATTTTTGCTCCAATATTAATTTTGATTTGTTAGTTTGACATCTGATGTAATGTGTG
This sequence comes from Pangasianodon hypophthalmus, assembly GCF_027358585.1. NCBI lineage: Eukaryota > Metazoa > Chordata > Actinopteri > Siluriformes > Pangasiidae > Pangasianodon > Pangasianodon hypophthalmus. Next base: position 3,011,239 of record NC_069726.1, on the reverse strand, counting down.
ATTGGGGGAAAGAACCCACATGGGGGCTTAATAATATTTTATGTGCAATAAAATACAGACATAAATACCAATAATGTTATTACAATAAAAAAAAAACTGTTAAATATGTTTATAAATAATATTTTACAAATATATTACAAATACAGAAAAAAAGAATTATTAAATACTTCTATTTACGCACTATGTACGTGATATAGTAACGATTTAATATTAATATATAATAGCCATAAATGATAAAACATAAATGATAAATGTTTTTCAAATCAAATAAACAATAATATAAACAAATAACTTTAAAGCAAAAAAAAAAACAATCTTACTTGAATATTTTAGTGGAATGAATTTAATCCAAAGGGTTTTGTGTGTATTATATCACGGAGCAGTGATGGTTCTGTATTTGGGTCACACTGGATCCCTCAGGCTGCAGCCAAACACGTCCTCTGGAAAAGTGATTGACGCGGCGTCTGATTAAAAACGAAGTCTTTCTGCGGCTCTGCTCTACGCACAAAACCACCCGAGTCGTACTTTCCATTCTGTCCTGTCACTATGTTCCTATTTTCACCTTTTAAAATGGCATGTTCATTAGCAGAATAATAAAGGAATTAACAAAATGAAAAAAACTGGACTGAAGTGAATCCACTGAAAACTGGAGTGAATCTGCATCTGGTCCTCAAATCACATTACGTTTTCAAATGATGACGAATGTCATGATGTATTGCTGACCTAGAGCTGACCTTAAACTTTCTACATTCATAGCGGGTTTTCAGCAGAAATAAGTCATCAAATAAACAGCTAACCTATAACCACCAGTCTCTTGGCTTAATAGTAACAGTTTGTATTGTTAATATCAGTTTACGTGTTTGTTTTTATTTGAAATAATGAAAATAATTAATGAAATATTCTACGAGTAGGAGCAATTCTTACGAATAACCTTACCCTGCTCCTTAGTCTAACCTTAAAGAAAGCTTGCTTACAAAGCTAATGCTGCTAGCAAGCAACGAAAATGTATAGCTATAGATTTAGCATCATGCAAACGTGCTTAAATTTGCCTCACATAAAAAAAGTGTCAAAAAAGTGATATCTCTAGAGATTATTCTAGTTAAACCCCCAGTGTACAGTGTCAGAAACCACAGCAGTATTTGTTAGATTTTTTTTTCTGCTATAGTGCTCATGAGATTGTGTTGAGCTTGACCCACTTCTGAATGCTTTGCACAATCCCCCAACTCCACCCAGCCTCTTGCTTCACAGTGTCTTAATGAAGAAACCCAGAATTACCAAGACGTCTGTAAGCAGATAATGCTGGTCTTAGACGCGTGGCATCTGTTAGTGTTTATGTGCAATATGGGATACGCTGTAATTACAGCTTTTCGGGATGAACTTGACAATCTTGTGGATTAAGAACAAATGAAATGTGATCTCATGTTTCTCCTGAAAATCCCAGCTCCTGTTTTTTTTTTTTTTTTTTAACTGGTTTTGAGTTCTGTAGAGATTTATTATAAGACTTTGACAGACAGGATGGCACTGTTTGATCAAATCTTTTACTTAATTTGTAACAATAATATTTATTTTTTCACATTTATGTGCGTAGATGAATTTCATTACACTCAAATTACACTCATGGATGCTCCAAAATGATCAGAATTATTGACATATTTTTGATTTTATATATATATATATATATATATATATATATATATATATATATATATATATATATATATATATATATATATATATATATATATATATATATATATAGGACTTCTCGACTTTGGGTTAAGAACAAAGGCAGGTAGAATATTATAATTCTTATAATACAGTGTGCATATGTTATGCATTTAACAGAATGCTCTTATGAGAAGGTAAGTAGTTTCTCTGATTGTTTGAATGTCAAGGTTTTGCCCATTTTCTTAAAGTGTGCAAATAATTCTGGAGTTAGAGGATTAAATTATAGAGGATTAAATACTCAGTTAAGTCACTTTCGAGAATAAAACTGTGTAAAAATGGATGATGTTTGTATATCCTGAACAAAAAGGTAATGTCAGAGTCTGGGCTGTTCAGATCGTCTTTTCTGTACGCTTCCCACCTGAGCACATGCACCTGCTGTTACGCGCCTCCGACGACTCGTCAACAATTTCCTGCACCTGTCTGATTGTTGACTGAGAGTTAATAACCCCTTTCTAGTCTCTATCAGACTTGAGGGCTTTTTATTCTTTGTTTGAGCCCTTTGTCTTGGTTACATTTTGTTTAACCTTGGTTCTATTGGATGTGTTTACATTCTGTGTTTAAACCATATATATATATATATATATATATATATATATACATATATGTATATTCTCGATTCTGATTGGTCAGAAGGTGTACTTGTTGTTATAGTTTCTATAGTAACAATTTACACAGGGACTTGCCAGATGCTTAACATAAACTCGTCTAATAATAAATTAAAAAATTGACTAATCATCAATATGGTGCAGTTTTCTCCAAGGAGATATTTATTTAACATTTATGGAAGAAGTCTCCAGTGTTAGCGCTCTGCAGCAGTCAGCCAGGTCTTCAAGGACAGAGAACTTTTCTGGTGAGGGATGATTGTTTATAGCTGCTATAATGTAAGTAATAAAAGGAACTAACTCATGGAGGTTTCATGGAGGTTCCATAACATTAAATGTAGCTGTAAACAGATAAAAAAGTTTGATGTATTGCTATTTAATATATGAAAAATAGTAAATGTTGGCACATTGCTGTGGTATGCTGCAATTTGGTTTACTGCTGTGGTACACTCCATTTCATCACACCATACCATCATTAATTATTTTCCATTATTTATATAACAGCACAGCACTGTGTTATTCCATACATATTTTCTTGATAGTATGCTACATTTTTTCCCCCAATTTTCTCCTTAATTTAGTCTTGGCCAGTTCCCACCCATTAGTTAGGTCTCCCCATCATACAACAGCTATCTGGGAGGGTGAAAGCTAGCATGTTCCTCCTCTAAAACACGTGAAGCCAGCCAACCTCATCTTTTTGAATGCTGCTCTTGTTGCATCTTGGGGCGGCGTGACACACTTGGAGGAAAGTGTTGTCTGTCCACTTCCTCATGCATGAACTCACACATGCCTATGATTGGTTAGGGTCGCTGTGATTGATAGCGGAGGCAGAGTATAGTATACTACATTTTTATTAATGTCCTTTCCACCAGATGCTATCGGAAATTCTTTTGGGATTACAAATATTGTTAACATTTCTAAAAATTGAGATAATAATTGAGGTATACTGAGTGTTTTCAAATCATTTATGAGCAACACCACAGGCTGCTGGTCCACCACCGCTTTGTATTGAACTTCTTTCCTTTTAAAGTTCACTGCGGGAATAAAAAATGGAATCAACGCTTGATTTTATCCATGATTGTGCCGTCCTCTTTTTTTTTTTTTAAAGAAACTGTTACGCTGATGTGCAGCTGAACTGTCTTCAGAGACCACATGTGTGCTTTCATCTTCACATGAAAGCATGAGAGTGGTGTGAGAGCGGAGCTACACCGAGCACCGCATTCACTGAAGAGCAGAAGCTCTGATCCTAACTAGTCCGTGTGTGTGTGTGAACATATATATATATATATATATATATATATATATATATATATATTTCACACACACACACACATCAATCAGCCATAACATTAAAACCACTGTGAAGTGAATAACGTTGATTATCTCGTTACAGTGGCACCTGGTAAGGGGTGGGATATATTAGGCAGCAAATGAACAGTCAGTTCTCAAAGTTGATGTGTTTGAAGCAGGAAAAATGGGCAAGCGTAAGGATCTGAGTGACTTTGAGAACAGCCGAATTGTGATGGCTAGACGACTGTGTCAGAGCATCTTCAAAACCACAGGTTTTGTGGGATGTTCCCGGTATGCGGTGGTTAGTACCTGCTAAAAATGTAGAAGAAGGTGGCCTGGTCTGATGAATCACGCTTTCTTTTACATCATGTGGATGGCTAGGTGTGTGTGTGTCATGTACCTGGGAAGAGATGGCACCAGGATACACTATGGGAAGAAGGCAAGCCGGCAGAGGCAGTGTGATGCTCTGGGCAACGTTCTGCTGGGAAACCTTGAGTCTTGGCATTCATGTGGATGTTACTTTGATACGTACCACCTACCTAAACATTGTTGTAGACCAAGTTCACCCCTTCATGGCAACAGTATTCCCTAATGGCAGTGGCCTCTTTCAGCAGGATAATGCACCCTGGCACATGACAAAGAGTTCAAGGTGTTGACTTGGCCTCCAAATTCCCCAAATCTCAATCTGATCAAGCATCTGTGGGACGTGCTGGACAAAGAAGTCCCAACTCACAACTTACAGGACTTAAAGGATCTGCTGCTAAGGTTTTGGTGCCAGATACCACAGCACACCTTCAGAGATCTTATGTGTGTGTATGTATATATATATATATATATATATGCATATTTGCTCTTACTGTACTAAAGGCTAGAGAAATGAGTGCTTGAGTTTGACACTGAAGCACACAGACAGTTAGACAGTGAGTCTTCAAATGCCCGGCCTCCAGGTGCAATCTATTTTTAATTCATACGTAGTGTTATATGATCTTCCCTAAAGCATCGCTGAATCGTCAGTGTAATCGAATACCTGTAAAAAACACCACTGTTAAAACTGCTAACCTTTATTTCATCACGTCAGAAATACACCTCATTGTAATGAACACTATGTCAGCTTCCATCAAAGGAATTTTATGCGAACATTTCTTTAGTGCTTTAAAATGTTTGCTGATGTAGGTGATGGAAATGATTGTAGCTTAGAGTACTCTTCCACAAATGGGGTACACATACTTCTAGAGGTACTTGGAGGTACTACAAACGGTAGCAAGGGTACTTAAAAGAAGACAAGACTATTAATTTAACTTGAATGTCCCTTTGTGGGAATCTGATTTTTAAACAGTGTATTTATTCCTACTTAATCACTCACGGCACCTTCTTCTGCTGCCACGTGATTGGCTGACATGAATGAGCATGTAAGGTGTTCCTAATAAAGAGGCTGGTGAGTGTGTATATATGTTGACAGAGGAGAGCTCTTTGGCCTTGTTGACGTGACTTGCGCGGTGTAAACGCTGATGTCCCCTGGCTTTGCATTCGAACTGTGGCCAGATGGGAGTGTGTGTGAGAACCTGCTGCCTCCTTCACTGCCTCCTTCCCTGTTCAGCTCGTGTCCTCTTCCCTCAAGTGCTCTTTGAGTGCGTACCATCTGCCACTCCGTTCTCCTGCAGACAGCTACGTCAACATCTGTGTGCCCTGTGGGCTCCGACACCAAGCACTTAACACTACAAACAGTCTGCTGAGCTTCTCAGCAACAGCAACCCTGAGACAGCGAGTGGAGGAGGTTTAAGATTTATTACATTATTACTAATTTATTACCTTTAGCGTGAATTGCATATGAATGAAACTTAACCTTAACCTTAACAAGTCACAAATTCAAATGTAATATTTCAGAAAACAGACCAGAAATCACAACTGAATGAAATACTTGAAGAAAATATCTTCAGAGGCTCTTTAAATGCTGTTGGCATCATCCAAAAAAAGAAAGGAATTAAAGTTATTGTAGTAATATTAAGCCAGAATTTCAGTAAAATGTCTGATTATTTTATAATACGGACCAGATTTTAGTGAAACTTTAATTAAATTATGGTTTTATTTGGCTCTTTTTAGTCAAAACAGATTTCCACAAATTTAATACCTGCCCATCAGTTGTCTTATTTTGCACACATCACTGTTGCTGCAGTGTATGGTGCGGTAAGTCACTCTGCAGGTGTTAAGTAAGTCTCTTAGCATTAACTCCACCCTCTATTTTGCACTTTTAAGTATTCAGTAAGGGAAATGAGTAAAATGACATCAAAGCGTCAACGAAAAACACCAAAACGTACCGTTTTGCTCATTTGAGAGATCCATTGTGGATCTGTTAGTAAACCAGCTGAACCTTGTTTGTCTATGTGGCTATTTTGAGGACACTCCATTAAATACTATCCATATGTCACAGTCTGTAAGGTGTTATTGACATGGATGCATCATACATGCACTTTGGTTTCGAAATCAGAGCTGAAAGACATAGGACTGGTGGAAAATCTGAGGAAAAGAACAGATAGCTGGGTCATGTGATCAGCATCTGTAGATGAAGTGACCGCATGAACCTCACAGCAACACCAGCTCCGTGTGTGTGTGTTTGTGTGTGTGCTATGTGTGTGTGTGTGTGTGAGTGACAGAAAAACAGACAGGAGACAAAAAATATTACTACAAGGCCTTCATACATTTTTATGACCAAGCGGATAAGGTCAGCTGTGTGCCGTGGTTACTAAGCAACACTGCAGCTCGCGGCTGGACACTCGTGAATGAGGGAACTCGACTCACGTGGTTTTTACTGAGACTGACAGTGTGTACAGCGTCCTGATGTGTTATAACAACACAACTCAGGTCAACAACTCAGTGTGTTTCTGTGTGTGTGTGTGTTAATGGTTACGCCACAGATTACAGTGTACTTGAATATAGCCTCATTTACAGAGAATACACCATATAGAACACCATATTAAAGGGCATTTATGCTATTTTATATAATCATTCAAAAATACCAAAAAATGCAGTATTTCATTTAATAACTGAAGTTTAATCTAACTTTCTCTGAAAAAAAATCAGTGACCATTTTAAATGGTCAGCGCTTCAAAATAATTGTTCACCTATTAATATACAAAATTATTGTTATTAGCAATAAATATTGAAATTGAAATGTAATTAAAATAAGCAAAAAGGAAATGACGGTTATTATTAATCATATATATTATATATGATTATATATTATACATTACTGTTTTGAATATAATCAATTAATACCTATATACTGATCATCATACTTAATAAACAAGTAAAAATCCCAAATAAATAAATAAATAAATATAATAGATAAATAAAAAGAATTCATTCACAGTTACTACTACTACTAATAAAAATAATAATGTTAAAAATACTACCTCATATACTCATCGTTTATACTTATGCAACTGATTTGTATGAGCTAATTGAATTGATTCGGCAAAACATGATTATTATTAATCATATATTTCTATATTATTGTTTTGTATATATTCAATTATTACACAGCTAAAGATCTTCATAATTAAAAAAACAAACAAAAGTTCTAAATAAGTAAATAAATACAGAACTAACTACATAAATAAACATATATATATATATATATATATATATATATATATATATATAATTATAAACATATAATTATGAGCTAATATGTAATATATCTGTATAATGTAAGGTAATCTGTAATACACTGTATGTTGATATAATAATCCGGATCTGATGTGTAATCTCTGTACAATCTGTCAGTGTTGAGTAAGTGTGTGTAATCTGTGTGTAAACTGCAGAGAGCCTTCAGCAGGCAGACAGGCACAGGGTGGGGTCACGCCCGCATTACGCACAGCATGCTGGGATATTGGGTGGGGTTGGGAGGGATGGGGGTTGGTGGTGGGTTTGATAGACTGAGTCTGTCATTCTGGCCCAGAGGAGACCTGATCAGTATTGTATACACACCCAAGACCACAACGTGTGTGTGTGTGTGTGTGTGTATGTGCGCACACATTCTGCGGTAGTGTTTCATCCTCATGAATGTAGCTGGAGAAAACCCAGGGCTGATGGAGATGAGCAGAGAGATGCTGGTCAATATGCTGGATCAATGTATGGATTTTCCAGCACGCCTCATCAGACCTGTTCTAGCCAATCAGCTGCTCACTGCTTTTTTTCTAACCGCAGGATTTAATTTGGTCCCAGCAACGTGTGCTAGTCTCTTAGTAACACACTGCGTCTGCTGGAATATAAAGCCACTAATACGGTTACACATGGGGAGTCAGATAAAGAGGAGTCATTTAATGTTTATATGCAGTAAAATACTGGATGTACCTATAATGATTCATTTATCTTATTTCTTAAAGTGCTTAAACATGTTTCAGTTCCTTTATTCAATACACTTACAGAAACAAAAGTGAAAAATCAAGCAGCAATATTGGGTAAGCAGTATTCGGCACGGCATGCTTTCCTGGAGCAAAGTTTACATTTACATTTATTTATATAGGTTTTAACATGTTTTTCCAAGGCGACTTACAATTGAGCTGAGTAGAAGAAGGTTAAGTGTCTTGATTTGAACTCGCAACCTAACCGCTGAGCCCCCACTGCCATATTTAAGTGTTTTAAATGCTGTCAATTCACATGTAAATATCTATTGTGTGAATTGTGTGTATCATTATCTGCATTAGCTAGCTTGTCAATTTTCAAACATTAGCTAGATTTCCCCCCATTTCCTCCCTAAATTAGTTTAGCCAATTCCCACCCACCAGCCAGCTCTCCCCTATCATACGACAGCTAGCAACCCGGGATGGTGAAGGCTAACACATGCTTCCTCTGAGACATGTGAAGCCAGCTAATCTCATATTTTTGAACTTCTTTGCATGCAGCTTCTCATCGCAGCGTATGCCCCCTTCCTCATACAAGAGCTCACAGACGCACACGATTGGCTAGTGTTGCTGTGATTGACAGGGGACACCCCTCCCACCCAGAGTGCACAGCCAGCTTTGGTCTCTTGGACTCCCAGGCACGGATGTCTGTGGCATCATCGGGATAAGGCGACCGTTTTTCTATCCCCAGCTAAATTTTTTTTAGCATTCCAATCTTATGATCCAGGTTTTCTTTGAGGAAATGACTTTGTAATTGATGTTGATGTGACAGATATCATGACGATATTATAATGTCATGACTGCACGTACCAAAGTGGTTTATTTCTCTTATAACACAGCAATTTTAAAAACTATTACCAAATGTTTATTTATTAAAGAACAACAAATTATGCTTTTTATCCCGTTCATAGAAGCATTTAATATTGAAAGTCCTTTTTTTTTTACACTATATGGCCAAAAGTTTGCAGACACCTGACCATCACACCCTTACATGTTTGTTGAACATCCCAGTCCAGATTTAGTCCCCTTGCTGTTATAATAAGCTTCTAGATTTGAGTGTTGCTGTGGGGATTTGTGTTCATTCAGCTACAAGAGCATTAGTGAGGTCAGGCACTGATATTGAGAGGAGGCGTGGCATGAAGTTGGTGTTCCAGCTCATCCCAAAGTGTTCAGTGGGGTTGAGGTCAGGACTCTGCTTCCAACTTTGTGGTAACAGTTTGGGGAAGAATCCCATATTGGTGTGATGGTCAGGGGTGCACATACTTTTGGCCAGATAGTGTCTAAACAGTCATTCCTTCTTCAGCCTGTCTGTTTTTCTCTCTCTTGGGGTTAATAAGACAAAAAAACACTGCTTGTCATGTTACAGAGAAACTGTAAAGTTTACTACCAACTAAAGTTTAGCTTAGTAACAACTTCACCTCTGACACTGGAGACTCCTTCCAAAAATTGTTGTATAAATATCTCCTTACAGAAAACGTCACTATAATATAAAATACACATTTCGTGCATTCACCATACCGGTACTTGTGTAAGTTGTTAGTATAGAAATATTAATTATTTAATTAATTACTGTTGGAAAGAATATTACAATAGAAAATTAATCAACACTTTTTGACCAATCAGAGTTGAGAATTCAACAGAGCTTTGGTTTAAATAATATAAGATGACTAATGTATATAGTACAAGACCACGTATTTAATTAAGCACAATTTCTACTAAGAATGCTTTGCATTGTCTTTTTTTAAAAAAATGAATATTAGAGGTATAGTGAAACGTCACTATTATCAGTGTTTCTCCAACCTTTTTTTTTTTCTCCCGGTTGTCCCGGTGCTGATGTGCAGATATGGAAGTGCTTGTTGTGGCAGAATGCACAGAGCTAAGGGACCGGCGCCGCATACACACCATTCATAACGCCAGTGACAATCAACCACGTCGACAAAAAAAAAAAAAAGCACAACGTTGCTGGAAAAAAACACATGTTCAGAAAAAGTAATGGATCCTTCCATCTTCCCAAACTCTCGGATGGATGGTGGCTGATATCCCAGCATGCCCTGCTCATAATTAGCTGCTCGGTTTAGTCAGAGTTTTCCCTCAGGTCCTCTGCTGTCCCCTGGGTTCGGATCACGCTGAAGGACCCGACTGGGGGAGACGTGTCCAAGGGCAACGTTTTTGTTTTTTCTTTGAACACACGCCTACATGAATCTGCTCCATGCTGATCTACATAATACGAGTTTCACAATGTTTAATGTCGCCTGTGATCATTTGTCTTCTTTTCCAAGGAGATTTTTTTTCTTATATTCGGTACAATTTGAATTTGAATCTTTTATACATTTTATTCAAAAATGAAAACCAAGCATCAGGATTGCATAAGCAGTGTTTAATGTTCATCTTTGACTACACGGTTATCCTATATATATATATATATATATATATATATATATATATATATATATATATATACATATATATATATATATATATATATATATATATATATATATTTTATGTAAACACCTTAAGGAATGGTTCTTCTCAAAAAATATTTACACACTGCCCCCGTCCCCAAATATTGATCTTGGAAAACACGGTTGCTGTCTGAAATCTTTACATTTTGTAGCTAACACATAGCCGAAACTTGTAGCCTTCAAACATTAACCCCGCCTTTAGATGTTAGGCCACACCCCCTAGCTGATTTTGGTGCTGGTGCTGAGGAAGAAATGGCACCTTCAAGATCTCTGACGATCTCTTTCAGATTTTCTCATCATACTGAAATACAGTCACTTATTCCACAACGATGTTGAATTCTCGATTCTGATTGGTCAGGTGTTGATTCATTTTCTGTTTTCAGTAGTGCAGCTGCAAATCACAGGTTTATGTGATTATTAATGTGCTTGTTCTAATATGTTATTGTTTCTATAGTAACAGCCTATTCATAGGGACTTCTATGGCAGACGATCTACATAATATAAACTAACGGATTAAAAGGCAAATTGTTGGTATGGTGAAATTTCCATAACATTTATGGAAGGAGTCTCCAGTGTCAGCATTTCGTAACAGTCAGTAAGTTTTCCGAACAGAGAAGATATTCACTGCAGGTTCTTGATAACATGACAAGCTATGGTTTTGGTCTTATTAACTTCAGAAGAGAGAAAAAGAGAGGCTGATGAAGTAACGACTTTACAGTTTACAGCTGCTATTACAAGTGATAAAAAGAACTTTAAATGTAACTATAAAGGGATAAAAAAAACTGTCATTATTTGTCATAATTGTCATAATTGTTGGCAAGATGATGAGGTATAAGAGGAATAAAACACTTCAGGACATGCTGTTATAGGAAAATAATCAATGTCAGGGTGGTGACAGTAATTCAGCTTCATCGTATGATTATTTTCCTGTAACAGCACACCCCCCATGTGTTTTATTGCTTATACATCCTGCGGTTTTCAGTAACAGTTGATTGTGCACTCATATTGTCGCACATCATGTATTTGTAGTTCTCCATCTACGCTGTTTCACCCTGAGGTCATCCTTCATCTTTCTCAAATTTTGATTTGTAATGCATGTGTGTGTGTTCATCATCAAGCATGTCCTGGAATCAGATCACAAAAGAGAAACGTGTGAAAGTGTTAGCACGGCGTCTCTCTGTAGCGACTCGCTCTGCGGCTCTGCGGCTCTGCGGCTCTGCGGCTCTGCGACTGGGCGTGTGGTGTGGTGTAATGATAGCACCGAGGAGAGAAATGGCGGAACCAGGTGTACAGCTGGAGCGGAGCTGATAACCGCCGCCGAGCGCCATTACTATCTCCAACCGCTCCATCTCCAGCACTCGGTCACTACACCAAAGCCTCCAGTCCACCTAAAACGAAAACTCGCTCAATCACCACACCACAGCGAGACGTAATTCATTCTCCCAAAAGCGTAGTGGGGAAAGGGAGGATGCTAAGAAAGCTCAGAGGAGCTCTGCGTGCGTGTGTGTGTGTGTGTGTGTGTGTGTGTGTGTGTGCCATGCTCTCTGCAGCAGCTCTATAATGATGTGTATTTTCGGCCCCGGGCGCTGAACAATGACGGCTCCTGTGTTCAGCAGCGTGGGCAGGTCTGCGCTCGACGCTAAACCAATCAGACAGCAGCAGCAAACACAGGACAGGTGCAGTTTGTCTGCAAAACACTCGACACCCAATATCACACACAAGATCAGCAGCAGGAGCGCCGCTAATGCCTCCTAAGATTCTCAGAATTATTTGTGAATGTAATATTATTAGTAGTAGCATTTGTAGTATATCTATTTCTTTTAGCTGAATTTATCTATTAAAATTAGAATATATTTTTTTATAATATTCTCATCATTATGTATTTATTTGTAAAAATATTACCATTATTATTACAGCATAATAAACATGTTTATTAAGCTAAAATAGGAGAATGTTGAGTTATTATTATGCAATTATATAGTTATTATACTTGTACTTACACTACAACAATATGGTGTAATAATAATAATAATAATAATAATGTAAAATAGAGTAGAGTAATCACATTTTAATAATAATAGTAGTAAATACAAACGTATATATATATATAATTATTATAGTACATTATTATTATTTTTTTCATGTTGTTAACATAAAATGTAACATTTTATATAACATTTTAGCATACATCTTGTAATCTATTATTATTATTCTAAGTAGTAGTAGTATTTTACATTATTTCATGTTGTAAATAATAAATTATAATAAATCTATTTTATACTTTAATGTATTCTTTTTCTTCTTATTATTATTATAGTGTATAGAATAATAATAATAATAATAATAATAAGGATTATATTATCTTACTATAATATGGTGTTATAAATGAGTAATTATATAAAAGTAATAAATTATTTGTAAGATCTTAATCACAAATTGGATAACACATATTGTCAGTATTTGCTTCTTCTTTTTCTTCTTCTTCTAGTTATTGTTATTAAGAATTGTAGACTTTGTAACAGTATTTAAAACAGCGCAGTGCGTGTTTGAAGTAGTTGAGTATTAAATGAAAACAGGGTTAATATGGAGCACTTTGGCTTAATGGCCGCACTGCACGCGACGCCGGTGCTGAGATTTGTCAAGGTCAATTAATGAACGCAACTTAATGCCCGCATGTAAACGCCCCCCCCCCTTCCCCCCCTCCCCCACTCCCCCCCCCCCCCTCGGGGCTCATGAATTATAAAGCAAACACGCCAAAGGACACGGGTCCATCTCGTCCAATTAAGACGGCATGAGGGAGCTGCTGTACCTCTCCCTGTTCTCTGTGTGTGTGTGTGTGTGTGTGTGTGTGTTGGAAATAAATGTAAATATGAGAGAAGGGGAGTGATGCTGGAGGTGATGAGGGAGTTGAGTGGTTGGAGTCTGGGCGGAGTGGCCCTGCACCTTTAAGGAGAGAGACACAGAGAGAGAGAGAGAGAGAGAGAGAGAGACGGCTATTCCGCAGTGCTCGGAGCCGAGCGGACGTGTGTGAGTGTGAGGAGCAGCACAGGGAAGATGTGTGTGTGTGTTTCCTCCTGGATGGAGCGACGTGGTGAAGAGGGACTCACTTCTGACTACAGCTAACAGCCGATAAAGCCGACTCTCCATCTGGATCTCATGCTTTATGTTTCATTTATTAAACCTGTTATTTTTTTTGCACTTTTTCTTTTTTTTTGCAGTCCGGGGGAAACTTTCGCCGTGATTTCAAACCCATGACCGATTGGAGAGGATTAACTTTTTGTTTTTTGGACGTGTGCTATTCCCGTTACTCACGGATGAGGGTCCACCTGTGCGAGGGGCTTTAGGGACGACAATCAGCAGAGAGAGAGAGAGAGAGAGGAAGAGAGAGAGAGAGAGAGAGAGAGAGAGTGAGAGAGAGAGGTTATAGAGCTTATATTGATATATGTCATACTGACAGCCATAAATTGAAGATTTATGAAGTAAAATATTCAAGTGTGCAGGAAAACATAGCAAAAGTGTGGGGAAGAGGATAGAAAATCTAAGCTTGGGGATTGAAAGGAGCGGGGCATGAGGATATTGGCCATCATCTTTTTCCAGTGCATCTTGAATGGTGAGTTGATTTTTTAAAAATAATAACACAATGATACATCTTTGATTGAATGAATCATTTGCCTTGATTCAATATATTAAACCCGATCATTCTCAGAGGTTTTAGAAAACTGTGAGCTCATCCTGCTTATAAATGCATGAAGATTTATATTCTTTAAATAATGCAGCTAAATCAATCAATCAATTTGCAAATTTGCCTTGTAGATTAGAGTTTTTTAAACTGAATAGCACAATAAAATCCTTCATAACTGGTGCATCTGCATGCTTTTGAGACCTGTATATAAAAATCTAACATTTTTCCCCAGCTTTAAATACACTCCCAAAATGATCAGATTTTTTTTCTGTTTTTTTCTTATTATTTTTCTGTGAATCTCTGTTCAGCATCATGCAAATTGCATCTGCCAGTATGTATCGTTCCATTAAATAAACACGTCCTGTCATTCCAGCTGTCATTTGATCTAAAAGTAAACATGCAATGTTTTAGTTCTAATGATTATTACTGTTAGTGTTAGAAATGATGCTAAAAATTTGAATAAGGAAAATAAACAGCACACATCAGTTGTGCTGTTTGAATTAAATTGAATTATTGTATCATGCAATGTACTATATAGCATTTATATATAGTTCAAATGAATGAGAAACAGAGACTGTTAGAAAAAACAACATCTGTATTTCTGTTTTTATGGCGTCACATGCGCCATGTTGGAAACAGCATTAAAGGAGGGGAAAAAAATCCCAAATTCACCAGTTTATCACCACTGTGTGTGTATTTTTGTTTTTTTATTTTTTTTTTTCATCCTGAATCAGAATTTAGTTTATGCAAAGTCGTGCAAATACGAAGTAAAATCTGAATGACCTCTAAAAATCTCTCGATGAGGGGCGCAAAAAAAAAAAAAAAAAAAAAAAAAAAAACGTGGCCGCGGATCTAAAATGGAGAGGCGTTGAGAGGGGCTGCTGGTTGCTGGGCTAAATCAAGAAGGGTGTGTATAGAGGGAAGCGGCGGGGGGGGGTGGTGGTGGTGGATGTAGGGGTGGTGGTGGTGGTGGTGGTGGTGGGGGGTAAGAAGGGAGTGGAATCAGGGAAAATGGGGGCATTTAGAAGGATTTTTATAGAAGATGGACGCAAATCGAACGCAGATCCATGTGTGTAAGAGTGTGATGGCGGAAAGTCAAGAGAAGATGATGGGGGGGTAAAAAAAAAAAAAAGCGTTGCACAGTGGAGCAGTGGAAGTTTAGCACAAAGCACGTAGCATTGCGATGATGGACACATGCAGAGACACGTGTGTACCTGCACATTTCTTTTATTTCATTCTCATGCATCCAGGAAAGATTGTATAAACACTGCTTCATCACAAAATCATTCTGATGGACTGACATAGTGTGAAGGCTTTTATTCATTTATTTATTTATTTATTTATTTTTGTACGAGTGTTACCATTTGATCAATACAGCCCCATTTGCGGCAGTGTGTTTGTGCACCCGAGACACGTTCACAGGGAATCGATCTTGATCTCGATCGCGTAGTTTTTCGGGTCGACGTTGGCCCGAAGGCTGTAGAGCAGGTTCAGTGCGAGACAGAGATGCCGTACAAAATGCAGCGTTCAGGATGTGGCGGCGCACGCAGCCCGCTCCCTGCATGGTCTCTATGGAAACCCTTGTAATGGATGACAGCGCTTGCGTTGCGCAGGTGACCCCGGAAGTCCGAGTGCACAACAACTGGCAACCTGCTATTTATACGCCGATGCTTTCAGGCTCAGGGAGGAGGATGTGTTGTTGGATATAAAGCTGCATAGTTATTTGTAAATCTGCGCACATTTTCTTTACTGTTACACAGGTTATATTTAGAAACTCTATTTTTGAACAGAGAATCTATTTGAATCTGAAATCTTGGGTGCGTTAACATTAAATCTTTAGGTCATTCACTCACAAGAAAAAAATGGATTCTTCACTTGTTCCTCTGGAGAAAACAGAGTGTTTCTCTATTAGACAGGGTTTTAATATTGTTGGAAAGCGATTGAAGAATTTTTTTCTACATGTGTAGTATTAAATAAACTTAGAAAAAAAATTTAAACATACAAATTTTCATGGTTCTTCTATTTGATCTTCTTGAGGAACCTTTAAATGTTTTAACTAGAATCCTACAACAGAGCAAATACAACGCTGTTTAGAAGCAAGGAACCTTTATGGATTATTTGCATTGAGATAATTGCCTAAGATTTCATTTTAAAAAAAGGTTTAATCTAGAACCTATTTGATCTTCTGAGAGAACCTTTCAAGTAGAACGTTTCTCTTTAGCACCCTTAACCATCCAAATATGCTTAATCAACACTTTTAATAAAAGTGTAGTGTGAGGCTTTCTATAACTCACTGCTAGGTACACACTTCAAAAAAAAAACAAAAACAAAAGATTAAACTAGAACCCTCAAGGATCTTTTGATATTTCCTGTCTGGTGAAAGGTTCTATGGAGAACATCTTGGTTTCCTTTCAGAACTGGTTTCAAGTATCACTTTAGAAAGAGCTCTTATCTAACATTTTTTCATCGAGTGTGTTTAACATTGCATTTTCCACATTGAGATAATTGTATCCATTCATTACACTGTTAGAAAAAAGCTTAAATCTAGAACCAGAGTCCATTGATTTGTCCTGTCTGATGAAAGAGGTACTATGTGGAACCCTACAACACAGATTTTGTCTTTTAGAAATGTTTCCAAGTAGAAGCACTTTAGAAAGCTAAAAGAACATTGCAGGAAAACCAAAGAACCCATAAAGAAGCCTAATGTACCACATTTTCCTGTTAGGATAATTACCTAACCTTTCCTTCTTTAAATCTTCTATGTAGAACTTTACAAAAAACTTTCTCTTTCAGAAATGGTTCCAAGTAGAACCCCTAAACTAACTACGAAAGATCCCTTAACTAACAATTTTTCAAAAAGTATATGTGACATATGTAACAAAACATAAGCTTTCATTACACTTTTATACAAAAGGATGAATCTAGAACCATGAAGAGTCCTAAGAGGAACCCTATTTTCTAGTAATATTTTCACAATAAGATGATAACCTGATATCTTATTATACCCATAGAAAACCTTTAAAACCTCTTAAACCTTTTCTTTAAATCTAGAACCTGGTTTACCCTACAATGTCTTTCTCTTTGAGAGATAGTTTCAAGTAGAACCCTCTAGAAGGGCCCTTAACTAACTAAAGAACCACTGAGGAACCTTTTTTTTTTCCTACGTGTAAGTACTGTACATTTTTGATCTAAGGTTGTCTAAGATTTCATTACACTTTTAGAAAAAAATGCAAAACCTAGAACTCTTGAAGTTTCTTTAGCTTGGCTTTTTGGGAGAACCCTTAAAGCTTTTATATTGAATATTTTAACAGAGTTCTGAGTAAAAACCCATTTCGGAAGCTTCAGAGTATCCCTAGATGCATCCTAGATGAATGAGAGCTTCAGAATATATCAAATGCTTGTGCTAAAAAAATGATTGTCCTTTTCTTAACCAAGATCAAGAACCAAATTCAGCAATTTAACTGAACATAAACTTTTGGAAATAAATCACACTTGAAACCCGAATCAGCAAGATTGCTGTGTTGGCAAATCTGTCCTAAATCCTCCATAAAATCCTGGAATAAAATGCAAGAGACGGATATCTCAAGTATCCATAATATTAATATTAATATTGCACAAGTTCTTGCTATACGCTATAATTGCTGATTGCTGCATATGTTTCATTAGCAGATTTGTAACAGAATGATGGATTATTCTCTCCATTTAGCATTACAGTGTGTTTCTCAGCTCTGATGTGTGTCGGTGCAAAGCATTTGCATGCAAAATCGAGCCGCTTTCAAGAGCTCTTCTCACTCTGGAGTGCTCTCGCCAATCGCATCTCTATTAAAACACAAGCGTAATTGGGACAACAAACTCATCCTCAGAGAGGCACGCCAGCTAACGGGGACGGGCGATGTTTTATGCAAGGTGTTGCCACGGGGCAAATCTGATACACACTCAATTGGACACTAATGAGCAGCTCAAATATAGGACGAGGCGCAAGATGCCACGTATTAGAGCGCTGAGCCAAACCCGAATAAAACTGCCTGACATGCATGAGCAGATTAAAAATATACAATCTCACTGGTGTGAGTTTTGGGACACCAGAAATACCGTATAGGATGACTTCATAAATTCATCAAGATTCCCATAAGACTCCTTTTTTAAAAAAATAATAAATATTTACGCCATAATTTTAAACATATTCAGTTAAAATGCAATTTTTTTCCCAGAGATTGATCCAAGAAAATGCTCTTTAGAAAGCTACAAACACCCCAAAGATGTTTACAAGTAGAACCCATTTAGAAAGAACCCTTATGTGAGCAAAGAACCCTTGAGGAAGACTATATTAACATTATATAAAATGATAAAGATGTCATTGGTGTAACCTGAGGGGCACTGCGAATACCGTATAGGATGATTGCAAAATCATAAGGATTCCCGAAAGACCTGTATTTTAAATGCAACAAGGGTACTATTTTCAGAGATGGTTCCAAGAAGAAAAACCTTTAGTAAGCTAAAAAAAATCCCAAAGAACCCATGAGGAACCCTATTAGAGCATATCCAACAAATTTTGCCATTAAGATAATTGCCTAACATTTGGGTTAAATCTAGAACCTGGTTCATCCTTCATCCATCTTTAAAGCGTTTATGTAGAACTCTACTACAGTAAAGTAGAACCCATGTAGAAAGTACTGTTATCTGACCCAAGAACCCATGAGGAGCCTTCTTCCTTACTATATAAACATTAATTAAAATGATAAAGGTCTCATTGGTGCAACCTGTGGGACACCACAAATAGCGTATAGGATGATTGCAAATTCATAAGGATGTCCCGAAAGTAATGAATAGTTCCGCTTTCTTTATGATCTCAAAATGTACATCAAAATGTACGAAATACAACAAAATGACTTTTTCCTTAATGGAATTTTTTATTGATATTGTGTTAGATTAGAATATTAGGTTGTGTACGCAACAAAGACGAGATAGTGCCGGCAAAATGGTAGTTAAATGTATAAAAATGAGCAAAACATTAGCAAAAATGTAGCTTACCTTAGCAAAATGTCCGCCAACATGTCTGTTGTGCAAAGTTTGCATCTTCTACAAGTTTGCTAATTATTTATCTAAGAAGTAATGGAAGTCTATTTAGGACACTGTGGGAATTCCTGTAATCTCTAAACAAAGCTGTAGTGTTTTCAAGGCGGCCATTTTGGAACACCGGATTCACTTTGGGTATCATTCCTCCTAAAGTTTGAAGAAATCTGGAAGTTATGAGGATGATAATGTAGTTCCGTCTGAACGTAAATATGGACTCTAGCTACTATTTTAAAAAAATTGTATATTTAAATATGAAATACACTAAATGCAGTTTAGTGTTGTTTGAAGCAAGTAGTTAAAGATTTGTGTATGTTTGTACTTATGGAAAAGATTTTGTATTTTAGTTAGTAAGAAGGAGTGCTATTATAGGAAGATAGCCAATGACTGGGTGGTGTGATGAGGCAAAGTTACTGTTACTAGCGCAAATTTAATTATTTTCCTTAACAGCTCATCCTGAAGTATTCTCTTCCAGCAAATTTCCCAACACCTACAATTTTTTATATTAAAGACTGACACATCAGAATTTTTATCCATTTATAGTTACATTTAATGTTGGACCGTCCACAAAATGTTAAAGGTAGAGCGAGAATTAATTGAGAAGTCCAACAGGCGTCTCATCATAACTTCAGAGGTTTTAAAGTTCAACTGAGCCATTTATTTTCATGTTCCCACCTTGAATTTTATTTTTCTTTTCCTTTAAGGTGAGTGATGAGGTTACAGTCACGTTCACAGGAATAGCAACTCAATACAAAAGCACTTTCGCTCATTATAATCCCTGAGAAATTGCAAGCCTTGTATCTTGTGGTTACAGTCACTAAAAATCGTCATGTGCTACTAGAAATATTTGCTAACGAATGTCATGTACACTGTCACCTCCATTAGCTTTTTTTCAAACAATACTCTCATCTTCTTTCCCGGCTGTCCCACTCCGTCTCCTTCTCTGCACAGCGAGCTGTCACTTCAGCCTAGGAAATCTAAAAAAGACGATGTTAGTAGCAGCAGACAGAACAGGAATTACTGCGAGAGCTTCAGGTGCACTTATTTCTCCGCAGCTCTGATGACTTGGCATAACGAGTGTGCCTGGTTGGCATAAGCACATGCAGTCCACTAATGAGCGCTCTTCTGTCATCCTGCAGCGAAGTGGCTTGGTGCTGATGCTTGTCTCTTATGTAAACTGTTATGCGGCTTGTTTTTTTTTTTTTTTGCACTGCAGGTGCCTGAAGAACAATGCGAGGTTTGTTAAATTAAACACTACTGTCAGATTTCTCTGCGCACAAGTAGGGCAGAAGGTCTTACGTCCTAGTGTTGGTGATATCTGCATACGGTAACGTGAGGAAGTGATTAGCAGGACGTGGCTATTCCAGGACTAGGTCAAAATGCAAATTGGCATGGAGATAGAGGCATAATCCAGGATTAGCAGAAAAACAAAACTGTTTCAATAAGTTGAAAGGAAACAAGGAACAGGTTTTCAAGCTATTTACAAGCACAGAATTCTCAACAACAGGAAACAAACACCAAATAAGGAAAACGTAAACCAAAAGCAGGTCAAACTGCTGGACAGACTAGGGTTAAAGGGTTAGAATCAAACTGGACATGATGGATAGATAATAAACATTAATACGACCTCACTGTTGAATTGTCGAATCTGATTGGTCGGAAGGTGTTGATTAATTTTCTCTAACAGCAGCTCTGACGTAGTGCAGCTGCAAATCACAGATTTATATTAATACACTCTTTTTATTACGTTGTTGTTTCTATAGCAGCATCTAATTCACAGGGACTTGTATAGTGGACTACATGTAATCAAATTTAAAACATTTCCTGTGAGGAGAGGTTTATTTAACATTTACGGAAGGAGTCTCCAGTGTCAGTGCATAAACGCCTCCTCACAAAAAAAACAAACTGGATAAACTGTCAGAGCTGCTGTTATAGAAATTTAATCAACAACCTCTGACCAATCAGAATGAAGAATTGGTGGAAATGAATTGAAATGTGTTCATATTTTAAAAAGGGCACAGTTTCAATACCTAGAAATATGAAACAGCTCGTTAAAGCGCTGCTAGCCTCGGGCCTGTTATGTTTCCCTTCGTTTCTATCAGCCCGTCCCCAGAAGTGATTATGCTAATTGCTGTTTGATCAGATGATTAAATTATAATTTGATTAATCCTGAGCACTAAACGCTCAGAATACATTTACATATGCTTGGCTGCCTCGGTGCATGGAGTGAATTTTCCCTCTGTCACTAACCGAACACGACCCATTAGCGCCATGACGAGGAGGAAAATGCTAATGTAAACGTAGGCTATAAGGATGATTATTTAAACCTTCCTCGAACCTAGCGTCTCTCTCTGAAAATAGCATTTTCTTATTCAGATGCATGCGGCACCAATTTGCCAAGTGTCCATCATGAAGATTTATGCGCATGTCAGATGGAGAATCCCAGGGGTAATACATCAGAGAGATGAAAACAGGGTCCTAGCTGTCCTCACGCCTGAGCAGCCATGGTGGTGGCTTTTTTTTTTTTTTTTTAATTTTTGCATGCAAGGTGATGTGTGTGATTTTAGATATGTTCCTGCTTTTCTACGATAGCCGGCTCTTTAAGCATGATGAGATAATGCAGCACTGCAGAGCCAATCTCAAGATGGAGTAGGGCGAGAGAGAGAGAGAGAGAGAGAGTGAGAAAGAAAGAGAGAGAGACACACAGAGACAAGGGCACGTCTTCGGAAGATGGAGAGAGTGGCCTTGAGCAAAGGGTGGTGGTGTCTCATCTCGTCATGTGACCCATGATTGCATATAACCCCAGGATTATTTGGTCATTTCCCGTTTTCTATTCGAGTTGTGCAAACACTGATGCAGATTCTGTGATCGGTTCATTGTTGGTGCACGAGCATCAGTGGCTTTAGGGACAGCTACAGCGACAGGAATTATCCTTGTGGGGGCATTTGGTCCCCAACATGATACTGGATATAAAACCATGCCCTACATACACACACAAACACACACACACACACACACACACACATACATCAGAAAGATGCCTAAACCAAACACATGACAATCATTCGGGGCTCCATTTGCACCACTATGTTTTTTTTTTAATCTCTAATAATTGAGATGAAAATAAGATATCGTGGATTGTAAAATAAATTGCAGTTGTAATTTATTTGACAACACGAGGGTTAAAATGCAATTTGCCTCCACAGCGAGAAGCCGCTTGTTATTCATCCAAATGTTTTCATTCAGGGTTTAGAAAAAAATCAGAGTCAGCTACGTGGTGCAATCATGTTGCAAAGCAATTTTTTTCCCGAGCCGAGTGGAGAAATCAGGCGTGTATGTGTTTACATATTCATAGTGTGCGTTGTGCTGATGGGACATTAGGGAGCTCAGCTGCACCACAGCGGCAGAGGGAGCTCATTTAGTCCCCAACCCCAGCGCTTTCTCATCTCGCCCCGATTCAGACGTCAACATCTCATGCCACTGTAATTGATTTGGACCTACTGAGGCCGTTTGATCTCGTTACCGCGAGGGCGAGGCTGTAAATGAGCATTTGCTCCGGCGCCGTTTAGATGATACTCAGATTATCTCACTTAAGAGATGAAGAAGAGGAGGGGGCGAGATGATTTTTCCAGCAGGGACATCGTCGCTTGGCTGTGCTCTCCGAGCATCAAAGGGACGCCAGTGTCTTTACATATTGGACACGAGCGGGGGGTAAATGAACTCCTTTACTGAGCTTTGCTTAATATTCATGAGAGCAAATTGGGAAAGGGCTCGTGTGTGTGTTGGGGTTTGCACAAGCCTGAGGGCACGAGCGGGAATGCTAACGCTTCCTCTGGTGGCTTGTTCTGCTGTCCTCTTCTCCTGCTCTCCCTGAACAGCTCTGCTTTAATTACCTTCAGATAGTGATGGAGCTGCTGTGGTGGAAATGTTCTACCTTTTGGCATCATTCACTTGCACGGTGACCCAACCACAGGCAAGGTGAGACCAGGTAATGGCTTTGCGGCCACTCTGCTCAGTGTCTCTGTGACCTTGACTCTTTATATAGATGGAGCTAGTATAAATAAACTTCAAAGATAAAAAAAAATCAATGTGGACTCCTGAGTTGCACAAAAGAAAAGCATTCGAGCTGGAAACGTGATGATGCCACAGCCATCCATGGCTAGAAGGGGTGGCTTTACTTTCTCCCCTGTTAATCTCAATGACACTAGCCAATCGTAGGCGTCTGTGAACTCATGTATGCGGAAGAGGGCGGATAGCATTTTCCTCAGAGTGTGTTCTGCTGCTCTGTGATGAATAGATGAATAGATCCAGATGGCTGGCTTCACATGTCTTGGAGGAAGCATGTGTTAGCCTTCACCCTCGCCGGTTCTTAGCTGTTATATGATAGGGGAGAGTTGTAACATTTCATTTTTGGCATCCGAGTTTTGAACCGAGCGCAACAGCACCACTAACGGTCGTAAGAAAAATGTACAGAATGGTCTGAAAACTTGAGAAGCGAGGATGGAGCTGATTTTTTTCTAGCCCAGACTGTAGAGGTATTCAGCCCATCAGTAAAAGTCATGTCAGGTGATTACACATTGTGACACGCCCTCTGGATTAGAGCCAGGACAGCCAGGGGTTGGACCATTGAGCTTCTCGGCTGTGTGCTCGGTTACAATTAAATCAAATGTAAAATGTTTCCAGGTACATGTGATGTGATGTTTCCCCTGCTTGAAATTCCTGCTGATAAGGTGATATAGCTTTAGCATCTTCTGTGCTCAACATGACAATGGGAGGAAAATCCTGCAAGCCCGTGTGCTTTCCCTCAGCCAAGTCGACTTTTTTCTCTCCCTGTCAGCACCTTTGCATCTCCTCAGATCACCTTGGCTGTACAATATTAGTGCCCTTGAGCTGTCACCCTCGGGGATCTGGAGACATCTGGAGTACGCATTAGAGTCAGTCTCAATCAGGGATTAAAAAATTCACGTCGGCAATGCGGAAATCATGTTCACTTACTTCAAGCTTTAAGACTTTGCTGTGAGGAATTTAAAAACCTCATCAATTATAAATGTATCAGCATTCATATTTAAAAGCAGTACCTGTTCATGTCTATCTTATCATCCGAACATCATTATTGTGTTTAACACACGACAGCTGCTTGTTATTGATGCTGATATGCAAGCTGACTGCATGCATATAGAAAAGTGTGGGTTATAAAAAGATGAACATTTTCTGTAACTGCAGCTCTGACAGTAGTGCAGCTGTAAATCACAGAGTTACATTCATGCGCATGTTCTAATACGTTACCGTTTCTATAGTAACAGCCTACACTGGGGCTCGTACGGCCAGCGCTCCATATAAATGTCATCATTGATATGGTGAAGATTTCTGTACGGAGACATATATTTAACATTATTGGAAGGAGTCTCCAGTGTCGGCGATTTGTAACAGCTGAAACAGAAGAGGATTTTATGCTTTGCAGATTATCTGTAACGTGACAAGCCGTGGTTTTTTTTTTGTCTTCTTAATTTCAAGAGAGAGAAAAAAAGAAAGGCTGATGAGGGAGCGACTTTTTATAGCTGCAATAATGTGAAACTAACTTGTTCTGTGGACGTTCCACAGCATGTAACTATAAACGAATAAAAAGCACGCATTGATATTTAATAAATAAAAAATTTTAATTTTTGGCAAAAATACTTCAGTATGTGCTGTTATAGGAAAATAATCAACTCTGCTTCATCATTACATTACATTCTATTACAGCATGACACCGAGTGTTTTATTCCTTACTTACAGATTATATATTATAAACATATCTATATTTTCTTCTTCTATTTTCAATATACTCTGTTACATTTCTCAGATTACTTAGCCCTATTTCTTACTTCAATTTAACTTGAACATATTTGTTAAAGTGTAACCAAAAAGGTTAAATCAAGGTGCTTAAAGTCTATGCATTTTTGCCAGAACTTTGTCATAGAAGAAATTTATATTTGAAAAAATCCCAACTCCTATATGAAAGAACTCTTAGAAAAACACCCCCGCCTCTGTGAAATGCACTTTACTGGACTGTTACATTCTGAAGACTGTGCATCACTATCTAATGGAGTTATACGATGCTGAAGCTTCTTTTGTTCCAAAAGACATTTAAAGAGGCATAAAAAATTCAGACGCTTTTTCCAGTCTTGCTGTTTCCTCCACGCTCTGACGGACACCCAGCTCTTGGGACTGGAAATTTTGGTTTTTAATGCTTTTTCAGGGTCGAGATGGAGACAGAAAATGTAAAAGAGTGCTACAGAGAATCACACACAGGTCCTGTACAGATAAGGCGAAGCAGAAATGATCGGATGTTGCTATTTATCAGATTGATTATATTTTGTTGGAATAATTTGCCTTATATTTGTTGCCTTAACCTGAACACAAGATACTATGTAACTAAAAATAGATAAAAGGTACCACCTCATTCTGTAATAAATAAAAATTGCAATCGTTGCTGTGGTATAAGAAAAATAAACCACCCCATCATTGATTATTTTCCTATAACCGCATGTCCCTTTGTGTTTTATTGCATACTTTTGTAGATATCAGTTATTTATGCAACCAACATAGGCTTTCATTTATTATTTATACATGTGGTTTGTGGTGTACGTGGCTACTAAGACACCGTTACAGAGGTTAACTAAAATCGATACAATGCAGTGAATGACTGTAAGAGTCTGGATTTATTCTAATCCAAACCAAGCAGCCATTTGGAGTGAAAGGCACACAACCATTAAAAATGTGCAAGTCCTCACTGTTCTGCTTTATGTCTCATTTCTCTTGCAGTTCTCGGTGAAGATCTACATTCCAGCTTGTATTTTGTCAATGCATCTCTGCAAGAGGTAGTGTTCGCCAGCACCACAGGGACGCTGGTGCCCTGTCCCGCAGCCGCTGTGCCTCCAGCCACGCTGCGCTGGTACCTGGCCACCGGCGAAGAGAGCTACAACGTGCCAGGGATCCGCCACGTGCACCCCAACGGCACGCTCCAGATCTTCCACTTCTCTCCCTCCAGCTATAGCAAAGTGATCCACGACAACACGTACTATTGCACCGCTGAAAATCCTTCAGGGAAAATTAGAAGCCAAGATGTTCACATTAAGGCCGGTGAGTACTAGGCAGGAGCAGATTTGTCTGAATTCTCACAAGCCAAGTTGTATTAAAAAGGTGCAAGCGTTAGAGCTCAAAGTTTCCACCAAATTTAGCTATGGCATTTATAAAAAGTTGCGGAAAAAACTTGCACCAGTTATTTTGGTCAAGAATCAGGAAATATTAATATTTTAAGCATCTAATTAGCCCAATGCTAGTCCATTTTGCTAGTCTTCATGAATCCTTCAGAAGATTAGCCTTACATATATTCAAAACAGAAATGCTAGTTCACTGTTTCTTGAAGCTCATTTCGCATAAATATTTGTCTGTTTGTGTATCTTCCTGCGTGCAGTCTTACGAGAGCCGTATACGGTTCGCGTGGCGGACCAGACAGCCATGAGAGGCAGCGTAGCGGTCTTCAAGTGCATTATTCCTTCCTCAGTGGAGAAATACGTCACCGTTGTGGCATGGGAGAGAGACACAGTCCCCCTCGTCTCAGGTAGGACCCGGATCTTCTCTCATCAATCTGCTGTGAGGGTTCTCACACGTGAGACGTGCTTGCTGTGTGGTTTAATATTGGGTTTGAATAAAATGTAAGAGGAAATAGTCCTGTGTACTGGAGAGTGGAATTCATGGACTTACCGTGATCGTTTGTAAATCAGTGTGATTTGAAATATGCAGTGGGCATCTTTTTTGGTGTCCAACACTAATATTTGTTGGGCTTTGCTTCTAAGGGATTTTTAACATTGCAAGAATTTGATACTTTTGGCCGAAACAGGTTTTTGAACCTGAACTCAGTGGTCTGAGCTTAATCATGTGTAAAAGTATTTCTATATTTGTTTCAACCTCCGATGCTCCACCACTGTCTACTGAGTGTTTCACAACTTTTGTACACTTGTCTGGCCACAAGCTTCAGAATCCTCCTGGTTTTAATCTAATTGGCTGATTGCACTTCCGTGTATGAGCAATTTCATATCAGTTTCCAGCAGAATAACAAACTTTTGAACACAATAAACATGTCCAAGAAATATGCAGTCACTAAACTAAAAAAGCTCAGCTTAAAAGTTAGCTTGTGATTAAATAAGATCCTGTTGTCTGTGATTGATTGTCATGATCGTTGGGTTTGATGATTGACAAACGTAGCAAGCTCTGAAGAAAAATGAGATTGCAAGACTATTTCTATAGAGGCTACAGGCAAGCTGCTTCAACTGAAACGCGGATCAGCGTCAAGGACAAGGAAAGAAACACTAATCAAATAAAGAATACATCAGTTTAAAGTGATGTACCCACATTTAATTCTCTTATTTTTATGAAAGGTGTAATATCTTGTGAAATTTGTTTGAGATCAGACTGCAGTGGTGTGACCACTACTTTCCACGTGGCAGCCATCTTGCAAACAAGACCATGCTCATTCCTTCTTGAATGGGGAGAGACTCAGAAACCAGAAATGACTCGACAAGGTGATGTTTCAAACATGGATGTTAAAATCTGACAAAAATTATGTAAGCAGTGTGTGATCTTTGACTACAATAACATGAAAAAAACCCCCACATTTATTTATTTACATGCTATTTTCTCCCTAATTTAGTCATGGCAAAAATCACACCTGCCCTCCATCTCTCCCCAATCATACAACAGCTAGAAATCAGGGAAGATGAAGCTAACACGTGCTTCCTCTGAGATACGTGAAGCCAGACGACTACATCTTTACGAACTGCTGCTCATGATGCCTCACAGGGCAGTGCAACACACTCAGAGGAAGGCGCTATCTACCCTCTTCTGCATACATGAGCTCACAGATGCCCACAATTGGATACTGTCACTGTGATTGACAGGGGAGAGAGAGTATGCCCCACCCACCCGGTCATCACGTCCAATTTTTTTTTGTTGACAATAGGGTAAACGCTTTCTGTTGCATTTTCACTAACATCTTTATCAACCATCTTTATCAGAGGGGCGGGACTTGCTAATTCAGCCACAATGAGTAATTTTGAGTGTTATGTGCTGTCACATTTAGATTTTAAGTAGTGGTTCGTCTCTAGTCATCCCGTCTCTGGGATAACTGACCTTTTCCTGTTTCTGACCCAGTCTAGACTCTCTGTCCTGTCTGATCTACATGTGCAAGAGCTGATATGCCAGTCGTGTCACTTTGCTTCACTGTACTGACCCACTTCTCACCCAACTGAAGGCACAGAGAGAGAGATAGAGAGAGTGATTTGAAAATTCACCTCGGTTAAATGGAACACGATCGTGTCCTTGCCTTGGGGCTGACGGCTCTCTCCATGGCGTGTTTAGCAAACTCAACAGAGAGACTAATGCCACTTCGGCTGAGAATTTTAAAGATTTTAACAGCTGCTTCCAGTCAGTTTGTGATTATTTATGTATATATTGTACATATATAGTATATTAACATATATAGATTAACATTGATATCATATTGTCATATCACCTAGCCCTGATCGTAATGCATATGTGCACAAGCACAAAAAAATAATAAAGTTTCTGTGCATCAGAAATAGACGTCCATCCTGCGGAGGCTGTCAGAAAGTGTTTTCCAGCCAGCACTCAGTTGTTCTGTCTAAATATTTGATGAGCGAGCGCAATATTTCACAAAACAAATAGATTTTAGGCACAATTCACTGCATGTGTCAAAGCATGGCACAGAGCACCCTTCACTTACACTGACGCGGGGCTCTTACAGAGACTTTGGAGTGGTGTGTGTGTGTGTGTGTGTGTGTGTGTGCGTGTATGTGTGTGTGTGTGTTGGACTACAATAATACTGTCTCCACTTTTGTTTTCTGGCTATCTTCAAATGTTCATAAATAAATAAGCTTTGCATGGAGAGGTTTATATAGTGGAAGCTCTGATTTTCTCTAGAAATATTAAAGTTTTCCATGACCTCAAAAATTCAAATTGCGGCATCTATCTGTCCAGATGATGATGATGATGATGATGATGACGATGATGAGAAGAAGGAGGAGGATGTGCAGTTGCATTCATCTGCACAAATATGTAGAATTACATAAAACTACTTTTGTTATTGTATTTGAGTTTATTTTTCGCTTTTACTACTATTACTACTACTACTGCTACTGCTAATGATAATATTATACCGATTTACATAGCACATTTAAAATGGAACTCAAATAGCTTTACAGGGTGAAGTGATAAACAGAGAAATAAAGAAATAAAATGCAATCAAAATAGTAAAATTGGCAAATAAATAAAAATGCAACAAGTAATAGCAGTGACAGAAAAAATATATAATAAAAATATAAAATGTGGAGTATACATTTTAAAATGATGAAATTTCATTAAATTAAAAATGAAAGTGATTACAGTTTACTTCATTATTATTTAATTATTAAAATATATTTAATTCTTAAAATTCTTAAAATTAATATTAGAAGTAACAAACAAATAATCATATAAAAGTAAAGTAAGTTATGTGCCACTAAAAGTAAGAAGCATAATTGAAGCTAGATAATAGTCGTGTTGTCTTTTTTTTTAATATAAATATATAGATTTTTTTGAAAGTGTTAATTAATGTTTATGTCCAGATATGTGGAAGATGGAGAAAGGTGTTTCGATAAACAGGGACTCATTAATGATGAGTTTATGACTAAAGATTCCTGCTTTGTGTGTGAAATTGTAAGTTTTTAAGAAGGTTTATGAACCAAAAATTGGTGCCTCATTTACAAAAAGAAAAAGAAATTCAGTGCTTTTTCCCTTTTAGAGAGTTAATGATGGTGTGTAGAGTCTGTGAAATAAGGTTCAAGGGAATTCGTTTCAGGGTTCCAAAGTCGCTAATATGCTGGACGTCGTCTGTTTAGCGCTCTGCTTTGTGACATTTTGCAAACCATTGAGCAGCAAGTTGACCGTTGTTGCCCTTGAATAACTAATAATCATTGCACTAGAGAGGGAGGAGGAGCCCAGTTCATGTCCCGCCCACTTAATGAGGCGGATCTAACAAGGTTTCACTGTAATTAGCATTTTTACTGCCACTCTCCATGGGACATGCTTCCAGAAATGCATTTATATACCATGGCTAACGATGATGAGATCAACACAGCGTTAATAAATAGATTTAAAACGGTCATGCATCAATTGTAAATGGTGATATATGAAGAGTACGCTGATTTGAGCCGAGCTAATGGAGCCTGGAAGGAGGCGGAGGGTTGAAGAGCACCAGCAACATGGACGCCATTTTACCAAGAGAGCCATGAGGGATATTGAGGATTAGAAAGGCTGAGCTCTTGCTTTCCAAGTCCTCCACAATCCAGTAGGATATTGGAGGCTTCTGTCTTCCAGTTTTTCAATGCAAACGTCTGGTATATTGTTGTTCCCTGGCAAAAAAAAAAAAAGGAGCGTGTACAGAAAAATCACCAAAAACAGAAGCAAAAGCAGAGATGGTTTCCAGGATGCATAAAAAAAAATCTTTCAGGAAACCTCTGGAAAATTTTGAACCCTCCATTATTTCCAGAAAAGAGAAGAGAAAAAAGGCTTAGTGGGATGAAGAAAGGGATTCATAGAAAGGAGAAGAGGAGTAGAGGGGGTGAAAAAAATCAATACCTGTGTGCATTAATCATGCTGTGGGTGCCGACGGGAATTATGGGTACACCGAGGGAGAGAGAAATGCATTTGTGCATTCACACACTAGCTAACCTGCATCAGATGCACTCAGCACACTTTTAGCAACCGCTCGAAGCTCATCCCCAAGGAGGTGGAGATGTTTGAGATGTTTGCTGCGATACAGGAAGTACAGATATGCGCACTTGGGTGCATGCCGTCAGAGGAAAATAGTCAACGACTTACTGTTACCACCCTGAAGTAGATCATTTTTCAATAACAGCACATCCTGAAGTGTTTTTTTCTTCTTATACTACAACAATTTATCAAAGATTATGAATTGATTTATTTATCAGTTTATAGCTACATTTAATTTTGTATTAGTTCCTGTTATTTCTTATGTTATAGCAGCTATGAACAGTCATTCCCTCAGCAGCCTCTCTTTTTTCTCCCTCTTGAAGTTAATAAGACAAAAAAACACAGCTTGTCATGTTACTGAGAAACTGGAAAGCGTAAATTGTCCTGACTTTCCCATGGTGAAAGACTTCAATTTAAACTGAACTGAATCATATTTAGATCGGACCTAAATCGGATTGTATTGGTGCTGAAACTAACTGTATCGGATAACTAGTGAGTTGAAGCTGAATTTATTGTGTCATTTGAATCTTTTGAATCCTTTACTGTATCATTTGAATCATTTGAATAATTTATTTTATCATTTTAATTCTTTGAATCATTAACTGTATCATTTGAATCCTTTGAATCCTTTACTGTGTCATTTGAATCCTTTAGTGTATCATTTGAATCATTCCTTTCAATCCTTTAGCATATCATTTGAAGCATTTGAATCCTTTACTGTATCATTTGAATCCTTTAGTGAATCATTTGAATCATTCCTTTCAATCCTTTAGCGTATCATTTGAAGCATTTGAATCCTTTACTGTATCATTTGAATTTTTTCAACCCTTTACTGTGTCATTTGAATTTTTTCAACTCTTTACTGTGTCATTTGAATGAGTGATTTGAACAAAGCGCTGAAACTGGAGACTCTTTCTATGAATGTTAAATAAATGTCTCCTTACAGCAAACTTCACCATGTCAATGATTATGCATTTTTCTTGTTAAATAATGACACGTTTTTGAAATTTTGTTTAATAATAGCCGAAGTTTAAGTAGAGCATCTGCCATACATGTCCGTGTGTATGAGCTGTTACTATGGAAACGATAACGTATTAGAATAGGCGCATTAATACAAACATTTCGGGGTGCTGTTATACAAACCTTCTGACCAATCAGAATCGAGAACTCAACAGCACTGTGCTATAAAGCAGTCTGATTAGCATACGTTGGCCCAGATGGATCGTAAAAATGATCGTAAAATGATTAGTTTGATCGTGCGTTACAAGCGCCACATCTGCACGGCTCATAAACGGCTACATTGTTAGCCATTAAGCTGGGAAACGATTAGCGAGGACATCGGGACTAATCTTCTATAAACACGGCCGTCTCACTGCTCTCAGAGCTCGCAGAGCTGGATCATCGCCAGGTCACAACGCATGGCCGAGATCCAAAACAGGGCTCAGCGATAAGCACAGCGGAGGCTAATTAAGGCAGCAGAGACCCATTTGCGTCCACTTATGAACACTTGCATGACACCTCATGAAGGTGCTTGAAAAAAAACAAGAATGTTTTGTTGGATAAAATGGCATATCAAATAAAAAAAAATAAAGGTGCAAGAAAATGACGTCATCATGAGTATTTGATTTGATTTGGGCGAGATGCAGAATGCCTGTCTAAGCTATTTTCTGTGTGTGTGTATGTGTGTGTGTGTGTGTCCAGGCCACATTAGCCAATTAGAGTTGATGGCCGTGTCTGCGAGCGCTTATCACCAGCAGGCAGCTGCTGCCGTGCGTTTGAGTGCGTGAGGGATGGATCGCGTGTCCATGTTAATTTTTTTTTTTTTTTTTGTATGTGTGCCATTGTTTGTGCGAGGAGAACGAAGGCTGCCGCTGAAAGGCCAAATCGCTGTGTGCTAGCATAGGACACTTTTCAGCCGAGTAAAAAGCTTGTACGTTGTGTGAAAGATGGCTTCGGTTATCCTTTGGCTTCGACTTCCATTAAAGAAGCAGAACACACGCAGGTCATTTTGCATAATCCGTTATTTTCGCTGTGAATCTCAGGGTAAATACGGGCCACGAGGGGATTGAGGGGAAAAAAACACACACTAATGTGAACTGGTGTGCATTTAAACACAAGTGAAAATAAATCGTTAACATGTGCACATGTATGACACCTCTCTTGTCTACATTTTAATGAAACAATTATAATCTATAGGAATAATGATCAAATATTTTATCAACGTCCTTCCTTTTCAAAAAGCAGATGTGTTGTTGCTAGGACATTTCAGTGAACGAAACCATATGAGTCAAACCTCCTTAGCCAATAAGATTTCAGACGAGTCTTGCTGAGTCTCGCTTTTTCTCTTTTAATCACCCGCCTGGAGAAACCGAACAAAAACAAGCTTGAAGCCTCCGTATTAGCTGTGGTGAGAAGATAAGGCACTAACATCTGATTTTTAGCAGAAGCCCTCCGCCTTTTTCACCACTTTAGGAGATTAGCGTCTAAAATCGCTCCAAGATGGAGGCTGTATCGTGTGAACACAGGCGGCCATTTTCTCCACGAGCTTGAATTTAAGGCAGGATGTGATTGTAAAGGTTTCACTCAGACAGTTATAGAGTGTTTAAGTGTTTTATTTTTAAACCTTAAGCTCTTTAGCAAATAATACAGAAACAATTCTCTATAATTATAAAATAAATATTATTTTAAATATATTTCAATTGTAATAAAAACTGTGGCCAAAATATGGTCTGGTTTTTAAAAACAATTGTTTTCCATAAACTTGAAGTTATAAAAAGGAAATTGGCTTCTGATTTTTTTTTATTAAATCAGTCAATAAATACCTTAATTTGTTGTGAAGCCAGTTTGTGCCATCAAATACTTAAAATATAGATTTTTTTAAATGTGTATTTTGTTTTTACCATCAAGCTTCATACCTCTTTTATTAACCTTAAAATTTGGGATGAAAATTTAAATAATAATAATAATAAAAAAAAAAAAAAAGCTAATTACTTTAACAAATTATTTCCTTCCAAAAATGTATGTTACTGTAAAGCGAGTTATTCTGAGGTGGTACAAATTTTTAATTTCATTTTTAATTTTTGAGACATTTTCTAATTTTAAATTTGAACAAATTTTTATTTAGTTTTTAGATATATGCTCAGTCTAAAATGGGTTAAATTCTTCACATTAAAATGGGAAACAATGGCTTTTCTATTTAATGAATAGAATGTATAATATAATTATCTTTGCTTTTTTTTCCCACAATCTGAGTCCATTGATATGGAAATTGATGGATCATAAATAAAAATACTCAGTATACATGATGCTTTGTGCCACAAAGTAACACTTAAACTGTAAAATTTATTGATCCCTAAAATATAAATTGAATCAGAATCAAAACTGATAAAATTTTTGGTTGTTTTGTCAGCTTTTGCACTTGAGATCTTTTTTTAACAGTAGTCTGTTTCCGAGCGCAGGCATCACTGCAGCTCTATGCTACATATCTACAATCCCTCACGTTAAACAGCTATTATCAAGTCCTCAGTTTGAAAAGCTCACACTCTGTGACTGTATAATCAGCGTCTTCCGGCTGTGTTTAGCAGCCATTGGTGGCCCAGAGACCCGACAAGATGAGCCAAGACCTCAGATCACGTACAGCTGAGGAGGAAATCAACATAATAACAGGAACCCTTTCTGAAAGGGAAACAGATTTCCCTCAAGGAATGAACTACATTTAGAACTAGACCATTTGCAGAATATATTTATGAATTATCGTCATGTGATGCAGGTAGGAGAAGAAAAAGTGTCTCCGATTTCCAGCAGTGTTTTGGAAGGTTATTGGTGGCCCATGTGTGACAAACAGGAAGTCTGATTGAACCCTGAGTCGCCTCAACAACAGACCATCTGTAATCAAAGAGGCAGCACACAGACAGCTTTCACTAGCATGTGCTAATCTGTGTGGCATACGGGCATGAAGTGGAATTAACACGGAGGAGGAAAATAAGGTGAAACGAATGAATCAGAGCACTGCGAAGAGCAGCATCTTTAATGCTCTAGAACTTAAAGCAAGTGAGACAACAGCTTATAAAAAGGACTGTAAAGTATGAACACACACGGTTAGCTGTTTGTTAACTTTTCATATGAAATAAAAAAATAAAAATCAAACTGGAAAATCATTTCAATAATCTATGTTTCAGCTGAATCTTTTTACAATCCTACATCCAGTTCGATTTGCAAAGCGAAATGGTCAAAAAAGTGAAAATCAATGTACATGACGACCCTCACAACACACAGCCAAGTCGAAAGTTTATAAATACTTCAATTAAAAAAAAAAAAAAAGCAGGGAATCTAAATGCAAAACTTGCAACACTGCCAAAAAAAACCCACCTATGAAACAAATTAATTCCTGTTCTCACTTACGTTATAGCAGCTATAAACAGTCGTTCCCTCACCAGGCTCTCTTTTTCTCTCTTTAATAGTTAATAAGATAAAAAAAATGCAGCTTGTCATTCATGAAACATAAGCTCCTCGGTCTTGAAGACTTTCCAGTGGTGGAAAACCTCAATTAAACCTGAACTGAATCTTATTGAATCGGAACTGTATCTATGCTGAAAGGAATCGCATTGAATCTATTGTGAATTGAAGTTTATCGACTCTTAACTGTATAATTTAAATCCGTTGAATCATTTACTGTATTGCTTGAATCCTTTGAATCCTTTAGTGTATCATTTGAATCCTTTGAATCCTTTAGTGTGTCATTTGAACCCTTTGAATCCTTTACTGTGTCATTTGAATCTTTGGAATCCATTACTGTATCATTTGAATCCTTTGAATCCTTTACTGTATTGTTTGACTCAATTGCTGTATCATTAGAATACTTTGAATCCATTAATGTATCATTCTAATCATTTGAATCTTTAACTGTATCATGTTTTGTATGATATCATATCCTACATATTGAGAAGTGTATCATATCATCTCAAAGTGCGAGATTCACACTCTTTCACAAGAACATCAAAATCAAAGATGTTTTCTTGTAGAGTCTTTGCTGCGCTGTGAAGAAAATGGAGGTTGAACCTTTGAATCGTTGATGACTTGAATCAGATTATGAAGCTTCAGTCAGTATCATTAAAAAAAACCCAAACAACAAACAGGAATGTACAATGTTCCTCTGATGTTCCCCGTGTAGCCATGTTCCTTCATTAGTGAAGGTAAGCCACAGATGATGTTCACCTCTCTCTCCAGCCAGCAGTTAGTGAGTCATTTAATGTCTGATTGGACTTTAATGAGCGCCCTCCGGCTCCGAGATTCAGACTGATGAACCACACTTTAACACTTTTTCTAGATGCTTCTTAAAATGCCTTCCATCTTATTTGATCTTTTTTTTTAGCATTGTTTGGGTGTAAATATCAAACATAGGCAATTTTTGCATTTCTCCTTGGACCGGCCAGTACAGCCAAGCTGTCAGTGTTTTGAAGTGAAGCTACGAGGCTAAAATACATGTAGCTGACAAAGTAATGGAAGTCTCTTTCTTCTGTAAATATCTGCCCAAATGCTTGAATACACATTCACTCTGCATTAAAAATTTATGTTGGAATTACATTATTTCCCTTTAATTAAATTAAGCCCCACGTTCCAATGTTCGAAGCTGGAATTGTACCAGAAAGCTGTTATGCAGATGATAATATCGTTTGGTTTTTCAGGCTTATTTCTATATGCAAAGTCGCTGAGCAGATAAAATTGGCACATTACAACATGACTCTATCTGCATGTATGAGCAGGTCTGTTTTCTTTTTTTTAAAAAAAAAAACAGCAATTTCTCTTTGCCTTCTAGGATTTTCTTATTAGCAACGTTGGGACCTCGGGACATTAGTAAACGCTTAATGGCAATGTAGCATTTATGAAGGAATTAAAACTTAGGAAAAATTGCAAACTGGAAAAGAACATTTCAGGGAAATTAGATGGGTGAAAAAAAAAAAGGAAAACTGTTCGGTTTTAGTTGAGTCAAATTTTTCATCAGATAAATCTACACTCAAACTAACAATAATCAAATAATATTATGAGTATGACTATCTATTTTCCTTGAAAAAGTATGACTAAACTTAAATCCAGATTATTTATTTTTTAAAATTAAAGCTGTAGTGTTGATTCCATGATTTTGAATTTGGAGGTCGACTTAAATTAAATTAATTAATTAATAATGAAGTTTTTTTGTAGCACAAGTCTGGTGAAAAAGAATAATGGTATAATATAAATTCGATATTTCTATTGATTCTTGGTGGTTTTATAATGGTTAGACATGATATTCCATATCTTCCGTAGTTGATAGCACAATTTAAATGGTCCTAATGGTGAGCCCTGCCTCATTCTCGACACATTTGACAATTTCCAAAGGAATATAAAGATGTTTCCAGGTGTCTAATGGTCTCTGATAGTGGTCTGGTAGCAATTTAATGGACATAATGGACTTCTGTTTTTCTGTTCTGTCTAATTGAATTCCAAAATTATCCTGCGTTTTATGTATTTTGTCATTGTGCAATGAAAATATTTCTTTTTCTTTGAGTACTGATATACGGAACTAGTCATCATTAGATACAGCAGTGGCACTAAATAAAAACATATGGATGTTTTGAATGAATTACCCAATCTAATCTAATCTAATCTAATCTAATCTAATCTAATCAAATGTCTAATAAAAAACATGTAGGCATTCCTAATATGAAGAGAAACACAATATATATTTTTTATTTCTTTTTTTTTCGGTATGCTGGGTTACTGCTTGTAGTTGGTTTTTATTTAATTATTATGAAATCCACTAAAATGACTCGCACTCATTAGAATCCCATAAATGTAATGTGAGATTGTTTGTATTGAATGCGGTAATTAATTCAGACTGTTACATTTTAATAATAAACAAGATGGAATATGGAATTATACAGTCTTGTTCAATTTTATGTAATGAAATGAAATGAAATGAAATTAAAAATTTGCATCACCTCCAGTGATGACTGGCCCGGCATCCTGAAGAATTCCACATGTTATTTGTGTTATTTGAACGTATCTATCATCAGTTTTTGTGGAGTTGGTGCCTGAGTCGGTGCAGGTGAGGTGTCTCGGGAAGTGAACAGATGGAGGCGTTTAGTGAGCACGCCGACTCGAACCTGTCACTCGTCACCGCGGCTTCGAGGAAGCGCCATATGCCTAGCACGCTGAAAGCCCTCCACCATGACATGAAAGTCAGCGCATCCTGGGACAGAACGAGTGTTTTTTTTTTTTTGGTTTCCTGTGTTTGTCTTGTCACTAGACGTGAGATGTTGTCAGTATTAGAAGTCTGTTCGGTGCCGTAGCCGTCACCCAGAGTCTGTTTTGCGTCAGGTTTTGCTGACTTCATTAGCAGTTTGTGTGAAACCAAACTAACACCCACCTTCATTAGCAATCACTTTTATGACGCTTGGTCAAAATATTAACCTAAAAGATATGAGAGCTAGTACAGTCAGAATGTTGGATAATTATTCAACTGTAATTAATTCCTGGAACAAGCTCATAAATGACCCTGTGGTGTTTTTTTTACCCAGTGTCCTTGCTCAGAGGGCACTGTGTGGTGGGGTTTGTCAGGCTGACGCGTTGGCGCTCTGTAAGCTCATCTGCTCGGTAGGAAGCCGTGGCATCTCTCGCCACCACCCTGCTGTGAAGGTTTTGTTGGCCATCTGCTTGTCACTGGACTCCTACGGACCCTAAAGGTTAGCCGGGTAACTCCTGCATGCGCGTGTGACATCACGTCATAATGCAGACACTTCAAGCTGAGGCGGAGGAATGATTTATCATAATTACACAAATTTCCCAGTTATCACAAACATAGTTGATCAGGAAGACAGGTTTGGTGTTCGTTCTTTTCCATAAATCTTCAAACATTTTTCAGTGACATGCTGTTATAAGAAAAATAATCAGTGATGGGGTGGTGTGATGAAGCAGGTGCCACCTATAGTTGATTATTTTGCTATAACAGCATGTGTTTTATTCCTCTTATACAACAGCAATTTGCCAACGATTACAATTTTCTGTTTACTAAACAACATGTCATACTTTTTATCTGTTTATAGTTACATCTGATGTTGTGGAACGTCCTTGAAAAACAGTTCATGTTTCACTTATAGCAGATTTAAAGAGCTGTTCCTTCACCAGTCTCTCTTTTCTTCTCTCTCTTGAAGTTAATGAGACAAAAAAACGCAGCTTGTCATGTTATCGAGAAGCCGCGAAGCATAAACTGAAAATGTCGGAAAATTTGAAGTTACAGCTTTATCTCTGACTGAAACTGGAGACTCCTTCCATAAATGATAATGATAATGGCTGTACTACTGTCAGAGCTGCTGTTATAGAAGATGAATCAACACCTTCTGACCAATCAGATTTGAGAGTTCAACAGCGAAGTCACATTTTTAGCAATGATAGATCATATTTATACATTTAAGTTATTATCTGGATGTGGTAAATATTTACAGGAAAGAGTTTTGAGTGAGACAGACTTGCATTAATTGTTAGCTACATTAACTTTGAAAATAAACATGTCTGGACTGAGCGACAAAAATCGTGAATCTTATACGAGTGATATTTTCCCAAATAATATCTTCTATTATATTTTATGTTTTATAATAGCATTAGTTATATGTAGATCTATGTGGCCAGTTTTACAATGATATTCGTTATTTGTTTTTATTTAATGTGACGATCCTTTACATCGCTCGTATATCTAATGTTTAGTATTTATGCTTTGTGTATCCACGCTTGCTCAGAAAAATCCACTCCAGCCTCTTTTATCTCCTAACACCTGACAAGACAGCGTGTAAAGCAGCAGTGTCTCCAGCAGGCTGGATGCTGTTTTGTTATCAGGAACCTGTCGTTCTCTCTAAGAGCCTCTTTTGTGAGCGTGGCCGTTTCCTCGAGCCGAAGACA
This sequence comes from Pangasianodon hypophthalmus, assembly GCF_027358585.1. Classification (NCBI taxonomy): domain Eukaryota; kingdom Metazoa; phylum Chordata; class Actinopteri; order Siluriformes; family Pangasiidae; genus Pangasianodon; species Pangasianodon hypophthalmus. The sequence goes on along the minus strand of NC_069726.1, from coordinate 2,971,254 downwards.
GCGAGAGCGTCTGGTTACAGCAGCAGCACACTGACACGACTTTAATCCCCCCTACTACCATCATCATCGCCCTTCCTCCCCTCCTCTAATGTCAGAGCGGGGCCTGGAGTCACACGGCCAGTTGCCACAGTAACCGACTCACCTTCCTCCTCCCTGTCACATCATCACACCTAAATAGGGGGGAGAGAGAGAGAGAGAGAGAGAGAGAGAGAGAGAGAGGGAGGTCTCCGAAATGGCAAAAAACTGTTTCACTTTTTTTCCTTTCTTGCTTTTCCTTCTTTTTTTATCAATACACAGAAAAGCTGTCAAGGAGCGGGAGGAGGGGAGAGAGAGATGAAGGATGATGCAAAGATGTGTGTAAACATGTTTTTATATATCTCGGTGGGGACTAAATGTCCCCACAAGGAAAGGAATATCTGATAGTTTTGATCTTGCAGGCACAGGTGGCTGTCCTTGTGCGCAAAAGGAAAAATGCTTTTTATTTTTCCAGAAAAAAGCACCAAAAGGTTTGGTTTTGGTTAGTGATGTTAAGGTGAGAGTTCAATTTAGGTGTAATTATGACAATAGAGGGTCTCCAGAAGGATAGTAAGACGTGTGTGCGTGTGTGTTGGGGGGGGGTGAAGTGAGGGATGAGGTGGGTGTTTTGGAAATGACAACCCTACTTTTGCAAATTTGCAAGCTTCACAGGACAGCACAAGCTCCTTTGCAGACTGTGTGTGACTGTGTGTGTGTGTGTGTGTGTGTGTCTTTCTTTTCTGTCTGTCTTTTCTGTGTGGAGGGAAGCTTGTCCGCCCCGTCTCACCGTCAGCACAGTAGGCAGGAGCGCACAAAGAAAACGCCGGCTTTTGGCACCTGGGCGTTTAACCTGCATTTTGCCGCTCGCACTGACAGGCAATTATGCTAAAGCTAAGTGCTAATTACAGCGGACAGCCACGCGCTCAGGGACCGGGATTAAAGAAAACGTTTTTACTGCTGGAAGAAAAAAAAGGGTTATTATAATATATAAGTAGGTGGGTGAAAAATAGAAATTTCTCAAGCCAGCTCTGTAAATTGCTCCGCTCATGAATATTAGCCTCGTCTTGTGTGCAGGATCGTCATCCAAAGTAACTCAACGAGATGATGATGATTTTTTTTCTTGCAAAAATAGTCAGTCTGTCCTTTCTGCTAGAGAAAGGGCCGGATGGAGGACACGAATGCATCCACGCTGCAAAAAGAGAAACGGAGTAATTGTCTGTCACCACGGTAACATCTGATTCGCATTGTTTAGAGAGAGCAGCTGCTGTGGAAGAGAGAGAGAGAGAGAGAGAGAGAGAGAGATGCACAGGCAAGGAGAGAGGCAGAGGGAGAGAGATACAGAGAAAGAAAGAAACAGAGAGAGAGAGAGAGAGTGAGAGAGAGAGAGAGAGGGGGGGGGGGGGGTTCAAGAGAGATGCCCAGAGAGACAGAGACACAGTGTGTGTGAGTGTGTGTGTGTGTGTGTGTGAGTGTTAAATTAAAGGAAGATACCATAAACTCATAAGACGAAGTTTACACAGGAACCGGAGCTACATTTCCTGTAATTCAGTCCAAAATATTATCACATAGCTCATCTTATTTCTTTGTTAATTTTTCTGCAACATTTAACAAAACTGCTGAGTCACAGTTAAAGACCACCATAATATAAAAATAAAAATAAAAATGAAATATATATTAAATAAAAATGGACTTTTTATGGACTCCACCCATCAATAATTGCACGGTTATTAAAGTTTTTGTTAAGACCTAGAAACAAACTGTACTGTTCGCTTGATACTGTACGATGAACCTGATTACATATTTTTTTTATCAAAAATATCTCAGTCATGTGCAGGTCCAGCTGTAGACGCAGTGACAGCTGGCGTGCTTTGTCTTTGCTGGAGATTTACCGTGTGTTAAACGTGCTTGAGTGGCACAGCGAGCAGCTTGTTGACATGGCGAAGTGCTGTCTCGTGATCCCAAAGCAAACATCGCCGTCTGCTCGCTCTCAGGCTGATGGAGATGGGAACCACCTCGAGCTCGCACTGGGGGAATAGATGGCACCGCCGGTGCAATTAAAACGTTAGCATAATTGACAGGGCGTCATTGCACTCGAGCTCTCTGAGGAGTCGTGATGAGAGGGGGGGTTATTATTAGCGAACGAGCCTGGTCGTTAAAAAGCCGTTTCAGAGATACGGTCCGTGCTGACGCCGCAACTGGAGCTGGAGATGCTCGGATAATGCAGACGCAAGCTATAAGACTAGTACATTAGCATTTTCCTTTTTCTGACAAGAAGATTTTACGTCTTTATCTGAAGTGGACTGTGGACTGTACTGTGCAAAAAACACCTTAACAAACCCAAAATGCAACATCAAATCAGAAACCTGAGAAACAGCATATCAGAAAACGCAACAAAATGGTGTCATGGTTCAAATCTGCTGCTGTGTTTATGGTTTGTTGCTGCGTTTTCTGATTTCCTGTTGCATTTTTGGTTTGTTGAGGTATCACAAGAAAAGCTCCTGCTTATTCTTGCTTTTTGCTATACGTTTACTGTTGCATGTATCCTGTGGTTGTTGACTGTGTACGTCCTAAAACATGACACGTTCACGTGGTGCAATACTAACGTAAGTAATCGGGGGCGGTATAGAGCAATGTGACGTGACATCCACATAAATGGAGCAAATCATGGCTGTGTCCCAAATCGCACCCTTGTGTACTATTCTAGTCAGTTTTTGAGTATTAAGAAACTGATCCAATCCCTTTAGGAATGAAATGCTCACCTAGAGAGTTCTGTCTATAGACGTGAAAAAAATGAATTTATATACAAGACAGTCTGTTATCTGATTTACATAAAGTTGTAATTGATAAAATAAATATAACCCAAGGACCCCAAATGGACATTTTGAATTTTATGAGATCTGAAGCCTTGTCATGTTGGTTTCTCCTCATTGTTTACTGTCACGCTTGTAAACCCATATTCAGTAAATATTTCATCATATTTCCATCTTCGTATTCTTGATTTTTGTTCTTCCACTGCATCACTTGATGGACATTTACTGGTCAATATATAGCATTATATGTTCCACTATAACACGGTATACAGTATGATTTCTGTTATTTAAAAAAGAAACTGTCATGTAGTCTACAAACCTGCTGAAATGTCAGGTTTAATTGCCACTTTTCAGGATCCTCGATTAGTAAATGTAAGCTTGTTGTTTTTATTTGAGCTGCAGTTCATGACAACAATCACAAAATAGGTGGAAACTTTTAAAGGGAACCTAAAGACCTTAGTATACTTTTGCGGAGACAACGTTCGTCTCATGTCCACCATCAATATGACGTTAATGCAGAGCAAACAGACGTCATGCGGAGACTTCACACGTCGTGTCGTGAACATGGTAGCTAGACGAACTCCACGAATGAACAAACTACAGGACTGAGCCTGGGATTGGTTGTTACAAATGAGGTGAGCTGATTCATTTCAAGATGGATGATTTTAAGGAGTGGAGATCTTCTTCTTGTAGTTGTTGAAAATCGTCATGAAATATTAATAGCGCCACCTGGAGAACTGGATCACTGGTATGCATTGGCCAGAAAGAAACAACACAGAGTATGCGATCTTATATACTTAGTTTTAGCGCAACACTTGCAGTCGTTGTTTCTAGCTGCTACCCTGAGGCCATGTTTAACATCTCAACTCTGCCATACAGAACCAAAGATTTATTAACAACAAAAATGTTCTCTTTGATCTGTCGTCTAGCGGATATGCTTCTAATCCTTGAGATTAGTATGTCAACATTACCGCTCACAAAGCTGCGTAGTCGCGTGTCATTTATAACTTCCGCCTAACCCTCAGCCCAACCCCCTCCTGGCTTCTCCTGTTTGTTGACTTTCTGCAAACTTGCAGTTGTTCCTCCGTGTCAGTTCTGTTGTTTCTTAATGTCATCCTTAATGTTTGTCGATTAGCTTCATAAAAGATTCAACAGATCTAATTTAGCAGATGAGCTCGCATTACACACTGGCACTCACAACACCTCTGCTTTCAGCTCGACCCAAGAGGGCGAGCAACGAGAACGCTTGATCTTCAACACTCCCTCCCTTTCCTTCTCTCTCTCTGTCTGAATATTTAATAATGTTGAATTATGGAGCCCCTCGACTATAATGAAGGCAAATCAGACAATTAAAGTCGAGCGCCTGTGCCTTAAATCCTCCAGCTCTTAGCCGAGGGCTAAAACGATTTGAAGTGGTGCGTCTGTTTGATTATCTAATCCTCCTGTCGCTCCTCAGCCCCAGTCACCAGCTGCTTCCCAAATCTGCATGAAATGAAATAATCATGTGTCACATCAGCTGTATTATCAGTTAGCATTCCTGGAGTTTGGCATGAACTTTCTGATGAGATTTTGTCTTAGAAATAATCTTGCTTCTTTCCCTTTTGCATCGGATAAAAAGAGTTTTTTTTAACAGCATTCCTATAGATGGTTGAGAATAAAATACATGATTGATCTAAAAAAAATTTATTAATCTGTGCATAATTTTGACTAGGTGACTAAAAAAAATCATTCGATATTGACATTATTTTGTAGCTTGCCGAGTTTTCTTTGCATATATATAGAATCCTGTTCTTAGCTGACAGGAGTGGTGTGGTCTGCCTCAAAATTCGGCATGTTGTGCATTCTGAGATGCTTTTCAGCTCACCACGGTTGTACAGAGTGGTTGTTTGTGTTACTTTGTATCTACTAAAGACTTTGTATCAGGTCCAACCAATCTGGCCATTATCCTCTAGCCTGTCTATCTGTCTATCTGTCTGTCTGTCTGTCTTCTGAAAAGATTCTGTACGATATTCTGTACATTTGAACAGGGGCCATTATAAAAGACATTCACATTCATAAGGAGTGTGTGAGCGTGTATGCGTGGGCGTACATACAGTAGCTCGTTGCCATGCCAACTGCGGCAGCTGTCAACATCTCACTCTCTAATGGTGACAAATAGTACTTATTACATCAGTGTTAATTCGGTGGCATTCGCGCGGAGATGGAGACGCTGATCCCACCCTGATCGAGCTCAGGCAGAGTAATTACAGCACGCAGAGCTCATTTAAACCACTTATCCTGCACACTCTGTCACTTCCTCGCAGGACGTGTGCACAAAACCTGGAAACTGTAGTGCCACATTTAAAGGAACTTTTTGGTCAATTGAATAACTTCTCGCTTACGCTAAATGTAGTCAGTCGAGACATGTTTAATGCTAATGCAGCTAAGAAGTAATGGAAATTTATCTTACCCCATATTTCACCCATAAATTTCAGCCCTAATCGTTTGAAACAATTGATTCCAAAGGGTTAGATTTTAAAGCCCAGACAGCAATGCTGAGTAACGAATGGTTCGCCAGTGTTAGAAAAAGCACAGCAGATGCCCAGAAAAGTGAGATTATTTATCGCAGTTTCATATCATATCTTATCATATTATCATATTTCATGCCAAGTCATGTCATCAAGTCATATGTCATGTCATAGAATGCCATGTTATGTCATGTGATGTCATACAGTATACTATACTATATACATTATACATACTCATGTTAATGTCATATCATGTCATATGATATCATATCTTGTCATGTTATAATCACATCATATCAGGTGGAACATGACAAAATGGCATGATATATATTACCATATATGATACGAGAAATGACATCACAATATGATGTATGACGATGCATGAAATGACATACAGGACATACAGTATATGTGTGTGCCATATATGTAACATCTCTCCATGTCATGTCATCTCTAATATCACGTCGTATCATATCCAGCTGTATGTGTGTATTTTTATGTTGCACACCTTCCTGACCCCCTCACACATTTGATTTTGCAAATATATATATATATATATATATATATGTATATATAGATATATATATATATATATATATATATATATAACCGTCCCACTGAAGCAAAGCTGAGGGACAAGGGGGCAGAAAGCATATTCACAAGCGAGGAATCTATATTTAATGCCACTGTAATCTCTCAGGAGAGGTGCTAAACGCTCCTGCTGCTTAAGGTAAGTGAGCTCGGGGTGTGGGCGCTGTGTGATTACAGATGAGTGGAGAGAGAATATAAAGGAGACCGAGAAAATGTGTGTGTGTGTGAGTGTGAGAGAGAGAGAGAGAGAGAGAGAGAAAAAGAGGGTGCTAATTTCAGCCTCTGTTCCAGTGCGTGGAGAGAAAATGTGATTTAGTGTGTGAAGAGTGTGTGTGGAGAGTGTGTGTGGAGAGTGTGTGTGTGGGCGGATGAGACCCGCTCTAATGAGCCTGAGATGGAGGAGCTGACGTTACACACCACTGTAGTACTGCAGCTGGTATTTACGCTGCTGCTGATGCTGCCACTTCCATGGAGAGCTCTACAATAAACAACTATGTTTTGCTTTTAAATGGCATGGCTCGGTGACAAACATCTGTGTGCACTGATGGATCTGTTAAAGCTGCAGTCTGTAATCATTCAAAATGTTTCTATACCTGTAATAGCCATACACGTAATTACAAAGATACCTTGAAAAAAAAGCTATGATGTGCAGTATTTCCATACATTGGATCCCAATCATTGCTTCATTTCAGGCTTTTGTTTGACATTTTTCTGGCCCAGAAATTAACACACACACCCCTTCCCAATGAAACAAATCCCAGCTTATCCCTGCTCCGTTTGACTAAAACGAAACTCAAAAAATGCATTCAGAGGAGATATGGTCAGTTAAGGAAGTAAAAAAATTGGCAGAGGAAGCTAAAAAATGACAAACTGTCGCTCTAAAGGAGCACAAAAAAAAAGAACCATGACACACTTAAAGTCATTTTATCATGAGTACCCTAAGAATCACGGTCAGTGACTGTGGAAGATTACAGATTACAGAAGATGAGGTTTACCAGAAGCACTTATCCGACTTCAAGCTGGAACAACAAGCCTTGAAAGCTTTTTTTTAATCAACTACAGCAATTAAAACATGAAAATTTCAACCTAAAATTTTTATTATTATTATTATTTCTGTGAAAAGGCAACTCAAAACTTGCATTGCATTTTGTTTTTTCCTCATTATTATTATTATTATTATTATTATTATTATTATTATTAAGACCTAGTCATAAGATCTAGGACTAGTAGGACTACTTAGTCATAGGACTAATTTGGAGAAAGTAGTCAGAAAAAAAACATTGTAGAAATTCCTGCAATCAGATTTAAAGGAATCGAATCTCTTTAAATGAAGAGATGGAAATATAATATAATATAATATAATATAATATAATATACTATACTATACTATACTATACTATACTATAATATAATATAATATAATATAATATAATATAATTCTGGATAATGGAGTAACTCCTATTTTGAACCCTCATATATTAAGACCTTGAGATGTTATTGTAAGAAGAAAGCATTTTGAGACTGTAATGCTAATTTCGCACCCAGGGAGCTAGCATCAGGTATGAATGGGTGCACAGGGAGGTAATGAAGTTCGAGGTTCAGAGCAGATGTTAAATATTCACACACCATAGCCACAGATGGCACAGTGTCATTGTTACGGCCAAGGTCACACCAGCGTCCAGATCCTCTATTCCTATAAATAAACGATCAACTATGTGACAATACACTTTTCCTCGGCGTTGCAGGTATCAGGATCTTTTTATACCTTTTTTTTTTTTTGATAATTAGAAACTACATTGAACTTGGAAGCAGCTAATTTGATGTAAATGTTTGCAGAATCTTTAAAATTGTATAAACGCTGAAACGTAGGTGTCATCAAAATAAGATATACACACGTTCCTTTTTTAACGCAGCGTTACCGCACACACACACACACACACACACACACACAATCTCTTTCCAAAGAGAATTGACAAAACGTCACCAAAAAAAAAACTAAAAAAATAAAATAAAATAAACAGGGACAGTAGGTATAAAGTGTTCCAGGTTGTAAAGCCTCAACAGTAAATGCAACAAAAAATCACCCAGCTAGCAAGCTAACTAGCAAGCAACCTGTTACGTTTGCTAAATGAACAATGCTAAATTAGAGTTTCGCTCAGAATTAAAGGATCCTTAAATGTTAAAGATGCTTAAATAATCATAATTCTGTCACAGATATTAAAGTTTATGAAACAGCTCTAAATAAATCATTCAAAATGTATGTATTGTGCGTACGTGCTAGCAAGACACGTTTGAGTTAGCTTATCCATTTTCAAAATAACAGATTTGGCAAAAATCTGAGGAAAATGTCATGTACTGTTCATTTAGGAAGATGGTGTATGATTAAAAAAATGCTACGCTACAGCAGTAAAGCTGTAACATTAGCGCTAAATTAGCGCCTAGCTCAACTTTACTGAAACCCATTGAGATCTTTTCAAATATTGTACATTTGAAAGTGTTAATACTCATAAATTTGTCATAAGTATTAAACAAATGTTCATGAAGCAGCTTTTAAATAATTTTAAATAAATAAGAGAGACAATTTTATATTTCATATTTAGCCTGTGTGCTAGCAAAATGTATGTAGAGTTAGCTGTGTTATCAGAAAGATGTCACATAGCTAATTAAAAAAAAAAGTAACATGGCTATATCATATTATCTGAAATGGCAAAATACTGGGTGTATATTTAGGAAGATGGTGTATGATCAAAAAAATGCTAGGCTACAACAGCAAGGCTGTATAAGCTTAGTGCTAAATTAGCTCCTTTACATTATACATCTGAAACTCATGAATTTGTCATAAATATGAAACTAAAGTTCATGAAGCAGCATTAAATTTAGCGTTAAATTAGCACTTGTTCTAGCAAGAGTTGTTTGCATTTAGCTGGAAGAACTTGCTAAATATTATTTATACCTTGAAGAAAGTGATATAAAGCATGCTAGGTTATATTTTTACGCTATCTAAAGACAGAGTGGGTGTGTTTGCAGGGTGGCAGAAGTAAAGGTGTGACTGGGTTTTGAAGCGAAACTCCCAGGAGGTCAGGGAGGAACAGCACGGGGAGGAAATGCTGAATTATTTACGAGAGGACAGGAGAGGAGAGGTGAGGTGTTGCTCGGTAGATTTTTCCAGGAGAACTGCACGCAATCGAGCAATAACCTGCCGTTTCGACACGCTCGGAGCACTTCAGCGCTTCCTGATATCAGATTAGCAAAACTGGGGCAGGTGGATCCTCGATGGCCTGCTCTTTAAATGCAGTCATATCCCGCAGCACACTTTTCATTTCACGCTCTCTCACAGACGAGATGCTATAAAAGCTAGCGATTAATAGCATGCTAAATAAATACGAACATGTCCTTTCACTTTGAGACAAGGTTATGCACTTTGTTTTACAAAAAAAAATTGAGCTAGTCCTGATAAAGTAATGTTGGATCAATCTATTTACCTTAGCAGTTCTGTTGTAAGGATTATTGTAATATACCCAATACGCAGGGAACAAAACCCTTGGAGTGTGCTTTTATAGGAAAATAATCAATGATGTGGTGGTGGGATGAAGCGCAGTTACTATTACCACCATGAAGTTCATTATTTTCTTGTCTTTCACACTCTGAAGTGTTTTATTTGTCTTGTACCAAAGCAAATTGCCAACAACTATCGGTTTTATTTATTAAAGAACAACATATCATATTTTTTTTCCTTTTATGCCTACATTTAATGTTCTGGAAAGTCCGTGAAACAGGTTTGTTCCTAAAGCAGCTATAAACAGTCGATCCCTTTCTTTTTTTTCCTCTCTCTCTCTTCATGTTAATGCGATTTTTAAAAAAAAGAACACACAAACACACACACAGCGTGTCATGTTACAGAAAAACCACAAAGTGTAAACTCCTCTGTCCTGAAGATGTCGAAAACGTAACGTTACAGCTTTACCTCGGACTGTTACAAAGTGCTGACACTGGAGACTCCTTCCATAAATGCTAAATAAATGTATCTTTGTAGAAAATTTCTCCATATCAACCATTATAAGATTTTTTTTGTGGTTTTTAAATGAGTTGTTACTATAGAAATGATAACGTATTAGAACTAGCATATCAATATAAACCTCACGAATTACCAGCGTAGTCCGTATTTATAGAATCGTAGCCCCAAAAGGCCTCATCATGCTCCATCAGTCATTTTATCACCTGTATTTCACCTCGTTACATAACCCTGTGGTATATGTGGAGGATGCAGCGTCTCTGGAGTCTCTGATGTGCACTTATCCCCTCTGTCGCACACATTTCCTCCCCTTTTTAGTCACACATGACAAGCTGTCTGCTTTAATGGAGCCATTCCTCATTCATTCAGAAGCACCAGGAACAAAAAAGTGCTTTAACTTGAGACGCACAGCGGGGTGCCTAGCGGGATGCGGGGAACAAAAAAACCTGAAATATTATAGGGAGGATCAGGAACATTTCTTTCTGTCATTTTAATCTCTGGTATAACAAATAAAACTCTATACATTTTTAATAACGTGAAATAAGCATCTGATGATACACCAGTATTAGGCTTGAGTTGGTGATGATATCAGGTATCGCCATGGTGATGGCTATTAAACTGGACAATCTAAGTGCCAGAAAACGTGTTTATAGAGTTACGGGATTTAGACACGACAGGCAACAATTATCTCTCTGCTTCATGTATAAAAAGGCAGAATTCCTGATCAGCACAGCTTTTGATATGACAGGTGAAAAAAAAAAAAGCTGTGTGGTAACCATAGAAACAACAACGCTAAGCTTATTTCTCGTGGTAACCATAGCGACACCAAAGCACAGCTACTTGTCCAGTGACTTATTAAAGATAGAAAACATTGATCATGAATAAAACCAAAGACATTATTTCAGCAGTATATAAACAGATCCAGGGTCCCTGGTTCGATCCTGAGCTCGGACGTGGAGTTTCACGTGTTCGTACCGTGTCCACGTGGGTTTCTTCCAGGTTCTCTGGATTTCTTCTACCTCCCAAAAGAACACGCCAAGAGGTGGAGTAGGTACTATAAATTGCCCCTAGATGTGAATGTGTGTTAATGAGGGTGTGCCTTGCAATGGACTAGTATCCCATCCAGGGTGTATTCCCATCTCATGGCCAGTGTTCCCGGGATAGGCTCCGGATTCACCAGGAAAAAGCTCTGACTGAAGATGAATGAATGCATGAATTAAATGAATTTCTTTAACCAAATCTTAACACACTTTCCTGATCTCCTCTGTATTACAAATATTCAGAGTATCCCCTAAATTTCAGAATCTGGGAATTCTAAGGTTTTTTGTTTTTTTTTTTTGGCACAAATAAGTTCTGATTCAGTTAAACACTTAACCATATTAAGGGTCAAAACTTTGCATCTAAAATTGATCTAAAAAATCACTGAATCTGATCTCCAGCATTTGTCACTTATAGATATATATATATATATATATATATATATATATATATATATATATATATATATATATATATATACTATAATGAGAATAAGAATTGGTTCATTGGTCATAAAGTTTGTTATATGTTTTCCATAATTTTTCCATTTTGGAGCAAACATACAGACATTTTCTCATTTTCTCATAAATATTTATTCTTATTCACACACACACACACACACACACACACGCAAACAGCACATTTAGCTCACAATCTGAAAATGCCTTAAAGACATCTAATCCATGCTCTTTCTCTCTCTCTCTCTCTCTCTCTCTTTTCCAACTGGGTCAGAGCTTACAATAGCAGCGTCTTCACTTCTGGCTCGTCTCACACCGATTTTTTTTCTCATTCAGCACTAAACTGTTTACTTATGCTGTTTAAGCACATATACAAACACACTCAGGGTGAGATACGTCACGAGGTGCAGCACAACATGCAGACACAACCCTTACAGAAAAATAACACAAACGTCATGTGAAATTTATACATATATATATTTTTAGACATTTTAAATGTTTCACAAATTGTTAGGAATATTTTTTATAATTTATAATTGAAGAGTGTAGGTTCTTTTTTTTTTTTTTTTATAAGTGATTTGTTTATTTTTTATATGATTTTTACGTGATTAATTTATCACATCTGTTTTTTTTACACAGTTCCTATATTTTCACATTTTAATAATAATAATAATAATAATAATAATAATAATAATAATAATAATATTTATTTATTTATTTATTTATTTATTTATTTATTTACAAATTATTAATTTATTTTCAGATGTGAATTTTTTTAAATGACTAATTAATTTTATTTTTTACTTGATTTTTTTCAGACAATTCTTTTATCTCATTTTTTTTTACATGATTTATTTTTCACATGATTTTTTTTTTTTTTTTTACAAATTAATCATTTATTTTATTTTAACATGATTTTTTAAAACAAAACACATGATTATTTTTATACTTTTCATTTTTTTTTGCATGATACATTTTTCACATGTTCATTTTTGCCCAGGTGGGACCAGTGATGATGATGATGATGATGATGATGATTAACTTTGTATTTTAGTATGTATTTATTAAATATTTTTATATTTATTTTATGTTTATATTTTGGTATCTGACTCCAGCTTCTACAATATTTAGAAAACTGGCAATCTTACAGCAATCCTGTTTAGTGGGTTTCATTTTATTGTTAGTTAGTTGCTGTTCGTGATGTGACCAGGGTTGCCAGATTAAAGGGTTAATAAAGCTTTCCAATGGACAAACGGTATTAAAACAAATAAGTTGAAAAATAATCTTAGAATGCTCTCATCTTCTTCCTTTCTTTCTTTTTTTTCTTTTTTTGGATCATTGGGGATTGTTTTGGTAAATCGAAAAGAGTATGTAAATATTAAATTTCAAATGTTTTTTTTGCACGAAATTTCACATTCTTGTGTCACCTTCCTTTAAAATTCACACTTAAATTCTTATTTGCAGTTGAAAACACAGTTTGTGGACCTCAATTCAACCATGTTGGTAAATAATGAAATTAAATGTTTCTGCATTTAAAAATACTATACAGTAAACAGTACTAAATGTCAATATTTGGTGTGACGACACTTTGCTTTAAATAAATAGTAGTCTCAGGTGCAGTGTGTGCAGTTTTATAAGGAAATGAGCTGGAAGTGTTACTGAGCATCTTGCAGAAGCAGCCACAGTTCTTCTGGAGACTCGCTTCTTATTTCTGCAGCGAAACCCAGCAGCCTTCATTATGTTTTTTTGTCTGAAAATTGGTCTCATGGAATCTGCTGTTTTCTTTACTGACATACAAACATATTTTTCTGTAACATTTAATTTTGTGCTGGAAAACTAATGTTTGGAATCTAAAATGTTTTGTACTGAATCAATAATGTAGTCATAAAATAGTCATAAAATAGACATCTATAACAAAATTTCTACTAAAAAAATGAGGGTGCCTAAGACTTTTGCATAGAACTGTATATATAAAGAAAATGCTTCTATTTTGCATTCTTTAAAAATTTAATTCTAAATGTTTATTTACCAATGATATGATCATATCAGCAATAACTTGAGTGAAAAGTAAAAAGAGATGGAATATTCACATGAATTAGAAAATTTGTTAGTATATGGTATGTCTCCCTTTTGCTTTAATGAGAGTTTGTACTCGAGCTACCATGGACTCCACACGTTTGTGTAAAATCTAATGATTCATGTTAGATCAAAACCACGGGAGTGTCGTCTGAACACGTTCTTCAGTGGAAGGGATGAATCTCAGGAAATATCTGACCTTTCGTACAAAGGATTTACAAATGAGTTACAAATGTCACAAATTTGCTTACATTTAAAGAGGGACCAACAAATCATGCAGAATCTTGAATATTAAATATTTAAGATTTTGAACGTTCCCTTTTCTTTTTTAAAGAGGGTAAACTCTTTCCATGGAAAATGGAAATAACATATTTGCATTATACAAATAATATCATAATTTCCTTATCGCAGTTTATAGATGCACCCCGGATATTAAAGCTAGCTCTGATTGCAGCTCCACCCTTGAGAATTAATCATGAGACAATCTTGTCCAATTGCCTTTTCAGTCATTCCTGACACGGACGTCCCCTCTGGAGTCCAGCTGAAGAGTATGACTGCTTTAGGCCATGTTATTATTCTTCATAAAATTTGATGACCTCACCATTCTGCTGATCGCAGGAATTAGCATGATATTAACACATGGTGTGAGCCGTGGGCCACATCAAAGCCGCGAAGGATCACAGCAGCTTGGTTCAGTCAGAACGGCTCTCTGGGGAGGCTGGAGAGAAAAATCAGCTTCTGTTAACGAGCTCTAAAATCTTCCAGACTCACAGACAGGTTTATTTAGAGGAGAAATGAAATCCAGAGTAGCTGGCGGTAAAAAAAATAACGTGTGTGCATGTGTGTGTTTCAGGACCTCGATTTCTCATAACGTCCACGGGAGCCTTGTACATCCTGGACGTGCAGAAGGAGGACGAGCTGTTCAACTACCGCTGCATGACGAGGCATCGCTACACCTCCGAGACGAGGCAGAGCAACAGCGCCCGGCTCTTCGTGCCAGGTGAGAGGAGCACAGAGAATCATCACCTGGTGCTTTGTCGCTTGCTAGTGTGAATGGAGGTTAAAGGTATTGCTCAGGGGCCCGACTCACAGAAACTTAGAGCAGAAATCAAATTTACACAAACTACAGGGTTTTTTTTTTAGTTTGCACTGTATCTAAGAGGCGTTTGTAGCTAACAAGTAATGAAACTCTACATTATCAAAAAATTTTCTTTAATTTTTTTTTCAATTTCAAGGTGAACCAATTATCCCGATTATAGGAGCAGCCATCTTGGACACCCAAACCAGCATCACTTTTTTTCCTTTGAACAATTTGGTATCGCTCTGCCTCCTAAAGATTAAAGGTGTCATTTTAGCAGAATCTTGATCATGTCAGTCCAGTCTATCCCTGCCATTTTATAAATTATTTATTTAAAAATGAATTGGTGGACCTTAAAAAAAAAAAGAAATTCCAAGCAATTACATCTAGCTTTGTGCTTGTATTAATGGAAAACAGTTGAGAAAATGAGTGAGATTTCCATTCCATGAGACAGATTTCTGGGGGTGTGGTTAAGACGTTGGACTTCTTGAGAGTTCAAATCCCAGCACCACCAAGCTGCCACTGCTGGGCCCTTGAGCAAGGCCCTTAACCCTCAACTGCTCAGTTGTATAAATGAGACAAATGTAAGTTGCTCTGGATAAGGGTGTCTGCCAAATGCCATAAACGTAAATGTTAGCAAAGAAATAAGTGCAGAACCCAAATAGGTCTTGGTTGACTGAGTACATTTGGGATAATGAGTCGAATATATAAGTTTATATAAGTTTTCCTCATCAAATTGTTCCTTTAAGCTCCCACTGCCTTTATTCTTATTCGGAATATTTATGCCTTCCTCTTCATGTCCCAAGACCCCACGAACTCGGCTCCCGCAATCCTCGATGGATTCGAGAAGCGAGAGGTCATGGCCTCGCACAGGGTGGAGCTCCCGTGCAAAGCTTCAGGGCATCCGGCGCCAAAATACCGCTGGCTGAAGGACAACAGGCCACTGGAGCCGGACACACGCTTCAGACAGAGCGTGACTGGTCTGCTGATCGAGCGAGCGCAGCCCAGCGACTCGGGCAGCTACGTGTGCGAGGTGTGGAACAGCTACGGAAACGCTGAGGTCATAGGGCGTCTTCTGGTCAAAGGTACCTCCTCTTTTTTGTTGATTGATGAATCCGCAGGCATGCGAAAAGGTTTTTAGGACTCCATTTCTATCCATGATGTCTGTGATGCTAATTGAAGACTTTTTATTATTTTTATTTGAATTTTATTGGTGTGAAAAATGGAAAACAAAAAACCCAATAACATGATGATATATGAATGCAACAATTATTCAGATAATTTTGCTACATAAATAGTCCTGGTCGTCATCATCACATTAATCACTGCAAATTTGTCTTCATTTAATGATATTATTATCTGGTGGCTTATAAAATAGCACTTGATCCAGCACATTATATTATTTTGCATTTCATGCTCCAGTAGTTCAGCATTTCAAGATCAAGAAATCAAAGTCATGAAATCATAATGTTTGTGTGGGATATTAATTATTTTATCATGTGTTTAATTTGCTTTTTCAACTCAACTGCATGCTCAAATGCTAATTGTTGATGCTCAGTGTGATGGATTTGTTCAGAGCCCCTGAGGGTGGTGGTCAGCCCCAGAAAGGTGAAAGGCAGCGTGGGTAGCCAGGTTTCCCTGACCTGCAGCGTCACCGGTTCAGACGAGTACGAGCTCTCCTGGTACCGCAACGGCGACAAGATCAACGCTGGCGGCAGCGTCCACATGAACGGGATCAACAAAGAGAACCTGGTGATGGACGGCATGGCCAAGAGCGACGGAGGAGCTTACCAGTGCTTTGCCAGGAAGGGCAAGATCTCAGCTCAGGACTTTGTGCAGGTCATTTTAGAAGGTCAGTAAACATTGTGGACCTTTTTTTGTTTGGTATTTTTTTGGTTAAATATGGCACCTTTATTATGCTTAGAAATAATATTGTTCCAGTTTTAATCAATGAAATTAGGTGCAAATGTATAGATTCACTACCAAGATTAGATTTTTATTTCATCTAATAAGTTCAGACTTATTATTAAAGAATCCATTTACATCGTCACAGAAATGTGAAATCTATCTGGATACCTTGTCAGATATGTTGTAACAATAAGTAAACTCATTTTCCAAATACAATTCCACTTTCTGTCTTTGGGAGGCGGGGTCTAGAGGGCGGAGTGATAACAAATCGTAGTAAGGAAAAAAGTGATTCCAGTTGTCCGAGATGGCCGCTTACATAATGTTCCAGCATACAGCTACGATGTGAAGTGTTGCACAAGTCCAACAGTGGCCTAAACCACTTCAGCAAGTCTATATGACATCACTGAAGGACCAGATGTGGTTTGATTGAGATATTATTTAAGATTTTGGGTGATAGACATCTGTTTTTGAGCTACATTAGTTTTCAATCCAGTGATCAGGTCAAAAACAGTGAAGTAAATGTTGGACACCAAGCACGCACTGGGATAAGTGGAAAGTTGTGTAAATTCTGTAAAGTTGATTTTTTTCATAGAACTATCCTGCATATTTACCCATTTCTTGACAGACGGCACCCCCAAGATCCTGTCTGCCTTCAGTGAGAAAGTGGTGAGCCCCAACGAGTTCGTCTCCTTGATGTGTCACGTCAAAGGGACGCCACAGCCGGTGGTGACGTGGACGCTGGACGACGACGTCGTGGTGAAGGACAGCCGCCACCGCATGGGCCACAGCATCACGGCCGAGGGGAACGTCATCAGCTACCTGAACATGTCGCACACGCAGGTCCGAGACAGCGGCGTCTACCGGTGCACATGCAACAACTCGGCGGGCACGGTCTCCTACCAGGCTCGAATAAACGTAAGAGGTGCTTGTCAGATCAGCTCCTCCGAAAACACACACACAAGTCACACAAGACTTTATCTTTCAATTCCATGTTTCTTACCTAATTTCCTTTTTTTAATGTTCCTGTTTGTGAACCAGTTTCCATCATAACAACAATAAACGTAACATTTTCTTCCACTGTCTTTCCTGCAGGTCTGTAAAGCATCACATCTCTAATGATTCACGTCACACTCACTATTAATTTCTGTTACTGTTTCTTTTTTTTCATTTGCTTACTTATTTTTAGCCCAGCATTTCTCTGCTGTCCTTAATTTAATGCCTTAAAGGCTTAATTTGGGAAACAATGTTGATTATGCAGAATTTAAACCAGCTGTGATTTTGTTCTCTCTTTCTCTCTCATCCTGAATTTAAAGCTAAATTGTGCAAATCAGGCCCATAATAGTAATGAATTTTAAAGTCTCAATTCTGATTGGTCAGAAAGTGTTTATTCCTTTTCTGTAACAGCAGCTCACAGGTTTATATTCATGCTCACAGTTGAATACATTATCATTTCTATAGTAAAAACTCACACAGGGACTTGTACAGTGGACGCTCCGCATGAACAGATTTTTAAAAGTGTATTTTTGAACAGTTATGAAAGGAGTCTCCAGTGTCAGTGCTTTTCCGCCATGGGGTGGTTTCTCAGTAGTGTGACAAGCTTCATTTTTGAATTAATAACACTGAGAGAGAAACGAAGAGAGGCTTGTAAGGGGACTGAATGTTTATAGCTGCTATAACTAAGTAATAACAGGAATTCTAGCGTTATAGCAGAAGATGCATTGTAGTTAGGATTGATATGAAATGACACATCATTATAACTTCAGCCAACATATTTTTTTTTTCTCTTTGAAAACTAGTTCTACTTTCATTTTGCAATTCAACCAAATTCCACAAATCATTTTAAACAAGTTTCTTTTTTTTTTTTCCATCTTTTTAGGTCCCGCTGACATACGCCCCATGAAGAACCTCACTGCCATCGCCGGCCGGGACACGTACATCCACTGCCACGTCATCGGCTACCCATACTACTCCATCAAGTGGTACAAGAACTCCAACCTACTGCCCTTCAACGACAGACAGCGAGCATTCGAGAACAACGGCACTCTAAAGCTGCTGAACGTGCAGAAGGAGCTGGACGAGGGCGAGTACGCCTGCCACGTCCTCGTCCAGCCGCAGGTCTTTAAGAACCAGAGCGTCCACGTCACTGTGAAAGGTAAAGCGCTTGTGGCAGAGATCAATACTGAGGAAACTACCAACTAAACAATGAAAATATTCCAAATAGTGTCAAATTGTCTATTATTTAAGTAATTAGTGAGGTTCAGGAATTAGGCATTAGCTCAGTGTGTAGTTTCTGTAGCAAAGAGCTCTTCCCTAAACCAGCTCTCAGACTCAGCACTTCAATAAATTAATTTATGAATTCTCTAGATTATACTACATTTATAGCCTTTGTTTTGCTTCATATAAGGTACTTTTTGAAATTTGTAGTTATCGTTGTTTTTAATAACTAATTTAACTTTTTTCTTAATTAATTAATTAATTAATTAATTATGTGGTTTATTTATTTATTTATTATTAAAATGTTTTTTTCATGTTTTTTTGTATTTGCAGGTGTTCCTAAACCTTTATAAAAATAAATATATAAATGAAGATATATAAATAAATAATTTTTGAAAATAATTTCAGAACATTATTTTAAAAAAGAAATACTATAGGTTATTATTATTGTTGTTGTTGTTGCATGTTTATATTTATTAATATTATTATTCTGAATAATGGCTGAAATTTTTGTAATACCTAATTTTGTAACTTTTGTATTTTACAGGCAATTACAAAATTTAGAGTAATTATTTAGAATAATAATTCTATTAAATATATAATTATTATTCTATGTTACTGCACATGGTGCAACATATGTTTACTTATTATTAGAAGCTGTAGAATGCTATTATTTTTTGTATAAGTATTCATCATGCAGGTGTAGTGAATAATTGAGTGCAAGTACAATCCATAAAGTTTTATGTACTTTGTTCTTCTGCTCCTCCTCCTCAGTCCCTCCCTTCATCCAGCCCTTCGAGTTCCCGCGTTACTCCATCGGTCACAGGGTCTTCGTTCCCTGCGTGGTGCGTTCAGGTGATCTGCCCATCTCTATTAACTGGGAGAAGGACGGAAAGCCCATTAATGCCAGCCTGGGCGTCACCATCGACAACATCGACTTCACCAGCTCACTGCGCATCTCCAACCTGCAGCGGGTTCACAACGGCACGTACACGTGTATCGCCCGAAACGACGCCGCCGTCGTCAAATACCAGAGCCAGCTCATCGTCAGGGGTGAGGAGGACACGATTTACTCACCTCAACACTGATTTATTCCTCTGGCTCTATCAATCCATGTTCCAGCATTTTGAAAAACAATGGAAAAGGTGTTCTGATGATGTAGCATGTGTTTGAGGAAAGTTCTTGCTGTTCTCCTGTGTAGTTCCACCAAGATTCACTGTCCAGCCCAAAGACCAGGATGGGATCTATGGGAAAGCTGTGATCCTGAACTGTTCTGCTGATGGAGAACCTCGTCCAACTATAGAGTGGAAATACTCTAAAGGTATACGTTTACTTATCTAAACAAAGCAGCAGTGAGGTTCTTCTTTAATTAAACAGCAGTGAGGTTCTTGTCTAATTAAAGCAGCAGTGAGGTTCTTCTCTGATAAAGCAGCAGCAGTGAGGTTCTTCTCTGATTAAAGCAGCAGCAGTGAGGTTCTTCTCTGATTAAAGCAGCGGTAAGGTTCTTCTCTAATTAAAGCAGCAGTGAGGTTCTTCTCTGATTAAAGCAGCAGTGAGGTTCCTCCTCTGATTAAAGCAGCAGTGAGGTTCTTCTCTGATTAAAGCAGCGGTAAGGTTCTTCTCTAATTAAAGCAGCAGTGAGGTTCTTCTCTGATTAAAGCAGCAGTGAGGTTCCTCCTCTGATTAAAGCAGCAGTGAGGTTCTTCTCTGATTAAAGCAGCAGTAAGGTTCTTCTCTGATTAAAGCAGCAGTAAGGTTCTTCTCTGAATAAAGCAGCAGTGAGGTTCTTCTCTGATTAAAGCAGCAGCAGTGAGGTTCTTCTCTAATTAAAGCAGCAGCAGTGAGGTTCTTCTCTGATTAAAGCAGCGGTAAGGTTCTTCTCTGATTAAAGCAGCAGTGAGGTTCTTCTCTAATTAAAGCAGCAGCAGTGAGGTTCTTCTCTGATTAAAGCAGCAGTGAGGTTCTTCTCTGATTAAAGCAGCAGTGAGGTTCTTCTCTGATTAAAGCAGCAGTGAGGTTCTTCTCTGATTAAAGCAGCGGTAAGGTTCTTCTCTAATTAAAGCAGCAGTAAGGTTCTTCTCTGATTAAAGCAGCAGCAGTGAGGTTCTTCTCTAATTAAAGCAGCAGTGAGGTTCTTCTCTGATTAAAACAGCAGTAAGGTTATTCTCTGATTAAAGCAGCAGTGAGGTTCTTCTCTGATTAAAGCAGCAGTAAGGTTCTTCTCTGATTAAAACAGCAGTAAGGTTCTTCTCTGATTAAAGCAGCAGTAAGGTTATTCTCTGATTAAAGCAGCAGTGAGGTTCTTCTCTGATTAAAGCAGCAGCAGTGAGGTTCTTCTCTAATTAAAGCAGCAGCAGTGAGGTTCTTCTCTGATTAAAGCAGCAGTAGTGAGGTTCTTCTCTGATTAAAGCAGCAGTAGTGAGGTTCTTCTCTGATTAAAGCAGCAGCAGTAAGGTTCTTCTCTGATTAAAGCAGCAGTAAGGTTCTTCTCTGATTAAAGCAGCGGTAAGGTTCTTTACTAATTGAAGCAGCAAGGCGAAATGATGTTCTCTGATGTTCTGAATGTTCTTGCAGGTGCTGGCGTTCCTCAGTTTCACCCGATTGCACTAAACTCGGGCTACAGGGTCCAACTGCTGAGCAACGGTTCTCTGCTCATCAAGCACGTGCTGGAGGAAGACGCCGGTTACTACCTGTGTAAAGTCAGCAATGACGTGGGAGCCGACGTCAGCAAGTCCATGTACCTCAACGTCAAGAGTAAGTCACGCTGACCTGCTGAATTATTTTCCTCAGCTGCTTGCTCACATTCAGTTTAAATGATAAACTTTCTCATGTTTTCGTATCTTTCTTATTTATTTTTGAACCTTTCATTTTTTTCAGTCCTGCGTTAAGCACATAGAGCTGCTCCAATTCTGCAAGATGCTATAAACATAAATAAAAAATATTATTACATTTATCCATATTATTAACATTAAAAACAGGCTAGTTTATATGAACTACTTATTTATTAATGTTAAATATATTATTTGTTTTAGAATTATTTAGAATTAATTATTAGAATTAAAATTTCTATCACATTTTTATTGTCTCTATTTCCTGTTTCTTCCCTTATGCTGTTATTTATCATCAAAACCACACAGAAGTAGGATTTTGTCATATTTCCTCTTTAAAAACATATTTCAAATAACCACATTAGTGGAAATACTGTATATTTTCATTTCATTTATTTTCATGTTAATATGTATATATAAAATCACATAATAATAATAATAATAATAATAATAATAATAATAATAATAATGATAGGTTAGCATATAATGATTTTAGATTCCTCATCACGGTGTATCCCGACATATCGTCAGGCAGTCAGGGAGGGTAGCGGGACGTGCGGATGATGATTGTACTTGTTTTGGTGTCCTTTAGACTGCAAGTTTGTGAAGCTTTTGTGTGTGTGTGTGTGTGTGTGTGTGTTTGTGATTCTGCAGTGGTACTTTTACTATTAGAGGTTAAACAAGGTCACTGGAGCGTAGAGGAGAGAGGCAGCAGTTGTAGCCTGGTGCTGTAGAGCTTCTGCCTTACTGTAGCCTTCCAGCACTGTGTGTGTGTGTGTGTGTGTGTGTGTGTGTGCGAGTGTGCTGTATCTCTGCACTCAGAAGCCAAAGACTTATCTTCCCTCCATTAAGCCTTGAACTGAAGCAGAGGCAGTCATGTAGAAAAGCAAGCTCTGAGAAAGCAGTGTGTGCGTATCTCTCTTCTCTCTCTCTCTCTCTCTCTCTCTCTCTCTCTCAATCTGTCTTTCTCCTTGTGTCTTTCCCGCCTCTGTTTCAATCTCATTCCCTTTCTTTTTCTCCTTTGCTGTGTCGCCTCATCTCAATCTCTCTTTATCGTCTCAGTTCTTCCCTCTTCCTTTCCTCACCCTTTCTGTCTTTTCTCCTGTATCTCTTCTTCTGTCTCTTTCCTGCTTTCTCTCTCTCTCTCCCTCTCTCTCTCTCTTTTACATCCTGTCTCTTTCTCCATCTCCATCTCCCTCTTTCTCTCTCTGCACAGTTCGATATTAAGTGATATTTCTAGAGAATAAACGAGAATCAGAATCAGAATTAGCTTTATTCGCCAAGTGTGTGCACAGACACACAAGGAATTTGTTGTGGTTTTTTAAGGTGCTCTTGGTACATACATGCATACATACATACATATCTTACTGTAATGTATTACATTATTAGATTTTTTGGAAATTGTCCACGTTTTACATTCTCTAGTATAAACTTGGCTGTAAAAGCATTTGTAATACAATTTGTTACACTGTCTAATGCCATTCTATTATTTGTCATTTTTTGCACTTGTTTCTAAATATTTCTAAAAGCTCTATAAAGGGGTAAAATGCATGCCACACATGCTGCTACAGTCAGTACACTAATACATGATGTATTTTTATTGGTTTAAAATAGTATACACACACACACACACACACACACACACACGTATTGTAGATTACTACATTCAGTACACTAATGCATGATTTATGTTTATTGGTTTAGCAATAGTACACACACACGCGCATGCACACGCACACACACACACACGTTTTGTAAATTACTATATTCAGTACACTAATATAATGTATTTTTATTGGTTTTGCAGTAGTATACACACGTGTGTGTTTTGTAGATTACTACAATCAGTACACTAGTACGTGATTTATGTTTACATATGTACATATTGGTTTAGCAATGGTATATACACACACACCCACACACACACAGACACACACAGACACGCACGCACACCTCTTCATCCAATCAGCATGTGCTCGATGTGATTGATGACACAGTGGAATAATCTACCGTGTGCTTGTCCTCGTGGCGTGTTGCTGCGCTCGCCGCAGGTCCCTGAGGTTCACGGCTGTTGTTTTGATTCTCAGCGCCGGCGTCACTGAAACCCGAGCCTCCCCGAGCGTCCTGACCTGCTCTGCTCGGCTCTGATCGCTGTGTGTTTGCTCCATATGAGGCCCTCATTAAGCACTATGTTTATATCAGGACTCGCTTCTTCCTAGAGGGAGGGACAGGATGTCTCCTTCTAGACAGTAAACACACATAGTGATTTTTTATTTTTTTTTAAATCTGATTTATTTAAAATATACGTTATGTCTGTACTTAAGGCTAAACACGGGATGATGTTGGCTTAAGCAGCGTTATGAGTGCTTTATAGCTACGGCTTTTTTATTCCTTATTAGAAAGGAATAAACATTTGTAAACCCTGATCCAGAGTCAGTTAGATTGTATCTGAGTCAGATTATTTGACATTATCCACTAATCTTTATCATAATCCATACTTTGTGGATTAGAATAAGGCACTAGGCAGCATTACTTAGCATTAACTAGCGATGATTAGCCAGCTGTCGAACTACCGCACTATTTTCTGTTCAAGCTAAGAAGCTAGCAAGCAGTTAAGCAAACAAATGTCACACATTGTGTTAAATGTTATAAACTGTTATATGATGTACAGTGTGATCTTGTTATTTGGCACCCTTCAAAATATATTCCCTGTTCCTTTAGCATGAATGATCTAGAGTGTTAGCTAGCTACTCAGTCAACTCACACAGTTTTTGAAACCTGGGTTTGTTTGTATTGGGGCGTGAAAAGCTAGGAAGCACACCACAAGTTAACAGCATGCTAAAAGTAATGAATTGTTATATGATGTCCCCTTATAGGCAGTAAACACGCAGTGATTTTTTTTTTAATCTGATTTATTTTAAATATACAGGTTATATGTCTGTATTTAGGGCTAAACATGGGGTGGTGTTGGATTAAGCAGCATTATGAATACTATATATGGCTTGTGTCACTGTAGAAAGGAATAACCTTTTATAAAACCTGATTCATTTGGATTGTATTAGTGTCTAGTTATTTGGGATTATCCAGTAATCTGTCATAATCCTTAGCTGCATCAGAATAAGGCACTAGGCAGCATGAACTAGCGATGATTAGCCCACTATTAAACTACACACTCTTCTATGTTTGAGCGAAGAAGCTAGCAAGCAGTTAAGCAAACAAATGTCACACACATGTACACACACTTTCCTTTTTTTAACAGTATAATTCTTAGATGTTATAGACCTGACAAAGCAAATGTTAGATGTTTTGACTGATTGTCTTTCTATATTTTTGACCCTAAAAATTTGTGTGTGCCAAATTTGAGTCATTTCCTTGTCTTTTCAAACAAGATCCAATAAGATCCTAAAAGCTCCAGGGTTCCCGGTTCAATCCTGAGCTCAGTACTGTCTGTGGAGATTTGCATGTTCTCCCGGTGTTTATGTAGGTCCTCCAGGTTCTCATTCCAAGGTGAAATGGAGATGCTAAATTGCTCCTAGGTGTGTGTGTGTGTGTGTGTGTGTGTGTCTCATACAGGATATATTCCGACCTCACTTTCCTGTGTTTCTGAGATCCAGGATAAAGGATAAAGTGGTTCCTGAAGCAGAATGAATGAATTAAATACCTGTAATGCACAATTCTAGTGACCATTTGGTGCAATAACACTCCTGCACATGTTCACCAGGCATTTAAATCATGGCCGCTTGCGTGTAAAAGCAATCAAATGTGTCTATCTTGCACATAATTGTCCATTTTTTTACAATAATGTCTTTGTGCATGTATAGCTGCTAAAGTACATCGCTTTGGATGGTAAAATATGCATAAATGCCTTCATGTTTGTAGTTATTTTTACACTTTTTTTGCTAATTCATAAAAAGGACTGGTGTGATCCTGAACAGTAAATGGGTTAATAAGACTATATTAATAATTATACTATATACTGTATTATACAGGCTGAGCTGGAGTCTCAGTTGTTTAGTACCACTGGTTTAATTCCAGTTACTTCACAAATCTTGATTATCGTTTTAAAATAATTTAGCTGTAACACTTTTATGCTCATGCACAGATTGGACTCAATTAGCTTACAGCATTAGTCTGGCCCTCTAAATCACTTACTTCCCCATCACATTATGCTAAACGCTGGACTAAATTACACTGCTAATGGTGATTTTTCAATGAAGTACCTTTTAAATCTGGTGAATGTTCTTCTATCCTGCTTTAAACACACTCATCTAAGAAACATTGACAAGCAATCATTGTTTATTGGTGTCAGTTAGGACCAATTAGAGCAATTGCGGCTTTTATGGAAGCCTCATGACGCTAAAACATTTACATGATGGAGCAGCACATGAATGGACTAGCTTGTTTCTTTGCCCACTGCTCTTGTATTAAATATTGCATTTATTCATTTGGCAGAAGCTTTTATTCAAAGCAGCTTAAGAGCAGAATAGTGTAATGAGTGTAGCTGAATAACTCAATGGTCCTGAGACGTCACTTTTTTTACTATATGAAGTCCTGGATGTTCAAAATTGTACAAAGGTTGTCTTCACTTGATTGTTGACCATCACGCTCTGCCTGTTTCTCCATGAAAAAGCCCAATTGTGCAGTAAAGCACATGAGCAGAGGATAGCGAGCTCCTCCACTTAACCAGTCGTCTCCATTTTTACCCCCGGCAAGCAGAGCCAAAGCTCCTGTACACACCAATCTTGTCTCCCAAAATGGCCCAATGAGGCACAGCAGCATGGCCTACATTCCCAGCATGAGAGCCTGTCTACTGCAAATATATATATATATATATATATATATATATATATATATATATATATATATACACACACACACATGTTCCTGGGTGGACTAGTGAAGCTGTTGCGGGCTATTATTATTGCACCACAGACACAGCGTTGTGCGTAATGCTGTTTTCAGGCTGCTTCATTATCAAGATCAGTCATCTAAACACTGTTAATAAATAGCACAATAAAACAGACAGACTGATTTAAAGATTTCATTCTAATTCCACTGACGTCCCTGCCTACCTCTACATCTATAACCTAATCTACTGAAGGAAAAACAACACGGGAAATGAGTTCTCAATTTCATTATCAGCGTCATCCACAGCAGCCTCTGCCTCATCACCTGAGGTAACGTGTTTAAACACGAGCCTCGTCGTCATCTCTTCATGCCATTGTTCACGTTAACATGAGTGGAGAAATAATCACTGACTCATTCACTCACTTCTTTTGGCTATATTGACTTTTATTCGTTTACTTAAATGTTTTAAAACTGTCCACTGTCGTCTGTACAGAGGGTGTAAGCGCTCTTCCGTGTTTTGATCATGACATGACGACTCAGAAGCATTGCAGACATTCTGACAGCCGGTATCTGATTACAAATGGAAGTGATTAGACTTATGTTCGTTTCGTTACAGCATGCAGGTTTTTATCACGTGACATTCACTTTGTGAGGAAATCAAACTTATCTAGCAAGGTTTTAGACATCTTTAGGTAGATTGCAGGTTTTTACTGGTGCTTCTGTGAAACTGACACCAATGCAAGGTTAGAAAGTAACCTAAATCAAAACCAGTTTTCCTGAATTCGGCCATGGTGACATCTGATGTGTTTTCCCAAACCGCCTCACATACTTACTGTAAATCCACAGATTGAGGGACGTGACATCGTCAACGCAGGATGAACTACTAGGTCCTGATGGTTTGAGGTCAAGGGTCAGAAACCCATTAAGCGACAGGTCAATTACGGCCCTAATGACCTCGTTAACTTAATTAAAATGAAAAGCTGCAGTCTACTATGAAATTGAGATCATCTGATTCCTAAATAACCTATGACATGCTGCTTTTGGGTTTTGGTGAATGAATAAAAACTTCATCTCGGGCGTATTTTCTCCACTATATGAACACAAGTGGCAGCTGCTACGAGCCTTGGAAAATCAATCCTGCGTGTTTGTTCTATTCTCGTCCTCCATTGACAAGAGGAGAGAGAGAGACAGAGAGAGAGAGAGAGCGCCCGGAGCTGGTTGGCATGGTAACATGTCCAGGTGAAAGGGGGATGGGGGCGGAGGAGGGGAGCCCAGCTCATGAGGGAGATGAGTGAAGAAAAACAGGCAGGATTCCCTGAGGAGCAAATGCTAAGCAGAGACCACAAACTCTCTAAGGGGCTTCTTTCACCATCAGAGAAAAAGGTACCAAAGGTTCCAGTTAGATGGTTTTTAGTACTTCTTTAAGATTGGGAGTGACAGGAAATAATGCATAAGGAAATATTTATGATGTGCTTAGCATTTTTCATGCTAATTTGTTGGTTGGTGTTGTATTTTCGTTATTCCTGGGAGAAGTTGTGTGCCGTGCTGACATCACAGGGGGACACTGTTACTGCAAGCGCAGTTACAATGGCATTCAATAAGAGAAAATACTTCAACAATCTCAACCATAAGGGAGTCAGGTTTTTCTGTTAGTCTCTAATAATAAAATAGCAAGAGCTTCTGTTCTCGCTCACCATTTTCCAAGATGATCAGTATCACATTAATGAGAAATCCAGCGTAGAAGTGGTGGAGATGTCGGTGCAAAGTTCCAGAATGCAATGCAGAGTTATGGCAGAGCGCGACATGACGACATGACGGGCACGATGATGGTGTTGATGGTGGTATAAGCATGAATGTTGAGGCTTTGTAAGCTAATCTGTTTGGACAGACTAAAGGAATAAAGCACTGCTGCATCGTACTCTTTAGGTAGAGAGGAACAGTGGCCTAAATCCCACTGCACCACTATCAGAATTAACATCATTTTCATCTCTCAGTGGATCAGCTTTTTATTTTCTCATTATTGTTACCAAATTTAAAACCCTTTATTAAGATTTTTTGCTGTAGCCAGTATTAACCAAACAACCAATCAGACAAAAGACTGATGTTAACCTCAGCACTTCTTCCAATCTCCACTTTACCACTTGGGACTAATTCCTCCCTCAGCCATGAGGACTCTTGAGCAACATCTTCTTGGTTTATTGTTTTCCAGAGATTTTGCAGATAAGTAGCAATCCAACTTAAGACTCTGTTAGTGTTCATCAATCGTTTTTTCACCTTTTAACACTGTGCACACACGGGATCACTTAAGTATATTTATTCAGCTGATGGTCCAGGGAACTGAAAAAAAAAAAAATCATTAAATTCCCAGCATGCATTGCTGAGCCAATTTCTGTCCTCTTGCCTTGTGTGTGATTCTGAATGAAGGGCTACTTTTGCATACATGAGGCTAAATGATTCTAATCAGACGAGTAAAAGAGGAGTGGTCTCTGTGCCTCTCAGTCCCAGTGGAGGAGGCGTGGCCTCAGTGCCTGTCAGTCCCAGTGGAGGAGGCGTGGCCTCAGTGCCTGTCAGTCCCAATGAAGGAGGTGTGGTCTACATGCATGTCAGTTCCTATAAAAGAGGCATGGGATTTCGCGGCTCCTCAAAAGGAGGCGTGGCCTCTGTTCCTGTCAGTTCCTGAAAAGGAGACTTGGCCTTTCTCTTGTCAAAGCATTTTATCTTTAAATTATAATTGTATTCCACTGTATGGTGCTCAAACAACTCAGAATTAATTCAAACTCAATCGCTGGCTGCTTTAAATGTTTTTTTTTTTTTTGAACATTGTCAATCGTTAGTTGAGATGTGCATCAAAGCAGCTGGAAAGTAGAAACACACCACGCATGACAACCGGAGCACTGATTGTGTTATTTTAGAGATGTTTCAGATGTTCTTTTTAGAAGGTTTATTACACACTGGTTTGATTTGTCAGACTTTGTGAATGGCAGTAACCTGAAGATTCTATGTTCACTCATTACAAATGCATCACACTCATCACATATATAATTTATCTTTTTCTACATCTATATAGTGATTTTTGTTGCTTTGGTCGTCTTTTGCCAGAGGCAAGTATAGATCGATCACTGCTGCACAGTCTGTGATGACGATGATGCAGATTAACAGGCATAAAACACAACGTTATGTTCAGAGATTTCTTAGAGTAATGTTTATAATTAGAAAAGGCTCACATGAGTTGCTGCTGATTTTGCCTGGCAACCTTTAACAGAGCTAAGTAAAGGCTAATGATAACTAATGATAAATATCGGAAAGTGATTAACTGTGCATATCCATTTGTGTGTAATGGCTTCTTTCTCTGAGCTATAGATTCTGTACCCTTCTGTTTCATTACAACTCGTCGATACTTCCATTAAACTCCCGTCCCAGTACCTCGAGGGCAAAGCATTTTAAACGAGGATGTCGAAAGTCCATCTGCAGTCCTGTGCTGGAAGTGAAATGCAGCTGCACACAGAGTCAGTGTGTTCATATTTAAATCATCAGTACAGTTTTTCACTTTGAGAAAAGTTTGCAAATAGGAAATGGGAAGAGAGAGGGAGACTAACAGGAAACGTAGCTGATAATGTTTATGAATAATAGTACTATAGTTAAAAAAAGAGGTGTGAGGGTGATATCAGGTTATACAGAAATGCATTCAGTTGCTAGGGAACTGATTTAAGTTAGTCAATATTTAACCCCCCGAATGTCATTTCTAGAGAAAAAAAACATAAAAGATCATCAGAAAAGTTAGATCCCAGGTGGGAAACTATTAAGTGCCAAGGTCAAGAAAACATAATACAAGTACTTAACCATTATATCACAGAATATAATTCTCTCGATTGGTCAGAAGGTGTTGGTTAATTTTCTATAACAGCATCTCTGACTGTTTTATATTTATACGCTCATTCTAATACATTATCGTTGCTATAGTAACACAGGAACGTGTATAACAGACCCTATATTTAATCTAAGCCTAATAAACGGATTCAAAAGTTGTTAGTTAAGGATTCTTCAGTGTCAGCGCTTTGTAACAGTAAATTTTCACACATGGGAACGTTTTTAGGATGGAAGATGTTATGCTTCGTGGTTTCTCAGTAGCATGACAACATGACAACAAATTTTTTTTTAATAAAAATAGGTAATGACTGACAGTCTAAGCAATAACAGGAGCTAACTTGTTTTTGCAAATGTGCCACAAATTATAATAATAGTAATAAAATGCCTTTTTTTAGTGGTATAGTGTGGTATAAAACACTTCAGGATGTGCTTTTATAGGAAAGTTTCCTGCAAAATTTCACCACCCTGCCTTACTTCTAAGCACCATAGGAAGCCTCTAAGTTTTTTTTTTTTTTTTTTTTTTTTTTTTTAAATTCTGTCAGTAAAATTAAAGAAATACACCAAAGTAGCGCCAGTATCACACAGCCTGAGGGAAGTTGTGATGAAACCAAGACACTCGGGACTGTAATTAATAAGTGTTGAGTCATCTTTAAGTCTGTCTTTTTCAATTATGAATATATACACCATGACTGGCAACTGGTTCCAGTTTTACATTGCATCATAGAAATAAAAACGGCAACTTCAGATGATGACTCAAGGTCTTTTTTTTCTTCATGTATCTAAAAAAGCCTGGGTTGAATAAAAGATGAGCCGTAATCGGGTGCAATCCTAGGCCTGACATACTGAATAACATCACACACGCAGTGGTGCATTGGCCAAGTTTCCACCATAAAATGGTTGTTTAAGGGGCAACGGACTGTGTGTGTGTGTGTATATGTTAAGAGAAGTTCCCATGTGTATTTGTGCGTGTGTGAGAGTGTGTCTACTGCCAAACATACGCTTAGTAATATATTATGCTATTTTGTTAATGGTAGCAAACTAGTTATGAATTCTAGCATCAGGGACACAGTTATAGTCTGGTATTTCGTAGTGGTTTATTCCAATTTGGTATTCTGAAATACAGCAAGGAAATGCTATCTATTCTCACTCCACTGGAGGCTCCATCTGATTCCCTCCCACTTCCTGTGTGTCTCAGTACCAGCCATGATCACGTCGTACCCCAACAACACACTGGCCACCAAAGGTGAGAAGATCGAGATGAGCTGCAAGGCCCACGGCGAGAAGCCCATCATGGTGCGCTGGGAGAAGGAGGTGGAGAAGGAGAAGCAGTCGCACATCATCAACCCGGACATGTGGAGGCACACGGTCACGGTCAAGAAGGTCGGCGAGGAGGTCATCTCTACTCTGGAGGTATCTCAGTCAGTCCTACATGTTCGTCCTACATCTTCCTCTAACCTGGTAAAAGTTACTGGGAAATGTAATGCAATGCTTCCGACTAGTGGCTGTAACTGGAATTACAGGAATCTACACATTGCTAATGATGGAGAATTGTTTTGTTGTATTTGTATGGAATAAAGAGATAGCCTGGGTCAATCTATATGGCATTCTTTACTAAGTAGAGAACACAGTGGAACTAAATAGAAAGATCTACTGTATTTGCTCCATATCCATCCATCAGATCTACCCAACCCTGAGGGAGGACTCTGGGTTTTTCTCCTGCCATGCGATCAACTCTTACGGCGAAGACAGAGGCATCATTCAGCTTACAGTCCAAGGTAAAGACCTGAGAACTTCCTTGACCAGATATGAATGTGTTCAAATGCATGTATTCAACTAAAAGTATTTGATGTATGTACATTTGCTTCTTTGTTTGGTTTTTTTTCACTGGTGCTACAAGGCTAATGTGGCTATAGAGTAATGGAAGTCTGTCTAATTTTTACTGTAAATATCTGCCTCAAACCACATCGACTTCTTCAGTGCCTCACTGATATGGTTTAGGATGCAGTGGGACTACTACCATTATTGGCGGCCATCTTGTAAAATCAGAATCACTTTCTTTTAATTGGCACAATTGAAAAGAAAACTCTGGACTAATTTCTGTTTCCCAAAGTTTGAAAGCAGAAATATAGATGTTATAATAAGAAAATTCTAATCATGTACCCTAATGATGTATACTTAAGCAACTTTCTGATATTTTAGCATAATGGGATAATATAGCAGGAAGCAGCCTTCCATGTTTTAGCTGATCGGTTACATTCGTAGTTAGAATTGCTGAGGCATAAAATTGCTGAGGCATTCCTTTGAGAGATGATTAAAAAGTACTGTGTTAAAATTTGAGTCTAATATATGGTGTTATGAGAATTTGAAATATGTGGGTAGTGGGTGAACAGGATGTTGATTTAGATCTTCCTCAGTTTAAGATAACATATTCATGAATAAGCAAAACTAAATATAATTTTGTTTGGTTCTTGGAGAAGACTCTTTGGACGTGACTGCTTAAAGTGACTACCAAAGTGACTCCTTTCTCAGAGGTTCTTTATTATCCATGTGTCTTCAGAGCCACCAGAGCCTCCTAAAGTGGAGATTCGAGAGGTGAAGGACAGGACCATCGCTCTCCGCTGGACTATGGGATTTGACGGGAACAGCCCCATCACTGGCTATGATATTGAGTGCAAGAATAAAACAGGTAAAATAGACATACATCCAAGCATGTAGTATACTGTTTTTAGTTAATATAAGCAGCCATGTTGGGTATCACCAAAACATTCTATACAATATCATTTTAATATTTTATTTACAGCTACTTGGGAAAGAGCTCGCAGAACCAGAGACGTCTCCCCAACACTGAATCTGGCCACCATCATCGAGCTCCACCCTTCATCTACCTACAACATCCGCATGTTCGCCAAGAACCACATCGGGGACAGTGAGCCCAGCAATGAGCTCACAGTCACCACGGATGAAGCAGGTAAAACCAAAATCAGGAAATCTGTTCTTGAAGTGCAGTACGCAATGATTAGTGACTTTCTAAAAGTCTACATGAATTAGACGTATGTGTGGGATTATTTTAAATCCCACTCTCACCTGCTCCTGAAGGAATTCTGACCAATCCCACTTGCCCCTGAAGGAATTTTGACCAATCCCGCTCACTTCCCAAAGGAATTCTGACCAATCCCACTTGCTCCTGAAGGAATTCTTGCCAATCCCACTTGCTCCTGAAGGAATTTTGACCAATCCTGCTCACTTTCCAAAAGAATTCTGACCAATCCCACTTGTTCCTGAAGGAATTTTGATCAAACTCACTGGCTCCTGAAGGAACTTCTAACCAATCCTGCCCACTCTAGAAGGACTTTTGACCAAAGCAGTTCACTTAAGAAAAACTTCTTATCAATTCCTTTCATTCTAGAGGGAGTTCTAACCAATTTTACACACCCCAGAAAGAATTCTGTCCAAAATGAATTTTGACCAATCCCACTTGTTCCTGAAGAAATTTTGACCAATCCCGCTCACATCCAAGAGGAATTCTAACCAATCCCACTTGTTCCTGAAGGAATTTTGATCAAACTCACTGGCTCCTGAAGGAGTATTGACCAATTCTCCCCACTCCAAAGGGAATATTGACCAATTCTGACCAATCCAGAAGGAATACTTGACAAGTCACCCCTTTAAAAGGGACTTCTAACCAATCCTGCCCACTCTAGAAGGACTTTTGACCAAAGCAGTTCACTTAAGAATACATTCTTATCAATTCCTTTCATTCTAGAGGGAGTTCTAACCAATTTTACCCACCCCAGAAAGAATTCTGACCAAACTGAATTCTGACCAATCCCACATGTTCCTCAAGGAATTCTGACCAATCTCCCATTTCCAGTTATTTTTTCTTTCACAACACAGACTTTGCAGGCTCTTTTTAGCCAGGTACCTGATTTTCCTTCTCATTCTCTGTGAATTAGGGGAATTCTTCTTTCATTTATTGCTAAACTGGAGAAAAATAGCAGCACCAGATTTGACTATTTCAGAATAATTGATGCACGTTATTTGGATCAAATCACAAATTGTGTTTATATGTTTTAGATCCTGAAGGTCCACCTCAAGATGTGACTCTCGAAGCGATGTCTTCTCAGAGCATCAAGGTCACATGGAAGGTACATAACACTGTTTCCACCCAATATCTTTATCAGGTTCATAGATGCAGATTATTTATGGATCATTATTTCCCCTCAGGCTCCTCAGAAACACCTCCAGAATGGCATGATCAGAGGCTACCAGGTGTGCCACAGGGAGCACTCGGTGAACGGGAGCCACCAGTTCATCTGTCTGAGCGTGGAGAGCACGGGCGAGACGGAGACGCTCACCCTGAACAACCTGAAGAAGTTCACGCAGTATGAGGTGGTGGTGCAGGCGAGCAACAGCGCTGGACCGGGACCTGCCTCCAGCGAAGTGCGAGTCACCACCATGGAGGATGGTACGACACGCTGAGATTTCTGTTTACATTCAAGCAAAGTGACTTACACGTGCTGTAGGATTCAGTAAAACTGAAGAGCAGTGATACATGGGCTAAAATATTTCCACCAGTTTCCATCATGTCTCACTGAATCTCCTTAAATGCTCCTGGTATTGGCGGTATTGCAGCAGTGTGGATGTGCTGCCATCTTGTGGAAGTGTTTTGCAATTTCTCTGATTCATATGTGGACTTGAAATGTCAATACGTGCACCATTTAGTCAGTGGGTTCCACTTACCCAGTAATAATATATTTGTTTTATACTTTTATTCTTCATGGGATGGTTACTGATCTCAGAGGTTTTATCAGACAAACTCTACACTTCCACTCTACGCTGGGTTTTGTGTTTAGCAACTCATTTTATTTGCATTATAAATTTGGGCTCGGTGATATAACAACAAATATCATATCACAATACTTGAAGATCTTTCTGCAGTCTACTTGTGCATCATGAAATTCAGTACAAAATTTTACAATTATAACTGCTTCCAATCAGGTTGTATTTGTTTTAAGAAGTTATAAAAAGATCTCAAAATAGTGCACTGTGACATAATTAATCACAATGTCTATATTATATACAATCATATTGCCAAGCACTTCTGTAATAAATATCCCTCCCCACCCCTCAGTTCCCAGCAGAGCTCCAGAGAAGGTCACTGCCACGGCTACGTCTCCTGAGACCATCTCGCTGTCGTGGTCGACACCCGCCCGGGAAGCCCTGAACGGTGTGCTGCAGGGCTTTCGCATCATCTACTGGGCCAATCTACCTGATGGAGGTACAGAACAGGCGCTGATGTGCCTGCAGGTCACTGCTCTTTCACAGTATTATGGTTTGGAAATGTTCCTGGGTAATATTAACGAATTAGTTAACATTAACAAAGCATAAACCTCAACATTAATAATTCATAATAGTAACAAAGCCATAAGTAACAAAATAAGTTAACACAGATATTTATAGATGCTTGTTTAAATGTTAATGAAATGCATGTGCATTAATATTTATTCAATCCATGACTAAAAAAACCAAGGTCTCCAGGTTTATGTATTAAAAATGGTTTTTCAGGGTCAGTTCTTAGGTCATTAACATGTTAATTTGGGTAGGAGGGGCATACTTTCTCTCCCCTGTCAATCACAGGGTACTCTAGCCAATCATGGGCTTCTGTGAGCTCATATATGTGGAAGAGGGCAGAAAGCACTTTCCCCTGAGTGTATTACCCTGCCCTGTGACACAGCATGAGTAGCAACTCGGAAAGATGCAGTTGGCTTTGAGGAAGCATGTTTTAGCCTTCTCCTTCCCCAGTTGGTGGTTGTTATATGATTGGGAGAGCTGCCTGATGGGCGGGAATTGTCAGGTGACCAAATAGGGGAAAAAATTAATGAATAGTGTTAATGAAGTGTTGGTTACTTTGTTAATATTGCTGATGGAGTATTAATGCTGAACTTAACTTTTATTTCCATGTTAACTAACGTGTTAAATACTTAAATCTAAATCTCCAGGAACAAAGCAAAGTGAGAAAAACCAACGTACAGGACAGCGACAGCCAAAAAATCTGTCTTGTAATACTGCAAGCTAGTGAGAATAGCTTGCTATCTAGAAAAAACAAGCCAAGTGTGAACACAGTCTAAAGGATTCTTCAGTTTCTGTCTCTCTGGGGTTCTGTAGTAGCACCTTACAACACAGGGTTTCCCTTTTAAAAAGGGGTTCCTCTTAGAAAAACCCTCGGCCAGCTAAAGAACCTCTAAGGAGCCAAGAAACTGAGGAACTAGCCTTCGGTGTAGATTAAATGGGACACCAGAGTTTATATTTAAAATGACACAGCATATGTTTAATATTAATACAAATGAATCTTTGTTAATGTTCTGCAGAGCTTTATTTTAGTAGCGTTCCTCAAATAGACATGTTTAATGCAGCGTTTCACCACGAGGTGGCAGAAGTTTCCTTCAGTCCTCCTTAAAAAGTAGCAACAATAGCAGTGTCTGTTAATTATTAACGTACGCTACATTAGAGCACATTAATTAATGTTCCGTCTCATTGCAAGTCCTGATTAAGTCTGTATGGATAAATGGATTGATAATTGATCACTGATAATTGACATTCATTGCTTTTCTTCACCCACTGCGACTTTTTTTTTAACTCCCTATAAATGTCACACTGACTGTTTGCAAATTTCTCTACACATCTTAAAATACTGCATCATAGCCTCAGATACATCTCCAAATGCGGAGCAGAAAACAAATCCAGCATTATAGAAATATCCCTTAATCCGCCGCCTTCCCCCAACCAATTTGTTTTTAGATTGCCTCATTATAAGAGTGTAGGCTTTAACACATGCAGAGAGTGAATGATAGGAAAGGAGAGACTGTGGCTTGCTGCAGGAAGAGAAAAAAAGTAGAGTGGGGAAAGGGAGGGTGATAGATAGCTGTCAATTATTTAAAGGCTTTGTGCCTCATGTCCAGAATAAGACAGAAGGAAAAACGCTCTGGATGTGGACTGGTTTCTATTCTACAGTCCTTCTTGTGTTTTTTAACAATGCTAACAAGAAAATCATAGCAGGTAGAAGAACTGAATTTTTCCACAAAAACTCTAATATAGGCCATTGGACGAGGTGACTATTTTGTTTTGTTTTTTTAAGCAATGGTAATAAAACAGCAAGGCATAAGTTCAGTATGAGTGATATTTAATAATTAGCAGCTCTTCCATTATTTTTAGCGACCAATGAAACTACATCCATTTCCACTTGATTTCTATTCAATCACAGTATTGAGGTTTGTGTCAAAATTCACCAAGATAAAGCTGGAATGGAGTGAAACTAATTACTACCAGGTGTAAATGAATTGTCCATGTCCTTTCCCTTTCAGTGAATTGCCATTTCCACCAAGCAAATTTTATCCATGTTTGGTCAAACTACTGATTTAGCTGAGAAAACAGAAAAGTATATTTTCTCAGACTCTTGTATATATGTGTTTGTGCCTTATATGCTATAATTGTTAAATCTTTCAGAACTGGGTGAGATCAGAAACATCACTACCCTGCTGCCTCCTCTCGAGCTGGATGGTTTGGAGAAATTCACCAACTATAGCATTCAGGTGCTGGCGTTCACTCGGGCTGGAGACGGCGTACGATCTGAGCAAATCTACATCCGCACCAAAGAGGACGGTAATCCGGAATTTCTTTGTGATTAAAACCAACACCAGTTCTGATATTACACTGCTCTTATACTTTATAGATTGTATCCAATATAACAATAATATTATAACTGTTAATCCTGTTCAAATCAGAATGAACCATGTTAAATTAATAAACAAACATTTTTATAAATGTATAAATCTGGTATTTGTAAATCTGGAACCCACGGAGGGTTTTAGTTTCTATTCTGTTCCTATATTTCTCTCCATCTTTTATTTATCCTTATAAACAGAATAAGAAACCTGCTAAGGAAAACTACAGGGTAGCAACATTCAGTGCTTGGACCCCTAAATCTAGCTACAAGCAGTGATCATTGGGGTCCAAGCATCTCTTTGCAATATCTGCTTATTTTAGATACAAGTTTTAGCAAAAATCATACAAAGTTTTCTCAAAAGGTTCTCAAAGTCAAAAACGTTAATGTCTGTACAATTTTGAAAAACACATTTACTATCAAAGTGTTTAAGTTTTTTGTCCTTTAAAGCCGCTCCTGCAGTACTTTTAAATAAAGCAAGAAATATTATAATTAAAAAAAAATGACACAAAATAAATGTGTCTACTGTGAGCTTTTTTTCATTCACAGTTGTACCAACTCTGGTGATTTGGTACGATATTTTCTTTTTTGTTTTGCTTATAGTATTTCATCATAGTTTCTCTTTTCACCACTAGTTCCAGGTCCACCAGGCGGCGTGAAGGCGGCAGCAGCATCCAACTCGGTGGTGTATGTTTCCTGGCTCCCGCCACTCAAACTAAATGGCGTGATCAGGAAATACACAGTGTTCTGTTCCAGCTCGTACCCTACGGTATGGCCTAAAAAGTTGCCACTCCCTTTACATACACACATTTGCACATGTCCTTATCCAACATCATCTCCAGCTAATCAAGGGTTTTTTTGGCATCCCATTATTCATGCATACAGTGGGGCAAAACAGTCGAGCTTCCAGTTTCAACAATTTTGCACACTACATTAGACTGTTTTATAGCTGCTATAATGTAATGTCACATCACAGCATCCGGTCATTGATTATTTTCCTAGAACAGCGTGCTCCATCATGCTTTCTTCCTTATGTGTCAGTGATTGCAACCATCACAATATGTAGGGATATAAGTACACACATTGCCAAGTCCTACCTTAATTTAATAGGGAATTATATTTCTGAATGTAAGGAATGTATTTCATTAACTAAATCTTTCTGGTCTCAAAGCTTTCTGATTGGCAGGTGTATTAAACCTCACCTACATTTCTTACTTCGGAAGGTGGTGAGCGAGTTCGATGCTGCTCCGGACGAATTCCTCCACAAGGTGCAGAATCTGAGTCGGAACAGGAAGTATAGCATCTGGGTGATGGCAGTGACGGCGGCGGGCCGCGGGAACAGCAGCGAGGTCATCACGGTCGAACCGCTTGCTAAAGGTATGTAAGGGTGCTACAGTAAGAAATTTAGGTTTACGTTCCCTAAATTTTATGCAAACACTGCTTTACCTGAGAACATCATCCCTACAGTGAAGCATGGTGGTGGTAGCGTCGTGTTGACATTAACCCTTGGCCTATTCTTTGCAAATGGTTTTGTGAATTATATTGATTTTCCCCTCACTTCAATATTGTGGACTTTTTTGCAGATTCATGACACATAATTTCAATTCATTAAGTCCATTTCAGTTCCAGGCTGTAACACTACAAAATGTGGAAAGTTTAAGGGGGTGAATACTTATTTAACACATTAAACTCTGTAGGGTCAAAACAAATAGTACCTTTTGTTTTGTTTTTTTAGCAAATAAGTAAAATGAGCTTTTAAAAATGCAAAATTGTCTTTTAAAATAATATTATAATAATTGTTTAAAAATACATGTACAGTATATATGATATATAATTATCATTCTGGCAGGTGTTCCATGTTTATATCAGCCCATCTCCATCATAAATCCAATCAAACTTTTAATCACAGCTCTAAACCGAAGCTCCTAATTCTATGTAACCATGACAACTAACATGACAACTAATGACGTAAACTTTACATTTTGCCATAGCATTCATTATTGCAAGGCTAAAAAGTAAGAAAATATGATAAATGAATGATATGGATTTAAAAGGCCACTGTACATGGAAATTTTAAATAAATAAATAAAATAAAAGCAAAAAGTGACTAAAGGCGAATGTACTTAGAGATGTAGCGGTAACAACAATCAGAAACCTACTGGTGGAAAGGAGAGAGTGAACCTATTAAAATGCCTGACTAAAATAAAAATGAGTATCAGACTGTTCATAGTATTCTATGCAGATATAAAGTACAAAGCCTCTGGTATATAACCAAAAAAGCATCCCATGCTCAGTGAAAAAAAAAATTGACTTGATGGCATACTGTGCTACTATTTTATTTATTTATTTCGATGTCAAGATACTTTATTGATTATCTCTTTTTTAGAGTACAGTCTAAAACATTAAGAATAGAAATCCACACTGCACTGCAAAATGCAGCTGTCACTAATGCTATTTTATAAAAGCATTCAGAAATTATAAAACATGCTCCTGTTTCTTCAAGCTCACTTCCATGTCCATAGTGAGTGAGCCGGTGTGTCTTTTTCATGCAGCTCCTGCCAGGATCCTCACCTTTAGTGGCACAGTGACAACACCCTGGATGCGAGACATTGTCCTGCCCTGCAGGGCTGTGGGAGATCCGCCACCCACAGTCAAATGGATGAAGGAAAGGTAAACAGATAACTGTAACAAAACCCTCAAGGTCAAGGATATAGCACATAACACAGAACTTCATACTGAGACATACATACACTAGATTTGACAGCTTATACACATGAGCAAAAGGATCCATTTGTTAAAACATGTCCGCTTTTGCTCAGCCACATGTCCAAGTTCATATATATATATATATACACTAGGAAATGTCATACCTGTGTGTCTTGTCAGTGGGAGCCCAGGCCCGGCCATCATCGATGGAAGGCGCAGCATTCATGGAAACGGCAGCTTCGTCATCAAGACTGTGAAAGCTGAGGATTCTGGGTACTACACGTGTGTCGCCAGCAATAACTGGGGCACTGATGAAATAACGCTGAACCTGCAGGTGCAAGGTAAGCTGGGTAAAATAGGGAGTAGAGAAAATTGGTTTTCTCCAGAGTATTGGTTTCTCATGAATGCCGCCGTGTAGTCCCTCCAGATCAGCCTCGTCTCACAGTGACCAAAACGACGACCACGTCCATCACACTGTCCTGGATACCAGGGGACAACGGTGGGAGTTCCATCAGAGGTGTGTGTATGAATAAAACTGTTGTGAATAGTCAGCTACGAAAGTTAAAATTTATACAGTTTATCAAAACAAATTCTCTGTCCCAAATGACTGTTTTCCACTATTTAAGTGCCCCATAAAAGGGTAATCTAATGTATATTGTACTAATAATTCAATTCAATTATTTTGTGCAAGGATGTTTCAAAAAAAGTATAATAATTTATAAATTGGTCAAGCCTGGTATAACATGTTAATTGTTAGCTAGCACCTCCCTTAAAAATTCATCTGTTCCTAATAAAGGTAAATAAAAAAAATCTGCTAGTCAGCTCCCAGTTAGCGTTTTTTCATACCTTTTTGAGATCGGAAATTGTGTTTGAAAATCCAGTTAGTTCTGAAAATCATTCGAGAGCTCCT
Organism: Pangasianodon hypophthalmus; assembly: GCF_027358585.1. Taxonomy (NCBI): domain Eukaryota; kingdom Metazoa; phylum Chordata; class Actinopteri; order Siluriformes; family Pangasiidae; genus Pangasianodon; species Pangasianodon hypophthalmus. Next base: position 2,929,668 of record NC_069726.1, on the reverse strand, counting down.
ACGAGAGCTTGGCTTCGAATCATATAACTGGTGATGAGTTACTGAGATTTTATATACAGATTACACTGTCACGTTTAAATTTACAACATTTGGCATTTATCAACATATACATGTCACACTTTTTGTAAATATGGCAGGAATTTTTTTGTTTTGGTTCGGCTTATGAAATTACATTTACTGATTTGACTGATGAACAACGCTCAGTGTGTCTCTGTAAACATTTATGGTGTAACTACAATTGTAAAAAAATCACATAGACTCATGTTGAATTGAATTTCACAACAAGGTCAATAATGATTTGTCCCCATTTTAAATAATGTATTCCTAATAATAAGACTCAAGTGAGGAAAAAATTATAAGTTTTTAATACTACGGAAGTAATTAATCAACATCATGTGAGAATATAAGGTCCTACTACATTTGTTTTCTTTCATGTCCATTAAGTTGGACAAGCGCTGGCTTTACGTAGCTGTTGTTCTTCCTGTCTCCGTGTTCAGGTTACATTCTGCAGTATTCGGAGGACAACAGCGAACAGTGGGGCAACTTTCCCATCAGCCCCAGTGAGCGCTCGTACCGTCTGGAGACTCTGAAGTGTGGCACTTGGTATAAATTCACTCTTACAGCCCTGAATGCCGTGGGCCCGGGCCGCATCAGTGAGATCATAGAAGCAAAGACTCATGGGAAAGGTATGTCATATACACATATATACACTACACCATATTACATACACACTTCGAATAAAGCTAATATACAGAAATATGTTTAATACATTTAGTTTAAATCTTCCTCTCCAGAACCACAGTTCTCCAAGGAGCAAGAGCTGTTTACAAGCATTAATGCTACCTGTGTGCGACTCAACCTGATTGGCTGGAATGATGGCGGCTGTCCGATCACGTCCTTCACTCTGGAGTACAGACCTCTGGACAGTCCGATGTGGACCAAAGCCCAGCGTACGTCACTGACGAAGAGCTACACGCTGATGGAGCTGCAGGAGGCCACTTGGTACGAGCTGCAGATGAAGGTGTACAACAGCGCCGGGCTGGCCGAGAAACGGGTCAAGTTCGCCACGCTCAACTACGACGGCAGTAAGTAGTGTTTATAACGAGCAGGATATCAACATCACAGCTAAAGGATTTTAATATGACTAAAACTAAATTAAAAAAAAACCTTAAAAATAGAAATAAAAACATGTATTGGGTTAAAAATCAACTAAAAACTAAAAACTGTAAAAATACTTATAATGCTTTGTTAAAAAAAAAAAAGAAAAGAAAAATCCCCTTTTAGACCTATTATAGTGCATTATGTAACCTGACATTATGACATTATATACTTGTGCTTTGTAAAGTGTTATGCATGTAAAAATGCTTATAACTACTTATAAGGTTTTATGCATGCCTTATGGCAGATATAAGAAGAGGATGGGTGCTTTAAAAAGAAAAACATTTTAGTAGAATTTTGTTCTATTTTATATGTAATTAATCTAATTATTTATGTGATTATATGAAAAGTACAGCTATATACAGCTTTAATAAAGTAATTAATTTACGCTTACGTTAATTGACAATATTATTAAATATTAAACTTTAAACCTTTAATAACAGTTTTTCCATTGTTATAAAAAAATCACTGAATAAAATGAAGTTAGAATAGAAACATAGAGAGAAACCTGAAATATTTATTATGTATTACTCTTACTGAGTGGCTGAAATGAAAATGGCTCGGCGGGTCTTTAGTGGGTCCTCCTGCACTTCACGTCATGTGTTTGGATGTTTTTATGACTTCCCTCAGACTGAACCCTGGTTCTGCAGCTAGAATGAATTTCTCAGAGGTGTGTCTGAGGGCTGAACGGCTGACTGATCCTCTCACCAGGGACCGCTGTGTAATTGTGAGGCTGGGTTTCCTCTCAGAGGTCCAGCCCTCGGTCATGCTCCATGTTTAACCCCTGGAAAAAATCGCTGAGTGTTCATGTTCTCACACAAGAAAGATGAGTTCATCTCTTTTAAGTGCAGCCTCGCTCAATTGGGCATTATTGGCGATTTCTGCAAAAGGTCAAATGATGACCGCAGTCACTCTGCAGTTGTTAGCTGAAGCTAGGCAACGCTCATGTGATGACTTGCTGATTCAGCTATTTTTATGGCTTATTTTGTAATCTGGTCATTCCATAGTGAGCTAACTGGGAACTGCAAGGAAAATTCTAGTGTATTTTGATGAAATGTTGCATCCAAAGCTTAAAAAAAGAAAATACAAAAAAGTGTCATGTCTCAGTGTTCAAATATTAATCCACTTTGGCTCTGATTTACTACGATCCATAATAATGAGTACTGATTTAGTTGTGCAGTTGAATAAATTAGATTTACAAAGAATAATTGTGTGAATGACATTACAGTTGGGGTCATAAGTTTACATACGCCTTGCAGAATCTGCAAAATGTTAATAATTAAAAAAATAATAATAAGAGGGATCATAAAAATAGCATTTTGTATTTTAGTACTGTACTGAATAAGCTATTTCACAAAGCAGATGCTTACATATAGACACAGTAATAACTGAATTTACACAAATGAACCAGTTCAAAAGTTGACATACGCTTGATTCTTAATAGTGTGTGTTGTTACTTGGATGATCAACGGCTGTTTTGTTCATGAGTCCCTTGTTTGTCCTGAGCAGTTAAACTGCCCACTGTTCTTAAGAAAAATCCTCCAGGTCCTGCACATTCTTTGCTTTTCCAGCATCTTCTGCATATTTGACCTCTTTCCAACAGTGGCATGATGTTGAGATCCAACTTTTCACACTGAGGACTGTACATGCAAAGTGTTCAAACATTTAAACAATGTTAAAATTAGATTTTTGTTTCTGCTATTTGTTCTCTGTAGTTACGGCTAGGTCGAATCTCAAAGAGTGAAATTAAACCTCAGGTATAGCGCAGACTAAAGCCAATGAGATGCACAGAAATAAAATACAAATATAAAATGTAAAACCTTTTTCAACCTCTCTGTTTAAATCCTGTTGGTATCTGAGGTGTGAGCATGAGCATCATAACTTTACCATGACAGGACAAAGTCGTAATTTTGTCGTAACATTCTTAATATTTTTAGTTGACAGACTCTAGCTAGACATTCTCATTATTAAGGTCACATAAGTAAATTATATAATTTTGTCCTCAACTGGTGAAAACAGGCTCCTGCAAATATACATACATGCATTCGCTGATTCCAAAATGACTTTCAGGTTTCAGTAAAACATACTGTGGGTGTAAAAATCGATCAGTTTACACTTATGAAGAAAATGTGAGTACAAGTGTTAGAAAGTTTGCATGTTTTTTACACATCAGGGCCTCTGTCTTTTGTGGTTATTGCGAATAATTTTTAGTACTGTGTGTTAAACTTACCAACATATACAAGTTGATAAAAATGTTTGTTTGTTTGTTTGTTTGTTTATTATATCATCTTGTCAGAGCATATTGTAGACTGTGTGCAACAATGATTTGTGGCCATTTCACAGCATAGTGTCACAAAAACCAATTTAAAATACATTGCCACATGCAGACTTTTTTATTTTTTAAGAAAAATTCTAGGAGCTTTCTTTTAATAATATTAGAGGACCTTCTCATCTCAGGTGTGTTTTCTTGCGTAACCTTCCAGGCACCATTCCACCGCTAGTGAAGACTGCAGTAAAGAACCCGGTGAAGAAGAGTAACAACGAGGGTGTGAAGATGATGGTGACCATCTCGTGCATCCTGGTGGGCATGGTCCTGCTCTTCGTCCTGCTCATGGTGCTCAGGAGGAGGAGGAGGGAGCAGAGGCTGAAGAGGCTCAGAGGTAAGAGCTTGTGATAAACTGCTTTACTTTTTGTAGCACTGATATTTTGTGTTGGAAGAATGTGGCATTTTAAAAATCAAAGTTGTTTAATACTTGGAGTTGATAAATGTTGCTTTTCATTTGCTTTCTAGATGCAAAAAGCTTGGCAGAGATGCTCATGAGGTAAAGAAACAAATTAATTCCACAGCACTGTTGAATTTTCGATTCTGATTGATTAGAAGGTGTTGATTAATTTTCTAATAACAGCAGCTCTGACAATAGTGCAGCTGTCGTAAGCACACTTTTTCTCTATTTTCTCCGTAAAATGACAGGATGTGCTTTGCGTGTGTGTGTGTGTGTGTGTGTGAGAGAGAGAGAGAGAGAGAGAAAGAGAGAGACACAGACAGAGAGAGAGAGAAAGAGGGAGAGGGAAAGGCTGGCAAAGAATGATGGTTTATGGCACCTTTAACATAGGTGGATGTTCCACAACTTTAAATCTATCTATAAACCGTTAAAATGTGTGATGTGTTCATTAATAAATTAAACATTGTATTCACTGGCAAATAGTTGTGGTATAAGCACAATAACACACAACAGACCATGCTGTTATACGAATATAATGCAGTTCAGGGGTAGTGGCACTCAGCTGGCCCTCTGCCCAACCCCGGTGTGCATTATTTTCATATAACAGCATGGTGTGTCCTGTGTTATTCCTTAGTTGAATAATTAACATAGCCGTTTGAACCAGCTACCTGTGGCACTTTCCTGCTGTGCCACTAGAAGCATGTACGTAACTCCTGCATCCGCTTCTGATTTAAAAAATAATATCATCTCCTCTAATGTAAAGTGTTAGTAATGACGCTAACTAAACCATGTTTTGAATGTTGTGAGTACAACTGTTGGTCATTTTATGAGGCTTGCATGTTCAGTACAAGAACCAGTTCCTGGTTCATAGAAATGGTCTGGATCAGCAAATAAATATGTTCCTGGAACCAAGGCCCAGTAACTACAATGAACTCCTCCAGTCCTCAAATGCTTCACAGGAGCATGCACAGGAATGCTTCCATCACAGGAACTTTTTTTTTTCACTTTTCTTGAAACGCACCTTATGCTACAACAGTACATGACTACAGAGGTGTAACTCGGGTTTGTGCATATGCTCTGTTTGCTCCCAGCAAAAATACACGGCCATCAGACACGCTGAACAAGCAGCAGCAGACGCTCCGCATGCACATCGACATCCCCAGAGCTCAGCTCCTCATCGAAGAGAGAGACACCATGGAGACCGTGGGTGAGTCTTCTGCTCCTCAGCACCTCCACTACTGTAATCTTACTAATGCTGAAATCTCTAACGGTGCCATTTTTTGCCCTCATGTTCAGATGACAGATCGACCGTGCTTCTCACTGAGAATGATTTCGGAGAAACTGCCAAGCAGAAAACAACCACAGCGACACACACGGTCCACTACCAGTCGCTGACTCAGGCCACGGGGCCGCTGGTGGATGTCTCGGACGTTCGGCCTGGGACGAGCAAAAGCAGCCTGTCAAGTGAGAAAAAAAATTCCATCTATCTTCCTACACTGGCATGTGTGTGGGCTACACTGTGACTGAACTGAACTACTTGTACACCATCAGATCCCACAGCACGGCGAGCAGCTAAACCAGGCCCTGCCGCACGAAGTCGCTACGCTAGCCAGTGGACGTTGAATCGTCCTCACCCGCAGGTCTCCACACACACACTCAGCACGGATTGGAGGCTGGGAACGCCGAGAGTGCCTGGCTCTGTGGACAAAGAAAGCGACAGCTACAGCGTCAGTCCATCTCAGGACACAGGTTCTTCATCTTCATCTTTCTCCAGCTCTGATCAACCCTGTTTTAAAAAGAGTGACCCATTTTACATTTTTGATAAAAGTGAAAGAATGATAAAAACAGCTTTATTCAACATAGGTCCATATTGAAGTGATTATGAAATTCTCTCAGAAGGCTACACCCTCCATATTCAGCATGCTAACATCCTCTCTAACGCTATCTAAATAAAAAATACTAGCTACAAGTTCAATCATTCATTAATCATCAGTGAGCACTTTATCCTGGTCAGGGTCGCAGTGAATCCGGAGCCTATTCCGGGAACACTAGACACGAATAAGGAATACATCCTGGATGGCACCACACTCCATCGCAGGGCTAGCTAAAAGTTTGTCAGTGTTAATCAAAACAGCCAATTTGAAGCCATTTTGAAACTCCGATACAAGTAAAAAAATAAAAAAAAAATAAAAAAAAGACCAGTGTCACTAATTTACTAGGAGTAGTTACATATTACTATTAACTAAATGTACCCTACTTCTGTGAATGATTTTTTGTTAGCCAACAGCTAACCTTCTACTTCTAATGCTATCCCATTAGCTAATATGTGCTAACAATGGTGTTTCCAATGCTAACACTAGCTTGCTCTATAACATGATATCCATTAAGTTCGCGATGTTCAGCACTAATACTAGCCAGCCATCTAACACTGACAAGTTTGCCTGTTGGAGATTTTTTTAAGTAACATTCATAAATTTCAATGGTATTTGTCTAAGATGAGCTAACCTGACAGGATTTTGAAGTCATAGTTATAAATGTTCATAATTATCAATACTAACACTAGCTCAGTAGTTCTACAACACTGACAAAAAAAAATCAGTGTTGAACATGAGCTAACTTAAAACATATTCAAAGCTAACAGTAGCTAGTTAGCTATGATGAGCTAACCTGACAGGATTATTTATTTTAAACATAAATTTATTTTTTATTTATTTTAAACATAAATAATCATCAATACTATCACTAGCTAATATTATAACTGAGAGGATTTAGAAGTAATAAATGTTTGCAATGCTCTTTGATGATCCTAGACAGGTATCTGTCACTGACAGATTAGCGCTTGCTAAAGATAGGATTTTTTTTTTTTATGTTACATTCATAAATGTTAAAAATCATCAACGCTAACACTAGATGCCTTGAATTAACTATTAATGTGAGGTCCCGGATGATTTTAAGTATCTATACATTTTTTTAAGTCATATTTATAAATGTTCAATGCTAACACTGGTTGGCTAAAATGATCTAAACTGAGGATATCTGAGAGAATTTTCCATTCCTACTGATCAAATTTCAAAGGATACCTGAGAGGAATTTCAAGTCCAGTTGATAAACGGTTATAATCATCAATACATGAGTTAACCCTTAACATCTAACAGGATTTTAAGTGATATCCATTAATGGTTGCAATGTTCTGTGCTAACATTAGCCAGCTGTCTAACACTGACAAGTCAAATTTATAAATGTTCATGCTAACACTAGCTAGCTATCTAAAAAGATTTAAACTGACAGGATAACTGAAAGGATTTTCTAGTCCTAATCATAAATGCTAATGCTAGCTAGCTAACATGAGCTAAACTAACATCTTAGACAAATTGTAAGTCAATAAATAAATGTCTATAGTTTTGCTGCTAACACTAGCCACCTAGCTAATAAAATATCCCATCTTGAAAGGAAGCTGGAGTTATTAGTGTGTTGTGTGGTGTGTCCAGACCGAGCCCGGAGCAGCATGGTGTCCACAGAGAGCGCCTCGTCCACCTACGAGGAGCTGGCGCGGGCATACGAGCATGCCAAGATGGAGGAGCAGCTCCGGCACGCCAAGTTCACCATCACCGAGTGCTTCATCTCAGACACGTCCTCCGAGCAGATGACGGCAGGAACCAACGACTACACGGACAGCCTGACATCCAGCACGCCATCCGAGTCGGGCATATGCAGGTTCACGGCCTCGCCTCCCAAACCTCAGGACGCATGCAGGGTCATGAATATGGCCGTACCCAAAGCCCACAGGCCAGGTGAGCAGCGGCAAGAGATAACATCGAGCTGCTGGAGATATTTAAATGATGTAAATAATGAAATGTAATCACAAAGCACTAAATAGACAGCTGCACTGTACTTTAGTGCTCTTACATTCTGCCATAATCATGAAATATAATCACTGAGATCTAAGAATGGAGCCAATTTCAGTAAGCTCTCATAAAAACCCAAATCATGGAGCATAACGTTGAAAAACTGGGCAACAACATGAATAATAGCTTAATAATAATAACAATGATTTATTAATCAAGTAATTTTCTCTCACATTCAAAGTCCCAATCCAATTTACTCAAAAATCTAATATTATAAACTACAGAATCGTTTGTTACACTTTTCATTTATATGTAATCGAAAAAGCACTATCCTAATACAATTGTTGTAACTATTGCTCTCATCATTTTATCTCACATTCCAACATAATGTATTGCTTATGGTGGTAATTGTGTTGTATACACTCACTGACCACTGTATTAGGAACATTAAATTCATGCAGTTATCCATTCAGTCAATCATGTGGCAGCAGTGCAATGCAGAAAAATCATGCATATTCTGATCAAGAGCTTCAGTTAATCAAACATCAACATTCAAATACAGAAAAAAATGTGATCTCAGTGACTTTGAGTGTGGCGTGGTTGTTGGTGACAGACGGGCTGTGAAAATCCCAGGAGATCATCAGTTTCTGAAATACTCAAACCAGCCCATTTGGTACTAACAACCATGCCACAGTCCAAGCCACCGAGATTACATTTTTCAACATTCTGATGTGGACATTAACTGAAGCTCTTGACCCGTATCTGTATGATCTTATGCACTGCTGCCACAAGATTGGCTGATTAGGTAACACACATCAGCAGGGGTACAGGTGTTCCTATTAAAGTGGTGAGTGTTTGCACATTCTTATGAAATAATTTTTTATCCTTTTACAACAACGGCAGCTCCAAGGTTACTCGGATGAGCGTCTGCTTTTTGTCGTCCTGCAGGGGGCGAGCTGGTGCACCTGCCGCCGTACTTGCGCATGGACTTCCTGCTGAACCGGGCTGCGTCGGGCCTGGAGCCACAGAAGAGCCGGTCACTGAAGCGGCCGAGCCTGGTGCCGGTGCCAGTGGAGGTTCCGGCAGCCCGGGAGGCGCAGCAGTGGCAGCCCAGCTCCGGCGCCTCCACGCTGCCACAGAGAGAAGCTGGCTCGGACTTGGCTCAGGCCGCCAAGCTCAGCACATCGCAGGAGTCCCTCTTAGACTCTCGGGGACACTTAAAACAGAGCAGCAATCCCTACGCCAAGTCCTACACACTGGTATAACCCAGAGGACATGGACTGGACACACACACATACACACAAACACACAGCAAAAAAAACTCATCACACAGTTGTACATAGAGGCCTTTCCTCACGGGAGGGCCACTGCCGATTCCTTACTTTCTTTTACGCTTTTTTAAACACGTGGATTCACTTTTTCAAAAAACAAAAAATAGAAACACACTCCAGAAGGGAGATTTCCAACTCGATTTATTTGGATTATTTATTATTATTATTATTATTATTATTATTATTATTATTATTATTATTATTATTATTTGTTAGCATTTAGTGTGCACTATGATGACTGGGAGCCCATTTTTTTCTACCGAACTTTATTTGTGTAATTAAATTAATATCAAAACATGGAATGAATACTCCAGAGAGCGCGAGTGTGTGATCACCACTGTTCCAAAGTTGTCACTGTTTTCAGATTTTTAACGTTTAAAAGTTCAAATTTTCTTATGGGTGCATGGGGAGCGACCGGTAAAAATGATGACGATGATGAAGATAAAGATAAATCTGAAATAGAGAACAGCCGGAAGTTGATCCGGCTTTACGATTTTTTTTCTTGTTTTTTCACTATAAAATGATCAAATGTAAAGATTTAGTATTCTTATGACTATAAATTAATATATAAATACTATATATTAAATGAGAAAAAAATCACCTTTATTTGTGGGTATTACAGGGAAAAGTTTGGATTTTGATCAATTAATAAAAGTCCTTTAGTCATGTTTGCACATATATTGTTTTAGGAAAGGTTTGAGTCATGGTTGCTGAATATTTGTGTCCCACTTTCTGATGGTGCAATATGGGTTATAAAGAATAACAGAAATGCTTTTGCTTTCTACTGTACTGTATCAAAACCTAAGTTGTGTACGAGTTTAAGGGGCGGACGAGCTGATACTTTTTATTCAGGTGTAAATTACCACCAGGTGTTTACAAGGTAAATATTCACCACACGTCCGGGGGGGACGTAGTGCCTCCCGCTGCACTAGCCAATGTCTGCTTATTAACCCCCCTTCCCCACCCCTGTACAGTGCACTAGGTTGTGTCCGCAGGGCACGCACTCTCTTGTCTTCACTAGATTTATTTTTGCTGCATTGCAGTGAGGCTCCTCTACAGGGAAAAGAAATACTGAGACAATCCGAAGAGATTCCCCTTAAAGAACGAGAATGCGAGTCTATGGAAATCTATGAAAAGGTGTGGCTCTGTGCGACGTGGTGTGGCTCTGCATCAGACTCGCATCTCTGTCTCGCAGAGCACCAGGGATGACTGAGATGCCGGTATATTTGCTTAGATGAATCTATTTCCCCTCTTCTTGGTTCTGCTCATTATACAGATGGTTTTGTTTGACTGTTTTGTTTTGGACAGGGTGTTCACAGCTGTGTCACTCCAATAAAGATTTCCCATGCACTTCCAATCGATTAATAAAAGGCTGTTCCCCAATGAGATCTCTCTCTGTCTGCTGTGGATAATGGGTTTTGCAAATGATGGAAGAAAGAAAAAACTTTACTGTCACACATGGACACGTGAGGAATGTGATAATAAAGCAAAAGATGGGTCTAATTGTCATTAGTGTGTGCATAAATTGATCTAATCTTATCTAGCATCTAGCTAGATTTGTTATATCATTAACGTTACTACAGGCGGTGCAATAATTATTTAAACAATTATCTAAGGTAAAAAAAAAGAGGCTAAAAAGCATATTTCTAGACTGTTCTGATAAACATGCCGCTTTTTCACTGCACGATAATTGCATTGCATTCACATTAGTGATGGGAATTTCCGAGTCAGATCATTTGGCTCCACTCACCAATAAGGCTTCTAAACCATTTTGTTCCAGGTTTGCGTTATCTTGGGTAGTGGTAGCTCACCGGTCCAGATGTTGGACTTCTACTTAGAAGGTCATGAGTTTGAATCCCAGTACTGCCAAACTGCCACTGCTAGGCCCTTTAGCAAGGCCCTTAACTCTCAACTGCTTAGCTGTATAAATGTAAATCACTCTGGATAAGGATGTCTACCAAATGCCATAAATGTAAATTTTGACCAGCATGAGAGGGTTTTTCCAATAAATAATGACATAGGGGATGCAGAGGACACTAAAGCTGCGATTAACTCACACTAAATGTGCAGTAACTCATCGCTAATTATACGACTTGAAACCGATCAATCAAGGTTCACATTAGTGAGTCTCCTTATTCAAAAAAATGTACACAAACTTATGTAGCAACTGTAGGATATGAATCTTTCCGAATGAACAGGATTTTCGTGAACACCGACTGCAATTACAAATATGTATATGAATATATTATATATAATATTAAAGTTATGAATATCTGGTATGTTTCACAGTGGGGTTAAAAACAGAGCGCATCACCGTCACTTGCTCTTATTGGTGTTCTTTACATTGCTTCACCTCATTTGCATAAAAATGAACTATTATTTTTCCAAACTTTCATTTAATGTCATCCTCTCTGGAAGTCTGGATCTGTCAGCAGATATCATACCAGGATCATGCTGTGAATTCTTTTATTCATTTATTCTCTCCTAAATTGAATCTTTCCATCACAAATGTGCTGAATCTGCAGATCTATCAGATTGGAGTGTGTGTGATGAGGTCAGCTGAGACAGATGCTAACAAACCAAGAGCAGGAGAATGTAAAGGTCACCAGCGTTGTAATTTAGTGAAAAGTGCAGCTCATGTCCCTGGAGGCTGGAGCTTTCTTTCTTTCTCCCACATGTGTGCTGAATGTCAGACACCACACAGCGAGTCCACTAAGAGCAAAGAGCAGCCCTCGCCTAAATTGGCCTATTGATTCAGAAGCTTTCAGCAGCCAAGCCCTCCAGCAGCCGGCTTTCGCCATCAAACTTGCTTTTGTGCTCCTAAATCACGCACGTCAGCATAATGAGGAAATGTATAACTCTGTGTGACAAGTGCATCTCCATCGTTCTCCCTGGAAGAGCGTGGCAAATTAAGCAGGTCGGCGGAGATTTACACACTGTCACTCCTTTCCGCTATTAACCGCCGCTGTAAATAATGGCTGATGTGCCACACTGGGGACTTTTGATGTTCCGAGAAGTGCCAAGCTGTCAAGACTGAGACAGTGATTGCATCAGGGAATTTTATGCCTGCTTTATTTCTTTTAATCATGCCGGGTTAAAACGTTGCACTAAGGAGTCAACTGAGTGAGTCGTTTGAGTATTTCTGAATAGCACGAGATTTTTTATTATTTGGTAAACCACCTAACAGAGAAATGTTACATTGACCTACATTTGTGAAGGTCCAGCTACATAAATATTCCTTGCTTTCAAAAGTCTGGGTAACCAACTAATATGATTAAACAGCTACGACAGTCACCTTTTAATGTTTAAATAGGTTTGGACGATTTTGATATTCTAATACATTAAAATGTGCAATTTACCATTTTTAAAAATCCCAAATCATTCAGAAGACAGGAAAAGGAGCATTTCCAAGGGAGTATTGGCATGATAACATTACCAGCTGTGCAGTCAGGAACTGCTGGCTGGCGGCGGCAATCGCAAAAAAACTGTTTACTAATGAGTAAACAGTAAAAAAAAACAAAAAAAACATAGTATTACATTTCATTACATTTTTCAAAAAAATCTTCTATTATATTTCACAAAAAAATTGGCTTTGGGTTTGGAAGGACATAAGAGTAAGTGATAACATAATTTTCATTTTTAGGTGAACTATCCCTTTAACAATTTGAGCACAGACCAGACATGGACATATCAAAATATAATGGTTGTAGACACTTGAGGGTTTCTTGTCAAAAAGAGAAAAGTAAAGGAATAAAGAAAAATAGTTAAAGAACTAGAATTTATTGTAAAATAATGCATTTGGACTATTTGCAAATAATATTTTTATTTTAATAGGCTAAATGACTGTCCTAACCACAACCAAAAACACACTTGAATCAAAGCCACACGTTTTACCATGTTCTAGTGTAGGACTGAGGATGATAACCCTCCCATTCTGAGTTTTATGAATCATTTTCTTAGACAAGTGAATTTACTGAAAGGCTATCAGGAAGTCCAGGTAACCAACTTCAGAATATGGCCCCCGGGGTCTGTAAATAATGATTAGTGGAATCGTCTTTTTTGTGGCTAAGTATGTTATGTTAGTATAAAGAACTTCAAACACGTTGAATTTATGACTTAAGTTTTTGTGTGACGCATGATTATCATTATAATTAACTGCAACACCTCCCCTTCTGCCAGTTAGATGGGGCTGATGTATGTAACTGTGCTTCATTTAATGCTACATACTCATTTGGTTTAATCCATGTTTCTGTTTAACACAGTACATTAAACTCCTAATCAGTAATAGTTTCATTAACAATAAGTGCTTTAGACGTAAGAGATCTAATATTTAACAGTCCTAGCTGTGAATAATATTCAACTGTGCTGGCTGTGCATTCGGTTTGAATTAATTTTATGTTAATTAGGTTACTAAAACAAACTTTCTGGGTATTTCTACATTTTTGTTTAGCTAGGGGAACAGACACAGTCTCAGTATGTTGGAACCTGAGTGACGACTCAGTGCAGCTAGCAGACGGTCAGTTTAGCCTGCTTGTCTGCTCCCTGGCCTTGGCTCTGGATTGTCACCGATTAACTAGGCTTGTTCTGAGACTATGTGCTATGCTACAAGTAATGAGTCCCACTTTTCTATAAAGCCCACATTGTTTGTGGAGCACCACCTGGACTTCCAGCAGTTCCGCAACCATAACCTGCTGCAAGCTACATCGCCACGCCGCATTGGGATGGGGCCAGAGCATATTACACTTTCCCTATAACAGCACATTTTATTCCTCTCATACCACAGCACAATTACAATTTTTATTCATTAATGAACAATACATTACATTTTTTATCATTTATAGTTACATTTAATGTTGTGGAACATCCATAAGTCAAACTAGTTCCTGTCCTGACTTCAGTAATAGCAGCTATAAACATTCCCTCACCAGCCTCTCTTTCTTTTCTCTCTCTCTTGAAGTAATTAAGATAAAAACATGCAGCTTGTCATGTTACCAAGAAACCAGAAAATGTACACTCCTCTGTCCTGAAGACTTTCCTGTGCTGGACACCTTACTGACTGTTACGAAGTGCTGACACTGGAGACTCCTTCCATAAATGTTAAATAAACCTCTCCTTACAGAAAACCTCATATCAATGATTATACATTTCTCTTCGTTAAATAACATGATTTTAATCCATTTATTATTAACTTAAATTATGTCGTTCATCCGTCATACAAGTCCCTGTGAATAAGGCGTTACTATAGAAACGATAAGGTATTAAAACAAGATTAATTGGAGGTGGTCTTCTGAGCCAAGCCTTTAATGTGAGCTTCTCCAGATATTTGGAGTATGAAGAGAGCAGGACTCTTCTGCTTTACTCTGATAAATCATTAATATTGATCCTTAACTCTGCTCTGCTTTTCTCTCGCATGTTGGTGTTATGCTTTGTTGTTGTTTTTTCTATTCTCATCAGTTCTTTTTTTTTTTCTTGGTCTAAGTACCAGGCCTGGATCTGGCTTGCCTGCTAGACCAACTTTGGCCACCAGAGGGATACATGAGCAGTCTGCCAGCTAATTACTCACAATCAGGCTCACCTGTCCCTGGCTCTATTTCAGGGAGGCTTGCCACTCACTGGACGCTTAGTCTTGAGCTCAGTTTGTGAGGGTGAGACTAAGCTGGTATTGGTAATTTTGAAACTAGCGCTATATTTTAGCCTTTTCTCTGTTCTGGGTTGGTTTCACCTTGTCAACCAAACACTCTCTCTCTCTCAAGTTTCTTTGCTTGAGAAAAAAACAAAACAAAAAAAAAAGCCTCCTACTTTCGAGTTCCCTCTTTCTCTCTAGACTCTTTGAGGAGAGAAGGTGTTTGTTCTCTGTTCTCAGTTTTCTTTAGTTTATTGTCTTCAGTTTCACTGATTGCTTTGTCCATTGTGCTGCCTGCACTTTGGAGGGAGCAATAGGTAGTATGTTAGGTTCTGAGTGCCAAGGTCCTGGATTTCATTCCTGCTTTAGGCAGGCATGAAAGGAAGCCAGTAAAAATATATTTACTGGGTGATTGAAATATAACCGATTCAGTTAAATTTTCAATTAAAAATTTTCTAATCCCTTAAGCCAACTCTGTACTTTGGGTCCATTCTCCTATCAACTAAAATATTAACTTCCTTCTGTTATTAAGCCATGATTTACTAAAGGTTTGCATGTGGTCATTGTACAAAAGAGCAAAATAGCTTTTTTGGAACCTGTTGCAAGTAACTTTCCCTGAACTATGAAGCACTGTATTTGTTTCTATGAAAAGCATGCATATTTAAGCTTTCTATAACTTAATACAAAAAAATTATGCAAATAGTTTATATTAAAATTGTATGAATATTTTCTAGAGTATGCAGTTTCTATGGAAACTTTCTCTAAATAGCCTCTATGAAAAGTATGAACAGTTTGTACAAAAACTTTATACAAATATTTCTTTAAATGAAAACTGCATGAAAAAATTTCTACAAAGAATGTGCAGTTTCTAGAAAAACTTACTATGAAAATTTTCCATAAATAGTTTCAACTTTTATGGAAGTACAAACTGTTTGAATTAAAAATTTCTACAAATACTTTTTGATGAAAGATTTCTGTTAATAGTTTCTAGGAAGTAAGTAACTTGTAAATAAATATTACAAGTACCTTTCTATGAATTGTGAATACAAACTGCTGAAATTCTGCAAGTAAAATGCTGAAAGTGGGACGTAAAAATAAACCGAATGTCTGAAAGTTGAAACACGAAATCTTTTAAAACGGAAAGTGAGTGCGCCCCGAGTGGAACAGGGGTGTTATTACACTCCCAAACCGGGTGTGTGTTTGTTACAGATTGCTTGAAGAAAGGATTTCAGAAAGGTCCCTCATGTAATCTTTGTTACCTGTGAACCTAAAAATAAAACCCTGCACCTTTTGACACAAGTGGTTCATGCTTCCCATTTATCCAACCTCCCAATCACCTAAAATAAATTACTTTGACATTGTAGAGCTGACTCGCCGACCCTTGAAATAAAAGTTCCACCTGGGATCTTTGAGAGCCTCTACCAGATCAGATATAACCTAGCATTGTAAAATGTTAGTATTACACAGTATATTGTTATTAATAACCTTTTATACGTAAGATAGCAGCAGGCCAGGACTTCATTTGGGATTCCACAGTACTTCACAAGTGATGAGACACTTGGGAAACCATCTCTGCCTTGATAGCTCTCCATTACTTTATTGGCTTTAAAAACGATTAGGTAAAACCTGCCAGATCGATAAGGAGTCAGAAGTTCACTGCAAGCTCAGAAGAAAAAGCTCTACTAAAGGATCTGGAGTATGCCACTAAAGGGGGGGAAAGGGAGAAAAGACAGCAGAAATGCACAACATGGCAGCCGTCTACTCTGTTCTTAAATATTTATTCGCTCATATTAAGGGTGTATATCATTTCAAAGTGTTGGATGGACAGTATAGTGTAGCACTTGGCACATTTACTTGATGAAACTCTTGCGGGGAGACGATTAAGGTTCAAGCACAAAACACACTGATGAAGCCAGACGACAACAAATAATAGAAACGCAGTAACCAGTGCATATGAAAGTGAAACAGTCATAAAGAAAGGGATTGGATTAGATTACTCATAATCTGGAGTTGCTTTGTTTTTCCCCAAATAACACTGTACTCATAAGAAAACCAGATTTACAGTGATGCCAGACATTTTAGAGTATCTTTTCTGCAGCTCATTTCTTTGTTCCATGTTATGAACAGAATATGATCACAGACTAACACATACAGGGTGAAATATTCTTTTAAAAATGTCAGTACTGACAAGCATGAAGCTTTCAAAACCAAAACAAGAGAAGAAATTCAGTAAGAAAAAGCAATAAACTGAAGACAAATAACCGAACACGAACAGACAGGAATCAAATCTGAAACGATCAGGCTTATTGTTCCAGATGGATGCCAGTGACAGACGAACCGATGATTCACTTCAAGTCCCTTTTCCCCTCACCTCCACCATAATATAATCCCCACCCTTGAGTCCATGACAGTGCGCTTTATTAAACATGCAATCAGCTTCGGGCTGCGTTCAGCCGGCACATCCTATGGCTTCGTATCCTGCTTCTTCTTCTGGTACTTTCTGAAGTGCGACTGGATGGCGACGGCGGCCTTCTCCGTCTCGGGGGCGTCCATGTCGATGTCGAAGTCCTCAGGAGGGACGTCCTTCTTGGATGCATCTGTGGACAGTTGTTTTATTGTGTTATTGTGGTTAATTTTATCATTGAAACAACAAGCATTTTGCCAACAATCAATTTTGTGATGGTAAAAGTAACTCTGCTTCATCACACTACCTTATCGTTGATTATTTTCCTATTACAGAACGCCATCCCGTGTTGTATCCCTTACATAACATATTGGAGCGCATCTTTTAACAGAATATGGTACATTAAAACATGCTTAAAGTGCTGGAACATTTGAAATGACTATTGTAAATATATGGTGGTTAATACATTTGGGGGTTGTAATTCTACCTGAAACGCTCAGATGATTCGGGTTATTGGATGGGAGTTTAAGGTAGTGTCCTTGAGTGACTCTAGATTCTGAGCGGAACCTTTTAAGAGCTTTTAAACTCCCATCCAATAACCCGAGTCATCTGAGCGTTTCAGGTAGAATTACATCTGAGCCCCACTACCAGGTTCTTATCAGCAAACACAGTGCAAACATTAGAGCCGCTCGAGCTCCACAACACGCCTCACGGGAATCGTCTGATCCGATCAAACTGACGCCTTCCACCGTGCACAGTGCCAAAATGAGAAGCTCCTGGATCTCCCCATCAATCACACCACGTTTTAGTGGGGAGGCCAGTAAAAAAGATTCATGGGGACCGGGTGTCCCAGCTATTCAGCTTCAGAATCCATCACAGGGGCTTCTAAATGAAGACTGCTGAATGAAGTATTATAAAAGGTTCATACCTTCAACCCCTGAGGGTTTGCTGAGTCCGGTTGGTGCTCCGGATCCTGGTCTCTGTAATCCAAAAGAGAAAAGAATGAACTGATGAATGTGCACATTATATAGGAAAGCTGTGGACCAACTCCAGCTGAGGAACTTGGAAAAGCTTTAACTGGACTTGATCTGCATCATCACTGACTTGGGACTTGAATTAACTTGCTAGGTCTTGAGTCCGTATGAACATTTTTGGTTAAACTTCAAATGGGTTCAAGTTAAATCCTGCAGCATGAGAAAACAGTTGACAATGTGTAGAAGTGAACTGAAATTTTTACTGGCAAATAAAATCTAGATGTAACTTTAAAAGGCTGATCTGGATTCCTCTAATGAGGCACATGTAGCACACATGGTGATACCAACTCTGTCTAATATCATCTGTAAAACAAATGTTGGCTTGCATTAGCTTGTGCTGCCTTCATGGTGCCTTTTAAGTGGTAATTTTGCGAGTTGTAATAACGTCATGTCCCACCTTGGCATGTGTGAAGTGGGGGGAAAAAAAGACACCTCAACAAAAGCGTGTTTTTTTTTTTTTTGCTCTATCAGAGCACGTAAAGCTCCTAAAAGCTACTTAAAAGAATTACAAGTTGCAACATCGCCTTGAACACTGCATTATTCTTAACCTACATTCACAATAGCAATTTTAGAGACGATCAACAAGGCAGCAGAGAGACAAGCAACATCTAAACAGAGGTTTTATCAATTCTATGCAAATTAGGTATGACGCAATAGCTACAAATCCAAACAATCAGCTTGAATGATTCTTCTAACCGATCCTATGGCGCATGTGGTCTGACATTTCACCAGTTCCCCACTCAGAACTTCAGTTCCTACCTGCAATTAGTTCCCATTTACTGTTTGTTTGATGTGCAAATATGAAGAACTGTGGTTTCATCTTCTCCTGTAATATATGACTTCTCATTAAATGTGTATAGAGATTATGAAGAAAAATAAAGCTTGGAAGGAAGTAGCAGAGTTTCCTGATTTAGCAAGTACAGTTAGTTTTCTTTGCTAATGAACTTGTACTTAAATACATTCCATATGTAAGTTTAGGTTATGCATTTTGGCTACTACAGAACTTAAAAGAAAAAAAAACACTGGACAGTTGCCTACAAATTAGAACCTACAAAAACTACAGGCGACTTGTTACCAACTAATGTGAATGTAACACAAGCGCACTCTCCTTTCTTAAACCACGCATTTATAGTCCCGTTACAATGAGAGTGGACGATAAACAAGTCATTAAACACTTAAATTAAAAAAAGTCATGTTTTCAAATGGACTTGCCAGTTTGAAATAATGGGATCTTGAATAGTACCTGAAAAATCTTGGATTTCCTTTTGAGTAATAATGAAATAAAACTCTCTAGGCTCTTACCCTTTGATCCTACTGTATATCAGCAGGTCATCAACTTATGTATACATGAGTATAAGCCAAGTCTTTTACTCTTAAGTCCACTCTTGAGGAGGAAAGATTTTTCCAGTCCTAAATGATGCTGAAAACATGAAAGACTCCAGATATCACGGTGGATTTTACAGATTTTAAAGTCCTGGATCCGTCTTTTAGTCATTAAAGCCTCCTATACTACAAATAAGACCAGATTGCTGATTCACATATTTTACTGACTGGCACCTGATATTGCCTCAGTGCACTTGTATTATTAAAAACTGATGCAGTTTTGATTAAAAAATCAAATATGACCAAACTGTATTGTTCATAACAAGTAACAGAGCTTGTGTTAGCAACTATTTTGGTTTTTTTTTTTGTTGTTGTTGTTGTTTGCTTGTATCCTCTTGAACCCTGCTTTATGCAACAGCATGTTTCACCCACTAAGCAATGAAAACATAACGGGCAGCGCTGTCACAGCGGTTCGGCTCGCCGTGCCCTGAATAATTAATCCGACACTTTCAATGAATTTTAAACACTTCGGCGCAGCTTTGATGCTCAGCAGCTGGAGAAGGGAAAAGAAGGTAAAGAAGGACCTCTCTCCCTCTCTCTTCAAGAACTAGAAGGGATAAAAAGCTATTTTGTAACAGATCCTTATGTTAGTCTGTTACTCAGCTGTGTTAAACGTGCTCGAGAGCTGTTCGGGACAGTGTACATGGGTACTGGGGGGAAATGAATTTTTTAGCTGCTAAGTAGCTAATCAGTGAATGAATGATTAGCGTATGTAATAGCACTTATCAAACACTAACCACATAATATCTAAACCTTTTTGTAGGACTCCCCAACATGCTACTAGCACTTAATGATTCAGCTAGCCTAAAACGCTCTGAACGTAAGTCAGCACTGATGCTTTTGAAGATAAATGAAGGAATAAATGATAGAGTTGCACACAAGAAGGATAATGCAACACAATTTTATGTTTTTTAGTTATCTTTTTCCTTTACTTTGTACTTTTTTTCATTGTCAGTTTTTCTGTGAGTAAAGTTAACTAGCTAACAACTAGCCTCATGCTAGCTGCTGAGGCTAACTTGCTAGCTGCTGAAGCTAAGTTGCTAGATTGTCAGCTTATCGGAGTTTGATCCCCAAACTAACAGGATAGCAAGCTATATTCAACTGCGATAAATAAAATGGCTAGTTCAGGATCAAATCAGGTAAGTTAATAAACTAGCAAGTGCTACAGAAAAAAAAAAAACAAAAAAAAACAAATGGCACATGCGCAGCATGCTAAATGTTATGGTGTATGATGAGAGTTATGGGAACGGCTGCTTTTCAACAAACATGGAGGACAAAGTGCTGGTGAAAAGACTGAGCTAATATAATGATATTTACAGCTTGAAACTGTTGAACTGAAAATATTTCCTCGCCTATAGCTCAATGTTGCAATGTAACTAAAAATATTTATTTTACTGACAATAATGAATCTTATCCAGACACAAGCTACAATCGTTAGTTAGCCGAAACTAGCTAGAACGGTGTGAACATTGTGTAGCTGTTTTTCCTTCATCTCACCACTTAAAGCCAGCGCTTTTCCTTTCAAAAAACAAATATTATGAAAGCAACATAAGGTGGAAAAGTTAGAATTTTTAATAGAATATACTATATATGCTATAATGGATAATATGATATTTATAGCATTCAACATGTGCAATATTTGTTTAACCTGCACACGTCACTGCCTCTCTGCCTTCAGTTGATGCACTGAAGCTGGTTAATCCAATTTCAAAGGGAACTGCTTTACCTCCGTTTTTCCAGACCATATTAGAGCCATGAAATGAACTTGCACACACCGTACACACACACACAGTCCTGCCTCGAGCCTGAATGCGGACGTGTGCAACAGTGGAAAACGAAACGAGTTCCAGTGTAATGCATAGATCAGACTTGGCATCCATTTTGTGTTGGTGTGTTTAATTAAGCCTTTAATCAGCTTAATTTGCTCATGTTTTTTGAACAGTATTTAACACGAGCGCTGTTGATTAATATACGCTAGTTGCGTCCTTAAACACATTGCCAAAGTAGGCTAAATTTCAGACCTTCTTCAAAACTGAACCTTCTTCAGTGATGCAGTGGCCAAGAAAAGCAGCGTAAACTTGGGGATGAACACGACGATGAACCTTCTTCAGTGATGCAGTGGCCAAGAAAAGCAGCGTAAACTTGGGGATGAACACGACGATGAACCTTATAGTGGTAAAGGTTCTAAGCTAGTGGCTAGAAAGTCCCCAGAAACTTAAATAGGACCCTTAAATAGGACAGCAGTGGACAAATGAAAAACACATTCGCTAGCCCAGTGGGTAAATAAATTCTCCAGTGTGCAGCCTGTCTTATGTTTTGGCCCAGAAACTCAATAGACTAGGGTAAAAAACTGGTAGCTAACATAATATAATAACCTGTGGAGATCTAGTTAGCTAGTTATGCACAGTAAATAATCTAATAATGATATAAATAATCATGGAATGAACAAATATGTTCCTTATCCTTTTCTAATATAGTTGAAGCTCTGTTGATGGACATGATCTTCCATGCTGCACTCTCTCACTTCCCGAATCAGTTTTCAGCTGAGCTGCCACTTTTTAAGAACTGGTCTGTGTTAAAATAGTGTAATTTGATACACAGAGTTGTTTTTTGAACATTTATGCACTGATTTATTTATTTTCATCATTAACTCTGTAGCCTAAACAGCATTGAAGCTAGAAATGACGCATTATTTGCTAAAATAATGAAATCCCCAATCAGTGTTTTGCATCTTGTCGCAAAGAGCCGTCTGTAAATCCACATTTTAGTAGTGAAAATTATGTATTTTATTTATTTATTTATTTCCCCTTTTTTATTCAAGCACTTGGCACATTTAAATCTCACATATCTGTGCTGAACAATGCTACAAAACACTACATATCTATCTGAAATAAGGACAGTTTTAATGACTGTTAGGTGAAACCTAAGTATCAAGAAGGGAAGTGGCATAAACCTCTGGCTTTGGTCACAAATACACTTACACACTCTTAGAAACAAGTCCCTGGTGTTTACAGTACACAAATTAAACCCTGTCCTGGTCTAAAAAAAGGGTTTTTTAATCAAATTCAGCTCTGTTTAATCCAAGACAAGGCTTAATGTTTGTGCATGAAGCCAGCAGTATGAGACGTGAGCTCACAGGTCCTGATCTGATCACAGCGTCTCTAGTACTACAGGGAAAAGAAGAGAAACACACCCCAATACAGAAGCAAGGTTGCATCAGCACCTCTCAAATCCTCGCTGCTCTCTTCCCTGTGATTGCGCGCTGTACGGATCTGGATGCATAATGAACCTTGTCGTAAAGTGCACGAGAGGATTAGAGGGAAATGCGCTCGCTGAGAATTCCCCACGTCATTGTTCTTTCTCCTGAGTCTCGAACAGCCCTGCTTCAATCCTATCTTTGTCTTCCAGATTGAAAATAAAAAAGTGCTGCATTTGCATGAGAATGTGGGAGAGAAGAAAGCTGTGAGCGGTCACGGCCACTTTGGTGCTCACGCTCCCCAGAGCTACCGTTTCAGAGCTCGATGCGAATCAGTGGGTCATTGTGCCGCATTAGGAAACCATTATCATCCGAGGGAAACCGAGTCACTGTTATGAATTCTGTAATATGGTGCTGGTGATCAGGGAGGACTTTCCCCATGTGCATTAAGTCCGTCTGGGATTTTCTCTTCACAGCAGGAGAAAAATGTTCTTATTCTTGAAGCAGAAAGCATTAAAAACACATCAAGTGCAGAAGGAAGAGGAGACGGACAAGCGCACCATCTGTGCTCTGGAGGGAATACCATTGGAAAAGAAAACCTGAGCTCAATCACGAATATTAATCAGCACAACTGTAATAAGTTGCATTCCGGATACGATGCTGTATTTTAATGCAAACATTTTTGCACCCAGGGACCTCTTTTTTTTAAAGTAAAAAAACCTCCACAGAATTATTTCATGACATTTTTTTAAAACATGTACATTCCTGGGCAAAAAAAAAAAAAAAAACAAGGGCCAAGCCCAAAATGGCAAATATGAAGCTTTTAATGGTTTTAACAACAAATCACTGATCAGAAAATGAGCAAGAATGAAACAAATGCACTACTGAGAGTTCCTGTACCACCATTTACTCGTTTACTTTTGCTGCAGTGAACTGTATGGAGAAAAGCTAGAAACGGGAAAGTCACATAAAGTCTTCTTGTACGCAAAGGTAAAGTCATGATTAAAATGTTTTTGTGGATGTCTTCTGGGATGTTTTTTTCTTAAAAGATTAGTTGACTATTTGGTTATCTGCCACATCTGATGCAGCTCATCAAAATCCACAAGACTTAAACATTTAAATAAATCAAAGGGAAAAGCTCTCGCTTTACCTATCTGTTTAATTCTTGCTCATTTCCTGACCAATGATTTGTTAAGACCATTAAAAACTTAATATTTTGCCATTGGGCTTGGTCCAGGAGTGTACAATAATACAGACCTTTCTATTCAGGAACTTCCCACACACAGAACACATTATATTTAAAAAATGATTCGTTTTGAAGTTATTTATAGTTATTTATACTTATTTTGAGGTTTAGATATAATCAGAGTAATCAGTCAAACAAGGTAATAACTATAAGAAATTAACGATAAATATAAGAACTTTGAAAAATGGTAGACTGTAACTAAATGTAAAAAAATCCCAGACCCCAATTTTCTTTTAATGTCTATGATAGAGCTGCATTGTTTTGTTTTATTTTATTTATTATTTATTTATTTTTACTTTGCCCAATAAAGGAGCTAAACACTTCCTTAAAGTACTTCCTTTATATATATATATATATATATATATATATATATATATATATATATATAAACTTTCCACCTGAAAAGAACAGGCTGTTCTTTCACTCTGTACATTATAAGCATAAAATCGTACCCAGGGATAGATCTCTTCAAACAGAACTAATCGAGAAAGAGCCAGTGTCGAACTCAAAGATCCTGGCGTACATTTTTCTAGGACACTGCAATACTACGGGGCACAAAATGAGCTTGAGGGTGGTTTTAAGTTGAGCCGGTGTTGCCCGGTCGGAGGTTTTGCACTACTACTTTAGTTCTCAGAAGACATCTTTTGCACATTGAAATGCCGTTTTCAGTTAAAGCTTTGGGCAAATACACAGTTAAAAGCTGAGCCAAGTTAATAATAAGAATTCTCACATCTGATTGGTCAGAAGGTGTTGAATAATGTTGTTTAACGGATGCTCAACATAAATAGATTAAAATGTCTTTATTTAACATAGAAAATCTTATAATATGATAAGGTGCTATAGTGAAGATTTATTTAAGGAGACATTTATTTAACATTTAGGGAAGGAGTCTCCAGTGTCAGCGATTTACAACACCATGGAAAAGACTTCAGGACAGAGGAGATTACATTTTACGGCTTCTTGATAAGCTGTTTTTTTTGGCTTACTAACTTCGAGACAGAGAGAGAGAGAGAGGAAACAGAAGCTGGTGAGGGATCGAATGTTGAACATAACTTGATTCACGGACAATCTGTTTCCATGACATTAAATGTAACCATAAATGGATAAAGTATGACATGTTCTTTAATTAAAAACCTGCAATCCTTGGCAAATCACTTTGGTATAAGAGGAATACAACACTTCGGGATGTGCGGTTATAGAAAAAATAATTAACACTAACTCCACTTCATTACACCACCCGTGTCGTTGATTATTTTCCTGTAACCTCGTCATGATTTATTCCTTACGTATTTTTACACAAGTTTACCCGATTAACAAATGTTACCAAATCTGACTGATCTCGGTCGTTTGTGAGGCCAGGATTGTGATTACACATAAACTATTACATCCTTATCCGTTGTAGTAGCACAAACACACCCACACTGACACCCACACGCCTGTGGTGTGTTTGCTGCAGTTCCACAGCAATCCCCCTCACACACACACACACACACACACACACACACAGCCTTATGATGCGATGAGGGAAAACTCCCAGCTCTCTGCAGAGGAGGGGGATCTCTTCACTGCAGAAGACACTCTCCTCCATGTAATCCTGCTTATCTAAGCAACCACTGAGGAGAGACAGTGGCTACTGCAAGCACATACGCGCGCACACAGGCTTTTTGACACTGTAGATATTTGACAGCACTGTAACTTTAATGATCCTCGCCATAAATGTGATTATACAGCACTTGATGCAATAGAGACAGCTGCACCATTAGTGTAATAGGAATGGCTAAAAAGCTGACTGCAGCAGCACGTTAAGAAGAACTGTGCGTGGGTGTGTGTGTGTTTGTGTGTGAGTGCGTGGCGTGCATCCCACCGGATGGATAAAGCACGAATCGGAATGAGCCGAGTGCCCACGCCGTGGCACGATCCGGGCCAAGAATGTGCGCAGGAAACACCCAGTGGAACTACAGGAGCTGGATCAGAGCTCTGCACCGTGAGATATCGTGTGCTGTTGTGAAAATTTGAGTATCGTGTGAAGAGAAAGCAAGAAATGAGATGGGGGAAAAGCAGGAACAGAAAGACAGACAATCCTTCAACGATCATCATATTAGACGAATAAGTGAATAGATCATAACGCAGGTCAGGTTGCTCTTCTCAGTTCATCAGCATCCATCTAAGAATGGAAAAATACAGAGCCGGACTAATATATGAAGGCCACGAATCAAGTTTCTCAAGATCTATTTTTGGAGTCACTGGCAGTGTTGCTAACTCCTTTCAGGGGAAAGTCCTAAAAAAGTTGCTCAAAGTTGTCGGAAGACGTCATGAGCTAATATGCATATTCATTGAATTATCATGATCATTTGCATTTCTAAACATGTTAAATGAAGAAGGAAGAGTTTCTGAAGACTAAATAAACTAGAGCTTTATCAGTACAGAAATGTATAGATTGTAACTTATTTCCTGTAGAATGAAGTCTTCTTTGGTTATGGCACCACAAACTATTTACGTACAGTATTTGCAAAATAATATAATTTGTATCTAGACAGAAATAGACAGAGGTGAAATAACTTTAAAACAAAAAACAAAAGTGTTTTGGGCGGGACAGTGAATGGTGATCAGTGATTGGCCGTTGAGAACATCAGCTCACGCAAACGCAACTCGTCAGGCTTTATACACTGTCTGTTCTCTCAACTTGTAACCAGCAGCCATGATATGAGCCACCTCAACGGTTCTGTAGAAAAAGGTTGCTGTAAAAAGAGCCATTAATTTGCTCTATCTGTGAGCAGGGAAAGACCAGCAAGTCGTGCTCGAGTAAAGTTAACAAGGAGTGCAGAGGGAAAGCCTTCATCAGCACAAAGCAGCGATGGGTGGAGGAGAAAAGCCCCATCATCAGATTCACATCAAGCTCCAGCAATCACCGAGCACTTTATTGCTAATTCAGAAATGGAGCTGGAGCAAAAACAGGACAGCAGCCAAAACAACCCATTGTACATCTTTTATATGACCTGACACTTTCAATGCTTCACAAGAAGCCTCGGTTATATCTCCAATGCCGAATGAGCAAAATGGTCATTCAGTTGCTAATGGCTCAAATCTGCTAACGTTGATAATATTAAATAAAAGCTACAAGCAAAATTATCATTACACAAATGGTCCACATTAGCGATAATTCACTGTGGTTTCCTCTGAGCAAAGGCGCTTTACATATGAGGTGTGAATGTTGGCAAAATGACTGAGGACCATAGATACAGAGCCACTGCTCTAGCAGCACTTACTCAATAATACATACCCCCCGGGCGACTAGCATGGACTTTCGATAATCCATCTCTAGCAATATGTAACTTATCTTTACAGTATGACAGTTATTTGTTGCTTCCTCAGTACACGACATGTTTTTTACCTCTTTATTTATTAGAACATATTAATAAAAATATATACCTGAATTTGTTCTTATAAATGACACTGCATCATTAACAGTAACTAGTAAAGATAATGACCTGACCGGCTTGTGTTTATAGCTATGAGGAGAGTCGGTGTGATCGTAAAGCACTGACACGAGATAATATATTACCCCATCAACATAAACAGACTTGTGTAAAACCTTTTGTTTACACAGCACTTTAGCATAATATAGTTAAGGAATACAACTCTTCAGGATGAGCTGTTACAGAAATCAAGCAAACATCCTAATCTATAGCAAGCTAGTTTGAAGAAAATTTGGCTAGCTAACTCAGCCTACGACTCTTCAAATAATGTCGTCAACAGTTCAGGGTTGCCAGGGCCACTGGAATAGGTTTGGAAAGCAAGTCCATTGGGTGGTGTTTTTTGGCTATCTTAAACATAACTGGTTTTACAGCTAATAATCAAAATCAAATTTAATGTAACATTCTCAAACATGGACTAAGGCAAACAAACGGAAAGTGAAAGTGCAGACAGTGTATATACAATGTACAGAACCATGTCAGTTGTAAGATCTGTTCTTGCAAAAGACTGCGAAAGGGAACAGGGGATTACGGATTGGATAATGGACGTTTCAGGTGATCATCCATCCATCCGTTCTCCGCTTATCCTACTCAGGGTCATGGGGTAGCCTGAAGCCTATCCTAGGGGACTCGTGGCACGAAGTGGGGGACACTCTGGATGGGGTGCCAACACAATCGCGCACACACACACACACTCTCACTCCAGACAATTTGGAAATGCCAATCAGCCTACAACATGTCTTTGGACTGGGAGAGGAAACTAGAGTACCTGGAGGAACCTCCTCATAGCAGCTGCTAATAAAAAGTCATACTGCAGATACTGCAAATCGGAAATGCGTGCGCACCACGGTGAACTCCTTTCCCTAGCAAAGACTGAGAAAAAGAAGAAAACTATACAATAAACAATGCTTTACAGTGTTTTTTCTGTGGAGTTTCTGAGATGTAATCAGGCTGGACATTTTACTGAGAGATCAACTGCTCTCCTAATTTAAAGCAACTTTATGTGGAAACTTACACACACAAAGGTTTCATCACAATGATTAAATTGGGTGTTGGTGCAGGAAAATGGAGCTCATCTCAATATCTTTATTCTAAATGCATTTTTTACATCATGTTCTTGGAGTAATGTGCGTGGGTCTGTAATGTGTATATCTCTGGTCAGGATATGGCCTCGATTTCCTAACACACAGAACTCCACATTTCTCATGTTTCCTGGCCTAAAAAAACAAATGGCAGGAAATCAAAGCGGAGAAAAGATAAAAAAAAGCGAGAGAGAAGTGGCGAATCGTGATGACGTGAGTCAGTAACTGAAAATAATGAGCTCTTCCTGGAGTTGGAGTCCAAGACGGAACGGCAAAAAGGGACCTCCACTTTCTCCCAAAGGAGCGCAGTATGTTCACACTCCATCTCCTCCATATGTTCCTCTAACACCAAAACCTTATTTTACAAACCACACCGTTCCAGAAGGAGACTGTGTAGTTTTACGATTATCCTAAACCTGCAATACAAAGGCTTAAAGCTCAACATGGACCAATTAATAGGTTTAAAATACCTCGGATGCTCTTTTTCTGCACGGAAATACTGAAACTCTGTCGGTACGAGGCTTGTGTGAGCAACGGAATAGCGCTTAGCATAGATAAGCAGCCAGAACGAACCGAGCAGTGAAAAAAAGTCAAGCTCCTGTAATTATGTTCTACACACTGTTCACAGATAGCTGAGTGATGATAAAACCGAGCCTGTGCCATCACTCCAGCCCTCCAGCTACTCAATCGCACAGTGTGTATCCTGTCTCTCTCTCTCACACACACTCACACACACACACACACACACACACACAGCATTTAACCCGCAGCCAGTGTGAGCTCTGAGCTCCCAGGCTTGTAGTCGTGCCATCCTTTCCTGCTGTCATGCTAGCTAAATGTTACCCTTAAACATTATAAAACTATTAACATCACCTCTGAGTGTCCCAGAGTGTATAAATCTTTCATTCTTTTCCATCAATAAATCATTAGCATTTTTTAATAGTGACTGGAAAATGAAGCACAGCACACTGTTGTGCATTTTAAAAAGGTGTTCAAGTATTGCTTTCGCAAAAGAATCTGACTACCAAAGTTATTTTCTAATCGAAGTGAAGAGTTTGGCTTCGTTCCAAGCAGTTTTTCTCACTTAGCAAGTAAGATTACCCTGAATATAGGCGATTTTTTTCATTACTAGACTATTATAATTCAAATGTAAGAGTATTAAGCCTACTAATAGATATTTTAATAAATCTTTAAAAACAATGCCTTCAAAAATATTTTCTCTGTAAAAAAAAAAAAATGCATTTCAACACTTCATTGTGATTCATCCAAAGCAAGGCAACTCAGTGAATAATGTGTGTTTCTGCAACACATTTCTGGCACTATTTTAGGTCTTTAGGCAGCTTGTGTGCTCCAGAGGGGTTCCCTGCTGCACACAATGTCTATTAACAATTTAAAATGGAGACGTTCAACTAGGCTACGGATGACTACAGCAAGAAAAAATGGACCTCCTGTTCGCATGAAGACGAAGCGGCATGTTTTTGAAGCTGAACAGATGGCGCAAATTAATGGAAGGAACCAGTTTGAAGATGGAAATGATCGTCCTTGTTACCACTTTTATCTGGACCACATACTGATGAGGAGAGATATGATCTGGATCTGATGCGGTCTGTCAGGACCAAAACTCACAGTTGGACAGCTAAAATGTTGCAGTTATTGGAAAATAATCAACTTTGGGGTGGTATCAGTAACGCCACTTTGTCAAACCACCTTATCATTGATTATTTTCTCATAACAGCAAGCCCATAAGTGTTTTAATTCCTTAATTAATACATACATTATTCCCCCAACTCATGCATATAACCTTCTCTACTAGCCTTTATGGTGGTGCTATATAGTTTTTTTTTTAAAGCATATTAAAAGTGCATAGTTATGAGTGAGGAATATCAGCCTCGACCCCCCTGGAAGTTCACGGGGTTAAGTAATACATCCTAATGGCATGTTGCAGCATTACTAGTAACGATTTTACATGCACTGGGACGGACTAATTTATTAAATGTAGTCTAAAACTGCACCGTTAGCATCTGCTAGGACACGATTAATCGACCACCTCATCCCACTAACGGTCTGAGAAACAGACCCTCTTTCTCAATACTGCTTCAGAAAGTTCGTTTCACCATCAATACATTTCAACGCGAGTGACCGTACTGCTTGGTCAGATGTACATGCATGCAGTTACTCTTCCAGGTGGATTCATTGCTTCAGCATTTCTGGTTCCCGAAAGACTTGGATCATCATGTCACACCAGCTCAGCAGTAACTCTTCCTCTCCAATGCATCACGGAAAGCCAATAATCAAACAATCCTCTTTAACCGCCTCCAGTGATTTAATGTGCACGGAATGTATATCATGGTTGGCGTCCAAATTTCACAACTCTAAATGCTAAATTTGGAGGCGCTCCAGTTAGTCTTGTTATTAAAAGAGAAGCATCTTATTACTACAAGAAAACCTTTTGTAATTATGTGAAAACTATCTGGTTATTACAAGTAAAGCATCTTGTTATTATAAGAAAACATTTTGTAATTATGAGAAATGAACCTTGCTTCTACAAAAAACATTTTCCCATAATAACAAGATCTTTCCTTAAGTAAGTGCAAATGAAAATGTACTAATAAAAATAAATAAATAATTAAACAAACTTGGCTTGGGCAAATTCTAACAAAAACTAAAATATCAGCTGTTGCAAACTGCAGCTGGTGCAAGTGAGGGTTTTTTTGTGCTAGGTCATCTTTCCATCCTGTAAAAATGCTAAGCTAAATGCTACGCCTCTAAAGGTTTACCGGCTATCAAACAAGTCAGCAAAGCAAAGCAAAGCAGGCTAAATGCTGGATTGTCAGTTTTTTTAACAGCTCTGTGTAGAACAATGAGGGCAGCACTGCAGTGTCCTGTTTGTCCTGTTCACCTCCAACCATTCATGTGTAAATTCTCACAAAGTCAATAAAAAAAGTGCAACGCTGAGACCGAGAGAAACAAAAAAAAAAATGAAATGACCTTGGTGAAGCAGAACAGATCGAAGCTGTCTTTTGTATTTTGGCTAGCTTGTGTGTTGAGCCATTATTCTGCAGCTGAGAGCTGAAAGCTAATCTCTGTTTGAGAGAAACCCTGGCTCTTCTTAAACCCCCAAGCTTTAAGCAGCACTGGAAAATTTTAATCTCTGGTGACAGATGTAGCTAACACAAACATGCACTTTTCAGAAAGTTGCATCACAAGTGTGTTAAGCCATGTGCAAATATTTCCACGTGTTTTCACGTCACTAAGGATAAACATCAGTGATAAGGAGGTTACGATGGAGTTGGAGTCGGCTGCTTAAGTTACAGAACTGAACTGAATGGGAATACAACGATATTTATAATAGATCTCTATTATAAATAGATTGCTGGGGGTCCCTGGAGGACTAGTGGTTAGGCCACAGCGCTCTCTCTGCTGCAGCCCGGGTTTGATTCTCGGCCAGGAAACCAACCCCAGCCACTGAGCTTGTGTGCAACAGTGTGCTCTCAGTGCCGGTCCCAGGCCCGGATAAAACTGGGGAGGGTTGCGTCAGGAAGGACATCCGGCGTAAAAACTGTGCCAAATTAATAATGTGGACCAACGATCTGCTGTGGTGAGCCCTAACAGGAGCAGCCGAAAGAGGAACAGCAACAACATCTAATGGCAGTTGCTGAATTCCATCAATAAATATTCATGCAAATACATATTTTTGTAGAACGGTCATTAAGTCAAACTCACTTGTTTACACTAAATGTGTATCATTTAAATTTTTTGTGGTTATGCTTTGTGGTTCATGGAGCATGGATACAACAAAACCTTGCAACCAGAACTACTTTTTTCTGTGAAAGTTGAATAAAACTCCATAAGAACAACTTTGGAAAGGCTTTCTGTCCTGTCTTTGCATCTTTAAACGTTGGTGACGGCTGGGACGGCTACAGCGGCCGGACAAAAAACTGAGTTAATCCAAGTCCTCGTCTCCGCCCCCAAGATTGTTTCTGGGTTTTTTTGTGGGTGGGGCTTATAATCGCATAATTACGTTCATATAGAAGAATTTCTTTCTGTATGAAGACTCATGGCTCAATTGCGCAGCGTCACTTCCGTAAGTCACTCAGGTTTGCAAAATGGCAGGCACTGGGTTCATACGTCTGCTGTTTTGAATTTTTCTTTTCCTTTTGAACCAACATAATGCCAATCACGGACAGCTTCCACACCTGATGCGGAATGTGCTGTGCTGTGGTTTGACTGAAGCGAACACCAGTCCACCGTTTTCAAGGGGATCAAGGATCAGATCTCGGGCTCGAAAACAACTTTCGCATTTCACCATTGTATTGGGAAAAAAAAACGACCTTAGATTCGCTGCTTCCTCCTGGTTCTGCTATGGTTTAGCTTACTAGCCAAAGGTTTAGGTGAGTTATTTTCATGGTTTTAATGTGTATTAACATTGGAATTATATTTAACCTAGACACTGGCATTATTCCTTCCATGAATTCAGAGCAATCGGGTCACAGTAAGCGATCACAGTAAGTCAACTTTAACATCGTAATGAGTTTCTGATATTTTAGTAAGCACTTGTTTAATCACACAAAGTTGCGCTGTAGCCTTAGAGTAGTTGCTTTATGACTTTAGTTTCCTCATCGCTGCTTGTAGGCGTCGCTGCTTGTAGTACCTGCTGTTCAACTGTAATGGTTGCTGTTTGGAATTCTATTTATTTCAACATATTTTAAACATTTAAAACATATTAGCAGAGTTCAACACTTGCACTTAGACTTCCATTAAACCTCAGTTTGGCGCAAATTTGTTTCATGCCTTTTCTTAATTTAGAATTTTTCCCTTAAACTATTTTTGTCTGGTAATAATACATGCTGCAGACGTGCTGAATAGACATATTTTTAAAAAATGGTGGCGTAGAAGTTGGACAAGGATGGGTTAAAAACAGTGTTGGAACGCAATCATTTCTCACAGGAAAATGGAGCAAATGACTGACAGTTGCTTGTTTCTTGGATATTTCATTTCTGTGGTTAGAATATGCATCTCCCATGGCGTGCTCCTGCTTCGTGGGGTTTTTGCAGATTATTTTCAGCCTTCATTTCTATTTCAATTTGACGATAAGCAGAATGCACTGCTACGTTTTATCCTGATTAACTAATCCAAGCAAAGCTAATGACACAAAATGTGTTTCCTCAGATATTTTACAGCTCTCAGCTACTCTGGATTGCTCATCACTGCAGAACGTCACACTCATGTTTTCCTGAGAGTTTTTTTTCTTCTATGAAGACAGGATGCTTGTGGAGTCTTCACGTTCTCAGGTAGGAGTCAGTGATAGATCAGCAGAGCCACAAGATCACTTTCTCTTTCTTCTTCCACTATCTCCTGCATCCCTCTAGCTTTCCCATCATCACACACACACATCTCCTCTTTACTCATATCCATCACGGTTTCTTGTACTGTATCTCTTCTTCTCAGCAGTGAGTGCAGCTTTAATATTAAAGACTATTTGAGAGAAATCTCTGCTCACTGCTGGAGGATTTCAGGTTTTGGAGAAGAAGAGAGAAGTATGACTCACTAAGCTAATTCATTCTACAAAGCAAGGTGATGCATACCAGACAGGATTAGTCCAAAGAGTTTACTCTGAGACGTGCTTTTTCTGTAAATGTGGATGGATGTTACATAAACACAGAGGCTTTGAGTCATAAGACTCAAGGATTTCTATATTAGACCACTAGCCAGCCCTCAGTTACATTTTTTTCCTTTGAGTGGGTATGATAACAGTACGAAACTCAATATGACTGTTTTCAGTGGGACATTAAAGAAATAGAAAAAGCAGTCAACAATGGGACTCGTTTATCAAGCTGGATACGAACTGATAAATCGTTCGCAGCAAGAAACGTGCTCATGAAAATCCATGTGATTGGGAAAAACTTTCATATCCTACATGCGCTCCTGATTTTGTGTAAATGTACATGTAAGGAGAATCATTCATGGTAACCTCGACTGATCGGTGTCAGCTCATCTAACTGGCGATGAGTTAGTGCCATTTTTATATACAGATTACACTTTCAAGTTTACATTGCTCATTTATTTCAATTGCACACACACTGATTTTATGAACATTTTGTGACACTCAGTCATTAATTATGATGCATAGAACTAGCCATTTGATTACCACAAAAGTAATGGCGCCATATAAACGGTGGAAGAGTTAGTATGTGTCTGTGGTAGCCTAACTGCTGCAATGGCTGAGCTGCTTTATTGGATTTAGCATATGCCTCTGCTCTTTTGACATTTAGTCGCCATTTTGTCATTTAGTGGGCGTCACTAAATAACATGCTTTGTAATTTATCAGCACCGAAACTTTTATAAATCTGGCAGAAATCTTTAGTTTGATTGGGCATAAAAAACATTAACACAGAACGTTACTACAAGATCGATAAACAAGGCCTACTGGTAGTATGACTCTTTCAGATTTCCCATCATATCGATTATTTGTCCTACTTCTTGACTGGGTGAATTAAAAGCTGCTTTAGCCCACGCTAATTTACTAGCACTAATTGACTTTTTTCTTTACTGCGGCCCCATTTCTCTCCTATCAGGTCCACGAAAGTTGTCAGACGCTGCCTCTCTAATCCACGATTGAATTCCTCTCAGGCTTAATCTGCTGATTAGGATTTGCAACATTGAGAGACTCCGAGTCGGTCCTGATGGTCTTTCATCCTGACGGAGTGGGCTCTCTGCTAATTGGCGCAGTCTCTGTTCTCCTCTCTGATAGCGAAGGATGGGCAGACAAAATGGCCTTCTGCTGATTACGGATATAAGAAATGACAAGCAGCTCGATAGAGTGTATGGGATAGATGAGGAACTGCTTTATCGCTCAGGAACCAACTCGGACAGAGAAATTCTCCGGTTGCGAGCATGGAAGTGTTCTGGCATTCACGGCTATATTGAAACAGACAGCGGCACTGTGAGTCATGGTGCTGTTAGGTTCCTATACTGATGTATTTCCTCTTCATTCATGCAGAAGCAAGAAGACTGCTGGACCATAATGCACCAAAGCTACACGTCAGATTGGATTATGTCCAGCGTTTGCACAGAGAGGTCCTGCACGTCTCAGTCCAGTCCAGGAGGACACTTAGCGTTGAAAGAGTCTAAAAATGTCCAAAAATGAGCCAACAGACCATATCATGTATACATTTAGATTACATTTCATCCAACACCAATCCAGCAGGAATACTCCAGCAATTTTAAACCTAATCTCTAATCTAATACATCTATAATCTATCAATCTATAATCTAATACAGCTATAGTGTGTGCAATTACCACTTTCCCTGTCCTGGTAAAATAATCAGAAAATCTGTTTAACTCGATCAGTAAAATTTTTATGTGAAATTCCCACATGATGGTATACCATCATCATCATCATCATCAAGCCATCAGAAATAGCTACACAGTTTTTAAGCAAGGCTGTCTACTTTGAAATGAGCAAACACGCTGGAGAAAAACAAAGAAAACCCTGCTAACACCAAGTGGCTTCCACAGGGCAGATGCTTTTATCCAAAGTGACATACAAGCGAGGCAAGCACAGAGCTGCTGCTTGTCATTTATGTTACAATTACATGCATTTATTCTATGCATACAAAGAGTTCCAGTTAATAAAGGACTTAATAAATTAATAAAGGTCTGTCTCAAGAGCTCACCAGTGGTTCTCTTACAGTCCTGGGATTATCAAGTAAACCACTGAACCACCGCTATCTCTATCAGACCCATCCAGAAAAGATATTCTGATGTAAAAGTGTTTGCCGTTTCTGTGTTCAGAGAACGAGCGCCTCTGTGGAGCGAGTCCTGCATCCGTCTGGCACTCCCCTCAACCATCCAGCACGGCTCAACATTAAACCAACTGGGAATTCCACCAGCGATGCAGTGCACAAACCTCACGATATGCACCATAATGGAGTGGAATGGAGGAAAATAAAATAAAATGCAATGATGAAGCACCATTACACAGTCTGTTCTGGCTCTTTTATACACTGAACGTGTTAATGGAATGGTGCTTTTATAGAAAAAAATATTTAGGAACGTATGGAGGCCTGTGTGAGCATCATGGTGTCTACAGAACAGCATGAATCACCAACATCGTGCAAAAACATCGGAGTGCAGAATCAGAAAAGTCTTTTTCCTCTAAACACAAACAGGTCAAAGGAATTGACTCGTTTTATAGTTCATATTGCGTCTTTACTTGTGTGATTTTTTTTAAAAGAATTATAATTCGGTGTCCTTGTGCTTTGGCCCTTGAGAAATGGTGCAATTGTAATGAGTTAGCGCATCTCCATCGTTCCAGGATTGCTACATGTGCTCTTTTTCTGCATAGCGGAGTCATTAGCGCTTGTTCTCCTCTCCATACAGTTTGCACCACTGAGCAGCTGAACATGCCCCCTCCTTCCCTCCCTCCCTCCCTCTCTCTCTCTCGCTCCCTCCCTCATCATTGGACTAATGATTCTGCTTGTCACTCATGCCTGGACGACCGGGTCTGTAGACTTCATATGATGATGCTGCTTCATTCAGATGGACCACACACACATCCTTAATGCCTGATTTCTACTGTTTTTTTTTTTTTTTAACAAATAGTATGACCAAAACACTGTGCTGCGGTGAATATTTCAACTCTGATGCGCTTTGTGATATATTAAACCCCTGTGGTGCATTCTTCCTTCATAATTAAAGAACGGTTTGCATTTAGACTAATACGATTCGTCTCTGTTGGATCGTGTGGAATGCCGTGATTCACACAAACACAATCATGTTTGTCTTGCACAGAGCAGATTGTAAGGAAACTTCCACTGACATGATTATTAATATAGTTAATTAATGCTGCACATAAATCGAACCCTGAACTTCACCTCAGTAGCCAAAAGGAATCCCTTCAGCTCTTTAGGGTTAACAAGTAAATAAAAAAGAAGGAACTAAAGCAAGGTAAATGTCCCTACAAGGACAAAATTGTTTGATGTTCCTCTCTTTTTTGGGGACATTTGGTCCTCAATGAGATATAAAAACATGCCCACACACACACACACACACACACACACACACACACAGAGGAAACATTAGAGATCATGATCATGATAACGCAGTAAAGCCCCATTCTCAT
This sequence comes from Pangasianodon hypophthalmus, assembly GCF_027358585.1. Taxonomy (NCBI): domain Eukaryota; kingdom Metazoa; phylum Chordata; class Actinopteri; order Siluriformes; family Pangasiidae; genus Pangasianodon; species Pangasianodon hypophthalmus. Next base: position 2,892,045 of record NC_069726.1, on the reverse strand, counting down.
ATTTCTGATTATTGCAAATGTGAAAAAAAAACACATTAACAAATGCATAAATGTCACAGTTATCACGTGACCCCCCTGTAGGGCTGATTTAGTTATACTTCCCTCAAGTTTGCCAAAGACCCAGTGACATCTCCGACATTTGGATACTTTTTTGCGGGAACAATCCCCAATTTGCGGGACTGATTTCCCTTGAAACCGCACGATGCATTTGCAGCATCTTTTCATCCTTTTTTCCACCTTTGAAAAATGCCAAAAAAAAAACACTTGCAGTGCATGAACAACGACATGAAATTGAAAGGTGGGTGATTTAATTCGGTCAAATGCGCGCGCGCTGCCCTCCGAACACCTCAGGCAGTGCGCGCGCGCGGATGAGATCGGATTCGAAATAATCAGGTATGCATTCAAAATGATTACAATGCATGCATTAAGCCTGTAAATACCTGCAGAAGGGTTTTCTCTGGAGTCTCAACATTCCATTCATCAACATCCCCCTTTTTTTTTTAACTTCACTAAGACTTTTCTTTTTGTATTGTAGCAACTCGAAAGCATTGCATTGTCACGCGCTACATTACACTACATTCGTCAGAGTTCAGTAAAAGCAGATGGAGATGTGGAAATCTCACCTCACTCATGGTGTAAAGATGATGAACGGATGGGGATACGACGATTCCGCGCGCGCGCTTCCTTGGCACCAGTGACGCAGTCTTGGAGTCCGCGCGCCAGCGCCGCATTTATAGAGGAAGCCCCCCGCGCGTGGAGGGGCATCACGGTCTGCTCTCAACCAATCACATTCCGCGTGAGATAGCAGGCGTGTTTTTTTTCTGATGTGATTTAAAAAATAAGAAGAAGAAGCAGGGTCTTACAGAAGCAGAATTATCCACACAGGCTAATGCTGATAGAAAAACACAGACAGCATGCATAGTGAGTGATAAGAGTAATAACTGGTCATTGCTAAAAAATAAAAATGATTACATTCAAGGAATATCCATTTTCATCATCCATGAACACTGTGTGTGAGTTGAGAATGCACCCTGGATGATAAACCAGTCTATCATGTGGACACACACACTGGCATGTTTTTGGAAGGTGGGAGGAAACCGGAGAACCCAGAGGAAACCCCCTCATGCAGAGAACATGTAAAGCTTCACACTAAAAATCCCAAGTTCAGGATCAAACCCAGGACCATGGAGCTGTCACTTGGCATTGTTTCACACTGTGCCGCCATGCCACCTATTAAAGGAGTGATTTGACTAAAACTGTACGCGCTTATCCCAAATATATAATAATGTTGTTGTTTTTTTGGCTGCGCCCGTTAGGGGTCGCCACAGCAGATCATTGTTCTGCATGTTTGATTTGGTACAGGTTTTATGCTCTGTTCCTTTCCTGATGCAATCCTCCCATTTTATCCAGGGTTAGGACTGGCACTGAGAGTGCACTCCCAGTGGCTGGGTTGGTTCCCTGCCCAGGAATCAAGCCCAGGCTGCGGCAGTGAAGGCATGGGATCCTTATCCGCTATACCACCAGGGACCCCAAATATAATAATATATAATAATATATAATAATCCACCAACCAAAATATGCTTGGTTGCATTTTTAGTCCAATTCAAAATGGAGGTACGACTTTTTTTAGGTCCTGAACAACTCAACAGTACCAACGGTAACAGTGGATTGTATGCAACGGTTTTACACTGTAAGATTTTCAGCCCAATTTTACAGTCACAGATAATCACACGTTATAAAGTAACTGTTTGTTCGTGAGTTGAGATCGGAGATCTGACAACGCATAATGTGACGGTTTAGTGCCAACAACAAAGTTGGCACTAAGATGGCGTAGGATGGCTCCAAACTCACAGGACAGCTACAGATATGTTAGTGGTGAATGTAATCGAAACAGAAAAAATATCCTTATTACCTCAGGATCACTTTGAAGACTGTTTGTGTTTATGCGAGTGTGTTTTCTGATTCTGATTTTCTGCACAAGCTGATTTCTGGATCATGCTGTTTGATGACTTAAACAGGACATATTAATTTTCTTTAATCACAGGTCTACCGTCAGAGGATCTTCACCAAATAATCAGACATGGAGAACACACATTAGCACGCAGTCTGTTATAGAATTCAGTCATGATTTTATTGAGATCTCGTACCTGCGACACAGAAGAGCCACAGTCTAACACACGCTTTAGATGTGCAATTCAAATGACGCAAAACTGGCGGCTGTAAACTACTTCCTTTAATGAAAGCTCTAGGGAAAAACTAAAGACATGAGAGATGTCTCGCCTGATCAATTACATTTGGGGTTTTCTTCACCAAACTTTCTCTTTTACAGCTGATTTTATTTAAAAGCAATACTCGCTGCTCCAAACTCAGTGACTCAGCATTTGGCCTAATGCTTATTTCTTGTTTACTAAGGCAAAAAAATAGAAATAAAAAATTAACAATCTAAAGGATCCTCCATTAAACTGAAACTAAAAACTGAGCGATATGGAAATAAGTGTATTAAGAACACAAAACTATTCCAACCTTGACTTATGCACATGATCTATTTCATGCTTTTTAAAGACTAGTGCGATCCACAGTGTCTCTCGATTCACGTTTATCCCATGCACCCACGCCTCTGATAGATTTTAGACTGCAAATACTGTATTTATATCATGGCTGTTTCTGCTGCAGGAGGCCTGCTCCTGACATTTGCTGACATGTTGCCCAGAAGATCCTACTAACAGCACAGAGATTCAGTTCTCTCCTGTTATTCGGTTAGTTTGCAGTCCAAAACTACGTCTAAACATCTTAAAAAAAAAAAAAAAAAAAAAAAAAAAAAAAGTGGGCTCAATTTCAAAAAGAAAAAAATCTGCTGGGGCATGGATGGAGTTAGCTCCTTTTAGAGGCTGGACTAATGCAGCTTCCCAAAATTTTGTGGGAAGCTGCATTAGCAACTATGAGATCCTGGATTTCCGATAACAACCGAAAGCTGGATCCTGAATCTTAGCTAGAACAGGAAGCATAAATAATAGCACCTAGTGTCTGGATCACAGTTAAAAAAGGACCAAGGTAAGCAGCTGAATCCTGGATTTTAATTTAAAAAATACACATAACCTCTGCTCTGTGGAAGCAGGTCTTGATAGAAATGGAATCAATCTCATCTTTTATACAAAAATTGTAGAAAGCTGCATCAGCAACAAGGGGATTCTGAATATTGGGTAAAATGAGATGCAGATCCTAGAAATCGAGTAAAATGAAAAGACAATTCTGTAATCTCTGATAAAAACAGGAAAATGAATCCTTGATCTCAGATATAAACGAGCAGCTTGATCCTGGATCTTGGATCTAAACTAGAAACTAGGTCCTGGATCTTGGATATAAACCATGATCTCAGATTTAAACCAGCAGTTAAGTCGTGGATCTTGGATATAAACCAGCAGCTAGATCTGGGTTCTCAGATATACTCCAAAAGCCAGATCCTTGATTTTGGATCTAACCCAGCAGCTAGGTCCTGGAGTTTGAATATAAACCAACAGCTAAATCCTGAATCCTAAACCCTATAGACTGTATTTTGGATGTAAACCAGAAACTGGAATCCAGGTCTTAAATTTAAAATGGCTAGCTCCACTATCTTGAAACTAAACCAAGAGCTAAATCCTAAAGCTATCCTAAACCTGGATCTCAAGACATAAAAATCTCAGCTTTTACTGTTACTTTACATGTTACTTGACTTTTTGAAAAAACTCCTCACATCTTTCACGTTGCTTCATTGGTGGAGGATGGAAAAGAAAATCAAACACTTTCCTTGCTGTGTTCTTGAATAAGCACACACACACACACACACACACACACATATGCGGTATAACAGAATAATCAGCAGTCATTTTGATTAGCTCTTGAGATGCAGCATCTCATTCCAGTACACAATTAAAAGACAATCAGTACATGCATTAAGGGACTTGAATGCATGCTTCATTTCAAGAGCTAAAATCATCATTTTAAAGTGTTAATTGAAGCATCATTCGCAGAATATCTAATTGGCTCATTTAGCATCGTCGTAGGTGACAGCTGGTCGATGTAGAATAATTTGTATACATTTGTAGCGTGTTGCATGTACATGTAAATGATAAAGATGTTATCAAATATGATTCAAGCACAGTTTAAAAGATTGATTTGTATTAGAAGAGACTCTAATTGTGTATCTGCGAACTATTGTGTGTGGTTATGCATTGCTTTTCAAGAAATGATTATATAACATTCCTCATCAGGAAGATGCTGCTTTGTGGTCAATAAAATCCCTTTAATAGAGACGACATGCTGTTGGATTAGCAGCAAGCGCTGCCCGAGTGTGCAGTGTTGCAGTGTTTCTTGGCTCACCCTTCAGTAATGTATTTGTGAGCTGGTTTATTAAATCATAAAGTCTCATAAAGAGGTTCTGTAAATTACCTTTCAGTGAAAAATGATGGACCAATTAAGTTCCTCATCCAGTGTATATACTCCAGAATGCATTTTACATTCGACATCACGTACAAACAACATACTCATGTTTCAGGTGTCTTTCTGTGTGTGTTGGCTTGTTTCCACTAATACATTTGTGAGTGGATCTATTAAAGGGTCCATCAGTGTGTAAATGAATGTTTCCTTTCCAAAGATGCACCAATTAAGGACCATTTACTCCTCCTTTAATTCCAGATTCTTAACTATAAACACTTTATTGAGTTCAGGCTTGAAGGGTCATCACCACTCTCACCTTTGGTTTGTTCATTAGGGATCTAAATCGACATCCAGATTTCTGCACTGCTTCTTTTGACGATGTCTATCGTTAAAGAAAACTCACGTTTCAAAATTGCTCTCAGTTTTGCACACAAAATTATCATCCATCACTACTGGGAAAGACCCTTTAACACAAAAGAGACAGTGGCTGTTCGTCTGTGCAAGTCTGGCAAATAATTTTAAAAAATGCTGACTTAGATCTTACATGATGCAGCGTCTTATCTTCACCAAATCCTCACTGAAACTGCAACTGGAATTGTGGGGGTGCCAAAATTTTGATATCGGCATTCTGCAGAAAGAAACAATTAAGAAAAGTTTCTATGGTTGAAAAATAATGGTGCTAAAATAATCTTAAACAGTGTTCCCTTGAGTTTTTATGCATTTATATGTGCTCCTTTTCACAAGGGGTGCCAATAATTCTGGAATTGACTGTATACAATAGTTTTAGAGTAAAATTAGGTGGAAATGTTGTAGTAATGGAGGAGTGGGATGTCTGAGAGGTGTGTGGGCATTTGGTGGTGGACTGAAAGTGTGTGTGTGTGTGTGTGTGTGTGTGTAGGATCCCCAAACATTGTGTTTATTCAGTGTTTGCTGGATTGCTGCTTGACAAGTTCAGCGCTTTGACTGAATTTTATGGAGAAAACCAATTACAGCATGAATCCTGACAGTCCACTGCCGTGTCTACTGAATCCGAAATGACGACCGCCGACTGTAACACACATCACTGAGAATATTTTAAGCAACTAATACTAAAGCTCTTAGACCTCATTCTGTAGAAGTAAGCAGCGCTGACGTGAAGACCTGAAGACGGCCCTGTTTAATGTGGCAGGCTGGAGACTTAATTTAATTCTGGATGTCTCTCTTGTGCTGTAGCGCGTACACACACTCACACACACAGACAGCTGCATAATGAATGCTTACTCAGGGACCTTTCGGCTCGACTCGCTCGCCTTTCTATCTTCACTGCCCTTTCTTCCTCTGCATCCTTCAGCATTGAATAACAATCGTACTTCTAATGGTGCCAAATTTTTACTTTGCTGTCAAAGTAAAATTTTTTTAGATGTCAACAGTGGCATTCGTGGCTTGATTAAAAGAAAAAAAATTGGACACAATTTTCCATGTACTCAATCACCAAAGTGTCTGCTGTTTGCTTATTTAATAAGTACACACTCATATGCTTATTACGTGCTTTGAATCACATAGTTAAGCAATGTAATGACATTTTTTAAATAAATTATTTCAAACAATAACAAAAAGAGTCCATATTAACACATTTCATTATAAACTGGAACTATACTCTCTGCATAGCTTCCAGCTTTCATGTACAAACACACCTTTAAACTGCACAAAAAAAAGTCAAAATGGCCGCCCCCTTAATCTTCCAGTGTTTAGCTACAAGGTGTTATTTTGTTTGTGTTTATAGACGACAGGAAGTCATACTGCATCCTAAATCACATCAGCAATTCTGGATCTGGATGTGTTTTGAGGTAAATATTTACAGTAAAGATTTTAAGTGAGACAGGCTTTCATTACTTGTTAGCTACATTAGCCTTGTAGCTCCGGTGCAAATCTCAAGAAGCAAATGTCAGACATTCATCATGTCTCGGCTGAACACTTGCGCAGGCCTGGAAAAGTATGAATTTAAAGGCAGAATCTTTTCTTTCATCTTCAAGACAGAAGATTTTACGCTTTGTGGTTTCTCTGTAAAGTCAAAAGCTGCGTGTTTATTGTGCTATTAATGTCCAGTGAAAGAGGAAAAAAAGAGAGAATGAGGAGGAAATGACGGATTATAACTGTTATAACGTAAGAGAGAACAAGATCTAACTTGTCTTGTGGATGTTACACAACATTAAATGTAAGTATAAATTGATAAAAAGCTAGATGTGGTGTACTTTAATAAATCAAATATTGTAATCATTGACAAATTTAGTAGTACAAGAAAAAACCCTACTTTTCAGTATGGACTGTTTTTTTTTTTAAAGATCATCTTAGGGGGGATTACAGTAACTCCACTTTGCTTCGGGCTTCAACACACCATCCCATCATTGATTATTTTCCTATAAAAGCACATCCTGAAATGTTTTAATCCTCCCCTTAAAGAATAATTAGCAATAACATAGAACATAGAAAGTCTGGAAGGTTAAAATAAATACACCTGGAAAGGACAGGCACGATGATTTGTGTAAATTTATTTCTTTAATGCTGGTGTCCAGGATATGTGACCGTAACAGGCTTTAAATCCATTCATTACAGTCCTCACAGTGGTCATATTGGCAAATCTGATGGTCGTCATAGAGCTCTAATTGAATTACAGCAAGCAAATTATTCCAGCTACTCTCGAATAACCAATTATGTGATTAAGGCCTACTTTTGGAGATTACTTTCCAGACGTCCATCATGTCGACAGGTACTCAAGCTGTCAATAGTAAGATCCATTACAAAGATCCTAAGCAATTATTTCTCATTCAGCACTGGCTAAGAAACTGCAAACACTGAAGCAGGAAGAAGGGAAAACAGGCTCTGTTTATCCTGGAATCAATGAGCTTTGTGTTATATTTAGCATAGCCGGCGCTAATTCTGCCCAGTGACAAAGCTCGGCGGGTGATAGTGTATGCAGAGGAGTTTTGGCTCCGTGAAGCGAACGGCGGTTTTATGAATTTGCTCACTCCACTCACTACCTCTGCATTTATGGACAGACTTCTCTGTCTTTATTAATAGCTTTCAGTGCAGGGAAGATTATGAAAAAAATCAGGTGCATCTATCTGTCTATCTGGGAGGCTAATAAAAAACCTCAAATGCCCTATCGCGTGCAAAATTTGCTCTGGAGAGTTTTACGTAATAGACAGATAGCATAAGGTGATGTATTTTCTGCTCTGTTACACTCAACAGCTCTTATATTTCACACTCTTAAGATGCTTCAGTGTCTTGATGCAGCCTGACAGGTCCTTGAATAACATCCGCTCTATTTTCATGTAGACTTTGTAGACATACAGTACATTCTATCATTTCTGCTGGAGTGTGTGTCAGAAATCGCCTGCACCAGATTGTTTTTAAAGCAAGGTGAGTCCTGGGTTTTCCTCTGCAAGATGTCGTATATTTAATTCATATGCTAAATTAGACTGCATTTATGCTCCACGTTTAGAATACAGATTATTGAATGTAGTTACCGCTGGCCATTTTCCGTTTATAACCACAGTAAATAAATCTGAAATGCTGATCAAACATTTATGAATGGCATTAATGAGAACGGACTCAGAACGGAGCCCTGCAGTGCCTCTGAGTTCAGATTAGTTCAGGATAAATCACTTGTCCTGAAGTAGCCCTGCTTGCATAATTTGCAGATTTTATCTTTTTTTCCTTTCTCTAACACACCTGATCCAATGAAACAGCTCAAACACAGGTCTATCTTAAATCAACGTGGGTGTGTTAGTGCAAGGAAAACACTAAAATGTGCTTAAAGGTGCTTTCTCATCTTGTAGTCCGTTTGAGGAGTCTGAACCAAAGCGAAATTTATTCTTTTTGTTCTTGATTGATTCTTTTCGTTTACTATTTGGTTTCACAATAGGCATAATTAAACGAACCAAAAAGCAAATAAATGTTGGCTGAGGGGTGTGTAAGGCTGAAAACATCCTCATAAAACTCATTCATTCATTGGTCAGAAATATGGCAAGTGTGCATACACAGAAATCACGCATAAGTAGTATGGATGAGAGAAAACGCAGGTTCTGACAAGATCCTCAGTCCTCTTTTTCACATGCAGTCATCAACTTGCCCTCGTCCGTTTCGTCTTGGGTGGATCGCAGAGGAAACTGTTTCAAACCTGCTCCTTGCTGGCCCCTCCTCCTTGTTCAGCAAGTGCCTTGTTAGCGTTCCGCTCTTCCGGGTTGAGAATGGAAGTCGATAAGGCTTATTGAAACCCTGGGTCTTTTCAAAGGCGCTAGCATATGATTGTCATGTGATTTCTACAATTCCAAGATGGTGGAACTTACTGCAATGATGTTTTCTGTAACAGGAATTTTACTGCTTTGTGCTTTGTGTAAGTGTTCAAGTGACGCTCAGCCATGCAAGAAAGTGTCTTTTATGTTGACGTCATGATATTGGTGATGGACACCACTTATTTTTCATAATTCTGTTTGTGTGCACTCAGCCTCAGAGTCCTATACCAGTTTATCATCATACCCGTGGTTGAAATCTCTAGACTTAGTGCTGTATACTTTCTCAATAATGACCCAAGTACTTTCTGCTAATGACAGCTGCTGCACTGTTACATCCTGAACATCTGTGACTGACGCTGACAAATTGCAGGGTCTAAACATAAAACAAAGGGTCATCACCCACAATTTATTATTTTCAAGACCAAAATCTCAAGATTTGTGAAAATTTTCCATTACTACATTGCTGGAAAGCTTCCTTATGCTACAGCATTTTACACCGGTCAGGAACTGATACCTGTAAAAAAATAAACAAATAAATAAATAAAATTTTAAAAAAAGGTTGTTAATAATGCTTAGTAATTGGTAATTAAAATGGCTGCCTTATGTCCATCAGTTGAAAACAAAAGTATCATTTATACAACTGCACTAACTGTTCATTCATCTCATCAATCTACTGTGTGTAAAGGAGCTCAGAAAATAAATGAAATAAGACTCAGGTGTAGTAATGCTAAACCTTTACACACACACACACACACACACACACACACAAAATTACATTTTACATTTACATTTTTGGACCATTACTCTTACAAGTCCTGATTTCCTCAAATTAATAGATATCCCTTGATAAATGAGGGTGGAGCCTAAGCTAAATTGTATGACATCACCACAATATTTCACACTATAGCTAGCTGGCTATAAATCCTGACTACTAGTCAACTTACTAGCAAATTTGGCTACTTGTTTTATTTATCCAATATCATAATTTACCAAATGTTAGCTATCTTACTAGGAAAGTCGTATAGCTACTTAGTAGTAGGAAGTAATAATAGTAGTAGCTACTTAATATACTGTAGCTAAGCTAAGCAAATTTTTTGGTGAAATATTTTCGTGTGGAATATAAAATAAAAATCACTACATTTTGATGACAAAACAAACAGAAATGCTTATATGGTGATGTCATATATAACCAATTTTGCGATTGGCTGATCACTTTTTAATTTAAGTTTTCCCAAGAATGCTCTGTATTGTGAAATCAGGATCTGCGTTACACTTTAGCAGCTAGGGAAAAAAGTCATACCTTACATTCCCAGCTCACTCCTAGAGTTCCCAGGACAGGCTCCAGATCCAACGTGATGCTGACCATAAAGCAGATAAAGCGGTTAATGAATATGAAGATGAATGACCTATATACTAGCTAGCTAATATGCTAATTAAATTTTAGGAAGATAGACCTCCACATAAATCGGCACAACGATGTTCTAAAAGCCTTCATGTTAAGGTGTCGTAATCCTGTTTATCTATTAAATAAATGAATATGAGCTAAAACATGAGCTTTTACTTTATGCCATTTGTGTCATTCGGGATCTTTTAACTTTTCCTGGCCTTTCCGATAAGGATGTATTTCATTACCTCTGAGGATTATTTGGACAAATAAACACAATCATCTGTCTGACCTTCCAAATTGAATTAAAAAGCTAATTAACAAAGAAGCTTCAATTTAGTTGATTAGACCTTTTGGACTTCAGGGCCATACCATGATGAAAACAAGTGTAGATCGAAAAATGGAAAAGCTGCTTGAAACTAAGAGCACTAATAAATCACTCTAACCTACAGACAGTCTCCTGTATGTTTAATCAATAGCTGTCAAAAACTTACCTATTTTACTCAACTGATAATTAATTAAGGAGTATTTATTTTAAACGGGGATAAATCCATAATTTGGATAAATTTAGATCCCAGCCATTATCATGTCTCCGCCTTTTGGTGTTCTTTTTCTTTTCTTTTATTCTTTTCCTCTTTTTGCCTTTTTTTTTTTTAAATATGAGCATGGTGAATTACAAGTGAAAATGATTATGTATGTATTATTTTTCCAATTTCAGGAGATTTATTCTTCCCTGCTAACATTTTAGGCATCTCACTAACAGCGTAGTGGCATGAAATCGTCCACATATGGAGGATACTGAAGAAACCCATTGTATGTTACATAAGCTGTTCTTTCTTCGGTGTGTAAGAGACGTCAAAAGTGGGAACACATCAGCTGCTCAGCTGTGCGAGACGTGGACGAGAGGAAACTGTAGCTCATAACAAGCCACGGGGGAATCGCTGCCAGACTCCACACGGCCATTAACTCTGTTTTATTTATTTATTTATTTATTTATTTATGAGCCTTCATTATTTTGTGAGATGAAAGTATGTTCATACTCATGTAACTAGCACATGGAGGGCCTCTTCTGCGCACGGTGCTTAGTGGTACACTGAAGGAGCTTGAGGAATATTAATGAAGGATACCACTTGTAAAATAAAAAAAAATTGCAAAAGCCCCCAAGTCAGGAAGCTTCAGTTTAATATGTGGTTTTGAAAAGCTCTTTACTAAGAGCTCTTTACTTATTCGCTGAGCGAATAATGAAACTCAATTCTCAGACGTTAAGGTACTCGCTTAGCAACTGGATGCATGAGTGTTTAAATCAGAGACGTACACATTACATTCCTGGATAAGTTTTTGTAACTGTAACAAAGATATTTTTCTTTTTTGTCTGTGAAAAAATTTAAATCCCAAAATCTTAAGTCTACAGCCTCGTACGCTACACTCAGTACATCTTTAACTGAACCTCATATAGCAAATAGCGTAGCTAGCTATACAGTATATCTAATACTAGCTATAATATCTAGCAAGCTAATGAAGCTAGCTAATGTTCCCAGAGGAAGTACATGCATAAGCTAACTCTTGTAAAGTTACTCTTAGTGTTCCAGAGAACATTATGAACAAAAGCTTACAATATAAAACATTTTTATAAATAAAGGTGTGCTATAAATAAAGATTATTATTCTCACCATACCTAATTAACATGTGGTGGCACAGTAGAAACCACTGCGTTGCTCTTGGGATGTTCTGCAACACTGTTCTTAGTTCTTAAAATCAGTCACCACCTGAAAATACACATTTTATAACTTAACTTCAAGTCTATAACAAACTGTAACCTCGTAAGCTAAACTTGTACCTTTATTTTGTACAACTGAGTCACTTTAACTAGCTACCTAGTAAGCTAACAAAGCTAGCTAATGTTTCTAGAGACAATACATGCCAACGCTAATTCTTAGCCAAAAAAAAAAAACAATCATGGGATCTCGTGTTGTAGGTATAGAATGATGTCATCAGTTATTTTGGCTTCTAATATGTATATCTAAAAATTCAATGCTAGGCGCTTGAGGAAAAACTAGCCCTAACACTACTCATATTTATGCTAGGATTAGATTCTGTGTCACAAAGTTTTTGCTTTTTGATAAAATGACTGTCAAATTACCTACAGTTCACTATACAGAATCAGGCTCGAGGTAATTAATGCAGAAAGTCTCACAAGAGAGACAGAAAACTACAGCTGTAGCTGTTAGCGTTAGCATAAGCTTATTAAGCCTCTCATGTCAGATCAGTCAGCAGAAACGGCATTCGACTGCCATGATTTGTAGCCTGGTTGGCCTCCACAGTGAGAGTATCTCAATTAAAATCAGTATAAAGAGTCTCTCCAAAAACGAAGGTAATTGGATTTCACCTCAATTTGGATCTGAATCTGCTGAACAATTAAACATAAATCTCTGATGATAGGTCTAATCAGATCGCTTAAATTATTAGTTTCTTACAAAGCTTTAACTCGTGTGTCCACAGATTTGTGTTTTACACAAAGTACAGTTGATCAATGTCATTGATGAACTGATCAATCATTTTGGTGTAAGTACAAAACCGTCTCACACTTATGTATTTACTCTCTATATAAATCCAAATGCTAGGTGAGATGTGCAAATTTTAATGGAATAAAAATGAAATTCAGTTATTATCCTCTTACAATGGTAGATTATCAAAGATGAGTTTTGGTGCACTGGAGCACTGAGGCTAATGTGTCTGGCAAGCATATAGCCACAAGCTAACCATTTAAATTAGTGCAGAAATAAAAAATAAGTAAAAATGGAACTATTTTATCATCTGAATCACTTCTAACATGGTATGGAGTGACATCAGACTGTGTGCTGAGGAAGAAATTCGGCTTCTATATGGAGCTGTGACTGTTTTTAGCTCTGTGACATGCTTCGTCTATTTTTTTATACATAACAGTGCATCACTCAGTGCCAGACACCACAGCAGTCACTCTGTTTGAAATCAACCCAATGTCTGTGATACATTTTTGGAATTACTCAATTAACATAAGGGCTCACTGAATAGTTTGATGAGGATGAAAGGATGGAAATCATATGCCGTGGCCTTCATACTCACCACAGCTCAACCAATCGAACACTTATGTCAGATTTTGGAGTGGTTTTGCCATCACCATCATCAAAACAGTTTTCGTCACTCCAGTCCAGTTCTAGGGGCAAGTAGAATTGATGCCAAGATGTTTTGTAGGTGTTCTGGCAGCTTATGGTGTATGTATGTATGTATGTGTGTGTGTGTGTGTGTGTGTGTCCTATATATATATATATACATATACATATACATATATATATATATATATATATATATATATATATATATATATACTGTATGATGACGCTTAGTTAATGAGCTGGAAGTTTCTTGGCCACACTGAATTCCAGCTTCATTTATCATTTTTACTTAAAGAGTCATATCATAGATGGGCATCATTGCCTTTAAATAATGTGTTTGGCCCACAGGGAATAAAAACACTGAGTTCGATTAATTGAGTATGCCTCATGAAGCTTAATACGCCACATCAAATGGTCATCAGTAAAATTACTCTGTTGACTAATTCGCACCAGGAATTAAGCTGAAAGTTTCATAAGCCGCGACTGCCAATGATTGTGTCATCAAAGGAAGATAAATACAACAGCACAGTGTCGAGTGATTCATTTTATTGGATGTAGAAAAAAATATACACAGAAATTCAGGGAAATAGCTTTAAAAAAAAAAACCCTTCAAAAAGCCATTTATTTTATAGTGAAAGAAATACATGATGAGTTTCCACCATAATATTTGGATATATCTCAAACACTTGTGTTTGCCAAAAAGTTTAGTTCTAAATAGTAGCAGGTGTTGAGAGAATGTTTAAAAAAAAATTTTTTGCATCACAGAAATATCACTTTTGTAGCTTATTCAGGTAATTAGCACCTAGCATGTGGTATGAATAAACATACTCAAATAAAAGGCTGAGAGAAGGAACTAGGATATGATTCATCCCCTTTATTGTATAACAAAGACACCGGGCTGTATTCAGAGTCAGTGATTTGTTATACAGTAAAGGGAATGGATTAAAACCATATCCACCTAGACCATGTAGAAGATTCCATGCCAGGGAGAAACGCAATCACACCAGTGAAAAAAAAGTGAAATAAAATGCACAATCTGTACTGCTTCTCATTAGTCACATGCAGAAAAGCAAAACCTTCATTTTATTCATGTTGCCTCGCATGAGCTCTTAAATTAAAAACAATCATTAGAGGATTGCTTTTTAAGAATTAAATGAGTCAGAAGTCAGTGTTGCACTGAAATGCAATCACTGTCGTCTATGTAGCAATTGGAGCTTCATTTTCCAGGATTTTAAGAATTAATACTAAAACATGATGAAACTGTTAGTATGACTAAAAACAATACACAGTTATTACATAGTGCACCCCACACACACACACACACACACACGTGCGTCACGTTATTTGTTTCAGACATCCCCATTCGACATACTCAGTTCAGGATACATAGGAGCAAGAGCGGACTTCAAGCAAGAAAACTACACGTACACTGGAGATCAGGATAGCGAATGAGAGTTTCAGACATATGAGCTCATTTTTCAATGTTATTATTAACTCCAGCGAACCTGAATATGCCCCACTTAATGCTTTATATCATTACCCAATCATGTAAATGTTCATTTGTAAACCAACTCACTGCTTCTTTTCTGTGACACTGTATCCATTCTCCAAAACAATAATGACTTTCAATGTCTCATTAGAGTTTCAAATGTTTCTTCCAACGCCTGATAAGAACACTGACCACAATTTTAGCTTCTGACATGCAAACTTACCACTGTTCTGTGTTTACATTCAAGAAAACACGCATTATTAGGAAACTTTTATTAGAAAACTTCCTTTGAATGGTAAATCAAGGCAGTGTACGAGATCTGTACATGTAAACAGGTCGTTAAGTCTCGTATACGTCTCATATAGCTCTTTTATATACAGTGCAGTTATAAAACATTTTCTGACATTAAATAAAAATTAAATATATACTTTACATAGAAGTTTAAAATACAGTTATACCATAGGCTTGCACTGCAATCAGTGCACCAATGAACATATATTATATCTTTCGCAATAAGTTAAGACTTCTATGCGTTATTTAGAAAAATAAAGCGCTTTGTCTATTTACACGATAGTCAAATGTCTGTGTTTTTTGAGCCCAGGATCATCGAGGGAGTAACCGTCGTAAGTGGAACTGTCGACGTATTGGTTGGGATTCACTTCAGGAAGCTAGAAAGTAAGGACTTCACGTTAGCACAGGACTGATTTTGATGCATTCACTTAAGAGACGTGATATCAATTGTGCAAATTTACATTATTTTGCACTGTTACCTGAATATTGTTGATATAATTGCTTTGCTGGAAGCCGCTGATGGTGTACACCCCGTCATTGTTGTCTGCTGTAAAAATATTCAGAACGAGTCATTTCTAAATATCTGCAGTGAACACAAAATACATATACCATATACCGTATTACACCTATTTATATAGGTTACAGAACTGTTAGATGTAAAACTGATAAACGAGTACACTCAGCCTGACAGAGCGTGCAACGACGGACATTTGACCTATAAATCTAAGTGCCGAGGATTATGGGAATCATTTGACTTAATTTTTTTTTTGTCTTGGTGAACCTGATTTTAGCGTTTTAGCTCTTGGGATATTCCTTAAAATCCTTAAAATGGTGCTCTGGTTAAACATTTTAAATTTGTCAAACATTAGATTTGTTATCAAGTTTTGAATGTGTAAACCTGCTTTTCACCATTTTTACCAAATTACAATACCATACTTGCTAACTAATTCTATAAAACAGGTTTTAATGCTAGTGATATAAATCTCTGCTGTATGACCAGTAATGAGAGACATGTCCATCTCCCTGTGGCTCCTGTGCATTGCAGTGTGTGTCTGTGTGTGTGTGTGTGTGTGTGTGTGTGTGTGTGTGTGTGTGTGCGCGTGTACGTGTCTCACCTCTCGGCCTTTCTTCAGTGAATCCAATGTTATGCCATACCTGTCCTCTCTCAGGGTATGCGGCTTGCTGTCTATGAGATAGAGTGTGTGCTCTACAGGGAAAATCAAAAGCTTTTAGCAGGTCACTGACACACAAGTGAGAAAAAAACACACAACCAAGCACCAAGTCAAGACATGACAATGTATAAAATAACTCTCTACAGATTGATACCCAAACTTTCATTCTTTTTTTTTGTGCTTTGCGCTCTTCAGATAATTAGTGTGCATTCAGTGTACATACCTCATTTGGTCCTGATAGCTTGATCCTGAAAAGCAGGAATGTAAGTGTTAGCTTTTTGTATCTTTTCTATCTAGTGGCCTGTAGGATTACTGTAACACACAAATCATCATATGTTTGCTTCAAATTATATCATTAAGCTCTAAGGTTTCTTTTCTTCAATAAACCATTTTGTAAAATAGCAAGGAACATCTGAATTAAATATTTAAGTTTAATCTTCATTAAGTGTTATCATCCACAAAGCAAATTTATTTGGTGCAAATGCTTCTGCTTTCAGACTTCAGGAGGCGGAGCCTAGAGGACAGAGCTACAGAGATACCAAGCTACAGTACCAAAAATGATTCTGCTTGTCCAAGATGGCCGCCCTGATAACATTCCAGCATTCTGCTACATAGAATGCATACACAGACTCAAAACACCAAATGTCTTGGCTGACTGAAGCTACATTCGAGTGAAAAATGGAAATTGTGTACATCGCATTTTTCACTGAAGTGTTGCAATAACAAGGGGTAAACAAAAATTTCCTAACCCAAATAATTGTGTTATTGGGTTCTACAGTCATTAGGGATCGGCGATAAGACCAAAATATCATATCATATGCTACTTGAAGACATTTCTACAATACACGATTTATGTTTGGTACCAAACTGCCAGCTAAAAAGTAGTGTTGCATTTAAAAATAGACCTTTAAAAATGAGTTTGATGATACTTTTATTTACAAAAATAGATTAACACTGAAAAGAAGGCGGGAAAAAATTTAACATTTTACAATTTTAAACATTTCAAAATAGTAGAAATCTTGTTTTAGCTATTTTAAAACAACACAGAAAAGGTATCAAAAGGGGTAATGACAGCCACAATAACAACTGTATTGTGACATCATTTATCACAATAAATGATAAATGATAAATATTAGCATCATATTCCCCAACTGCTATCACTGACAATATTAGTTGGGAGGGCTAACATTTAATATCTATCACTGTTTCAAGAACAAAACTATTAGGGTTGAGTAAAGACGTATCCTGAACGGGGTAAAAAAAATCATGCATTGGGTGTGTCACTCTGTGTAATCAGCTGACGCGACTGTCACTGATAGGCTGCTTGAATCTACAGCCTGGGCTAGAAAGAAATCAGCCCCAGCCTCGCTTCTCGCTTCTTCATACCATTCTGTGTATTTTTCTTACGACTATTGGTGATGGTGTTGCACTCAGTTCCACAGAAATCCAAGACATTTGTTAACAGCAAGTAATTTGATGTAGATGCCAAATATTAAATGATATTGATGTCCTTATATCTCGGAAAGGCTGAAAAAAGACAGATATAGAGTGCTAATCTAACTATAGCCCTCTTATACTGAAGGCCTAAGCAATGGCTTCATTAAACTTTTATTATCCATTGTACATTATGAATGACAGGCAGCACACTCACTCTTTCTCCTCTGCCTCTTACAGCAGAAGATGATGCCGATGATGAGGAGGACTAAAAGTGCGGCCAAGCTGAAGGCCACAGTGATTGCTATTAACACTGTCTGGTCTCTGCGCGGCGGTGGCACGGCCTTCTCTGCAACACGAAATAGAAATATTCACACTTTTAAATACAAGCAATTTAGATAATTAGTTATGCTATGTATTAATTTAAATTCCCAATAATTGCCTTTTGAGATGCATGACGGAACATCATCCTTGTTGTCACATGCATTATTGTCATGATTGGGCTTCATTTATCAAACTGAATACGAAGGAATTTATTCGAAAATTCTTCGCAAGAACATTTACGCAAGAAATATCATGTTCATGACAATCCACTTTGTTTGGAAAAACATTTGTATCCTACAAGAGCTCTGGAGTTTGTGAATTTGTAACATATAAGGAGTGTAATCTAAATCTCAGCTGACCGGCTCCAAATCCTTTAACTGGTGATGAGTTGCTGTGATTTTATATACGGATTACATTACATTTGCTTGTTTGTTTGTTTTCAGCTCTCTTTGCTTTTTATGGAGATTTGTGGGCATGGTTAATTGTAAATCAGCTGTGCCATTAACACATTTGGTAGTTTACAGCTGATTGGCATTTATCAACATACACACATTACTACGAAAAAATCAGCGTTACTGAAATATATGTCAATGTGGTGTGAATTTTTAGTTTGGCTTTGCTTATGAAAAGACTTACACTTTAGTAACTCTAGTCTAGTTAAAGATTGATAAATGAGGCCCATTGTGTTTTTAATATTATTACTGCAAGTTAGAATATTTCAATATAAAAACACTATTCCTTTGTGTGTTCTTATTTTACAATTGAATAAGCCTGTACATTGTAATGGCTCTTACGGACTGTCAGGAAGACAGTGCTGATTTCAGGTGATGGGAGACTAGAAATGGATGCCAGACAGTCCACAGAAGCATTGCTGGTGGCGGTGATTTTGAGAGTGCTGTTGGAGTTCATGAGAATCCCGTCTGCCACTGGGCTTGTGTTATTGACCCCTTTATCCACCGGTATGCCGTTCACAGCCCAGGAAAGCTGCGCTGCAGGTAACCAGCCTACTGCGAGGCACTGGAACGTGACCTGATCTCCTTCTGTAGCTGTGCGGTTTGACCCCATAATTGCCACTGTGCCATTTTCTGGGGACAGACACACATTAATTAAGCATTATAGTGGATTTGTTCTTCATTTACCATTAGTCATTTGCAGGATTGGAGATCCAGATGTGGCAGAAATTAATCCAAGCACAAAGCTGATAAAGAAGCCAAACTAATTTTCTCATTTGAAAAACACAATCCTCTGAAGTAAATCTGTTAGTAAATCACCTTACACATATTTATATGTTCAGAGTAATAACTGCAAATAATCACAGTAGCAAAGTGTCCTTGGTGGCAGTTGGTCAATAATGACCATTTAAAAGGGTTCTTTGATTTTTGAAGGGTGCTTTAATTTTTATTTCAGTCTAAAACAGCCTACAAATTGCTATGGCATGTGTTCCTCTGTGTAGGCTTAATCGCTTTCGAATGGAACACACTGCAAGATTTAAGTATTTCTTGGAGCACAGCAGGGTATACATACACAAACTAATAAATGAGCTAGCACAAAACAGGTGAACACAACTGGGTAACAAACCAATGCCATAACAGGGGTGAAGACAGAACTGGAACAGAAACAATGGCATGTGAAATTGTAAACAAACACACATGATGTGAACCCAAAAAAAAAAAAACACTAAACGCAAACACGCTGAGAAAGGGAATTTGTGACACCCAAAGATGATTATTTTCCTATAACTGAATGTCCCAAAGTGTTTTTTTTTTCCTTTTATACCACAGCAATTTGTGAAGTTTATTAAAAAGCAACACTTCATGCTTTTTTGTCTGTTTATAGTTACATTTAATGTTATGGAATATCCATGGAATGAAGCACAAGTCAAGCTAGGTCCTGTTATTGCCTGTCTTATTTCTCTCTCTTGAAGCGCCTGTCTTTTCCAATAATTATTATATTTGGATTAGGTGGCGTGTCCGCCATGCAAGTCCCTGTAAATGAGCTGTTATAGAAATGATAACATAATACAATAAGCATTAACATAAACCTGTGATTTGCCTTAGAGCCAGCACTACTGTCAGAGCTGCTGTATTAAAATATTAATCAACACCTTTCGGCCAATCAGAATCGAGAAACAGCACTGTGGTATAAACTATAATAAAACCCTTTGACTGGCAGTGTACTGTCTCACAATACTGTCTTACAATAATAATAGTGCTACACAATAGCACACTATCTGACAATATCTGTTTACATTTCACGATTTTGTGTCTTGTACATTGTTTCTATTTGTGTCCTAAGTGTTATTTTATATATCATCTATCTATGTACTTAGTATCTATCTGTAGTTGATTGAATTTTATTTACTTTGCTGGTATTTTTCATTTGTTGTACAGCACCTTGGTCAACGGAAGTTGTTTTTAAATGTGCTCTATCAATAAATTTTACTTACTTACTCACATGGGTCATCAATCATCTCAAACGTGAGCAGATAGAGACAGTGCTTCTGCATTCTTGTTCAAATCCTTTCTGAGAAGTCTTCAGGCGTTCATATGATCTACACATGGACAAACACTACACTCTGGGTACTCATCAATACCGATACTGATTCTGAAACAAGTAACCTACTCATTATTAAGCAATCAGGAATGTCACGGAACATTTTTTTCTGCTTTGTCTATGTTGACTTGACTTATAAACAATGACCCTGGTGAACTTGCATCTCAGTGCTCAGTGCTCGCAGAAATGAAGTGTTCTCACATTCAACAGTTTCTTTCCTGCTCTTGTGTACACAATTCACGGCATCTTGCGCTCATATTTAATAAGCACACCCACTGATACGGCTCATATAGTATAACGTGTTATCAGATGCTGGTATCAGAACAAGTATGAGTAAATGAGCACAGTATCGGTCTGTCACCCAGTACCATTATCAGTATTGATATGTCTGAGATACATCACAATACTGTTAAGCTGACCATGAACAGCGTACCAAGGACTATAACGTGTGACCACAAACAGCTATTTTCCCAGAGTAACTGTGATTTCCCCCGAGATGCCGGAAAGCGCTGAGTCATTTAGGAGCACCAGAGTAACACGTTTTTAATGAGAATGACTTCAGCACAGTGAAAGAGCGAAATGGAAAAAAATACCACACTATACATCAATATCCAATCAAAGCATTCCAATACGTGTACAGCATTGCTCAAGAGCTACATTGGTGCTCACAGATTGTTCAGTTCAGCTACACACACGACTGAGCCGAGCTGAAGCTACACACACCACACACAGTTAATGTAGCATGCTGCACTGAGGATTTGATTAGAGGTGAAAGATCCATAAGCATGAATAAATACAGTAGGTCCACTGTGAAGAATTATTTCATCAGTCATCAAAAGTACAGTTTTCTCAAATTATATTTCAGAGAAGAATCCATCATTATACATTAATATAAACTAGAGACCTAAAAGTTTAACTATGCAAAAAATTAAACATTTAAAAATGACCATAATGCTGAAATTGATTATTAATACTGAGAAATCTGATTATTCTGTTTTTTTTTTAAAATAATTATCAGTAGCTCTGAGTTCCTTACTTATTAGCATGTTAATTGTTAGCTTGTTAATTTTAGCTTGTTTTTAGCTTGGTAATTGTAGCTTGCGCTTAGCTTGTTAATTGCTAGCCTGTTATTAGCTTGTTCAAAATTAGCTTGTTGTTAGATCAGTAATAAATAGCTTGTACTGTAACTAAAACATTTAATTTAGTTATTTATTTGTACTTATATTTTCCATCCAGCTCCAGCTCTGAAATTTTCCAGGAGTGCCTCAAACTTTTTTTGTATTTTATGTAAAAAACAAACAAACAAACAAAAAAAAAAAGCCACAGGAATTGTCACTACAGAAATGCTAATTTGAAACATTAGGGAAATGTGCAAAAGCTATCTTTGTCTTTGCTGAACTGTCTATAAAATATGATACATTTATTAATTAGCTTGTTAAATGTTCACTTTTTAGGTTGTTTAACTGCCAAAATGCAAACATTTTTATAACCGTCAATAAAATATAATTGTTATGAAATGTAACTATTGTTAACATATTTCATTATTAGCTCAGTTTTGGCTTGTTAATAGTTAGCTTTTTGTTGGCTTGTTGTTAGCCGAGTACTGAGATACTCAGATTATAGATACTCAGGATCACAAACTTTAAGAAAACTTCCATGGAATTACACTTCCATGGAACACTAGCGTACACACGGACGAATGAAATCAGTATTTAATTTGGCCGTGGATCCTTTTCCACTGAAAAGATCAGATCTGTCCTTATTTAACTATGACCTGCTAAATGAAATCGACTCCTCGCTGCACCTCTGAGAAGAAGTAATGAGTTGGAAAATAGACTTCACTGGCAGCTAAATTAAGAAGCAGTTCGCTGAAGATCAGTACTTTTTTATTTTCTTGTAGGCTACATGCAGTAATAAAGCCTCAGACGCAGTAAAGTGTTTAAGTGTCTAGTGTCTGTGTGAGCTTTGTCATTTCAGTAGAAGTTCTCTCTCTCTCTCACACACACACACACACACACACTGAATGTGGACCCATGCACACCATATAGATGTTTCTGTCTATAAATCTGTGTTCACACTAGCACGCACTTAGCCTAATGCTAGGTTAGCTAGTTTGCCGGTAGGTTTAGCTAAATTTTAACAACACAACAAAATGGCTTCCCTGCTAGCTTGTTATCTAGCTAGTGATCTCAGTACTGGTTTTAATTACACAATAAACTAGTTAGCCATGATAAACATGTTAGCTATCTTGCTAGCAAGCTTAGCTAGCTTAGCTATTTTTAATGTAAGATTGCTACTATTGCTTGTTTTCTCAACAATGCGGTGTTTATGCAGCTGGCTAGGTTGGGTAATGTTGTTAAATTATTATAATGTGTAATACAGGTACTTTATGCTAACTAGTGAAGGGATAAGAAAATCTGGTGGTGAGGTCACATGATAAAGTTTGTAATTGTAGTCTTGTGGTTTTGTTGTATATTATTTTAATATAAATTGTACTCACGCTGGACAGTCAGTGTAGCAGATACGGGCAGACTGCCCTGCACCTGACACCCCACTCTTCCAGCGTCGGCTGTTGTGACGCCCTTGATCAGAAACTCCCATTTATATTGTCCTGCTGTGGAGTAGTTTGTGGCAAAGTACCGGATATGACTACCAATCGGGCCTGAGCTCTCTGAAATACTGAGAGCTAAGCGTTCATTCACTGTCCAGGTCATGACAGTCCAGCCAGCCGTATTAATGCTGCAGTTGAACCTGGCTTCAGAGTTTTGGAGCACCGTCTCATTAATAGGTTGCAGCACTTGAGCGCTCACGCCTGAAAAAGAAAAAACAAGGATACGTAAATATCAGAGGTCGTCATTTTTATGTAACAAGCCACAAGTCTCAGATCTTTACACTTAAGAACCAAAGTCATTCATTACCAAATTTAATGCCATTTTTAAAAAAAAAAAAAACTATAACACCATCAAATAGTTGTTGGTGATTAAACTGAGATACAATAATTAATTCTTGTTTATTACCTTGTTAGTCAATGGCAATACATTGTATACAAATAATACAACAGTATACAATAGTATACAACAAGATAAGCAAAAAAAAGTGCAATTACAATTCAAATGTAACTCAGTTCACTAAATATGTGAATAGTTCATTGGCTGTAAAGTCCACTACCAGGGACACCTTCATTCTTTTCAGTAAGTGCTTTATCTTGGTCATGGTTATGGCTGATCCGGAGTCTATCCCTGGAACCTTATATATATATATATATATATATATATATATATATATATATATATATATATATATATTCACGAGTATGAATATAAAAAATTGAATAGCACACCTCCTTTTTGTATCTGCATTCCTATTTGTTTGAAACACATTCCAGATCGTTTCTGCGTTCGTATTTATCTATACATTCCAGATCCCTAGAGGACGCAGAACTGCGATTAGCCAATCAGATTGCAACTTTCCATTTTCTGAAGCTGGTCCCAGCTACTGTGTGTCCAGAAAAAGAGATCTACTAAATGTTTTGTCTCATCTTGTTACATTTTGTTTAGTCTGAGTCTCGGGTACTCTGTGGGTGGAGGACAAGACAAAACAAGGTGTAACAAGGTGAGACAAAATATGAGTAGAATGTAGGCATTTTTGTTTAGTCCGAGTCTCGGGTACTCTGTGGGTGGAGCATCCCAGGTCAAGACAAAACAAGGTGTAACAAGGTGAGACAAAATATAAGTAGAATGTAGACATTTGGAATGACTTGGAATGAGTGTTCAGACTTGAGCTTTAGAGTTGATGTAATGGTGTCTGTTACAGTAAAGCAGCGCTAATGAGGCTGACCTTTGGTACAGAGTAATAACCCGAGTCATAAACCTCACCATTTAACTGCATGCTATTTGTGTTCAGTGACGTGCAAGTACGCACTTGTAGTTGAGATAAACAAAGAGACAAACTGGGTGTACCCGGTCTCTGTTTCGGCAGATCTTTTGATAAAAACAAAAAACAAAAAAACACAGGCATGCTTGGTATGCACTCTGAGTATCGAGCATTAATGGCTAGAGTGATACCTATACATATGAGCATATTAATATTTAAAGAAGTTTTAAAGAATGGCATTCATATTTTGCTTCTGTTATTTTCTAGAGATGTGTTTCATGGGAAATGTACTATATGACAGGAGTTCCCAGAAGTATGAATTTTCGGAGATGCCAAGCCTTGGAATCTTGGTTTCTCTTCATTATTTACTCTCATGCTTGTAAATCCATATTCAATGGATTCTTGACTTCTGCTATTCCAGTGAGGCAGAGTTGTTGACTCGATGTTGTTGAACTAGCGGAGGTAGATGGACAGAGAAATTTGTCAGTTTTTACTGCTGAACTTCTACGCTAGTTCAGTGTGTCAGGATAGTGAAAAAGACTAAAATAGCACGTAAACTCTTCATTTAAACGTGGCTTGTTTGAATGTGACTTCCAGGAACATTTCAAAATATTTGCAGCGATATTAGTAATATTAGTAATATTGTAAAAAATTGATGAATAAAAGAGAAGAGGATATTGTTTGGGAAACCCTGCTGTATTAGGAACAGGATGATATCTTACTACATGCTGAGAGGTTTAATCACATCCAAACAACACCATTTTTGTGAACCATGACCAATTTTGCTTTGTGAATAAGTGTATTCATTCATTTAGTGGACACTTTTATCCAAAACCACAAAGCAGATTTGATCCAAAGTTCAAGATCTGAATCTTCTGCTCAACAGCACAGAATTTTAACGTCTCTCTGCATCAGCAACGTCGTCACACAGTGATCAGGCGGGTGATCCGTGTTAACAGTGCAAATCAGAAATGTCAGGAATTTTCAACCAGGTGAGACCTTTAGAGGTCTGAGCACAGCTCAGCACACTCCTCACCCTGAACATGCTTCTGGAAAGTTTAATAATCAGTAGTGCTGAGCGATGTATTATATCACAAGGTCTCATCACTGGCATAATAGGAATGATGTGGGGAAAACACACACACACCCACACACCCACACACACACCCACACACCATCTGCATTCCTGATTTCTTACTTTTTAAGGGTTTTAAAGGCAAGTCTGTAATACTCGACTGGGTTCATGCTATGTTTCCTCTGAATACCAAATATGATAAACACAAAAGTTCAGCACTTTCACTCAAACAGAAAAAAAAAAAACTAAATTTCCGGGTGTGTCGTCGGGCCTTTTGTACTTTGTCATTTGTACTTTCATTGGACAATGTGTGTTTAGTCTATCTACTTTGAGTTTCTCCTCCAAAGGCACTGTGGTAAATAATCCACCTCATTCAAAATACCTGAGTAATTGTACTTTGTTGTTGTATTTAAGTATATTTTGTCAGATTTGTACTATACTCAAATGTTATTAAAGTTGAATACTTGTACTCTGGCACTCTACTCAAGTAAAGTGTTTTACTCAACTGTTTTATTCAATTTGACCTTCCAAGCACTCAACAAATGCCATGAGATTTTTTTTTTAATTAAATTCACATCAATGTCAAATAAAACTGTGCACAACTGTGATAATTTGTCTTTGAACGAATTTGCCATCAAATTTTAAGAAGTATGTTGCGGAAAGTTAGCATTAAGGTTGGTAAATTTGCTGTTTACCAGCAAATGTTGTTATAATTGAGTATGTTTAAATGTACAGTAGATATCTTTCACTCAAGTACATTTTTGGCTCATACTTCTACTTTTCTGCGGGAATCTACAGTCTTAGGCTAGAAAGAAATCAAAAAGATTTTTAGAGTCGACAAAATTTCAGGAGTGTATTAATAATTCGTGATACACTCCATCCTGGACATGCCTGCATGATAACTACGTAAAAGAAAGAAACGTGAAATATTTTCTTTTAACCGGTCAAGGGATCCAAAATTCTTACTGGCACCCTGCTGCCCCTTCATACAGGTCTGTGGAAAAGGTAAGAGTAATTTTACAGACCATCGCTCCTTAGCTGGTAGTGCAGTAAAAGAGCTTTCTCAGAATACCCTCTAAGATGTCATTTTGAAATTTTTCTTTTTTGTTTTTGAGAAGTGTTCCTGTGGGCTATGGAATGTACACGCACAGGTTACACATCCATCTCTCATTAATAATGAAGGATCCATGAAGAAGTAAAAGAAGAAAACAAAAATTCAGTTATGAATACTCACCCCCTGTGATGAAAAGCAAGACAGCTGCAAGGGTGAATGTGTCCATGCTTCTTCAGAAGCGCTCATGCCAATCTTCAAATCCTGAGAGTTTAGAGAAACAAAATCAAGGCTGAAAAATACTTGAATAATTGTACTTCATTACCATATCTAGGTATTTTCCTGGAATATTTATACTTCGCTTAGGTGTTAGAGAAATTGAGTACTTGTACTCTTACATAATTTCATTTCTTGAAGGTCTGTTAGTCTCTCATCCAGCCAATCACTGTACTGTATGCTGTATGTCAATAGATCAAGCACCAGTACATTTCATTTACATTTCAGTTTAACGTCTAATCAAGGTCATCAGTCATCTGCCATGACCTGAACATTGTAGTTAGTGCTGGCTTAGCCACCAGACTGCTGTGTGGAACTTGAGGATCAGCGCCCTGGCTCTACCTCAGTAAAATATGTCAGCATACTGAAGTAAGCAAAGACTTGTATAAAATACATAGACTCATAGAAGCGTCTGCTTTACCTCCCTAGAAGGCATGAATTCCATCTAGTTGAAAAAAGCTTGCTTTGTGAGCTTGCTTTTGAGGTAAGTTTCACTAATTTACTAACATTAACTAGGTATATATATATATATTGGCTAATGCAACATTGACTCCAGTAGCTAACATAACTGGTTAGGCAGCAAGTCATATCCTAGCTAATGGTAAATATTAGTTAATTTTTCACAGCATGTTTTACTTCTGATTAATTCACTAGCAAACTGTGTAACATTATTCATACTTACAGCATCAGCGTTACAGAGATTGTATGATGTTTTCAGACAAAATGGCATAGTCACTTATCGCAGTTTTAGGTAAACAATAAAGGTTACTTTTCACATGACATTGACTTAATTTCATCAGTTACAAACATTAACTTTTTCCTTTTCCTTGAGTACATGTTGACTGGATACTTCTGCTTTTGACTGAGTACGATTTTGACACAGTAGCTCTACTTTCAATATTTAAATATTGAGATTTATAACAACGTCCGCTTTTGAAATTACTTCAAAATTAACCTCTTAAATCCTAGTGGGTCCAGATTTACATTCTTTGCTCTTATAGGATGCATACATTTCTTATTATTTTAATGTTAATCAATGGATTATTTATATTAGTTACTAAATAATAATAAATAAGTCGGGAGACTAAGAGGTTAATATAATCAGAAGTGTGTAAGTTGGTTAGTCGATGAGGTGTTTTGTTGAAACGCACCATTGTCTCTTAATATGTAATACTTGGAATTGGATAACGTCATAATGTAAGCCTTTAATTAAACTTAAGCTTCATTAAGATTTGATTCCAAAATAGGTTCAATTTTTTTTTATTATTTTCCCCATTTCAGCTAATATCCTACTTGGGCCTTAAAATCTCTTTAAACAGAATACACTTACCCAAAAAATCAGTCCGGGGATTATTTAGGAACAACGGAGATTCATGAAGAGCCAGGTTTCTCCTTCTGATTCATATCCGAGCAGGCGTGAAACAAATGTTCACCACTTATCTCATCTCGCTGGGCCGTAGGAAGGCCAAAGTCCAGCATTCTTCTTAACACACACACATATGCGAAAGGAGAGAGGAGACAGGAGTGGTACCTGTTTAACCTCTCTGCTTTGCATGCAGGCCAGATCATACCAAAACTCGAGGGAGGAACGTGAGATACGATGATCACTGAAATGCCAAAGTGCCCGAGTAGCTTGTCAAGCAGAAAGATGACTTTGAACTCATGAAGTAGTGTGTTTGCTATAAGGTTTGTATAATACGCCCTTCTTTGGCATTTAAAGACAGTAAACACTCGTCTCCCTGGTAGTTAAACCCAAGCTTATATATCACAGTCACATGCACAGAAAGGATCTTCAGCAGGTGTGTACTGGAGACAATATCCCTTTGGTATGAGTCAACATAATGCTATTGTGTGCTAGATGAATGCATTAAATGCCGTAATTCCTCACGCACTACCCTCTCGCGCACAATGCAGAGAACCACACAATCATTTGCATGTCATGTAAAGTCCAATATATGTAGTGATTTAAGGAACAAACCAAAGCTCTGTGCAAGTCTGCATATTTTCAAGCCAGTCAGACAGAGATAATGCAGAGGAACCTGAAGAATGAAGAAGCTACATTGCAGTGAAACACAAACTCAGCATTTAGGGCAGCTGGGGTGTGTATCACACTTTCAGTCTTCTCAGCTTCTCGACAACAGGAGATGTCGTGCTGTGCAGTGTTTGGATGCAGATCAAAAGGTGATAGTGTGGATTATATGTGTTACTATAGTGGTTTGGGCTCCATCTACAGGAAGAGAGCAGGTGGGAGGACGCGAGGAAGATAAAGTGTGAACTCCTCCCCACGGTGAACAGCCGTGAGACGACGGCTCACACCTTTGATTAGAGTCAGCAGTGGACGGAAATGCAAGGTCGAAACACAACTCTGGAGCACGTCATACATGAGGACCTGCTTCAGTTTTCATATCAGAAATCTATCCATGTTACTTTTTCTATATGAAATACAGAATTACAGACACTGTGTGATATTTTTGTGCCTTTTAAGATTATTACTTGTCACACCAATAAAATCCTGTTTGAATTCCATAACGAAAAATCCTCTAATGATAGACCTGTGATTAAAGAAAATTATTACGTTCTGCTTATGTCATCAATCATTGACAGACGGCCTCAAATAAACTATTCAAAGTGAGCTTGAGATTATAAGGATAGTTTCTGTCCATTGGCATAGTTCATTTACATTTCGCCATCCCCACTAAAGTATCTGTAGCTGTCCTGTGAGGTTCGTGTCTTCCTACTGCTTTTAGATAAGCTGTCTTTGAGCAATGATACTAAATCATCACATTATTCAAGTCACGATGAAAGAATTCTTTTACAATGTGCGATTTTTATCTGTGACAGCAAAACTGTACAGTCTAAATTCTCAAAAATCAAATTTACACACATTTTACCACACCAGTGTATCCACACAATTAAGACATGTTTGGTAATGACATTTGCTTCATTAGTTGTGCATTAGAGCTCCAAGGCTAATGTAGCTAACCAATAATGGAAGTCTATGTCACCCAAAAAAACATAAAGCTCTGCAGTCTAAAGCAAATTGTTAAAATAATAGTCCATTATTTACACATTTAAAGTTTAAAGTAGAACTACATTATTATTATTATTATTATTATTATTATTATTATTATTATTTGCATTGCTTTTCGCTACAATTTTTCACTTTCAAACTTTGGGGGGCGGGGTCTGGCGCAGGGGTAATGGGGGCGGAGTGATACCAGGCCAGGCTGAAGACAAACTGAACTAAAGACACTGTCCAAGATGGCCGTTCCATTTAGTTTTCTTCTTATTTATAGATTAAATGTGTGCCATCAGGGAAGAACTGGATGTGGTTTGAGGCAGATATTTATTTAAAGATTTAAGATACATTATACCTGCTCCTACGCAAAACTAAACTGGCTAAATTCAGATGCCAAGCATGTCTTGGCTGAATAAAGGGGAACATTTTATACATTGGATTTTTGGCCGAACTGTTCCTTTATGACTTTGCAGTAGTTATGTAAGAGGCTGAACATTTATATTATGCATGAGGCCCAAAGAAATGACATGTGGGACTTTTATACTAATAAGGCTTAGCATTTGTTGCCCTCTAGTGGTTTTAATAGCCACACATGCACACACAAGGTCTCTCTATGGGTCAAGTTCTGATCTATCGGCTTTATTTTCTTGTTTTCTTCAAGCTACTATTGAAAAATGCCTAGCATATATCATTAACCCTGTATAAGAAAGCAGTAAAATATCCCATTACTTTATTGCACTGCCTTTGTTCTGTATAGATAAACCATAAAATCTACGTCACCGCACCATATTCAAATGGCCTCCTAATAGATGACTGCTGTGACCTTTGACCTGAGGGAGTGGGAGTGGACAGAGCTAAAATGGCTGTCTCAAACACAACAGCAGCATTGTGTTGCCTAGGAAGTCCTACAGAAAAACCATATAGACAACTGTATTGTTGCAGAAGGGAATCTCCCTAATGACACGCTTACATCTGGCCTTTACACTACACACTTTCATTTACTCCATTAAACCAGTTCTCTCCCAAAGACTCATTAGAATTATTTTGTGTTTATAATTCTATTGTTGTATTTATTAGGGCTAAATTGTTAGGCTTAATCACACCTATTGTGTGTGTAGGAAATGTGTACCGAAACAATACACTTGACTACAAAAGTCAGTCAACCGTCGACTAATTATCCATAGATCATGTTTAATCAGGCCTTCAGGTTCTAGTGACTTGTTAGTAAGCCGTTAAATCAGTCATCATGTTGTAAACGCACTGAAGCATTCCATCACAGCTGAACATTCTTCAAGTGTATTCATCAATGGCAAAAAAAAAAAATTAGCAAGTAAAATATCTTGAATACAGGCAAATTTACTCATTTCAAACTTAGTATTGAAATGCAAAGATACAAAGATAGTACTGAAATGCTTGAAATACTAAGTAAAACTGTATGCCAAGAGAATAATTTCAAGCTTGAAATTAGTACGAATTTCTAGAAATAGACTTAAGAACCTTATAAATGGTTTCTCTAAATGTACGGTACTGTGCTCATGTCTTAAGCACCCTAATATTTTTTTTATTAAAATTTTATATTAGATGTTTGTTTGGTGAAAAAAAATCACATTTTAGATATACAAGCTTTATTTTGTCTATAAAAAATTACGATTTTACAGGAAAACCTGTACGTCAGTAAAGAAAGTAACATATAATATACCAGACCACATTTCAGACAAAAAAAATGTAATGCAGGCTGCAAAAAAAGAAGCAAGTGTGGCAAAGACTCCAGAAGAACGGTGGCAGGTTCTCCATGATGCTTAGAAAAACTTACCAAAGTTCTCGTAAAACTGTATGTAGTGTATCTGAGACGCTTTTTTTTTATTTTTAAAGCAAAGGGTTGTCATGCCAAAGACTGACTTGGTATAGTTTCTGCTCTTTATAGTAGTTTTTTTTTTATGTATAAAACATTTAATTTCATTCATCAAGGCATCTTTGCTTACGGAATTTCTTTACATGTGCCTAAGACTTCTGCACAGTATTATTGTAGTATTACTGTAGATAAATTGCTGGAATAACCTTGGATTCTCATATGAACCCACAATTTCCATTGAAATTTTACAATACAATTACAATTAATTATTTTACGAGTCCCTCAAATCCCACCCCCTACCCCGACAAACCTCTTCTTTGATCTAATCTGTCACCGGGGCAGATGTATGGCAAGTCTAAAGTAAAGAATGAACCTCATTGTGATCACATACAAAAAAAAATGTCACACATCTGATCAATCATTAATTCAACGACTCGTGGGAAAAAAAGATTTACATAGGCTACATTAGGCTGACTGAATACACATTATATATAGTGTAGTCTATACTTTATTATACATGATGTATAATGGAGGTTAAACTCACTGTAAACTACTGTCATAGTTCTTATAGGAACTATAGTTCACGTAAGGAATAAAAGATGATGAGGCACCCCAAAGCTGATTATTTTCCTGTACAGAGCATCCCAAAGTGTTTTATTCCTCTTTTACCATGGCAATTTTTCCCATGATTATTTTTTAATGAATTAAAGAATGACGTGAGCTTTTTATTTTTTTATCAGTTTAGTTACAGTTAATGTTGTGGAACTTCCACGAAACAAGTTAGTTCCTGTTATCACTTACATTACAGCAGCCTTAAACAGTCTTTCTGTCCGGTGCCTCTGTCTTTTTCCCTTCTTTACGAAAAACGCATGCTACAGAAAAAACGCTATTTTTTTTGAGGAAAAAAGTCCAAATTACAGTACATATTTGTCTAATGTACCTATTTTAAATTTTTTCACTTGAATTATGTTGATAAAAAATACATTTCAGATGTGAACATAAAGAGGCCTGCACCAAATGCTTTACAGTGAAAGGGGTCTCCGGATGCAAAAAGGTGAAAATCCATGACCTAGAGAACAATACTTTTCTGAGGAGGCTCAGGTCCTTCATGTGGGAAGTCGTCCCATATGTTCTGTTGTAACAAGTGTTATTTACTACACTGTAGTGTGCTGGGGTGCAATAAAACAGAACACTAACAGGCTGAATAAACATACAGAAGAGGTGAGATCTACAAATGGTGGTGGCAGGAGAATGATGTCCAAATGGAAGTCCACCCCCTCTATGGCGTACTTGTTAAAATGAATACCTTCAGCAAGAGGCTGATCTAATCAGGGTTCATCAGGAATACTACAGGAAGTCATAACTTAACTCAGAATTGGGAAGCAGGAACTCCCAGAACTTGTCTTCTGTTTAGTTATTCATTTTTGGTTGTTGCTTACTTGTGATCTTTGGTTGTGTAACGACTTAATTTTTCATTTCAATAATTTTACATTTTAGAAATAATTAAAACAAAAAATCAAATATAACAAGATAGAATTAAACAACTAATGAAAAATAATTGAAAAAAATATGTCCTATAAAAAGGAAAAATATACAGGATTTTAATATACATAACAAAATAATAAATATTTTAAATAATACAAAATTGCCGACAAATTCTTGTGATAATAATAAAATAAATGATCATTTAAAGTTGGAAGTAAACCACAATACTTTTATTGTTAAAAGTATTT
The DNA here is from genome assembly GCF_027358585.1 of Pangasianodon hypophthalmus. Classification (NCBI taxonomy): domain Eukaryota; kingdom Metazoa; phylum Chordata; class Actinopteri; order Siluriformes; family Pangasiidae; genus Pangasianodon; species Pangasianodon hypophthalmus. The sequence continues at coordinate 2,858,677 of NC_069726.1, read as the reverse complement.
AAATTATACAAAATTTAAGTAGCTAATGAAAAATAATAAATAATGTTATATATTAAATATAAAAATATATACACAAATATATTAAAATTCACTTTTCCCTAAAAAGCCCATTTTTTTTTAGATGGCTACGTATGTATTCAGCTTGTCAGACAACGGAAGAAACATGGAATACAACACAGTATAGCTAAAAGTACAGCATTTTTGTGCACACTTTCTTTCCTGTGGATGGCACATGAATGTTGCAGTGTGCATGCACTCAAGCCTCACATGTCTGCGAGTGTTGCAGTTTGTAATTGAGCCTCGTTGTTTCCTCTGTGGTGTGGAGATGGAGGGGACGGCAATGGGCAGCTGTTGTGCCAGAGGGGCCCCTGAGCTCACTGTGTTATCTGAAACCCAACTGCCACTCCCACAGCCCCCCAATCCACAATCCTGTGTGTGTGTGTGCATACACACCGCTGAAGGAAACAGCAACAGGAGCCAATGTTTTCCCGCCTGAAAGTTGGGCCTAAAGAAAGCCATATGAGGGCCGTGGGGGAGGGGAAAAGCACAATGTCCCAGTGGACAAACTGTTCCTAAAATTCCCTTCTACAAGTTTGGATTGCGTTTATGGACTCATCAGCATGCATGACTTCATGAAGGCTTACCCAAAGCAAAGATTCATGAAAATTTACAGATTTAAGCCTATGGTTAAAGAATGTGTCTTGAGGGGCTTTTATGTTATGTGTAGCTACTGGCATGTAAGACCTCCTACTTTTAGTGCAACTGTGCAATTACAATAGTCTTTTAAGATGATTACTTGTCTCACTGTATGAGATGATCCCGATAAAAACTTACCCGAATTCTATAACACGATATGCGATGCGACAACATGCGTTCTCCGTTCAGGTTTGTGCAGAAAATGGGCTTGGACAAACAGAAACAAGTCCCTGGTATAACAGTATTTGTGATATGCTTAGAGAAAACATGATTTAAAAGGTGAAAAGAGGAGTTTGGAGCTGTTTGTGGCTGTGTAAAGGAAGTAATAAAGATATTTTTCTGTCGATTAGCATGCATGGTAGCATTGCAACTCGCTGTACGACGGGCCAGACATATAAGCTGGTAACGGTGTATCAATTAATGTGAATGTTTTATATTAATTAGTTCAGAGTTTACGTTTTGACATCATGACCATATTTGTAGCTGTCCCGTGACTTTTGTGTCAGCCTAAAACCTGAAACTGTCAGAACTTTGTTGTCAGCTGTCTTTGGTAGCAGTAGCACTAAATCAGCCACCAGTGAGCATCACATTACGTGTTCCAAGGCAGCTCTTTTACTCTTTTACGATGTGTGATTTTTGTCTGTGACAGCAAAATCTGGCCAAAAATCTTAGTGTAAACCTGGATTAACATAAAAAAAATAAATAAAATAAATCATGTGTTCAATACTAATGAGTTGCTATATTTACATAAGATTGTGCACTGTAATAAATGGTCATTATAAATATATTATGCAGTTAATGTGTGGTAACTGATTAATTACAAGCGTTTTTATGAAGTGTTTTTTTTTTTTTTTTAATTTCACCAACACCTAGCAGAAATTATACAATTCTGCTCACAAATATCAGCTCTCACTTCTGAAAAACAGGCAAACACGCGTTTGTTCGTTCGTTCCCTTTCACCACTTCACACTGACCTCAAACATTTTATTCAATTTTATCCACCACAAACTGTGAAACACACTTTTATTTTATCACTAGGCTGATTTCAACCCATGACAGTCTAGATTATTCAGTGAAATATTTTCCATATTAGAGCCTGAGGTGATTTTTTTTGGACTAATTGGGACTCCATTTTGGATCTTGTACAGCAATTCCCTCTCTATTCAGAAGTAAATAAGTCTTCTGAAACCAGCATACTTCATCTATTTCAAAAAAAAATAAAAAATGAGCAGAGAGAGCAACGTCAAAGGCATTGAGAGCCATTTCCTCATATGTAACATGAGAAATTACATAACACGAGGTTTAAAAAAAAAAGACACTGTAAATTGTTTCACACAAAACAGTCGCCATTTTGGTCCCAGCAGCTCAACACAACTCGCCTGCACTCCTGTCACCTTTCTGCTTATTTTTAACCCCGACTTCATATCCGTTAGACACCTAACATATAATTACACTACATTTTAGAACAATGTTTAGATTTACACAGGAAAAAAACATATCAATTCGACATAACCGGATTTGTATTTTTTTTAAACACACGAGTCACTGCTGAACCAAATACCACTCCATTGATTGGCACACACGAGCACCCACACAGGTACGTTGCTATGATTTGAAATCGTATTGTCGCCCTGGGGAGCCAATCAGCTCCCGCGCGAGGCAGAGAGAGGCGTCGCGATCGACTACGAACACCAATCAGATGAGTGCGCGAGGCGGATAGGAGGCGTGGTCATTAGCTCGGTGCTGTGATGATGAAGTGAATAGGGGGGAAAGAAGGGGGGAGAATCCAATCCGGTTTGAGCTAGTTTGTGTTTCGATGGGACGTTAACGTCTTCCTGCGCTGAAACCTGTGTGTCTTTTTTATCGAGCTAACTAAGCACTGTTGTTAGCTATTTTTAGTCTCTTTGGCTTGCATACTTTTTTTCCCCTCCTTGCAGCCTATTCCTATCTTTTTTGTGTTTAAATAACACCTCAAAACCAGCCATGCCCAAAAGGAGCAAAGTAAGTAGTGTGTGTGAGTGTGTGTGTGTGTGAGTTGGAATTCTCTTTGATCTGTGTTTTAATGTGTAAATATGCAAAATGTGCATCAGTGCATGGTATTTAAAAGCATGCACTGGAGTGCTAATGCTGTGTTTTTGCAGTGTGGGAACTGAGGTTCCACTGTGCATTCATTTTGTTGCACATTTTTTAATGTTTTGATTTGTGATGCGCTTCCTTTCAGTGTGCACAGACTGAGATTTTCCTTCTTAATCCGTTACACGAGTGCATGCATTCCTGGTTTAGCAAAACATTAGTAAACGAGGGTGATTTTTTCATTTTTTTTTTCCTCAAGCAGATTATTTTCATGCTCACTGTTTACAAATGGACGAAGTAGCCCTGGATACATGGATCTAGACAAAGGGGTGTAACTGAGGCGATCTCTACTTTTCAGTTTTCTCTCCATAAGCACAGGCTAAATGCACGTTTTTAAAAAAAATGCATGCATTTGTAAGTCGTTTTGTTTTTCTAACGTATCCAGAATCTTTGTTTGGATGTGTTTTGGGTTTTAAAGAGGAAAAAAAAAACTCGATCCTTCTGTTTTGGAAAAAGGTCTTCTTGTAAATGTTCCTCCAAGAAAAGCTCAGAGGTTAGTGGCATGATCTCCACGACCGTTTCTTTACCCGAAAAACACATGAAATGTACAACAGAGGTGTGTATTGAGGTTCTCTGGGAGTCACTCGTGCTTGTGTAGATGTAGTGGTGTGCTTGGAGTCGGTGCACTTCGTCGCCATAGCTGTGGATTCGTGCAAATCTGTGGCTGTAAAAATGGCGAATCTCTCACACCGCAGCGACTCCGTTGTTTTCTAGCGTTTCCTTTCTCTTTATAACGACCCTAAACTCTTCCAATATGTCTTATCAGTAAGAAAAAAAGCTCGAAAAAAAAATCAGAATTGGTTTCCAAACGCCATTTTAAACGTATATCTTTAATTAAATCGTCAACGTTGCTGAATAGATCAGTGTGGAAGGGGGGCGGGGCTCATAGTTCCCTCCTTCTCCCTCGTGCGCACACAGACAGCCAATCAGCGCACAGCGTCAAGAAAATGGCGGGCTTTTGAGATCAACATTAGTTTTTTTTTTTTTTTATAAAGAAGGGGGTGGGGCGGCGTTTGCTGACTGGCCAACACATTCGCCATTAAGTTCTTGTTTTTGGCATTTATACTTATTAAAATAACTATTTACATTGTTACAGTGTTCAGTTCTTGGGTTTGGCATTTTCATGAACAAAAGCGTCTTTATGTTTTTCTTCTAAACTGATTCAGAGTTCTTTGTGTTTCAGGCGAACAATGACACCGAAGCCAGTGAGGTAAGTTGCGTTGATGTTTTTTGTTTTTGTTTTTTTAACATAAGGCGAACGTTATTTTAACTACTCAAAATTGTGACGACACAAGTTCACATGTTCTGTTGTTATTTTTCAGCCCAAAAGGAGATCGGCGAGATTGGTAAACGTAAGTACTCGCCTGATGAGCGATGACACACCTAAGCTGATTTGTCATAAAAAAAAGTTTTTACACAAAACTCATGTTTGTGTTTGATTTGCAGAAACCGGCACCTCCTAAGGCAGAGCCGAAGCCAAAGGCAAAGGTAAAAACAAGCTTGTCTGTTTGTTTTATGTCCTTGTTAAGGTACCTAGACTGATGGTTTATTAATCAGTAATGACATGCTCTTTGCAGAAGGCACCTGCCAAACCCAAAAAGACCAAGGAGCCCAAGGAGGACAAGCCCAAGGACGAGGAGAAGAAAGAGGAAGTCCCTGCCGAGAATGGCGAGGCAAAGGCCGATGATGAGGTAAGCCTGTAATATTTGATGAGAATACTTTGCTTTAAAAAAAAAAAAAGAAAGAATCAGGTGTAATACTTGCGTATTTTGTTCTTTCAGGCACCAGCAACAGAAGAGACGGAGAAGAAGGACGACGCAGCAGAATAACATCTTGTCTCGAACCAGTGCTCCCTGTACCTCTCTTCTTGTACAATTCAGGGGAATATTTTTATCTACTATTTTCTAAAGGCAGTTTTTTTAGTAGTTTGATTGTAGAGACACATTTTTTATGAAAGCTACAATGCATTTTGAGGGGGATTTCATCCCATGCCACATTTGTACATCCAGAACAGTTATTGTCTGTCAGTTCCTCTTTTCACAGTGGGAAGGAGTTACGCCATGGGCACATACACACACACACATACACACACACATTGCGCATGGCGTTTACAAAGACAGATGGACAACTTGCCCAAATGACTAACATTCCATTGGCTCAATGAGGGATTTTTTTTTTTGTTTGTTTGAATGTGTGTAACCTGTTATGTATGTGTGCGCAGCGGGGAGGGGTGCGAATCACTCATCGTTTTCTTGTTTATAATGAGGCAGATTACTTAGGACGTTTGTAAGCTGTGTTCTGTATGTTAATTCTTGTACCAATTATGCTTAATAAACCTACTTTGTAGTACTGGAGCTCTCCATGTCAGGCCTGTGCATCATCACGTGTTTTGATTTGTTGTCTTTCCTGTGATAGCGCCACAATAGATCTATATAGCAGCTGTGAAACGATCTTTGACTTTATATGCAGCGTGTAATGGTACCTTGTCCGGATGTGGTCAAGATTGAATCCTTGGCAAAGCTAAAATGCATGGACATGCTAAAGCTTGGCCACCTTTTCAGGCCGGTCCGATGATCGAGTGTAAGATCTGGCAAACTGTACAGCACTCGTACCAGCAGTAGCAATATACACGTGCAACTACAAATGTACAGTTTCTTTCAGATCATTGTTTATAGATGTATCTCTGTGTATTGTTTGATTAAAGCGAGCCAATAAAAAATTGTTTGTGACACCTGTTTCTCCCGCTTTTATGTTCCACACATTGGGTTCACAGCTACATCATTCTGTATATAATTCTTTAATACAGAGCTGTCTCACTAGTATTATATAATACACACTTATAATGCATCTATGTGTAACTTAAAACATTGTAATACACTATATTACCAAAAGTATTTGGTCACCTGCCTTGACTCACATATGAACTTAAGTGCCATCCCATTCCTAACCCATAGGGTTCAATATGATGTCGGTCCACCTTTTGCAGCTATTACAGCTTCAACTCTTCTGGGAAGGCTGTTGTGTTTATAGGAATTTTTGACCATTCTTCCAAAAGCGCATTGGTGAGGTCACACACTGATGTTGGTCGAGAAGGCCTCGCTCTCAGTCTCCGCTCTAATTCATCCCAAAGGTGTTCTATCGGGTTCAGGTCAGGACTCTGTGCAGGCCAGTCAAGTTCATCCACATCAAACTCTGTCATCCATGTCTTTATGGACCTTGCTTTGTGCTCTGGTGCACAGTCATGTTGGAAGAGGAAGGGGCCCGCTCCAAACTGTTCCCACAAGGTTGGGAGCATGGAATTGTCCAAAATGTTTTGGTATCCTGAAGCATTCAAAGTTCCTTTCACTGGAACTAAGGGGCCAAGCCCAACTCCTGAAAAACAACCCCACACCATAATTCCTCCTCCACCAAATTTCACACTCGGCACAATGCAGTCCGAAATGTACCGTTCTCCTGGCAACCTCCAAACCCAGACTCGTCCATCAGATTGCCAAATGGAAAAGCGTGATTCATCACTCCAGAGAACGCGTCTCCACTGCTCTAGAGTCCAGCTTAACACCACTGCATCCGACGCTTTGCATTGTACTTGGTGATATGTGGCTTGGATGCAGCTGCTCAGCCATGGAAACCCATTCCATGAAGCTCTCTGCGTACTGTACTTGGGCTAATCTGAAGGTCACATGAAGTTTGGAGCTCTGTAGCAATTGACTGTGAAGAAAGTCGACGACCTCTTTGCACTATGCGCTTCAGCATCCGCTGACCCCTCTCCGTCAGTTTACGTGGCCTACCACTTCGTGGCTGAGTTGCTGTTGTTCCCAAACTCTTCCATTTTGTTATGATAAAGCTGACAGTTGACTGTGGAATATTTAGGAGCGAGGAAATTTCACGACTGGATTTGTTGCACAGGTGGCATCCTATGACAGTTCCACGCTGGAATTCACTGAGCTCCTGAGAGCGGCCCATTCTTTCACAAATGTTTGCCTGCATGCCTAAGTGCTTGATTTTATACACCTGTGGCCAGGCCAAGTGATTAGGACACCTGATTCTGATCATTTGGATGGGTGACCGAATACTTTTGATAATATAGTGTAAGTTAGTATTATAGTTACATGGTCATAACTAGTCTGTAACCTCATGCTGGTTCACTGCACTATGACTTTTACACAATAACAGCTTCAGCTTTAAAGTTCAAATCCCAGGACAGACACAGAGCCACTGCTTTACTCTCATCTGTTTTCCTAGACTTTTTTTATTTTTTTCAGTTAGTGCTGTGATTTAATACTAAAATCGCTGTATATAATAGCTAAAGTAGAGTGCAAATTCTTCAAAATAAATTCTGTCTCATATATAAGCGTTTGTCTTCTGTCCAAAAATTATTTTCGGGAAAAAGTTAGGATTACAGAGAAATATTTTGTATCCCTTTAAAGAAATGCGGATATTTAATAATAGAACACTTTACAGATAAAAAAAAACAAAAAAACATTGAGGCTGTCTGGTTTTACCTGCAGAAACACAAGTCCATGAGGCAAATCTTCCAGAAGAACTGTGGCAGGTTCTCCAAGATGTCTGCTTCCATTATAAAAACGCATGACATTTTACCTGAGAGAACCGATACACCAAGTATTTGATTTAGTTTTGTACTGTTTACTGCTATTTATAGTAATTTATACCACAGCGCTGTTGAATTGTCAAATCTGATTGGTCAAAAAGCCTTGATTTATTTTCTATAACAGCAGCTCTGACTGTAATACAGCTGAAAATCACAGGTTTATATTAATGCACTTGTAATATATTATTATCATTTCTATAGTAATGGCTCATTTATAGGGACTTGTATGGCAAATGAGCTATATAATCCGAGTCTAGCAATAAACTTGTTATTTAACAAAGAAAAAGGTATAATCATTGATATGTTTCAGTTTTCTGTAAGAGGACATTTGTGGAAGGAGTCTCCAGTATCAGTGCTTTGTAACGGTCAGAGGTAAAACTGTAACTTTAAGTTTTCCAACATGGGAAAGTCTTCAGGATTACTCTTTATGGTTTCTCGGTAACAAGATAAACTGTTTTTTTTTTGTTTGTTTGTTTTGGAGTTTTTTTTTGGTCTAAGTAACTTCACGAGAGAGAAAAATAGAGGTTGATGAGGGAATGACTGTTTATAGCTGTGATAACGTAAGTAAGACCAGGAACTAACTTGTTTCGTTGGACTTTCCACAACATTAAATGTAGCTATAAATGGATAAAAGAATTCATGATGTGTCGTTCTTTAACAAATAAAATAAGAATTGTAAAAATAGGAAAACTGCTGAAGTATAAGAGGAATAAAACACTTTGGTGTGTGCTGTTATAGGAAAATAGTCAACCTTGGGTTGGTAACAGTAACTCCTCACACTATCCAGTAGATTATTTTTCTATAAAAAAAATTTCACCTTGTGATGTTTTATTCCCTGCTCATTTGATATTTAGGAAAATGTTCATTTAATTATTTTAAAATCATCTTTGTGTCACAGATTTTCTTTACATGATTATAAGACTTTTTTAGTATCACTGCATATTTTTTCCTAAATAAATAGATGATGGGAATTTTGTGAATGCCGATTTGTAATAAAAGAGTGTGTTTATATGGCATGTGATTATAGCTTGCACTCACTGTGTTATTACTGTGGAATAAGTTGTGGCGTGTGGTTAGTAAGTAGGATTATAAGAATCGGGTTAGTATATGTGATTAAGAGCTTTTGCGAGACTGTGGCGAGAAGTGGATGTGAACAGATGTCTCTTTGAACTTCGCCCATAGTCGACAGCAGAAAAATCAATGTGTGATAAGCCATTCATTCTTTAAGCACAGTATCTCAGCTCATGCAGGCTGATTTGAGCAGGATGTGACTTAGAACAGTTCAGTACGATCACATACTGGTGAAACTTTGAACTTACGTTGACCCAGTTTCCTAAAAGTATTGTCAAGTTACAATTATCTTAACTGAGAGAAAGAGAATTTAATTCATTTAGCATTTATCTTTGTTCTGTGATGCAAATCAGCCAAGACATTGTTAACTGTCTGAAGTTCGTTTCTTAAGTTAAGGCTAATATAGCTAACAAGTAATGATGATGTTTATCTCACCCAAAATATTCTTCTTAAATACCTTGTTTGGTATTTAAATATATTTCATTTCATTTCATTGTGTAATCAGAAAGATTTCACCATTTTATATATTCACTATATGGCCAAAAGTATGTGGACACTTGCGTTTTGAACATCCCAATCAAAAACCATGGGTATTAATACTGAGCTGGTCCTCCCTTTGCTGTTATAATAACCTCTACTTCTTCTGGGAAGCTTTCCACTAGATGTTGGAGCGTGGCTGTGGGGATTTGTGTTCATTCAGCTACAAGAGCATTAGTGAGATCAGGCGCTGATGTGGGTGAGGATGTCTGGGGTGCAGTCGGTGTTCCAGTTCATCCCAAAGGTGTTCAGTGGGGTTGAGGTCAGGGCTCTGTGCAGGACACTCGAGTTCTTCCACTCCAACCTTCACACACCATGTCTTCATGGAGCTCGCTTTGTGCACAGGGGCATTGTCATGCTGGAACAGGTCTGGACCTCTTAGTTCCAGTGAAAAGAAATCTTAATGCAACAGCATACAAAGACATTCTATACAATTGCATATTACCAACTTTGTGGCAACAGTTTGGGGAAGGACCACATATGGGTGTTACGGTCAGGTGTCCACATACGTTTGGCCAGATAATGTATATATTGAATTATATTTTCTGCAGAGATTGCAGATTTCCACTACAGATCCACCATCAAACTTTTTGAGGCGGGGCCTAAAGGGGGTGGAGTCATACCAAACTGCCCAGAGATAAAAGGTGATCCTGGGAGTGATCATTTACCTAGAGAAGTTTTTGTGACATCACTGAAGAAGTGGATGTGGTTTGAGGTGGATATTTACAATGTGCAGGTATGCATTTATAGGCGAGATTCTGGCTCACATAGTTTACCGTTACTTGTTAGTTAGATTAGCCTTGAAGCCCCAGGTAAAAAAAAAACAACAGACATTGGACACGAATGAGGTTTCACCTATGGCACTCACACCCCTTCGATCATTAGCACAGACTATTTCCGAACCTTCTCTTCGCTACAACTTCCCATGACGGTCGTCTTAATCTAGCCCAGATGCTGCCCCCAGGTCTCACCCTCATCTTGAGTGCTGCTACCAAAACAGATGCTTACCCTGACCTTGGAAGTATGTACGACTCGGGTGTGTAAATCCTTTGTCTTGTGTTGCTACACAACAATTACAAGTTTCACAGTTCTGGTCTTTCAAGTTGCTTTATTTTAGGGTTGTAGTAGAACTAAAAAGGAAAGTCAAATGGTTGTGAGAACAAATAGAAATAAAGATTTCTTTCAGGTTTTTCAGGTTGATGATTTAAAAAAAAAAAAGAAAAAAAAAGAACATAAATCCACAAAATAAATCCACAAATCAGCAATAAAAAAACATTGCTATATAACAAATAAACAAACACATAACACAAAGAACACTAAAAAACACTTGACACAATCAATGACACAACACTAATTTACTGTATGTGAGCACTTTAATCATGTGATGATATTCCAGCATACATATTTCAATTTTTAAAAAATAAACCCATGGTTTTCACATCATTTAAATCAATAGGAAGCAGCATGAAAAGAAAATGCAGATTGACCGAAAACACTTCTCCTTACTGCTTTGGCACAATCATCTCTTGTCACAGCCTTAGTCAACCTACTTTTTTTTCTTTTACTTTTTTTATACAAATTCAACAAGCACTAGAAGAAGGCTGTTTAGAAATACTCCACTCCAATACTCCACTTCAGAATTTCATAAAATTTTCCCTGTTTAAAAATCTATGTTTAGATTTTTAAACATAGTTACAAAAAACTATGTTACAGTGATGTCGATTTGAATTTTTAAAATTTATCTTAAACCTTCGTAACTTTCTTTATATGTTGTTCAACAGATTTGACAAACTAATATAAGGAAATAATCAAGGTGTGCACAAAAAAAAAATTGCTGCGTCTGTAGTCAAATTATCTCTAGAGAAATCTGAGAAATCAGTTACACTCCATGGGCAAAAGTATGTGCACCCCTGACCGTCACACCAATATTTGATCCTTCCCCAAACTGTTGCCACAAAGTTGGAAGCACACGATTGTATAGAATGTCTTTGTATTCTGTAGATTTACAATTTCCCTTCACTGGAACTAAGAGGCCCAAACCTGTTCCTGCACGACAATGCCCCTGTGCACAAAGCGAGCTCCATGAAGACATGGTGTGTGAAGGTTGGAGTGGAAGAACTCGAGTGTCCTGCACAGAGCCCTGACCTCAACCCCACTGAACACCTTTGGGATGAACTGGAACACCGACTGCACCCCAGACCTCCTCACCCAACATCAGTGCCGGATCAGAGCCCGGCTCAGTGCTTGGATTAGCTCCTGCTTCACCTGTAAATCTCTTGTGGATAACCGAAGTTAATAGAAAACTGCTCCTTAGAAAGTTAAACCCCCAAACCTTGAAAACATCCTCAAGGCTTGAATGAGGACAGTGTAATCCCATGATATATATACTGGTGAACTGTTTTTTTTTTTTCTTCTTCTTTACTTTCCTTACATCAGGACTGAAAATAATAACTGGTTCACCGAGTTTTAACACCCTATAGGCATATTTACCTTTTTCTCCCCCCAGAACTGTCCCAGGCTTAGTGAAAGGCCTAGTAATGACACAAACACACCCATGTAAACATGAACCATAAAGATCTACAACTTCCTGCACAGAAGACTTTTCTAAAATCCAAATCAAATTATATCTCTGAGAGTTTAGATTATTAGATAAGGAGATTTATGCACACTAAATTAGATTTAGCTCATCTTGATTTAAATAATTGGGTGATTCCACGATTACAGTGCCATTTATGCCTTAACTCTTAACAATTAAACTAACAGTAAAAAAAAAAAGTGCTAACGCATCTCATTTTTGCATGTTTTTTTTTTTTTTTTTTTTTGCTGAGCGCTGCATTTTGCACTTATGTAACAGCATTTTTTAAGTGTAGAATTTGCAAATGCACAAAACAGTCAACTATTATCCATGCTAATGAGATGAGGATATTAAATACTCTATAATAATTTAATTTTTTAAAGGAATAATTTACTTTGGGTAACAGAGTTGTACGAAGTGACCTCTTCAGGCAACCTCTAATGACCTCTAACATTGAAAATAAGGAGAAAAGAGTGTGAGAATGTACTTTTCTTCTTCTCAGAATCAAAAAGTTAAAAAACATGCTTTTGAACAACGAAATTGCTGAATATTATAAATATTTAACAGGGTTGAGGGAATGTGTTTGACACTAAAATGGACATTTTTTAACCTTTAATGGATGATTCATTAAAAAAGGATGTTTCATGAATGAGATGTTAAATGGATTCACACATTAATGCATAAAATTATAGGATTCTTGAAGCATTTTAATGATTATATTTCATATTTCATACATGTTATAAGAAACCACAAGGGAGGTAACCCCAATTTATTGGCTTGAAAAACTCCATTACGTCCTGTTACACAGAACAAACACAACTTTCGTCAGCCATGTTTTCGTCAGAGATGTTTCCCCTGTTTTCTCGAATCATAATAAAATGTAAATGAGAATTATACAATAGTTAAAATAAATCAATAACATTTTAATTTGGCCACGTTCTGGCGTACAGCTCGCCCTCCCGCTTTCCTTTAAAAGAAAGTGCTGTAATGAAACCTACGATTGTTTTACTTGGAGCCAGGAAGTGCTAGGTGCTTACTTTAAACACACAAAAAAATCGATCTTGCTTGAAAAGAAAAACAAATCGTAAACTGTATATTTTATAAACCCTTTTATATTTTCCAAGGTGCTGCATTCTCATTATCTAGTTTTTTTAAAAATCATTTTTCTTTATTTAACGGAAGCGACTTCGGCATCTAGCGTTAGCATGCCTAATGACTTGGACTGCTTAACATTTTCATAACATTTTACAACATTAATGCTATCTAGATCGATTTTAGAAACCATAATTAAAAAAAGATGTTTTATGAAGTTATTTAAAGATCCAGGAGGAACAAAAGTAGAATGTCACTGTTTTTGTGGCCAGCGTTCAGTGCGCATGCGCCGAAGAAACGGCCATTTGCAGAAAAAATAACGCGTTAACTGTTTTCTTTCGTCTTTCAGAACTGAACTGACTATTTATTTTTTTTACTACTAAATACTGAGACGAATTACTTTGTGAATTATCTGCAGGAGCTGTTGCAGGACTTTAAAAAAAAAACAAAACAAACAAACACACACACAAAAAAAAAACTCCTGGTCGCTTCCGGATTTTGCAGAGCAAAGCACTCTGGGAAATGGAGTCTGTATTGAAAAGGACACAGCTGTGGGGTAAAGTACCATCCATCAACCCAACATAATCAGAGCAACACATTCCTGGCTGTCCAAACGTTTGCACTACAACCCCTGGCAAAAATGATGGAATCACCACACTTAGAGGATGTTCACCCAGCTTTTTTACTTTATAGCAAACAAACAAATCACAGATATGACACAAAAAGGTTTTGTTCAATAGCTTAACATTCTGGTTTGTGAAATATACATAAAAAAATTCAAGGACATTTTTTTTTTATTAATGGCATGTCTTTTTCCAAATCAAGTAGAGGAAAAAATTATGGAATCACTCAATGTTGAAAAAATTATGGAATCAATTTTTAATTTCCATTTCTAAAACAAATACTGGGACAAGTCTAAAAATGCTAATACGTCAGCAGTTAAAAGGGAGTGCTTACACACTTTAATGGGCTGTTGGACTTGGCTAATTGAAAGGAAACATGGCTCCAATGAGAGAGTTGTCAGTTGAAACAATGGAAAGGATTATAAAACTCCTTCAACAAGGAATTTCAACATGGAGTGTGGCCAAAGAAGTTGGTTGCTCCCCGTCAGCTGTGTCTAAAATTTGTTGCAAGTATAAACTTAATGGGAAGGTTATGAAAGGTAGATATACAGGCAGACTAAGGAAGATGTCAAAGCATCAGGATAGAAAACTCAAAGCACTATGCCTTGAAAATAGAAAATGCACAACAAAACAAATGAAAAACAAATGGGTGGAAACAGGAGTCAATGTTTGTGACAGAACTGTAAGAAACCGGCTGAATGAAATGAGATTTATATATAGAAAAGCCAAAAGCAAACCAGCACTAACACCAAAACAGAAGAAAACAAAGTTACAGTGGGCTAAGGAGAAGCAATCATGGAGTGTGGATGATTGGATGAAAGTGAAATTCAGTGATGAATCATGAATCTGCATTGGCCAAGGAGATGATGCTGGAACTTTTGTCTGGTGCCGTTCTAACGAAACATATAAAGATGACTGCCTGAACCAATCAAATTTCCCAACTCATTTCTGATATTTATGTTGCATGTCAGGTAAAGGACCAGGGGAGATGGCAGTCATTACCTCAGCAGTCAATGCACAGTTGTACAGTGAAATTTTGGACATTTTCTCATTCCATCCATAGAAAATAGGTTTGGTGATGATGAAATAATTTTTCAGGATGACAATGCATCTTGCCACAGAGCAAACAGTTTTAAAGCTTTTTTTCAGGAAAGGCATATCAACTCAATGACATGGCCAGCAAACAGTCCGGATCTCAATCCGATTGAAAATTTATGGTGGAAAGTAAAAAAACTGGTCCATGTTAAGTCTCCACCCTGCAAAGCTGATCTGTTAACTGCAATTCGAGAAAGTTGGAACCAGATTGATGGGGAATATTGTTTTTCATTAGTGAGGTCTATGCCTCAAAGAATAAAAGCCAGAGGAGGAGCAACGAAGTATTAATTGTGTTTTTTTTTTGTTGATGATTTCATAATTTTTTCCTCAACATTGAGTGATTCCATAATTTTTTCCTCTACTTGATTTGGAAAAAGACATGCCATTAATAAAAAAAAATGTCCTTGAATTTTTTTTATGTATATTTCACAAACCAGAATGTTAAGCTATTGAACAAAACCTTTTTGTGTCATATCTGTGATTTGTTTGTTTGCTATAAAGTAAAAAAGCTGGGTGAACATCCTCTAAGTGTGGTGATTCCATCATTTTTTCCAGGGGTTGTATTACTAGTTTCAGGCTGAAAAAAGGTTCATCTGTGTATTTTACAGTTTAATAACAAACCAGAATCTTTAACTGGTTAAATATTACAGCACTCAGTACTCAATTCCTTTTATTAGTAAGTGCAGAGGTCTGTATCACAACACTAATAACACACAAGCAACAGTAGGACTTCCCAAGTCTGAGTATGTTGAGTAATTATTCACAATGCAGGCTGGAGAAAGTACGTGAACCCTGAAGGACACTCAGTCCTCCAGAGAGTAGCAGCAGTCCTGAATCTCCTCCATGTGTAGATAATCTGTCTGATCATGGATTGATGAACACCTGGGTCTTTAGAAATGCTTTGTGTATCTCTGTAAAGCATCTCCTGAGATCCTGTGAAAGTTACTGGGATGGAGGCATGGTTCACACTCATCACTTGTTCTTGAGAAGAACAGATTTGTAACCAGATTGTGTCTTTATTTAAAGGGAGAATCACACTTCCAAACTCTGGATCCAATTAGCTCTTGGAGAAGGTGTTAGCACAGAGGATCACTTACTTTGTGTGTGAATGATTATACAATATGCTCAAGAAAGACCTGAAAACTACTACAGTGTGCGCGTGTGATTAGTTTACTCAAATTGTGTCTGTATTTGTGCCATGGATGAACATCAGACCATGTTTTATGATTAATCAATGCAAAAACCCAAGTAATTCCACAGGGTTCACAAACTTTTTCTTGCACATTTGAATGTCCGAAATCTCTCCAAGCGTGCGTTCACGTATGCAGTGTTTAATTGTTTGAATAGTTTGAATAGAAACCTGGTGTGTTTCCTCTCGGTGCGGCTCTTTAAGCAGGTCTGTGAGAGAGACGTGAACGCTTTCCATCAAACTCTAAATTTTGATTTGAGAGAGAAAGTAATTTAGCAAATACACCGTGCGTTTTGAGTTTATTGTAAATGTGAGCTGCTAAACTAAGCCAAAGGACAGAGGTGTAGCTGTAGACAGATGAAGAAAAGAGGAAAATGTTTGAGTTGCATAAAATGTTTTAAAACTAATTTTTTTATTGGGGTGTAATGATTTGATGTTTACACTACTTCGGTTTATTCAGCAATTTATTTAGCGCTGGCTCTGTACTCTCTGTACTCAGGTGTTTTTTTTTTGTTTTTTTTTAAGGCAAAGGTTTAACTTTCCCGATGCCGTATTTATTTATTTATTGGTCAGAAACTTTGAATGTGTTTTCAGTCCTACATGCACCTCAATCTTTGTTTTGCCTTTTGGTTCATTTTAATTATGTGCAGTGAAGGGAAAAAAACCCCGAACCAACAGTATAAAACTGCACCCTGTGATCAGACTGACCAACAAACCTGCAGTGAGTTTTTTCTTTATGACCAAAACACAATTAAACCTTAAACAGGATTAAAAGTGACCAGTTTGATTCCCTTGCATTCACATGAAGGCAAAGGTCATGCCAAAATTTTACAACACAAACACTTGACAAACTCAAACAAGACCAGAAATCTGTTTTTGTTGTTTATTTAACTATACAAAACACATTGAGGAGCCAGAGAGGAACCTGCAAAGGAAAGGAAAAAAAAAACTGGATTAGTATAACTGGATAAGTTGCACATTGTAATGCAGAAATTTATTATTAATGTAATTTAAAAAAAAAAAAATAAGAAGAATATTTAAAATGATCACCTCTTTACGCATCCTTCTCCGGTGCTCCCTCATCAGTGCCCTTGGTGTTGCGTGTGTAGATCACCTGAGCCCTGTGCTTTGACACAAGCTTGATCATACCTAGAAAGAAAGAAAGAAAGAGAGAGAGAGAGAGATGGAAATCATTTTCAAATTGACCAAAACTTCAAACTGACCATCGCACTGGTGAGTTATACTGCCACCAAAAATCAACAAGTCGCATTTAAGAAATTTCAAGAAATCAAAACGATATTATATAAAGCTGATCAAGAAAAATTTCTAGGGACAAAATCCAGACTGCAAGTTTGAAACACTTACATAGTGAACTTTTGGAAATTGACAAACAAACAAACAATCCCTTTATATCAGAAGGCTATCAGTCACATGACTTGCCTTCTACACCTTATCGCTAACTTCTGGATTAAAATCAGGAACATTTAGGCACCCAAAAAAAAAAAAAAAAACACCCTGCTCTGGTTTCTGTCACCCTAAACTCTAAACCTATAGGTTGAATGTGTTAATTTCCAAAATAAATAGTTTAAAAAAAAAAAAAGTCATAAAAGTAGGTAAACAGTAACTAAATTTGGCTTCTAGGAATTATTCAGCATTAGCGCAAAACGATCATATTGTAACCAAATTTTGGCGTTCTTGTTTAGACATAATCGACTGCGTTACCGGTTCACATTCGACATTAGTGCTAAAACGAGCTCGCTGATCGCGCTTTGGGTCGTTATAGCAACAGTACGCACTGCAGGAGAAGGTAACTAGTTGTATAGCTACAAAGGGTTGTTAGGATTCTTTCGCATAAAAGGCGATTGTCCAGTTATGATTCTGAGCGTACCTGAAGATGGAAAAAGTGAAGAAAATAAAAGTTAATAATAATAATAATAAAAAAACACATCAGGACACATGCGCGTAATCCTTCATGCTCCTTCAAGCATGTACATGATGTGGCGTGAATCCAATCGGATAATAAATAAATTTGCTTCACTGAAGCTGCATCTAAACATCTGTTCAGCATTAATGTGTTTAAGTAACGACTTAATCTCAGAAAGAGACACATCTGTACACATGGATGAATGTTGCCTTGTTTCTGGTCGTTTAAGACGAAACTGTGCTTTATTTTGTTCCTAAATTTGCGATTCTCGTTTTAAGCCTCCTCCTGCAGCACTGTCCTGCATGAACAAAAGATTCGACACGATCTCCGGCGTCCCCTGCTACCTTTGCTGAGCAGTTCGAGGAGGGCCGCCCTGGCCAGGGAGCCTCTGATCTTCAGCCTCTCGGACACCACAGCGGGCGTGATGAGCTTGTAGTTAGGGACTTCTTTGTACAGCTTGTCGTAAGTCGCCTTGTCGAAGAGGACCAGGTTGTTGAGCTTGTCCCTCACCTTCCCTTTGGACCACTTCTACTCCAGACAAAGAAGAGAGAGAGAGAGAGAGTCAGACACAGACACACAGCAGTGTTACAGAAATACAGATGTAGCTTTAAATCCCTAATGAACAAGCCAGAGGTGACAGAGGAGAGGAAAAACGCAAGACAAGACATGACGAAAGAACCTTTAAGAGAACTGGAAAGATGTTCATTGTGAGCAGATTGTCAATACGAGTCCTACTTGGAGCAACAGGACAGTCTTTACGATTACAGCAGCAGCGCCTCTTAAATACAAATCTACAGCGTCTACAGAAGGACGAATGAGACTTGAGGCGTGAAATTAAACTTCAGCAACGCATTAAGAGCAACGACAAAGATAGAAACACTAAGAGAGAGAAAATTACCTTCTTTTTTGCTTTGCCTCCAGATTTATTGACGGGATCCTTGTCCTTTTTGGCTTTGGACGTATCCTTCTTCTGCTTGCTGTCCTTGGGTGGCTGGATACAGATGACAGAAATGTCATTTAAGGCATTATTTGTCTAAACAACAGACTAACAGTCTAAATAAAAGGTTCAGGTTTTTCTAATTGAGCTTTCCTTAAAGCAAATACACCTGAAGTCAACTCTGTCTAAAAAATCTAAAATGTAAAATATGGTGCTAAAAACAAACGCATCATTAAGCAGCTTGGGTTTTCCAGATATATTCTGCTTGGTATCTTTAGTGAAGGTTAAGTACAGAGGAAAGAAATGTCAATTAGTGAATTATTGTCTAAAATAAATAGCAATAAAGCTAGAAAAGTTGCTAATTGTGTTTCCCTCATACACTGGATTACGCATTTAAACGGGTGTGTTCAAGCGCAAAACTCCATCATGTGTACACTGTAAAGACACTAAAGGGCCAGGATTATGCAACACAACCTTAAAACGAAACATACACACACATTATGAAGTAAATATCAGTTATTAAATATGATTTCCACTAGCTCTCAGTCAGGCCGCGTGCACGATCCGCTCAACTCGCTAGCTAACATGCTAACAGCATCACACACGCACGCGCGCGCACGAAATATTCGATTAAAACGTTAAAATTTGGACGTGTGCCGGTTTTTTATTGTTCCTCCCGACTATTTGCGTCCTCAATGATCACTCATCATTAGCTACATGTTTTAATTTGGTACTTAAATACATTATTTCTGTGTCTTTTCGGCTCAGGTACACACCATGATGAAGCTTTCGGCGAGCTGCGCGAGAGAAAGGAAGCTGTAACACAGCCACGTCCGCTTTGTCCACGCGCTTCTTCGGCTTCCGGTGACAGTTAGGCGTCACGGCGTTTGAGCTCATTATCGCCACCTGCTGGATTCATTAAAGCAAGACAACTACAGGTGAAAAGGATCATTAAAAAAAAAAAAAATCCAGATTTCACAATCAAATATTCTTACAAGTATTGAAACTTTTTTATTTTAAAAAAATCCAGATTTCACAGTCAATATTGTTGTTTTCACAGTCAATAGTTGATTGCTCATATTCCTACAAGTATTGAAACTTTTATTTAAAAAATACATAATTTATGCAAATAAGGCACTGTTTAATTAAAATCGCATACATTTGCATGCTTAACAAAACAAACAAACAAACAAAAACACCCTATTCTTTTAATGATGTTAGAATTAAAATATTTATTTCACTGTAATGACACTCCCAAGAGAAAGACTATTACAGAAACGTTTATTATACGGTTATAAATAATTACTTTATGCCATTTTTCAGTTTCAGGTTTTTAGGTAATAAGTCAGAATCCTGAGATAATAAGTCAGAATTTCAACACCCTGCTGCTCCTAAAAAAAAGTGACAGTAAAAAATACAGTATTTTACAGTTTTTTTTCCCCCACTTGTACACCTGGCAGAAATTGGGATACCATAAAACATAAAAATCGAATGTAAATTCAATAAAATTCAACATTTTGGGAAATTCTTCTGTATTATCCTTCTACTCATGGGCAGGATTGAACAGAAACTGAGATTTATTATTCTGAATATAGAAAAAAATCTTTTTTCTTATTTTAAGGAAAATACAATGTGGTATAAGTTTGAGTTTCCACTGTAGTGTGGATTATAAGATTTATAAAGGAAATTGACATGTATATCATAATGACATATAAATTGTCGTATACTCTGCCGTTCTGCAGGCTGAAACGCCTTGTTGATGAGAAAGCTCAGAGGAGAAAGGCCAGGCTGGCTGGAGGTGACGGGAAGGCTACAGTAACGCAAATAATCACTCTTAACAACAGTGGTGAGCAGAAAAGCATCTCAGAACACACAACATGTCAAACCTTGAGGTTACAAGATGACATCAGGTTCCACTCCTGTCCAGTTTGTGTCCAGTGGCACAAACTCACCGAAACTGGACAGCTGAAGATTGGAGAAACATCACCTGGTCTTTTTCAAATCTTCAACTTTCCAGTTTGGGTTGTGATTGGACAAAACCAGTGAAATAAACATTTCTCTGTTTTAATATTCATGTCACTTTATTTAAAAATCTGAAGAAAAAAAACATTGATCATAATTGTTTTTTCTGAGTGTAGTGTCTTGCCTTAAGTAATACACATCAGCCATTAAAAAAAAAAAAGAAAAGAAAAGAAAAAAATTTAACGCAGTTCCTTATTTGAACACTTGGTGTGGCTGTCCGTCTTCTCCACTTTCCTTCATTTTGGACATGCTCATAAAACTACAGTTATGGGAGGAAATTTGCGGGGTGAATATTTCCCCCTCAACTTCCTCTTAACTGGTTTAAATTTTAAGAAAAAAAAAAAAATTCAGTACACATCCAGCAACATACCTGCACTAACTGTAAAGGAAATAAGGAGATGAGTCCTCTATCTTTACATCACGCATACACACTTTAAAAAATGCACAGTGCTCCCCTAGTTTCGACGTCTCAGTGCATGGAATCTGAGCATCCATTCAGCAGGAAATGTTGTCATGTATCTGGGCTTGCTTTAGCCGCTGGTTGCTCATTGAGCTACAAAGTGAGAAAGAACATGGACGCCTCCATGGTCATCTTTTGTTAGCAACAATCTAACCAGCAAACTGTGATGAGTGATGTATATTTAGCTCCTCAGTGTTATAGATTTAACAAGCGAACATGTCTGTA
Organism: Pangasianodon hypophthalmus; assembly: GCF_027358585.1. NCBI lineage: Eukaryota > Metazoa > Chordata > Actinopteri > Siluriformes > Pangasiidae > Pangasianodon > Pangasianodon hypophthalmus. The sequence continues at coordinate 2,837,489 of NC_069726.1, read as the reverse complement.
TGTTGATTGATTGAAGGCAAACACTAGTATTCACAGTATAACTCATTTAAAAAGTGCTGCTTGGTGTACTGTTGATGCAGTAAGCAGCCATTTTGATTTCTTGTGTCATGTGCTGAACTCAGGGCTGAGGAGGCCATCCTGAGTTTCCGCGTAGGAAATTCCAAGTTGAGGGGGCGTTTTCTTAAGTTTTCCTCATCAGAGGTCAGAAATTCCGACAGAACAGTCATCCAACTCGGAATTCCAAGTCGGGAACTCGGGGAACATCCACCTTAACCAAGTTTTCATGTCACAACAATATGGTGGCACACAGTCAACAAATTTCCCTCTGCATCATTTTCTACTGGATAAAACTTGATTTTCCATGATATGTAGCTTTTGTGTTATGAAAAGTGTTTTAACAGCTTTAGATTTGTGACATAATTCCATTGATTTCTGCCCAATTTTACTAATACGATAAGACCATTGTGATGATTATTATGAGCAAAGATGAACAAGGCAGTTAGCTTATCTTATACATTGTTTCCCTAATTTTCTTTATACTGTATGTTTATCAAATTCAGAGACTAGCTAGATAGATCTGACCTTGCTCTGGGCATCCATGTTTTTCTAAGCCAAAGCACTGAAATGAGTTTAGATCAGAATCTGGGGAAATCAACAATAGATTAAAGCATCAGTTGAATGCAGCGCGACTCAACAGGCAGAAATGGGTGGAACTAAACAGGTTACTGAGAAAGGTGGTGCTGTGGTGACACCCATGCTAGTATTTCATTAAAAAAAAAAAAAAAAAAACTTTTCTGTTGGTATACGTTAAGTGGGGAGGTGGGGGGTAGAAGAAGTAAGACTTGCATTCCCAGTTGTAAAAATGCAACAACAAAACAAACTGTTGGACTTGACAGGTATGCTGGCTGAGTTGAGCCGAGTTCACATCTTAACAACCAAACAATGGATTATTCATGTAATGACCTGAAAAATGCATTGATGCATTCTGGATCATTATCTTCTTCAGTTCTTCCCATTTTTATCTCCTGAACTTTGTGTCCTTATAAGATTCTCTCTTCCTGAAGTTATAACGAAAAAATATGCAACAATATTTTTGAAAAGTTAAATACGTCAGTGCTCCTCTTTCCACTAAACTGCTTCACCAACCATTTCCTGCTAGTTTGCAAAGAGAAATTGAATCAAACACCATTGACAAGTTGTGTTTTGAAGCCTATAGTGATGTTCACATGATTCCATAATCACCTTCCTAAAGGGAATATCCATATTATCTCTTCAAATTTAGAGTGCTTTAAAGGCAAAGCAAATAATTGCATTCTTTAAATAGAGAGTGTTATAAAAGCAAATGGTCAGGGATTGTGTTTAGATCTAACTGATGAAACCTTTGTCTTGTGGAGCTTATTTCACAATCAATTGCAGTTGTTAATCTAATTATCAACGGTGCATGAGTAATTTTACTGTTCAGGGAAGGCGTATTACGCTTTGGGCTCTAGGTAAGTTTCATCTGTTTGTGTCTATTCACCTCCACCCTTTCCGAAGGCTTCAGCTTGCATAACGAGCACTGTGTAGGCGATGAAACTAGTAATGTGTTGTTCAGTACAAATACAAATAGAAATAGGAGGGGCACTATTCAGATTAAAAAAAAATAAAAAAAACTTGACAGAAACATTCACATGGTATTATGTTAAGATGAAAAGTATGCACCAGGATCCCATGAGCTGCAGGGGTTTTTTACGTTCATACTTTCATACTTCATACTCGTGTGAGCTTAAAGGACGCAAGTAGGAAGTTTGTGAGAAAAAAGACAATGTTTGTTAAAATGATACAAATAGGAGGTGCACTTTTCGTTGTATTTTATTATTTATTTTAATAATGTATTTATTTTTGTCTAAGTAATTTTACATTCATTGCACACATTTTCCATTTATTTATTTATTTATTTATTTATTTATTTTTAAAAGGGCCCCATCGTTATTAAAAGAAATCATCCGGGAAAAATCAAAATCACGTGCATTATAATGAAAGGTTGTTTAAAGGACCCCATTTTGACTCGCAGCAGCACTGTATTTTGTAGTAGATTCTGATAGCATGCGAAATTTCTAATCTTTCTAGAATATAACAAACCCAAAAAACAACCTAAAGTAAATCTGATAAAAAATTATAAGATGGCTATTATTGTCAAGGGTGGCAGGGTTCATATATAAAAAACTTCTAGACCTCCTCCCATTCACAGCCGGTGCTTGACCACACCCTCTTGACCACCCTAGTAATCACAGTGCAGCTGCACCATTTGTCATTTCTCATAATAATGTGACGCTGCTTTTTTTTTTTTTCTTGTAATAACGAGATGGGGATTTTTTTTCTTGCATGGCAGCATTACGCTTCTGTACATTTCATTTATGCAAAAAAGGGCTATGCAGCAAAAACTAATTATATATTCAGATTAAAATGTGGAGCAAATAAAGAAATTAGGATATACAAATACATATATGAAATGTACATTGACAAAATGCAGAAAATGAAATAAATGTCTGAATGAGAGCGATATGTTTAAATAAGCTGTTTTTCAAGTTTCAGTCCTTCCAACGGCACACTTAGTTTCATGTGTCTCACAGTCAAATAAGGATATCATATTAGCACAGGCTGATGTTATAAAACTTCCAAACGTAAGCGCCTTCAGGAAAGTAAAAACTGGATTAACAGGTAAAGAATGAAGCTTATATTTGTATGAACAGAAGTTGCCTACACAGTGCACATGAAAAAGTGTGCAGTAGGTCCAAAATATTTTACAGATTTTACATTGCAGTTAAATTAATGAGGAATAAAACACTTGAGGGTGTGCTGTTATAGGAAAATAATCAACGACGGGCTTGACATGAAGCGTGGTTACTGTTCCCACCTTGAAGTTGATTATTTTCCTATAACATCACAGCCCATGATCTATTCATTTTATACTACAGCATTGATTGTTTTTTTCATTTATTAATGAATGACACTTCCATACTTTTTTTATCCACTTGTTGTTACACAACACAGTGAAACGAGCAGCTATAAATAGTCACTCCCTCTCTTTTTGAAGTTAATAAGAAAAAAAAAATGCATGCAGCTTGTCATGTTGCAGAGAAACAGAGATGCGTTAAACTGCTCTGTCCATAAGGAGCCACATTTGAAATTTTATAATTTGACTTGGGCAAAATTATTTGAAAATCAATAAATCATGTTAAGACATGAATCAGTTTCAGTGAACTCACAGAAGAAAGAAATGAGAATTCATTTAGCATACCTTTTAAAATTACATTTAAAATATATTTCAATGTTACAAAATGTCTGTACAAATTTAAGTTTATACAAAAAATGCTTTTTAATTTTTTTTTTTTTTTTTATAAAAACAACACAGATGGCTGTAACCACACACACACACACACACACACACACACCCACACCCACTGAGAAACACAGACACATGCATAGGTTTAATTACCTGGTGTAACCGGGTTAACAGGTAAAGGTTTTGATTTGCATGGAAGCTGGTGATTGTGTAATGCAATCTGGCACGGAGGCTGTCTCCGTGTTTCTGTGCCTCTTTTTCTGTATCAGTCACTAGACCATGTATGGAATTTACCTCTGAACTGCTGGTTGATTGTTTGACTCTCTGCGAGGCTGAATAGCCTGGTGGTATGCGCCTCAGGGTGCTAAAGAACAGTTTACACTCAAGTCTCAATCATTGAACAGTGGATAACTTCAGTTTGATAAAACAGACTTAAAGTAAAAACTCTAATGATGCTCATGTTCAAGTCTTTTTAACAAACTTAGCACTACTTGACTCTATAGTATACAGTTATAGAAGAGAAATGATTTATAATTGCACTCTCTGGTGTCACACACCCTTTTGGATATGGTTCATGTTGTCTCAGGGAGTTTTTCATTGCCACCATCACCTCTGGCTTGCTCATTAGGGATAAATTCAAATTTTATGTCCGTATTCCTGTAAAGCTGCATTGTAACAGTTGATTCAATTGAATTGAATTAAGCCATTCTATGTGGTGATACAAAACCTGTGTTTTCTCTGTCCCTCTCTCTCTTTCATTCTTTCTTAGACTGCACAAAATGCCTCAGGGATACTGCCAGCATAGTCGCAGTACAAAGGACAGGACAAACAGCTTGCCTCCTGGAGCCACAGAAAGTCTGGTGGATTGATTCAGGCATGTTAGAAGGCTTGTTAACCCACTATAGCAGGTGGAGGATGTAGAGGTGGTGGCATTTGACACAGTGGCCTGGACAGACAAGCTGTACAGGAAAGATCAGAGCAGGCTATTCTTCCTAAAGAGAATAGCCTGTTTTTTTTTTTTGCTTGTTTGTTTGTTTTTTTTACCTTTTGCAGGTTTGCAGACATACTTATCTAGAGCCAAGTACAGAAAAGCTTTCGTTTATAATCTCCATTTTAAAAAATCAACCTGCTAGAACAAATATGTCAGGGTAGTGACAAGAGTACTATTAAGTCCAAAGAATTATCTCCTTGTGGTTAAATAAAGCACCAGAAGGATTAAGCATAGAATTTTTTTTTAAATTGGCATGTACTTGTTAGACATTGGCAAAGTGTACAGTTTGTTCTTTCCTTGGAATAGATCCAACACAGAATTTGTTTGTATTTAAATTAATGGTACTTAATGAATTATCAACTAAAAATGCCTTATCATTATCAAATGTAAATCTAGTTTTAAATGTTTAATTCTTTAAGAAAAATAATACATCAATAATAGTAACTAACAACCCAACAAATACGGAGTCTAAGCTTCACTGAAAGACAACAGTTTGAGAATTTATTTCATTAAGAATGAGAAATAACTTTTTGCATTAACCAGAGCATTGAAGCATTGAATGATCGGAACATTTTTACGATTAGATGAATGACAGCAGAAAAACCTTTCTCCTACTGGCTTTGCTTGACTGGTTTGGACAGTGTTGCTGGAGGATCAGCTGTCAGAACCATCAGCAGAAAACAGCATGATATCTACCGTCGCTCCAAAGTCAAAAATTACACAAACATGTTTCTGGTGATGATGGGAACTTATATTTCAACACACCCCTGTTAAAATTGCAGGTTTTTGTGATGATGTAAAAAAAAAAAAGCATGTAATACAGCACTCAATCTTTTTGTTCCCATATGCTGCCACCACCATGCTTCTTTGGGCGATAAGCTACTTTGTTTTTGCATCAAACATTATATTTTAGAATTATGGTCAGAAATATATAATATGTAATATGGTCAGACTATAACACATTTTGGCATAATTGATGCGGGCTTGGATGTTTTTTTTTTCTTCTTCATGAGAAAGGGGTTCCTTCTCTCCACCCTACCCCAGAGCTCGGACATGTGAAGAATACGAGAGATCGTTGTCATGTGCAGGCAGTGACCAGTACTTGCCAGATATTCCGGCAGCTTCTTTAACATTGCCATATCATTTATGTATTGCACTGCATTGCTGGCAAGAGTGTATATTTCGAATAGTAGTACTAGAGAGTGCATATCCAATCTATTAACTGACTAATGAGTGTGGATCACATTCCAGCTGACATGCTTTCATGTCTACTGTACTTCTGTTTCATCCTTTGTAAACACTCCTCGTGCATTCATATGTACAAAACTGTGGTGCAGGTACTGTTTAGTCCATATGTATTGTATAGAATTTTTTGCCGTATTTATGCCTTTTGAACAAACAGAGCTAAAATTTTACAATACTGTTCTCACTATGCAGGGACCAAGCAGGAACGAATGAGAAATACTATACTCATACTCGACCCCAAGTGTTTTGCATTCATATTTACATGTGTTTATTTGGATGACACAGTCACCCAAAGCGATTTACACTTACTTATTTCTTACTTAACATACATGAAGCTGGGTTCATGTTAAAACATCATATCCCTTCTTAATTTTCCTGATGCATGTGGTCATTTTGACAGTTGTCAACCATTATTATGGGAATTGCCAAACTAAAATTGCTATTTTAAGACCTTATTTCACCCAAATTTCCCTCAAAATCAAGTTTAGGGGTCGAGGTGACTGTGTGATGGGAATAGTTATGGTTTTCCTGTATGACGTAAATGCACTAACTAATACACAGAACTCTGAATGAGAACTATTTTTTTTTCCATTTTTAACAAAATGGAACGTTGAACATACTGAGGCTTCAACTCAGCTTCTGTATATCAGTTATAGATGGAGAAAATATAATGGGGATGTTCCAATCCTCATATTTTTCATATCTGAAATCCAATATCTGAGCTCTGGGTATCTGCTGATACTCGATGCTGATCTGATAGTTAACATTCATACAGTGCAAGATTACTGTCAGAGGGCATTCTCCTGAAATGGCATGAAAGTCAGCTGCAGCTTGTAGTGAAACAGAGCCAAGGGTCGGGCATCAAGGCTGCAGCTTTGAAAGGGCATTGTGGTAATAAACAATCATCCTGCTGTCTTTCTCAAACACAGAGACCGTAGACAGATTTTATGATGAGCCAAAGGTGGGCGTTAATGATATGTGGAATGTCTTGTCAAAAAACCAGTTCTGTAAATAAAAGTTGCTAAAGAATGAAAATGGGTGGAGCTGCAGCTTTAAAAGGATAGCGATGATCTGCAATGAACAAACCCCAGCAGTAGGTTGTGTGTCCACAGAAGAACAGGCAGAAAACAAGAAGTAAGTGCTTTGTCTTTACTTAACGTTGTGCATTATTTCAGACTGTAAATATCTGTGTGGTATTTCATGACAGATTAAGGAGATAAAAGGTCTGGTGTTGATTCCAAGTGTTGAATTTGCATTTGGTGGTTGTTCATGGGAACTCTCAATATGCAGTCTCAAGAGGTGTTGATGCAAGTGAAGGAGGCCCTCATTAGGCTGAAAAAACAAAACTGACCTATCAGAGCGATAGCAGAAACTTTAGGAGTGGCCAAATCAACAGTTTGGTACATTCTTAAAAAGAAGGAATGCACTGGCGAGCTCAGCAACATCAAAAGGCCTGGAAGACGAAGGAAAAAAACAAAAGAGGATGAATGCAGAATTCTTTCCTTGGTGAAGAAAAAAATCCCTTCACCTTTGTGAAGGTCTAGAAGGTCTACAATCAAGAGACACCTTCATGAATGTAAATACAGACAGTTTACCTCAATGTGCAAACCACTGGTAACATTCAAGAACAGAAAGGCCAGATTAGATTTTGCTAAAAAATAATAATTAAAAAAAACTCTTAAAAAAAGCCTGACCAGTTCTGATGCAAGATTACCTTGTAGCAGAATGATGGGAAGCGAAGACTATGGAGAAGGAAAGGAAAGGCTCATGATCCGAAGCATACCACATCATCTGTCAAACATGGAGGCAGTGTTATGGCATGGGCATGTATGGGTCACTGGTGTTTATTGATGATGTGACTGTTGATAGAAGTAGCAGGATGAATTCTGAAGTGTATAGAGCTATACTTTCTACTCAGATTCAGTCAAATGCTGCAAAACTGATAGAATAGTGCTTCAGATTACAGACGGATAATGACCCAAATCATACTGTCAAAGCAACCCAAGAGCTTCTTAAGGCAAAGCAATTAAATGTTCTTAAATATCCAATGACCTCAAACTAATAGAGCATGCTTTTCACTTACTGAAGACAAAACTGACAGCAGAAAAACCCACAAACAAGCAGCAACTGAAGGCAGCTGCAGGAAAGGCCTGGCAAAGCATCTCAAGGGAGGAAACTTAGTATTTGATGATGTCCATGGGTTCCAGATTTCAGGCAGCCACTGACTGCAAATCATTTGCATCCAAGTATTAGAAATCTTCCTCATATTTATGATTGTTAGTTTGTTCAATTACTTTTGAGCCTGTGAAAATGGAGGGACTGTGCAAAAAATGCTGTAATTCCTATACAGTTAATGCAATGCAATATTCTTTGTTAAACCCCTTGAATTAAATATACACTTCAATCAAATCAAAAATTGTGTCCCTGTCCAAACAATTATGGACCTGACTATATATACAGTATATATATGTAGTCAGGTCCATGTATGTTTGTGTATATATATATATATATATATATATATATATATATATATATATATATATATATATATATATATCGCCTGTCTGGGCCAATTCTCCAGACAGAGAAGTACGGTCTGAACAGCGGGTCCTTTTTTCTCCCAAAAAATGGACAACTCCATAAGTTCACAAATTTCATTTCCCCATTTTCTTAGGACAATCTGTTCCTTCTCACATTTGAACTGCTATATTCACAGTTAGTATGCTCGTAATCTTAATTTTCTCCATTTTAACCAACCAAGCCTGTGTTGCCAATAAAACAGCACATGTACTGTTTCCACAATGCTTCCTGGTTGACCTTCTTTCTCACCAATGCCACAATACTGTGCAATCCAAGGCGACAGTTGCAATGTTCCTGTGTTTCAGAAAAAAAAAATCAAAATGGAGAGTCTGGTGTTTGATTATCCCAAATACCTGCAGACCTTTGAGCTGCTGTTGGAGAATTCTGCTGAACACCAGTGCATGACAGATTTCATCCATACAAAGCTCTCCGGCATCCTGGCCAGGTATACACTCACTGCAATTGTACACACCCACACACACACACACACACACACACACACAATCATCTCTACATCTCCAAATACACACTGTAACACACTCCATTATGCACACCAATACATTATATACCATGCTATTATGCAAACTAGTACAAAACTCTATTATCTAGACTACTGTGCTCTATAACACTCCATTTTAGGAAATTAATACACCTTATAACATGCTATAATGCACTATAATGTACTCTATAACACTCTATTGCTTATAATAGTACACTATATAACATGCTATTGTGCACACAAGCGCACTCGATAACATTATATTATGCACACTAAAGCGATCTATAACACTACAGTGTCCCAAAAGTCTCCATACATAGGGGGAAATTAACACTTTTTAGCAGAACGACTTCCAAAATTTTTTGTACATAGAGTATATTAAAAAAGTTTTCAGATAGTCTTTAAGAATGCCTTTGACAAAAGAAGAACATAATTGAAATCATTCTCATGGCTGGATCAGGACGCTGTTGCAGGGTTGCGATGGACATGCAGTTACATGCACAACACCAGACATGTTAACACAAATTCAGCAGTAGCAAGAAAGACAACTCTGTGTGTGTCTACAAAGAAATGGTAATCGTGTAGAAGATATTTTGTCAATAAATTTACATTTGACTAAAAGGTGTTAATTACCCCTATTTATGGAGATTTTTGGGACACCCTGTATTATGAACACTAATACACTATATGACATGTTATAATGTACATGAAAGTGCTCTATCACGCTTTTATGAACACTAATACACTATATAACATGCTGTCATGCACACTAATGCAGTCTATGAAGCATTCTATCACATACAGTAATGCATTATAAAATGTTTTATATAAAGTTATTATGCACACTAATGTGCTCTATAATGAATACACTTTATAATGCGTTATTACAAACAGTAATGCACACTATAACACTATTATGAACACGAATACACTATACAATATGCTACTGTGCAAACTAATGCATGCTATAAAGCTCTCTTATGTATGCTAATGCACTCTATAGCACTATTTTGAACATTAATACATGCACTAATGAAAAGCTCTATAAAGCTCTATTATGCACACTAATGGGCTCTATAACACATCCAATTATGAACACTAATACACTATATTTATACACTTATACAGTATGTACTATAATACACTGTTAATACATTCTACAAAGCACAATATTATACACTATAATACACTAATACATAATATTATACATTATAATACACTATTAATGCATTCTACAAAGCACATTACTACATTAAGCTAAATTATGCATGTGATTTCACACACTTTTACTATCCTTAATACACTGTATATGAATTTTTATTACACATTTTAACTCTCTGTGACACATACTGTTATGAACACTAAAAGAACTCAATAAAATGCTCTACTAAAGAATAATATTCACTGTTGCATTAATACTTTATTATGTGTGATTATGAGCAGTGTGATTATTACGCATTTGTGTTATAATGCAAAATAACACACTCTTCACTTTCTCCCTTTCTGCCTTTTGCAGCATCGGAAAAGGAGAACCCACTCTGAACGTGATGGGAGTGGGAAGCGGATCAGGTATAACTATTTATCAGTCTGTGTTGTTATAAAAAAAAAAATTATAAACAGAAAATAGTGGCGGACCCACCCCACGTCCTTCAGTCTGAGTACCAGCTGCTACCCTCTGGCAGAAGATAGAGAGTGCCAAGGTGCAAAGTAAATCATTTTAAAAATTTGCTTGTGCCTGCTTCAATAGGATCTTAAATAGCAAGGTCTAGGGAACTGTGCAATTCTTTTAGACTGTGTAATTATACTGAGATGCGGGACTGTCTAACAATTACGGGACTGTGCAATAATTGCGGGACTGCAATAATGATGGGGTCGTGCATTAATTGCGGGATTATGTAACAATAATGGTGTTGTGCAATAATTGTGGAGTTGTGTAACAATAACAGGGCCGTGTAATCACCCCTGAGCTAAGCTATAGGGTGGCTTAGTAAGCTGGGTAGGCTGTGAACCACCGTTGGTTTAACAGTGATGTATGTATGTGAACGTATGATTGAATATGCAGTGTGTATAATTATGTATGTTGCTGCTGAATGCATTGAGTCCAAGAAAAATTTCCCTGAGGGCACAATACAGTATATCTTATCTTGTAATTCTATACGCGTATCTATATTATCCGTATTAAAAGCTGACATCTTTCTCCAGGTGAGATCGATCTAGAAATTCTCAAAGTGCTGCATGAAAAGCATCCAGGTGCCAAAGTGGAGAATGAGGTGGTGGAACCCAGCAACGACATGCTTAACAAATATAAGAGTAAGAATGGACACAAATTTGTTCTTTATTGTGCTTTACCTTCAAGATTTTTGTGCCAAATAGTGTGTCAGCTGTAGGTAGGGCCCTAACAAATTCATGGTCAAATCTGATTCATTTCACAGACCTAATTTATTTTAAAAGAGATTTTAAAAGAGAAAGGTTAGGTAGTCTGCATTTTGTAGGGTACACTGCAAAAAAAAAAGCCATCTTAGCAAGTGAAAATATATTCAATATAGTCAAAGTTAGTTTGTATTTGTTATAAACAAACATAAGATTATTAAACCTATTTCTAAACATTTGCACTAATTTCAAGCTTTAAATTTTCTTGTTCTATTGGCAGATCATTTTGCTTCATTCTAGAAATAAATGTTGAATAAAAATGAGCAAAATGATCTGCCAACCCACCAACAAAACTATTTCAAGCATAAAATGAGTAGAAATGGGGAAAAATTGGCCTTATAATCTTATATTTAGCTCATTGTAATCTTATAATGGGAAATCCTAGCTAAATTCGTCTATATTCAAAGTATTTCCACTTGCTAAGATGTCATTTTTACAGGGTAATAGTAGGATTGAAACGTTCTAACTAGGATGATCACTACTGGAACCGTCCCCTAGTGCTTTGCTTCATTCAAAGTATGAAACTGCATTAGCACAATGTTTTCTCAAGGTCCAGCCAGGAGCCTAGCTATAGTGTTTAGGGTATAGGGTTTAAAGCATATGATAGGTTTAATGTTTGTGTTAGGTTTAGAGTGTTGAGTGTAGTGTGTTAGGGTGTACGGTTTGGATTAAAAGTTAGTTTTGAGTGTAAGGTATACAGTAGACTTGGGTTGGGGTGATATTAAAGGATATTGCAATAATTTAGTAAAATGTATTAAAATGACTTTAGCCCCCAAGCCTTAAACTGTTTTAGTGTGTCAGAATGTACTGATGTAGGAACAATTTCTTCTAGCTTTAATATCGAAGACGCCAGGCCTTGATTACGCCACCTTCAGTTGGAACAAAATGACTGCAACGGAGTTCGAAAACGAATGGAAAAAGAGAACCTCTGAGAAGAAGATGCACTTCATTAACCTTATTCAGGTTCGTACATGCATGTCTGAGTATTCCTTAGTGTCCTTTTCTTTTAGTTCCTTATCAATTTTATGTTATATTAGGAGTCTGGTTCAAGAGAAGGATGTCTTTCTCTTCTTCTGTGTCAACTAGAAACATGCTAGCCAATCACATGGGTATAATATTTAATATTGTGTGTAATATTAGCCACATGAGAGTATGATTAGATTTCTGTTCAGGTCCATTTTTACAGTTTCCTGTGTAAAGTTTCAACCCTGTAATTGGTAGCGTACAAGTTTTCCACATGATATCACAGCTTTTTGGGGCTGGTGCTCCAAGAGGGCACAAGTGTCCGTCTCAGTGGAGGGGAAAGGATGTCTTTTCTTTCTTCTGTGTCGATCAGAATGGCGCTAGCTGATCATGATTGTTAGCTCACATGCATGGAACAGAGCAGTTACTATACACCTCCTACCACAGCATGAGCAGCAGTTTGAAAAGACGCCGCTGGCTTCACTTGTCCTAGACGATGCGTTTGTTATGGTCTTGACCAACTCTCTGGCAAAAAATAACTTTTTGGGCTCATCAGTAATTTTTAAATACGGAGATAAAAGATATAAATGATAGACTGAGGATTACAGTAGTTAACAATATGTCAACTGTTAAGCCGTGAACAGAAGAACATCAAGATTAACTTAATTTACTGTTTTCACAGATGCTGTACTATGTGGAGGATCCGGAGGCCACAGTTTGCTTCTACCGGAGTTTACTGCACAAAGACGGCAAAGTCCTCGTCATTCTGGTCGCAGGTAAGCATACACTGATTTACTTTAATCCGAGGCACAGAGTGGGGAATTACTGAGGGAGATCTTTGCTAACGCACGTCGTCACCTGCAGGGGAAAGTGCATGGGCCAAGCTATTGAAAGTCTACGGACATCAGCTGTGCAAGGACGGAATTAACCAGAACATTTCGACCAAAGAAGTCAAGCAGTTTCTAGAGTCCAAAAAAATCTCCTACCAAAACTACAAGTTCCAATCCCTATTGGACATCACCGAGTGTTTCATACCTGGAGATAAAAAAGGAGACAAGCTACTGGACCTCCTGACCGAGGTCATCGACTTCAGTAAGACCGCTCCTCCAGAGCTGAAGAATGGAGTGCTGGAGTTTCTTAAACATCCAGACAACAGCAAAGAAGTGGACGGCAGGATCCTGTTCGATTGTAGCACAGAGGCCTTGCTGATCGACGCGTAGATCCAGAACTTTCAGATACACCGAACAGAGAAGCACTTGTCAAACATCCGGTAAAATGATCAGGAATAAGAAATTGATTAATAGTTGTAGTTAATCATTTATATGTCAGACTGTCTAACCACCTTTATCTTCATATTCACTTGGAGGAGTTGGAATGAATGAATGAATGAATGAATGAATAGATACACTTCTGATTTTTCTCACAAGTCACTGCAGCATACCTCAGTGTTCAAACCCTGTACCGTTAATCCTCATTAATGCCCTTACCTGGATGTATTTTTCCCCTGTACTCCTTGCTGATGATACCAAGCATTAATAATCAAAAAGTGTCACATGATTTGGTCTAAATAAACTTTAATAAACTCCAATTATATTATAACTTCAAATGAAGTACAACATTGCAAGCGACATATTTGTGCTGTTTCTGTTAGAAATAAAGTGTGTAAAAATATGTCTGGTATCAACTTCTTCAATCAACTTCTACCTTATTATATATATATATATATATATATATATATATATATATATATATATATATATATATACATATATATATATATATATATATACATATACATACATATCTATCTATCTATCTCTCTCTCTCTCTCTCTCTCTCTCTATATATATATATATATATATAGAGAGAGAGAGAGAGAGAGAGAGAGATAGATAGATAGATGGATAGATGGATAGATAATATCAACCATGTAAGGTCAGTCATTTGCATGCTTTCCCGATTTATAGTAAGACTCCTAATGGAAGAAACTCTTAACACCTATAAAGCAGGAGAGATTCAGTGAGACCTGCTCAGGGAACATGGGGCAAAATGCACGTGAGCTTTTATTTTTATCTCGTCGATTAATGGCGAAAAGAGTTTTTTAGCTCGCTCGTGGTTTTGGACATGCTCACTGTCTTTCACACACACGCGTACACACACACACTCAGTACACAGTGTAGTAAAGTCATGTAATTCAGTGTATGGTTATTTATTCAGCACAACCTCTTATCCAAAGTGAAGCAAAATCCAATCCACAGAGTACAAAGCTGAGCCACTCAGGATTATGCATTTCAAATGTGTCTCTGTGGCCGTGAACCCAGAACGTTCCAGTTGCTAGTGTAGAACTACCTCACTCAGGTGCACTTATAACTAACACTACACCTATATTAAATGAAGAGTGTTTTTCTGAGCAGAGATGACACTCTGATGCTGATATAGCTCAGTAATTTCACACTGGCAGGGTTTGAGTAGTGCGCTGTGTTCGGTGTGTGTTGGTCAGTCTTTCTTTTCGTCCACTCGTCCCATTTTCGTGCGCATGTTGCGCAGCATGAAGAACCAAACGGTGGTGAGGGCGCAGGTCACCTCCGCTACCCAGAAGGCTGTGTCCCAGCTGTAGCGCTTGGCAATAGTGCTGAATGGCAGGCCGGCAAGAAATGCACCGACTGATACACACACACACACACACACAAACAGCAAAAGCATTTATGGAACACTTCAGAGCAAGTATACTAGTCAGACAAAACTAAAGAGATATTCAAATTACAAAGATGACATTCAGGTCATTTTTGATGTAGACGTGATGTTTTTCATGCAGATTTGTAAGATGAAATAAAAAGTGATAAAATTGGCCACTGTTTGTAAATTTGACACTAAATGGTCATGTTAGTGGTAGTCTTACCTCCACTCCTACCTGCACACACACCTGACATCCATACTGTTTATTTTGCTATTAACTGATCTGATGTCATGTTGCTGTAATGAGTATTTTAAATGTAAATCTTAAGACTATATTTCTAAAATATCTAAAGAAGTAGGTCATTTGGGCATAAGACGTACCGTTTGCCATAAGCGCTACGATGGCATGTGATGTCCCGCAGAAGTTTGAGGGAGCGCTCTCACTAGCGATCACCCCAAACAGTGCGATCGGGCCGTATGACGAGAATCCAAAAGCAGCACCGAGAGTTAATATCCAGAGCTAGGTGGAAGGAAAGACAGGAATTTACTCTTATTTAAAATAACAGCTCTTTAAAAAGAGGTGTGGCTTCTATGGCTGTCAGTTCTCCTGTGTGTCAGTCCATATGAAGGAGGCGTGGTTTCTGTGTGTCAGTCCCAGTGAAGGAGGCGTGGCCTCTGTGTGTCAGTCCCAGTGAAGGAGGCGTGGTTTCTGCATGTCAGTCCCGATGAAGGAAGCGTGGTTTCCGTGTGTCAGTCCCAGTGAAGGAGGCGTGGTTTCCGTGTGTCAGTCCCAGTGAAGGAGGCGTGGTTTCCGTGTGTCAGTCCCAGTCGAGGAGGCGTGGTTTCTGTGTGTCAGTCCCAGTGAAGGAGGCGTGGTTTCCGTGTCAGTCCTAGTGAAGAATATGAAAGACATATAGGCTAAATAAATATGATTAAATATGATTAAGGCATCTGTACCTCCTTCTCAGACAACCCGGTGAGGACTGAGACTGGATGGAGAATAATAACCCAGAGTGGAGCTTCCTAAAGTAACCGATCAGGAAATATGTGATTAATTAACAAACATCACACAGAGATACACATAAGTCATAAACATACACAAGTGCTACATCTATACTAGTTGAATATTTATTACCATTTGTTTTTGGAAGAAAAGTACAGTTCAAGGTCACAGACAGAGATTAAGAGAATGCTTCATTCATACTAGTAATGACATATGCAAATGAGAAACAAGAAGCTTTTCAAGTCACTTTAAATGTTCTGAAAGGTATTCAATACAAAATGAAATAACATGCAATACAGACTGCATACTTCAGACACATCTGGACTGATGGTGACTCGGAAGAGATACATGGACACGGCCATGCCCGCCATCATGGTTAAGAGGAGTGTATGCCGAGGGTTGCCATGTGTACCCAGTCCTTGCTGTTTAAACCACAACGACAGGTTTTGATTAATTTGTGCTGTTAAGCCATTACCGATAGGCCTCCAGTACAAAGAAAATTTACACACACACCCGGGCAACGGCTCTGTCAGAGATGAACCCTGCTGCGATGCTGCCAGCGAAACCGCCAACCTCCAGGGCACTCATGTAGGAACTGCCTATGAAATAGAAGCAATGGCATGACTATATATCTGATTATAGCTAATCAATTTCCACAGTTTAAGGTCCATCTGTTTATAATGAAAATTAAAAGTTAACTTATGATTGAAGTTAAATTGTACAATATTATCCAATTATGTTGGATTATGTCTGTAAAATAATTTAAAGCTGACTGTAGAAATTTCTTTTTCAGGGCTAAAAGTTTGGTCTAAGGTGCTGCAGTCATACCCATCATGACCGACTGGCCTTTCTCCTGCATGAGAAACAGCTGCCCCCAGTCGGTGCATGCGATCTTCACCCCGAACACCACCAGGTAACCGAAGGACAAAACCCACAGGTATGGAGAGAACAGGAACTCTTTCAAAGTGCTCTCATCATTCGGGGCTTCAGAGAGAGGAAAGACCGAGAGAGGGTTAAGACAAGAAGCAAACGTTTATGCTGTTTTATACAGATGCTACAATCATTGAAAACATACGTACATGCAGTACAGGCTCAACAGTCTTAGGCCAATGATTTTTATAAAGGCTATGAATGTTTATTTCAGAACTGCAAGAACTGCAATTAAGATCTATACTATTTACTTAATGCTTGCTTTTTCGAGTGAATTAGATTGAACTAATAAAGAATTTTACCCCTTTGTGAGCGTTTCTCACTTCACGGTAACACTGTACGGTAACGAGGATTTTTGAAAGCAATACATTTTAGTCTATTGTTTATTGCGTTTATGTTGTGTTGTGGCAAAGTTGAAAAGGTTGCAGTACAGGAAGTATTATGAATCAATGAGTCTATATTTCAGATAAATCAGAGTATCAGAACACTGCCACTATGGCTATAACTTTCTAGGATTAAAACAGTCGAAAAGTCATTTTTATCTGCCATTTTTCAAGGACTTTTTTCCATTTTTTTTCAAGGATTTTAAATTTTTTTCTGAATGATGGACAGAACAGCAAATATGCATTTTCTTTGCCATCTGATAAATGAATAAAAAGCATCTGTTCTGCTACGCAAATGCTTCAAGCACTGCAACCTGTTTCAGAAAGTAAGGTATGTACTACTAAAAGGTTTATTTTTGATTTTTTCAAATAATTCTGGTTACTTAAATTATCATATTATTATACTATATACTTGCCAACCTTGAAAAAAGAGAAATTTTAGACTTCATTTCGATGGCTTTTTTTATATAATAAAACATTTTTTAAGTAATAAAAAAATAAATACGTAAACACAACTTACTAAAATAATATAAAATAATAAAATAATAATAAAAATTATTATTTTAAAAATAAAAACTCTGTTCTGAACTGCAGTTCAGTGAGTTTTTAAAAATAATAAAAATAATAAAATAAAAAAGTGACTTAATAAAAAAATAATTAATTTATTACATGGATATAGTTGTATAGTAAAGTAGTCTTGCTCACAGAATGAAATGATTATTTATAAATAGCTGGATGGCATCATGCAGGAGGTTGGGAAAAGGAAAGGTAATGTGTGAGAATGTTGGCTGTAGAGGAGAACATTACTATCAAGCCCTTACTTCCTTTTTTGCCTTTGCCCTTCTTGGTGCCAGGCTGGATGCTGGCCAAGCCGACGTCTTTGGGCTCGTTCTTCACCAGCAGCAGGCAGATGAAAGCGAAGGCCATGCAGATCACACCGGAGATGCAGATGATGCTCCTCCAGCTGTAGAACAGAGCCAGCAGCGTGGTGATGATGGGACCCAAACTCCCAGCCAGGTTCATGCTGCAGCACAGAACGGCCCACCACGTGCCAAACTGAGACGGCTCGAACCACTGCGGGGGGGTACGGGGGAGAATTTTACAGTCACCATTAATACTGGTGTAAGTATTTTGAACATTTTTATGTACATTTATTTCTTGCTGTAGTGAAATCCAGACAAGGTTACTACTAAAGCACTAAGAAACCAAAACCTCTGTGGAGATCTTGATATGGGTGCCCACATTTCTGTGTGTATGTATGTATGTGTGTGTGTGTGTGTGTGTGTGTGTGTGTGTGTGTGTGTGAATACCATTCTTTGTAACATAAGACATTCTGAAAGCCTATTTATACTCAACCCTTGCATACATAAGACACATTCCCTTTACCTATACCCATATATACACATGCCCTTTGCATAAGTATTTGTCCCCTTGAACTTATACATATATATATATCATGAATCTACACAAAATAGCCCATAATACTGAAGGGGGGATCTATATAATCTATATGCAAAATTCTTTACAATTAAAAAAAATGTAAAAGTTCTGACTGCATACATATGTGACACCTGATCTGCACATGTTCTAAACTACAACTAAAGCTGTAGTGCTGTGGACTCTGAATAACAGGTGCACGCTGACCTACTGTAATGGCAAATGTCCAAGGATAAGGTCTAATTATGGTTAAATGTCTCGAAACATGAGCTGTGATATAACACCTTGGCCAAGGTCTGGCAGTTCAGCACGTGCACTTAGTAAGCCCCTCACCTTGCGCAGCACTTTGCCGCATGGTGGCCAGCCAAATCCCTGGCCAAGGCCATTCAAAAACCAGAGCAAGGTGAATGCCGTGAGGGTGGAGGACTGAGAGAAGAGCACGTTGATGGCCCCGACGATGAGGAGGCCGGAGGAGAAGAGCCAGCGGGCACTGATCTGATCCGACAGCACTCCGCTGATGAACTTACTGATGGCATATGCCAGAGTCTGACTGCTCGTGATCAGACCTGAGAAAGAGGAATGGGATGATTCAATAAGGATTGAAGATCACACGAACAACAACAACAACCAGTCAAAAGCACACTTTCTGCAAAACTCTATATCTTATAAACATGCAGTGAGATAAAGAGTAGACGAGTGTCTACTCTTCAGTAAACTTCATGCCATCTTTAAGTAAACAAATGTGCTGTCAAAAAGCAGTGATATCAGTACGTATTTACAAAATTCAATTCACAGAGGAACTAAATGATCATCCGCACATCTTACGACAAATCAGTTTACAAACTTTGGGAGGATTCTACAGCTATAAACTACAGCAATCAAGACTCACCAAGTTCCTCCTTATCTAGCTCGATCTCCTCCATAACCGACGGCATCAAAAAGGAGAACGTCTTCCGGTTGAAGTAGTACAGCAAGTACCCCAAAAACATTGATACGAAAATGACTGCGCGGTAATAGCCGTAATCGGTAGCCCCCATGATTCCGACCACTGAGATGAGGAATGTTTTGAGAGAAAAAAAATGCTGCAGAACCTTCAGAGACGTTAAGAAGAGAAGAAGTGCTTTCAGTGAGTACGTCTGCCAAGAGTCATCTCAGCTCCACACAGAGAAGTGGGACAGATTCTATCCAAATGCTGAGGTAGACCTGGAGTTTGGAGAAGAATCAGAGTTTCCTTCAGCTTCTTGTGGTCTTCACAGATGGCTCATCTCTCTCCAAAGCACCTGGAAGAAGCAGGATGTCCACAAAGAAATAAAAGTTATCAAAGCATCAAGTAAACCAGTTCTGCATCATTCTTTGCAGATGTTGAAAAACACACCTAAATCTCAGTCATGCGAGGTCTTGGTTGAGCTGTCCTGAGTTAAACGATAATCATATTATTTCAAACTGTCCTTGCAGCCACAGAAAAAACGAGGTAGATACTCCTGGTTCTCAGACATGGCACCATCTGCACATGCATAACTCTCGTCAACGGTTCGAGTTCGAGCTCGCTTTTCAACTCTTGAAGTGAATCAAACTCTGCTTCTTGATTCATTTGAATCACCTCTCAAAGCAGGCCTCAAGAAATATGTTCAAAATGACAAATTAGTTATACAAAACTCTGCCCTAAAGTGTTCAATCAATTTAAAATAAGAGACCACAGATAAATACATGATACATATTGTGTCCAAAAGTTAAATTAATTTAATCAACTATTTTTAAGGTCATTAAGTTAAAATAAATCAGAATAACACCATGACTGTCAGTTTGTTTATACAACTCTCTTATTGGCAGTTATATTTCTTGCCAATGAGAAAGCAAGCCTAAGGCAAAAACATTTAAAATATGATAATGAATATAATTAAAAGCTAACATGTTTAAACTGCTCTGAGAATCCAGTGAATGAGAAGAAAATGGGAAATGTCTATTAAATTATTCAAATAATTAATAATAATTAAAAAAGTTAAAATGTATATATATATATATATATATATATATATATATATATATATATATATATATATATATATATATATAAAATGAAAAAACAAAAAGTAGCATAATTGCCAAAGTTGAGATTGCGAATCGAATCCCCAATCGGTTCGCGCAAATGAGTCGTTCAAAAGAGTCGATTCATTTATCGGTCAGGCAGTCAGCGGCATTAACGTTATTCTTCATGTTATCAGGGACGACTTCATTCTCATTCTCGGAATTATGTACGAGCAAAATCAATGATAACACCACAGAAAACTGCAGGTTAAATATTAGAGTTTTATATTTATACATAAGAATCGGAATTGATTCAGTGAATCATTAGAGGACATGCAAACCGCAACGGATGTACACACACACCATTTTCATACACACAGGTTTATGTTTCATAAACAGGGTTTATGTTTTAAACCCTGTTTAAATTAAGTTCTAATTTCCTTAAAAAAAAAAAAAAGGTGAAATAAAATGTACCTCCATCTGCTCGGGATTGACGGCTCAAAACCGCTTGCTCTCGGAGGAACTCCCGCCCTAAATCCCTGAGCTGGACTCTGATTGGCTGCCGAGCTGTCAATCATCGCTCTGCGGCAAGGTGCATCACGCGCGCATGCAGCATGCTATTGTTTTCTTCACGAAGGCAAAAACGACGAAAGTGAGAGTGATTATTGTGCTGTGAAGCAGCTTGGGAAGATTGAACTGTGATTGCATTCCAATTGCACATCACACACATGTAAATATTCATGGTACTGCAGGGTTAAACTTAAAATAGAGCTCTGCATGCATTTCCAGTTGGCTGGGTTTATTTTAGACCTGTTCCACTTCTCTACAGGGAACTTGGCATTAAAGGGGAAGTCCAAGGCAACAGTGCCTTGGAGCCAAGGCTCAGATTGCAGAATTCCGTCATGCAGAAAGGTTGTAGTGAGGGAAAGGTGAAGACAGAATAAATCATTACAGATCATAACTACTCTACAGATTACACACACCATCCTGCCTGTGAATGGGACTGCAGGACCAGCCATTTAAACATAATAACACACCTAATAACACAAATAATAACACACTTGTGATTGCGATTGTGATTGAGTCACTTGAATTTTATAAAATTATCATTAAAAAAAGAATCATTTTGTACACCGCAATCAGACCGCAAAATAGTTTTTCTATTTGTCTACAAAGTGAAAAATAATCATTAGATCAGTGTATATGTGGACAGGGATGATACACACCTCCATAGGTCTCAAGTCTGCATCCATGTCACACACATACACAGACTTCGGCATTTCTAATGTTATCCCCTTTTTTCTTGTGACACACTCACCATGGCATGGTGCATCAGTGCAGCTGAGGCACAAGTCTATGGGAAAGTGTGTGTATACTGATTGAGTGTGTGTTTGCTTGTAGGTGGGAGTCTGTATGAGAGAAAGGCAATGTGATGTGCTTTTAGGTGAGAGAGAGCGAGAGAGAGAGAGAGAGAGAGAGAGAGAGAGAGAGGCAGTGTGTATGCTCACTGAGTGTGTGTGCTGATTGTAAAGCAGATTTACAAGATGGCTGTGTGTCAGTGTGTTCTGCAGGCCTGCACTCTGTTCCATGTGTCTGAGGGTGGAACGTTAATCAGTGTGCCTTCAGTTTAAAGGACGCAGTCAACTGGCCTGGTTTTGCATCTTAAAGCAGCCGAATGGGGACGAGCAGAAAGTCAGAACTGGGCTAAATCACCTCAGAGGAGCCTCACAGGTAAATAATGCTATTTTCAATACAGTCTTATTGCTGTGATGGCTTTTAAACATGCACTCTGACTAATCTGACTCTCTGCATGCACATTTCCTAGCTGGTTAAATATTTTATTTTTGTAAACATTAAATGCATTTTGGGAAAACAGTACAATTTAGAGTAAGCTTCATTCATAAATATGAACATGCAAATCGATTTGTGGACTTAGAAAATGGATTTGGATGGTCAATTAGTGCCTGAGGATCTTTGAGCTGAATTGGGACACGACCACGTGGGTGTAAACATGCCAGAAATCTTTATATCAGCCCACCACTGAGCTCTCACATCAGTCACGGTTACATAAGCAGAGAGACAGAGAGAGAGAGAGAGAGACAGAGAGAGAGAGAGGAGCAGTGACAGAGACAGAGGTAGAGAGAGAGTGAGAGAGAAGGAGACAGACGGAGAGAGGGAGAGAGAGAGAGAGAGAAGAGACAGGGGGAGAGAGAGAGAGCGAGAAAGAGAAGGAGACAGATGGAGAGAGAAAGAGAGAGAGAGAGAGAGAGAGAGAGAGTTGTCTGTCACCTAGCTGTCTGCTTCCACATTTGGTCCCTCAGTTGCCATAGCAACAGCCATTAGTCATCATTTTATTCCGAAAACATAGTTCGAGTTTGAGCTGTTTTTAGAATAGGATTAAATCCCCCTTTTTCCTACAAAGGTTTTACTTCCTCTCAGCTCGCTCATGAAAGAAGATGTAATAAAAGTTTAGTGTAGTACGCAAAGTTAAGTAAAGAGGAGCAGGACGTTGAGATGAACTCGGCAAGAAGATTCGGTGCAAAGATGGCGGTACTGATTTGAGGGATCTGGATTTGGGGTTAGCTTGTGAAAAACCTTTAATCCTGTAGAAACTAATTTTCTAGCTTTGAGCTCATTTGAAGCTTATCTTTGTTGCTGTGCTGCAATGCTTGCCAGATGAGAAGGATGGAGATTAATTCCAGGTCTTCATAGCACATGGCTCCTTTCTCAGAAACATCTTGCTCTTTAAACCCAAACACATAGGCCTGTAGTAGAGATACTAACGCTTCTGGTTTGAAATTCTCTGTATAAAGTTTGCTGTGTGCTTCTCTTCTGTCTTGAAGTTATATATTCATTATATATTACAGATCGAACCTTACATTGTGACTTGGTTGAAAGGTCGCTGAGTATGTGTACACGCACAGGAGATGGTATTTGGACTTAGTAGCAGTCGTACAAGACCACTCTGACTTAATATTATTTATTTGATTAAAAGGTCCATTAATTAAAAAGTGTTTTACAAGGCAAGCACCTCTCTGCTCTGTGTTAATAAATAATATATAAATATTCTATATCTAAAATAGCTGGGATTACAGTACATGTTCATTTGTGTTGAAATTAGCTTATTTCAGAGTAGTCTTTTTGTTTTGGAAGTGGTGTAGATGTTGTTACTGGGACACTTTGTATATGACCTTCATTTACAGTGAGCACTCTGTGTGTAACTGTGTGTGTGTGTGTGTGTGTGTGTGTGTGTGTTTGGGACCTCCTACATCTTCATTGCTAAAATGAAAAGAGAAAGCTCCCAAGTGCAGTTTGTATACTGATGTAGTCCTTCACATCTTCTCCACTGAAGCCTTCATGAATATTCATGTTACAGCGCTTATCCAGAAGCCCCCGCTCTCTCCCCATCACGTGATGCGAAAGACAAAAACGCACTCTCATATTTTCAAACACTTGACTGTGGAGATTTCAAGCCTGTTAGGCTGTATTTTCTTCTCTTTGTTCCACTTTGCCAGTCTCCATCAGCGTCCACAATTGGTGCCTTTGTTGCTTGGATGAGAGGGGACATTCTTCCAGAGGGATGATTTTTCTCGTCTCCGCAGGCCCTGGCACTGCACATGTCTGCCCCCGCACCGGCCTCAGTGCCAGGCTGGAGTCCCTCTCAAGCTGACAGACGCATACAAGCACTGGAAAGAGACAGGACGTGCGCATGGTCTGTGAGTATGACTGATTTTTTTAAATTTAGACATTATTTAGATAGATACAGGTACAGAAGTCATTATCAGAAATGATTTTCATTCATTCATGTGTTCATCTTAAGTAAATGGTCAGGGTTGCAGTGGATCTGGAGCCTATCTTAGGCAGGAACAGACACTGGGTGCAATGCCTGTCCATCACAGGGTACCACACACGCACACACACACACACACACACACACACACATTCATACCTGGGGCAATTAAGAGTCGCAATTCCACCCACTGGGATGTTTTTTGGGAAGTAGGAGGAAACTGGAAAACCCAGAGGAACCCCAAATAGGCATGGTGAGAACATGAAAAACTTTGTACAGACTGGAGTGTGAGCTCAGGATTGACCCCGGAGCTGTGAGTTGGCAATGCTACTTCCTATACTGTTATACTGCCCTGTTACTCCTTTGTGTTGTGTGTTACAGATCCTTGACACAATGGAAATGCTCAACTGCTTACAGCATGTTCAGCATGTCCTCCTGAACACATGTGAGTTGTTCCTTTTGTCGTTTTATCATTCAGTAGGTCTCACTTAAATGGACACTGGACTGCTCTGTAAATTCAGTCTTGAACTTGAATAACACTTTAAATGTGTCTCAAGTCTGTTTTCTCTTTCAATAATTCCTTTGACAGATGGGTTATGTACAGAATAGAGTAGAATATTTAACAGGGGGCCAAGCACATAAATTTTTCCACTAAAATGGAATAGCTCGAGAACCATTGGTCCTAAAGACAAAATGATTTTTTCTGCTGATTCCTTGGCTTAGTGAGAGCAAATTGGACTATTTTTTTAAATTACAATTTTGACTATTTAGCTCTGCCCACTTCAATTTTGAGCTAAATGGTCCAAATTGCCAATTATTCCATTGTAGTTGACAAAAATAAGTGTTTGGCCCTTTAATAATACTCTAACCTATGTTGCACATGAACAGTTGGTCCTAGAGATAAAATTCATTTTTATTTTGACTACTTTGCTTACTGAGAACAAATTTATTCTCACTCAGCAAAGGAACTAGAGGAAAAAAATGATTTTTTTAATCTCTAGCTATTCCATTTTAGCAGAGAAAATTTGCTATTTGCACCATTTTGCACCATGTGGCACCGCTCATCAAACCGCACCGCACTTCAACTTCAACAAAGCTAATTTTCATGCTAATATGTGAAACTTAATTTTGTAAACTAGTCCTTGGATTTTTGGCCTGTCTTTACAAAACTGGTGTCCAGGTACTCAGCAGAGTCAATGCCTCATTAATTACCAAAATGTTGAGATTTTTAAACGAAATGGTTGCCACAGGCGGAGCTTAATTTACTTAAACAGCTGTAACTTATGATTGCTTGAATAGATTCTTATGAAACTTGGTCATGATTCTGAGGATGTCTGCAAAACTTGGGGTGTTGACATCCACTGGGAGTGAAGTTAATTTCAAAGAAGTGTTTCTCAGGAACCATAAGTCTGATCGAGCTGAAACTTGGTGTACTACGTCATTGTGTTAGTCTGTGAGTGGATTTTTGATGATGACTGAGCTACTTAAAAACATGGTCACCACTGAGCTACTGTTATAAAACCAGAATCAGTATGTTAATTTCTTATGTAGCACTAACAAGAACTGGCCGCTGGGCGGACCTCAAAGGCTCCTTGGACCCCACAGATTGCGTCTTGCAGTTATACTGTATTTATAACGTATTATTGCATGCAGTACACACTGAAATTACTAAAGGTTTTGTCTCTCCCTCTCTCTGTCCACCTAGAATGACCATATGATGACCGTATGTCCCTCATCATTAGCTGATGGCATGACATAGAGCAGGACTTGGACATGCCGAGGAGACGAGACGTCCTTGCGCTAGTGCTGATTGTGCTGCCATGGACTTTACTCATCAGCATGTGGCATCAGGGTCCTGTCACGCCGCAGCCCGTCACACACAAGAGTAAATAGAGACTTAAACATTTCTCTCCAGATTGCTTTGATATTTTACTTTTGCCTTCAGTGACCTTCCGTACCATGATTTTAATATACTATCTGTAATTGCCAAATCTTGTACGATAGTTCATGATATTATTAAAACCTGAGTTTTTGCTTGACCACAGTATGCTGAGTAAGCATCAGAGACACACTAGTTTATTCCGATATTTCTCTTTTTCTGAATATTCCTCTGAACATTCATCTCCATTTCACGCTTTTCTGGTTTTTTGTTAACATGACAAGCTGTATGAGCTTCAAGAGAAAGGGAAAAAAACAACATGCTGGTGAGGGAATGACTGTTTATAGCTGCTATAATGTAATGTTTCACAACAATAAATGGATAAAAACTACTGCACCATTGATTAATAAGTTAAACGTTGTAATCAGTGGCAAATAGCTGTGGTATAAGAGAAATAAAACATTCTGGGATGTGCTGTTATTGGAATATAACAGTAGTAACATTAACATTAACCCATTGTTGATTATTTTCCAGTAACAGCACACCCTCTAGTGTTTTATTACTTACTTGTTAAATATCCTGGTATATCATGTAACTAATAATCAGCACACCCATGATGGCTGATTTTCTACTTTTTTCTCACTTTGGTAGCTTTAATTATTACTCCTCTCATAGATGGTAGGAATGAGGTCATCAATGTACGAAGAAATCACCTCAAAGAAAAATGTGTCACAGACACCAGCGTCCTCCGTGAACGTGTGTATGGGCGTCCTCCACCGTGGTCCGACCTGCTGCCCACTATCCACGTCATCACACCCACCTACACCCGAGCCGTGCAGAAAGCCGAGCTCACGCGCCTCACCAACACACTCCTGCACGTCCCTAACCTGCACTGGATCGTGGTGGAAGATTCTCCACGCAGGACGCCACTCGTCTCCAGACTGCTGAGGAGCTCCAGCCTCAATCACACGCACCTGAATGTGGAGACGCCGCGCACTCACCGGATGCGCAGGGAGGCGAGGGGCAGCCGTGTACCACGTGGAACAGTGCAGAGGAACCTCGGGCTGCGCTGGCTCCGAGAAAATCTTGGCAATCGAGCCCGGCATCAGGGGGTTGTGTATTTTGCTGACGATGACAACACGTACAGCCTGGAGCTGTTTGAGGAGGTGAGAAGAACAGAGATTTGTTCTCGTCCTAAGCTTGAAGAGATAGCACGATGAATATCCTTTATTTTTCAGAGTTGCTGAAACACAGATATCTAAAATTTAAATTGAAATCAAACAATGGGACGGAGGCATCAGCAATATATGTAGCTAGTAAAAAAAAACCTCTAGAATTATTGGCACCCTTCATGAAAATGAGTAAAAAATGAACCACCTGACCCTCAGCACTGTGGAGACATAAGGCCTAATTTCCTGCAAATTTCCATTCATTCCAGATGTTAAATGTTGTATTCGCTGTTTGTTGATTTATTTTATATCCATTACCTTTTTTTTTTAACCTATTATTGGCAACCATTTATACCTAAGTGCTTTGGCCTTTCCCATGATAATGAATGACAAAGCCATTTTACAGGTGTGCAAACTCATATTTACACCCCAGGGGTGAGAGCAAATTTTTTTTAAGGATGACAATTTGTTTAAAATCTTTAGGGGTGTCAGTAAATTTGGCACATGTTTTTGGGATTTAAAAAATAACTTATGAGATTAGAGAGTAATAACTAAGGTAAATTTTTTTCCTGATTATATTGCTTATTTTATCTAAAACATAATTTTATATGAAGAGTGCCAATAATTCTGGAAGGTTGTGCTGTGAACAACAAGGGGTCTCGGGCCACATCAGTACTAAAGAGCAGCAAAAAAGAACCTTACCCCTTTTAAGTCCACTTACACTGTGAACACTAAAAGCACTGAGATCACTTGCAGCTGGTTCCCTTTCTGATTCACTTTAACTGAACTAAGTTTGGATCATTTAAATTGTACTACATGTGAAAACACCCTTAGAGCTGCATCAGCGATCCTGCTAATTACTATTCAGTGGAAAATAAATTAGCATGTAGCCCCCTGATTATCTGTGTCTTTTTTCTTCACCATACTTTAGATGCGTTCGACCCAGAAGGTCTCCGTCTGGCCCGTCGCCTTCGTAGGCGGCCTACGTTACGAGTCGCCTAAAATTAACACCCTGGGGAAAGTGTACGGCTGGAGCACCGTGTTCGACCCCCGTCGGCCGTTTGCGATCGACATGGCAGGGTTCGCCGTCAACCTCCAGCTCATCCTCAGTAAACCTCAGGCCTATTTTAAGCTGAACGGAGTTAAAGGAGGATACCAGGAGAGCAGTTTGCTGGGGGAGCTGGTCACTCTCAGCGAGCTGGAGCCCAAGGCTGATAACTGTACAAAGGTGAACTCATTAGCATCATTAATGTTTTTATTGATTATGTGAAATGCTTCTATAATTCTGAGATGATAGTTACTACTTCCGCTACTCCTACTACACCACAAACACGTACTGTAATTTTTGCAAAATGAAAGTTGTAAAAAGTGTCACTGGTTGTTAGGCATGTGGTTTTTCTGCATGATTTGAATACTTTGAACTTTTTCAAGTTGAATTATTTTGTCTGTGGTTTGAAGGTTGGAGATTTTGCATATGTTAGAATAAATAATATCAGCATTCTGCAATAGCCAAAAAGTTAGATGGACTTTTTTTTTAATTATTAAACAGTGAATATTTGCTGCTGGTATTTTTAATTCTGGCTTTTCTGCAAGAAAAAAAGGTTTAGTGACGACAAGGACATATATGTACATATATATATACATATATATATATATATATATATATATATATATATATATATATATATATATACACTACTACTACTACTGCTTCTATAAGTACTATTATTAGTACTACTGCTAATAATAATAATAATAATAATAATAATAATAATAATACAGAAACCTATTATTAGGGGGTCAAGTTGGTGACACTATCTACCTCTGCCCTCTGATGACCCCCCAAAATGTCTTTCATGTAAATACCTGAATAGAAAGATGTCTTCTAATACAGCTGGCCCTCGAGTGTTACTGCGTCAGTGTTATCTTGTCTGTGAGATGTGAAAACCTGCTTTCAGTGCGTTCAGTTTTTCACACACTTTTCGAAAGCAAGTTAGACCCAACTGCTTACGTAAAAATGTTTTAATGTGATTTTGCAGGTGCTGGTGTGGCACACTCGGACTGAAAGACCTGTGCTAGTGAACGAGGGGAAAAAGGGCTTCACTGATTTCAACGTGGAGATATGAATAATATGAGGTATTTAAATATTGATCCCTTACCTGTATCCTCAAAGCATCACAGCACATAATGTGGGACGTTGCAATAATGTTTTAAGATAAAAGTTGCACTGCACTGACTGGACATCGTACAAAGCCACGGAATAAACAGCTCACAAGCACTACTGAACTTCCACTAAGCTTTACAAGCATTTTCCAGCCGCTGTTTGGTATCTGGACGGATCTCTGTTTTCTCGTACTGAGGATCAGCGGCAGAAGAAAAAGGCCGTTGTTCGGTGTGAGTCAGCTCTGAGCAATAGTTTCATTATCACAGCGATTGTGAACGTCATCTTTATCCGAGACACACTGCGCCATTCAGGTCTAAATGACAAATACTTTTGTTTGGTGTTTTTTTTTTTTTCAGAATGTCCACTGAGCAATGTCGACTGAGCTATTTCGATCTTGGGATAAAATCTCGACACAGAACAGAAGCCCATGGATAAAAAGTCAGTGTAAAAAAAAATGTTTGGAGTCACTTACAGGTGACTTAAAAAGCCTGTGCACACACAGAATCCTTCACACAGGTTACACACACTGCATGTATTACCACTTACACCTGAATGCAAAAGTTTGCACACCCCTAGGACAAAATGAACCATTTTTGAACAAGAAGACATTTACTTTGTTTAGTTTCATCAGTATTACTTCATTATCACACGTAATGAAAATTGTACAGTAAGATATAGATTTAGTGCAGACCTAGGGACAGAGAGCGTCATGGCGAAACCTTCAGAAATATTTATATGTTGATTTTGTCGTATGATTTATGCTTTGTATGTGCGTTGTGTTCTTGCAGATTCAGTCCACATTTTATTTTTAACAAATTGAATTTATTAAATGTTTTTAAAATGAAATAAATAATGTAATAATGACTGATGTAAATTCTTGTCTAAAAATGACAATTATTACACAATGTCAATTTGTTAACCGAAGGGTTTTCTATTTGTTAACAATTAATTTATATTATTACAAATAGTGTAATATCAAAGGATAAGCAAATTAAACTTTTTTTTTTCCTTTTTGTGGAATTGAGGGAAAAAAATTAGATCTCAGATTTGACATTTTCTCAAATTATTATTATTTAAAAAGAAAAAAATAACTTTTTTGTACTTTTTAAAAAGCGCAACCCTCTACTCTTCATTGTTGCCATATGGCAATATAGTATATGCCTGGATTTAAAAAAAAAAAACCAGCAACAACATTAAAATATAGTTGGATGGAGACATGTGACATTTAAATCTCCCCTTATTCTTTTTATTCTCACGCTAACAAAGTCTTTTTGATGAATGACGAAAGCTGTATTTTCCTGTGTATTCGTTTTTGTCGCAAAGGTTTTCATGTGTAACATCTGAATTTTTTTTTACAGAAGATTTTACGGAAGACATTTTGAAAAGCTACAGGTTTGCAGGAGTCCCCTAACTTTTTGACATGGCGGCGTTTCATTATTTCATTTCTTGATGGCATGAATAAAGGACTGATATGCGCCTTGACCCTAACGGCACACTGTAATAACAATAACTGTGTGACAACTTCCTCCATCACTGCTTGTTTAAAAGCCATGTCTTAATTCTGCGATTTCGATTCCTCATGCCTTGCTGCTTTTTCTGATGTTTTAGTGTCTTTATTTTGGAAATGTTTCTATATATTGGCTTAGTTCATTTTAGATAAGACAGATAAGAGAATCCAGGCAATAAAAATCAACGCTACCACACCGGACGAGTTGTCAGAACTTTATTATCAAATCACAAATATCAAAAGGTTAATAAACAGTTTATAAATATATATATATATATATATATAGAAATTGAATAAATAAAAGCAAATTACACTTTCATATGGCAATATTGCAAAAAAAAAAAAAATCTGCAAATGTGCTAAATGTAGTTGATCAGTCAGAATATTTTAATGTTCTTGCAATGTGTGCTTCTTTAGTTTTGCATTAAATTTATGCTCTGATTAATGTAGCTAAGCTCTTTTTTTTTTCTTAGCGCGGTTTGGTGTGTTTCCACATCCTCAGGTTGATGCTGGATGTTACAGGGATGATGATAATACAGCTCTGCTTTGAGCAGATATTCTTTGGGTGAGACAGACCTTTATAATTGTTAGCAACAATAATCACGTAGCTTCAGTGAAATAAATTAAGCACGGGAACATTGAATGCATTTAATTTTTCACCGTACCCTTTGGGGTGACCTGTATAAGCCGTCGTGCGATCACTGAATGTCGACGGTCATTCCCAGATCAGGAGTGGTTTCAAACTGGAGTTTAAAATCAGATTCCACTTCCTCAAATACAGTGACCTGAAATAAACCAGAGAAATCTGTAAGACAAACATGACGTATTTCCAATTCAGCTCAAAATGACTGTTTTTTTACTAATGTACTTGCCCTAAAGAACATCGTTTTTACGTTCCAGAGAGTATATTCAGGTTAACTAGGTGAAATAACAGTTTGGTTTGTAAATCTGTAACAAAAAGCTGATGTTGATTTATTTCCACACCCACCTGTTATCTGAAGAGGGACTTTTGGGAATCAAATTCTTTTTTTTTTTAATACATATTTAACTTTTAATTTGATGAGGCAAGTCATTAGGAACAAATTTACAGTGGTGGTCTAGCAAGCACCGAAGCAGCAAACACAGAGGAAGTGGTAGGGAAAGGGGAAAAAATTACAACACTTGAATAACAGACAAAAAAACCCAAAGGCACCATAGCACAACACAGAGTCACACAAATTTAAAACGTATACGTGCTTACTTAAAGAGAAAACAGGTACATGTTTCAGTAAAATGTCCTCATTCTGCCTTCACACTGAGGTTCCCAAGGCAACAAGGGAACAAAGGAACAAAATTGGTCATGCTCTCTGGGTGGGAGGGATCATATATTACAGGGACACTAACCAATCGTGAGCATTTGTGAGCTCACGTATGCAGAAGAGGGCAGATAGCACTGTCCTCTGTGTGTATTACACTGTTTGTGATGCATCACGAGCAACAGTTCGATAGTATGCAGCTGGCTGGCTTCACATGTCTCAAAGACAGCACATATTAGCCTTCACCCTCCCTGTCGTATGATGGGGAGAGCTGGCTGTTGGATGGGAATTGGTAGGTGACCAAATTTGAGACAGAAGTGGGGGGAAAAAAACACAGGCAAACAGCATTAAACAAGGATAATCTGTGATCCTAAACTAATAAAGCGGGTAGGGGTCAAAATCAGAAAGCACAGAAATGCAATCGACAAGACTTCACAATGGCATAACACACATAACACACCAAGGTATAAGTACAAAAAGTAATCATGGACTAAACACACAACAGGTGAACACAATAAGTAACAGACCAATTACATGACAGGGGGGGAGACAGGACCAAAACCAAAACAAAGGCACATGGTAAAACATAACCAAAAACACACTGCTCTTGTCACCATACAAATTGTGATAACTGACTAGGTTGATTCCACTGTTGAGGAAAGGGCCTGGGATGTAGAGCGCCTGCTGGGGGCCGACGTGCCAATAACGTCCGACGTTCTGGCTGTTGATGAAGATCACGCCTTTGCTCCAGCTCTGTAATCGCAAAAACGATTTCTGCCTTATTTACAGAATGAAAACAATCAGCTATAAAGCAGATGAGTATGGTAGTGACGGAAAGTATTTATTAAACTTGATCAATAGTATAAAGTTGAGTGTAAACTTTATTTGTATTTGAACTTAAGACACATCAGCACGTGTCACTCACAGGCAGCTTAACGAACGTGTCACTCGGATATCCATCCACGAAAATTCTTCCCTGAAGAAATGACGGAAAGCTTGGCTTCTGAGGGAGAGACTTCCACGGAGCTCTGTATAAACTAAACACAGCAGTTTGCAATGCTTAGACAAACCACTTGCACAATCTCATTTAATATGCGCTGGCTCATATTCAGAATAATATCTCATGAACCTGTCAATAAAGCTGCGTGTCATATCCAGGCTGTAAATTGTGAAGTCTCTAAGAGGCACATTGTTCAGTAAAATGTCTCCAACGATCCCTGGAACAAAAAAATGACCCTTCTAATGGTGTTATATAGCATAATAATAACAGTGGAAGCCATGTTATTGGGTTAGATAGTTACACTTTTTGGAACAAGTGTCATGCAGAAAAACTATCCAGGTACTTTATTTGGTCCAGTACCTTTGCGCTGATTGTCCATGGTCTGCCCAAAGTGCACTCTTCCGCAGTTCTCTACCAGCAAACTCAATATTCGAGCCTCCTACAAACATTCACACAATAAAATCGCAATAAAATGATAAAATGGTTGCCAATTTTTTCACTAAAGTCTATTGTAGTCAGCACTAGCATTCATGTTAGCAAAGTGGCCTGTGCTGTAGCACAAATTAAAATAGAAACTTGATAACATAACTCCTAGGTCCCGCTATGAGTCTTTTAATTGACACTTAACACTTTATATGACACTGTGTCATATTAACACTTTTATCGTGTTTAATAATAATTCTGAAAAATCTTGATTATTAAGAGTTTAGTGCAGTAGGAATGAAGAAACACTGAGACTATGAATGGCATTCATTTATACTGACATCAACGCCTCCTGGAATCTCCAATCACAGTACGGCTTTGATTAGACAGTGATTGCATTTCAGTATAACACAATGCAACAAGGAATTCCATTCATTTCTGATGCAAACTTAGTGATTAACTCTTTAAAAAAGCAAAAATACCCTGTTAAGTGTTTTACACTGAATAGATGGAGCAAGGTAAGAGCAGTGCTTTTCAGTGTGGCATGTTGTCCTCATGTCACAAGTGAATTCAGGTGCAAATAAATTCAATTGCAAAGGCTATGAGCCTTTATCTTTTGGATAAAAATGATAAAAATGCAAACCTATTAAACAGACAATTTTCCACAGCACCCAGTGCAATGGTTTGACCTCACTGGTTGCTGCAGCCATTTTAATAACAGTGCAAAGTTTGGGTTCTAACGCTTGCTCTTGGTCAATAAGGCTTACTACACTCTTCTATATGTAGCGTGTCAACATCTTTACTGCGTTCAGTTCATGAAAACACTCTTACATTAGTAAATAAAGAAATCGTCAATACCTTCCCATCAGAAACTGCTAACTCTGTATTCTTGTAGTCGAAAGTGCCGATGAAGCCTCTGTTCACAAACACCTGAAACATCATACAATCACCAATAATGGAATATTAGTATCAGATGATAACACAGATTATTATTTTATTCTTACAGAATCTGCTCGGTTTTTACCAGTGCTCTGTCTCGGATGTTGTTTCCAGATTTTAAGAAGCCTCCGGTGGTGATGGTGGTCTCATACAGTGTGTATCCGTATGCTTGTCCGTTCCTGTTGTTTACGGGGAGATTCTCCATATTAACAGGATTCCTGGATTTAAAAGGCTTCAGAAAAAAATAAATAAATAATTGACTTTTTAGTCACTCAAACACATTGGCGGATGCAAACGTTTTAACTTGACTGTATGCTCAGTGTTAATTGTTCTTTACTTGAGAGCAACAAGACATTGCCTTTATGGTTTATTATTAGTTATTAATAAATAACTTTATTGTTTATTAGTTATAAGTGACTGTGGCTTATTAGTTATTAATAATTGACCAACCAAGAACTTGTGGTATGTGTTGTTGTCATTTAGTTTTAACTTATGTTAGTAAAGGCTGATGGAATCCTGTTTGAGCAAAATGGAGCAATAAACTTCACACCTCCTGTGTGAAAGGCAGAGCATCCCATAAAGAGAGGTGTCGGTACATGATGGCTGGCTCGTAGCTTTCCTTCCAGCGCAGAGCCGGCATCTCCGGCAGAGGATCGTCTGAAACACAACTCACTAAAATCAGTTCTCACTGAAACACACACAACAAACACTGAAGTAAAGTAGATTAAATGGAATAGTTTGGCCAAAATTTAGATGCATATAATATCCTCCAAGCTCAAATGCAGTCGATTAGCCAAGGCAAGTTTGCATCTTTAGTTCTGTACTGGAGCTATGAAGCTAACGTAGCTAGCTACCTAAACCTATAGCTTCCAGTTTAGTATTGCGGTTTCTGGCAGTCTATGACACACTCTTATGGACAAAATGGACAAAAAAAAAAAAAAGTCACAGAGCTAAAAATCATTTGCACCTTGAAAATGAATCACTTTTTTCAGACTAAGGCAGGAGGTGTGGCCTGAAGTATGAAGTGATTCGGATTGTAATATCATTCAAATATTCTGTTATGTTTTACTGACTTTACATTATTCACTTTCTATAATGCCGACCTGGAGGTTATTAGCTTTCATTACTTGTTAGCCTGCAGAGCAAAACTGAAGAGGCGAACGTCAGACACCAGAGATGTTTTGGCTAGTCTGTTAGTCTGATGTGGTGTAAGAGGAATACTGTGGACATTTTATTTTTGGCCAGATTGTTGCTTTAAAAGGTAAAAAAGGTTGTTTCACACACTACTGTATCGACTGAGGAGTTCTCTCAGCAGATGGTACTTCGGTGTATATTCACCGGCCTCGGACAAAGGCGCGTCATAATCTAAAAGAAAAATATAGCATGATTAAAAAAAAGATATAGATCTCTATATACGTGATAAGACAGTTCACAGGGCAATTTCTCAACACTCAGCTAAACTGAAGATAAAATACATTTATGCCGTCCATTTAATGGCCCAATACTGCTCCCTGGTGGTGATCATGAATAGTGTCTGTACAGAATTCTTACTATGAGAGACAATTTAACTGACATCTTCCTTCAATTAATACCAATTCGGTAAGAAACACACTCTCTGTTTAATCTTGTCAGGGGTTCCCAAACTTTTTTGAGCAAATGACCCCAAATTATGAATTTTCTGCGA
The DNA here is from genome assembly GCF_027358585.1 of Pangasianodon hypophthalmus. NCBI lineage: Eukaryota > Metazoa > Chordata > Actinopteri > Siluriformes > Pangasiidae > Pangasianodon > Pangasianodon hypophthalmus. The sequence goes on along the minus strand of NC_069726.1, from coordinate 2,801,152 downwards.
CCCCAAACCTTGACCACCATAAATTGTACATTCATATTCAATAAATGTTTTGGCATATTTTTATGTCAGAGTCACTCTACATTGTCGAAGAACTAGTGGAGGTAGCTGGACAGAGAAATTTGTCCATTTTTATTGCTTACATGCGTTAGCTGTGATTAAGCACGTCAGGATAGCGAACAAGACTAAAATAGGATGTGAGGTACCCCATGTGGGGTCATGACCCCTAGTCTGGAACCCCCTGATCTATGGAGTGAACCTTTCAAACTTATCTAATGTACATCACTCTCTGCAGTACCTTTGCTTGCACATTGTTTGTATCCTTGGACACAAAAAATGTACCTTTTTCTGACAGTGCAATATAAAAAGATGACAGACCATAGCTCGTGATTAGAGCCTTGTAAGAGGGCTTTGCCACAGCGCCGGTCATGAAGCCGAAGTTTGTTCCTCCATGGAACATGTGCAGGTTGATGGACATGCCACGCCGCAAAACCTCTCTAACCACTGCGACCATGTCTAACAGGGAAGAGACACACTCAAACTCAGCCTTACTCATAAGTCGTTATATATATATTATATACAGTATATTATAGATCAGTGGTCACCGACCCTGTTCCTGGAGATCGACCTTCCTGAAGACTTTAGCTCCAACTGTAACCATGCCCACCTGACCATCTAATAACTGCCTTAAGAAGTTCTTGATCAGCTAAAAGAGGTGTGTTAGATTTTGTCTGGAGATGAAACCTTTAGGAAGGTGGATCTCAAGGAAGAGGGTTGGTGACCACTCTTATAGATGGATATAACCAAAAAACCTATAATTAATTCATATAATATAATTATTTGATTGTATCATTGATAATGCAATTCTAAATATTTAAAAATCCTAAAAATCGTAAAGAATTTTTACCTTCTACAGGAAAGATGTGATGCAGATCTCCCCAGCCATCGAAGCGTCCGGTCAAGTACTCCGTAATTAAAACAGGGCTGTTTGGCTGTTAATCAGTTATACAATATGTAAAGATTAAAACCCTTGGGGTCATGCTGTTAGAGGAAACTCATCAATGACAGGGTGGTGTGATGAAGCAGAGTTCCTAAAAATAATTAATTTTAGTATCACAGCACGTCCTGAAATAACTCCTCTTACACCACAGCAGTTTGGTACTGTTTAATTTTTTATTTGTTAATTAATTAATTATTAATCATAATTTTTATCCATTTGTAGTTACATTTAATGTCATGGAATGTCATGAGACAAGTTAGTTACTGTTCTCACTTACGTTACAGCAGCTACAAACAGACATGTATTAATAAATGTACTTTAAGTGAATTAAATAACAACACCTTTTAAATCTGTTTTTTATTATTAGAGCTGTTATATACATTTAATTAACAGCTTCTGACCAATCAGAATTGAGAATTCAACAGTGCTGTGGTGCAAATCACAATATTGGTTTTGTGTTTCTTTTAGGACAATGGCTACAAATTTGGACAAATTTAAAGGCAAAATATCATGGACGTTTTTTGTGGAAGGCAGTCTAATAATTTCATGCATGTACTATTAAAGAAAATATAATAAACTATGCTGAAAGGGCAATTAAAGATGAACATTCAATATCAGAACAATCAGGCAATGTGCTTAAAGAGTCAGATTACCTGCACAGAATCCAGATACTTGATGTCTTCGTAATTTAGTTTCCGCAGATTCAGAGTCCTGAGAACTGAGACAAAGGCAAAATCTATTACTCTTAACTCATACACTGTAGAAAATATTGATTCTGGGATATGAGATTATTTCCAGTGTCTTATCAGTGCTTTACCTCCGCTCACTCCTCCACTCTTTAAGCCCTCATGGCTGTCTGATGTGAGGAGAAGCTCACTGATGCCCCTCGACTCAAGGGCCTAAAGAGAAAACCGAAAATAAATCCACTGCCAGCAAGTGTATTTTTTTTTATTTAACTAATAATCAAACATTTGATTTCTCAATAAAGACATCGATAAAAGTGTGCACTTATAGGATCTTATTTTTGTGGACATGCAAGCGTACTTTGCTAATTAACATCACAGTATTCCAGTTTGTTTGTGCATGTCACAAGTTTCCTCTCTCAGCTCACATCAAGGTTTCACAGCACAGTGAGCACTGCTTGCTTTTGTTCTGTGTTTTCCATGTGCTTTTGTTTGTTTCACCTTGTGTGTTTGTGTTGCCTTTGGCCCCGTCTCTGCCCCGTCATGGCACTGTTTTGTTCCTCTATTGTCTGCACTTGTTCCATTTTCAGCCCTTAATTAATTCGGTTATTTATGCCCTGTTGTTTCCATTTCTCTTTGTGAAGTCTTGGCAACCGTATAATGTATTTTTTAACATTATTTACTGTCTTTTCAAACTCAAGCCTGATATCATTTTGAATAATAATTTCCTATCTATGATGTTTCCCGCCTGTGTTTTGGCCCATGTCATAGACTGATTTCTGGATTTGGCCCAATAAAACACACCACACAAAGTCCTAATTTTCCTGTTTGTGCTCACTTGCTACCTTCAGTTTGCCTGCACCGATGTGGACAGTCGAAACCAACTTTGAACCAGTAACTGAGTTTCTACTTCCACCACTCAGGACCCATCTTAGTGTAGACATATTGAAAAAAAATTAAGTGCAAGGTCAGCAGGAAGCAACGTAGATTGTCCTTTTCCTCATATCAAATTTCCACCTTCTAGACAAATCTCGCCATCACATGACAGCTTGTGTAACGTCACAACGATGCTCACTTGGACCATGGATTCAGACGTGCTGTCTCCAAACCTCAGAAACCAATCAATGTCCTGATGTCCCAATTTTACAATAATGCATTCTTGAATTATAAAAGATCAATTTTATCTTGGTTGTGGCTTCTGACTTGACAGTATGATGAAAAAATGGTGATGACGGAGACCTATTTAAAACAGTTCAGTGGCTAATTTGTTAGTAAAAACACCTTCAGCTGCAGAGAGGTCGAGTCTTTCGGGGTAGGCTATTTACCTGCAGCACTTATACAGCTTGTAGACTAACCTTCTTGTATTATAATAACATTATATTTGTTAACATTAACATTTGTCTGTATGTAATTTTGCTAATTTTTGCAGATTGAAATATAGCAGGTGAGAAAATAGAAGGAAAAAGAATTTTTTTATCCAATACGACTGGACAGAATCCAGTTCCATCCTGAAGCACGTTAAATGATGTAACAGGAGAAAAATATCAAAAATTTCATCAGAAATATAGGTGCTAACTGTCAGCGCAACAAAAGAGCAACAGCTCCTTTTCTCAGCATTTTTCAGCATAATAATGAGAAATCCAACATAGGATTGCAGAAGTGTTGGAGGAAATGCAAGAGTCAAAGTCCCAGAATGCAATGCGGATATATGGCGCTAGGTTACAGCAGAGATTCAGCTCGGCGAGTTAGTGATCTATGAGATGACAAGAGCTTTGATGGCGGTTTTAACATGAAAGTCGAAGCTTTAGAAGCTGAAGCAGTATACAGATGAAGAGGTGAGGGAGCTGGCCAGACTAAATGACTAAAGCGCCGCTGCATCGCTCTCTTTAGGTAGAAATGAAGTGAGGGATAAATCAGGTAGAACGATTAAAAAACTTTACCTTTAAAAAAATCTTAGAATTTCATTACAAACAAATCTTGAATGGCATTAAAGGTCAGATGTTAATTATACAGATTAACATGCAAGTAGTTCAGTGTGGATTTTTCCTTAAAAGGCCCAAACTGTGTATTTCCGGTGCTGAGATTTGACCCCACAACCTTTTTTCAGCACTGAACGACTACTTGCTGTGCTTTCCCATACCTCTTTCAGAAACGCCATATATTTCCTGTCCACTGCATACGACCCATATTCATGCTCCACTTGCACGGCAATGATAGGGCCACCTTTCCTGAACTGCAAGACAAATCAGGACAGGTTTTAATGCTTTCTTCATGAAACATTTTTAAATAGTACGAGTAATATGAAGCCAACAAACCTGTAAGGGCACCATTTTGGGAATGAGCTTGTCCAAAAAAGCCTCGACGGCCTGCGTGAAGCCAGCGTACGTCGTCCTCAGCTTCATTTTCCTGTCTCTTAACAGCCAGCTGTGAGTGGAGAGAAGCTACGTGTAGCACCAGATCAACCAAAATGTCCTCAAACACTAGGTTTGAAGACGATAATCTAAATCCTTGCAAGTCTTATCTAACAATTCTGTAATTTTAGGATATTGATTCATAACAATTTGACCTTTATCCTAACAGAACAATATTTGATACTATGAGTTCATGCATTGAGATATTAGAGCTAGGCTATACATTGCAATTAATTTAGCATTTATTTAGCATGTATTTATGCGCTGCATTGCTAGTATGACTAAAGTGACTTTTTTTTGTATGAAAATGTAAATCATACTGTCGCTTTTACATCTCAATATTTGAAAAAAGGAGCACTATAAGAGCTGTATCATATATATATATATATATATATATATATATATATATATATATATATATGTATATATATATATATATATATATATATATATACTGTATTTTAGCATGTTTGTTTTTCTCGCTTGCCTCCCAACTTGCGATCTGATTGGTCAGGAGATAAAAAAGCACTTGATGTGGCATCATGTGGCGCTTTTAAGAAAAGCTCATAGAGGACTGAGGACAAAATGTCAGCTGTGAAAGCATCCTTAGACTTGCAAAACTAAAGAATTAAAAACGTCATACATTGTGTTTGCAATAATGGTGAGGCTCAGTATTATTTCTGGCTGCAGCACTCATGCTGAGATGGATGAGCCTCACCTCGGCAATCCTCCAAGGTCCAGCTCTGAGGAGACGTAGGGACCCGGATGAAGGATAACCCAGAGACCCACATCAGCCGCCTGGAGGAGAAACGTCCTGAGGAATCATGGGAGAGCTTACAGTGTGAAATACTATTCATTAGTGTTAATGGTGGATAGATAAATGTACTATACGTGAATACAGTATGTTCAGGAAATCCTTAGAAGGCATTCAGAGATAACATCAGTGTCAACAGGTGTTACGTTTATTTAGGCTCGAACACTCTGCCTGTTGTTATGGTGAAGCTGCAGTGGTTTAATTAGAGTATGCTGATGTAATCGCTGTAGAGTTAATGACTCCTAAACCAGCGGGTTAATCTCTCACCTGACTGAAGCTGTCAGGGGAACGGCCACACAAATCGCCCTCATGTAATGTGTGTGTTAAGAGATTAGCGCATCGTTAAGTATTATAATCCTTGATTGGTTCAAGTCCATTCAGGAGTAGAATACATAAAGCACATATTTGTGTTAAGCTCACTCTTAATAAACATTAGCGGGTTTTTGAATCGGTGAGGTTTCCTAGCACTACACACACTTCTCCTGAGACAGCAGGTTGATTACCTGCTCGGGTGTGTACAGTATGAAAAATTCACGGTATGGTAATCAGGCAGCCTCATATTATGTTTCAGTTGAGTGCAAAAGTTTGCATCCCTTTAGGATAAAATGGGTGTGTTATGTTTTGCACATGTTTCAGTATCACACTCAACTGAAATGTTCCAAGATATTAATGGTGGAAAAAACAACATTATATCATTCATTCATCATTATAAGTACTGTATGTATCGCCCTTCCAGACTGGGATATATGTAAGTATTAAAACACACTATGTCCTGCCATTATAGTAAAATAATCAACAAAGGTGTAATGTGATGAAGCTGAGTTACTGTCACCACCATAAAATTGATTATTTTACTATAACAGCATGCCTCGAAATGTTTTATTCCTCTAGCACCACGGCAATTTGCCAACGATTGCATTTTTTCATTTATTTAAGCACAACATGTACTTTTAATCTACTTAATGTTGTAAAAATGTCTGCAAAATGCCTAGGAGCTATAAACAGTCCTTCCCTCACCAGCCTCTCTTTTTTCTCTCTCTTTCTTAGAGTTAATAAGCCAAAAAATGCAGCTTGTCATGTTACAGTGAAACCACAAAGCGTAAACTCCTCTGTCTTGGAGATGCGGAAAACTTAAAGTTACAGCTTTAAGCACTGATACTGGAGACTCCTGCCATACATGTTAAGTAAACATCTCCTCAAAGGAAACGTCTTTGTTTTTCTTTATTAAATATATAGAGTAAAATTGAGTTGCATTTTCTATTTCTCCCTTTCCAAAACCACAGGGGTGCAAATTTTTGCACTCAAATATATGTCTACATCTATATCTCTGTGTGTGTGTGTGTGTGTGTGTGTCTGTGATTTATGTGTTGGTATGTTATCTGGTTATCAAATCAGTGTATGAGTAGTGCTTTATCCAACTGGTATGTTTGTTGTGTAAAACTGTATTTTGTGTTAAACTTCATATTTTAAATATAATACAGCAGATATGATGAGCCACACCTGTGTGATGTCATCATCTGTATCTGTGTGTATATATATATATATATATATATATATATATATATATATATATTATAATGTTGACAATAAAACTGTCATCACTGTCTTCACTGGTGTAACTTCACACCTGTCGCTGCAGGACATTTTCCTACATGCAGATGTTGTTTAAAGACAAACAGATGAGGATGGAAATGTTCTTACTCCAAATCCAGACCTGCGTTGAACTGGAAGTTCCCTCGTTCAGACTCGTGCAGGTTCCACGGCACGTATCTGAAACACAGTCATGAATCAGTCAAGAAGATTCCTGACACCGTCCTCATGCATGAGGGTTTTAAACGCTGTCGTGGGTGGTGATGTGTTTCACACCTACGTGGTTAGAGTGTTGAGGCCACAAGCCTTCATCTTCATCATGCGATCCTTCCAGTAGGCCCGAGGGACGCGGAAGTAGTGAAGCGAACCCCCGAGGACGCGGAACGGCTCGCCTCCCAGCGTGAACTGGGAAGAGTTCACCGTTAATCCCTGTTTCCTGCTGATCCGCACCTTCTCTGGTTGTCCACTAAAGCAAGAATGATATGATCAGAGTTAATACGAGAGTTAATCCAACGTGGTCTGACTCTATCTAATCTATCTAGGGACGTGTTGAGGAACCATTTATTTAACGGGTTTGTGTTTTCATTCACAAGGCGTTTTCATTCACAGAGCCACTGCTCACTGCATGTTTTTAGTTTTACGCACCACTCTGAGAAAAATTCTAGATCATGAAAATCTCAGGAGATCAACAGTTTCTGAAATACTCAAACCATCTCATCTGGCACCAACAACCATGCCACTGTCAAAGTCACAGAGATCACGTTTTCTCCCCACGACTGAGTCAACACAACTAGAGCAACTAACTTGCATTGATTCAGAGGTGGAGGTGTGGAGTTGTAGTGGCTCAGTTGTTAAGGCTTTGAGTTACAGTTCAGAAGGTTGTGTGTTCAAATCCCAGCCAAACCACCATGATGGGATCCTTAAGCAAGCCCCTTTTTTTTGCATTTTGATTGTGTTATTTAATACTATGTATGATATTACAGTTACTAGACTTTACTGTAAATATGTTTTATAGTTGTTTACTGTAAATTTTAAAATAACCAGTAAATTACTTTAAAATTTGCAGCCAATTTTTTATAGTGTAATAATAATAATAATAATAATAATAATAAAGCCCCTAGTATAGAAAGATATGGAGCATTTATAACAACTTGTGGTCACATTTCTGTGATATTAACATGTAATAACACATAAATTAACCAAGACTTCAACATTGTTGGCAGGTCCATGATTGAACCCATGCACATAAACAACTCCATTCAGCTTCATCAGTAAAAACAGATTTTTTTCCCCGTCGTTTAAAGTTTTTTTTTCCTTCTTCTCACCTGAAGTGCCGGTAAATGATGATCCCGGTGATACTCAGGAACAGCAGCACAAACCGCCGCTTGTGCGCGCTCCTGATGCTTACAACCACCATCAGGCTGATGAGCTGATGAGCAATTCTCTTTACAAATACTTTATTTTTTTTATTGCTTTATTTTGGAGCGAAGTGTTCGCGAGAAATATCATCTCCTTCATCCACGGCACGGTATGCAAAAAAAAACCCAGACATTATGTTGCGCTTGTGTCTTAGAAACGCGTTTTTGTTTTTTTTTTGTTTGTTTTTTTGCGCCGCCCAGGTAGGCGCGTGAACCGTGACTTGTGCGCGTGAACGTGAACCTCCAGTTCCGCCGTGCTCGCCAGTCGCATCTGTAGCGCGCGCACGGCGCACGGGCACGCGCACGCACGCGCACGCACGCACTGGCTAGTTCAATAGCCTGATAATACAACCCTAGCTAGCTCTCTCTCTCTCTCTATGTGTGTGTGTGTGTGAGTGTGAGTATGAGTGTGGGTTTTTGAAATAAGACTTAAGCATACAGAAGATTTAGGACTATCGTGTATATGAGGTATGAAGTTTTTTTGTTTTTGATGTTTGTAGCTGTAGCGTGCTAAATGTGTTTGTGTGAAGGTGTTTACAGCTGATGTAGCTTAGCTTAGCTTAGCTCCCTTTAAATCACACAGCGCTGTTGGTGTTAGTGTTTTGTTGGTTTGTGCGACATAATATAACCCTCAAAGTAATTCTTTTCAAACTGAGAGTTTAAACGTGAGGCTGTAATCGTGAATAGTGTGCGTAGAAATTAATATAACATCATAATAAATAATGATAATAATGATAATGAAACAACAACAACAACAACCAGCTAATGGTTCACAACAGCTGGCTGTTTACAAACAAACAAACAAACAGAAAGCATTAGTGTTTTATGTCTGTGTAGTGTAAACCACTTCAACATGCTACTTGATGTAATTAAAAGTAATTCCTTTTACACCTGGTGTTTTTAAGATGATTTGATGAGCTGTTTTTCTGCTCCTGAGCCTTGATCATGTTTTGATCATGTCCAGTGCAAAAGTTTGCACCCCCCTATAGCTTTCAGATGGAAGAAAGGAAAAATGTTCCTCTTTTTTTTTCATCTACAAATAACAATATTATAATAACATTCAAGCAAAAAGACAATTTCATCCGATCCAAGGCAAAATATAATCTAAATCTCGAGAAAGTCTGAAAGACATACATTTCTCTAGTCTTGATTTTGTCTGAAGGGTGTACAAACTTTTGCACACAACTAGACTCACTGAGGGGAAAAAAGGTACTAATCTGTATCGTTCCTTGTCGCTGGTATTGTTTGTACATACTAAATGTAGTATCTCTCTCAACTCTTATTGTAGTTAAGGCTGAGCGATATGACAAAAATATCATATATCTATATCATATATCAAAATATCACGATTCTCAAAGGCATTTCTGTGATACACAATATTTATCATGATATATGGGTTTCTTCGCAATACAGTAGTGTTGCACTTTTTTTTAAAGACAAAAAACACTATTTGGTGATTTACATAAATGTCTAAAAAATAAATCTCTTATTTTTTAAATTTAAATATATTTAATATCAGTTTTATTTACAAAAAAATTAACCCAAAAAAAGAGAAATAAAAACCCACAAAAAAGTCTTTTTAAGATTAAGTACAAAATTTGAGTATAAAAAATCCTAAGCTTGTATTAAATTTCTAAACATCCATGATATTAAAAAAAAACATATTGTGGCATAATTTTTCAGAAATTCGTGTGTGTGTGTGTGTGTGTGTGTGTGTGTGTGTGTGTATGTATGTATATCCATATAATTTCTAACAATAGAAATCACATAGATACTTATAATTACATAATAAAATTTATGAAATATTAAGCATTGGGTAAATTTTCGGCATCATATTCTATATGATGGATATTTTATTTATTTATATTAAACTGAAAAAAAAGGGTAGCTTGTTTTAAGTTATTATTCATAAATGAAACATAATTTTATGTGATGCATAAATAAAAAAATAAAGTCTTAGACCACCTTTCTGTTCAGAACGGATCCGACTTTGAGATGGACACGTGAGATGAGATAACACTTTATTGATCCTGAAGGAAATATTTCTGCTCAAGATAATACAAATAACAGTGAGTAGATTTGGGGAAAAGTCATCTTTGTAAAGAAAACGTCTTTGTCTTTACAGTTTACCGGGATTTCCTGCTCCTATCATGAGTTTATTTCCTGGCTCCCCCTCCTTCTGCAGTTGATGATTCTCCAGCTGGTTTGGAGATGACGGACAGCGTCAGGGCCTTCCTCCGCAATGTTGCGACGGTCAGCACCTCTCTCCAGCACACACACACACACACACACACACACACACACACACAAAAACAAAACAGAACATACCTTTACATTTAAAACATGACGCTCACTTAATAATAATAATAATAATAATAATACATTTTATTTATAAAGCACTTTACATTTTAAAGAAAATCTCAAAGTGCTACAGAAAAGAGACATAATAGTCTAAAGCAATTAAAACCAGCTGCCAACTTAAGATTAACACAGAAATTTAAACTCTAAACATTAAAACAGTTTTTAAAAAGTTACGCTTTTAGACCCCTTTTAAAACCATCAGTCGTTTGTGGAGCCCTCAGATGTTCAGGGAGGGCGTTCCACAGGCGAGGAGCCGCGGCGCGAAAGGCTCGATCCGCAGTGGTGCGGGTCTTAGTCCTAGGGGGGAGGAGACGATGAGTGTTTGTGGAGCGGAGGGAACGTGCTGAAATCTGTGGGGTGAGGAGTTCTTTAAGGTGAGTGGGGGCGTTGCCGTGAATACACTGATGTGTGAGGAGGGAGACTTTGAAATGGGAAGCCAGTGTAATGATTGAAGAATTGGTGTGATGTGTTACGTATTTACTTCAGTGTCAGTTGCACCTAGATCACAGGATCCCGGATTAGGGGTCACAGTCTCCGGTTTTGTTTCATTCAGTTATTTTACAAATTAATATTAGGAATATTGATGACAGACTTTGTGTGCTGATTTTTTGAAATGGTGCTGGGAGTCACATTTAGACAATCCATGTTTAAATGAATAGTGTATGTGTTATTTTAGTCTTTTTCACTATTCTGAGACACTGCGTTCGTGTAATTCAGCCATAAAAACAGACAAATTTCCCCATCCATCAGCCTCCACTAAACAAACTAGTGTTGTGTCCCAAATCTCGTACTTCTTTGATTCTGATATCTATACCATCTTTGAGTACTAACCCTAACCCTAACACTAACCGGTTTTCCTATTACAGTTAGTGTTTAAGTTTTAAAAACCTTTCATGTCACCTTCAAAACTACAGAAAGTTCTGTTTTGGATACCAGCTTTCTGGATTTTTTAGATTAGTAAGTACCTTTGAATGGAATGAGACATGAATCATGACAACAGTCATGACGATGGCGGAAAGTTTTAAGCGATGCAGAGCTTGAAACAGGAATAAAAAAAACTGTAGGGTGGTGAAAGCTCGGGGTCGATTGATGTCCATTTGCCTTTTACAGGAAGGGTGCTGTGAAAAATTAATATTTCGAATTTAGACGATTTTCCATTCTCTCCCAAAATGGAGTCTACAGGTGTTGTGGATGATCACATAGTTCTGCTTAGAGCTTAAATTTAATAATATCGGAGATAAATGGGAAAATCTGGAAGTAAGGAATAAAACTAGAGATGGTACAATACTGATACTGAAACCTTGAGTATCGATAACCCTCCGATATATTTTTCTTTAAAAACTGCTAATTTAAAATTTTTAAAAATACATTGCTAAAACACAAAACTGAAGGTTTTTTTTTCACACAAAAATCAATTACATTACAAATAGAATAAAGTGTAAAGTATAATTATAATAAAAATCAGTCCTAACGAAAAATACAGTCAAATCTCTTTATGTGTAAACATTAACAGTTAAAAAAAAAATTCCAAACTTTTCCATTTCTTACAAGATTGGATAAAATTTATTCTTTTTTCCTTCTGATACCTAATCCACCTTATTTATTTATTTATTTATTTGTTTATTTATTTATTTTTGGCTGGTCTTGACCTTGTTATCGGATCAGTGCCATCTCTTAACAGAACACTCTGTGCCTGCTGTGTCGTTCCCTCACCAGCCTCTCTTTCTTTTTGCTTTATTGAAGATAATAAGACAAAAGTATTCAGATGGTCATGTTACCAAGAAACCACAAAGTGTAAAACTGCAATGTCCTGAAGACACTGATACTGGAGACTCCTTCCATCAATGTTAAATAAACATCTCCATACGGAATTAGCGATTATTGTTCGACTTAGATTTTGAGCTGTTACTATAGAAATGATAATTCAGCATAAATTCAGCACCACTGAGGTAATATTGTTTAATTTATTCCACCATCTTGTTTTACATTTAGGGGATGAAAGATTCTATTCTGGGGATCGCGACGATCACGAAGCTCGACGCTCGAATCCAGCAGAAAAGGGAAGAGCAGCGGAGGCGCCGAGCGAGCGGCCCACTGGCACTGAGACGGGCGCAGAGTCAGGACCGTAAACATGAGAAGTAGGTGTAATGTGCGTCAGCATGCACCACATACAATCTTTCACATTTATACTGTTTTCAATCATGCTTAATGTTTTCCTTGTTGTTGTTTTTTTTCTTTTTCAGCGAGCCCAAATTAGCAAGTAGGATTTTTCAGTGTTGTGCCTGGAACGGAGGCGTGTTTTGGGTGCGTATTCTCTCGCTCAGTGAACGCGTAGTAGTTTACAGTTTGTATTTAGGGCTGAAAAATATATCCTTAGTTATTCATTATTGTGATATTATCAGAATGATAATGATAATGTAATTTCATTTTTTTTTTTTTTTTTAGTGTGCGTTAACCTTTTTTTTTTGTCTGTTTTTTGTTTATGGTGCTTAAGCGACAAGTGAAGAAAAATTTGAGGAAAAAAAGTCATAATATTATGAGAAAAGAAGTTGCATTAATTCAAGAATAAATTGTAATTGTAATCTTTAAATCTTGTAATTACAAGAAAAAAGTTGTAAGATTTGAAGAATAAAGTTGCAACATTGTGAGAAAATAATGGCAATATATAGAGAAAAAAGTTATAATACTATTGCGACTTTTTACACAAGTTTACTCAAAGGTTGATGAACGAAGCCCATTGAATAGGAGAAACATCATAAATAAATTGGTAAATTGCTGCTTTTTGAAAGCATCCAGATGAAATGTAAACAGAATGAGGACATCTAACCCAATGGAAATAAACTGGAACAGTATCCAGTATTTTTTACTTACTTACTTATTTATTTATTTATTGGCAGAATTCTAGCTAGCAGTACTAATGATTGCTAGTTAATAATGCTAATGCAGACCAGCCACAGAAGTTTAAAACTGGTGATGGTTTCTGTTGAGGTTATGAAATTCCCTTATGTCTAGTCCTAATAACTGGCGAAGGCTAAATGAAATAAACTGTCATAAACATACGGTGTGTTTAACTTTCTAACTTGACTCTTCTTTTTTCACCCCAACAGCTAAGTCTGTTTCTTTTCTACCGAGTGTTTATACCACTGCTCCAGACTGTCACAGCTAAAATTATTGGTATGTCCATCTCTCATTGTCATTGTGTTTAACTTCAGAATCCATTAGCTAGCAAACAAAAGGATTTATCTTGTGCGTTAATGTTTAGGTGATCCGTCGCTGCATGGAAATGTGTGGTCCTGGTTGGAGTTCATCCTGACGTCAGTGTTCAGTGCGCTCTGGGTTCTCCCTCTGTTTGTGCTCAGCAAGATCGTCAATGCCATCTGGTTCCAGGTCAGGCTGTTGAAATAGCCGGTTGCTTTTACTTTTATAGTTATTGCTATAAGAGCTTCAAACAGTAACACAGATGTAGAGCGTTGAGGAAGATGGGAGACGTAACAGTGTGTTAATTCCTCCGTATAGGACATTGCCGATCTGGCTTTTGAAGTATCCGGACGCAAGCCTCAGCCTTTCCCAAGTGTGAGCAAGATTATAGCAGACATGCTCTTCAACCTCCTTCTCCAGGCCCTCTTCCTCATTCAGGTACAGGAAGTGCTTTATTCGCTCCTCTCGCAGCATTAAAATGCAAACTGCACGTGATTGTAACATCAAGACTGGTGCACTGGGGATGCAAACGATATGCAAATTTGTGGCTGAAGAGTGGATTCTAAATCTTTCAAATATGTAAAATATATCTCAGTGCTTTACAGGGAAATTGTCAGAAAATGGTGGTTTAATAAAAAATGGAAGTGCAGTTAAAAAAATATCAAAATGAAGTGGAAAAATAATCATCAAAAAAAGTGCTAGTAAAATATAAACAATGAAAAACAGAAATTAAAAAATAGCAAAATTCTGAATCAATATATATCAATATGAATCAATATATAATATATTTTTTATTTTATATGTATTTATATTTTGATTATTTTTGTATATATATCTAGTAAAAAAAACATGGAAGGAAAATGCTAGTAAATATATAAATGGAAAAAACAGTATGAACAGAAATAAAATTTTAGCAAAATTCTAAACCATTTTCTTATTTTAGGAATTTTTTAATTTTTATGTTCTTTTTTTAGTATTTTTTATTATTTGTATTTTTAAAATAACTTTTAGGAGACTCCAATATTTAAATAGTTAAATGTCTTTAATGATATGATTGTAAATTTCTCAAAAATAATATTTCAGTAAAAAGGTAGGCATTTTTTAAAAACAATAAAAATGTGAACATTATGTGTAGAGAGAAGCTGCTAATTTTCTCTGTTTTGCTATTTTCTGTGTGTTTTTGCTCCTGCTCTCTAGGGAATGATTGTGAGTCTGTTCCCCATCGATGCGATCGGTCAGATGGTCAGCCTCCTGCACATGTCTCTGCTCTACTCGCTCTACTGCTTTGAATATCGCTGGTTCAACCACGGTGAGCTCCTCCTCAGCTCTCGTCAGTCTGTAACGATCCGAGTGTGTGTGTGAGCGCTGTTAGTGACGTGTCTGCTTTCTGGTTCGAAGGGATCGAGATGCACCAGAGGCTGTCGAACATCGAGAGGAACTGGCCGTATTACTTTGGCTTCGGTCTGCCCATGGCTCTGCTGACTGCACTGCCATCTTCATATATCATCAGGTAGATTATTTGGTCAAGCTGCAAACTATAGTGTTTTTCTGGCTAGCTTAATCCATTAATCCATTCAGAAACCCAACGTCATAAAGCTTCGACCGCTAACTGAACTTGCATGAGTTGTGCCATTTGGAGAAAGAACACTGAGTCACAACTCATGATCTGTTAGTAAAAGTTCAACTGTTGTAATACCACACATTTAAACATCTGGTTTTTTTTTTCTCAAGATCTGTATATCTATAATGCCCTTTAAGGTTTAATACTAATCAGTGTTTTGTGTCAAATGGAGTTACATTGCTTCTTTTCCCTTAAACAGATTTACAGAATTACTATTTAATGTGTAATTCTTTTGCACTTATTCAGTGTCTGCTTTATTTCTTTCAGTGGCTGTCTCTTCTCCATCCTGTTCCCGCTCTTCATCATCAGCGCCAACGAGGCCAAGACCCCTGTGAAGCCATAGTGAGTCTTTCTAACACATGACGCTTACATGCATAATTAGGCTATGACTTTTAAAACAAACGTGTTTCTGTGAAATGATGTGTCTCCTTTTTTTAATGACATGATCTGATGCACTTCTCACTGCACAATCAATTAATTAACTAATGCACTTCTCACTGCACAATCAATTAATTAATTCATGCTGAAAAGCAGCCTCTGATTCAGTACAAGGCAATTTGAGATGGTTGTGTTATATATGAGGAGATAGAGGCCACACCTCTATCACTCTGTCATGCACACAGGCCACGCCTCTTTCACGCTGACATGCACATAGGCCACGCCTCTTTCATTCTGACATGCACATAGGCCACGCCTCTTTCACCCCGACATACACATAGGCCACGGCTCTTTCACGCAGACATGCACATAGGCCACGCCTCTTTCACACTGACATGCACATAGGCCACACCTCTTTCACGCTGACATGCACATAGGCCACGCCTCTTTCACACTGACATGCACATAGGCCACGCCTCTTTCACACTGACATGTACATAGGCCACACCTCTTTCACGCCGACATGTACATAGGCCACACCTCTTTCACTCCGTCATGCACATAGGCCACGCCTCTTTCACGGCGACATGCACATAGGCCACGCCTCTTTCACGCCGACATGCTCATAGGCCACGCCTCTTTCATGCCGACATGCTCATAGGCCACGCCTCTTTCATGCCGACATGCACATAGGCCACGCCTCTTTCATTCTGACATGCACATAGGCCACGCCTCTTTCACGCCGACATGCACATAGGCCACGCCTCTTTCATTCTGACATGCACATAGGCCACGCCTCTTTCACACCGACATGTACATAGGCCACGCCTCTTTCACGCCGACATGCACATAGGCCACACCTCTTTCACTCCGTCATGCACATAGGCCACGCCTCTTTCATTCTGACATGCACATAGGCCACGCCTCTTTCATTCTGACATGCACATAGGCCACGCCTCTATCACCCCGACATGCACACAGGCCACACCTCTTTCACCCCGACATGCACATAGGCCACGCCTCTTTCACTGTGACATGCACATAGGCCACGGCTCTTTCACGCCGACATGCACATAGGCCACGCCTCTTTCACTGTGACATGCACATAGGCCACGCCTCTTTCACTCCGACATGCACACAGGCCACACCTCTTTCACCCCGACATGCACATAGGCCACGGCTCTTTCACTCCGTCATGCACACAGGCCACACCTCTTTCACTGTGACATGCACATAGGCCACGCCTCTATCATTCTGACATGCACATAGGCCACGCCTCTATCATTCTGACATGCACATGAGGCCACGCCTCTTTCACTCCGACATGCACATAGGCCACGCCTCTATCACTGTGATATGCACATAGGCCACGCCTCTATCACTTTGATATGCACATAGGCCACGCCTCTATCACTCTGATATGCACATAGGCCACGCCTCTTTCACTCCGACATGCACATAGGCCACGCCTCTATCACTTTGATATGCACATAGGCCACACCTCTATCACGCCGACATGCACATAGGCCACACCACTTTCATTCTGACATGCACATAAGCCACGCCTCTTTCACGCCGACATGCACATAGGCCACGCCTCTTTCACGCCGACATGCACATAGGCCACGTCTCTTTCATTCTGACATGCACATAGGCCACGCCTCTTTCACTCCGACATGCACATAGGCCACGCCTCTTTCACGCCGACATGCAGGCCACGCCTCTTTCATTCTGACATGCACATAGGCCACGCCTCTATCACTCTGACATGCACATAGGCCACGGCTCTTTCACGCTGACATGCACATAGGCCACGCCTCTTTCACGCGACATGCAGGCCACGCCTCTTTCACTCCGACATGCACGTAGGCCACGCCTCCTTTACTGTTAGTGACAGGCACGGGTCTTTAATTAGCACTGTACAGAGATAACCCGTTTCCTTCATCTGCAGCTATTTCCAGCTGCGTCTCTTCTCCCTGGTGGTCCTGATCAGCAACAAGCTCTTCCACAAGACGGTTCATCTGCAGACATCTCTGAACTCCTCGAGCTCCACGGAGAAACTCGTGTCTCCTCACGCATCCCCGATCCGCCACAAAGCTCCGCCCTCTCAGTGACCTCAGGCGCTCTGCAGACAGGAGTTTGATTTGCGTTCTTTGTGTTTAAATGCATTTGAATGTTTTTGCAGAGGATTGACCAGGCTTCATTTTAACTGTGAATGACAAGCATGTGGGATCGGACAGAGCTGTGTCTCGACAGTGGCGTTCTGTTGGACTGATTTTTGTACCAATTGAGTGCCATTTAGGTGATTTTATAGAAACTACAGCACAAAAACATTTTAATTTAACCACGTCGCCCCGGTCACTGTCCTCTTTTTACCTGGCCTTGTGATTTCATTTAATACCACAGCTAATGAATGCATCTGAGTCGTGTTTGTGTCATTAATGATAGAGCGATGGAACAAATGAAAAGTCCCTTTAATCCACAAAATCGTGTTACCTTCATGCTTGCATTCTTGTTTTATTGTGTTCTCCCAACCTGTCATTCATCTTTTAATAACAACACTTGATTGAGATCAGCTTATTATTGTGATAGACTAAACAAGCTGCTCTTTTCTATATGATCGGTCCTGTTTAATATAAATTTAAAAAAGCTGGATGCGGAACTCCAATCAAATCTGTCGGTGATCAATATGAAAACGAGGCTTTATGCTGCTGCTGTTCTCACATCTGGAACTGACGTTAAGCTCAATAATGCCATGTCCAAATCTATCCTTCACTACAGTCGCCGCCCCTCTTGTGATATTCATATAGACATCGATATTCATATAGATATCGCATAGGAATCTCAACAGGTTACTAATGTTTTACTGAAGCACATACCGAGGCCCCGTCTCACTGTCAGCGAATCCACTCGGGGAGAGAGATGTGTGGTGTACTTCTTTTAGTTTTATTGTTCTTGCTGGTTTTTTTGAAGCGGTATGTCATTAACGTAAGAAGTGAGTAGTGTTACAAATCCAGGTTGATATTTGTGAGTGACCTTTTTTTTGTAAAAAGTATTAAACCTAATTTCAATAAATTTGGTCTGTATATACAAATTTAAAGGTTTTATAGTCTTTTTTTTTCCTTTGGTAATAGTGTTTCATTTTTTCCCCCCTGTAATCGGTGATACAAATACTAACTATAGCAGGGGTGCACAAACTTGTTTTGCAACCAGGGACCCTGAAACAGAGCTGATCAGAGCACAGGTGTTGGTTATGAATGTATGTATTCAATGTTCTCAGTAGAGCTGTTTGTATTTCAGTCAAGCGAACAATTATTTAAGCTGATAACTAAATAAGTACTGTACCAGCTTTGAGTGCAAAAGTTTGCACACTCTTACTTGTAAACTTAAACAATGTTTAAAGTGAGTTCAACAAGTAACAACAGAAGGGCAGAGCGTATGTTAAGATATTAATGAAGCATATCTGCGGGGATGCATTCTTTTTGAGCTTGCTAATACAGAATAAATTTATTACATTTACATTAATTTAACACAGGATTTCTGTTTTGTAGATAAACTAACAGGTAGAGATCTACTTTTTTTTACTCGAATGATGAACAGCATTTGGGATGGTATCAAATATGAGGAATATGATATCAAATATGAGGAATATGAAATTGTGTAATAATAAAATATGATGATGAAATACACTATTTTGCCAAAAGTATGTGGACACTCATTGTAACGACTGAGATCAGGTGTTTGAGCCACACCCATTGCTAACAGGTGCGTAAAGTCAAGCACAAACATGGGCAGTAGAATGGCTCGTACTGAAGAGCTCAGTGACTTTAAACCTGGCACTGTCACAGCAAGTGAAATGTGAAAAGTGAAATCCACGCTGTTGATCTGCCCTGGTCATCTGTAAGTGTTATTATTGTGAAGAAATAGGAGCAACAAGAGCTCGGCTACAAAGCAGTAGACCACGCAGTCTCACAAAGCAGGGCCGAAGCACATAGCAAATAAAAATCGCCTGTCGTGTTGCGTCACTCACTGCAGAGCCCCAAACTGCCTCTAGAAGCAACATCAGCACGAGAAGTCTGTGTCACAAGCTTCATTAAACGGGTTTCATGGCTGAGCAGCTGCACACAAGTGCTGGCACTGGACTCTGGAGCAGTGGAAACTCCTGTATTCTCTGGAGTGATGAATCACTCTTTGCTATCTGGCAGTCTGATGGACGAGTCTGGGTTTGGCGGATGACAGGAGAACGCTACCTACTGGAACACACAGTACCAAGAGTGAAGTGTGGTGGAGGACAGATAACAGTCTGGAGCTGTTTTTTTCAGAGTTTCCGAGCATTAGTTCAAATGAAGGGTAATGTTAATGTTACAGCATACAAAGATATTTTAGACAGTTGTATGCTTCAATGACTGCAAAAAGTGATGTCAGGTAAAGTTTATTATTACTACAAAGCAATTTGTATACATGCCTGTGCATACACTGCAAGGCACACATAAAATACATGCTGCATTACAATTTATTCCTGGGACAATGACACCTTATTCCTTTGTACAACATGTAGCAACATCAATAATTACAGTATACAGCAATAAATACAATATAGAATACAGTACAAGGTACAATGCAATATAGAATGTCATTTTAAGTAATATACAGTCTGTATGACCTCTGATGACTAATTGTCCTGCTAGTAGCAGTGCTAATGCCTCTTTTTGTCACAGAGTCCGTACTCAGACTGAGTGACAGTCAGAAATTCATGCAGTGGACTGGTTGGATCTTGCAGGTGTCGTTTAAACTCTTTGCATGTTGTCTGTGAAGACTGAAGACACAGTTTGATGAGTTTGGTGTTCAGAGAACTCCAGTGGTCTTCACAGAGCCATGACCTCAGCTGCAGTGAACACCTTTGGGATGATTTGGAACGTCGTTTGCGAGCCAGTCCTTCTCGCCCGACACCAGTGCCTGACCTCACTACTGCTCTTCTGACTGAATGAGCAGAAATTCCCACAGACACACTCCAAAAGCCTTCTGAGAAGAGCTAGACGCCGTTATATCCGCCTATGGGTTGGAATGGGATGGTTAACAAGATTATATAGCTGTGATGGCCAGGCGTCCACATACTTTTGGCCAAACAGTATATTAGTATAATATAATAATATAATAACTGGTCTGATAGAAGGATCAGGGATTGAGTCACTGTCCTACACACTCCATTAAACTCTTCTGTTGCCAGTTAATTCGTTCCTGTTTATCATCTGGTGCAAAAACAATGTTTAAAAAAGTCAATATTTTGCAATTACTTTTCTTCCTGTACTTTTCTGTATATATATACATATATACATACATAAAAGTAAAGAGATAAAGAGGCACATCTGTAAGGACACGTCAGTTCTGAATCGCCATAAAGAAAGTGTGGATTTGTCATGGTTTGAATGACAGCTGTGCAACCAATCAGAATCGAGGGAATGGAGCCCTGCTGGGTGGTCAGCCAATAAGCGCAGGTTTTACGTGGCTGGGCGGGGCTCTGGTCGCTCACAGAGTAGTGTGTGTGTGGGGGGAAAAGTGAAGTGTGTAACAGGAGCGGAGTGGAAGTGAGCTACCGATGAAAGAAATTGGTAATTTTATTAATTTGCTGAATAACTTTGAGATGAATATAGATACTCTGCAGTGTATACGGAGATAATTAGTTGAATTAGTAGAATGTTGTAGCAGGCTGTGTTGTTAGCTTGCTAGTTAGCAAGCTAGTTCAGGTTAGCAATAGGAAATGAACCGTTTTTAATGATTTTTAATCTTTTTATTGCTTATTTTGTTTAAAATTATGTTAACGTTATGTAGAGGTCATAAGAATTGCAATATTATTATGCATGAAGTATAAAACTATCAATTTTTTGCATTTTTGTCCAGTTTCACGAGCAGCTAGCTAGCTCATGCTATTTAATTTAACATATTTTAAGTAACTGACTCCATTGACTGGTTCATTCACTTATTTTGGTTACTATTTTAGTTCATGCTAACCATAATGCACATTAAATCATTTTCTTTGCAAAAAAGGAAAAAAAAACAACCTTGATTTGTTTCCCTACCCGTATTCCAGAAAACCCGCCTCTTGAGCAAGGATTGGTTCACAACTAGAAATCTTTTGCGTGAACAGTGAAATCAGCCAATCAGCGCTCAGGAGATTGATACTCTAAGCCAATCGTAGTGCAGGGAGGCGGGATTTGCGTGTATACAGGTAGACTAATGAAAAGAAACCCTACCTGACTGGATTAGCTGCACCTCTGTACACTTGTCAGACTGGCTGCTTGGAACCAGGATGTCACACATTCAAGCAGTGAATGTTACAGATGTCAGTAAACAGCTAACTGTCCTTCTGCGTTCCAGATATCGAGTGTTAGCAGAGTAAAGATGACCAAGATGGGCTTCCTGCGGCTGTCCTATGAGAAACAGGACACGCTGCTCAAGCTCCTCATCCTGTCCATGGCGGCCGTGCTGTGTGAGTGCTTTTCTTTTCTTTATTTATTCTACAGCCAGGCCATGTCTTAACACCTCATACTTCTCTCTCTCTCTCTCTCTCTCTTTCTCTCTCACTGTGTCTCTGTGTCTCTTTGTGTGTCTCTCTCTCTGTGTCTTTCACTCTCTCTCTCTCTCTCTCTCTCTCTCTCTCTCTGTGTCTCTCTGTCTCTGTCTCTCTCTCTCTGTCTCTCTCTGTGTGTGTCTCTCTCTCTGTGTTTCTCTCTCTGTGTTTCTTTGTGTGCCTCTCTGTCTCTCTCTCTCTCTCTCTCTCTCTCTCTCTCTCTCTGTGTGTCTCTTTGTGTGTCTCTTTGTATGCGTCTCTCTGTCTCTCTCTCTGTCTCTCTCTCTGTTGCCCAAGCAAATTAATATAAAAGTTACAGAGACAGTAACAACAAACAAAGGAATAGAAAACCTATAATGAATAAAATAAACACTAAACATGAACAGACATTAATTAGATGTTTGTCTATCTCTGTCTCTCTCTTTCTGTCTCTCTCCATCTTTTTGCAGCGTTTTCCACTCGCCTTTTCTCTGTGCTGAGGTTCGAGAGTGTCATCCACGAGTTCGATCCGTAAGTATCCACACACACAGATGGAGCCCGTAAGGTAAGATGGAGATGTTTACCCTGCATGATTGTGTCTCTGTCTTCTCCTGAACTCAGGTATTTCAATTACCGCACCACTCGTTTCCTGGCGGAGGAGGGCTTTTACAAGTTTCACAACTGGTTCGATGACCGTGCGTGGTATCCGCTCGGCAGAATCATCGGAGGCACCATCTATCCCGGTACGCCGAGTGAAAGTCAACACAGTACTCGTATAGGATGCTGGAGTGGACAAATCGCTAGACAGGCAGATTTCAACCACCAGAGAGAAACAAACTCTACCCCTTACTAACGTTTGTGAAAATAAATCTTTCATTTGGTATGTAGCGATGTGAAACTGTAACACGCTTCACGGTGCTGTGACGCACCTCGGTGATGTAACTGACACACTCCAGCTGAGGTGCGAGCTGGAAGTTTGCTCGCAAATGAATTTATGATTTGTCCATTCCTGCATGAATATGCAAATGAGCAAATCGCAGGTTTTCAGTATCACTTTCGAACCTTTTCACACATACTGTTACCATAACAACCACTATTTCTTCTCTATGTCCGCTTGTAGGCTTTATGGTTTAAAGATTTCAGTGTAATTTGCATGTCAGCCTGTGATTGGTTCAAACTATGGCTCTTATTTAGTGACATCACAGATTGAACAACTATCAGTTTTCCACTGAGCAAATTTTAAAGTTAACAAAAAGCAAAACCAACAATTGCTTTAATAGTATTTCACAATCCAAGAGGAGTTAACGAATCAGACTTTTGTGTTCAGGGAGACTTTAAGAATGAAAACATTTTTACTGTGCAGGTTTGATGGTGACCTCGGCGGCCCTTTACCACATGCTGCACTTCTTCCACATCACCATCGACATCCGAAATGTGTGTGTGTTCCTCGCACCGCTCTTCTCCTCCTTCACCGCTATCGTCACCTACCACTTCACCAAGGAGCTCAAGGTTTGTTCTCTCTGTCCTCGCTGACCTGCTTCAGGTTCGCGCTCTCGCACTCGGATATCAAGGAAACGATGGATGAATTTCTTTTTTCTTTCTCGTGACAGGACGCTGGTGCTGGACTTCTCGCCGCTGCCATGATCGCTGTTGTACCAGGATACATTTCCCGATCGGTTGCAGGCTCCTACGATAACGAAGGTTTCAAAAACCTTTATTTCTTAAAGTAACGGCTTTGCTTTAGGAATTGGATTGTTATGTTATTTATGCACGAATAATATCAAAATATAATATCTCGAGTGCGATTAAGAGAGTTCGTCCCTTTGAAAAGAAATCATGTAAGGCAAAGTTAAAGTTTAGCTAAATATATCGACAGTTTATCTTTCAGCTGCTGTTTATCTGTAAGTTATTATAATCCTGTGAATTTTATTTAAAGTACTTTTCAAGTTTATGTTCCTTTTCTCAGGTTTCATCCTTATTCTTATATATAGTTTAATATTACATATCGTTTTTATACTGTATTACCATACAGACCCTTTTCGTCTTTCACTTATAAACACTACGCTAAATTATATGATTATATGATTGTTGAGTTCTCGATTCTGATTGGTCAGAAGTTGATCATTAATTTTCCATAACAGCAGCTCTGACAGTAGTGCAGCCGCAAATCTCCAGGCAGATTTAAAAGCTGTGTAGTTGTTTAACAACGAAAAGCGTGTAAGTGTTGATACGGTGACGTTTATGGAAGGAGTCTCCAGTTTCAGGCGTAAAGCTATAACTTTAGGTTTTCCGACATCGTCAGGACAGAGGAGTTTATGCTTTGTGGATTTTTTATTAACTTTTTTTTTTATTTTTTATTAACTTCAAGAGAGAGAGAGAGAGAAAAAAAGAAAGACTGGCAAGGGAACGTCTGTAACGTAAATGATATGGATGTATGACATGTCGTTCTTTAATAAAGAGAAAATTGTAATATTTAACAAATTGCTGTGGTGTAAGAGGAATAAAACACTTCATGAAGCGCACCATGACATTTATTATATTTCCTTCACTGCTCGACACAGAGTGTTTTATCCCTTACTTATTTCTACCACAGTGATGCAAATATGCTCCTATTACAATTTTGACACGTATCCATGACAACGAGAGTATCTAGGTCTATATTAACATATGGATTTACACAGTAGGGAATTGTTTCTGATTGTAATTCGACACGCATCGCCTCTTTTTCTTCCCGTGGAAAGGAATTGCTATTTTCTGCATGTTGCTGACGTACTACATGTGGATCAAGGCGGTGAAGACGGGTTCGATTTACTGGTCGTCCATCTGCGCCCTGGCGTACTTCTACATGGTGAGCGTCCTCCTAAGTGGTAGTGTTGTTATCTTTACGCATGAGCGTTCAGATTTTTAAAGCCTGAGATGCTTTTTTTCTTAATATCAACGTCTGCAGGTGTCCTCGTGGGGAGGCTACGTGTTCCTCATCAACCTGATCCCTCTGCACGTACTGGTGCTGATGCTCACCGGACGATTCTCTCACCGCATCTACGTGGCTTACTGCACCGTGTACTGCCTGGGCACCATCCTGTCCATGCAGATCTCCTTCGTGGGATTCCAGGTAGACAAATCACGCACATGTCGTGTTACGGTTCTGCGCTGTCCGGATGGTTCTTACGTCGCATTACTTAGAGCTGAGCTCCACCACTAATCTCCACCTCTGTTCATGGGTGAATATGTGGGCGAGGGAAAAAACAGATTAACAATTCTTGATTGGTTCATAATGAACTCTTTCATGCAAAGTGTTTACACTGTTTTTAGGAAAATATAAGATGTAAAACACCTCCAGATCACATTAATAAAACATAAATCATTATCCTTATATCCAGATAGACTCTAAAACGCTTCTAAAAAAAATAGTTTTCCAGTATAGATAGTTAATTATTCCTCCCAAATCAGCTGCATTTGCAATGCGAGAGTTTTAAACATCATAGATTTTGTAAACAAATATATTTTTTTTCTCTGCCCCATATTATGATCTCTCTCTCTCTTTTGATATGATGATCTAATGATCCCTCTCACTTTTTTTTTTATTGATATTTATTTTTTTATATAAACTAATCTTTGCACAGTATTCATACACATGGGCAGTTCATTTACTTTTCAAAATAATGGATATTTAAAAAAAAAGTCCAAAGTTATATTACAAGACATTTTTAAGTAATAATTAAAAAAAATCTGTCTATAGAATCTGGATATGTTTTTAAATAATTAATGTTTACAGCCTCATACGGTCAGTGACAAGCTCACCAACAAGCTTTGTTTTCCTGCAGTGGGCGGAGCTAATTAAAAAAAAAAAAGAAAAGGGGATATGAATATGGAATATACAGTTTTTAAAAATGACAGACTGCACAGTTGTCACGTCACACTAGCTAGCAACAAGTTGCTTGTTTGTAGCATGTAGCGAGTGCGAATACTGTCGTTTGTTTGCGTGGCCTGTCCAGCACCTCTTTGTTCCATCATAGCCAAAATGTATACGCAGCTAAGCAGTTAAACACTAATTACCTAACGCACTAATGAGTGTGAAAATCTCGTTTGATTGATTTGTTGTGTGCTAGCTTCGTTGTCTAAATGTTTTTGGCTACATATGCTCATCAGAGGCACCAACAATCTCTGCTACTTCCTTCCAGCTTTATTTTTCTTCATATGCAGTTAACGAGAGGTCGTATATGACAAGATGAAAATAAGTTTATAGGTTTTTCATCTTTTTTTTGTGCCTCACACTGTAAATGGGACTAATTGCAGGTAGTGAGCAGGAAACTGAAGAAAAGTCGGACCACACTTGCCACAGGATTGGTTCGAGGAATCGTTCGAGTCAATAGTTTGGATTTGTTATGTTACTTGTATCTACGTCACACCTAATGCCGTTTGTCAGGCTGTCACTGAAATCACGTAGTGTGAACCTAGGGTTAAGCTCTTTGGAGATATTTAACTGCTCTAAACAGTATTTTAATGCAGTCACGCTTGTTTTTTTAAAGCCCGTGCAATCCTCCGAGCACATGGCTGCCTTCGGCGTGTTCGGCCTGTGTCAGATTCACGCCTTCGTGGATTACCTGCGCAGCAAACTCAACGCCCAGCAGTTCGAGATCCTCTTCAAGAGCGTCATTTCCCTGGTCGGCTTCGTGCTTCTCTCCGTCGGAGCCGTGCTCATGCTGACCGGTATGCTGACACGACACACCCTGTGCTCACTCACACACACACACACACACACACACACACCCACACACCAGCTCAGTCTGAGAGCTCTTATCTTAATGAAAAAAGTGTTTGTTTAAGATTGTAGCACAGGTTGATGACAGGCAGGAAGTAAATGTTAAGTGTGTCAGTCAAGTTTTCATTTAATTTGGTTTATTACTCGGTTGCTGTAACAGCTTCTTGGATAACAATAAAGATAGATGTAGTTTTATTATTAAAGCACTTTTTAATAACCTGGAGACACCGTGGTTATGGGGTTGGAAAACAAGGTTAGGATGTAAGAGATGATTGACAGCGCTGTATTTTCTGTACTGTAACCTCCACTGTGCTGCTCACTCTCATGCTTTAGTTAACATAATTTCACCCCAAAGTACAGCAAGCTACTTATCTAGTGAAAACTTGAATTCCTCGGACCGCATCTTTATTTTGCTTGGGTTTGTGACCTTTTCCACATTTCACTGCCATTACGGTAATAACTTTAATGTAGTCAGAGAAACATAGACACACGACAGTAAAGCTTGTCAAGGCTCTGTTTCATTTGTGAATGATTATCACCACATCAGCTGACATTAAACAAGTTTCTCGCTCTTTTCTAGACCTTTATTCTACACACTACTCTGTACATTAGCATTCCTACCGCACATCACAGTTACGTCTGAAGGTCTACAGAGTTCTCGTCAGGGGTTCCCAAACATTTCAGACAGACAATCCTAAATGGACGTTATATATTTTCTGTTCCTGAGCCTTGGCATTTTGGTTTCTTCTCAGCTTGTACATCCGTGTTCAGCGAACGTTTCTGCGTATTTTCACATTCATTTTCTTGAATTTTGAGTCACTTGATGCTGTTGAGGAACTACAGTTAGATGGATGGAGAAATTTGTCCATTTTTTCCGCAGCATGTCAGTATTTTGTAATATTAATTTGAAATGTAAATTAACAACAACCTCTTTTGTAAATCAAGTTGTCACTTTGAGGTTCGAGCCATAAAAAAAATAGCACTCTGGTCACCCTATGATGATCATGTGACTCTCTGTTGTGATCAGGGAAGATTTCCCCATGGACCGGCCGTTTCTACTCTCTCCTGGACCCGTCCTACGCCAAGAACAACATCCCCATCATCGCCTCCGTGTCCGAGCACCAGCCCACCACCTGGTCCTCGTATTATTTTGACCTGCAGTTGCTGGTCTTCATGTTCCCGGGTAAAGTAACCTACTTTTTCAATTCTATTTTGTTTTTTTTTCTTTGAAACTCAGAAACATAAATCCTACATGTTTTATTTATTTTTATTTTCTCCAGTGGGTCTGTATTACTGCTTCAACAACCTGTCAGACGCCAGAATTTTCATCATCATGTACGGCGTGACCAGCATGTACTTCTCAGCTGTGATGGTAAGCGGCATGTATATGTACCTTTAAAAAGAAAAAAAAAAAATACTGTCAGAATCTATACGTTTAAGCAGTTTGGTGTAACTGTTGAAATTTGTTTTTCTAATTTACAGATTCTCACATCTGAAGCTTTTAAAATCCTGCATTCTACTTTTATTTATCTAACATAGTATTGAAAATGGTTTCAAAATTTTTTTTGATCTTTTTTTTAAGCAATTCCTGTCTTTTTATGTGGCTGTATTTCAAACACTGCCCTATTTGCCATACAGTGCACTACGTAGGCTTTATGGCATAGGCATTATGTTATACCCTCTGTAGTGAGCGTATGTAGTGAATATGAAGCCATTTGTGATTTAACTTAATAAATTATTTTTGCATGGAATAAATTAGTCCTTACACAGATTTGTTCAACAACTAAAAACATTACTGTGGGCAAAAAAATCAAACATAATCTGAAATATTAGTGATGACTTTACATCTCATTGTGATTTCCTTTAATTAAGAAGTTTGAGCTTCTGTGATTAATGCAGTACGGACGCAGGGTGTTGACTCATGCAGTATAATATTATAGACACATTAGTATCTAAATTGAATTGCATTTGAATATTACGTATTTTAATAAGTAAAATCTAAATGCTTTAGGTTCTTTAAAGACATTTAAGCCGTGAATCTCACTGAAAATAAAATATGCAAATTAGTTATGATGCAACAAATCAAAACTTAGAGTCATGAACAGTGCATGTTAACGCAGTAATGGTTGCAATACCCCAAAAGAAATAAAACTCAGCACAGATTTATTTTTAAAATTAGGCAGTGCTTGTACATTGTGTAATTTGGGGCTGTGATCCATTTTTCCCCGCTGTAGGTGCGTCTGATGCTGGTTTTGGCTCCGGTCATGTGCATCCTGTCAGGAATCGGCGTTTCTCAGGTTCTCACCACGTACATGAAGAACCTGGACGTCAGCCGACCAGACAAGAAGTCCAAGAAGCAGCAGGACTCTACCTATCCCATCAAGAATGAGGTGAAAACTTAAAAGCGCTTGTCTTTTTCAAACTGGTGGTGGTGTCTTTGGACCTTTTGATCACCTGCGATTTAATTGAAACTGAGAAAACCGAGTAATTGCTAGGCGAAGTAATATTGACATTGTCATGAATTATACAGTATACACTTCACAGGTCTCGTGATAACAATTTTAATATTATAAAATGTTATAATTACAATTGCAAACTCTGATTGGAGAAAATATTGGATTCTTTACCAGAGTTTTTAATTTTTCTTCATTTTCAGTACTAAATAATTTTAACAAAAATTTTTTAACTAAAAATATTAAATGACAGCAAATCAAATCTGTTTTGAGTTTTTATCATGTTTTATAGAAAAGATTGTGATAATATATTTTTCATTTTTCACCCCCTAGTGAGTAAGAAATTTAAGAGAGTTGGAATTTCCTTGCAAAAAGAACAGATAGATGGAGGGAACTGACTAATATTGTCCCTTTTAACGTCGTTTAAATCTCTTTTGCGATTTGTCTTCAAAATGGCCGACGTGTGACCTCAGTGTTAATCGGGAGTTACGTGTTCCACAGCAAACAGTAAACAAAAGCCTGCATTACTTTTATTCCTGCTCAAACAAACCTCGCTGATTGTCTGATTGTGTATTTTTTGCAGGTTGCCAGCGGAATGATCCTGGTCATGGCTTTCTTCCTGATCACGTACACCTTCCACTCGACGTGGGTGACGAGCGAGGCCTATTCCTCTCCCTCCATCGTGCTCTCGGCTCGCGGAGGAGACGGCAGCCGCATCATCTTCGACGATTTCAGAGAGGCTTATTACTGGCTCAGACACAACACTCCCGAGGTCAGCCGTGCACGGTTATTCACTTCCTTTAAACACATCCTCCATACTCCTTTCACCTGTAGTGTAGGTGTGATCACCACTGACAGTAACTTCAACACATTTCTCTGTGCGGAGGAAGAAATCTCTTTACTCCAAACTCACTTGTAATAAAAGTCTAAGTGGAGACATTTAAAGTGTAACAGCCATTACACAGGAAGTGCAGACGGATATGAGACGGACATCATCAGTCTGTCTTTACAGAGTTTTAATTCAGCTTTTGCAAACATTTAAATTTGAAAATTCATGAAAATGCTACAAAAATATGTCTAAATGTTTATTGACAAAACTCAACAGCTGCCATTAGACTTCCATTAAGTTCGGAATAAACAGATTTCCTGCTCAGTAATGGAGAATGTCCAAATTCATTCTCTAGTAATTACACACATGTTAATGATGGAGTAGATGCTGTAGACATTAGGTTAAATTTTTTGCAGTGACAGCTCACTTTTCACGTTTTTCACTTATTTTTAAATTAGTTTTATTATTGTGCAATGGTTAGTAATAGTGAGTCAAAGCAACTGGTCCTAATGTTAAAGCTTTTTTTTTTTTTCCTCCTCGTGTGAGCTTCATTCGCTCATTCACCATCACTTCCTGTTTCTACACATGCTTTTTCTCCTTCAGGATGCTAAGGTCATGTCCTGGTGGGATTACGGCTATCAGATAACCGCCATGGCAAATCGGACGATTCTGGTCGACAATAACACCTGGAACAACACGCACATCTCTCGAGTCGGCCAGGTGAGTGCAGCCTCCTTTACACTGGATTTCATTATTTATAATCAGGTTTTAAGCTGGAACTAGTGTATATAATAGTGTGTGTTTTATATTTTGTGTGTGTGTGTGTAGGCGATGGCCTCCTCAGAGGAGAAGGCCTATGAGATCATGCGAGAGCTGGACGTCAGCTACGTGTTGGTGATCTTCGGAGGACTGACCGGATATTCATCAGATGGTACGTTCTCCTGAGGATAAATCAATAAACCAATAAAAATGAAACTTTATTTTTATTTATCTATTTTTAATTAAATACAAGAGCAAATATACATATCCTAATAATTAGAGATTATAGTCTGAAATGTCCAAGTAAACGGTTATTGACTTGATTTTATTAATTAATTAAAAAAGAAATTAAATTCAACTCACTTCTTTCACTTCTTAAATTCAGCTTTTTTTATTTCTGTATTTATTTATTTTTTAAATTATTTTCTAATGGATCTTGGTCTACTTTGAGGAAGTTTTCATGAAGTTACTTTTCACATTAAAAAAAAAAGTTTTATTTTATCTTATTAATTTTTTCCCATTTTCTCTCTTTTTGTCTATAGATTTTTGTATTTAACGTTATTTTATTTCATTTAGTTATGGAATTTGGTCTACTTTTACTATCTTGTCATGAAGTTACTTTAAAAGTTAATTTAAACTGTTGCCACTTTATTATTTTTTAAATATATTTCATGTATTTAGGTTTTACTTTTTTTTAGATTATTTTCTTATAGAGTTCAGTGTACTTTTAGTAACTTTTCATGAAGTTAGATTTCACTTTTATTTTCTGAAATATTGTTGTATTGATATTTATTTCTAGATTAGTTGTCTTTTAGTTGCCTTTTATGAGGTTACTTTTATTTCTTAAATATTGCTATTAAATATTGGTATTTTATATTATTTACCTATGGAATCCATTTTATCTTTTCATGAAATTGATTTTCACTTTAATTTTTTTAATGTTACATTTCTCGTCTTGCAGACATAAATAAGTTCTTGTGGATGGTGCGTATCGGAGGCAGCACAGACACGGGGCGGCACATTCGGGAGCACGACTACTACACTCCCACCGGCGAGTTCCGCGTGGACAGGGAAGGTTCTCCGGTTCTGCTCAACTGCCTAATGTACAAGATGTGCTACTACCGCTTCGGCCAGGTCTACACCGAGGCCAGTGAGTGTCTCTGTCCAGGCTGCTCCACTGATTCTGGTTTTAAATTCAGAGCACTAACACTAACTAACACATGCTCTTTGCAGAACGTCCTCCCGGTTACGACCGCGTCCGTAACGCTGAGATTGGCAACAAGGACTTCGAGCTGGACGTGCTCGAGGAGGCGTACACCACAGAGCACTGGCTGGTCAGGATATACAAGGTAAACCTCTAAACATCACTTCAGCGCATCTCTGTAAAGTCAGATGAAGATCTGCTGATGAGCCTGTCCTTCTGTCTAACAGGTTAAAGACCTGGACAACCGAGGCCTCTCGCGAACGTAAAGCCCAGACACTCACAATTCACACACACAACGACACAAACACACAGCACTGAACACCTTCCCCTGTGATCTGAAGAGCAGTGTGGATGTTTTTTATACTTCTGTTGTGATTGCAGGAAAAGATTCTATTGTCTTTTTTATGATTTATAACGTGGTGTTAGTTTTTTTTTCTTTGGAATGAAGTGAGACTTCAAAATGTCCAGAAAACCGTCAGTATGTATTTCTGCAATCAGTGACCAACCAAATGATTTGTCTAAAAATGGGGTAATAAATGGAGTGAATGGGATACATGTCTTTTTTTTTATTATTATGGTCAAAGGTAAATGAACAATTAAAATTTTTGAATTTTTAAAACTTTTAAAAAGACCAACCTGTTCAGTCATGAAGGGCTACTAATGAGCTATATGTTATGAAATAAAGTATTGCTCAAGATAGCTAGCTAACATCGGTTTTCACTGAATGCACTTCGCAAACATTTATTCATTTCATTGATGCTTTTAAAAATAATAGCTGAGGATTAGAGGTTTCAGCTTTGTGGTGCTAGAATATGATCTCACAACCATCTTTCCATCAGGAGCCCAAAGCAAATGTTCAGTACAGACAAGGAGAATTTTCTCATGTACAATCCATTTTTGGCGTATACGCTAATCTTCTATAGCAGTGCATGTTATGTAAAGAATAAAACACTGCATGTCGTGGTGTTCCAGGAAAATAATCAACCTGGTGTGGTGTGATGAGATGAAGTGGTGTTTGAGACACACTTTCTGTAATTTAGCTGTCTATCCATGGCCTGGAAATGGCTTGATATTAATACATATTTTTTAATTTATGACTTATATGCAAGTATATAAAAAGCAAAACAGCATTGATACAAGAAAGGGAGATTCTTACATGACTGATATTACACTGATTAGAGTACATCAGTTGATTTATTACATTTTATTAATAACCATGTGTTAAACAAATCTGCAGTAAATGCATTATAAAAAATTGCATTATAAAAATTTAATCTCCGTGATTAGAATTTGCAAATAAATATAATTAAATCCTCCTCAGCATTGGCCTGGAGTCCATTTTGGCAAACAGCTGAAGGAGGGGCGTCTGGACCAATCAGAGCTCGCCATCTCATCCGGGCACTTTAGCTGTACAAACTATAGCTAGCTAATGAAAATGGACGACGACTTGTTATATAATCAAAAAGCTTTCGGGTTTAATCATTTTTTGGGGGGTAAAACAATTTTTTTAGGGTCACCATGTCGTACTGATTTGCTACACGCTACGCTGGCTGGTCTGAGAGCGGGTGCTCATGGGATATGTAGTTTTTAGTGATGAGCAAGAGACAGCGAAATGAAACTAATACAGCATAAAATGCCGTTACAAACGCTGTCAGTTGCAGGTAATGGTTTCCATGTGCAATTCAAGAGTCTACTACTAAAAGCTAAGTTTTTAGCTGAAATCAAATCAGTTGTGAAATTCACTTCCGGGAGCAGCGTGGCGTGGTGCGTCGTGACGTACGCGTTCAGGGGCGGAGTCACGTCAGCACGTCAGCACGTCGTCTGCAGCCCGTCAGCGTGCAGAGAGTCAGTTGAAGATCGTCGCAGGCGGAGATCAGCTCGGCTCAGAGATGTCCAGCTGCTATAAACTCCTGCTCCATGGCCGCAGGTACCGAGCGCTCGCTTTATTAACCAGTAACCGCTGCAGCAGTCGGAGCCTGAGCACAGGCAGAGCCGTGCAGAAAGACATCATCCAGGGTGAGTCAGAGCTGTGAAGCTGCTCTACAGCACCGTTTTATCTGTCAGAGGAAGAGTAAAGCCTCCTGCCTTTCTGTCTCCTTTATTAACCTGAGAGATTTTATTCTAAGTATCATACAGAACTCATTTCTTATACATGGCTTCTGTCTGAATCCCACATCTCTTTATTTCTGCTTAAATATACTGAACTAATGATTGTGCGTGGTGTACACTGAGTGGATGTTAATCCTTGTCCTTCCTTCCTTCCTGCCAAACTTCCTTCCTTCCTGCCAAACTTCCTTCCTTCCTGCCAAACTTCCTTCCTTCCAAACTTCCTTCCTTCCTGCCAAACTTCCTTCCTTCCTTCCTTTCCTTTCCTTCTTTCTGAACCTTATTTTGAATTTCTTTCCTTCCTGCTGAACTTCCTTCATTTTGAACGTCCTTTCTTCTTTCCTTCCATCTGAATTTCCTTCCTTCCAAACTTCAGACCTTTGTTGTGATCAAGAATTTTGGCCAAAAAAATATTTTCAAAGATAAATTAAAAAAAAGCAGCTTACAGTTTGTGCCACTGTTGCCCAAGTGGTAAAATTCAGGCGCTCATGCATGTAGGAGAGAAGAATATGGGATGAAATGGGTTAAGGATCCCTTTGTCACAGGAGTCACAGGACAACATGTCATCCGAATGACATAAAAACATTTAACCCTTTAAACACTTTAAATCAGTCTGATGCCACGCGTGTCCGTGTACACTGCATTCACTTGTTAGTCGTTTTGAAATGAAAATTGGAAAACAAGAAAGCAGTTTTTATTTTATTTTTGGTTTTGTGACACTTTAAAATAGGAAATGTATTCATTTTAAAAATCTTTTTTAATTATTTATTTAATTAAATATTGTCTTGTTTTTAATTGTTACTCGAAATAAAATACTCATGAATCCAGATATGAAAAAAAAACAAAAAAAAGAAACAGCTCAGCAGTACATTACTGCATGAACAGATTGTCATAGTACACCCAGAATCTGTTTCCATGAAAGAAGTGAAGATGATAAAAGTGGGATTGATGTATGCAGAAATAAATTTGATACATTTTGGATGATTAAAATCTTGTTATATTGCAGCACCAGGAAAGTCCTGCTGATTTTTGTTCAGCTGTCATGTTGTACTTCTTTACTCTTTACCGTCGTGATCCGTATCAGCCTTACATCAGGGAATTTAATCTCCCCAGAAATCGATCCACATCTGGGTCATTTATTTGTTGATGGTAAACAAGCAAAGGAGAAGTACGAGAGGTTTTTGTAATACGTAAAAGCCTCTTTTGAACATCACGTGCATATAAAATTTAAAAATTTGTCTATCAACCTGAATGCCATTGATTTATTAATCGGCTGATTAAAAAGTGAGGAGAGAATTGGTTTGATATCTGGAAAGTCTGGAAAGAAAGAGTGAAGTGTTTATTTTTCCCCTCGTCTTGTTAAATGCAGATCTGGAGAACCAGTTTAAAGCGTTTCGTGATAAAGTGACGGCGGCGATGCCCGGCAGTGACTGGAGCCCGATCGAGCTGACCCGCGGCCTTCCTCCTGAGCGCGCCGACATCGTGATCGTCGGAGGAGGAGTGATTGGCTGGTCCATCGCTTACTGGCTGAAGAGGAGACTGATGTCTCGGGACGCGCTGAGGGTGGTGGTGGTGGAGAAGGATCCTACTGTGAGTCCCACTCACCCAAGCCGCATGTAGTTTGTCTCTTGTGGCCGTGCAGTGTTCAGTGTTCAGCGTTTTCTAATTATTTCTGTTCTGTCTCTTTTTTATTATTTTTTTTGTGTTCTCAGTACAGCCAGGCCTCCACGGTTCTCTCAGCAGGAGGCATTCGGCAGCAGTTCTCGCTGAAGGAGAACATCCAGCTCTCTATGGCCTCCGCTAACTTCATGAAGAACATTAATGTAACCCTCCACTGCTATACTTATGAGTTCATTAGGAATATACGAGATGTAATGCTGACACTAACCAGACCACAGTAATGATGGCTTTAGTCATACGAGTGATGTGTGTGAAAGTGGTTTAGGATTTGAGTTTTCCTCTGTGCAGGAACATCTCGGCGTGCTGAATGAGGATCCCATCGACCTGCAGTTTAATCACTCAGGTTATCTTTTCCTGGCCAGTGAAGCATCGGCGCACATTATGGAGGAGAACTACGCCATTCAAAAGTGAGCATCCTTTACAAATTAAAGACCAGTCCCTGTAGATCTGATTGATGATGGTCTGCAATGGTTTACTGCACTGTGTAAGTGTGTGTACTTCTCTTTTACACTCAGTGTTTCCTGCATAAGCTCAGGTGTGCTGACTGTGACTGTCACTCACACACGTGGTTAACAATGTTGCTTACATAAAGGTCACATCGTGTCACACACACATGCACAATCTTACATATGTTCCAATAAATTGAAAATATTTTTAATAATTAAAAAGTAGCATTAGTTTACTATTAAATAAGGCAGCTAGCTTTATAATGATAGGCCGTCTTTGGAGTCTTGACAGTTGAATCCCAACTAAGCGGGTCTCAATGAGTCGAGTCCTAATGAGTCGAGCCAAATCCCAAACAATGGGGCAGAGACCTGAGTTGAGTTGATTCCCTATGACTCTGAATCGAGTCTCATTGAGGCAATTCCCAGCTAATTGAGTCAGTTCCTAACTACTTAAGTAGACCCATTCCCAACAACGTAAGTCCCGTTGAGTCTCAGTGAGTATCGGTGAGTTGAGTCGCTACACTGAATCAAGTTCGAATGAGTCAAGTCCTGTCCAATCGAGTCCCAACAAGTTCAGCGAGTCGAATCAAGTTCTACACCGAGATAAATCATGTCCCATGAGTTGAGTCCACTCCCATCTATGGAGTCGTAAGCAAGTCAAAATGCTTTCTCAGCAAATTTATTACTATTTTAAAATGTAACACCAGCAAAATAACTCTAGGGTGCATCTCAGTCAGCCCCCTAGTTCAATCAGTCTCTTGTAGTCAGGACACTGATCAGGGAGTCGGCCATTTTAAGGGCTGACTCAGTCGCAAAATCCTTCCAGTGCACTGGAGTGTTCACTCCCTAAAAAATTCCAAAATGCACCGCAAAAAAAATCAGGGAGCATCGATGCTCACTATGGAAATGACGTCATATTTTCTGAAGCCTCTCAGCTCGAAAAAAATGGTGGACAAACTCTCAGCCAACTTCGTCTACAAATATAAATAGCTTATTGTTGTTGTAGCTCTCAAATGATGACTTATGTTAGGGATTTTAAACTTTATCTGACATTCTATATACAGTTTGTTTGAGTCTAACAACTTTCAAGTGTTTAATGTTTTAAAAAAATCTACTAGCCAACCTATGATCCTGCTTGATGCACCATGACAGAAACGTGTGTGATTAAGATAACATGACGTGCAACTATATATTAAAATAACTAAACATAACAATAGAGTAATAATTCTGGTCAGATTAAGTTGGCCAGTCCAGTAAAGCTGAATGTTCGGATACCATGCACAATACGACTCTCTAACCTGTTTGTGTGCGTTTCCTATTTATTTATTTATTTATTTTTACTTATTAGAGAACTCGGGGCTGAAGTCACCCTGCTGTCACCTACACAGCTGAAGGAGAGATTTCCCTGTCTGAACACAGACGGCGTCGCGCTGGCCTCTCTTGGTTAGTCTTTTTATTTTATTTTTTTTTGGCTAGTATATTATATCACTATGTTTGGGTCCGGGTGAAAATGTTCACTATTGCTATAGCCAATGATTTTTAAGTTACAGAAAAAAACTCAAACCGTAAACAATATTTTACACATTTTAATAATAATTTTAACATGTTAAGCAGCATTTTATTTCCACAGTCTGTTGTGGTTACTCTAGATCCCATGATCTCTTTGTCAGTGTTATAAATTGCTCATGTAGTGAATCTTAGAATGTACTGACTTTTCACCAGGACTCGAGAACGAAGGCTGGTTCGACCCTTGGACCCTCCTGAACGCGTTCAGACGCAAAGCCATGTCTATGGGAGTGTATCAGTGCTTCGGAGAAGTCACAGGTTAACTTTTTTAACGCTTTTTTTTTTATAACATATCAAAAGCAGCGTGACATTAGTCTGGTCTCAGACTTTTGTACCTGTTTGTAGACGTCTGTTAATCATAACCGTGATCTTGGTGCTTGTGTGATGGCTATAGCAGTTAGTTTTCTCTTTTTTTTTTTTTCTTCAGGATTTAGATGCTGGACACAAAATGCAGAAACCATGGATGGAGACCTTCTGAACATAAAAAGGATCAAATACGTTAATGTGAGTTTCATTCTTCAGCTCTGTTGATATAGGAAATATGGCAAAAATATCATATCTTCCCGCATTACACAACAGTTAGTCCCGCCCACAGAATCTGATTGGTTAAACGGCACTTTTTTCACCAAATATGTAACAGAAATGTCTGAATGAGCTGCTCTGAATCACTGAAAATGGTGAAAATTTAACAAATAAAAAATGTATGTGTTCTAAAGATAACTTATGACATACATTCATTATTATTAATAATTTTACCCCAACATTTGTGGAGACGTTTGTGGAGGAACTACTTTTCTGGTGGCGGAAGAATATGTAGATGTATAGATATTTAACACAAATATTCCTAATTTGTTTGCTTTATTTCTTTTCTTTCATTTGTTAGCTGCATTATATTGTATAAAGTTGCTAGAGCACTACAACACTCGAGGACGTGTGTTATTACGGATAACGTCACGGCTGGGATTTGGTCGTGGATACACAAGGCAATAACACACTCGCTCTCGTGTTCTGTTTCTTAAATAAATCATTTTGCTGCAGTTTTGCGAACAAAGCCCCGATCATGGACACTGTTTTTAGAGAGTTTGTCCATCACTCACACTCTCAAGCTTGTGGTTATACTGAATATCGACACGGCTGTGATTCTCCCGCAGGCTGAGTACCATAGCTAATCACAGCTGTGCTGATATTCAGTAAAACCGCACGATTGCGAGTGTGATATTGTTTTCATTTTGGACACAATATGGCTAATATCTTCTGTTAATTTTTGCTAGGGGAAATAGATCCCGAAGAAGCCACGCTCGCTTTACAGCACGTTGTCTAGCTGACTAGCTAGCTCACATTGATTCGTACATTCTCATTAATGGTGCTGCAGTGAAATCCCTTCTTCCTTTTCGTCTTTATCTGATGAGCTTTCATATTTTAATCATTTGCCATGTCCGCTAACTCTACTGTAGTGATGGTTTCGATCTAGGAAGTGGAATTTTTCGTGGTCAACACGGTGTGGTTATAGGAACTATAGGCACTCTTGGAATGCCACTCGACCAATTAAATGAGTGGATCAGAACTAACTGCTGTATAAATGAAACAGATGGTACAAAACTAGTCCAGTCAGTGTGTGAGAGTGAAATATAACCTTACAGTGACACCTTACAATAACGCTGATCCTTAGAAGAGTGTATCACAATGTAATTAACTCACGTTATCAATATCATGTTGTGACATAATTATCCGACGCCAGCTACAGTATCCAGTTCATCCCATGATATAAATGACGTAGTAAATAATTGCATGTTGTTACAGTAATACAGAAGAAAAGAAAGATTATTGTGTGGGAGCTGAAGCGTGAGCTCGTCCTGTTACAGGTGAAGATGCCTAACAGTTTGGAGTACCAGCCTGTGGAGTGTGCTGTCGTAGTGAACGCGGCCGGTGCCAGTTCGGGGAAAATCGCCGACATGGTTGGCATCGGACACGGCCCAGAAACCAGCATGGCAGCCATCCCATTTCCTGTGGAACCCAGAAAGAGGTGGCGATAATATTAGATCAGTAT
The DNA here is from genome assembly GCF_027358585.1 of Pangasianodon hypophthalmus. NCBI lineage: Eukaryota > Metazoa > Chordata > Actinopteri > Siluriformes > Pangasiidae > Pangasianodon > Pangasianodon hypophthalmus. The sequence goes on along the minus strand of NC_069726.1, from coordinate 2,761,282 downwards.
TCGTTCTCACTGATCAGAAGGTGTTGATGAATTTTCTGTAACAGCATGACTTTGGGTGGTGGTGTATTCCGTATTTATTTGCAGGTATATTTATGTGGTGCATTGTCCTGATGGTCCGGGCCTGGAGTGTCCGTTTCTGATCGACTACTCGGGAGTTTATCTGCGGCGAGAAGGCCTGGGAGGAAATTACATCACGGGGAAGTCGCCGGAGGAGGTGTGGATCAACTCTGTGGCTCTGCTTAAAGCTGTCCTGAAAGGGTTAATACTAATGTGTCAGCCATTTTAAGAAAAATGTTAGAAACATAGCGTGTGGGGAAATGTGCACAGCACTGCATACATCGCTGCTGTTTATTTAAACCTGACTTTACACAGTTTGATGATGTCACGTAAAGCGAGTGTATAAAGATTTGAGAATGGATTTACCAAGATTTTGGGTGATTTTCCATTTTATGGCCCCAAAACTAAAGGCGCAAATATCAAACACCAAACATGACATAAAGGAAGGGGGATTTTGAAATTTTTTTTTTTGGTGGAGATTATTGAATTGAATTCTTTGAGCATTTTTGCCTGATGGTTCCTGTGCGTTCTTGTTTGTTTACCTGCTGCAGAGCGAGGAACCGGACTGCAGTAACCTGGATGTGGACCATGAGTTTTTTCAGGAGAAAGTCTGGCCACTTCTGGCACATCGAGTTCCTGCTTTTGAGAGTCTGAAGGTGAGCATTATGAACATTTTGCTGTTTGTGTTATTTTTCCTTTCTGTGTCTATCACTCCTTCACTCACTTGTTCACTATTTATTATATAAATTGTTCTCTGTGGAGCACTATACAGGGGGCAGGAGTAAATAAAGCAGACAGGGGACTGACAGCACATCACATAACGTCTTTCTGATATTACATGACAAAAGTAAAGCACATTTCTGCATTAAATACACCACGACCAAGTACCAGTTGGCCTCAATAGTCATTAACCATGCGTTTTTAGATTTCTAGTCAGTTGTACACTGGGTGCATTATGGGTAATACATCCAGGGAATAGAATTTGTCAGCCTGAAAAGTATCCTATGATTACTGATAACTGATCAAATAAAAGTCGTAATAATTTTTTTAAATCAGGTGACAGGAGCATGGGCGGGGTTTTACGACTACAACACGTTCGACCAGAACGGCATCGTGGGTCTGCACCCGCTGGTCAACAACATGTACTTCGCAACGGGTTTCAGCGGACACGGGCTGCAGCAGTCTCCCGCCGTGGGCCGCGCCGTGGCCGAGCTCATCCTGGACGGAGGGTTTAAGACCATCGACCTGAGCGCCTTCGACGTCAAGCGCATCCTCTGCCAGGAGCCCATGCTGGAGAGGAACATCGTGTGAGCACGGAGAAGGAGAATCAGAATCTTTAATATGTTAATACCCGTGACGGGAATCTGACCTGACAGCTGCTCACATCGACACCATGTGGAAAAGAAATCAAATTAATAACCAGGAACTTTGAAATGAGTGCTGTAATGAGATCGATAAATAATCAGGGTATTGTGTACCAAAGCTGCAGCCTGCGTTAAACACAGAAATCCTCAGAGATCATGTACAGGGCAAAAAAAAAATCAAACCCAGCTTTTTTTTTTTTCTTTTTCTTTTTCTTTAAAGCAGGATACCCATGTAGGCTTCACGGTCCTGCATTTCCCATAATCCTGTGCGTCAGCAACCCTGCTGTTGTTGCATGACCTCGGCACTTTTAACCAGTTTTATTTTTCTATTCATCTTTATTTTTCTATTCTTATTCTTTCTTTCTTTCTTTTTTTTTTTTAAAACAACTTTTGTGGGAATAAGTTCCATGACAATTAGACTAAAAATGCAGACAGAGCAGTCACTCTGATTTTTTTTTTCTTACAATGCATTTTACTGACAAAGCATACGTAATTATGCAGCATTTTATACAATACTGTGATTGCAATTTAAAGGGAAAACTGAACTCCAGTCTGAGAGGAAATTTGCAATCATTGTGTGTACTGTTTGTTTTATACATGTAATTTGTCTGTTCTTTAGAAGGGTGCTAATAATTCTGAAATAGATTTAATTTGAAAGTGATTTAATTTCCAGTTTGTGTGCTGGAGAATCAATCGTGGATGTGTTTTAGCATCGTAATAAAAAAAAAAAACCTGTATAAAGTTTGTGGCTCTTTTCTGAGTGGAGTGCAAAAGTTTGCACACCCATAAATGTGCAAGATTAAGACATTTATTCCAACAGTGTCACAGATGTGTGTGAGGAAATTTAGAGATAAAAGACAAAAGTAGATGAAAATAAATTATTATTATTATTATTATTATTATTATTATTATTACTACTACACTGGGTAAAGACTATCATGCTATACCAGTTTTTACCACAAGGTGGCGACAAAGTAACAAAGTGATCTTGACATTTGTAGGAACCACAGGCTGTTTTTTAAATAATAGATGAAAACTGCAGATATTAATTGTAAAACTGGAAACAATTTTTATTTTGTACAAATCAGAATCAGATGTGTTCTAATATTATATAATATATATTTTTTGACAACAGCATTCAAAACTTTACCAGGGAAACAAACATGGGAAGTATGGTCTTATTGTTATACTTATTATATCTGTCTAATTAATCTACTTTTTAAAATATTTGTACTTTTTGTACTCCTCAAATAAAAAAATAAAAAAATTATTATATATATTTTTTCCTTTTAAATATTTTTGTGTACGTACTGTACATAGCATAACGCCATTGGTCCTTTCGGTCACGTGAGCAAAATGGCGGCGCCCCAAAATGGCGGAGACTCCGACCCGCAGAAAGAAGCAAAGCGGCTGAAAACGGATGAAAATGATGCTGGAAATGAAGGCGAGCCCACAGCAGAGATGTCCATTTCGGGCTTTGAAGTGGGACGGATCCTCCGCGACTCTGCTAGGGAGAAAAACATTTTCGTACACGGAAAGGTACAAAGGGAAAAGTCGCGGGATGTTAGCCTGGTAGATAACGTTCCTCTTGGGTTGCATCTCAAACGGCTGTTCGCAGCCTTCATTAGTGCACTACTTAGTGTGTGAAATAATGGCTTCTACGCCCTTCATAGTGCGCTGGACGTCTGATAAGGAGCCGTTTAGGATACAGCCGACTTTACAATGAAGTTGCAGAGGGCTAATGATCCAAAATTGTATTATTTACTTTTTTACTTTAGGATTTTTAAAAAAAATAATTAGATAATTAAATAATTAATATAATATAATATTTTTTTTAAAAAATAATGAATCATAAACTGTAAGGAATATTGTTTTTAATGGAAAACAGTCTTTCACATCATTTCTCCAACTCTGTATTGGCTTCCTATACAAGTTAACATTCATTCTTTTATTCTCCATTCCTTTTTTTCACTTTCTTCTGTGTCTTTTTGTCTTTAGATTGATGACCAGGAGGCTATTATCATTCTGGAGAAAACACCGATCACACAGGATGTCCTTCCAGAGATGTTGAAGAACAGCACACAGATGCTGGAGATGAGGAACGACATCTACAGCACCTACCAGCTCCAACCGCCACCGCGTCTCAACGGTAAGAAACCTAGACGTCTGGTAGACAGACATGAACCCATCTGATACGGCGTATCCTCTGGCTCGGTATTGGATCTGAATTTGAGGTACGTACGATGTATTTTCTGCTGTAAATGTGTGTGACGGCTGTGTGTGACTGACATGACGTAGATCTTGCACGCAGCTTAAGACAAAATAGCAGATGGTTTTTAATTAATTCTGTCTCACCTGCAGGAATTAAGACCACTGTGATCTGCCCGGCAACGGAGAAACACGTGAAGAAGTATCTGCGTCAGGAGACGTTCCTCATTGAGGAGACTGAGGATGACTATCAGTCCATCACGCTTCCCTACATAAACAGCCAGAGCTTCAGCGTGCAGGTAGGTCTTGTCCACGTACCACTTCTGCTTATGAGGTGTAGCTCGACTTGGCACATTACCCATAATGCTCCATGTTGTCACCATTTCCACTGCCAAATGAGCAGATCCAGAGTTAAACACCTGCTCTGAATTTGGTTACCCTTCTTCAAGCCGAACCAGGATATACGGGGGAAATGGAAAATAGTACAGATCATCGTTTGATCAAAAATACATTCCGATTAATATGTCTGGCAGGAATTTCTTTTTCAGAGGAACAAAATTTTCGGTAGCAGTCCAAAGTTTCCCTCTCTTTAAAAGTCCAGGTGGATTCAAGAGCATTTAAGCAGTTTTTATTTATTTTCACACAGTAACATTTTCTTTGTCACTATGTAGCCTAAGCACACAGTACTGTACAAACTTTGTTATAGAAGTTTATTTTCTGACTTCTACATTATTGATTCAGTACAAAAACATTTTAGATTCCAAACATTAGTTTTCCAGCACAAAATGAAATGTTACAGAAAAATGTTTGTATGTCAGTAAAGAAAGCAGCAGATTCCATAAGAGACACTTTTCAGATAAAAACATAATGAAGGCTGCTGGGTTTCGCTGCAGAAATAAGAAGCGAGTCGACAGTCAAAGTCTCCAGAAGAACTATGGCTGCTTCTGCAAGATGCTCAGTAACACTTCCAGCTCATTTCCTTATAAAACTGGACACACTGCACCTGAGAATACTGTTTTTTAAAAAAAGTGAAGGATCGTCACACCAAATATTGACTTTGTTTCATTCATTACTGTTTACTGCTCTTTATAGTATTTTTTAATGTAGAAACATTTAGTTTCATTATTTTTGAAGGCATCTTTGCTCTACAGCATTTCTTTGCATGTGCCTCAGACTTTTGCACAGTACTAAACATTTTGTTCCTGTGATTCAAGTAAAATCTGCCATCTTCTGGTTTGGCCAAATTGCAAATGACTTCTGATTCACTCTGCTTGTGCTTTATAAATGATATAATAACATAATGGAGCTGAACACATTCAGCACTTGAAAATGCACATCTGCCTTTTGTGTGTTTTTGTTTTGTGTCCTAATAAAATATTGGCACACTTGGCTGTGTTTGGGAGCATGGCCCACCATTCAGCTGCTAACCTCCAGAGAAACTCCTCCTGCTTTCACAGGAAGAGTTACATCATGGAGACGCTTTATTTAGTGTGAGGAGTGTGCTTTATAATGTTGAAGGCAATAAAGACATGGTTGCTTTTCTCCTGCAGTGGGTCTACAACATCTTGGAAAAGAAAGCGGAGGCTGATCGGATTGTTTTTGAAGATCCAGACCCGCAAGTTGGTTTCGTCCTGCTGCCAGATTTCAAATGGGACCAAAAGCAGGTTTGTGAACATCTCAATGTAAATGATGATTTCGCTAAATATCGACACCACGATTATATCACGACAAAATAGTTTTATTGTACTTTATCATTTTAAATGGAGGTGTGCCCTAAAGTCTGAACACAGAATTACTTTTTTTTTTTTTTTTTTTAACAATACTTTTTGAGCGGACTTTGTACAAATTGTGTTAGTGAGCCAAATAACGTGTGATTATTCAGACATAAGCTGTGAATCATGAACAATCTGGCTATATTAGTGTCAGAGCTTCACTGCAAAACTTTAGACACTAAACATATCTTGGGGTAAAGGCGAGCATTATCGCTCTACTGAGTCAATGTACGGTGTAGCTGAATGCTTGATTAATGATAAAGAAGTTTGTTTGGTGAAACAGAAGAAATTTAATATCAGGACTCAGTTGTGAAGCTTTGTTTGCCCCATTTCAGCTCGATGACTTGTATCTGATTGCAATCGTACATCGAAGGGACGTAAAGAGTTTGAGAGATCTCACGCCTGATCATCTTCCTTTACTGAGAAACATCCGTGAGAAAGGACTGGTAAGTGCGAAAGAGCTAACAAAGATAACGGAGTTGTCCGAACGTTTTTAAAATGGCTTTAAAAGATCGTGATGGTAATGAATTGTAATTTCTTTCTGTTAAATATTAAACAAGTACTTTTTTGAGTGTGGCTTATTTTGGTCTTCAGAGTATGTTTATGTCACAAATCTCTGGAAGACAGGACGAGACCTCTCTCTCTCTTTCTCTCTCTCTCTCTCTCTCTCTCTCTCTCTCGCACTCTCTCGCTCTTTTTTTTTTTTTTTGGGTTATGAATTTACTCTTCATATTACGGAATACAGCTCTTGCTCGTGGTAGAAAATGTTTGAAATGCACCCTGACTCCTAACAGGAGGCCATCATGAAGCGCTTCAGCGTCCCGGCGTCTAAACTGCGAGTGATGCTGCACTACCAGCCGTCCTACTACCACCTCCACGTGCACTTCATTTCGCTGGATTACGAAGCTCCGGGGTGCAGCGTGGAGAGAGCGCACCTGCTCATCGACGTCATCCAGAACCTGCAGGACGACCCTGAGTACTACCGCAAACACACACTGACCTTCCCGATACGGGCGGACGACGCACTGCTGACCAAGTTCAAAGAAGCAGGGAGAGTCTAGATTATTCCTTTTTTAAAACATGGTCAACTGTGTGTGTGTGTGTGTGTGTGTGAAGGGCATTTGTGTCTTACTGTAATCCTGACAAAGTCTTCTCCGATTTGTCTCAGTTGTGTATTTTTCCACATGTATGTAATGTAAACTTTGATATGTGTGTTTTTTTTTTTTTAAATAAAATATTGATTCATTAACACTGCTGTGCTCTGAGACTTCAAACACAATCACACTGGTGGATGAACACTGCTTTTTAAATATAGATTTTTACGATTTTATTTTTTCTGTGTGACTTTTTGCTCTTCTCTGTATTTTGTCCTACATACATCTCCCAGCCGGCTTCAGCTGGATCCCTAGCGAAAAAGAAAAAAGCTTTGTAGTGTTGCTGGTAGTTGTATCATTCTTTTAGCACAGGGTCCCTGGTAGCACGCTGTGAAAATTCATTTAGTTGCAAAGCCGAGGGGCCTCTTTGTAAAAGTTGCGGCCTCATTTGAGAAGATTAAGTTAAAACTTGTTACAGACCCTCTCTCAAAAACTCTTTACAGCCTCGTAAAAGGAAGAAAAGCAGTTATGGATCTGATTTCTATAATCTGGTTATTGTGCGTGGGTTTTAGTTGTATCTTTGTGTTTGAGAGTGCATGTAAAATTATTATAAATATCTTGCCCTTGTTTTTCTGGTCAGTTAATTCAAAAGGCTCGGTCTTGTAGTATGATAACAGCTCTGGTCAGATTAAGTCAAATGGTCTTTTATTTCTTTTTCCTGCACCAGCAGTGTGTTTGCTCATTACTGCCTGTCTTCTGGCTTCAAGTGCGAGTGTTTCTTTGGATCTTATAATTGTGAACAGCAATGGATATCATTTATCAGGGATTAGTGTTTCCTGCAACACGTGGACCTGTCAAAACTAACTTTCTAAACCTCTTTATTACCTTACTTTATTCCTTGTACATCCAGATGACAAATTAAAGGAAAAACCAACATTACTGAAATGCTGGTAAGGTGTTCAGCCTCCCCAAGCCACCAGAGCAGCTTGAGTGATCCTTGGCATTGATTCATCGCAAATCTGGAATGGTACTGGAGCGATGAGCACCGTTCTTCCAAAAGATATTCCCTCTTCCTGTGTTTTTTTTTAATGATGGAGAGCGCTTGGTCTGGAATTTAAAATCCGTTCAGTTGAGTTGAGATCTGGTGAATGTTAAGGGCAACTCATAGCATATGATTTAATCATTTTCATCCTCATCAATACATTCAGTGAGCCCTTTTGTGCTGTGAATGGGGTGGAGTCATCCTGGAAGAGACCACGCCCATCAATATAGAAACGTTTCCTCGTGAGTTAATGGTGATCAGGATTGATTTGCAATGATGTTTCCCTTTAAGTGGAGCAAAACCATAAGATCAAGAGTAAATAAATGCCCCGTACAGTGCAACCAAACTGCTGTTTTTTCCTTTAATTTGTCACTTGTATGTCATTTTATAGTTCAGTAACCTCTTTTAGCATAATTATTTACTGCAGAATGAGGTCTGGATTGTGTCCAGGTTCGTGTAGCTGCCAGCTCATGAATCTAACTATTGCATATTTTATAATTTATAGGAAGGGGATTTTTGCAGCTACATCTGCCTTACTACTGTATTCTATTTTATGTTAGAATGAGTGTATACTGTATTTATATAATAATGAAATACTTTATTTACAGTGCCTTGCGTAAGGTGACACTTTAATTGCACACAGGTCGACTCCGTTCAGCTAATTACATGACTTCTGATGGCAACTGGTTGCACCAGAACTAGAACAGTAATATGCTAACACACTGAGAGCGTAGACAGGAGCGAGGGCTGTATGGAGTTCAGAGAATAAAGGCAAGTGTGATTGAAGGATTGCTTTGTGAAGTTTTAGGCCCCTCACGGGTAAAATCCAAGCAGTGGGGAAGCTCTTTGGAGGGTTTTTGTTATTTTTTTCATCAGATGGGGTTCCTTCTGGTCAACAAAACGAGTCCAAGAAACCACGTACACCCTTAAACAGGACAGTTTAATTTTCAGTTATATCAAGGTATCATAATAGTCGTAATTGTGTTTTCTGCTGATTTGTAAGATAATGTCCATGTGTAAAATGTTTTGAACCACTTTTCCTCTTTGTCAACTGTGGCATGTGCCTGGGATTAGGGCATTTCAGTGCGGATTACTTTTTCGAGGCTCCCCGATGGTGTTTTGCTAGACGGAGAAGAAGAAGGAGTTTCATCTTGCCTCTTGCATTTTGTTTTTAAGCTTTTAAAAGTTGAAGTAGTTCATTAATAGTGCTTTGGTAGACCGGCTGCTAACCTCTGTGTGAGTGAAGGTAAGTTACTTTGTTATTTTTGGTAAATTTTTCCATTGTATCTCACTAATCAAGCTGGTTGCTGATGTTAAGTAACTAGTAGGATCTCGGCAATGGATATGATTGAAATGAGACTTCTGTTGCATTCAGGCTCTTGAAAAATTGACGTTTAGTATGTGCCATCCGAATCTTAGTAATCTTACTTTAACTTGTGAAGAGTAGTTTAGAACCACACACTTGTTTTTTTATTAATTTATTACATAAAATCTACTACCAAATAGAGTAAATACAGGACTATCAAATCATGGCAGAATGTAGATGAATATCTTACCTCTTATTATTATGCTGAAAGTTTTGCTTCTTTTTCCATTGAAGGAATGTTGCAGTTCATCCGTAAGGAGGTTCATGATCATGTAGCGGAACACAGGATTCGACGGACACGGCTCGTGACCAAGGACGGCCACTGTAACATTGAATTTGGCAATGTAGCGTATCATAGCCATTTTGCTTACCTGATGGACTTTTGGACCACCTTTGTTGAGATCCGGTGGCGTTTTGTTATTCTTTCTTTTGTCGCTGCTTTCACAGGGAGCTGGTTTGTCTTTGGCTTGCTGTGGTACTTCATTGCAAAAAGCAACGGGGACCTGGAGGGAGAGAATGTTCCTGATACCCATTTAAAGTGTATCGAAAACGTAAACAGTCTCACAAGTGCCTTTCTTTATTCCTTAGAGACACAGACGACCATTGGATACGGTGGACGAGCTTTGACAGGTCACTGTGCTGAGACAGTAGCCCTTCTCGTCATCCAGTCTCTAATGGGTGCCATTATAAACTGCTTCATGTGCGGCCTGATTCTGGCCAAAATCTCCCTTCCGAAAAATCGAGCCAAGACTGTTACCTTTAGTGACACGGCTGTGATCTGTTTGAAAAACGAAAGCCTGTGCTTGCAGATCAGAGTCGCCAACCTTCGGAAGACACTGCTGATTGGCAGCCATATTTACGGCAAGCTCTTGAAAACCAGTGTCACTCCTGATGGGGAGCCCATCATCCTGGACCAGGTCAATGTTGACTTCCTGGTGGATGCTGGCAAGGACAACCTCTTCTTCGTTTGTCCGCTGACACTGTACCATGTTATTGACAGTTCTAGTCCTTTTTCAGAGATGACTGCAGATACACTTCAGCAGCAGGACATTGAACTGGTGGTCTTCTTGGAGGGCATGGCTGAATCCACAAGTTCCTCGTGCCAGGTTCGCACGTCCTACATCCCATGTGAGATCCAGTGGGGTTACTGCTTCCTGCCCATAATCTCCCGAACTAAAGGGGGCAAATACCGTGTCGATTTCTCTAATTTCTCCAAAACCATTCCAGTAGCCACACCTCACTGCCCCAGCTGCTATCTAAATGAACCAAACAAAGATCTTGTACTTCACCAGCATGGACAACAAGGCATCAACAATCCTGGTTTTGAGGTAGTTAGTACTGAAGATTTGGTGGACAATGTGCAAATGTGACGTAGATGGCTGGAGTACCTGGAGAACCCCCTGTCCATCTCAGGAAGGGCTGTTAATTAGCTGATGAGTTGAATTGGGTGAGTTAGAGCAGGAAAAATGCTAAAATGTTCTGGAGAGGGGCTTCTCTAGAACCAGGGTTGGGAACCTGTGGCCTAGAGCAAAGTGCTGCTTTGAAACAATAGAACGTGACTGAAGATTGAATAGGCATCACTGTTTAGGATCAAGCTGACCAATCATTACCAGTTTGTCAGTATATGTTTGTTCTGAATATACAAAGGACAAATATGGTGTTCCTCAGGGCTCTGCACTAGTGCCTCTCCTGTTTTTAATATGCATGTTATCTTTGGGAGATAACTGCAGTGTAGTTAGCTAATCTTCACACATAAACATATATATAACTAATCAACTGACTTTCCATTGTAACATACTGTTTAAAAGTTTGGATTTCAAATAATTTTCTTAATTAGTAATTAATTAAATAATTAATATCATTAAAGACTGACAGGAGCCCAAATCCCACTTTTTGAAGGTTGTGTATTTTCCTAATTAAATGTTTCAGTTGTCTTTACTTAAAAAAGTTACTTCCTTGAATTGGATATATTATTAGTGTTTTACTTTACTATTTTTTTTGCAAGTAACTGTGGCTCATTTTGACTTGATTAGCTGCAAATCAACATGAATGCCAGTTCACTGAAAGTTTTCTCCTTCCTGATCATTACTAATTGCAAAATTGCCTATCAATACAAGTGTTGAAGTTGAAACCATTCTATTTTTTTATTTGATAATAAATGCACTTGATATAGAAACATGAGGTCAACATTCTTTTTGTTGAGGTGGTTGTGCATTTTTCTGAGATTTTTAGTCATTTTAGCTTCGTGCAGGAATAGCACAGCAAAAAATACAAATAGACAGGCATTCATTCTAAAATAAATTTGCAAAAAAGATGTATTGTCTTTATTGTGCATGTATAGGATTTTTCCAGAATTTAAAATATTTATCTAGGTATGTGAAATTCCATTTCCTGGAAAGCCCACCATAGATCTTTTCACATGGCTAGAAAAGGGAGCAGCTCAGCTTATCTGTTTGGCGGCATCTAAGCAGTTTTAGAAATGTCTCCATCTTATGAGCATCCTTTTTAAAGCAGGACAACACCATGTAGTCCCTCAGCATGTGCTCCGCCTTAGCAGGAGCAACAATGTGGCGTGTCACACTCTCATTATTTTCCAGCTCCAGACTTCCTTCATCCAGCATCTGTGCACACAAGTGAAACAGTTAAAGAATGTAGAATTTCAGCTGCTTTGGTTACATTTGGTCAAAGGGTGCTTTGGGACATCAGGGAAAACATCTCCAGGATCCTTGAATGTACCTTAGTCATAAGGACAAGCACTCCCTGTTTAAGGTTCATCAGCTTGGTTGACATCCACCTGGTCTTGCTGAGGAGGGAGCTGGGGGCGTTGTCGTACATGTCGAGAGAATCCTGCAGGTCAGCCAGGGGATTGATCCAGAACTGAACCAGAATCAAGATCGAGTGGAGGAGCCATTTGTCCTGCAACAATGAAGAACCCACAGAGTTTCTCAGCAAGTCTATTAAAACATCTTTATTGCTGTTGGGCTAACTCAAACATCTCTCATAGACGAGTTACTTAAAAAACAATGCAGAACTATTTTTAAAATAGTGGACCCTACCGAAATTTGTTGAATTTCGATTGTGGATGTAGGGACATGCACAAGATTGGATGTGCAAGAGTTGCCTCCGTGGCCTTGATGAGTGGATATTGAGAAAGGGATGAACATCTCTTCCTGCAAATCAATAAGCTGTTGATACTTGATACACATTTAGCAAAGGCAGAATGCAATCTGAGCATAGATCTGAGCAGGTCAGAGTTAAGGGCCTTGCATAAGAGCCTGGCTTATGGCAGTCCTGGGATTTGAAATCAGAACCCTTGGAGTCTGGTCACTAACACAGTCTCTAGCTTAGTTTAGGTTCTAGTTGACCAATCGTCACCAGTTTTTCAGTATAAGTAATGATTCTTCTGAACATACAATGGGCAAATATGAGGTTCCTCAAGGTTCTGCAATAGGTCTTCTTCTGTTTTCAGTGTAATCACTGAGCTACCATTGCGCATAACCTGTTTTCTGACATGAGAAGTATTTGTGATTAAAAAAAAAAAAAATCTAATACATTTACTAATATAAATGTGCTAACTACAGGTGGGAGTGGGACAGTTTTTTGAATCGCACTCCCAGTCCTGCAATGTTGACCAGTCCAACAGCCACCCGCTCCCACAGTTATTATTTTTGATTGCATATTTTCCAACAAACTAAGTTAGTTCTATTTCTCAAAATATAAAAAAAAGTAGTATTTTGCACTACCATACCCCTGACCGGGATAAATCATTTACTGAGGAATATTCTAAATGAATATGGTATATACATGGCACAATGCAAGGACCCAGTATACACCCATGTTAATCTACGTGGCCTTTCTTTGTCTAGTAAAAAACTTCTGCAACTTTTTGTTGGGTTCTGAGGGTCCTACAAGGTCCCATTCTCAAGGCACACCTCTAAAACTAAGCTTGTTGCAGGTCCTGTTTTAATCAGGAGATAAATTGGAGGCCCATCTTTGGTTTATGTGAACAGCATGCAGAGCTGAACTCTGGTATTACACTCTTAGCAAGGGTTCATCACAGGGTTCTTTGAATAGTTTAGGGTTAAAGTTTAGCTTTCTAAAATGGTTCTACCTGGAACTTTGAAAAGGAAACACTCTGTTATAAAGTTCTTCACAAGAAACATTAAGAGTTTTGAGAGATTCAGTATTGAAGAACCTTTCATAGAAATTTGATTAAAAAAAATTTTCATTCATATCAGGACATAATGATAGTAGTAATCATGATGAAAATATCATCCTAAATATCAATTTAACCTTGGGTGTGTTTACTCACAAACAACGTCCTGGCCTCATCTGAGATGCGGTAGATGAGCTCAGCATGCTGGATGGCTCGATCAAGAAGTTTCTCTACAGAAATTGAGCATCGTGCTCCTGTAGGATCGCGATCGGAGCAGTCCAGAGCCAAACCCAGTAATCCGTTTACAGAACATAACAAGATCCCCATCCACACCTGAAGAACTGCAGCACAAAGCCAAAACTACGATTTAGAGAAGTTTGTTACAGGTGTAGATCTGCAGTGTTACACCGTATAAACACAGTGATGTGCTGTTATAGGAAAATAATCAATACTGGGATGGAGTTGATTTTTTCCTATAACAGCACGTCCTGAAGTGTGTTATTCCGCTTATACAACAGCAATTTGCCGAGGATTACACTTTTTTTTTTTTTTTAATTAATTTTATTTGTTTATAGTTACATTTAATGTTGTGGAATGACCACAAAAGAAAGTAATTCCTGTTATCATTTACGTTATAGAAGCTATGAAGAATTGTCACCAGGGTCTCTTTCTTCTGCATTTAAAAAGAGTGGGAATCTGGAAAACTCCTCTGTGCTGAAGATTTTGCAGTGTTCAGTGCTGTTCTCGAAAATTAATCAACACCTTTTGACCAATCAGATTCGAGAATTCAACCTCACTGTGGTATAAGCCCAATTTCATCAAGCAATTTATAAATAAAGCCGTATATACATACCTAGATTTCATTCAATATTTCAGTATTAGGGAATGAAGTTAGAGTAGAGTAGATACAGTACCTTTGGTCTTGTTCATGATTGTAGAATGTAAGAAGAGTTTTGTCTAAATTTGCCACCGTACCTGTGTTGCCGTGGTTCACCAACACCTTTTATACACCGTCTGCTCGATGAATAAATCCAGAAGTTTTTAAATTCTAACGCAAGTGGTAAGGTGATAGTTTGGGTCACGGATCGTTTGGCTCAATGATTTTATGCAGCATCTTTGACAGAGGGACATGAAGCCTGGAACATTATGCCAGCTGCTATTTCTCAAAAAATATAAAATTAAGGGATTTAGCACAGTTAAACAAAGGTTAAAAATTAAATCAGGGTATAAATACTGGCTGATTACATTGGCAAGCAAGAGTGTCATGGAAAATTGTCTTAAATAATAAGAATGGTGAGGTTTCCTGCTCACACTTGTATTATTGATTATAACTTTGAAAACTCCTTTATTGTAAAAGAAATTATACTGATGCAGTACATTAATAATAAATTCATTAGTTAGTCCACTGGGCAAGTGAAAGCTCTAATGTGCTGCCTGGTCCTATGTTTTGGTCCAGAAGAAACCCAGAAAGGTCATTTCTTTTCTTGGTTGTTGAACCTGTTTTTCCACAGGGCAATAGTATATAAAAAAATTCAAATAAAAGAAAAATAATAGCCCAAGCAGAAAAATTCTTTTTAATTTGGTAATTAATTAAAAGCATTTCCTCTGTTTTGTTATTTATCTTTTTTAAATTTAATTATTTTAAAATTCCTTTAAAAATTGTTACATTGTTAGTGCATTTGTTCCTTGTTACTTTTTAACATTTAATTTTATTATTAGTTGATTATACAGCACTTTGAACTACCACACATGTGACAAGTGCTCTAAAAAAACAATTTCTTCTTCTTCTTCTTCTTGTCCCGGGTGCCTGGGCTACTGATTTGTCCACCCCGGCTGACGATAACCAAGTAATTTCTGTTCCCTTTTCATATTTCTGCTCTTATTATTCCTGGACCTGAGCACCTGAACCCCAGGTTTTAATCTGTTGTAATTTAGCTGTCACCAGAATTACAAAGCGATTCTTTGTATTTTGTAAAATCTGATTCGAACCTGACACTGATAGTTTAACTGTTAAGGTTTTTTGAGCATTAAAGTTGTGAGTCTAAATCCTGGTGCACCACTTTTAAACCTCAGCTGCTTAACCTTGACATTTCAGTCTTTTTTCTTGGCCTTTTTTTTCACCAGCACCTGATTTAGTGGATCTGCTGACATTTGCAGACAAATCTCCCCAGCTCCTCTTGTGATCATGGAAAAGCTTCAGCTTATATTACGCTTATAATTATATATTCCTCTATCATATCATAAAAAGATCCACAGAAATAAACACAGTTAACTGTAATGCTATTTCTCCATGTGTGACACACAATCCTGGGTAACTCAAAGAACGTTAAAACTTACTGGGCAAATATTTCTTATAGTATATTCTTTACTATAAGAAATTTCTTATTTCTTATAGCAAATATTATTCTATAGTTTTCCAAACCTTGCGGCACAGATGGAGGTCTTTCAGTGTTACAGTGTTGTGGTGTCGTGTAAGTGTTAACGTTATTTTAATCATCCTGTATAGTACTAATTAATTTCAGTGCTACCACTGCAACCCATTAAACCTTCCGTAGAGAAAATAGAGAAAACTTCAGATCTGTTCTTGTGGCTCAAACAGCCAGTAACTTCTCTATTCCCTTCATATAAAACAACCCTCTCTATGGGTGATGGCGATAAATTATACTTTTTGACACTTTTCACTCAATATAAATTCCAAGCCGTGGTATATCAGTGTGGATGAATGTGATCTTGTGATGACATCAGTTCTTTGTTTCCTATTCACGATGTGTCGTTACAGGTGGCTTTCCACTGGACAGATGAAGAGAGGTGCGTGTAGGTGACTTAAGAGATTAGGTTTCACTGTTAGTCTGACCTTTGGGTTAAGTTTGTCTTCTGACGTAAGTAAGGATTTACACTGAAATAATCAACTCAGCAAATCCACAAGTCACATGACATGTGACTCATCCTCGCATAGAATGATTTTTAATACATTTAATTTTGATTTAATACATTAGAAAAATACGAACGTTTCCCAGAGAAGATGCTATGTATTATATATAGTCCTTTATTTATGATTACGTTTTTAGACACATCACACTTTTTTAATGGTTTATAGGTACATTTGATGTTGTGGAATGTCTGCGAGACAAGTTCTTTCCCGTTATCACTTACATTATAGCTATAATATGAGCATCTCTCTCTCTCTCTCTCTCTCTCTCTCTCAACAAACACAACTTGTCATTTTACTGAAAAAACAGAAAGTGTAAGCTCCTCTGTCCGGAAGACTTTCCTGTGGGAAACTTTACGAAGCACCGTGACGGTTACAAAGCGCTGACACTAGAGACTCCTTCCAGAAATGTTAAATAAATCTCTCCTAACAACAACACAAAAACACCGCATCAACAATTATACAGTTTTCTTTGTTGAACAACATGTTTTTTTTTCAAATCTGTTTATTATTAGTCTTAGATTATGTAGAGCATCCTTGTGAAAGAGCTGTTACTATAGAAACAACAACACATTAGAACAAGTGCATTAATATAAACCTATTGTTTATGTTACAGCTGGAAGTATTAATAATGCAGTAAATAATGCACTCCTTCTGACCAATCAGCTGTGCGAATTCAACCGTGCTGTGGTACAAAAGTTCATTTACATGATGCCTGTTAAGATATGATGAAAGTGAGGTGGTGAAGTTGCTTTTTAAATAATTGTCCCCGTTTGTAACTCTCTTCACAGCTTCCCACTCAGCTGACAACTGAAAAAAAAAGTGATTCTGTGATGTACAAGCTCCGGCCGCTTCGCTTAATCCACTAGACCAACAAAATCATATCACTGTTGGTAAGTCATGGGCGGTCTGGGTATTTTTGGGCAACTGAAGCATGCAGTTACCATGCCAATGGAGATTTATAGTATATAAAATAAGTTTAGAAATATCAGCAAATGAATATAAAGAAATACATAAAGTGCTACAAACACCATCACACACAATTAAGACAATAATTACACTTTAAAAGTCTGAAAAAATTGATAGAAAGATTCATGGAAGAAATAAAAAAGCTCAGTTTCAGAAATACACGGTATATTTAATTCTTGGAGTGGCCAGACTGTAGGATTTATTTAGTCTGCAGATTTCAGAACATAACAGTATAAAGGAGCTTAAAATGTTGGCAGAGGGTCTGAGGTCCTCTACAAATAAATAAATGAAACAAAAAACATAGTTTTACAGGATAAAATGCACTATGAAAGAAAAGATTGTTTCCAAAAGTAAGTCCCTTTGTGCTTAAACCCAAAACATGCACCATTGTTATGTATTTTAAATATATATATATTTTTTGTTATACAGGGAGCCAATAATTTTAGAGTTGAGTCTGCTCAATACTGCAAAACCCTCACTCTCATTCAGCATTTTCTCCTCAGTGTCACACACACACTAGGTGGCAGTAAAAGTCCAGCGTGTTTATTTTATTATATAATTTATATCAGTGACACTTTATTTTGATGGCTGGCATCAGCTGATGCTCTCATCTGCCTTTCCTCGCTTTTCAAACCTCCTGCAATGAGTTCTTTATTAAATAAAGTCATTTTTATTTCATCGTAATTCAGAGACAATTGAGCTAAATGTACAGTGTGTGAGAACAAACTTTTTTTCTTGTCAAATAGGAACCAAAGTCGTCATACAGTCATAAAATAAACATAGATGTGTGACGTGTCAATCATTTTCCCCTGAGCTGCCTTCAGTGTGTGTAAATCAGAGTCGTACAAGTTAAGAGTTCCAGATTTACATCATGTCCTGTAGAGTATTTTTTATGGCTTTGCATTAAAGGCTCAGTTTCACTCCTGCTTTCTGTGCAGGATAATTTCCCCAGTGATGTCTCATATTCACACAAAGCCTCCCTTTAGATTAGATTTATGACTCTGGTAGTAGCGCTGCTATATTTTATAATTTAGTAATCTTTATCAAGATGGTGCCAATATAAAAGTGGGCCAAAAAAAAAAAACAAACATTAACAAGATTTTCTAAAAGATAATGTATAATGCTTTACATAAGCAAGATCTGTAATGAAGAGGTAGAACATGTAATCTGTAATATGATCATATGATTTGGTTATTGGGTTGTAGACAGAAATTTACCATCTAAGAATACTAACTAGCGTGTGAGTGTGGTCTTAGAAAAAACAAAAACAACAACGACAAAAAAAATCACATTCAGAAGTCCCATGTCACATTTCAGCATCCTGGCATTTAAATATTAGCTGATCCAGTGCAGTGACTTTGTCCATTTGAATGTGAGACATAAATAATTCACGGCAAAACAACTCCAAGAGGCTGTAAATATTCTTTTTTTTTTTTTAAAAAAAAGCAAAGTTCAAGTAGAGTAGCAGCGCAAAAGCTGTGAGGTGAAGCAACATCTATTCATCACAGCACATCATGAAGTTAACAGGTTGCGTGGAAATAAACGCGAATAACAACTCCACATTGTTACACACTTTCATATTTACAAACATAAAGACAACGTCAAAGAGTTACGAGCATCATCATGACAGCTCCGCACACATCCTGAGCGTAAGCTGAGACACGGCTTTGTCATCATGTCACTTCTGTTAATAAGCTCATCAAAAATCTACACCATGTCATGAGCGCTGCTCAAGATCCAGTCTGATGTCTTCTTTTAGCCAACAATGCTTCAACACGCTTTAATGAAGAAGGCTTTTTTCTTTTTTCTTTAGGAGACATCTTCTGACGCTGTTTTTGAAAGTGTAAATGAAAAGAACTGTGCTTGAATAGACAGATGTACAGAAATCCCCTAATCTCGCATCCTCGTTATTCTGTAGCGGTGTAATGGTTCTAATAAGCTGAGCTTCTGAAAGCCTTAAGAAGTTATATTAATTAATACATTAAGGTTTGGTAATAAAGTATTTATTAACAAGTTGCATTTTTATTATTGTAATAATATTGCTCATATAAAATAATATATTTATTGTTTCTGTAGTACTTACACAGACCCGGATTAAAGAAAGATTTCATTGTTGATATGAAGTTTTCTGAAAGGAGATGTTTAATTAACTTTATTTATGGAAGGAGTCTCCAGTGTCAACGCTTTGTAACAGTCAGATGTAAAAAATGTAACTTTCCCGACATTAGGAAGCATTTACACTTCGTGGTTTCACGGCAACATGAGAAGCTGTAAAAAAAAAAAGCTGAGAAAAAAAGGGCTGGTGAAGGAATGACTGTTTACAAGTGAGAACAGAGACTAACATGTTTCACGAATGTTCCACAACATTAAATGTAACTATAAATGGATAAAACATTACTAAAACAATGTAATTGTTGACAATCTGCTGTGGTATAAATGGAATAAACTGCTTCAGGGTGTGCTGTTATAGGAAATTAATCAACTTCGGCATGGTAACAGTAACTCCGCTTCATCACACCACCTCGTCGTTCATTATTTTCCCATAAAAGCACATCCTGATGAGTTTTATTCCTTTCAAACTAAGTGAAAAAGAGCTTGCTTAAGCCAAAGATGATTTCGAACAGCAGGACTTTGAAGGTCATATTTCTGATTGCTCAGCGATCTCTTAGATCTTTTCAGTGCATCATTTCACCGAAGCCAAATGATTCGTTC
The DNA here is from genome assembly GCF_027358585.1 of Pangasianodon hypophthalmus. Taxonomy (NCBI): domain Eukaryota; kingdom Metazoa; phylum Chordata; class Actinopteri; order Siluriformes; family Pangasiidae; genus Pangasianodon; species Pangasianodon hypophthalmus. The sequence goes on along the minus strand of NC_069726.1, from coordinate 2,741,613 downwards.
GTTTTATGAGCTGATTCATATTTCACGCTGGATGAAACGGTTAGCGGTTGCCCCGGGAAATTACTCCCATTCTGCAGGCCTTCTTTATGATCTTCCTTATTATGAACAGGTGATGTAGAGCGTGATTGAGTTTCTGTCCATTTATAATTTACCTGTCCTGTGCTTGCTTTTTTTTTTTTTAAAGAAAGCCGTCATGTTAAAAACCTGTCCACTCAGGAGAAAATGGCGAACCATCTCTCTTCACACCGCTGTGATAATTTCTCCAGATCAGAAACAGCGCCAGGGGTTCAATTGATTTTCTCAAGGTGTGCAATTTCAGTCTTTTGAGAGTTTCAGTCACTAAAGTGCACATGGATTTGTGAGATTTTTTTTGAATAAATTTGACTATTGCATTTTACTTTTAAGTGGAGTTGCTGCAGGGATGTTCAGCTGTTGTGACTTGTTTATCTCTTGTACCTTTAACTCATTCTTGTCATTCTTCTTCTTGGTCCAGCACTGTATCCTTTGATTTTCCAGAAATGAAACACCATCGAGCTCTGAGTGTGTACATCCTTTGAAGCGCTGTGTGAGATCTATGAGGTGCCACTCCGACCTTTACACCAGAGACTGGACAAATTAGTCACTGAAAGAAACTCTGACCTTTTTAGGTACTTAGTCTCAGTGGGCTGTCAATGAACTCCAGGCAAAGCGGAGTGTGTGAATAAAGCTCACCTGTAGGACATGAAAAATCTTTAATAAGCAATATTTTCTGTAGGAGACTGTGGAAATTATGTAGAAGCATAATAATAATAATAATAATAATAATAATGATAATAATAATAATAATAATAATAATAAACCCATTTGCTGTGACAAGCAGAGTAACATCATTATCTCTCTCACATTGTCTTTGTCTTGTAGGCAATCTGTATGTTATGATTACTGCCAGCACGTTTAATTGGTCGTCGGTGTATAAATAAGGACATGTCTCCGAATATTAAACACTCAGCTGTTTATATTCTGCTTTAAGAAGTTTTCAGAAGGATGCGTAAAATGATTCTTTCTCTCCAATTTAAATGCAATTATGTTTCTCAAACAGCTCAAACAAAGAAATAAACTCCCTCAAACCGATCTGCGCTGACGACTTCATGCCTTATTTATGTACGTGTTTATTTGGATTTAATCAACCCCCACGTGCAGTGAAATGAAATGTTCTGCTTCTGACAATAACAAAGCAGAAAGTTCTTAATTAGTCTGTCGAGTAACATTTCATTTGAAATTCCATTATAACAATCATAAACATTGCAGAAATTTTTTTAGAGTGATGCTGAAGAAGTGAAGGCTTATGTCAAAACTTGTGAAGTGACTTTAGAGCTGTTATTTGACTTCGGCCTTTCATGACAGAGGGAAGAAGCTGAATTTACATTGCGATTTGAGTGATTTTTATTGTAATAGTTTCTTATCTTGTCTAGCATGTTTATGACGCTTGGAGAAAAGTGTGTTATAACAGTGTTATAAATGCAAATTTGATTCCTGGTTTAGTCTGAAGGCATGACAATCATTCAATAGGTTCATATTTTAGCTTCGTAAATAAGCGCTTTATAATAGTTTTAAATGCAAATAGATCACTGAAGATTTACTGAAGAGTACTGTAGTGGACAAATCAGTAGCCGAGGTGCCCAGGACAAGCAGATTACCTGTCCATACACATTGTTAAAGTAGGAATTCTGCGTCCTCAATCCGTCCATTTCTTGCTGCAGTGATCCCAGGAATTTTGTGGATCAGCCAGGTGCTTAATTCCCATCAGAGAGGAGAGAAAAAGTGCAAAGTGAGTAAAAATGTGTGCAGGAGAACTTGTCAGGTTTGATTTATTAAGTGTAGCTCCTTCCCCAACTGCTGCTAACTCGTCAGTCCTGACAAAATGGATGAGACTCATAGCTCACAGGTTTTTTCTGTATGCAGTGCGTATCATCACACAATATCACGGTTTGAAGAATTTGCCCCACATGGAGATGGCATCCATCTGAAAAGCTGGTTCTTCTTTGCTTTATTTTTTCTCCATGATCTTCTCACCATGATCCTCAGATACGGTTTGGCTGAAGCGAGTCCCAAAATCACTGTTTTCGTGTAGACCAGAGCTCAGTTCTCTGGACCACTCTCGGGACAGAAAGCAGCTTTTACACTCCACCCATCGTAACGAACTCTCACGGCAAATGGCACCGACCAGTGGTGTGAGTGATTGTAAAGTGGCTTACAATGAGAAATAGCTGGTGCCTCCTCTTTTTCATGGTGTAGTAAGAATAAGCGTGGAGCATGCTTGTTACTAGATTAGCCAGTAGTCATCTCCATTGGTCAATCAAGCATGTAAAGAAGAGAATAACGTAACTGCTATTTTCTACTTATTTCACTAAGAATAACACAAAGAGTCCTCTCCAGGAAATGCCGGTCTCCTGCAGCAGTTCTCCATCACTGTTGTCTCCCCTTAGGTATGATCAGTAATTAAAAGCTCATTAGTTTGCATTAGAAGTGCATTGATGGTGATCTAATGAAGTAGTGGAGCTGTGATGAGGGCAGCGTTGGACAAAAATAGGGGAAGAACGCAAGCTCAGATGTGGTGGTGAACTAGTAACTAAATTAGTAACTAAAGTATTATTCATTCATTCACTCATTCATTCATTCATATTCAGTAAGTGCTTTATCCTGGTCAGGGTTGCAGTCGGTCCGGAGCCCATTCCAGGGGAATGGAAACACTTTGCTTTGATTGCCAGTAATCGTGAAATACATACAGGTCGTGACTGTTATATTGTGTCATCTGTTTGCTGTCATAACAGCGTACATTAGGCTTACATCACCTGGTTTTGGATGTTGGTATTGGACCTTTATTTCCCCCATTTTTCTCCCCAATTTAATCACCTGCCAATTCCCACCCACCAGCCAGCTCTCCTCTATCACCAGGGAGAGAAGTGGCTAACATATACTTCCTCGAAAATCTCCTCTAAAATACAGCATAACTAACTTGCCTACCTAAGTTGAAGGAGAGCGCTATCCGTCCGCTTCCTCATACATGAGCTTGCAGACACTCATGATTGGCTAGTGTTGTTCTGATTGATGGGGGGAGAGTTATGACATCCCTCCCACCCAGAAAGCAATTTTGCTTCCTTGACTCCCGGCCACGGATGGCTGTGGCATCATCGGGATTCGAATTTGCGGCTTAAATCCTCACTATGCTCTCACAGCTCAACTCTGAATACTGCCCATAGCGAGGCTTTATCACTGTGCTGCTTGTATAATGTTCACTTTGGAACTGGTCAGTAATTTCCCAGGTTGTGTGGTAATGAGACAGGATCCAGAGTGGATTGTGTTGGATTGTAATGAGCTCTGTGTTAAGGGAGAGAGCTTTAGGTGAGTGTGGTGCAGATGAAGCTATCAGATGGCCTGACCGTGTTAGAAACCACGAGAAGAAGCAGGGAAGAACGATGGAACATGTTCAGTTCAGACCTTGTTATAGGTTTTAGTTCACGCGGTGATAAATTTTGCATGAGTGATTTTTGAGCAAAGCTTTTTGCCGTGTCCTCGGAGACGGTACATTATATCTGCAGCTGAGGTGTTTATGGAAATGAAAAGTTATCGAGGCGGTTTCAATTAGACTTTATTTGCATTGCATTTTCCCTGATTAAGTGTTTGTTTTAATTTCCCGCCGCTGATCCTGACAAACGAGATACGCGTTTTCTGCCAAAACACTTTTCCCACGAGACACTTTGGGTAAATTTGGAAGCGGCTGCGCTTGGGTGTAGCGCTAATGAATGCTTTGTTTGTTTGATGTTCCTGAAGATCAGGAGGTTTTTGACTCTGGTTAAGCAGGACAAGCTGTTCTGGAGTTTGGAGGAGAATTTTGAAAATACTTGGAAGCTTTAAGCGCTGTTTTCTCGATTGGTTTTCTCTCTTATGGGATACAGATATCAAACCATAGTGCTGTGAAATTCTTGACTGGTTAGAAGATGTTGATGACTTTTCTATAACAGCAGCTCTGACAGTAGTGCAGCTGCAAATCACAATCAATACGCTCGTTCTAATACGTTCTCATTTCTATAGTAACAGCTCTGTAGCAACAGGCTTGTACTTGTACGGCCACATTAACGGATTAATAAGGTGTGTAATCTTTGACATGGTAAACTGTTCTGTAAGGAGGCGTTTATTTAACTTATGGAAGGAGTCTCCAGTGTCAGTGTAAAGCTGTAACTTTAAGTATTCGGACATCTTCTGGACAGAGAAGTTCACGCTTTAAGGATTCTCAATAATAAGAAAAGCAGTGTATTTTTTTCCTTCAAGAGAAAAAAAGCGAGGCTAGTGAGGGAATGACTGTTTACAGCTGCTATAATGTAAGTGAAAACAGGAACTTACTTGTTTCGTGGACATTAAATTGAACTATAAATGGATTACAATGTGCTTTTATAATAAAATGTCTAATGACAGCAGCACATCTAGTTGTGGTTTATTCCTAAAACTGAGCTCTTCATTTTTTAAATCATTACGTTGATAGATAACGGTAACACGTGTACACTCCAAAATCCCTGTGTTAATTGCTGTGACGCAGGTAATGCCGTCTTCAGTGGGTTGTGTATTGTCCTTACAGCGTCCTCGAGGTTTGTTTCATATGATCATTCAGCTTGACGCTATCCTGATGGATTTTCTCTCTGACCTCACACAGTACTGACGGAAAGAGAGAGAGGGAGAGAGAGGGAGGGAGAGAGAGAGAGAGAGAGAGAGGGAGAGAGAGAGAGGGAGAGAGAGAGAGAGAGAGTATTATAGTTATGTCTCTGGTGTGCTGCTGCTCTGATCCTAATGCCGTATGTCAGCGCTCGTACTCGTCTGTCCAAACTCATCCATCACGCCATGACACACACACACATACACACACACACACACACACACTGAAACCAGCTCCTTCTCTGTAATTTCCCATTAATGCATTTGTGAGAGGAGAAATTTATCAAGAGGCGTTCATGCAATACTGCTGTATATGTTACTGAAGATTTTTTGACTCTCTTTCGTCTCTCTTCTTTCATGAGTGAAATTTCCTTTTCGCTGTTTTCATTTCAGAGTCAGAAAAAACCTTTTAGCTTTTAGCTTCTCCATACACCAGCCTACTTTAATGGAAGAGACTTTGCCACTGTTTTAATTTTTCACACATTTATTTATAGAGTTATTTATTTTCACAGATGAGTTTTTTTAACATCCCAATTATGTTCACTTGTAATCTATTTCAAATGATGCATTTATTTTTACAGGCTTTCTATTATTAAGGCACGGTGGCTTAGTGGTTAGCATGTTTACCTCGCACCTCCGGGGCTGACAGTTCGTACATGTTTTCCAGATAATTCACACTTGTTTTTTACATGAATAATTTTTATATGTATTTTTTTACACATGATTCATTGATTTTCACATGATATTTACACTTGTTTCAAGTATTATAACATGATTTTTTAAAAATATAATTCATTCATTTTCATGCACTTTTTTTTACACAATATTTATTTTTTATATATGTTTTTTTAAACACATGATTAACTTGTTTTTGTTGCAATTTTTCCATAAGGGAGCTAGCTAGCCAAATTTGTACACTATGCCTAGCTTTTGATTGACATTTTAATTTGATCATTTTTGGCTTCACAAGTAATAACTCTGCTACATCTACACCAGATTTAATTGCGGCTTCAGCAGCAGATTAACATTAAAGCTAATTAGCGAACAGGCTGCCAAGCTACACCTTCTCTGCATGTGGTGTATAGAATTTATACCAGTCAAAAGTTTGGACATGTCTGCTAGTAGAAGGTCTTCATTTTTTACCAGCTCTTTGTGTGTGTCTAATCTAAACTGAAACTTTCAGGCAAAGTAAGACCACGTTGATGTGAAATAAATCAATTCAATCACCCGGTCGCTGTGAGAAACACTTGGTGTAAATGATGTTGCACTTTGTTATGAGTTCATGCCGAACTGTAAAGAGCGTGGGGAAGAATCGGGTTCCTGCGCCGCAGCGCGTGCTCCCAGATCCCTTTTCTAATTAGCCGTTCTGGAGTGTGTTGTGCGCTGACTGTGTGGGCCTGATGCCTGCACACCAGTGTTAATGAGATTGGTGCTGCTTGTTGTTGTTCAGCCTTTTTATTACAGACATAGCTGTAATTATCACTTGTCGTGGACATACGTAACAGTTGCCATTCTCTGCTTTGGCAGAAAGAAGTAATTTGCATCTAAATTACCAGAGCCATAGAACTATAACTATATAACAAGCCTTTTTATTTCAGTTAACACGTGCTACATGTCAACTCTAAAACTCAATCTCATCCTTTGTGTTACAATCGACAGCCATTAAAAAAACTATTTGAAAAATTATTCATCACAGGTTTCTTGAGAACCTTTGAGAGAAGCAAATAATAAAAAGCACTTATTCTAGATGTTCCAATACTGATGATAGTACAAGATTTTAACTACTGAGCTGCCATTTCCCATTTCAAAGCTAAGCAATAAAACACGCTGTTATTGGGAAATAATCAACGACGGGGTGGTGTGATGAAACAGAGTTACTGATTAGTTTCCTGTAATAGCACATCACATGGAAAGTGTTTTATTCCTCTTATACCACAGTCATTTGCCAATGAGTTCTTTTTTTATTGATTAAATACATTTTATCCATTTTTTTGTTACTTCTTTTGTAAGTTCTGCAAAACAATATTCTAAATCATTACATTTATTACTATTCATTTACCCATTTTTTTGTACACACACAACAGCTCAAGTGCAGAAGCTTTTAGTATTCTATTTCCATAAATAATAACCAAGACGAAGGTAATATAACTTGTAAATTTGATGTGTATTGCTATAAAATCGTAAGAGACAGTCTGAGTCAACAGGACACGCTTTGCTATGAGGTGAATACAGGATGAAGGTTAAAGTGTCAGACATGATCCCACTGAGATTCTAATGCAAATGTATCTCAAGGCCAGCAAAACCAGAGCTTATTATCATTATTGATATTCCTTCCCCTTTTTGATTGATTTCCGAGGTATCAGTTCATTCTTCAGCGCTCCAGCCAAGCCGCTTAATTAAAGGGAAGTGAAGACGTTGGCGAATGCAGGTCCATTAAAATGATTAATTATCCAGGCCCACTTTGTCTTTCCTTCTTCTCCTGTCAAGCGAGGATCAGCATTCATTTACGTTCCTGATCGGACACTTGCAGATGAATTTTTCTGAAATTGTCTCTGTCACTCCTTAGCTATGTTGCATTAAATGCAGACTGATGATATGTCAATAATAAAAAATCTATACAAACAATTCATTTTGAATCCGCAATCAGAATAAATTCATGCGCACTGGTGAAAATCTTTGCACATAATCACATCCATTGTGCAAACCCCACTCCTGGAACTACCTCAGAGTCTCATACTTTCCCTCATTTGGCTCATTAAGATCTTGCTAATTAGCTGATGAATTGAATCAGGTGGGATGAAGTGTGAAGCATTGATGCCTTCCAGGACTGGAGTGAATCCACCTCTTTCGCATTTCATGTAGGTAACACACGGCAACTCTGCCAGCCAAACCTGTAGAGACATGAAGTACCTGCTCCTCTTGACTGACGTTTGAGCCTTGAACCTCAGCGTAAATGAGAAGAATTAAGCAGACTTGGTTCCTGAAAATAGCATGCGAAAACACTTGTATATTATCATAAGAGGATATCCAATTAGATCCTATTAAAGCCTGCATGCAAGTCACCTTCAAAAGTCACTGTCGTTTAAGAGCGGCACATTTTTGGAAAACTCGCTCCACATACGAGTGTCAAGAACCAGAGCGAAGCCTCAAAAGCACAACCTTTTATTTCTGTGTGTTTCTAAAAAGCCTCCAGAAAAGCAATTTTTTATGCAAATGTAGGCTATGTTGCTTCAGGTGCTGTATCATTTTAAATGCGTCATTAGATTTTCATTTCCATAAATCATCATAAAGTTTGGAACAAAGTGGTGGTTTTTTTCTCAACTGTCCCACTTATTCTGGCAAAGAGTTGTCCGCACTGAGTGCTTTGTGATTGCAGACTGGCCTGTTATCATGCCAGTTTTCATCATTCGTACAAATACTACATTTTGTGATGGTACAAATAATCGATTTATTATTAAAACATGCAGCATCAAATTTGATAAACATTATTTCAGTAACATTATTCTACAATTTGAATCAAGAGATTCAGCTAGCCTTATTAAGTAAGCGTTCATTTACAAAAACGCTAAAAACACTTATTTTAATCCTGTCGTGGATTTTAATTTCTCAAATTGAGCAATGTTTCCCTGGAAAATTTACGCGTGTAACTCAGAATTCCTCCGACCTCTGTAAAAAACAAAGAAAACGCCCTCTCAGCTCGGAATTCTGAAACTATCCCTCTCAGCCCGGAATTCCGAAACTATCCCTCTCAGCCCGGAATTCCGAAACTATCCCTCTCAGCTCGGAATTCTGAAACTATCCCTCTCAGCCTGGAATTCCGAAACTATCCCTCTCAGCCCGGAATTCCGAAACTATCCCTCTCAGCTCGGAATTCTGAAACTATCCCTCTCAGCCTGGAATTCCGAAACTATGCCTCTCAGCCTGGAATTCCAAAACTATCCCTCTCAGCCTGGAATTCCAAAACTATCCCTCTCAGCTCGGAATTCTGAAACCATGTCCAAGTGACGTCAAATCAACATGGCTCCTAACAACATCAGCACTAAACAGAAGTACGTCTTTTTAAAAATTTGTTAATAATAATGTATATGATGTATATACAATTGTTTGTATTAGATCATTCAACATAATAGCCTGTTAAATCTATAACACTTACTAAACAGTTTGCTGTATTGAGGAAGTAAATACACATCACTCATCACAGTTAGCTGGCTAGCTTGTTGATAACAAAAGACAAACATAGAAGCGTCCAAGCTTTTTCTTACTTTGTGTCTTGAACAAAAGGAGGTTGAAAATGACATCATTCTGAGCTCTGACTTCCCAAATCCGAGTAAAGTCGAACGCAGCATAACACATGCTGGCGGACATTTTCAAATCACCGGTAAACACACACGGCGTAATCGTATTTCACTGAACAGCCACTAGAGGGAACCAAACTCATGCTAAGGACTGTACAGTATTTTATTAGCTATGTCAGTTGCATAAATAATGAAATGAGAGCCTGCCAGATGTACGCATCAAATTTATTATGCATGATAAACTCGCTTGGAGCCCCAACACCTCCCAGAGACATGTAACAAGCCTGAGATACATATCACGTCCTCTCAGCTTGGCTGTGGAAGTTGGTTGAGGAAGAGAGAACCCAGTAATCACGATACCAACTCGCAATCTTCATTTTCCTCCATAACCATACCCGGTTTATAGGTTGTACCTGTGTTAGGAACTCAATATTACCTGAAACCATCATGAAGTATCACTTCTCTGACAAGTCCTATTAAACGTCATCTATATTTTATTGTTCTGGAAGGTTGTGTTTAAATCCCAGGACTGTCTCAGAATCAGTGTTGAGCCCTTGAGCAAAACTCTTAACTCTGAACTGCTTAGCCTGAGGCTTGTTGGATTGGATTCTGTTGTAAACACTTCAGATAAAAGAAACTGATAAATAATTACATTACAACAATCATAATTAAATAAAAAACATTTCTGAAGAATGAATTGATGTGTCATGTGATGCACGGATCCGTTTAGAAGCAACCGTGGACGATGGTTTGGATGCCGGAGTAACTCCAATGCTAATAACTCCCTCATGACAATGAGAAATAATTTATTCATGACGGCAGGACCAAAATGCCTCGGGTCACTTTCAACAGCAGGAAATAAAAATACAAAAGCGAACAGCAGGAATTTGTTTACTACTATTATATTCCCACTTTTTATTTACATGAATATTTGACTTGAAAGCGGAAAAGTTGTCGCCGCTCTGTTATAGGAAAATAATCAACTTTAGGGTGGTAACAGTGTGTCCTCTTCATCACACCACTTCGTCATTGATTATTTTCCTATAACAGCATGACACAGAGGGTTTTATTTCTTTACATAACTCATTAAAGATAGAAGAGGGGAAAAAAGGCCACAATTCATTACAAAACCATTACAGTTTATTTTTTTAAAACAAGAACACTTATGACACTTTGAGAAAACTGCAGTAGGAGTACATAAAGCTTCATAACCATTCATTAGTCTGGAATATGAACACTGGAATCAGGGTTTGCATACAAGCAGACAAATCATGATCTTGCATAAAAGCTTTCAAGCCAATCCGCTTTGGTTCTGAATCTTCCCCATCATACCTCTTTTAACTGGGTTTGTATGCAGCGGGTTTTATTTCGCCTGCACGGAGTGAAACAGGCAGTTAATCCATTTGCATGCAGCATACTGCGTGATTCATAACTGTCTCTTTGCTGCCCTTTTTTTTACCAGCAGCTACATTTTAAAGCAGCAGGGACACTTGACACATGCTGATTATCGCTGAGGAAAGTGCCAAGTCTTTTGCCCCTTTTGCATAATAGAGTGTGTATAGACGCTTCACACCAGGAATACCAAGTGCATGTGGAAAATATTTACGAGGAATATTGTCATGCATCATCCTCTCTGTGGTGTCGATGTGAAGCCGCGAGGAGGCAGACTGACATTTAGAGCGCTTCACTTCCCTCTCTGTTGTTGTAGAATTTCTCTGTTTGACACAGGTCAGTGCCTGAAGACGAGAAATACACAACTTATTTTAAAACCCTGAGCACAGGCTTTTCTTCAGCTGTAGCCTCAGATTGCTGGTCTTGGCTGACAGGAGTGGAACCTGACATAGTCATCTGCTGCTGTTGTGTAGATGAGATGAAGATGAGATGCTTTTCTGCTCACCACGGTTGTAAAGAGTGGTTATTTGAGTTACTGTAGTCTACATGTAAGCTAAAACCAGTCTGGCCTTTCTCCTCTGACCTCTCTCATCAATCTGAAGTGTTTTATTCCTTTTTAATTTAATAACAAAGGTAGTGCGATGGCTCAGCTTGCTCCCTCACAGCTCCAAGGTGCCCAGCTGGGTTAATGTGTGTGTGGAACTTTTCAAGTTCTCCCTGTGTGTACTGTATGTGGCTTTCCTTATGGGTTCTCCAGTTTCCTCCCATCCCCCAAAAACATGCTGGTAGGTGGATCGGTGACTCTAAAGTGCCCCTATGTGTTAATAAGTGTGTGAATGTGTGTGTGTGTGTGTGTGTGTGTGTGTGTAGCTCCCTGCGATGTCACACTCGTGTTCATGTGATGGGCTCCGGATCCAATGTGACCTTAATCAGCTACTCAAGGTGAATAAATTTGCTATTGAATGACACATCATGTTTTTTTTTTTTATCCATTTAATGTTGTGGAATGTCTAATGTTGTGGAGTGTCCTGAATAGACTATTTAACTAAAAGCGCTGTTCAGTCATCCGATCTAAATAATGAAGTCTTTCATGGTCTGCTCATTTGCTTGCTACTGATAAACTCACCAGTATTTTTTTTTTACTTCTTAATAATTAACTTGGCCACATTAAAGTAGGCAAGTTGTTGTTTTTTAAAATCCAAGGCAGCAAAACACTCACCAGTGACAAAACTGTTGCTAAAACCTCAGATCTGATGCCTTCGCCTCAGTAGGAAACTGATAGGAGTTATCCGATGATGGACACAGATGTAATAAAAACAGTGTGGCTATAAATCTGTAATCATGCTCAAGCTGATATCTTTAATCCGATGGAACAACACAATCAGTGCCATAAGCCACAGCGCCTCGGGGTATTTATACAATCAACCCAGTGAAATATTTTCACAGATAGGCCTTGAGCAGTGAAATCAGAGAAGAGAAGAGTTTTTTTTAACTTTGCAGACTTAACCTTCTAATTATTTAGCCTCACAGCTGACACATTAGCATGTCAGGTCCATGTCTCCAACATGATGTTAAACAGACACACAGTGTGTAGAAAAGCTCTAAATCTCTGATTATTAGCCATTAGATTTATTTATTTATTTATTTTTTCTCTATCAGTGAACATACTTTGAGTGCTAGTGTCTATCCAATTACAATTTACCTGTCCTGTGCATGTTTATTTATTTATTTATTTATTTATTGAAACATGTTAAAAGTCAGTAAACTCAGCGGAAGATGGCCGTCTTTCCTCACACCGCTGTGATAATTCCTCCAGATCAAAAACCTCTCCAGAGGTTTAATTGATTTTCTCAAGGTGTGAAATTTAGAGTTTCGGTCACTAAAGAGTGTATGGATTTGTCCGACTTTTGTGAATGAGTTTAAAATCGAGGTTTGTGGAAATATGCTCTGTGTAAGGAATAAAGCACTCCATGATGTGCTGCTCTAGGAAACTAGTCAGCAGCGGAGCAGTGCAATGCAGTGAAGTTACTACCAAAAAATGGATTATTTTCCTCTAACAGCATGTCCTGAAGAGTTTTCTTCTTCTAATACCAGAGCAATTTTTTAGTTATTAAAGAATGAAACATTGTACATTTTATCCATTTAGAGTTACATTTAATGTTGTGGAATGTCCATGAAACAAGTTCCTTCAAAATATAGTTAAAATTCAATGAAGAGCCATTATAATTACAACCTGTTTTTTTAATTCCTGTTTTATTATTGCCAAATTCATGGAGTTTATAACTCTGTCCAAAATTACAAAAAAGATTTTCATGTACACTTAATCAATTTACTTTTGTTCTTATAAATCATTTTTCTTTTAAGAGAGACTAGAAAACATTTAAAACATTGCACTCTCTCACTCTTTCTAAGCTCTCTTCTCTTCTAAGTAGTTATTTCTTCTTTACACACTTCCTCTTCAGTGTCACACACACTCCAGTAGGTGGCAGTAAAAGTCTGATACACACTTTCTTCATGTGCGTCTCGACGTGTCTTTGGGTATAAATCAAACATGGGTCAGTGTAGACTCTAAAGTGATATACTTGTGTAATTTTGAGACATAGGAAGGGAAAAAAAGCCAAAGAAATCAACAACACTTACTCATGCCCAGGTCGTCGGAATATTGTTATGTGTCTTTATTTACTTTTCAAAGCACTCCAAAAAAAAAAAGAAAAGAAAAAGAGAGTTTTTTTTCTTGCTGTAGGAGTCTTGTGCATTTTGTACACTTAAATAAGCAGTGTGTGTATGTGATTTCTGTCAGACTGGAACAAAATAGAAGTCGATAATAAAGACAGAGACATCTCTCATACACAGCTTTATATCAGTTGCTTTATATTCTATTCCTGCTTTCTAACGCAAGCTGATTTCCCTAGCGATGTCTTATGGGTTCAAAAAGCGACGGCAGGTTGTTGTCTCCTGTCCAAATTAAGAGCTTTTCTCAAAGCAAGTGCCTCTTTAAAATTGGCCCAAAGAAACACTAACAAGACTCTCTGAAAATAATTGGCTGCCGTGACACCAGATCCTTCAAGGGCGCTTTAATAAAGAGGTCGAACCCTAAAAACAGATCCACTTTACCAGTGAAATGTCTCATGGCCATAATAGTTCTCATTATTATTCAAATGGGGTGCTGTTTGTGTCCCAGTGATATTACATTTACAAATATGTATGTAAGGTAAACATAAAACACATTTTTAACACGGATAAAATCATTTAAACTCTTGTTTAATATGTGAATCTTATACTTGAAACACTCTTTTCCACTCGTCGTCTATTACAGGTGATCAAAAGTTTCACAGATTCACCCCTATGACATACATCCCACAAGTCAAATGTTCAACAGGAAGTTGCATCATCTGTATTTCCTGAAGATCATGAGAAGAAGAATGGTAAGTTCTCCAAGTTCTCCAACTGTTTGTAATGATATGGTGATATTGAGTGACAAGGTCACTTTTGTTAAACCAAATTATAGACTGAAATAAAGTAAATTATTAATTAAATAAAGAAAGAATTTTAAGTAAATATGAAATTCTTACAATGTCTTTAAGGTCATCATGTCATTGGCATGGATGCTAGTTAACCACATTTGGTGTGCTTGCTAATTCTTGAGTAGCTTTTCAAATCAATTTTATTTGTATAGTTCTTTTACAGAAATATATAAATTCAGGATATAAATTTAAAATTAAAAAAATGTATCTATAATGAGCAAGCCAGAGGTGACAGTTGCAAGGAAAAACTCTCTGAGACATCATGAGGAAGAAACCATGAGAGGAACCAGACTCAAAAGGGAACCCATCCTCATCTGGGTGATAACGGATAGTGCGATTATAAATCATTCCCTTCTATAAGTGTGTGCTACATGGTCAAAAAGTGCAATTGTGTAAAGAGGAAATTCATTACAGTTTTCACGTGAAGTCTATTTTTGTTGAAGTTATGAAGTGATGAGAACTCCAACCAGAAGTAGAGCATCAGGCTGGACCAGGCAGGTCCGAGAGCAGAAAAGGATCACTGGTATCTCAGGAGTAGAGAGATAGAGAGAGAGAGAGAGAGACAGAGAGAGAAAGGGAGAGAGAGAGAAACAGAAATGATTTGCTATGGTAATTGTCACATAATGGTTTAGGACAATGTACACTGTGTGCAAGTGCAAGCAGGGACTCTGGCAAGCCTAGCTATGACAGCATTACTAAAAGGGAGAGCCAGAAGGTAACACAGACATGAATCTGTGAGGTGCTCTGAGACATAAAGCGGCCAGTCACTCCAGTTTGTTTTTGCACACATACAGTCATAAGGAATATTTCTGTTGGTATTACCCATTATTGATTTATATGTATATTTGTAACAAATCTGTTCATTGTTATTTGTATTTTCTTGAGCAAGTTACATCAGAAGGGACAAATGGCACCACAATCATCGAATCCCTCTTGAGAAGAAATGAGACACAAAAGGGAATCCGTCCTCTTAGTGGGATTATAAATGATTTCGGCATACAGGTGTAGAAGAGCAAAGACAAATAGTGCTACGTGTGTGTTCTATGCTAATACCTGTGTTACACCTTGTCTAATGGATTGAAATTAATTTTTGAAGCTAATCGAGATCCATGAAGGAGCTAATACCGAGGAATTTTGAGAAACACATCCACCACACACCTGATGCAGTGTAATATCCGTTCTTTCGGACTATTCATCAAGTTAATAGGCTGTGTTTGTGTAACTGCATGGAAATGACAGCGAGTAACGGCTCCACATCATTAGGCACTTTAATATTCGCCCACACAATGAGAATGTTGACGCAACCATCATTACGGCACATACAAACCTTTCACGGTGTCTGTATAAGGTGAGATATGGGTTTGAAATGATCAGGCAACAGAACATGAACACCGACAAAGGATGTATCATCGTACAACGTGTTGTACAACTGATGTAAGGGTTTTGTGATGTTTTTTGGATGTGAGACGGAAATCCAAGAAACGCAAAAAAAAAGCACAAACCTTGCTTTTTTTTTTTTTTTTTTAGTTTGCAGCCTGTTTAGTAGTTTTAACAAGTTGAGCTGCTGAAATCGTTTTCTGTGTTGCAGCGAAAATGATGTTAGACACGGTTAATGCACCAGTCCTGTCTGTTTTTTCACTTCTTAGATCAGCTAAGGAGCAGAAAGTGAATGACAGCTTTGTGTAGTCTCAACATGAACACCTGAGATCGCAGGGAAAAAATGTTTTCCAGCAACACTTTAACCTTCACACTGTACAAGTGCTCCTTTTCCTGGTGTGTACAATAGCTGTAAATTATATGCCTGCTGCTTGGCTCAAGGATTAAAGATCTCTACCTGGAGTGCATTGTAAAGTCTTTGACACTGACTATTGTTCAAGATCTGTGTCCATGAAGCATCAGTCTCGTCCCCCTCAATACTAGCCTGCTCAGAAGCAGCCTATCTATTTGGCTAATTTTCTTTTATAGCACGTCACTGTCGAATTGCTCTAATCTGATTGGTCAGGAGGTGTTGATTAATTTGCTATAACAGCAGCTCTGACAGTAGTCCCTTGTTCACAGGGGACTTGTACAGCACATGTTCCACACGACCGCATTAAAAAAAGGTGTCTTAATATTGATATGGTTTTCTTGTAATCACTGATAAGTCTTTTGTAAGGAGATTAATGGAAGGAGTCTCCAGTGTCAGAACTTTGTAACAGTCAGACTTGAGGTTTTCTTAAAGACAGACGAGTTTACGCTTTGTGGTTTCTCTGTAACATGACAACCTGCATTTTTTTGTCTTATTAACTTCGAGAGAAAAAAGTGAAGGAATGACTGTTTATAGCTGCTATAATGTACGTGGAAATGGGAACTAACTTGTTTTGTGGACATTCCATAACATTAAATATAACTATTAACAGATAAATATGTACAATGTGTTATTATTTAATTAATAAAAAAATTTAATGATTGCCAAATTGTTGTGCTATAAGAGGAATAAAACACTAAAATCGTCACACCAATAAGTAAGGAATAAAGTGTTTTATTCCTTACATAATTAGTTCATTACTATGATCAGTCTGATGTTGTAGGTTAGAAAGCAAATTCCCACGGCAGATTTACATGGAAAAACTGATGTTTTTTTGGTGTTTTGTTGAAGCCCTTATACTTGCTCGTTTTGAGAGGAAGGCAAAGGCCAAGCATTCCTCTGGGATGAACAAGACTGAGCTGCTTCCTCCTACACTCTTCAAAATCCTGCAGCAGGAAGAGACAAGTCAAGCGCTGTGATCTACACCACTGCACCGCTCCACATTCCTCCTGAAGGCCTTGACTAAAAAATTCACCACAGAGAGCTAGAGAAACATAAACCCATTGAAGCACAGCATCAGACTTAACAAAATCTGCAAACTCTACGCAAATCAAGCAAGGATCAGGGAAGCTAATTATAGAGGATGTGAGAGAATGAGCAAAGAGGCTGAGGTGAATTTAAGATGTCTCTGGCTCTTCTAGTGCAAAAACAGAGTGATCCACTGCCAGCAGTGTGTCTTTGACACTCGCTAAGATCTTAGCTGAGGCACCTTGGCAGTAATACCTGATGCTGAAAGATTTCCAATGTGCTAACACTCCAGCTAGCAGTGTTAATATTTCCAAGACCTTTGTAAGTTCAATGATTTAAAAACAATCTTGTTGACATTTATACCAGTGGAGCTTGCCAGCATAAGGTAGCGTAAACCCAGTCTCTATCTTTCACAAACTCTTCAGGTTTAGAACAGAGGTGGTAAAAAGTACAGTTCATCTAAATAAATCATCGGATTTATTTCAGGCACCTCAATTTCAGGCACTGATTTTACTTCCCTATGGTAAATTAATGCCTATTTCTCCAAAGACCTAAGAAATGTGTGAATACTAGCTAAGGCTAAATAACAACAGCTTTATTTCCAATCTCACAAATGTTAGCTAGCATGATAATAACTCTGACCATACAAACTAGCTGAATGCTAATAGCTAGCTGCCACGATTGATAAATACATGCTGTATATAGCAGCAGATAGATTAGAGTCTCAATCTCACTATCACATCTGTAAAAATATTGATTTGTTAAGAATTTACATTGACTATTTGAAGTCATGTGATGGGTTATGACTTCACAAATATATGATTATGGAGGAATGGAGTGATATTTGAAAATGCCATGAGTAGAAAATGAAGTAAAAATACAAGCATGAGTAAAGTAACAACGTCATTGTACTTTGTTACTTCTCTCCTCTCTCCTTCTCGACCTTCTGAGGACATGCTGAAATTAAAATGATCTCTGCTCCACTATATTCATCGATATAATACGGCACATTGGGTGCCACATTTTGTCGTTGTGATTAAAAGGAACATCAAGCAGTAATCAAAGGATTGTCTTATCACAGCGTGTAATGGGAATGCAAACCAAGCCCGGGTTTATTTCCCATATCACAATGAGGACCAGATGAGCGATGAGTGCCTGAGACAGTATGCTACTTTACTTCTAATAGACGCTCAGCATCATGCATGATATAAACGGCTGTGCGTATTTTGAGTACATGGGAACTGAAGTGCAGCCTGAGACAGGGACATCAGACATGAGGCCTGATCACAGCACTAAACTAACGCTTTCAGGGAAAAGTAGCTAACCCTATTCTATAGGAAGAAGTAGCCTTTAGTCATGAGATAACAAACTAGCTTTTTATATATTTACAAAATTTTTCTTTCAAGAACGCAGACTACATGAAGCAGTCGCAGTGAAGCGTTGGGAATTAGACATGAAGGAGTCTGTGGCTGGAATGACTGACTTTTATTACTTTATTACTGTAAGTATCACCAAAAAGAGAGTTTGAAATGAAGAACAAAGAAGTGTGTGGATAGACAAACAGTGGTGATCAGTGGGAAAGGTCATTGAGTCATTGGGACAGTGGTGATCAGTGATTGGTTGTTGGGAACAAGGGTCATCCATGATCAAATATTGGGAACAAGGGTCATCAATGATGGATTGGTTGATCAGTGATTTGTTGTGGGGAAAGATGGTGATCAGTGATTGGTTTTTTGGATCGATGGTGAGGCGTGATTGGTTGTTGGGAACAATGGTGATCAGTGATTGGTTTTTGGGATCGATGGTGATGACTGATTGGTTGTTGAGAACAATGGTGATCAGTGATTGGTTGTTCAGAATGATGGTGTTCGGTGATTGGTTTTCGGGATCGATGGTGATACGTGATTGGTTGTTGAGAACAATAGTGATCAGTGATTGGTTGTTGGAAATGATGGTGATGAGTAATTGGTCATTTATTTATGTGCATACAAACCACATTTATGTGCTTACTAAGTGTTTACAGGACAGTTGCCAACATCTGCTCAAAAAATGGTAGCTGTTTTTATTTTAAATGAAAGTTGCGAAAGGGGTCTAAAAGATGCCTTAGCGATAAAGTCACTAAGTTGGCAACACTGGGACTAAGCGGTAAATAAAAAACATCCCACTTTGATTTGCTAAAAGTCGGTTCTTGTTGTGGCCAAGCTAGAGCCTGATGTGGCATTTAAGTGTGGACTTCATTGTAGACAGCTCTGTTACTATCACTACACGCACACCACAGGCGACTAAAACAATGTGCATGTTTTGTTCTGTTGTGCTGTCAGTTAACCACTAATTGGGCTTTATAGTTCCCAAGTGCATCACATCACCTCAATTAGCACTTAAAGGTCATGGCGATAGTCCTGACTGCCTGCTGGAGACTGCCTTAATCAGGTGTCTAAAATGTGCCCTGTAGATCTTCACCTCCCTCAGCCACGTGTTGGAAGCGCTTGGAAAGCTAAACTGGATTTGAGGTCATTGGTTAATTAGCAGTTCACACTATCCCAAAGGATAAAACAGGGGGCTAGGCGTGGGTTCTCCATGTCTCAGCACAGAAAGCAGGACAATAATTACAGGACTTTCGGAGCTCAATACTATGCCACGAGATATTGAAAAATTCAACAGAAGACATCACACATCTCTCTGATAGACTTCTAGTTAAAATGTTGCTCACATCAAAACGTTTTGATTTTCCCGATGCCTGTCAGAGCCGTGGTGGGTAGCTACACTGATCGTTAAACGCCTGGATGTCCTGTTTGCACTTTCAATTAGCTCGGAATGGCTGAAAGAGTCTCATGCAGGATGTGCACTCGACTCCTTCAAATCATCTCTCCAGTCATGGTGATGCACAGAGAAAGGCGCTAATGCCAGTGCTTCTCTGGCACATGCTAATGAGCCCCGTGACTCTCTAAAAGCCGCCTGTGGCCGCTAATGATAACCTAGATTCATCACCGCCTGAACATGTGGCTCAGTCACGCTGAACCATAACAAAGCTGGACAGGGCCATACGCCTCCTCCCTGATAATTATCTTTTAAAAGGCATGTTTGTTTGTGTGTGCTTTATTTTCCCTTTCAAGAGGAAAATGGAGCAAGCCCAAAGAATCACTAGATATCAAAAGCTAGTGGGTGAATGCTTTAGGGTGTTAAGTGCCCATGGTTGGTATCCATGGCAAAGAAAATCCAAGTATCTCCAAACCTCAGAAATAATAAGATCTTGGTCTTTTAAAATTATGAATAATTGCCAAATCCCCCATTTTTTTAGGTATACTATTAAAATGTGCTGCATGACATAGAAGACATTTTAAATGTAAAGTCACAACAACCTATGCATGCTTCAGCTAAATAAGTAATAAAGCAATATTTCACTATTTGTCCCAACACACATTTCCTTAAAATATTCAAGGTAATAATCATTACAATTTTCAAAAATCATATTATTTTTGTATTAATGCGTGAATCCGTTTAACACCTTGTTCTTGAAACATCCTTTTCCACAAGTCATTCATTATAGGTGACGAACAATATATTTTATTTCAGAATTCAGTCAACCCTGTGACCTGAACTTGTTCACCCCTGTGAAATAATTGGAAACTTCCCCAAGTCACATGTTCAACAGGAAGTTACATCATCCAAATTTCCTGAAGGTCACGAGAAGAAGGAAGTTAAGTTCTCTCATTCTCGTTATTTGATTTTCAATGATATTGTAATATTCATTGATGATATAATTTTGAAAGTATTCTCTTACCCAGAATTATAGACTAAAATGTATTAGAATAAGCACATTAATATAACCATGTGATTCTTGTACCTGCATTCCTGTCAGTGCTGCTGTCTGACCAATCAGAATTGAGAATTCAATGGTGTTGAACACACTCCATCATGCAAATTGATACAATCTCCCAAATATGATCTGTTTGGTTGATATTATTCTGTTGTTCACATCTAAACCACACACACTGGTGTGAAAGTCTTTGTTAATTTCCGCCTGCGTTCCCCGAGTCTCGTGGTTGTAAATGTGAAAGGAGACACACCACCCGCAGCAAGCACAGGATCAGAATCTCAGGCTAATAGGAGATATTTGGCTGAAACAGATATGTAATCAAGCAGGACAAATAAATATGCTTGGTGTAATAAAGCGATTCAGTCAGAGGAAGTAATAAAGCTTGTGCCTTCTTGGAAAAAGGCATTCGAGTCATTTGTGAACAAAACCTTCCAACTAAAATCCCCTCCACAAACACATCCACACAGAGCAATCCATAAAAGCCTTTAGGATGCAATCGGATGTGTCTGTTTGTGGGAGATAAAGGCTCGCTCGCCACATCTCATGAGCTGAAAAGTTGCTAGCGTCTAATCTGGCACTCGGCACTGACAAGAAATGTCATTGACTGTGAAAACAGAGTGAAGGAGAGAGATTTCTGTGTAGCATTCGTCATTTTCCACCTTTCAGAGAAAATTTGCAAATCGGGGTAAATAACGACTTGTGGCTCTTATCGCTTCTCAAGGGAAACAAGAAACAAAACACTAGTGACATCAAATGCAGCATTTTAAAACTTACACGGAGAATGCATTGCATCAACACTGAGGCAGCTTCAAACAGGACACAGGTGCATTTATACAGCGTGCTCTGTGACAGTACTTCCAAAAGTTTAGTTTATTTTTTATACCACAGTGCTTTTGAATTCTTGAATCTGATTGGCCAAAAGCTGTTGACTATTTTTCTCTCACGATGGCGCAGCTGCAAATAAGAGGCTTATATTAATACATTAGAGTAGAGCTCTTACCATTAATACAGTACATCACCTATTTTACTTAGTTATTATAAATTATAGAACAGAGTTGTTCATTGTTTTGGATACTATATTTACATTAATAAAATGATTCCTTTAGTTGAACAAACTTATGCAAAATGAGCATCCTGTTCAAGGAAAAAGGTGTTATATCCAGTAATTAAAAATAAAGTGTATAATTAGACTTAATAAGAGACAGAGTGCTTTATGATGCGTATCTGCTGCACATCTAAAAATGTCTCAGAAATGTGTCCAGTGTTAACTGACCGTAGATATAATGACTGACTCCAAATGCTGAAATGCATCAACTGGTGTCGCAATCTAGAAAACCTGTTGATGGAGAGCGGAGACTAAACCATTGGGAGACTGAGAACATGTAAGGCTATATTATTTCTTCTGCACTGCTATACAAAATTTAATATAATATAATATTTAATATGATAAATTTCATGAAATGTGCTCATGTTTTTTGGTATCTGTTTACAGCGTGCCTCTGTCCCTGCCCTGCCATTGTTTTGTTGCCCTATTGTGTTCACCTGTTCTGTGTTTAGCCCTTGTTTGGTTTGCCTATTTATACCCTGTTGTGTCATAGTATCCTGCATTTTCTAGCATTAAGCCTGAGTCCTGTTTTCTTTGTGCTTCCTGGTTTTGACCTTTGCCTGCTTTGGGCCATTGATTATCATAGTTCGTTGCTGTCATGCACATTACGAATACAAATTTTTGTCTTTACGAAATATAATTACTGTGTATTGTAGATGCTAAACTGACTCAAGACCATAATGAGATTAGAGATAAATATGTTAAACACATAATAGCCTCAGTTAAGAACCTCAGAAAAATGAGAAAAGATTTTGACACTCCTCCACTAATTGGTCTGGCACTGACTTACCTTACAGGCTGCTTATAATGTTAATTGCTAAATAATGATTAGCACTATGTTTTGCTTGTGAGTGCTTAATAGGTTTTTCCTCTTTCAAGCTGCACATATTGAGCTGGCATAAGAGAGACGATGTCCTCCCTATGTGGCTCGGTAATTCCGTAACGCTAATGACCCGGCCGCTCTCTGTCCTTTTGTTATTATTTGACTTCGCATGATGAGCCCTGAGGCTACTGACTTGAGTCTATTGCCCCAGTGTGAGAGTAAATTGTTCATTTCAACAGTGTCAGCTTGGCATAGTGCTCACATAGGCTTATTAGTCTGCAACATCAAAAGCTTGATAATGGCTGTCCTGCACATGGCAGCAGATTACTCTACTCCTGAACAGTCTGCAGACGCCAAAATAGATTCAGACACTAGACTGTGGCTAGTGGTAAAACCAGTGGTAAAAATTTTTCTTTCTTTCTTTCTTTCTTGCTAACTAAGCTGCCATTGGTCTGTTTTACATGTAACCATGTAGACATTAGAAAAGTTTATACTGTGTAAGTGAAAGGTGTTGTAAATTGATTTGTTTTATTATAGTTTATAGTTTATTATAGGACTCTCTCTCTCTTCTGATTGGCTGCTGGCTTCTGCCAGTCACTGTGTCCTCTGACTTCTTTTGTACCTGAAACTGGGAAATGATGATGTTTGCAGTATCTGAGCTGACGTATGATATATCCATACAATGGATATGTCCCACCAATTCCATCCCAGCACCTCTGACACAGCACTGAGTGTGAGATACTATGACAGGATTGTCAGGGCGACCTTCAACAGTTATTGTTCCTGAACTCCTGAGCTTTCTCTACTGCATGCCAGATTTAGTGTTAGGAAGAAAAGAAGCCAGAATAAGACATCATAAATCATATCGAGGCCCATGATGGGAACCTAATTACAAACTCCTGAGTCTGTGGCTTCTCACATTTTACATTTACATTTATTCATTTAGCCGATGCTTTTTATCAAAAGCGACTTACAAATGAGGAAATACAAGCAAAACTCTACTGATGAGGTGTTGGTCTTCATTAACGCTGCTGGGGTCGCTACTTCAGTCCCGCCTCTCACATTTCTGTAAATAAACAGTGACTTAACTTATAGTCCTTCACCACGTATCAGACTGATTTGGCTTTGGATGGGTCATGTTTGATGTTATTAGCACCGTGAGTGCTTTCACCCATCAGTTTAATCTCAGAGGAACATACTTTGAAGTAGAAATGATCCCTTTGGCCTCAGTTCGTAAGCACACACTAATCATCTGAGGGATTCATCAGAATTCAAGTCATGGCATGAGATATGTACATGCTGCACTGCTCAAATAGCACAAGGATTCTTCCGGAGGAAAGAATAATTCAGATGCAGGTCAGGTTTATAAACATTGTCAGGTCCTGATGGTGATCAGGTTAAGCTCATAATCAGCTTCAGCTCCAAATCAGTCCCAGAAGAAAGCATAGATTTTTGAGTGACTAAAAAGATATAACCCTGAATACACACACACACACACACACACACACACACACACACACAGAAATTTCCACTGATTCATTCAACACACAGCCATAAGTAACTAGGGTTTACTGTAGTCAAAAGCAGCACTGTCAAGGCCAAGACCACGTCTAGCTAAGATCGAGTCTAGACCAAGTCTTAAGGAGTTGAGGGCAAGTCACAATCGAGTCTAAATTAAAGTGAGACAGAATCAAGAGTCCAAGTGTTATGAGACCATAAACGTCAAATCCTTTTCAAGGCCAGGCAGTAACTTTTGGGACAGTTCATTTGTGCACTGCGTTAGTGAGTAGGTTGATAAGTCCAAGACAAGTCTAAGTCAATCCAGAGAATGTCTTTCTAAAACAAATTACCCACAAATCAACTTTACATTTTAAACTTGTAATCAAGCTAGCAGCACTTATGTATGTCTTCTTCAATGTTGAATTAACTGCTGAAGATAAAAGTAGGGAAGAAGTACTATACACCTTGTTTTTGGTATTAAACTATTTTATCAGCTTTAATTCTTCCACTTATATAGTTCATTTCGCTGGAGTTAATCTTGGTGGTCATCTGCATACCCCTGGTCATCTAGTCATCTGCGCCCCTGGCAATGTTTTGGATTTGCATAATCATGCATATTCAAATATATTTCCACCCCATATTTTAAATTTCTTGGGCATAAATAAACATATAAAGCAATGTAGTATTCAAATATTCAGTTATTTCTAAAGTTGCAATATGCGCAAGAGTTTCCATTATATGTGCTCTAAGCAGAGTAAACCACTTCCGGACATGCTGTTATAGGAATATAACTCATTCTGGTGTGGTGACAGTAACGTCGCTTCTTCACACCGCTCTGTCGCTAGTTATTTTCCTACAACAGCACGACACAGGTTGTTTTATTCCTTACACATCATTCTACTGTTCACTGGCAACAAAGCAGTCTACTGGTCATTAGTGGAAAAATGGCTTACTCAGAAACTATTTTGTCAGGATTCGTAGATGTTTGTATGCTAGCTAGCTAGCTCACTGATGAACATTCTGTGTTAGAATCATCGTAAATGATAATTACATGATTACTATCCTGTATATATTGATATGATCTAAGTGGTATGTTTGGTTACAGTTTTTACTTAAAAAATTCATCAACAATTTAAACAATTACAGGCATTTAGAGAGTAAGTATATCTCTTCTCATCTGTACTTACTGTTCTCAGACATATTTACATGTATAATTCATAGTTGACTCAAGTCTTGTGGGTTTAAAATATTAATAATTACACCGAACCACTTCCTTTAGAGCAGAGTGCTTTAAAATGCCCGACTTGTGTTTTGACGGAGAGAAACATCAGAGTATATCGGTGTATTTTTCTTGCCTTGCTGCGTCATTCCTCTCCCTGTCATGTTTTATGAAAGCTGTTTTATACGTTTAATATCCCTGTTGCTCCTCGTGTCATTTTGCTGAGCCTCGCAGTCCCAGTGTGTTACCTGATGAATGGAATTGCAGAAATGGAAAGGGAAGAGGGAAAAATTGATGTATTTGCAGTAATAAAGATGTCAGGCCCTACGGCAGGTTAAGAAATGAGAGGAATATAGAAGAATATGTACACCACGTTCAGGTTGTTCTTCTCTGAGCGTCTGCCAGCCGGAGGCTGTACCACGCAAACGGCTCAGCGGTGAAGGTTCAGAGATGGCGAGGAGAACGCTGTAAGTCCAAATCCCAGACTGGTGTTATAAAGAAATGAGGAAAGTCTTAATGACTCAGTTAAACGTCTTAATCTTTGTTGTATAACGTCTCATCATCTACTAATGATTTTAGTGCCTAAACCTGTAAATCCATGAAACATCGTCTGCTTTCCTCTGCGCTTATTATTCTCGATGTTCACCTCACTCTTTTTTATTTCTTTCCTTCTTTTAACAGCAGTAACATTTCAATCTGAAGATAGCTAACAATTATTATATTGACTCACTGCTTTTGCATTTGACAGATTAAATATTCTTGTCCCAAGCGGGAATAATCACAGATGTCTATTGTAAGAATAGATTTTATTTTATAAACAATTTTATTTAAAGCTTGGTCTTAAACTATGAAGCAAGTAATGTGTAATTTATTAAATAAGCTTTGGCAAAAAAAAAACCTTCTCTTTATAAGTAAATATGATGTAGGTTATTAAACAAAGTTTGGGGAAAAAATATTGGTAAGCAAGTAATATGCAGTTTATAAATTAAAGCTTGATAATAAAATATATATTTGACTAATTAAATGGTCCATAATAAACTAGGTGTGAGGAAGTAATACTGTGTAGTTCATTAGGTTAAGGTTTGGTTATAAATGATTTACTTAATAAACTATTTATAAGCAAGCAATATGTAGTTTATTACTTAAAGGTTGGTATTTATAAACATGTAGTGTATATAGTATACAGTATAGTATAGTTGATAAATGTAGTGTATATAGTACGTTAGTTAAAATATTAGGTAATAAACTATCAATTTAATAAACTATTTATAAGCAAGTATTATGTAGTTTATTAAATTAGGTTTGGTAGTAAACTATATAAGGATGTAATATATAGCTTATTAACTAATCATTGGCAATAAAGTGTTTATAAGCAGGTACCATGTAGTGTATTAGATAGTAAGTTTGGTAATAATTTATGATTTATTTAGTAAACTATTTATAACCAAGTAATGTGTTGCTGATTAAATAAGCTTTGGCAATAAACTAGTTATAAGCAAATAATTGTTAGTTTACTGATTAATGTTTGTTATTAAAGTATTTATAAGCATGTAGTATGTAGATTGTTAATGAAGAAGTTCCGTAACAAACTATTTATTTATAGTCAATATTTGTTTATTAGTGAAGGTGTAGTAATGAACTGTTTTGAAATAAGAACTGTTTAGTTTATTAATTAGGGTTTGGTAATAAAGTATTAGAAAGTAACATGTAGTTTATTAAATAATGGTTAATAATGGTAAAATCTTTGCTTTTATATTAACAAACATTAGTTAATAGTGTATTAATTAAGCAAAGAAGAAGAAGTCTGTTTGTCCAAAAAGTCATTTAACAATAATTTAATATCATTATTAAAATATAAAAGTGAATACCTAAAATAGCTATGTTATTTTAAAGTTTATACAGTAATTATACATTAATTAATCATTAATCTTTCATTAATAAGCTTCATATTACTCGTTAATAAATAGTTAATTCCTGAGCCGTAATTTAAAGTGTTATTGTTGTACTGCAGTCTCTGAATGTGGCACGTCACACGTCCACTTGTTTGTGTTAATATATTGTGAGTCATATTCGCTCTGCAGTAAGCAGCAGTGTAATCACAGTGTTATTTTTGGCCACAATTTGCAGCCGCACATTTTGCGTGAGAGCACTCTGGTTGTGTATGTTTCACTGGCTAATGAGTTTACATTTCAGGTTAGCAGTTTGCTCTGAGAGAATTATCCTTAAAGGTGAAAACAAACTGAAGCATTGTACTGCGTCACGTCAGTGGAATTGCGCACGTCGCTGTATTCACTCATCGTTCCCACTCGACCCGCAGACGCTCATTCTTCTCCGACTGAACATCTCACTCTGTAGGGAAGCTCGGCGAGACCGGTCCAGCGCTGTACCCTTAAGACACTGTTTCGATTTTCCATAAACACCATCGAGCTCTGAGTGTGTCAGTCATCATTTGAAGCGCAGTGTGAGATCTATGAGGTGCCACTCCGACCTTTACACCAGAAGTCGGACAGTTTGGTGACTGAAAGAAACTCTGACATTTTTACGTGCATAGTCTCAGCGGGCTGACAATTAACTCCAGTCAAAGTGGAGTGTGTGAATAAAGCTCACCTGTAGGACTTTTCTTTTATTAAGGAATGTTTGCTGTAGAGGAAATGTGCTTCTGAAAACTCATTTCAGTGAACAGCGAAGCTCTTCACAGGGCATCGAAAGTTACAGACTTTGAAGATGGAAAATCAGAATTAAATTTTCCTCCTGAATTAAGGATGATTTGCTGAGTGCACACAGCTCTAACTGAACACATTTATGAGCTAGAGTGATGTAGCTGAGGTTGAGGAACTGTCAGAGCCACAATTCACACAAAACAATCTTGACTATATGCAAATTTGATGAATATTTACATAATACACGATTATTCAGACTATTTCCAGCTATTATAACTAATTTCAAGCTTGAAATTGTCATTTAAAAACTAGTTTGCTTATTTCAAGCATTTTTTTTCTAGAAAGAAGCAAAAATCTGCCAACAGAATAAAACAATTTAAAGCTTGAAATGAGTAACCGTGTCTAGAAATAAGGTTAATTGTCTTTTATTTCTTATATAATAATCTTATAATGAGAAATATTAGCTAACTTCCTTTACTCAGTATATCTTCAGATCTAATTTCTTGCAGTGAGAGGAAAGAAAAATTGAGGAATGAGTAAAAGTTGTGCTCGATGTGCATGTCAGGTTTGATTTATTAACTCTAGCTCTTTCCCCAACATAATAGATGAGCCTCACAGCTCACTGCATCACTGGTTTTTCCCATGATTCACACCGTGTTTTTTATAAATTCAGCTTTGCCACACATGCAGCTACAACCACATGTCCATGTAAAAGAGCAGGAGCCTGGGCTGATACAAACATAATGCTTACATATTCCAATATATATGAAAAAAAAAACACCCAGTCTTACGCTGTTATAGTAAAATAATCAACATCAACGGTGGTGTGATGAAGCAGAGTTACTGCTTTCACCCTGAAATTCTCACAAAATATTTTATTCCTCTTATATCACAGCAATTTGCTAATGGTTGCAATTTTTAATTTAGTTAAAAAATGACATTTTATCCATTTTTAGTTACATTTAATGTTGCGGACGTCCTGTTATCATTAGTGTTAACAGGACAAACAAACAAACAAACAAACAAACAAACAAAAACACACACACACACAGCTTGTCAAAAGCAAAAAAACCCTCCGTCCTGAAGAAAACTGACTGTTACAAAGCGCTGACACTGGAGACTCCTTCCATAAATGTTAAATCAACGTCTCCTTACAGAAAGCTTCATATCAATGATTATATATTTTTCTTTGTTAAATAACACTACATTTGGAATCTGTTTTTATTAGACATAGATTACGTGGCGCATCCGCTGGTGAATACAGAGATTACATCACTTACATAATATATGTAAGTGTAATATATAACTATATATTCTATATTATATATAGAATTATATATATATAATTAATAACCTTAGATTTGCTTTTTAATAATCTCATCATTATAATATTCTCAGAACAGGTAAAGTTGCCTAAATCCTGGATGTTTTAATTGTCTTTCATTTGTTCAGAGATTTAACAATGTTTCTCTGTTGGAATTCTCCTACATTCCCTCGAGTGCCATTTGGAGTGGATGTGTTCCTGTGTGTGTGTGTGTGTGTGTGTGTGTGTGTGTGTTGAAATTTAAAAAATGATTAACAGCACCATTTTTCACATCTTTAATTATACAGTTTATGGATCGACTCTTTGTGAACTCTGTAGAGCTGCAATTAAACCATCCAAAGCCGACCATAAAGTAAAAATGACACGAGATATTAAGAATGAATTAAGCTCTGTAATATCTAACCGTCATTTCCGACACAGACAGATCTGCTCAATCAATATTTAATGTATATTTATAATGTCGAGGCCTGCGTGTATTATTCGGCTCTGTGCTCACTGACTCTCGGACACCGATGTGTTTTTTTTCCGCTTGTTGATTTCACGATCACGCAAAGAAGATGAAGGACGTAAATCATAATCATCAGTATTGATTCTCATGTTCTGAACACCTCCAGCATGAGCTTGTTTGTACGCTGTTTTAGAATTTTTCTAAAATGGATAGATGAAATAAATGGGAAAAAGCAGAAGGAAAAATAATTGCTCTTCCAGCCGACATGAAATTGCTCAGCATCTCAAAACATCTTAAACATGCTTTCATTTCTTTTTCATTCTAACTGCTGATTATCAACTGACAGAAAACTGTACAAGCTGCCAAAATGCAATTTTTTTGGCTTATCATTTATTATATGGCTTAGCTGTCAGATGAGAGGAGTGAGTTTTTTTATGTAATTATGTTCTCTCTGGCTGGTTTTATCCTCCACACCATCAAAAGAGCAGAATATCTGGATGATTTTCTTGCTTTGGATTTATTTATTTATTTATTTAATATGAAAAGGCTTATTACAAGCCACTGTTTTAATTTTAAACCAACTCATTTTGTGACACATTCACTCAGGCTCAAATCTGGCTACACTTTTCAGAAAAGTTATTTATTTATTTACTTACTTACTTACTTACTTACAATTTCCTGGAATGCTCGCTTTCTTCCCATGACTCTTCCACGCACTCTATCTTGTAATACCTCAAAATTGTTGCTTTATATTTGTGCAGCTCAATCAAGGGATTCTTTTCACTCATATAATATTTTCTTGATGGAAGGTGCAATTTTCACGACAACATTTCATCCCGCTGCCCTCCATGTCCTCGTCCTCCCGAGTGAAACTGAGGAAAGTCATCGTTCTCTGCAACTCATTAGCTTCTGTTCTGGAGGTTTGGCTGAGGTCCAAGCTGGCCTCGTGGTTCAGTATCTTCTCTTACCTCTGGCCCAGTAGCTCTCTCTTCAACAATTTCCAGCTGAACATCAGAAATCTGTCAAACTGACTGTAGATCATTTCAGTTGGAGATTTTATGTGGATAGATTTCACTTCCGAAACAGTAAACCCAAAATTATGGTACAAAGTTCAGGACTATTTTCATTTCACTAGTTATGAAAAGCTAATACAAAATGGTGGTTGTGTCATGTAAGGAATAAAACACTCTGTGTTGTGCTGACATAGGAAAATAATCAACAACAGGTTGTTGTGATGAAGCGGAATTACTGTTAGCACCCTGAAGTTGATTTTTCTACAACAGCATGAAGTATTTTAGTCCTCTTGTATTACAGTTACAAAAACAATTAGGCTGATTCTTTTTAGATCCATTTATAGTTACATTTGGAAAATATAAACTTACAGGTTTACCACTGACTGTTACAAACTGCTGACTCCTTCCATAAATGTACATATATTCCCTTCTTCCATTTTAAACACAATTTTTTAATCCCTACTCAACAAAATACACCATAGCAAATTCACCATAGCAAAGATGTTTCGACCTCATATGGGTTTAGTTTTACACCAGCCTTGATTTCCAACTGGACTTGGACTAACAGGCAAATGTAAAAAAGATGTGGAAGTATGTGAAGGCTGTATGCTCCTGCTGCTTCTCTTTAGTCTTTCTACAGGTGTATACTGCATAATGAGATACAAAGCAATAGACTTACTTTTGATCTCTGCTACTTGGCTACTTGAACCCTCTAGCAATTTTTTTTGTAATTTAGAAAGTGGTAGCACTCGTCTTTGGGGAAACCTCAGCTCAGTTATTTTTGGGCCTGAACTCTATATCTAAAGTCTACTTGTCCTTGTTGTTGACAAAGAAACTAGCAGGAGGCAGTGGCAAAAATGCCGGCTGCTAATGAAAACGCACTGAAGCGGCTTAAAGGAATGAGAACACCATCCACGTCTCTATGGGCACCATACCAATGTGTGTGTGTGTGTGTGTGTTTGTGTGTGTGGGTGTTCTTCTCATTTGCATCCAGTGTACAGAAAAAGGAGTCTCTTATTGCAATGCAGACACACAAATGGGGAGAAATGAGTATTTTTGTTGGCCCTACTGGGCATCTAACCCTGTGTGCCTTCTCCAACCTTCTCTCAATCGCTCATAAAGTTTAAAGACTAACTTTCAGAGAGTGCTTGCATGTTAAATATACTTTTCCTTGACAGAATTGAGACAGAATGGACAGATACAGTTCCTTGCTAATTGCTAAGAAGTTATCTACATGTAAAAGGCAGCATGCAGGTGTGTATGGTGAAATGAAGGAAGCTTGTGTGAAGGTGGTGTTGCATTTTCTTCTATCTGAATTGATCTTTTAGAGTTATGTACATCAATGAAAATTAAGGCACTTAAATTAAAGTTCATTAATAATAATAATAATAATAATAATAATAATAAAATATAGTTGCAAGCAGCGATTAAGGGGCCAAGCACTTTCTGGCTCCACTCCGAAAGGCAACAGAGGAAGGCTAGAAGTCTTAGGGACCATCAGCACTAGTTTTCAAGGAGATAAACTACATTCGATTCCAATACGTCAAGCTGTTCCTGAGATATTGCCTCACTTCCTGTTTTCAGTAGCCCTCCAAGCTTGTTTTTAAACATAGGGTCATGTTGCTATGCATACGTGCCAAGTTTGGTGTTAATATATAAAAGCGCTGTTGAGGAATGGCCTCACTTCCTGGTTGGGGAGTTTGCAGTCAAATTCATTTGCATGTGAAAAAATATGTTTTTTAGCTGTTCTGACAGTGGAGCCTGATGAATATTTATTAGTAATGCATTCCACATCTTTGGTGCATGAAAACATACATCTGCAGTAACATCACCTGTGTTAATTTAACTCCTGAGCCAGATGGCTTCCACGTGGAAATAATGCAGATGACCCTGTCGAAGCTGAAATAAGCTTAAGGGCAGAATTAAAATGACTCAGCTAGCAAATGAACTTAGTAAGAGTGAAACTAATTCTTGAAGGGAGAACTACGTTCTCTTTGCATTTATTATTATTTTTTTTTTGCAAAACTTTTACTAAAAATAAGAACAATACTAAAATGACTTTTTAAACAGGAAAGTAGTTTGTGTTTGGATCAATTTCTATAATGAATATGAAAATAAATATATAAATAAAATATTATAGAGACGTAAGATAGAATAAAGTGTTAATATTTTTTGTAAATCTGAGACAAAAAGGTGATTTCATTCCCTGTCACATTTCCCCCCTTCTCTTATATCCTGTGAATACACACTTCCTCTATTGGAAGGGCTTTTGGAGCTTAAATTTGATCTATACTCTTTATGATGTGTATACCTGAGATAAAATAAGATATATTGATTTTAAAAATAAAGTGAACATCTGTACTGCTGAAAACAACAACAGGGTTAAACCGAGGGTTAAGTTAGAGGTTTAATGACTGAGAGGAAGCCCGTGACCCGGTCACACACAACCTGTCACAAATGAAAGCTGGAATTGAGAAATCTTGTGGTGACCTGTCAGACGTGGCATTGCCACCCCAACTGGCAGTACGGTGCTGTTCTGTTTCTCTCTTCTGTCCTCATTAAAAGCTAAATCCATGGGAGAGACTGTTGGTTCATTAGTTCATTCCTAAACACAATATTTTCAGCTTTGTCAATTCTAATAATGAAGGATTTTTCCATGTACGCTTGATCGTATGCTTTAAATCTATTTAAGCACAAGCATGTATAAACACACGTGGATATATTGTTTTGGGATGATATAAACACATGTATGCCTTCATGCACTAAACTAATCAGCATACAATCATGTAACCATGAGACAGCAGCGAAATTCACAAAATCATGCAGATACAGGTCAAACATCAAAATGACCGTGGCATGGCTGTTGTTGAGTCTATAAGTAACTGCTGATCTCCTGGAATTTTCAAGCACAACAGTCTCTAGCGTTTACACCAAATGGTGCAGAAAAAAACCCAAGAAACATCCAATGAGCAGCAGTTCTACAGGCAGAGACACCTTGTTGATGAGAGAGGTCAGAGGAGAAAAGGCCAGACTGATTCAATCTGACAGAAGGCTATGATAAATCAAATAACCACTCTTTACAACCGTGGTGAGCAGAAAAGCATCTCAGAATACCCAATATGTCACACCTTGAGATGGATGGGCTTCCATGCCAGCGAAGAACAGGAATCCGAGGCTACAGTGGGCACACGATCACCAAAACTGAACAGTTGGAGATTTGACAAACATCACTGATTGGTTTGCTACATTTTTTTTTTCAAATGCCGGGCTCAACCCACTGAAACACTTTTGAGATTTTAGCGTGCTTTGAAAACAAACTCTTCATATAATAATATAACCACAGAGGAGACATGTGACGGACCTTGGTACTACTAAGGACCTCTTTCTTGGCTTCAGTTTTTGACAGGAAATGAAGGGCATCTCTTGTGACATAATATCCTGCCAGTATATTCCTGTGTGAGACTGTCAACAAGTTCAAACAGCTCTGATGTTTCCGGAGTTGATGTGTCCACGTCCTGGCACTGCTACAACCCGATGGCCGAGCCTTGCCAAGCCTGCTTTAAACCTGCAGCTGAATAGGGTCAGGCTCTGGAGAGGCAGCAGATGGAACTAATCAAAGACTCTGATCTCCAATGTTAGAGCTGTCATGAACCAACATGATCACCTTCTCTTACAGTTTATCTCTCTCAGGGTTTTGAAATGCTTGTAAAAAGTCTAAAAAAAAGTCTCTTCAAGCAGAGATGACCCAAAGGTGCACCTTTCCTCTCAACCACCCACATCTCCCAGCTCTCTCTGCGCTAACAGACCATGTGGCCAGCACACAAATATTGACTTAAATGTCATTTTGTCTGATAAATAACTTGAGATGGGCTGTTTCATCTTCTTCACAGGGGACACCGCTCTCTGATGCAGACTATCTTTGGAGAAGTAAAGATGAGGAGATGGGCTTTAGCCAAATGATGAAGCTCTTCCTATCCACCCTCATGTTCATGTGGCTAGTTGCGAAGTCTTGCTCATTGTTTATGTATGTTTCTGTGTGTTGTTTCCCTATTTATGATTTCAGGTTTTCAGACTCTTGCTTCGTTTGGTGTTATTTCCTCAGGGTGCACTATTCTACCTTGCGTAATGTGGTCTGGCTTGTCAGCTGAACTGAATGGTGACACATTGTGTGGGAGTGTATTCACTTTCATATCTCCCTCTGTATTAAACTTCTCACTTAGCTGAATGCACTTTAAAGTGTGTCCTTCCTTTAGACTTTGAATGCAGGCGTAGGTCTTAAGCTAAAAGTGGAACTCTTTGCTAAGTGAGAAGTTTAATAGAGAGGAAGAGAGTGAGTACAGAGGAGATACTTCATCTGTAGTGAAGATAGTCTTAAGATAAGTGTGTGTCTGTTGGTAGCTCTCTACAGGATGAATAGCATCCATTTAGTGCTGTATCTTAAAGTGGAGGAGGACTACATGCTTATTTGCTGTTCACTGTCTATTTGCAACTTATAGTTCGAACGTTATCATTTATTGGGAAGTGTGTGTGTGTGTGTGAGTGTGTATTCTGTACAAATCTTTTCATTCTTCTTCTGCTACAGTTCAAGAGGCTTTACTTTCAGATGATGAAAAAACACCTGAAAGCTTTCATGTTTAAAATGCACAGCTTGCATCTGAAGGACACATTCCCACTAAAAGTCCCCTTCCAGCTATTAAGGTGACCTCGGAGTGCTCCTTTTTTTTTTTGATTGGGTTTATTCCTCTGAAAATAGGATACAAGGGCTGAAGTAATTCAAATGCTCACTTTACATCCTAAATGTGCAGCATTGTCTAAATGCACAAAACAGCCTGAGTGAATAATAAATTATTGATAGAACTTACTATAGATATCCACTTGTAGTGTTTGTAGAGAAATTTGATTTGATTGGTTGGCACTGATTACGTGTAGTGAGCTCTATCTAAAAGTTCGGTTGCGGAGCACAAATACTACCAAAAATACTGCCATGTAAGGAATGAAACACTGGAGGGTCGTGCTGTTATAGAAAACTAATCAAAGATGGGGCAGTGCGATGAAGTGGAGTCACGGTTACCACCCTGAAGCAGAGATGACCCAGAGGTACACCTTTCCCTTCCTCTCATTTGTGCTTGGGAGAAACAACCACCCACATCTCCCAGCTCTCTCTGAGCTAACAGACCATGTGGCCAGCACACAAATATTGACTTAAATGTCATTTTGTCTGATAAATAACTTGAGCTGGGCTGTTTCATCTTCTTCACAGGGGACACCGCTCTCTGATAGGAGATCATGTTCATGTGGATAGTTGCGAAGTCTTGTTCACTGTTTATGTATGTTCCTGTGCATTGTTTCCCTATTTATGATTTCTGGTTTTCTTTTTTTTATTCTAGTTTAGTTTTATTTCCTCAGGGTGCACTATTCTACCTTGTGTAATGTGGTCTGGCTTGTCAGCTTTACTGAATGGTGACACAATGTACAACACTGTGCTGTACTATTTGTTATAAAAATATATCATGTTACTATCTTGGAGAAGTGGCATCACGTAGGCACCTCACAACCTCACAGTTGGTGGACTGGCTATGCTAAATCATCCCTAGGTGTGAAGGTGTGTGTGTGTGTGTGTGTGTGTGTGTGTAGTGCCCTGCAATGGACTTGCATCCCATCCAAGCTGTGTTCCCGTTCCTGCCTCTCATTCAGGGTTCCTCGGACAGGCTTTGGATCCACCGAGACCCTGAGCAGGATAAAGCACTTATTGAAGATGGATGAATTGTGGAGAAGCTCTTTGCCACCATTTTCTCCCTTTGATGAAACATAATACTTAAATTAATACTTAGTGTTAGTGGTGGAGTTGTGATTAGGGCAGTGCTGGGAAACAAAGTGGGGGTGATTTGGGGGTCATTCTGATTTTGACTTGAGTAGACCTTGATCTGCACATGTTATTGACTTAAGACTTTGTCAATCACTTGCTGCTTTCTCTCCAAATAATGCCTTGCCCTTTTACAGCTGGTATAATGAACCCCAGTGAAGTCGCTGAAAGCTCATTACTGTAAGCAGAGTAGCCGTGAGTGTGCAGAGCTTCCTGAAAGGGTACAGACTAGGAAGGGAGGGAAAAAAAGGGGCACATTGGGTTTTTTTTCTTCCTTTTCCTCAGGCTGACAGCAATCTGTTAATTAAACAAGCTAATGGCTATAATTGCACCCATTCACAGCTCCAGCTGCTGAGGTAATGCTAGGTTTTCTGCTTTTTGCCAGGACTCAGCTGTCTCTGAGGTGAAGGCTTTGGGTCCAAGCTCATATGGCAACAGCTGCTTTGAGACGTTTCGCCCACGTTGCCATGCACCGTCACTTTACCTGGCACTCTGAGTCTGAGGAAGGGACGACTTTCTAATCAAGCACATGCACCCAGACAAAATGTCCAACAGTAACAAACATGTTGTTTTTACATATCTGTTGTCTTTTTTCCTTCCAGAATAGGCGTGTATGCTGTGCTAGGCATAATGACCTGTTGGCAGCTGTGGCATGCTAACATGGCACTGCTGACCTAGAACAGGGAGCATTGGCTTCCATTAGATTCCTCATTGTTCCAGGATTCAAGTGAACTCTATAACACCTCCACTGCTATTGAAAATTAATCAGCACCTTCAGACCAGTCAGATTCAAGACTGCGCTGTGGCATAATGTAGAATAACATCTTTAACTGCATACTGCGTCTTAATTCCGGCACACACTCACACTGTAATGCTGCCCCCTCATATAACCTTTCTTTTTGGAGGCAGGACATAATTTCCCACAGCATGTGGTAATGAGACAGAGCCAGGAGCAATAGTGTTAGATGGTAATGTGCTTGGTGTTAAAGGAGAGAACAAGACCTGGACACTCAGCTGCCATGACAGGTGAGCACAGCGCTGATAAAGCTGTCAGAAAGCACTGCCCTTAAATCCAAGGTGAAAGGAGAGATGGAGAAAAGATGAAGAGAGCAGAGTTCAGACATCATTACTGTTACAAGACACACTCTGGTGTTATCATCCTGAGAGATTCGGAAGGTGGGAATGAGCGGGGGTGGTCTTAAAGTGCGAGTTACTGACTTGCGATTGTTGTCGGGATTGTTACAGTTATGGTGTAAATAAGTAGGCAATAAAGGAAACACACACTTCATATTTTTCTTTGCACTCTTCTCAATAATTCTTTCAGAATAGACATTGCATTAATAAAATATTACTTTCACATATTTGCATATATGATTACTCCACAGAGAGGTGGTCTCAGTCTGCTTGAACTCTATTGCAGTAATCTGTTGAAAGTGATTCGACTCGGAATCGACTCACCTGCAAGTAGTTTTGGGTTGCAGCATTTTTGTAGATGTGATCTGCTAAACCGAGCCACAGGACAGAGCTCGTTTAATTATTTGCAGTGTAAAACCAAACCAAACATCAAATATATCAAAAGTATAATATTCGGACTCAGCAAACAGACTAAGAGGTGTGAAAATATCTCTTAGTTACTGTTTTGTGGTGGACACAGGGCTGATTTTTTTTCTTATTTTTCTTCTTAGTCCTTATTTGGTTGATTGAGAATTACATGGAACATGGAGTTCGTTCCAGAAACTACAAGTGGAACTTGTAGCTTAAGACCCACGTCTGCATTCAAGGTCTAAAGAAAGGACACACTTTAAAGTGCATTCAAAAAAAAGTGAGACGTTTAATAGAGAGGAACACATGAGAGTGAGTAGAGATGAGATACTTCATCTGTAGTGAAGATAGTCTTAAGATAAGTGTGTGTCTGTTGATAGCTCTCTACAGGATGAATAGGATCCCTCTAATGCGGTATCTTAGTGGAGGAGGACTACATGCTTATTTGCCATTCACTGTCTATTTGCAACTTGCTGTCTATAGCTTGAAGGTTATCATTTATTGGTGTGTGTGTGTCTGTTTGTGAGTATGAGTGTGTATTCTATACAAATCTTTTCATTCTTGTTCTGCTACAGTTCAAGAGGCCTTACTTTCAGATGATGAAAAAACATCTGAAAACTTTCGTGTTTAAAATGCACAGCTTGCATCTGAAGGATGCATTTCCACTAAAAGTCCCCTTTTAGCTATTAAGGTGACCTCCTTTTTGTTCTTGAGGGTTTCTTCTTCTGAAAATAGGATACAAGGGCTGAAGTAATTCAGATGCTCACTTTATATCCTAAACAGCCTGAGTGAATAATAAATTATTGATAGAACTTACTATAGATATCCACTTGTAGTGTTTGTATTTGATTGGTTGGCACTGATTACGTATAGTGAGCTCTATCTAAATGTTCGGTTGCGGAGCACAAATACTGCCAAAAATACTGCCATGTAAGGAATAAAACGTGCTGTTATAGAAAACTAATCAAAGATGGGGTGGTGCGAAGAAGTGGAGTCACTGTTACCACCCTGAAATTTGCCAAGTCATACAATTTTATATTTATTAAAGATAACATCATATTTTATATTCATTTATAGTTATATTTAATGTTGTGGAACATCTGAGTCCCAGTCCCAGCTTCTTGTATTACCGAGAAGTATTCTCTCTGATACACTGCGCTGACGCTGGAGACTCCTTCCACAAATATTAAACAAATATCTCCTTACAAAAAGCTTAATCGCATCAACTTCAAAAATTATACATTTTCTTCCATATGTTTATGTGGAGAGATGGTATAATTTTGCTTCAGTTAAGCTACTGATTTTCTCAACGTACATTTTGATTCCCACTTGTTTATCCTGAAAATGAACAGAACATTCACAAAATTGCCTCTGCTATGGAAGACTAGGGAAAACATACAATGCTTTGACTATTTGATATAGATCAGGATTCTTTCACTTCTGCATCAGTTCCACAAATGGTTTTGTTTCTTGCAGGTGTAGTTGCGGTGTAGGGTTGCTTAAGCGTGTAGCAGTGTTCTATAATCAAAGAGCTCTGGAAGCTCTACACTTTGTCTTGTCTTTATCAGTTTCCTCTGCAGGACTTCAGCCCAGACATTCTCAATACGCACATTCTAGATTTGTCAGTCTAGACTTCCTCTGTCTTTAAAGGGCAATTACAGTTAAAAGGGTGAGAGCATGGCAGATCGTTCGAGCATGGCATGCAACCTTGCACAACACTTGATGGGTAATGGAATAGGACTCGCTGTTTGTAATCACAGAGCTGCAAAGCAAAGTGCAGAGCAGCATAGCTGAACCTGTGGGGAGAGACCTAATGCTGACATTTTGTCTATTTCTCATTTACATGTTAATGCAAGGCAGCAGGAACGCTTTAATCCAGAAAACTGCTTGGCCTCAGTAAGCGAAGAGAGTTGGGTTAAAATGTCGACCGCCAAGAGCTGCTTTTTATTCCATCAGTATACTAATGCAGAATAACAGGAAAAACACAGATGCATCCTTCCTGATCCAAGGCCTTGTAGCAGAAGAGCGTGCATGAGTTAATGATTTCCAGTGCTATATGCTTGTCGAAGTCAACAGGTCTTACAAAGGCAACTCAAACAAGCCCTATCAAGAAGATATTACTTCACCTTCCTATAATATGGTAATTCTGACCTACCCAGGACTAGTTCAGGGTAGGTCGGGATTACCATATTATAGGAAGGTGAAGTATTTTATTTATTTTATTTATACACAGAGAAATTTTCCACTGCCAAGGTCCATGATGTCAAGGGTTATTCCATCCTCACCAAATGGACATTGCACTGTATCCCAGCTACATGCCTTGCAGTGCAATGTCCATTTGGTGAGGATGGAATAACCCTTGACATCATGGACCTTGGCAGTGGAAAATTTCTCTGTGTATAAATAAAACACTTCACTTCACTTCAAGAAAAGGAGCAAGAACTGGTGCATGAATTTGAGAGGTACAACAGAGTGTATTCCTGTATCATGCCCAGAGATCCCGGGGTAGACTCTGGATTCACTGCGACCCCGATCCAGTTAATGAAGAGGAATGAATGGGCTCACCTTCATACACGGTGTTGAATATGAACCAAATTTCTTCAATGGATAGGTGTGGGGATACTCATGATCCCTCAGCTCTTGATTTACCAAATGATCTGCATCCCGACCTTCACCTGTGGCTATGGGTTTTGACACCTAGAAGGATAAAATCCTATATTACAAGCAGCCAAAACGAATTTGTTTTTGAGTGGCTGGGCTCATTTCCTACGAGTTTGATGATCCATTGACGAGAGGCACCAAGTGAGGAGATTTAGGCTGATATGTATGCCTACTGGGTACCTCCTGCTGGAGAGTATACTCCGGGGTCCTCCAGGATTTGCTGGAGTAATTATATCTCACAGCTGGTGTGGGAGCACATAGGGAGGATCTGGAGGAAATTGCTGAGGACAGAGATGTTTGGGCTTCTCTGCGTTCCCTGCTGCCATCGAAAACCCAAACAAATGTTTTTTTTTGTAGATGACATGAAATAAATGCGAGACAAATTCGGACAATTTGTTAGTCAGGATACAATTCTATTGCTTTTATTTCCCACTGTTCACAGGGAAAGAGCTCAAATAATTATCCTTGGTTCTCCCGCAAAAGTTTCACTCTTGACTTTTGGCTTGCATGTGAAATAATGAATAATGCCATGCAACAAATGGCTATTTGCCAACATTAGGCTTATGCATGAATAAAACTCATTTGCATGTGTGATGGGTTCTTCAAACTCTTGAGCAGCATCAACCCTGATAAAATTTGATTTCTCTGCATGCACTCGGATTGCTTTCAGCGTTGCCCCCTTACCCTGTGGCACCATTAGCATAAAGACATGGCCCATTTCTCAGACATTCTCCTATTAAACACTCCACATTACACAACATGACTCATGTGTTGAGAGGAATCGCAAAAGTGCATTCTGTTATCCACTTGCATTTCCAAAAGCTTGATTAAACACATGGCACTGACTTATGACTCGACCAAACTTTAGTTTTATCGCAAATGAAATTTAAAAAGACTTTGAAAAGTTGTAAAGTCTTTAAAGCCATGAAAAATCTCTTCAGTCAGATTCATTTATACTACACACTGTTGCTGATTTCCAGCAAGCTTTTATCAATGCACACACATGGATACATAATGCATCCTTCCTCTGAGCGCAAATGCAACTGACGACACAGATTATAGAAACAGCAAACTGTTTAAGATATACAGCAGCAACACTATTGCACTAACTGTGAGCACTGCAGGAGGAGGTGAAGAGTTTTGCTACAGGTTTGATTACAGCTTTGTAGATTACAGCTTTAAATTTTTTAGGCTGCATTCTGCATACTCTCTAAGAAATACCTGAAATGGACTGTGACTCTCCACTTTGAAGGGAGGTCTCTGGCTGGATCTGAGTGGGCGGGATTAAAACAGGTAAACTATATGCAAAATGGTTGAATGTGGTTTTTGTTTTTGTAAAAGTTTTATGCATTTGTATCTACAGACAAAGTAAAGTGTGGATTGCGCCGTGCGTTTCGATTTCAGCATGCAGACACTTCCAGTAAGCAGGCTATACTTTATAATTTGAATTTTTTCTGTTAAGATTTGGCCAGATATGTTAATTGGTCTGTTTTGTTTTCCTTTCATGTCAATAACAAAAGTGTAAAGACTATATGTTTTTTTTTTTTGGCAAAAACTTTTCTTTTTATAGTGGTGGATATTAGATCTATAGTAAATATCTTTCACTACAATTGTAATGTACAGTTGGTTGTTATTATGTGGATGTGCATTTATTTTAATTTTGTAAGAATTGCATGCTTATAAATTCTCCATTTCTGAAGATTGCAGTTACATATTAATTCAACCAAAATGCAGGTTTTATTGACCAGTCCACCAACATATGCTTGGATTTTTGTGTTAAAATTAAGTTTTATGAAGATTAAGGTCTAATATTATAAAATGTTCCATATTTTTTTTCACCTTTTCATATCAGGATATAACAAGTCCAAAAAAGGGCATAACCACAAGCTCCCGTGTAGGCAGGCTTAATATTATGTCCTTCACAGTAGTAGGTTAGACCTCAAGACCACTGAGCCGCCAGATTTATCCTCCACTTTACCTCATGTACACACAAACTGTGCTTATAGAGAAAAACCATGGCTTTTTATCCACCTGAGCCAAGCCTCGAACTCTTATCCTCCCACTGAGACACACACTTACCAACCAGCTGAGCCACCACAAAAAGCAGGATACTACTGCTCTGAGTAACAACTAAGGTCAAATCCTAAAAACAAGGTTGTAACATGCCAGTCTTCAGGGTAAAATCTTTAAAATCAGTGGGTTTGTGTGTCTTCATAGCTTTGTGGGAAAGCTCATACCTCCCAGTGCTGAGATTGCTGGTTCAACTCCAATGTGTGCCCTCTTTCCCTTTTGGAAATATAAATACCAGACTTTAGGTCTGCTAATAAATACCTGAATGAAAGCTTGTTGCTTGGTCAGTACTGATAGCTCAGTTGGCTTGAGCGA
Source organism: Pangasianodon hypophthalmus (assembly GCF_027358585.1). Lineage (NCBI taxonomy): Eukaryota > Metazoa > Chordata > Actinopteri > Siluriformes > Pangasiidae > Pangasianodon > Pangasianodon hypophthalmus. The sequence goes on along the minus strand of NC_069726.1, from coordinate 2,698,541 downwards.
GAGCGTGTGTGTGTGGGTTTTGAAGCTTAGAGTTCAAGGCCCAGATGGTGTTGGCAAGAATGTATCTGCAGGACCAAATACATGTCTTATGCTAATCTGGATTAAAATTTGCTAATCTAGATAGTTGATAATAACTGTTATGAATGTTATACAATAATAGTGTAATATAGTAAGAAAGTGACATGCTGTATTAGTAAAAGAGATCTTAAATATGCAATGTTAAATAGTTGATTAGTATTATATAAATGTAGGCATAAAATTGTATATATGAAAAATATAATAAATATGTATAGTAATAGAGACAGAATTAATGAAACATATATAAATACCATTAAGTAAGAAATGGCCCAGAGCAGCATAACCCCTCCTTCCACCTCTCCAGGAGCCCCAGGTGGGACATACTGGCTTTCACTCTCTTTCTCTCACTTTGCCAGATTTAGTGCCCCACCCAGTTCCAGCACCTTCAGCTCGCCTGCAGGCGGTCTCGATCCTGTGCAGTGTACACCGCAGAGGGACTCACCCTTAGACATCTGAGCCACCAGTACCTTCAAGCAACCTGCTTTTTTGTGTGAGATTTATCTTTTAGTTTACATCACATCTACACTACAAAGTGTGCTTATAAAAGAAAGCTCACATGAGCCAAGCCTCAAACACTGATCATCACGCTGAGAGACCTGGTCACCTGCCCACTGAGCCACCAGTGCCTTCAAACAACCTGGCGTGGCTGCTGCTTCTGCTTGTTTTGAGAGTTATCTATTGGCTTATATCATATATACACTACAAAGTGTGCTTATAAAGGAAAGCTCGCCTGACCCAAGCCTCAAACCCAGATCATCATACTGAAAGGCCTGTTCACTTGCCCACTGAGCCACCAGTGCCTTCAAATGAGCAGCAGCAGCTGCTGCTTGGTGTTGTGTGTGTTTGTTTGGTTTTTTTTTTTGTTGTTTTTTTTTCTTTTGAGATTTATCTTTAAGATTACATCACACGCGTGCAACAAAGTGTGCTTATAAAGGAACTGCATACCCGAGCCGAGCCGAGGAGACTTTCACTTTAGATCACCTATACACTCTGAAGTGTGTTTAATAAGGATGTGTTATTTAATAATAACACATAGATACCTGGTTACCTGCCCACTGAGCCACCAGCACCCACAAACAGCTGGCTTTTTCTGTGAAGATTTACATCATCGACACTCAATATCTTAGTGCTTATAAGGAAAAACAAACGTCTGAGTAGAGCCTTGAACCATGACTGTCAGCATAAGAAGCACACTCACCTGTGGAACACTATACAGGTAACCTATAAACCACACAGAAGTGCTGCTGCAAACTTCCTTCTCTGTGGTCTGCTCTTACAGGTCTGATGCTTAAGAAACACTCCTAGCTGCTGTGGAGTTAAGAAGCAACACCATAACATAATACAAACTATAATAATCACATCAGCATGGTGGTACAGCCGGTAGCACTGTTGTGTTACAGCGCCTACGTCTCAGGTTCAATCCTGTGTTCAGGCTCCTGTGTGTCTCATCTTCTACCCAGCATTCCTGAGAGAAACTCTATCTCTACTGCCACTCTGAAGAGCATAAGGCTTTCTGCCACAGAATGATCCTCAGAGTGCTTTATGCTGTGTTTCTTATTAATATGAAGAGTTGCATTTTTTCATGTACTTATTAACTTTGAGAGAAATAAAGAGATATTGATGAGGAAACGACCTTTTATAGCTGCTATAATGCAAGTCAGAAGTTGTTTCATGGACGTTCCACAACATTAAATGTAACAATAAATGGATGAAAATACAATGTGTCATTGTTTAATAAATACAAAATGGTAAACTTTGGCAAATTACTGTAATATAAGAGGAACGGAACATGCCACGATGTGCTGTTTTAGGAAAAGAAACGAATACAGAGTGGTAACAGTAACTCGCTTGAACACACCACCCTATCGTTGATTACTTTCCTATAACAGCACACTCTGAAGCGTTTTATAATGTTTAAGAAGTCATAAGAAAGCTGTGACCAGTAACCCCGCCCTTCATCGAAACTTTTGCTACTTCAAGGAGTTGGAGAAGTTTTTAGACTGCACTGATTTGGCACAGTGAAATCATATCTGAAGAAAGTTCCTAACACAGCTGAGACCATGGATCAATGGTACGCTGTAACAAGCTTACTAATATTGAAAAATCACCAAAGCTAAAGGATGGATGGTGGTTTGAAGTTTTGAGTGAATTAAAAAAAATTTGTAGCTCAGTATTGGAACAAAGAGACAAAAGATCAATGTTATCCTGCTGTGAACTAGATCCAGACTAACCCTGAGCATCCATTATTAAAATCCACCAGAATACTGAAGATACAGTAACGTCCATTCCATCCTGTCTTGTGGCAGAAATGAAATAATCCCTTCTGCAGCATCTCAATCAAATCAATTCGTCACTTTACTCAGATGTGACATGACAAGACGAGAAACAAATGCTGCATGTCTGTTTTGTGCTATAAATGGAATTTTTTTGCTGATAGATGATCTCCATTCTTGACCTCTAAAGCGCTCTCCATAATGCACACTGATATGAGTCATTTAGCATCTCAGAGACCCGTCACCTCTAGCGCTAGTCTGATAAATGACTTCTAACTTTGGAGGAGTTTTTTTTTTTTTTTTAAAGAAAACACAGTAGATTTTACACGATTTTACCTTGTTAACTCTTACCTTTTTGTTAATTTCTGAAGCTGGAGCTATAAATTTAATTCTAAAGTCATAAATGTGCACAGCCTTTTATAATTGGGGATGTGGCTGTGTTCAGAATGAACCAATCACATTCTCTGAACCAATCTCATGTTCAAAAGTAATTATCATATAGCTGTTGATGAAATTATTCTGATTAAACCCAAATAAAGGCCAGCTGTTTCTGTAGGATTTTCTTGACATCTTCTTGGTTTCATCTGACTGCTGAAGACATGGTCCACAAAGAGCTTATAAAGCATGTACAGTATCTCACTTGTCAAAAGATATCAATCAGGAGAGGGGTATAAAATAATTTCCAGAACATTAGATACCATGGGACACTGTAGAGGCCATCATCAACAAGTGGAGAAAATGGAGTACCACAGTGACCAAGAACAGGACGTCCATCCAAAATTTACTAAAGGACAAGACAAAAACTTACCAGGGAGGCTGCCAAGAGGCCTACGGCAACATTAAAGGAGCTGCGGGAATATCTGACAAGTACTGATTACTCTCTGCATGGGACAACAATCTCTCATATTCTTCACGTCTGGGCTATGGAGTAGGGTGGCTAGACGGAAGCCCTTTCTCACAAAAAAAACATCCACAACCAACTAAATCACCCCAAACCATGTGGCAAAATGTGTTATGTTCTGATGACACCAATTCCAAAAGGTATAATAATTCCATAATTCCAAAAGGTATGTTAGGTATCATACTTTATTAGGTGCCATACCTTATCACCAAAAGAACACCATACCCATGGTGAAGCATGGTGGTGGCAGCATCATGCTCTAGGGCTGCTTTTCTTCAGCCAGAACTGGGGCTTTAATCAGGGCAGAGGGAATCATGAAGAGCTACAAATACCAGTCGATTTTAGTGCAAAACCTTCAGGCTTCTGTTGAAACACTTATGATGAAGAGGAACTTTTCAGCATGACAATGACACACCTCCAAAGCAGCAAAGGAATGGCTTCACCAAAACAAGATTGAGGTTAATTTGACATAGTTAGAATGCTTTTACAAGGAAGAATGGCAAAATATTGTGAAGTCAAGATATGCAAAACCGATTGACTCCTACCCAAAAAGACTGAATAGCATGATGAAATCTAAAGGTATCTAAAGTATTAGTTTAGGGGTGTGCAAACTTATGCAACCAGGCTATTGTACATTTGTTTATTTTTCATTTTTTCCCCTAAAAATGATTGTTATTGTTTTGCACTTTAATTTATAGGTTGTAATTTCCCAATAAAGGTAGAAAAGATTCTGACATGATTTATCTTGGTTTCATTTTTTTTTACATCATAAAAACCTGCCATTTTGCCAGGGGTGTGTAGACATTTTATATCCACTGTAATTCATTTAGAGAATTTTTGGGTGCAAATCTAATAATATTACTCTGATGATTCATGTAAATACTGCTCATAGTGCCAGACCCTTCCTGACTGCACATGCACCAGGCTTTTTTTAGTGTCAAAGAACATTTAGGAAATTAGAAAGATTGACAGACTTAAGCTGGACCTCATCTAGACACAACACATAAAATCTTACATCACCAGTGCTTCTTAAATCATTTTTTTCACACAAAATGCACCATTAGGCAAAACTACACACATAGTTTATAGATTTGAGTTGTGGCATACAGGCTATGCATATTAAAAAAAGTAAAAAGTGGTTACAATCATATATTATTACTTTCATCATTATTTGTTGTGCTCTAAAAGAAATGATCTTCCTCGTGCTAGTTTTATTGTTGCCCAAGCTCAACTATCTTATTATTGGTTTATGAAGTTGGATTACATCAGTGAGAAAGTGAGCTGCAGATCTGTGCGATGGCGGAGCCAAAGCGAGACTATAATTTTCTTCACACCTCCGTATCCCTCACTGAGACAGATCTGGCATGTGAGAATTAATAAAAGCCAGAGCAGAGAGAACACAGAGCTTTTACAAAGCGAATTCTGATCATTTTAACTTCTCCAGACAAGAAATAGTTGTGTTATTATCTGAAGGTGTCTGTCAACTAAAACGCCTCCCACTGGGACAACCGCAAGTTTCCAGCTTTATTACTCTAAAACTGGCTGGCAATTGAGTAAGTGCATACATAAGTAAATAAGTAAGTAAGTGAAATAGTAAGTAAGCAAAGAAACAAACAATGAATAAATGATGTGCAATCCTCTAGCTAAATATTACAACAAATTATTCTAAATAGTTTTCAGACCACTGAAAAAAACCTCAAACTGACCAGATAAAAATGACAGAATCATGAAATTCAGAAATGTTTTTCTAATTGAAGGCAATTCTACAATTTTGTCTGAAAAGAAAATGTAATCCGGATTTAAAAGCTGTGTCAGAATGATCTGGATGATGTGCAGTGGAGTGGTAAAATCTCTTTAAGAGGAAGAAGCTGTGGAGTTTGACAGAATTCATTATGACGTGATTGTCAAGCAGCTAATCACCAAAATGTGTGTCTAATAGCTGAATTTCAGAGGCCCTGGTGGCAATCACAGCCTGAGGCTGAATGAAAGCTTCAGCTGTGATTTCCGTCTGGTGCTGACTTCAAACCCATTGCTCGCTCTGGGATCGACTGTTGTTAACTAAAGACCTACGGACACTACAAGTCTCGGGAATTGCAGTACAGCTCACAGTACATGACTTATCACTTGCGATTTGTTGTTTTGTGGACCTGTCATCGATCACAGATGAAGCTCACACACTACACTGTGTGTGAGCTTCAGAAGAAGCGCTCCTGATCCCCAAGTCCTGTTTCCTCATGAACATTGAAAAAAAAAAACCACGAAAGCTGTCTATCATGTGACTGTGTAAAGGTGAAGTGTGAGCAACTGGCTGTGCTGGTTGTTTCAGCACTATTGTGTATGGAAACAAGACAACAGTAAGTAAATAAAAGATAATTGTGGTGGAAGGGAGATGGAAGCAGTGATGGCCGTCTGTTCTGCAAAGAGAACTGGAGGTATAATGCAGAGAAACCTAGTTCTGTTGTTCTTGCTTCCTCTTGGACTCTTATTGGTTGTTGTTCATTGCTGGTCTTGCTTTTTTCTTAGAGGTCCTCACACTTCAGGATTCATTGATCAGAATGTCAAACATGCTCGAAAATATCAGAAAGAAAATCACGTCGCTGAACCTCCTACACTACACGATTGCACACATGGGGCACACAGTGATTTGTTAGCAAGATAAAGGGGTTGTTGCAACAACCCCCTCACTTTGCTCCGTCAGGCTTATTTTGGGAAGAAAGGTGGTTGTTCCGAAAATGAGCCTGACAGGGAAATTAGGGCTAAAATCGTACAATGTTCCTTTAGCATCCAAGAGCCCTTTTTTTCAACCAGTTGTGTTAATTTTTACGTTGACACAAGTCATTCTCTTTAATGTTGTGTTTCATTAAGAATCTTTACAGCTTTTTTTTCTGGAAAGCAGGAAAGCTGCAGCTTGCTTAACACTTTAATGTTATTTGCAGACAGCAAACAGTGCTCTGTTTGCTCAATCGATTTGATTTAACACGCTGATAGTTGCATTGTGTTGATCATGACACATTCAGATCTTGCCTCATTATTTTATTATCTCCATCTGTCTCAGCTTCCTCCTCTTCCTCTGTTGGACTGGCGAGTGAGATTTTCAGAGATGGACATGTTCAGTGTAGAGTCTGAGCGGTGGGTGTTTGCGGTTTCCTCATGCCCTCCCACGTCGTAGCGGATTGTTTACATGGATGAAGCCAGGGGCGCTGCCAAGCACGGTTCACTGCAGCTTGACTAGTGTGGTTATGACACTGCATGCCGTACTCCTGTACTCTGTGTGTGTGTGTGTATGTGTGATTCAAGCTCACACACCGACTCTGACATTTCCCTCACTTGCTATCGTGTGTGTCATGGCAGGAAACTTAAACTTACAGCTTTACCTCTGACTGTTACAATGCACAGACACTGGAGACTCCTTCCATAAATGTTAAATAAACATCTCCTTACAGGAAGGCTTCACATTTTTAATCTGTTTATCATTACTCTTAGATTATGTATTAGAATGAATGCATTAATATAAACCTGTGATTTGCAGCTACACTACTGTCAGAGTCGCTGTTATAGAAAATTAATTACCACCTTCTGACCAATCAGGATCGAGAATTCAAAAGTGCTGTGGTTATGAATCATTCATCATGATACTCATTTTCCTCATTAAAATGTGACATAATTTTCAGATCATCATCAAATATTTAAGTAGAATTTAATTAATAATTTCTCTCTCAAATAAGAATAAAACAATCGCCATCTGCTATTTTCATTCAACTGATTGTAAGAGATTGCTAAAAGCCCCCGGCACACTTAATTAAACCCGTTAGCTCATTATCAGTTAGTGAATTCCATTGTGTTAGAGAAGGAGGAAGTAAGTCGAGCTGTGAAACAACAGGAATTGACAGGAGTAATAGCTTTAGCAGAATTAAAAAAAACCCTTTTGGGAAAACACAAGATGCATAAATGTGTCTTCTTGCTGTTTAAAACCCCAATTAAAGCAGATCTGTGATTTCTAACGGCCCAGTCTCACACAAAATTTGTTGGGTTTCTTATGGATGAAATTTTCAGAAAAGCTATAATGTCTTAATAACCACACCACTCCATTGTTGATTATTTTCCTAAAACAGTACTACACAGAGTATTTTATTCTTTATGTAAAGTTCCTGAGATGTTTGCGGCAGCAGGACTCCGAGTTTTGTTAGTCTTCAGTTAGAAGTGAGGAAAAAACTGTACACCGCATTAGCAATAAGGACTAAGGTTCTGAGAGGAAAAGAACAATGGCTAAGGCACTAATGATCTCCGACTACAGCATCTCCAACCTGCTGCATGTTTTTATTGCTTTCAAACCTTTTTTCCTGGAGAAGGAAAATCTACCCCAGCATGTTGGTCATGGAGATCACTAACTGAGGCTTTTATTTATTTATTTATTTATTTATTTATTTTAAGAAGGAAGAGAGATGGTTTGTCTTCTGGGATCAAATAATTTCTAAAATGCCAACAAGGGATCATTTGGGTTCAGCAAGATTATAAAACAATAACCAGGATGTAAGCCTCAGTGATTATCATTCATAATTCTGATTAATTTCCTTGGCTCCTGTGCTCTTGGCTCTGTGCTCTTTAGTAAATGATAGTGTTGAATCCAAAATAACAGAGCTCCTGGGCTAATATCATAAATATTCATGGCTCAGGTATTGTACCACTGTTGTTTTTTTTCTCTTATTGGTTTCTGTAATAGCCAAAAGCACACGGTTTCCCATCATCCCTTGGGACGCAGCCACCATCATCCCTTGGGACGCAGTGCATGACGGAGTTCATTATCTCCGCTACGCAGCCTAATCCTGTTCTCCAAATGAGACACATCCTTTATCACCAATCGTTTTCCTCCATCAGCACGTGCATTGTCTTTTATATTTTTACAGAAACCTATAAGTTCTTGCTATCAGCAGTTAGCTGTCATGTTCCTCTTTTTGGGCAACTGGCATCATTCATATAATGTAATGACATTTTTATCTTGTATTTTGTTGCTAACATTGAATCACTTAAAAGCCTTTCATGAATCGGCGGTAAAGATTCTGTATAGAACCAAATCCTCAAATGCTCAGTGGGTGGTTTGGATTCTACCTCACTTCTTTTTGTAAAAAGAAAAAACATATCAGATATATATTATCAGAAAAAAATTCTAGAAGAAACTTCTTATAAAATAGTCTCACATATATAAATGTAAAATAATAATAATAATAATAATAATAAAGTACAGCCAGAAGTATCTATGATTTTAAAGAGAATGAATGTAAAATAGTCCCGCAGATTCCTTTTTTCTTTAAATGCATGTTAGTTAAGATATACATTGTACAAATTGATGGATTCTGCCTCTCTTCTAAGTCACCTCGCATATAGGCATCTCTGCTTTTACATTTTTTGGTAGCAACTGACTGTCAGTGTTATTCACAAGTAGCAAAAGTGTTAATATGAAGTCAGTTCAAGTCATGTTTATTTATATAGCACATTTGTAAGACGTGGCATAAATACAGTCCCGACAGCATTGGCCTTGCAACTGAGAGTGAGAGAAATGCAAAAGAGTACTTTCATTCCAAATTACAAATAGTCGTCGCGATCGCATAAGCATGGAATACTTCAAAATCATAGATAACGAGTTATAGTAAAAGACCTCTGATATGTTTCCCATCTCAGATTACCTCCAGGCAAGTGAAATGAGACCTAATTATCATTATTGATCTCTGCTCCTTGTTAAAACTCTGATAGATTCCAGAGGTATCAGTTCATTATTCTGGCTCGTGAGCACCAAAGCTCCAGCCAAGCGGTATGAAGCCGCTTACTTAGAGGGAAGTGAAGATGTCAGGGATTCCAGGTCCATTAAAATGATTAATTATAGAAGATTTTATTCTTTACTCATTTATTTATTTATGCATTCATTTTTCACCAGTCTGTTGGCAGGAGAGACAAATCATCAGGTTCCTCCTGGGCATAGCCATTAGCCTGACATTTAATCCCGCACAGACTCCTGAGAAGTTGCATGCAAAGCTGAGAGCCAAGTCCTCACTGAGGTAATGAAGTTAATGCCACAATCTCGTGCAGTCTGTCACGTCATTCCTACTGAGGACAGCGAGACAGTCTCTGCTCTCTTTGTCTTTCTTTCCACTTGTCTTTGCTTTAGCAAGCATTTGTTGGCCGTGATTGAATCCTTGCAGGTGAAGTCCCAGTTTTGTCTTGTGCAAATGCCAACTCTGGAGCTACTGCATAGTCACTGTTGATAACACTCTGCCAAACCAGTGTTTTCATGAACTTGTTACATAGAAACGAGTGCAGATTTAAATGATTGGCATGACGTATGAACAAATCTATGTTTGATTCATGAAAGTGTCACATGATAGGATAACTACAGATTCAGCTTCAGCTGTGTGGACACAAACTCCTGCCCACTAGTCCTTTATTTCTCTGTCCTCTGTGTACAGCATGCACCAATCTACCCTCATTTACATCTAGTGCATGAGACACGTCCTGATTTATTCAGGTGATTCAATAGTAAGCCAGTAAACAGAAAGTATCCAGCAAGCTATGGACATCCAAGGCATGAGGAAAGAAGTAAATGGGAAGGTAAAAAATAATGAAACTTCCCTGAAGGTGAGTTAGATGTGTACTTTTTGGTATCCTCAATAGTGGTATAAAAGGTGCACATGAAATTTGAAAGAAAATAACATCAACTGTAATGTCATTTACCCTGCGATGGACTGGTGTCCTATCCGGGATGAATTCTCCCACCTTGTTCCCAGTGTTCCCTGGATAGACTCCGGATCCACCCTGACAAACAAACAAACAAACAAACAAACAAACAAAAGCCATTTATGGCAAAAGTCAGGTACAAATTTCAACCGTTTTCTAACTGCAGCTAGTTATGAGAACTCGGCTGATAGTTTTCTAGCTATAACTTCACCACTGATGTGAAAATATGTACTAACATCCAAAACACACAGTGATATCCATGCATCTTTATATAACCCAGGCATGTGACCTTAAAACACGGAGCCTTTCGTACATTTTTTAAAAACTTATTGCTCAGTTGAAAGACAAACATAGCAGTATGCCTTATTTTGATTCACATTTATAAATGACATGTTAACGCTGTTCAAACATCATTATCTATATTTAAGTACAAGGTGATTGTCAATGTTATTTTCTATCTTTATTGTAATTACTTATTTTCTAATTAATAGACTTGCTATAATTATTGATGGCACTGATAATGATGGGATTTGTACCAGACTTGATCATATGCAACTCTGATGAATAAGGGCTAATATGACAGTAAACATTCATTTTGCATTTATTCTAGGAAACCAAACCCCAGAGTAATAGGTGTAGCTGCCCCTGTGATTAACATTTGAACCTTGAACCATGAGTAGGATGAATTGATGAATAAAGCATGAGCTGGGCCAGGTACACAATCTTGCATGGGGTCTCCTGAGACTAATTAAAACCAAGGTACTATTACCTCGTGGTTTGACCTGCAGCGCTGCTGTGAGATGGCTAATTCAGCGGAATTGTGAGGATCCATATGCAGGAGCTTATTAGTGCAATTGAAATTCCAAAGTTCCAAGCAAACGCGGTCCAAATCCGCAAATCTAAGGCAATATACAAAACTAATCTGTAGGTAAGTCATGATTGCGTTCAGTGCAGTGGGTAGCATTGGTGCCTTACAGCTCCAGCGTCCCCGGCTCACTCCTGTACTCGGGTTTCTGTCCTAGAGTGATCACATATTAGCAAACACACAAAGCACACTAGAAGACAAAAAACGTATTTGTTGTCAGCCAGCTGTTTTTGATCTCACCCTCCCGTCTGTGTATTCCACTTCCCGTAGTGACAATGCCACGCTATTGGGAATGTTGGAGTCTTCCAGCTGATGTAACCAGCAATTAAACCAGAGGCAATTAATTCAGTGCACTGGTCCGCTTAAAAGAGATCTATCGACTGGCTGTGCTAAATCGTCAATTTGGACGCATTACGCTGAGGCATATTTGCAAACATGGCCATAATGCTGATTGCAGAGATAATTAAAGCATGGCCAAGCATTAAGGAGGAGGGTCTGGGAATGATTTGGATTACTATGGTATAGAAAAGTCTCCCATTTTGAAGAAAATTGGCAATAATGGTACAAGGAAAATATCTGAACGTACTCGTTTTTAGTTTTCTTTATAACGTTCTATTAAATATATGGCATTGTATCAAAATTCTATTCCGGTAGTTAAAAAAAAATCCCTGATGCTGCACTGTTTCACTGTTTTCACCTCAAACCATCATTTCTGCGTTTTCAGTTGATGCCGCGTTATCTTATACAACTCTATTATGTGTAATTGTCTTGGAAACAAATTGCAACCATTTATGCATAAGCGTTTAGATTAAAAAAAAATATTTTTGTGACTTCACCTCCCAGCTCTCTGCATTTCAATCACTTGGCTGAACTGAAAGTTTCTTACCCATTTTCAAAGCCATACAATTTGTCAAGCTGCAGGGGGTGCTTGATTTGTTCTAGTGAGGTAATTCTGGGTTATAAATCCGCCTGCATTTCCTTCACTGATAAACCAAAGCCTTAAAAAACTTGACAAGGTGAAGTCAGCTCTGAGTAAAGTCCTCAGAAGTGTTGTTTCTCATGTTTTGAGTTTCATTAAATGTGGATGAAGATAGCACTCTTTTCCATGCTTCCCTTAGCCTTAATTTTGTATTTAAAAAATCAGAAGGAAGTGAATAGTGAGATATTTGGTTCACCTCATGATGAATTCAACATCTCTGGAACTGCTTTTCCTTCCTAGCACTCCCTTTGAACTTCTCCACCTTTCTTTGTCCTATTCTGATGTTTTTGATCTCTCTTGAGTAGTCAGTCAGCTGCTTGTCGCCTTTGAATTAGACTTACCCTGAATATGCTCTTTAATGAGCTGAGTGATCAATCCATAATTCAGCAAGGTGGAATGGAAACCAGGGTGATCAGAGGTGTTTAAAGAGAGGACCACAATCAGTGCTATTCAGGACCTACGTTCTCCCTCCTGCACATCCCTCCACATCTTTTTTTTTTTTTATCTGTCTCTTTGTCAGCCATTCTGAAATGAGAGACATTTTTCATTGTTGTCCTAAGGACATTTGCAGAATGTAGTCAATAATAATTCTTCCAATTTCTCACCATGATCATTAGTGACAAGCACAACCCACACAACCTAACACACCATGCCAACAACACCAAGCGTACATCCAGGTCAAGTTCACGGTCCGAGGTGCGACTGCCTGAAAAGTGTGACGATGTCCTGAAGTTTTCATGTTTCCAATGATCACAGTGCCTGAAACACTAACATAATGGAAACAGCCTTAATTATTTCTTTGTAAAAGCAATAAAGAATCAGCATGAGATATTGATGAAAGTAAACATTAAAGAAAAAACTTCATATGACCGCTTCTTATCTTTCTTCTGGACTGAGTTTGATCAGTATAAACACTTGCAACTATCTTTATAGCCCTAAAAAACTCACATCCCAGCCTGTTACAACAGCATATAGGAGGTGTTTTGCAAGAAATGAACATGTATACCTCTACCTCATCAATGTGACAGAGAGGGAGGTGCCACTCCACCTTGTAGCTGCATGTATACTCTACCAGCAGTTGAAATCAAAGAAGCAGAAGCAGTTTCACTCGAAGCTATTTTCATAGTTTACCAAACAGCTGGGCTGTGGAATTCAAATTAGCTGTAATTATTTCCATATTTAACTCAAACCATTATTTGCGTGTGCGAACTTGGCGTACATTTGCACATGCAGGGTTGAGATGAAAGACTATTCTTAGCAGAAATCTCGCTCCATCGTAAGTGAGAAGCAGGTGTTGGATGAATAAATTATGGTGATATGTGGCAAGGTGTCAACCAGAGAAAGGTGACTCAAGAGAAACCACAACACACTCTGTGTGCCACCGTGGTATCAATATTAATGCCAGGCAGCTGCTGGATTAGTTGGTATTCTGGCTGATCTCAACAAAAAATAACCAAATGCCAAAGAATATCACATACTTTTTAAAAAGCTCTTTAAATCTTTTTACATTTGCTCATTCGCCTGATGCATGTATCTGAAGCGACTTATCACTGAGGCAGCATGCAGCTGAGCTGATGAAGGCATCTGGAGCTTGGTGGTGCTGGAATTTGAACTCACAACCTTCTGATAAGTAACCAAAAAGCCTTAATCACTAAGCCACCATTTCCCCTTCTGACATGTTAGTTTTATATTTATTCATCCCTGCAGGTAATTGTAAAATTGCAGCAATTATCAGGCAGGCACAGGCAATTAAACAACCATGAAATATCTTGGCAAATCTGATGCTTGCATGGGGTGGAATATGCTGGAAACAGAGGCATGCCTCGGTTATTCACAACTCCGACCTTGAACATTTTTGTACATGATTTAAATTATAGGACAAATGCACCCCAATAAACTATGGAACTTAGTTTAAGTTAATTACCTTATGCAGACAGCTGCACTATTGAGCTACAAGAAGGTGCCGCTCCATTGTGTAGTCACATATATGCTCTATCAGTAGTCTATAGGCTATATCCAATAATCACTCCAACAATGCTTCATTAGGCGTTCCACTTTACAAACCTCTGTGGGCTTCTGCTTTGACAAGGTGAAAGATAGCAGCCCACCAGTATTGATTACCACGGCTTGAACACCATCACTACCACTAGTGCGCAAGCCATTAAACAATTAAATAACTATAAGAATACAAGACCTGGCCTTTGCAGAACATATAATTGAATTCTTTTGCATGAAGGTGATGAATGGAAAGCTGCAACCCGAACCACTTGGGAGCACTATGAATATCTCAGGATGCCGTATGTGCATGATAATGCATTGTATGCTTTTTCATAGTTATTCATTAATTGTGTACTCTGAGACATGGCTGTCTGACAGGTGGTGCTATTCGTTCATGACCTTCAGCCACCCTGGAGTAACACATCTGGAAATCCAGTTGGCTTGGAATTGTCTCTTCCGTCCAAATATGTAGTGAGGACTGGGTTAAGATGGACAATAAAACGGCATCCTGTGTGGTTCAGCCACAGACAGTTAAAGTATTAGGTTTCTTAGGGTTTGCCAGCTGTTATTATACAGTTATTCACTTTTGTTGCAACTCCCAAAAGCAGCCATGTTGTTTTTCACCCCTTAATGCTTAATGCTTCCTGTACAGCATAGACAATGCAAGGAGCTGTGAACTGACCACATGAAACCATATCCAAGTGTGCAAATACTGAGTAATTTCTTTGCTTGGTCTGCTTCTCTATTATTATTATTATTATTATTATTATTATTATTATTATTAGGATTTCTACTGGGTTATCAAGTGTTATTTGTTAGCCTGGCAGCCAATTAAGGTGCAAAATTGTGATATTTGTTTTAAAAAGATGACAAGTTAACATTATTATCACAGCTTTGAATTCTCATTATATTAGGCTACTATCAGATGCTTTTTACTGGTCAGTCTAGACACTAATAAAAACTCCTGCCTCATGAGCCCTACAAAAGAAGCTAGCAGCTATGGAGACATGAACTGCAGGCAAATCATTTCAGGAATCTGAATGTGCTGCCCAGAACCTTAAGCACCCACGACAAGAATCAACAAGAATCTGAATAGTGAGAATTTTCTCTTCCTAATTACCGACAGATCTTTTGATCTTCAGTTGTTGACTTTAGCTTGTTGCTAGCATTGAAGTGTGCAAAGTCATTCAAATAAGTCTTCTTAACCCTTTTAGATTCTGTTTTTTTTTTCCTGAAAACACACTTTCTAGAGTTTGAATGCCAACTGAATGCCCCTGCAGCATGATGTGTGAGCACTGATACCTTCATTACAGATAAATTGACCTCTGCCCTGGTGGACTTGTTTCATTCGCTCTGTCCCGGCTCCTCATCACAGGGGTCATGGCTGCGATCGATACCCAGCTTCTTTCGTCCGCTTCGAGTAATTGCACTGTATAAAAGAAGATTATTAAAATGCTACTCTTCATTGGGGAATAATTAATGGCGAAATGCAGATGTGAATCTGGCATCTAATGTGGACTTGAGCTTTCTTCATCTCTGAGGACGCTCTGATTCTGTTTCTCTGAGGGGAAAATGACAAGAGGTGATTTATCGAGCTCACAGAAGAGCATTACCCAGTTCCCTCCAGAGGTCCCTATGCAAAAATAGCCTCCTCCTTTGTGAATTCATGAGAGCTCACTGTTTAACAAGTTTTGACATTATTTATATTATTCTGCCAGATCCAGAGATAAATTCAGAAGCATAATGCTCAACTTTTTCTGGCAAAACTAAATGACCCCTGAATTCAGTCATTCTTAGGACATTTTTAGTGAACTTCTGCTTATTGGTGGGATCCTATATAAATTCTTAAAGAGACAGTGTAAAGAGGACACACTGGGATGCTGGGTCTCTTCCACCTTCACCTATGCCATATCTAGGGTTTAAGAATACTTTCATACCAATTAGTCTGTTTGCTGCAGAATCAATACTTTTAGTTGGTTTTCTAGTTAGTTTGGTTTCACACTGTGCAGAATTGAACCAAAACAACAACAACAACAACAACAACAATGAAGAACTGAAAATGTACTCATAAAATCAGAAATAGTAATGTCTGTAAAAAATATTAATAATGGTCATAAATAAGGCGACGGAAAAAGATAAACAAAACTTTGCATTAACAGGTTAGCTAAAGTTAGATAGATCTATAAATAACAAGCATTTTGTCCTTTTTGGTTTTCATTCTTGGATATTCCATCATCCAAATTTCCTGAAGATCATGGGAAGAAGAAAAGATAACGTTTAAAGAATTCTCTCACTCTTTTCCCTTTATTGTCAATGATATTGTGATGTTGACTCATGTCACTTTGAAAGTAGAAAGCTACCAACGTTACCTAAATTATAATTGAAATTAAATTATTGATAAAAAATTACATAAATCATTAGAATGTCGGTAAGGTCCTCTTACCATTATCATGGATGCTAGTTCATTATATGTTGTGCATTTGGTAATTTTGTGTCAAAAAAGAAACCCAATCCCGAAAATAACTGAAAAAAACCACAACTCAATCCTGTTACTTATTTAAGAGCAATATAAATTGTAAAAATGAGAATATTAACCATATTTATTTGAGTGGTTACATGTTTTCTTAGCTTCAGTGTTGGATAAACGTTTGCTAGTGGACTTTGGGACACTATTTTGTCCCCTGTCCTGTGTTCATTCCTTCGCATTGTAATTTTAGATACAATAACTGGATAGTGTTGATACTCTATTTCCACTTATGCCAAAAGAAACTTTCCTATCAGACTGCTTTGATCCTGACAAACGGAGATGATTCTGATGCTGATTGTAATTGTGGTTCTGATTTGTACAGCTGGGCCTCACAAAAAAAAATCCCTGCAGGTGGATTCGGCTCGGATGTTGCGCTGCTGTAATTGGAGAAGTCTGTTCGAGCACCTGCCACTCATGTGCTATCCATTTACTCATTCACTACCGTGTGTGTAAGTGCCTTTGATGGCCACTTGATAGCAATCATGGCATGCTACTCTAATCAGACAGACATTACATGTTTATTTTTTTTAAATATTACTGCATATGTTCATTTGTAGGAACGTCTCGAGAACAGTGACTATAGCAGCCTTCTTCTGCATTTCAAACAGATGCTAGTGGAATTCTCAAATCTGATTGGTCTGACAAATCACATGTTTTTTATTAATGCACTCGTTCTAATATGTTAACATATCTGTTGTAATAGTTTACACAGGGACTTCTATTGTACGGTGGAAGCTTCACATAAATAGCTTTTAAAAATGTGTAATTGTTGACATGGTGAAGTTTTCTGTTAGACGATTAGAAGTTTATTTAACATTTTCGGAAGAAGTCTCCAGTGTCAGCTTCTTGTAACAATCAGACAAGCTGCAATTTTTCTTTTAACTTGTTAAACGCAAGAGAGAGAAAAAAGTGAGGCTGGGGAGGGAACATTTCTGTGGTGTTGTTTCCTAACTTAGGTTAGAAGAATATATCAGGACCACTGTTTGTACACTGGCGAACAAAAATGCACCTTTACACTACTTATTTTTCTGAAAATATTTTCTGACACAAGTAATGACTGACAGAAAAAAATCTGTGACTTTGATGCATGGAAGGAATTCTTCTGAGTAAGATCCTCTCAAACCCTTTAGAAATGAAGTTGTAGCAGATCTTCAATGTATTACTATTTTACCTTGACCAAAAAAAAAAAAAAAAAAAAAAAAAAACAGACTGAGATAAGAAAGGAAAGTATATCCAGTATGTATGTATTCACATTAAGTATGCCTTGAGGAGACTTGAAAAGCCTGTAAGATGTGGAACATTTTTTTTAACATAGACCAAACATCACATAATTCAAGGCCTTTAACAGAGTACAGGCTTTTAACCCACTGTATAGGTGAAGTAAAAGCGGTTTTGCACATTTACATCCACAATCCTTTGCAGTTCAACCCACGCAGAGCATAGTGTGTGCTTTGAGCATTCCCATCACTGACGCTTAACCTGATCTCATCAACAATGCTGGATTTAACTTGCTGAGGAGGAGCGCTGTTGGATAGGCTTCGGTCTGGCCTGGCTACACATGTGTATTATCTCTGCACCAAGTGATGAGATTCCTACCAGTATTGGTGCTAATGCATCTTTTTTTCAGGACGAATGGCCACTGGAAGTTCACCACTGCTGGGTCTGAGGTCAAGGCCTCATTTAGTTTGCAGAAGGGCGGCATCTTTATGGAGCTTGGAAGCTGACAATAGTATTTGAATATGAATTTTGTACATTTGGTATATCTGCATTATTTACATGTCACAATAAAATTCTTTGCTTTTTGACTGGTGGATTTAATACATATATGTTGTTGCCAAAACTTTAAAAGGGGTAAGATGTGCCTTTAAAACATATAATTCAAAATTACAGCTTATGGTTCTGGTTAAAAATCAGGACCCTAAATACAAATCTCAAAAATTCAAATCTCAAAATGACTGATTTTAGCAGATGACTGATGCAGGCCAAAGGTGAACAATCTCACTGAACAGTAGACACTTTCCAATTGATCAAACAAATAAAATTTTTAATATTCTACTCAAAGGTTTTCAGTGACACTAACGTTCTAGCTAGTTAGGCTACGCTAAGCTTAACTTGCAGGTAATCGTTAGTGGCTAACATCCAAAGGTAGCTTTTTGATAGGAATTTAGCTATTTCTGTACGATATAAAGTCTTTAGATGCACTTACTTCATTACGGCTCATATATGTACACCATGTCTCTTCACTTCACGAACGTGAGTGTGGGAGACGACTGAGTTTGACCACTCTGAAAGTGTCTGCTTTTCTCTGGGGATGCTGAATATCTCACCTTTGGCCTGATTTACAGAAAATCTGTATTCTTGAGATTTGAATTTATAAAAACTTGGAATTAATATTTTGATTTTTTTTCTCAAAATCTCAAAATTGTAACCCATAATTTCGAATTTAAAGGCAAATCCTACCTCTAGTACCCCTTTATATAATACTCATATTCACATACTGAGATACTGTGATGGCCGAGATAGTTTTGCGAGCCTGAGGTGCTGACTCCTCATACTGGCCACAATCCCAGGCATTCACAATGCTTTCAACAGCTTTCAGAAGTGCAAGAGAAGCTCAGCTCAACTCTGAGCTTCCTACTACATGATTGCTTGGGGGTAGCAAAGCAGTGTTGGGACTGCAAGACTTTGTGCACCAAATTCATTATTTTATTATTTCAACATTTATTATTTGTCTTATACTGTTATTAATTCTTCCCTCACACTTCTTCCACCCACGGTGAAATTCTGTGATTGTTTGAATTGTCTGATGACTGACGCAGTGTTAATAAAAACCAATACACACTTCAGCTCTATGTTTTATCCTCTGGAACAGTAAAAATCATATCAGTGCTGGTAAGCCATGGGGACTTTGGGCATGTTTGGGCAAAGAAGGCATGCAGTTGCCATGCCAATGACGCTTCACAGCATGTAAATTAAGTACGCAGAGAATATAGAGAAAGTGAGAAACTCCAGAAAGACAGTAACCTGTGATCAGGATTGAACCGAGGACCCTGGAGCTGAGAGAGAGCAATGCTCCACCACTTCTTTCTATCAGAAATATAGAAGGGTTTTATTATAAATGTGACACGTCAGGTGACAGATTAATTAATTCCTCACAATTCCTTATTTTCATAGTAATAGAATATAAACTAAAATTTTCGTCCTGAGCTCAGGGTTTCTCTCCAGTGCCACACACACACTAGGTGGCAGTAAAATTCTAAGATGTACTCGAGTGACGTTTGTTCTCGCATAAATCAAACACAGCTGCACTTTATCTGTGTTATAAGAGCTGTCAGTGTAGTGACCATGAAGTGATAAATGATTAAAAAAACCCATAATGTAATAATGTTCTGAGCATGTTGGGCTGAGAGTGTGTATCCTACAGCCGTATCCTCAGTTGATATACTCTCATCTTTGGTGGTTCCTGGAACAATGATGGAAAGGGAAAGTTTAGAAAACAAGTTCTTCGTAACATTGCTGGTTTCAGTGTCTGTAGGCTTTTTTTTATAGCATCCCATCAATGGCTTCTGTTTTCTGTGGCAGCCTAATTTCCCCAGTGACGTCTAATCATCTGCAGGTGATGAGATTTATGAGTCCTGTTACGACGGTGGATTGTTCTTTTTCTTGAGATGGGGTAATGTTTTGCAACATTTCAAAAGCTTTTCATCAAGTGAGTGCCTTTTTATATATATATAAAAAAGAAAATATGCCAAGGAAATGCTAATAACGCTCTCTAAAAATAATTGGCTATCTTGACACTGTGTCCATTGAGGCCGCTTTTTCTTTATTCCAGCAATATCTTTAATGAAGAGGTAGAGATACACACACTGAGTACAGATCAAACGGCTCATGGCTATAATAGTAGCACAGGTTGAATCTTTAAAAAGAAATATTATTCAGAGGGTTCTATTGAAGATACTGTTTTTGAACTGAGCCTCATAAACACAACCCACTAGCTCCTTGGAGAAATGTTACCACTGCTCTTTCACTTCACACTGGGTGGTAATGGCTGTATAACACTGTCCTGAATCAGGGTGTTCGGAAATGAAACCTGTTCCAAATCCTGGACAAGGCTAGGAGAACGTAGAAGCAGATATTAAGTTACCTTTTCAGCTATTGTGTTCCTGGCAGGAGCAGTAATGGAGCTCTTGGCAGCGGCGTCCTTGTATTGGCACTAACCTCTGGCATGGAGACTCCCAAATGAGACTCTGACAAGCGTTTGTGTAATTTGGACTGTCAGTGCTTCCAGTAGGACTCCAGTAGTAGAAGAAGAAGAAAAAAATGTCTGGATCTCACATGCCAGCTCCCAGGGCCAGTAGTAAGGAATAAAACTCTTGGGCATGTGCTCTTATTGGACTATAAGCGATTACGTTACTGCTACATTATAGCTGCTATAAACAGCTTTTCCCTCACCATCCTCCCTTTTCTCTCTCTTTTAAAGTTAATAAGACAACAAAACGCAAACCTTCTATCCCGTGTTAGAAAATGTTGACACTGGAGACTCCTTCCATAAATGCTAAATGAGCATCTCCTTACAGAAAACTTCACCATATCAACAATTATAAATATTGTTTATGTGACACGTCCATGTCCTGTAGAAATGGTAATGTATTATAACGAGTGCATTTATATAAACCTGTGATTTGCAGCTGCACTACTTTTCTGACCAATCAGGACATCTATCAGGAATTTGGGAAATAAAGAGATAGACTCACTAGGGGTGTAACGATCGGATGATTTGGACTGATGCGTCGATTTAAAAGGCAATAATTGAAACGAATTGAGGCAGCAATCATAAACTGATGATACGATATGATACGATTTTGACTCTTAAGGCAACGATTCAATATTTGATGATACCACTGAATCCGCTACGATACAATTTTGATTCGTAAGGTAACGATTTGATATTTGGTGATACCAAAGTTGGTCACATATTAATCAAAGTTGAAATTGTATTGTATCATATCATAGCAGATTCAGTGTATCATCAGTTTTTGAATCGTTGCCTTAAGAATCAAAATCGCATCTTGCCCCAAGAATCTAAATGGTGTCATATTGTGTGGAAGCCTGAGATTTACACCCCTAATATTCACCCACCTGCTAACTCAAAAGCCATGTGAAGCAAAATATGTACACTACAGCAATTCATCAAGCTAATAGGGTGTTTTTGAGTTATTGCATGGAAATAAAAGCAAGCGACAACTCCACATCATTAGGCACTTTGATGAGAACGTTGAAGAGTTACCACCATCATTACGGCAGAGATAAACCTTTCACGATGGCTCCAAACACAACGTGTGCATAAAGCGAGAGATGAAATATTTGTTAACAACATGATCAAAATCCGAAATGATCAAAGACCTAAAACAAAAAATACAACATACATGTATTGTTTTAATCCTATAATGTTATTTCAATGCTTCAACACTCAGCTTCACTACAGAAGTTGTCTTTTCCTTCCTTTTTTATCTTATGATGGTCTTTTCAAAAGTGAAAATGAAAAGAACTTCGCTTCAATAGCCACACATACAGAAATCCCACAATCCCGTATCCTTGTTATTTTGTGGCAGTGTAATGGTTTTAATAGGCTGAGCTTCTAAAAGCCTTTTCTACATCCGAACACAGTTAATGCACGTGTCCTGTGTGTGTTCTTACCTCTTAGATCATGTAAGGAGCAGAAAGTAAATGGCACCATTGTGTAGTCTCAGCATGCACACCTTGGGTCTTGGGAAGAAAAGTGTTTTTGAAGCTGCACAACACACTCTCACACACTCACACATGTCTCATCTCTTTGCTTTCAGTATGTTTATGCAAATCACGCTTCCTCCATTTCTTGTCCATAATTCACCTTAATGTTCTCCAACACCTACATTGTAGCACGATAGCAAATTCAGAATATATTTATTCTTGTTCCTGAGAATAAATGGCTTTACTGTATCATGTACAACGTCTTTGCCAGAAAAGTATCAGAACATACGCTCTTAGTGTTGTATTCAGAGTTGAGGACTAAAGTCCAAAAGTGATGTCTATACTACTTTTACATGGGAAACGTTTCTTGTAATTAAAGAGTTATGCAGCCAGAAAGAAGCTAGATTATCTGCCAGTTTCAAGATGTGTAGAAATGGACTCGATCTTATATGTAAGGAATAAAACATGATGGTGTTGGGAAAGCAGGTTGGAGATGCTGTCGTTGCCGTAGCCATTGATTTTTTCCTCTCACAGCTTCTCAGCTTCCTTATTATACATGCAGTGTTGAGACTGAGATGATTTTTTTCTCTCTCTTCTAACTGAAGAACAACCAAACTCTGAGTCCTGCCACCATAGGAAACAATCTGATGACTTCCTGTCTCCATCACTTCTTTCAGGAATTTTTTATGAGGAATAAAATAGTCTGTCTCATGCTGTTTAAGGAAAATGGTGAGTGACAGTGCAGTGTGATGGAGCGGAGGCACTCTTACCGCTTCAAAGTTTTACAATAACAGCACGTCCAAATGTACAGTATACCACAGAAATGTACCAATGATTCCAGTTTTTTTTTTTTTGAAGACTCTCCCTTACAGCTGACCAATCAGAATCGAGAATTCAATATCTCTGTGGTATAATGTTTCTTTTTTCTTTATCATATCATAACAAGAAATAGAAATATGAATTTACATATTTCACTTGCTAAGATTGCTAAGATCTCATTTTCTGCAGTGAATTTTGATGCTAACTTCTGCATTTCCATGATGTTTATCAAGCGTGAACTGATAAACTATATACCCAAAAGTATGTGTACCCCTGACCACAACCATATCTGATTCTTCCCTAAACTGTTAGAAGTTTGAAGCACACAATTGTAGAGAATGTCTTCGTATTCTGTAGCTTTACAATTTCCCTTCACTGGAGCTAAGAGGCTGAAACCTGTTCCAGCATGACAATGCCCCTGTGCACAAAGCGAGCTCCATGAAGACATGGTGTGTGAAGGTTGGAGTGGAAGAACTCGAGTGTCCTGCACAGAGCCATTTACATTCTACATTTATGGCATTTGATAGACGCCCTTATCCAGAGTGACTTACATTTATCTCATTTATACAATCGAGCAGTTGAAGGTTTAAGAGCCTTACTCAAGGGCCCAGCAGTGGCAGCTTGGTGGTGCTGGGACTTCAACTTATGACTTTCCGAGCAGAAGTCCAACATCTTAACCACTGAGCTACCACTACCTCTACTGAACACCTTTGGGATGAACTGGAACACCGACTGCACCCCAGACCTCCTCACCCACATCAGCGCCTGATCTCACTAATGCTCTTATAGCTGAATGAACACAAATCCCCACAGCCACGCTCCAAAATCTAGTGGAAAGCCTTCCCAGAAGAGTGGAGCTTATTATAACAGCAAAGGGAGAATAAATCTGGAATGGGATGTTCAAAAAGAACATATCAGTGTGATGGTCAGGTGTCCACAAACCTTTGACCATATAGTGTGTACGTATATATTTTCCTCCTCTCCACTTTCAATTCTCTCGTCTAATTCCTCCGCTAAGCTGCAGCGACCTCGAGGAGGGCCTGAAGTGTTCAATATGCACTCGATCCATTAGGAGCTGAGCCGCCTGCTTCACTGCCAACGGTGACGGGATTCAATTTCCACGGAGGTGAGGAAAAAGCCGAGTCCTCTGAATGAATACAATAACACATTCTCCGAAATTAATAATTAAAGACAGGAGAAGGCTACGGGGCGTCAGTGCAAAGAATAAAACTCTATCCTCGTTCCTGATATTTATTGAAGCTGATGGCAAAAAAACACACCTTATATGCTTTTAAAAATCTAGCAAACACACACAGCTTTGCGCAGAAATATCTAATATTCACCTGGATGATGGGCTTTGATTCTCGCTCTCTTTGTGACAGAAATCCAGCAAAATTGGATAATTTGGGTCGACTGTCAGTGAAATGTATTGATCACGATGAGAGGCGTTTTTTTTTCCTTCACCTCTTGCAGAAAGAGTGAGTGGGTTTTTTTTTGTAGTTTAATGGAAATGACGGTGAAAAAAAAATGAGAAGAGTTCGAGA
Organism: Pangasianodon hypophthalmus; assembly: GCF_027358585.1. Lineage (NCBI taxonomy): Eukaryota > Metazoa > Chordata > Actinopteri > Siluriformes > Pangasiidae > Pangasianodon > Pangasianodon hypophthalmus. The sequence continues at coordinate 2,674,101 of NC_069726.1, read as the reverse complement.
ACAAGACAACGGAGAAACATTGCACTGACAATTTTGCTACAAAGCGTGTTGTCTCGCTGTCTGCTCTCTAACGCACAGGAACTCTCTTCAAATAGGAAAAGGGCTTGTTATTGAGACAAAACCAGCACTGTGGGTGTCTAAGGCACACACACACACACACACACAAATATTTGAGGCACAAGATTCACCCAGAGTACCTGAGGAGAAAAAAAAGGTACCCTTAGCATGAGAGCACAGAACCAATTAAATTGAGCAACAGAGACGGGACAGACAATACTGGTTCTCGGACCAGTTCCACATCAGTGAAAAACTCGAAATTACTGTTTCACCTCACACAGGATTTCATGTCCGAGTTTGTTTGCTGTACAGGGGGTCTCACAGCTGGATCCACACTAAAATTTGCTTTGTGACACATTTCACTCCTGCCAATTTAATTTCTCCCAGCTCACAAGCTAATTCATCAGCTAAAACTCATCATCCATCCCTTACGGAAAAAAACACCAACCTTTCACAGTATTAAGTTATGTCCTGGAATTGCCCATGTGAACAATATGAAATAAAATTAAACCACATGTCCAACATGTGAAAAATGAAGATGTAAAGATAAATGAATCGTGTATAAAAAAAATCACATGAAAATAAAATTAAATATGCATAAAAAAAATTACATGTGAAACTAAAAGAGTCATGTGTAAAAATCACTTGTGGATACAGTATAAATGAATCATGTTTTAAAAAAACATCAAGTAAATGTGAAAATAAACATATCATGCAAACAATCAAATGTGAAAATAAATGAATTTTGCAAAAAAAAAAAAATCATGTGAAATAAATTAATTACTTTAAAATTGAAAGTAAACAAATTATGTATAAAAATCATGCGAAAATACATGAATCATGTGGAAGAATCATATTTGGAAAAAACAATTAACTGTGCATAAAAAAATACATGATTTGTTTATAAGAAATCATGTTAAAATGAATAAACTGAAAAAATTATGTAAAATTAGTGAATTGTGCATAAAAAATTACATATGAAACTAAATTAAATCACATAACAATGAAAATAAATGAATTTTAATTAAACAATCACATATGAAATCAAATGCAGATGAAAATAAATGAACAGTGTAAAAATGTCACCACGTGGAGGATTTTCCCAGGCCCCGAAACATTTAGAGGAATTTCATGACTGAATCTTTATTTTCATTAGAGCCGTGTTCTCTGAGCCGTTGTTGTGTCTACGATTGTATGCTTGTGCAAACAGGTAATTTGATTCCGCTCTGTAGAGAATACTAATACTGAGCCGTACACAGTACCTGTAAGTTCCTGAAATAAGGTATGCACGGCTTGACCGGCGCCATTTCAAGCCCCACTGAAACTCAATCTGTATTTCATCATTTTTCAATCAAATGGAAAAACTACATATTAGTTTTTGTCACTTTTCATCAAATGCCGGGATTTTTTATTTTTTTTTTCCCAGACATATGGTCACAAAATGCTGTCACATACAGTTTATGTGATGAAATGCTTGGGAAACATTTGTGTTGATCATGGTGTTTCTTTCTTTCTTTCACATTCTTTATGCATTTTACATCGTTTTTCCTCCAATCTTTAAATACGGCTCTCCGTTACTTCACTTTTAATTAGCCACATGTCTGAGAATGCTGGGAATGTTGCCGTTAGAAGGGTTCAGATACAGGTACTTTTAGCAGACATGGATTCAACATTACTGTATTTCCAAGATAACATACATCATATTTTCTATCCAGCATCCAAGGTTATATTGCCTACGCGTCAGTGATGATTTCATTAAATCCAGTCTGACACCTCTAAAATTAGCTTGTGAAATCTGGCATGTTCAGCTGAACACAGCTTCAGTTATGAAATTATAATGGTTTGCTGCATCGGGTAGGGGTGAGGATGGAGTGTTGGAGATATGGGACCATATTCAAAGCCGAATATTCAAAGCGACTTTCGTTTAACAGTTGCGTCAGTATTTCTGCAGGGAAAGTTCCTGGTATTCAGAGTTGGGTTACGCATGCCCTTAAGTTGATTTTCTGGGCTCACCATTCAGATTATTAAAATCACCTGTGTGTAGTTTACACCTTCGAGATTGCCAGATTTTTTTTTTCTCGAGTAGAAGCAACAGAGACAGGGTTTTTCAATAGCATCTAACTGCCCACAGTTTGAAGGATAAGCTGACTGAACCCTCATTTACTTCATTTATGTGTTTACTAACTTACAGCTCGCTTCAATTCAATTCATAATTTTATCCCTAAAAAAAAAACAGTCCTCAGGATGAGTAACGTCTGATGAGATGTGTCTCCTTTGCACATGGACTTTAGAGGGATAATACTATTAATGATATCATATTTATATATTTTAATATAGGCCTCAAATGGCGTTTTATAATTTTGTGAGTGAATTTTTAGTCCAAAAATCTGAATTTCAGTGTGACGTTTGTGGTTGCATCAAATGGTCAGACAGTGTCACTGGACTTAACGCTCGAGCCGAGAAAATGACACTTAGATTCAGAGTCAGATTCAGAGTCAGAGTGAGACACCTCTGTTTTTGGCAAACTCCACCCTGTGTGCGTAACTCTCACCTAAATTATAAATACGTGATTAAATCTGTAGTTCTGTCTGAGATCTGAATAGCGTACAATTTCCATATTAAGTCTGAATACGGCCCACGTTGAAGACTTAGGCAGGTGTGAGATTAGACTATCAGACTGACCACATAACAGAGAGAGCAGCGAGATTGAAACTAATCTTACAGCAGGCATATAGGAGAGCTCGTAATAGAAAAGCAGGCTGAGAGGAATGAACTAATCTGTCTGCGTTTGCACGTCGAGCTGAGCTGAGATGGACGGTGTCCTGAAACAGAGAGCAGACGAGCTTTTTTAAGGGACTTGAAATGCTCAAGTGCAGCATTATGGTGCAATATACAGTAATGGGCGCTGATCAATATCTCTTTTCTCTGTTAATGGAAGCCCTTATGGTCTTCGGCTCATAAAAAAAAAGAAGATGGTAATAAGCAGTTTGTGGGAAGGATGGCATCTGAGGTGTTCCCAGACACAAAATCATGGCTGGTAAATTGCTACCTTGCTCATACGGTTTTCACTTGAGATCTGTGTCTGAGTAACTTTTAAATTTCTCGCTCTCTGCACTGCTGAACAAGGCTGTCTCTTTAACGTGATTGGGTGCTCATTATTTATAAATTTGTTGCTCTCTAGATTGAAATATTTAACAGCTAGTGTAGGGTTTAAGGGCTCCTTAGCAAACAAGTCAACTCAGCATCCCATAAAGAGGTCCATCTGCTCCAATAAACTCCCCATGAGTACGGCTTTAAAATTCATAGAGGAACCAAGCACTTAGAAACCTCAAATCCTGTGGCTCCTTCGCGAAAACATCTTCACTGCGAGTGTAATCAAATCGAGTCATTTGAAGCATGATGATGTCAGTATTAAAAGGCGTCACCGCTCCCAAGCTTTCCATCCGCCATCTGTACACCCATCTGGATCCGCCGCATGTTTAATAGATCTTACTCCCATGATATCGAATGATTACACAAGGGTTAATGACTGAGACGGTCAACGGTTTAACCCATAGCAGAATCAGGAGAACTGCGAGCATATGGCTGGATTTTAGATCGAATATACCAGGCTTGTCTTGAGAATTATTCAAGATCTACGCATTCCTTTCTATACGTTATGTCATTGGGAAAATTGATCATAAAACTTTCTTGACGTTTGTAACCAGGGTTAAAAGAAAAAAAATATTGTTAATAATACAGACCGAGACATTATGTTGTTCATTGTATGTATTTTCTTGTCATTGCTGTAAGCTAAAAATGGAAAAGATTATGTTTATTTGATACGCATATTGTGTTTCATATTGGTTATGCGAAGTGTTACGTGTACTCACCTTAGATGTTATGTCCAATGGGGAGTCCAGGGCTGCGTGACGTCAGGAGATAGAGGGAGAGACAGGTGGAAGACATTGAGAGGACAGTTAGCACAGTCAACATGTTTTTAGGGCTACAAATATGTGAAATGTCTGACTAAGGCACTTTTTCAGAAATAACCCTTTAGTTCTTTAGTTGTTCATCCCCTTAAGGACATCGGGTGTTGTGCGGATCAAACTGAATATTACTTTGAGTAAGAGTTTAGTATAGCTGACAACGTGCACCTGAAGCAGCTAATGACTGATGCTAAGGCCTGTGTTCTTACGGAGGAAGGACTGTGAAAGCTCACTGCCAAAGTGAACATTAAGAAAAGTCGCTCATCATTTTGAGGCAACAGTGTTCATCGACGGAAAGATCCAGATAGCAGTTCATCTGGCTCCATGGGGTTCATCGCAGGACTGAGCTTTTCATCACCAAGGCCAACATCGGACTTACATCACATGCGTATGGTGTGGACCGTGCCATTGCCAAAGAGACTGTGAGTGAGTTTTTTCTATTTTTGTCTGCTCTTAGGAGTGAAGCAGCCATTCTCTTTCAAGCTACAATGAACCCTAGCTTCGCTACAGGTATGCAACTTTTATAGTGGTACTCTTTTTGTTTTCTTATACTTGCTGGCTAGTTTTCTTTTAATCGAATTTACTTTATTGAGTGTGACCTGAGGCTGGAAATACGACTGTATTTAATTTTATATATCACCTGTATGATTTATTATTTCCTTGAGTGAATAAGTAAATAGTTCATTACTTTTTATGACTATTGAGTATTCGTGTTTGTTTTCCTTTGCAAAAGAGAATCTCATAGTTGTGCCCTTATATACACTCAGACTTTTGGATGAACTCTATAATCTTAAAAGTATCGTTTGGGTATTTCAGTAATTATACAGTTAACAAGAATTCAGGTTAGCCTACCCCCACAAGAGTGTCATAGGGGGCGCTAAATAAAATAGATGCACCGTTCGGATAATTTTGTTTGAATAAGTCAATCGAGATTGTTTATTTGGAAGATAGTCTCAAGCTGTTGTGAAAAAAAAAAATCAAAATGGCAGGCAGATCAGAACTAGTAAATGAACTCAGAGGTTGGTGCCGGGGGAAAGGTTTAAATGAAGCTCACGCACTCATGGTAGTTGTACCGGAAGAGTTTGAAGTCGCTCAGATCAAAGGTACACTGCATACGGTGAAATGCATTGGCCGTGTTCGCGTGTGAGGTAGGTCTTTTAGTTTCAAACACAACAGGCTGTTGGATTTGTGTGAGTGTAAAGAGGATCTGAAAGCTGAAAATGTGATCCATAGTCTGAAAGGTTTAATAGGGCCTTACTGACCATGCTTGGAACCCTCAGCCCAGAGGAAAAATGTCACTGGAGTGATCATGTAGATTTCATAGTACACGCCTACAACAGTACTACGAGTGACGCCCGTGGATTTTCTCCCTATTACCTGATGTTCGGTAGGGAGGCACAGATCCCAACTGACCTGTGTTTTGGGATCTCCTCTGGTGGTGTAGAGGGTGTTAGCCATTCTCACTATGTAGAAAAGCTGACAGATATAAGCTTCATATTATTAAGATTATAAGCTTGCCACAGAAGTTGTGTACAAGAGGCATCGGAGAAACAAAAATTTCTATGATCGAAGAGTCTCTGTTCAGTCACATGAATTGGGTGATAAAGTGTCGTTTGCTGAATTTCGGACTTCGAGCAAGTGGAGTCCTGACCCTTACACTGTAGTAAGAAAGAATCCCAATATGCCAGTGTACAACATCAAACATGCAGCTGGGAAAGGCATGGTTAAGACCTTACACCGAGATCATCTCCTGTCTACTGGGCAGTCAGTTAGACTCCCTGAAACAGGAGACGCTAGACGTTCATTTAAAGGTTTTACAGACAAACATATTTAAACGGCGCATTTTATACCAGTGTTTTATACCAGATACAGATTTCAAGTAAATTGTGTAAACCTTTCATATGAGTTGGATTATAACTTAGTTGTAAGACCATATTAGTAAAGCTCTAGTTTAGAATACTGCGTTTAATATTTAATGCCATGAGGAGACGCAGCACCACGTCCTCTAAGTGTATAATTACAGCCTGCTGGTGCGGTTAAATATATGTTAACACATCAATTAAAACAAAGCTGAAATAGCATTCAGTAACGTAATGTTTTTTTGTGTGTCTTTTGTGTTTAAAAATGAACAAAGTGCACAGCCTGGTCTTTCCTGGTGTCCTTGTATTCATCGCTATCCTGTTATGAAGAATGGATGCAGCAGAGATCATTCATCAGGGACCCTGGACACCATGTGAGGACAAAGGAGGCATTTATCTCCCCCAAAATGACACACAAAAACAGGTTCATCACCCCTGAGGCATCTGCTGCGCTCATATTCTCGACCGAACCAGCAGCGCTCCGTCATATTCCTCTGTGTCTAATTAAATCGTGTTGTCTTAACCACAGCTGAGCAGCACTAAAGAGGGGGAAAAAAACAAAAAAATGAGTCCTTACAGTTAGCTTGATTGCAGTGTGGGGAGGTTTTGTTCCTAATGTGTGAGCATTTGTCCTTTAATTTGACATAGCGGCTTTGGAAATAAGGGAAGATGAGAGGAAAGATAAAAAGCACAGCATTACGAAAATATAATCATTGGCAAATGGCTGTGGGAAAAGATGAATAAAACACTTCAGGACATACTGTTATAGTAAATATTACCACAGCACTGTTTTCTGAATTCTGGATTGAACAGAAAATAATTTGCTTTGTGATTATAAATAAACTAAAAAATGGTAATAGTTGGCAAATTGTTGAGGTGTAAGAGGGGTAAAATACTTCTTGATGTTTTGTTATCGAAAAATAATAAACTTCGGAGTAGTAATGGTAACACCGCTTCATTATCCCACCCTGTTGTTGATTATTTTCCTGTAACAGCATGACACAAACTATTTTATTCCTTACTTATTGCATGCTATCAGGCCACAATTCAATATCATTTACACAATCATAAATTTGACATATCAATGTAGGTCCTTTTTTTGGTGCACAACTCACAATATGTAGTCCATGTTATGCATGATGTATGATTTCAGTGTTGATGTGTGTGAGGTGAGTCACACTGATGCTTCCTGACAAGCTTCATTCCACTAGAGAGAAGACGACATCATGCATCTTGAGGACGCTGCTGCCCAAATGCCTGCCTCGGGGTTTCCTCCCAACTGGATCGCATTATAAAAACAGGAAGCTAAAAATAATGAGGGAAAAGGTAGAAAAAATGGCGATGTGTACAGACAGTTTACAGGAACGTTCTAGTAAATGTCACATTTCTAGGAAATAAATTCTCAGAGAACAGGCAAGCCAAGCAGTCTTTACTTTTCTCTGCCCTGGGATAAACAAAGCTGAGCTTCTTCCTCCTACACTCTTCACAATCCTGCAGCAGGAAGAGGCGAGTCGGCCGCTGTGATCTACACCGCTGCACCGCTCCACATTCCTCCTGAAGGCCTCGACTGAAAACTTCACCCCACTGAGCGACAGAAACATAAACCCACTCAACTACAGCATTCTCCACAAGTCAAAAGGAGATCAAGGTAGCTAATCATCAGGGATGTGAGGATGAGAATGGTGCAAAAAAACCCCAAAGTGATCTGCCACCAGTGTCTCTTTGAGACTTGCTAAAAAATAAATATAAATTGTTCAATAGTTAAAAACGGATTAAAGGTCCTCGGCCTCTTTGGATCTATTACTGATGTGACGAACAAATGTGTATTCGTCACCGTTAGTTAAACAGCAGTTCATAATATCCCTGAGGACATAAAGGGGGTCCTGAGTGGGCTCTCTGAGAGAGAGAGAGAGAGAGAGAGAATTGCAGAGCAGGAAGTGTCTGGGGATGGGCTAGCGGGATACTGTGTGCACACACTCACACCTACACACATATGTGCGCATATATATATATATATATATATAGAAGGACCTCATATCTTAATGAACCATTCAGATTAGTATATTGAGTCGGTACACAATTGACAAGACGAGACTGGACTGTCTGTCTGTCTGTCTGTCTGGTCTGAGTGACATATTTGTACTCAGTTACAGTACACCCTGTATATACAAGTTGTATGGAGGTGTGACCTTGAGCCTTGTTAAAACAAGCGTTATAACACACTATACTTCAAACAAGCCTGATGACTTAAAGTCCATTTGCACATAACGGGCCTCATTTATCAGTCTTTTAGTTGTAAATGTTTGTGTAAACCAAACCGACCTAAAAATTACTGAAGGATTTACAAAAGATTTGGAAAAACACTGCTTTTCTTCGTACTTGTGTGTGTATGTTGATGAACGCCAATCACCTCTAAATTACCAAGCGTGTTCCAGACACAGCTCATTTGCATGTAGCGACCCCCACAAAACTCCAAAAAAGGTCAAGTGCACAGACAGCTGTGAGCACGAAATGAACAATCAGGGTAAAGCCTGCAAAACAGAAGTGGAAATTATCCACTTCTTTCTTATTATTAGAGTCACTTGTATGCTGGAAAAAAGTAATAATATATAATATTAATAACAATAAGTGAGCACTACATCTTCGAGCACTACATCTTCCTTCAGCTGTGTGCAGACAAACAGACGCCATTTCTTATGTCATAATCGAATGATTACTTTTATATGTCTTAATTTATGAGTTTGTGTCGGCTCGCTTTCTTTATTTTTTTATATTCTTTAATTAATGCCAATAATATAAAACAACATTTACAAAATGTTCCCGATGGTACTCTTAGTCCCTGAACTAAGATGCGTGAGGATGTGTTTTTGATGGAGGACTTCTAAACGCTGTAGACATAATAAAAAATAAGCAATTTAAACTCGACAGTATATTCCAGATATAAAAGTGCAGTAATGCCTGCAAATTATATGATTTGAAGTCAGTCAAGTCGAGATTTACATTAGTTAGTCTTCTTATGCGTAAATTTACACACACTCAGAAGCACGAGTAGGATACGTATGTTTTTTCCCAATATACGGGATTTTCACGAATACCAAATTTCTGGTGTAAACACTCGTACGAATGATTTATGAGTAAATCTGTTCATGTCCAGCTTGATAAATGAGGCCCAATGTGTTTACCTAATCATACCCCCTGAAGACAAACTGTGTTAAATGTTCACTGCTTTGACAACATGTCAAAAGAACGGAGTGTCATTATCAACCCTTGACTCTGTAAGTGTGGAGCTTGACACATAAATCTACAGTTTTCCCAGCAATGTCAGTGAGTCACACTGCAATGCCAGATGCTCTCCTTGCCATCACACATCTCTCTAGCAGACATCTTGTTAAAGAGCCGTCTTCACTGGAATGTTTTGATTTCCTGACACTCAGAGGTAGACGTGCTGATCGGCGAGATACGCCGTTTGTCCTTGGAATCTGTCAATAAGCTCAGGACGGACATCATTTCAAAGCGCTGCATGGAGAACGCACACACTCTCAGATCATCAGCTGTGTTGTGTTGATGTGCAGAGACATGCATGTCATACACTAATGCGTCCATATGACTCTGTGAAGGCTGAGAAGCTGAATTCTTAGCCAAGTGTCCATCTTCATCACGCTGAGCTTTAATAAAGTGAGGTGTAAGACCTGCTTGAGGCCCTGGATGAGGTTTGTGTTGCGTGGCAGGTAAATGGAAAGAATTTAGAGAGAACCATTAGCTGCCAATAGCTAGCAGATACCTGATTTATATCTTGACATTGGATTGGACAATCTGATTTCCAGTTTAGACTTTTTTTCTTCACCTTGAGCAGCTCACCCTTAATGCTCAGTCTTCCCTGGGTACTAAAACATGACACATTATTTAGTCTTCCCTCCTTGTCTTGCACTGTTCTAACCTGAGCTTTCCATCACTGCTATTGAATGTTTGAATATTTATGTTTCACTGTAGCTTTGCTCTTTAACTCTTACTATTTTGTTTTAATGTTAGCATGTTGTATTGAATTAGCATGTTGCATTAGCATTTACTTGGGTCTGTAATGTGTGATTTATTACAATTTTTTCCAGAAAATGAATTCCACCTATCTGGATATTTTTAGATTCTTAGACAAAATAAATCTCCTGCTGGAACTTTGAGGGTTGCCATTAATCCCAAAACCACCCCATCGTTTAGATAGTACAGTGTAAGTACACTGAAGTACAGCGTAATCATGGAGCCTAAGAGAGGAAGCGCACACCTTTCCAACCTCCTATAAGGCAGAGGCTGCAGAAATAAGTCCAGGAAAGTAAAAACAGTAACAAAGTCTACATTTGTTCAGCTCATTTATAGGCATTGCCCTTTAGGACTGCAACAGTAATGAGCAGCCTCTGTGGTTCGGAGAGGAAGTTGGTATTTTGAACTGCTTTCTTTAATTAAACCATGCTTCACTGTGTTTTATGTGCCCTGTTCCTTCAAAGTGAATGATTCTAGATAAGAAGAACATAATTTTGCTGTACTGTACAGCAAATATGCATTGGTCTTGTGCATTATGTAAGGAATATAAGACTTCAGGACATGTAGTTATTGGAAAATAATCCACGACGCAGTGGTGTGATGAAGCGGAGTTACTGCACTGTAGTTGATTATTTTCCAATAACAGCACAAAGTGTTATATTCCTTTAATACCACAGCAACTTACCAACGATTACAATGTCTTATTTATTAAGGAACGACATGTCATACTTTTTATCCATTCAAAGTTACATTTATGTTCAGAAAATGTTCTCTTTATGTTCAGTTTATGTTCTCTCTCTTGAAGTTAATAAGACAAAAAAAAATCAATCATATTCTGACCAATCAGAAGTGAGAACTCAAGAGCACTGTGGTATAAATAATGTTATCTAATCTAACACTTCTCTCATACTAATTAATTGACATGGTGGCATTTTGCACCTTCACTGTTAAACGTAGCAAAGCGAGTTCTTTCTGCAGACACACACCGAGGGAAAGCTCTGGAGTGGTTATTTCCTTGTGCAGGTATATTCAGCGTGGTGAGTTGGCGGCGAGGTACAGTGCAGCTGTCAGGAGTGATGGAGGGATTCACTAAAAGAGATGCCAGGAGGATGTCCTGAAGGACTTTATTACACACGATTCTGATGAGCTCGTGGTCTCGTATACGCCACCACACACCTGGCCTGGATATTACATTACTGCTATATAATTACTTTTTTTTTCCTCAGCTGTTAATAAGCACATCATCCAACTTACGAATCATGAAGGCCAGAGTTTGTCATTTTTCTCTGACATCAACTTTTTCCCCCCACTCACTCACTCTCTCTCTCTCTCTCTCTCTCTTTCTCTCACTAGGGAAACTTGATTCTAAGCCCAAAAAAAAAAAACTTTGCTGTACTTTTTTCATGTTCTTGTTTTTCTGAGCAGAGGAGGTGTGGTGAGCTGGCATTCAGGCAGGATCGAGCTGTCACTGATAAAAGAGGCATGTGCTGAGAGAGGCAGAAAAGCCCAGAAAATTGGAGGCGACATCGTGCTGTCGGGGCGGAGCAGAGACTGTAACAGGCGGAAAATAAAGAGTCATCAGAAATTGGGAATACTTCCAAGCAAGAGCATGTGGGAGGACAATAATCAGGCTTCTATGGTTCGGAGGCGAAGCTGGCATTTAGAGCTGCTTTGTTTCATTAAATCATGTGTCACTGCATTTTATGTTACTTGTTCCTTCTAGACGAATATTTTGTTTCAGCAAATAATCTATCAGACACCCTGCGTTGGTCTCATACATTATATTATTTTTACCACGCTGCTCAATTCTGAATGGTCAGAAGATATCGTACAAATCTCAGGTTTATATTAATGTGCTTGTTCTCATTTGTTATTCTGTCTATAGTAGCAGCTCATTCACAGTCTTGACTTGGACTTGAATGCCAAGACTTGAGATTTACTTGTGACTTGCAAAGCAGTGACTCGGCCCCAGCTCTGTCTAATAGTTGGCGGCACTTTGAATACTGCTGTAGTTTTGTCATTTAGGGTTGCTGGGTCACTTGTGTCATGACATTGTCATGATGATGAGTTTCTGGAACCAGCGTGTCCTTTATTTAGTCCTTCCCTTCCCTATATAGTGCTATATATATAGAATAGTCTATATAATACATTAAATAGTTAATGAGTGAATAAAGAGTGATTTCAGACACAAGAGTAATGAATCTGTGAGGAGCTGGCTGGAAGTGGAAACATGGCTCATTTGAGGCTTTTACTCTAATATTTTATTATCTCCACACCTGTAGTCACACAGAGCACAATGCAATGATGTATACAGAGTTAGAAACATTGCTTTTTGCTTATTAACACCAGCACCCATTTAACACTTTTCCTTAATCATGTTTGAAATCTCCTACTGAAAATGACCTTGACTTCATTTTGCATTCATTTCACATAAAAGGAACTTCATTTCTCTTGCATACTGTATATGGTTGCGGAAGACGTAGCATTGTTACAGATGATACATTTCATTTGCAGCCCGGTAATTCAGAGAGGGACAGAAAAAAATGGACTTTGACTAAAATGAAATTCAATTAAATCTATAAGCGGTTGCGCAGACCGCAGCGTGCTCGAGGATCTCTCAGGAGGTGCTCAGTGCAGAAATCTAGGCAGTAGCGGTGAAAAGAAACACTGAGGCTATTGTATAATGGACTTACAGGAAACCCATGGAATCAATACGTGGAATACACTTCAGTACAAATGTCCAAGTGTGTAATCTATATTTATTCTTCTGTCATGTTGAGAAACATTGTTGATATGTAAGGTGTCACTGCACTGAAGAAATAAATAAATAAATAAAATAGGGAAGGCATGGCAAGTTACAGCTTTACCTCTAAATGTTACAAAGTGCTGACACTGGAGACTCCTTCCACAACTGTTAAATAAACATAGTTACAGAAAACTCTACCATATCAACTATTACGCCCATTTTTAAAAATCTATTTATGTGGCGTGGCCACCGCACAAATCTGTGTGCAAGTTGTTACTACAGAAACGCTAACATATTAGAACAAGCACATTAATATACAGGAAATCTGCTGTTTTAGAAAATTAAACTCCTCCTGACCAATCAGAATTGAATCAGGAATTCAGTAGAGCTGTGGTATATCTTATTTTTTCCATAAACATTCAAGTATATAATATATATGTTTCATTCTATTCAAAAATACACCTTTGCACACTGATCGCACTCCTTCTTGAGGTTTAAATCAGGCAGGTTAGTTGATGCATTCAAGTGTTTCCGTTCAAAGGCTCACGTGGTGTTTAGGAGAGCAACATCATTCGCTAAAGACGACGGCTCAAGGTTAGGCCACTTAGCGTAATTAGCAAGTAAATGCACAAATGCACTCTGGCGTAGGCTTAAACGAATTCCAATTAACCTGAAGTATGTGAGAAGCCTTTTTTATTTGTGGGTCAACTAAGTGATTGCAGGGTCTTGATCACGTATTAGTCATTTCCGTATATGTGCTAGTGGTCTATCTGTAAAGCACTAAGGGCCAAATAACAAGATTTAAGCGAAGAAGCACTTCTGAATACAGAGAACTGTGCACTAAAGCTGGATTTGTTAAAATGGAGTTTAGCATTTTATCAAATTTAAATAAAGTGCCTAACCTTTAAGCAATGTTTTTGAGAGGTCAATAGGATCTTTCATAAGGTTTTATTATTTTTTTTTACTTTTATTAAGTGTTTGTTAATTGACATAAATATGTATTTGGTTAATGTAAAGAAAGCAGTGTGTTGTTCAAATTTGAATGTCCTGGAAGCACACACTGGTTTGTGAGGTGTTATTTTATTCCCAGGCTACGATCCCTGTGACTCGATGGTAAACATCTTCATGCAAGTGCTTTTATCCCTGACCTCTGCAGGACTTATTAACATCCATATCACTGTAAACATTCTTAATAAATAATAGATAAACTGATAAACCCACATCTAACTCATGCAAATTCATGCAAAGTGAGCTCGGGGGGAAAGTTAATATTCTTTAAGAGTTTCAAAGTAATTTGCATAGCAGAGTAATTGGGGAGCTCTGTTTACATGTAATACATTTATAATGTAAAGAATAGACAAGATTATAAAAATATAGATGCTGTAACCATTTAATCATAGAAAAGTCTGTAGATTTATATTTAATATTTAGGGTTTTTTTTGTAGGATAAACACTACATTGCCAAAGGTTTGTGGCCATGTCTGACCATCACACCCCTGTTGCCACAAATTTGCACACAATTGTATAGAATGTCTTTGTGTGATGTAGCTTTACAATTTCCCTTCACTGGAACTAAGAGGTTGAAACCTGTTCCAGCATGACAATGCCCCTGTGCACAAAGCAAGCTCCATGAAGTCATGGTGTGTGAAGGTTGGAGTGGAAGAACTCGAGTGTCCTGCACAGAGCCCTGACCTCAACCCCACTGAACACCTTTGGGATGAACTGGAACACCGACTGCACCCCAGCCCTCCTCGACATCCCAACATCAGCGCCTGACCTCACTAATGCTCTTGTAGCTGAATGAACACAAATCCCCACAGCCACGCTCCAACATCTAGTGGAAAGCTTCCCAGAAGAGTGGAGCTTATTATAACAGCAAAGAGGGAATAAATCTGGAATGGGATGTTCAGCAAACATGTATGCATTTGATGGTCAGGTGTGCACAAACTTTCAGCCATATAGTGTATGTTTAAGTTGGATAATTATTGTATTAGAATACATTTGTATGTTTAAATTTATGCCACTGATAATGCCATAAGATGTTATAAGACCAGCAAAAATGGTAGGGAGGTTGATTAAACGTGGGACATGTCTACCCCGGATAAGAAAAGAAAAAAAAAAACAAAACATCAAAACATTATATTTCACTACACAATAATTCATTTCACTGTACTACACTTCACTATACTGTATTTAATGACATTTCACTACACTATACTGTATTACACTGCACTACATTACACTTCACCACAAACTTAACTACACACCCCTTCACTACACTATACTACACTTCACTGCTTTTGACTAGACTATACTTCACTATAATACTTCACTTCATTACACTAAAAGTTATTACACTATATTACACTTCATTACACCATACAGTACCTCACTGCATTACACTCTACTTTACTACACTATACTTCACTAGACTTCACATCTCCACACTACACTACATGTCATTAAACTATCCTTCACTACACTACACTCTACTACACTTCACAACATTTCACCTGACTGTACTTCACTGCATTATACTGTACATCACTCCTCTATACTCTGCTTTGCTTAATTTCACAGATAATGTATTTTGTGTAATAGTTTTTGAATGCTTATTCAAAATATAGCATTAAATAATGTTGTTTTGACAAAATAAATAATTCAAAAATACCCAGAAAAAACTTCTCCTAGAAATGTGTGCAAAATACCACAAATACACTACAGCCGAGAATATAAAAATGCACAGATCTGAAATGTTTATAATTTATATATGTTTACTGGGATTCCACAGGATTTGCTGAAGTGCATCATGGCTTTGAGCACCACAGACTGCTTCACTCCACCTAGTCAATTTCTAGAAAGTTCTCCTCAGTGTGATTGCTTCACTGTGTGAGAGGTTTTCTAAGTATTACTGCTTAAAGAGATTAGGCTCTTTATTAGTCTCATGTCCGTACGCTTCTTCCCAATGTGTGGACTCCTTTCCAGAACCTCGTATATGTTCTAGCATGCTCTCATCTTACTTTTTTTTTATTTTTTGGTGTGATAAAGGTCAAGTTGTTGCTCTCTAGAATTTTCCTCTGCATTATCCATCAGCCATGTTATGAATTTATCTGTGCCCTGAGTGTGAGTGTGTTTAAAAATCTGCACCTCAGATGGTGATGGTATACGTGTTGGTTCTTAGTTCATTTAAATACATCCCCCCATCTCCCAACTCTTCTCTACACCCATGAATCTGCACTCAGGAAATTATTCACAACGGTTCGGTTTAATGGGTGTATTTCTTTTCTCTAAGGAGTACGATTTTCCTCTTTATTAACAAGAGTTCTTTTACCTTTGTAGTGTACTGGCTCGTTAATCAGGATTCGACAGAATTCATTTCACACCAGAGAGAGCTGCATTTATTTTGTCTTATTAACTTCTAGAGAGAAAAAAAACAGAGACAACTGCGGGAACGGCTGTTTATAGCTGCTATAGAGTAAGAGATAACAGGATTGGGTAATTGGATAATAATCATTTTTCAGGTGTTTTGTCCATTTTGGGCCGTCTTTCCTATCATGCCTCTTCAGCTCAGGTCTTGAAATGTCCAAGCTGTCCCCTTGTCACGTCCACTCATTCTCCCACCACTTTCCTTATATGGTCATGATTTCCTGTCCAGTTACTTTTTTCCCTGCTTTCAGTGGTACAATTCTAAGCTGTGGTGTAGTTTTGTGCTTTTTTTTCCTGGTTCACTTAAATCCGTCTTCCTTCCTGTCTGTCTGCTTATTGATTATCCACTTGACCTCTGTCTGGTGTATTGACAGCAATTACTGGAATAAGCCTGTGAACATGTTTTGAATATATACCTCGTCCTTGCACCTATGTGTTGCATGCTTTATTTAAAACAACAACAACAACAACAAGAAAACACTGAATTGTACATTGCAGCTCAGAATCACCACTCAATCTATAGTTCAAATAAAAAATCATCTCAACATTATTTATTACTGAGAAGCCATAAACTCCTCTGTCCTGAAGATGTCTGAAAACTTTACATAAAGTCAGATTGAACTCTGTTTCAAAACAGTGACACTGGAGACTCCTTCCATAAATGTAAAAAAAATGTCCTCTTTTAAATCTTTTTATGTGTTAAGCCATACAAGTACCTGTGTAAATGGTTACTATAGAATTGTTAATGTATTAGAACGAGTGCATAAATATAAACCTGTGCTTTGCAGCTGCACTACTGTCAGAGCTGCTGTTAAAGAAAATGAATCAACACCTTCCAACCAATCAGAATCCAGACTTCAACAGCGCTGTGGTCTCTCAGTGTCGCTCAGGAAATGCCATGTTTCATTTTTCACCTCTGAATCAAGACAAAACACCGCATCACCTGCCCATCAGGGAACTAAAACGCTCTTGATCTATATTGTCAGGCGCTGACGGGATCCCTGCTGCGTCGAAAAGGCAGCAGACATCAGAGTGCCAGGAGGGAGCAGTGCCCATAATGCCAGCTCGGGGGAACTTTCTCAAATACACAGCGGAAGGTCTGTTAGAGAGCCATGAAAGGGCTTCAAAAAAAAAAAGAAAAAAAAGCAAAGCAGAAATACAAAAAGAAAGCTGTCCATCTTTGTTTGGGCGAATAAGTGAAAAGTTTATTGAGAATCATACCAGTTTAAGCTTAGGATCTGTTTGGAGAGTTCACCACATGCTATCATGTGACCTTTCGCAATTACACTGAGACTGCTTTATTTCTTCAGAGAGCTCTGGACGTCCTTGGTCAGCCGTCAGTGCACATATTCTTAATCACTGGCCTTGCGTAAACACTGTATGGTCTAAAGATGTTTTAATAACCTGCCTTGTGCTTACAAAACTCACAATTGCACTGTTAGCACGAGGAAGAATAGACGGCTAATTGAAGTCTTGCCTAGCGCTGAACCATCCTTAGGAATGATATTTTAAAGGATTTTCTTTCATCTGAATAAATGAAGTGCACAGGTGGGCTCTCATTCATCTGCGAAAATGTGGGTGCTTCAGTAATTAAAAATAATGAATAGCTTCAAATGAACTGTCAATTGTCTAGTCAGAGTAAGTCAAGGTACACTGTGCATATATCGCCACAATGTATAAGTTCACCGTGAATTTCTGTATCTTGATCTTTGTTATAAACATGTGATCTTCAACGGCATTTGTAATGAATTCATTTTGTAATGAATTTCTCAGTTTCTTTTTTTTAGTTAAAAATTTCCTACATTACCCTGCTGATAGTGCTGTAGGATTTAGCCCTTGCTTCCAAAATCTCTACCTAAAGATAATGATGCAGTGGTGCTTTAGCACTTTAATCTGTCCAGCTCTCTCCCCTCCTTATCTGTACACTCTGCTCAAACAGACTTACGATTGCTCTAACAGCACTACTTCAAAGTTAGATTTCTCATTCGTGTGACGTTGAGTGAGAAAAGAAGCTAACAGCAAAATCTTTTCACTTATGATTGAGATTGTTGACATTTTCTTTCTCCTATTAAACTCCATTGTAACTGCACACGCTACATCATGTCACCATTCTTTATGATTCCTACTGCCATGAAATTTGGTACATCAGCATGTTTTTCATTCCTGACACACCATCATGATGCAAGAACGACAGAATGACAACGAATCAAAAAATTTCACCGGTCCCCTTTCATTTCCTTTAGACTGTCCAAAAGCCTTTTTTTTTCTTTCTCACTATAAGCTCTTTTAGTCATGTCTTACCCCAAAAGCACTTCTGCAACCTTACTGGAGAGCTAGCAAAGACTTTTCACCATCTAGTGATATTTTATTTCTCTCACACAGGCAAGATCCAGTTGTCCAGAGATTGAGCCCTTTCCTGAGAGACACATCGACATGTCAAAATTCCCCTCTCCTATAATGACATCAGAAGTTTCATAAAAAAACTTTGCCATGTTTTCTCTCAGAAATCCAGGTGAAATGTGACATTCAGCATGCGCTATAGGGGTTGGAGTGTTTATTTGAGAGGAAGGTGCCAGCAGGGGGGTCACGAACACTGAACTCATGAGAAAAATGCAAAACTAACAAAACTTATGAGCTGTTAATCTGTCATTATTCCCTAAAATAGGTCAATCATGTTTAATCTCATTGATGCAAAGCATTATGAATCATAATATTTAACACAGAGGATCAATATTAGGTGTTTAGTCATTAAGAGTGATACACAGTTTCAATCAATTTTAATGTTCAGTGAACAGGAAATTCAAATAAAGTTCACTTTCATAACAATGTCTAAAAATAATGGCTGGAAAACTGTATTGTGTACTGTGATATTGTGTATATACTGTATATATAAACTAGTATTAGTGCATTACTTAAGGATGTGGGTTGTGCTGTTATAGGGAAATGATCAATGACAGGGTGGTGAAGTTATTTTATTTTATTATTATAAGATGATTTTTATAACAGCATGTCACTGAGTGTTTTATTCTTCTTATACTATAGCAAGTAACCAACGATTACAATGTTTTCTTTATTAAAGAACGACGTGTTGTGGAAGTTAGTTCCTGTTCTCACTTATGTTATAGCAGCTATAAACAGCAGTTCCCTCCAGTCTTTCTCTCTCTCTCTCTCTCTCTCTCTCTCTCTCTCTCGAAATTAATGATTGAAATTAATAACTGTTAGCAAACATGAGGAAAAAGGGGCACTTATCTGATAAAACCTAAACTGAACATTCTGCCATTGACATAAAGCTCGTCATTTGGCAGAAACCCAATAGTACTCGGTGAAGCTTGGTGGTGGTAGCATCCTGTTGTGAATTTCCCTTGGCCTCTTGTTTGCTTCTCAGAATAATGCCCCCTATAACAAGTCACTGACTTTTGGTGAAGGGCCTCGTCTAGTCAGAGTTATTAAACATATTTTAAAAGGCATTGTATTTGTTTTAGACTCTTTACAATATTGATGACCCAGTAGGATTGAGAGTGTAGGTGCTGGGAGCATGTCAGCATCGATTGTCTCTCGTTTTCTTCAGCATCTGCCTTATAAAATATAGCCGATTCCCATAACTATTCTCATAGTAGCATAAACATTGTTACCCATAATCCTCTGAGAAGCTGATATTTGTTTTTTTTTTCCATGCACCCTTTCGGTAGTGCCATGAGATATTGCAGCTCACATAAACAATGTTTCTCTTTGAGTGGTGAAAGCCTATGAGCTGTTTGCATAAATTACCTGAGCTGAAAACATGAGTAATGCAGAAAACGCTTTGGCATTTTACAACTTGACTTTCCCACTCTTTCTTGCTTCCTTGTGTGTAACTCTCCAAAGATTCGCCTGTGTTGTTCATCAAATACGAGCATTTAAAGAAACATGAAGCTGGCTCTGGAGGACTGCGGGGATCTTTAGTTAGAGGGAGTTTGACTGATATGGTTCTGTTCATTCATCGTGGCTGTTTAAATGCATATTCATGAATACATGAATACATGAATACATAAGTCTCCTTTTTGATTGAAACTCGGCGTATTGTAATATGAAACATTTTAAAGAGGGAAATTGCTGCTCGGTTATTGGAAATTGAAAGATTAATTTGTGTGTAATCTTTGAATGAGTAACGAGCATTTGCTACACCAGCTGAAGGTTATTTTCCGAATTCATTTCCAAATGACATTTTCAGTTCAAATAAGAAAAAGATTTTGAGGTCTGCACTGACCTCAGCTTCAGAAATCACATTATTAAAGTCTGCAAAACAGCAAACTATCACCATTATAATATCATTAAGGCCTGGGATGTTCTCATACTCACTTAAAGAGCTGCAGAATGCCAAAACACTGCCTACCTTCTTTTATTAAACTTATTTTAATCATATTTAAATGTCTTTATGGTCTTGCCCTGATCAGGACTCAGTGACATGATTGCAGGAGCCATTCCTGTTAGAGGATTCTGGGCATCAAATAGAGATAGTGAAACCTTATATATTAATCTTGCCCTATTGTCTGGTCTGTTCATTTGGACCGTCTCAGTCAGTCAGTCAGGTGATTATAGGCATGAAGGTTCATGAGTCCTGTGCTTTGTGGCTCTGCTAGCAGCTACATCCTTTACTATACTTTAATATTAAACATCCCTTTTCATTAAGGTTAATAGTACTTTCCTTTTTACAGAAAATAAAATCAATAAGACATAAGCATGTTGCTTAACATTAATTTAAAATAATGATTTAAAATTTCTGGCCATTTAGAGAAATGCACATTAAATAATAAATAAGGAAGCATGCTATTATTGGAAAACAATCAACAATGTGGTAGTGTAATGAGGCAGAGTTACTTTTAACAACCACAAAATTAATTATTTTCCTAGCACAGCATGTGCTGAAGTGTTTTATTCCTCTTATACTACAGCAATTTGCCATTGTATACTACAGTAAATTTGCAATTTACTATTAAATTTCTTTTAATTAAGTAGTCATACTTTTTTATCCTTTTATAGCTGTGTTATGGAGCGTCCACAAAACAAGTTAGTTCCTGTTCTCAGTTATGATATAGCAGCTAATAAACAATCGTTCCCTCACCAGTCTCTCCCTTTTCTCACTTGAAGTTAATAATAAATAAACAAATAAAAAAAAAAGAAAACCCAAATAAATAAAAACGCAACTTGTCATGTTATCAAACAATCAGAAAAGCACACAGCTGTCTGTTGTGAAGACTTTCCCTTGGTGGAAAACCTACTGTTACAAAGCACTGAGCCTACAGCGTCCACTCTAAGTCCCTGTCAATGAGCTGTTACTATAGAAATGATAACATAATAATTCGATTCATATAAACCTGTGATTTGTCAGGTTATGATCTCTAATAGCCTTTTTTTTCTTTGCTAATCCTGCATTAAACATAGACGCATCCTAATCAGCCTACTGTAATGGGCCTAACTGGTGGATGATGAGTGTAATAGCTGTATTGTGAAAAATAAAAGCACTTCACACCTTTTCCGAGTATCTCAGAATATCCCTTCGATAAATCTAGTGTAAATGAGGTGTAAGTGCTTATGCCTTCTCTATCTAAGCTCATAATGCACTGGCCATTACAGCACAACAACATTAACGAGACAGTAACTGCTGACAAAATCATAAGCAGAAGCCAATCCATCAGAGCTGTCACACTTTCCACTTTATTACTAATAACTCCACTTACTGGACACTTTATTAGGTACCTTCATTTTATAGGCTCATTGAACATCTTCTCTTTATCACTTTCCCCTTCTCTCTTCCTTTCCTCTTCTCTCCTCTACCCTTTTGTCTTCTCCTCTCACCTTCTATGCTCTCTTCTCCTCTTCCCTTCTTCTCTCTTCTTCCCTTACATCCTCTTCTGTGCCCTTTTTTCTCCTCTTCCCTCCTCCCCTCTTTCTTTTTTTTTCTCTCCTCTTCTTCTCCTCCTCTTCTCCCATTCCCTTCCCTCCCCTTTCCTCATTTTCCCATCTCACCTCCCCTTTCCTCTTTCTTTTTGTCCTCTCCTCAAAATCACATCTTTGCCCCTCTCCTCTCATCTCCCCTTTCTTCCTCTCCTCTTTCCTCCTCTGCTGTCCTGTCCTCTTCCATTCTCTTCTCTTCTTTCCTCCTCCAATCTATTCTCCTCTTCCCTCCCTTTTCTTCAACTCCTCTTTCCTCATGTTCTCTTCTCATCGCTCCTCTTCCCTTCTGTCCTCTCCTCTAATCTCATCTTCACTCCACTCCCCTTTCCTCCTCAACCTCTTTCCACCTCTGCTATGCTCTTCCAGTCTCTCCTTTCCTCTTCTCCTCTTCCTTTTCCTCTTCTCCTCTCCCCTCTCCTCCTCCTTCATTCCTCTCCTCTCTTTCATGCCTGAGTAGAGAGTGAGGGAGTGTGTGGAGGCATGAGGTGCATCATGGCCATGTGACACACTGTGAACGAGGCAGCGTGAGAAGATGCACGAGCTGTTACGACTCACAACTACCGGCAAAACAGTAACGCAGAATCTACAGAAGAGATATCGGTTTCTCCAGCCCATGCTGCCTGCACCACTGCTTCCTCCTCTGCATTTCCACTTTCGGTAAGTCTTCACTTCATTCTCAGCACTTCAGCGTGTATCAGACTGATCTGGTTATTGGATACGTGTTTGATGTCATCAGCGACGCAAGCACTTTGAAGTATGAATGATAAGTGGTCTCATGGCTCTTTGTGGCAGTTAGCAAAGACTGGATAACTGACTGAGGAACACATTTAAAAGAATGAGAGTCGTGACTTGAGTTATCGTGTTTATTTCTGCCAGATGCACAGCCAAAAAAACGCACAGAGGTTCTTTTGTTTGAAAACATCAGCGGCACGTGCAAATCTACATCACTCCATCACTGCAGATTTACATTACTGTCAGATCTACAATGTCTAATCTACATCCGGTCCAGATTCAAATCTATTCCAGTTCAGGTTTTAGTTCTTCCTCAGTTCAGATATTCATCAAGTTTAACCTTACAGAAAAGTCACATGAACTTCATATTAAAATAATCACACCACAGTTTATGCATGTGGTTTTCAGACATGAATATGGTGGCTTAGTGGTTTGCACATTTACCTCACATCTCGTGGGTTGGGGGTTCGAATCCTGCCTCTGCCGTCTGTGTGCAGAGCTTGCATGTTCTCCCTGCGCTTCGGGGGTCTCCTCCCCAGTCCAAAGACATATGTTGGAGGCTGATTGGCATTTCCAAATTGTCCATAGTGTGTGTGATTGCACCCTGTTCAGGGTGTCCCCCACTTTGTGTCCCGAGTTCCCTGGGGTAGGATTCATGCTCCTTCACAACCCTGTGTGAGATAAGCAGTATGGAAAATGGGTATATTCACATGTGATTCTTTAAGCATTAATGATTTATTATTGCATATGATACATATGATTCATTTACTTTCACGTTACTCTTTACTCATCATTGAATTATTTTTGCATGTGATACACATGATTCATTTATATTCATGTGATTCTTTACCCATAATTGATTGATTCGTTTCTCGATTCATTTAATTTCACATTTGATTATATGATTCATTTATTTTTGCATGTGATTCTTTACTTATGATTCATTGATTTTTGCATGTGATTTTACCATTATTTATTTTCACCTGTGATTTTTTACACATAATTAATTTATTTTCACATGATTCATTTGTTTTCACATGTGATTCTTTACCCATGGTTCATTTATTTTCCCATGTGATTCCGTACACGGTTCATTTATTTTCCATGTGATTCTTTATACATGATTCATTTTGTCTTACATGTGATTCTTAACACGCGATTCTTTTATATTCACAGAACCATTTTTTCCACACGTGGGTCACGTGGTTGTATTTGCACACGTGATTCCTTACATGAGTAGTTTATTTTTAAATGTTCATTTTTCATGTGTGGAGCATGTGGGTTCCTTTTTGAGCTGTGATTTCCTCTCATGCTTAATTATTATCCACAATCATTTTTACATGGTTTGAGATTTGTCGAGTTCAAGGGCAAATTCAGGAGATGACACAGTGAGATGCATTTTCACGTGCTTTTCACGTCTGATCACTGTAGCAATTTCAAGGACAGGCTACTCAAGAAATGAACTTACCGAGGCTGAACTCGCTCATGAGCTTATTTAGTTTCCAGCTAAAAAAAAAAACCCAAAAAAACCACTTGTAAACACGACACAGGTTCTGCCACTTTTCAGCAGGTTCGGCCATCTTGACTTCTCTCAGGTCACACACTAGGTTTACTGCTCAGAGAGAGAGAGAGACACACACACACACACACACACACACACACACACACACACACACACAGCTCATTAACAGTCTAGCACGAATACGTGTCATGTGTGCCACCATGCTGCTGCATTCCTGCTAAACCACGATTCCTCCTGCTGCAATCACATATTATATGTGTGTATATATGTGTGTGTATATATATAATTATGGCTTTCCTTTTTGATTGTAAATGAAATAATTAATAGTGATGGATTTCCAGCTTCCTCTTATGTGATTATTTCGCTTATTTGTTCATTTGTGTGTGTGTGTGTGTGTGTGTTTGGGGAATGTGTTTTGGGACTACCCCTTTTCCCCTGATGCCAGTTCATTACTAGACACAATCTAAATGTCCTGCCTTCTTTTCCTCTTATTTTCAAAACTACGGCTGGCTTTATTTCCCCTCAGCAAGACTTTTATCTCCTATTTGCCGATTTTACCTGATTACACGGGCCGCTACAGGAGGATCGAAACACATCTGAGCAAACCCAATTAGGCCTGAAACACAGTAGAAAGTCCTCATTTGAATCTGACACGTGCAATAAAGCTTTTAATGCCGCTTCCGTTCACAGCCTCACAGGAGCTCTACAGCAAATCTCCAGAGAGCGCTTTTATTACAACTTTTATGAGTGTATATGTGCAGGCTAACGGGAGAGGTTTTATTTCCCCGTATCGAATCTTGAGAGGGAGCGCAGGCGGGATGGGTCCCAAACGAGTGCTTCACCCTGGATATCTAAGTGTTTAGTGGAAGATTTCTGTTTATGCAGGACAGAGATGGAAGAACCTTGTTTTACAGTTCCTAGTAATCACACTGTAGATGTACAAGAATAATGTGACTTATGTTCACATTTGCAGACATTTAATTTGGAACGCAAACGCTGACTTTTGCAAATTCTTTTATCCAAAGAGTCCTATAAATTGTGGCTAAATCAAAAATGCTGTATATCTAGCTGATGAGTTATGGATTAATGGCATTGCTCAAAGGCCCAACAGTGGAAAGCTAACAGAAATCCAATTATTAGCACAGAACAACTTCAACTAACTAATATTATTAGTGTTGCGATGCACTGAAACCAACATGGTGCTCATCTAGGAATTCTCATACACCTACTGGTAAGAATGCTTATTAAAAAAAACCTACAGGAATCCCCCAGGAATATTATGCAGATATCATTCAGGACTTTCAGCTCATCCTGTAGAAACAGCTGCAGGAATTCTATGAAGGAAAAAAATATATGCAGGAATTATATCCTCCAGGAATTCTGTCCTGCATGTCTATTTAAAAACACACACTTCCTGCAGGACTGTTGTGCAGGATAGATCTGAAATTCTGCACGACATGCCGAGTGTTGTAGCCTGCAGGATACATACAGGGCAAAGTATTTTCACAAATGAACTATTTTATTTATTGAATCGCATAATGACTGATGCAATCTATAAAGTTTCAAGCCAAAGTGCAATTCACACCTAAAAAAAGAATAAAAATCAGGTAAGAACTGTACCTATGCTGCAATCCTTGACCACTGTGCAAAGCAGGGCAGCTAAACATTTTTGGAACATCTGGGAACTTTATCCGTACTGTGTCTGTAAATGTAATTCCATTATGAATCATTAACATTTTGCGCTCTAACTGCAACCTGAATTTTGTTCAAAAAGAAAAAGAAGAAGGAAATTTTACTCCACCAAGATCAACAATACCCTCCCAAACACTGCCACTGCCAGGTCTTTTACCGTAGCAGAACATGATGTACCACCCCGTCCACAAGATGCCCGGACAGTACGACTGATTCCTAGGCCCATTTCTTTTCTCCGTTAAGAGAAAAAAAAGTGTAGGACGCTAAAATTAAAAGCATGTAACATTGACTACATATGCATGCACACATACAGACAAATAAATTTATTTTATTTCCTTCTCAGGGGCGTGATTCTGGCTTGTCTTGTGCTTTAGGATTTGTCAGAGTGTCTTAGTTCATCGTTTCAAGCCTTGGAAGAATTTCTTAGTAAAAATACAATATCTTTCCTGGCACACAGCCACGTTTCCAGACAAACTGATATGTAGATGGATAGAAGAGAAACAGATATAAAAAAGAATACTTGTTGCAGAGATATAGTCAATACCCTTATTGCCTGATTCTCCTTCTTTAAAAGAACAATTTCCTTCTCAAGCTGAGTCTCTGCTCGACTGCACATGCTATTTATTTCCTGCAGTAAGATATTATTCTTTCTGTCAATAACCTAAAGACAGGCACACAATATTAGCACCCATGTGTTACTGACTACGAGCGAGTTTGAAAATGCATAATGAAAAGCTGTTTAAAGAATGTAAGTATTACTTGACATTTCAGTGGTGACCCTGCATCTGATGATGGGGACTGAAGTGAACATTTGCTAAACACTCAGCTCTTTTCTTTTCCCCCTCTAGCCTGAGCATCCTCCTCCTTAGGGTTTTCTAGTTGAGAAAAAAAAAATCCACAAAGAAGGAATCATGTCTACTATCATGAATAAATCTTCTTGTAATTTTCACCATCTACAGTCAGGTCCATAAATATTGGGACAGTGACACAGTTTTGGTAATTGTGCCTCTGTACACCACCACAGTGGATTTGAAATGAAGCAGTCAAGATGTGACTGAAGCGTAGACTTTCAGCTTTAATTCAAGGGGTTTAACAAAAATATTGCATTAACCGTTTAGGAATTACAGCCATTTTTTACAGAGTTCCTCCATTTTCACAGGCTCAAAAGTAATGGGACAAACTAATATAATCATAAATATTAGGATTATTTTTATTACTTGGAGGTAAATCCTTTGCAGTCAATGACTACCTGAAGTCTGGACCCCATGGACATCACCAAATGCTGAGTTTCCTCCCTTGAGATGATTTGCCAGGTCTTTACTGCAGCCATCTTCAGTTGCTGCTTGTTTGTGGGTCTTTCTGCCTTCAGATTTGTCTTCAGTAAGTGAAAAGCAGCTCGGTTGGGTTGAGGTCAGGTGACTGCCTCGGCCATTTAAGAACATTTAATTTCCAAGCTCTTGGGCTGCTTTCACAGTATGTTTTGGGTTGTTATCCATCTGTACTGTGAAGCGCTGTCCTATCAGTTTTGCAGCATTTGACTGAATCTGAGCAGAAAGTATAGCTCTGTGCACTTCAGAATTCATCCTGCTACTTCTATCAGCAGTCACATCATCAATAAACCCCAGTGACCCAGTTCTATTGGCAGCCGTACATGCCCATGCCATAACACTGCCTCCACATGTTTGACGGATGATGTGGTATGCTTTGGATCATGAGCCCTTCCTTTCCTTCTCCATACTTTTCTCTTCCCATCATTCTGGTACAAGTTAATCTTGCATCAGAACTGGTCAGGCTTTTTTTTTAGAGGTTTTTTAGCAAAGTCTAATCTGGCCTTTGTGTTCTTGAGTGTTACCAGCGGTTTGCATCTTGAGGTAATCCGTCTGTATCTACATTCATGAAGGTGGCTCTTGATTGTAGACTTTGACAATGATAGGCCTACCTCCTCCAGAGTGGTCCTGACTTGGCTAGATGTTGTGAAGGGGTTGTTCTTCAATAAGAAAAGAATTCTGCAATCGTCCACTTTAGTTGTTTTCTGTGGTCTCCCAGGCCTTTTGGTGTTGCTGAGCTCGCCAGTGCATTCCTTCTTTTTAAGAATGTACCAAATTGTTGATTTGGCCCTCCTAAAGTTTCTGCTATCTCTCTGATGGGTCTGTTTTGGTTTTTCAGCCTAATGATGGCCTCCTTCACTTGCATCAACACCTCTTTGGACGGCATATTGAGAGTTCCCATGAACAGCTACCAAATGCAAATTCAACACTTGGAATCAGCTCCAGACCTTTTATCTCCTTAATTTATCATGATATAAGGAGGAAACAGGCCACAGCTGGCCATGAAACTGCTTATCAGTCAATTGTCCCATTACTTTTGAGCCTGTGAAAATGGAGGAACTCTGTAAAAAATGGCTGTAATTCCTAAACGGTTAATGCAATATTTTTGTTAAACCCCTTGAATTAAAGCTGAAAGTCTACGCTTCAGTCACATCTTGACTGCTTCATTTCAAATCCACTGTGGTGGTGTACAGAGGCAAAATTACCAAAACTGTGTCACTGTCCCAATATTTATGGACCTGACTGTATTTCTATAATTGTGGCTGGTGAACTTTCCCGCTCATAGGCCACATCCACTACATCTCCAATTTCAAAATTATTTTTCAGTGTGTCCTTTTTTAGGAACAATGTTGCGAGTGGGTGGCTCCTCCCTCCATTCAACAAGAACCCATGTCTTGCCCATTTTCTTAACACAAAAATAAATAATAATAACAAATACCTAAACATATCTAAAAATATTTGATACATACAATTTTATGTCAAGATAAATATTGTAAATATTTATACATTAATGAAATATATTCATCCATACCACAAAACGAAAAAAATGTAGTGTCATCACTCACATCTGTTGGCTACAGCTGATTGTATCCATGACAACAATTTTACCATAAATGGCAACAACTCACTGACTCTCTTACGGTCTTGTCTGCTGCGGATCGAATTGATTTCTGAGATAAGAACAAAGTACTCTAGCATCAATTACAAGCAGTGAAAATATAAAACAAAACATTTTTGTTAACAATTCATAACGCTTCTTTCATACAGTTATTTCTTAAAATCAGTTTTGATATTTCAACACTAAATAATGTGTAAATAATAAAATTAGCCGCGTTTGATATTAAGCGAGCTAATGTTATGCTAATCGCTGTGTTACAAATACATAACGGAACAGTAATTTAGTACACTACAATGATTAAAGAAATTACTTAATAAAAGTGGGACTACACATCTACAGACACATGGTGGTTAGTGACAGTTGAATTTGTGCATTCGAATACCTACGCAACTACGGTACCTAAGAGTGACGTCATCTCAGTGAATCGAATCTTTTCTCGATAAACATTTGTTTACTGGCCATTTCTGTAAATTACATCGTTATACCAATACGTGCAAAAAGCGAGCCTCTTTTTTGTGCGTTGTGAATGATTCAGTGAATCATTTACTCAACCGATTCGTTAAAAGACTCATTCACGACTAAACCTATCCTATTATCCTAAAACGAGCATGCCTACATATCTCCTAACAGCCTTCAGAAGGAGTGTTTAAGCAGTGTGTTTTTCCCACTCGAAGCAGATCTACCAGTTTTTAATTCATTTTGTCCACTGCAAAGTGTTTACTGGTTGCATACTTCAGAATCTCTTCAGAAACAAAACACTGATTCGTTTAAGTTATTGTCAGTAACGATGTTTAAAAAATCCTGATAGCAAATATTTGGATATTTTCACAAGAGCCTATTACTTTTTATTGCATAAAATATAATTTATTATAGTTACAAATAAGGGGAATAACTTGTTTCTTTTTTAAGGGTTTCAAATGGAGTACAAAGTGTATTTAAATGAAGAGGCACCTGTTCCAGCTGCCACAAGAAGGCCATGGATACAGAATAAAACAGGTTGCTGAATTCAGAATAATGTGCAATTTAATCTAATTTAGATGATGTTTTTCTTATTATACAATGTTATATCCACTTATATTAATTTAAACTAATAAGCAGGAATTCTGCTATATCTTCTACTTCGGGTGCAAAAAGGATAAGATCATGCAAGACTTGACTTATTCCAGAGATAGTTATTAATTTTTTTAATGTTGGACTAATAAAATTTGCAGTTCCAAATTAATGCACCTTTGTTGTCAGTTGTAGTCCAGAGGCTATGTCTAACATGCCCTTGTATGTTGAGAACTCCATACATGTCTTATAGGGAAACACTTCCAATGATAAGGATGAAAATGTCAATAAAGCTAATAGGAACGCTCCTGATGCTCACTTGAGAACACGGTTTTGATCTCTTCCTAGTTCATCTTCTTAAAAGTGTGCTTTTTTATTGTGATGGGCAAAGAGAAATAAGTGGGGCAATTCTTTGTGCATTTTTCAATCAGTACATATTCAAAATTAAATAGAGAAAAGTATATACATATTGAAAATATAAACATACACAGTATGCATGCATTACATGAGAGGTACAAACCCCTTTACATACCGTTTGTACTTCAATACTACATATGCGAGAGTGAATTCCTGTGCTTTTGGTTTTTATATATCTTGTTTTAATATTATGCACAATATATGCACCATTTCCTCATTCTGCTGATGAGGAGGGTGAGGATTTAAGCACTGCTGATGAGAACTTTCCAGAGACTCATTCTTGGTGGATTGTGGTTTGGGCCTAGAAAGCCAGAAATGAACTCATTTCTATAATCATTTATTAATGAAATGACAAGTCTTAAAAATCTGGGTTTGCCATATCATTGGAAAGGAGAAGACTCAACGGTCTGTGTTTACAGTTTGCGTTGCATTTGTGACTCAGTGGCTCATCTGCTGGACAGAATGTCAAACAATTTAATGGAGAGCATGGGTGTAACTGGTGTTATCAAAAGGCTGAGGTTGTAGAAATTAAATAATTTGAATAAGACGTTGTCCTGCAGGATAGATTAAGTACTTGGGAACTTTATTTTATTTCTGCAGGAGGTGTGCAGCAGACTTGCAGGTATTATAATATCCTGCAGGATTTTTCCCTTTGTGCAGCAAGTGTGCTGGACAATCTCCTGCACAGTTTGTCAGTGTGTGCTGCAGGATTTCAGCAGTCCTGCAGGATACCAGCAAACATCCTGCAGAAAAATGAAAATCCTGCAGGATTTCTGTAGGGGATTTTTTGTAAAGAAAAATGCTCCAATACTAACATTGGATATGATACTATTTAATGTAAGTTGAGTGTATATTGTCACACTATGGCCGTACTAATGGCCTTGTTTCACTATTAATGCAAAGCAAAGCAGACTAAAAACTGTAGAGGACCTATAACATTTTCCTACAAGTGACCTGATAAAACATCAACATAAACCTCAGCATAAGGAGTTCATCGCTAATGGCACACACTGGCTAGGTGAGAAAAAAATGTCTAAAGATGATGGTAGATGTGTGAAAATAGCAGCTCTTACCCAGTATGTTGTTCTTGATGATGAGTCACAAGCGGTCATTCACTACATGTGATTCTGATGCAATGAAAACAAAAATGTACTTTACTTTCAGGTTACAAAACCCACTCCTCTCCACAGCTCCTGCAGCTCTACTCGATCCAAGGAAGATAGCTAATGCACTTAAAATCAGCTAGGTAAAGAATGTTCAATTAATTATTATTATCCTGAAATCTATTTATGATCATTTTAACATAATTGAATCATTTAATTGAATCACTGAATCATTTTAGCATTTAAACAAACAAACAAATGAAGTTCATATAATTTCTTAATGGACTGTATTCACCTTAACCATTTATACTGATATTCAATATCAAATTAAAAGATTTTTAAACCTCACCCCATCCATTTAGCACTTAGCTGATTGATGCATATCAGTTAGAAAAGGTTAACAAGTTGCATACAAAGGTACAGTTTGGTGTGCCACAAGGCTCTGTTCTAGGGCCACTACTTTTCTTTGCCTTATATCTTTTGCCACTGGATAAAATTATTTCTAAACATGGAATTAGCTTCTACCATTATGCTGGTGAAAATCTGTAAGTGTGGACTTCATTTTCTCGCTTGAAGATCATGTAGATGACATGTCTAGGACAGGATGTTTTCCATCTCCAGTACTGCTCAGCTAAGAAATATAAAGTCTAAATCTCTAAATTTGGACCAGTGTATCACATTTGTGTCATGATGATTCAGCAGGTGTAAAAACAAGCTCTAATTAGTTCAGAATTCAACAGCTAGAGTCCAGAAACTTGACCATCGTGCCCCTGTTCTATCGAACAATGCAGGAGCTTCTGGTCAATTTCACAGTGATTATAAAACATTGAGCAGGATGGTGGAACAGGAGATGTAGAGGCTGAAAATCAGATTATTGGAAGAGAGAAATGAGCTCCAAATTGACATACAAAACACAAGAACCAAAGACTCATAGCAAAGACTGTTAAGTTGCAAGCTGAGGGTGAAACCCAATAATGAGAGTTTGGGAAAATGTTTCTTCTACAGCCTTTCTTCAGGTTTCATCAGTTGTTTTACTTTTGCAGTTAAGGTGTGTGTGTCTTGCACTGTAGCTGCAATTATCACATTTTGGATCAACCGTTTTTTTTGTTTGAAGTGAGACAGTAAACTGTTTTTGAGCATGGAGAAGCTGCGAGGTTGCTCAAGTGTATCATACTGTACAATCCATTTTTCCCCTTTCTGTAGAGTCAATAATTTCATTTTTTTTCACGAGTGTATTTCCTCGTTACAGTCAAAAGTAATATGATGTAACATAAAAGCAAGAGACAATTTAAAAATAGAAAAAAAACCCTGACAGGTAATTGTGTGCTCAATGTAGTGTAGCTCTGAGATACAAAATCGTGGTCTTAAAGTTGTGACGGCACACTTAACTCACTGGTTTAATTTTCAAACCAAATTTAAATTTCAAAATTAATAAATGCAATGATTTGAGCTCCACCCACGCAAATCCACTACAACTGTCTGAATAGCACTTTAGTCTGTAGTTATGTCTGAGGTATTAACGCCTCGCTACACGTTTAACTCAACTCTGAATACTGTCCTGTATTACGACAGTGAATCACTGAGACGCCTCCACCTATTTGTCCAGTGTTGCAAACGGTTGTTATATGGTCTTTGCTGGCAGAGGTTGAGAGAGTAAATAAGCTGGTAAACATGCTGACAGCCTTGTTAAATTCTGCACAGGATGAGGAGAGGAAGACATATTTTGCGTTGCGGGATGGGAGGCACTGTGAAGGATTTGGCTGCTGATCTGATAAGGGCTTCGGTGTCTCTGGGAATTGTGTGACAGAGCTCGGAATTACGGCCAGATTGACTTGGCTGTGTCTCTCCCGTTTGAACAGAGACTGATTGTGTGACGCAGGAGGCCCGAGTACAGCGACGGCGGCGTTCAGAGGGGAAGAAGGTGACGCTGGAGCACCGAGTACAAGCACCGGGCTGACTTTATAGCGTTAATGCAAATCGGTCGTATCAAAATAGCATCCAAAGATCTGAATCTCTTATTACCTTAAACATCTTGGTACTGGATTCAGACACTGAGACACTACTCTATGCATGGTTTTCTCTCTTTCCTCCCAAAAAAGTGTTCTGATCCAGTAGTTTGTATGATCCAGTGCCCATGTAGCCTGCTTTAACACTGAGAAACAGTGGAGTTTGATGGCATTTTTTGATGGAAAAGCAAAAGCTACTGCCATGGGAGATTGTAATAATTGTTCTCTGCATGCAGCTTTGAACTCTATCACTACAGCACAGATCTGTGAAAAGTCATTTCTCTAAAGGACATCTTTAATAATGTTCTTGCAGAAAGCAGCACAAGTTTTGCTCTCAGAAGGACCCAACATGCCTGCTCAATTCAGCGAGGTTCACAAAGGTCAGATTTGAGCAAACCAGCAGGACTCGTGAGGCTTTCTCCCCCAAAACTCCTTCACTGGATGAGAGGAACACTTATTTCACTGACAAACGATTACTGTGAGGGATTATGGGCTTATACAAGCCTTAATATTTCCCCCAGCTGTACCAGCCATTGATTTGGTGTCAAAGTTGTTAAAAATTAATTGATTTATAAAAATGCTGTAAAAACTGGGTTCATAAAACAGGAGGCATATTGATGACCATGTATTGTTATTCTGGATTCATACCACAAAACTACTGATTGTCATGCATAAGGATGAACTAACAAATATTTGATACAAAATAAAGGCAATGAAAAGGCATGTAAAAGAAATCTGCTTGTTAGAAGTTGGTAATCACTTTGGTTACCCCATGTTATTTAAGCCACCTTCACCATGGGTACTTCTTACTGCATTTGCCTTGCTTATGGTTTGGTTTGGGAAAACTGCACATATCCACGAGAAAACATCTGTTCTTCTTTTCCCAGAATCCCAAAACGAATCTCCAAATCATTCATAATTTTTTTTTCCCCCTCTGTCATAGTTTTCTCCCTGGACTTGCTTTCAGTGCATACTCAAGTAACTGTGGCGCTACAAATGTAATTCTGGCACATTTATAATTTAATCAGCTGCATCCATCACACCACAAATCACACATCCAAGACTGGCCACATCCGTTTGGACAAAACTGCTTGACTTGAGACCAAATCTAAATGGGGTTGAGACTATCAAGGACCAAATGAGTCAAATGCAGACCTCTTATGCCAGAACTTGTAGTGTAGTGAATCTTGTTTGGATGAATGATATATTCTGTAAAGCAAAGATTCGAGCAGTTCTCAGAGAATCTATGGATTGGGCTAAACCTGTCTTAACACCAATGGTTAAGATTTAGCTAAGCTTTGTAACCTGAGAGATCATCTACACAGGAAACAGCTGTGAAACCCAACAGCTGACAACTTTACCCCAAGTTTGGCATTTTGGACTGAGATTATTACTCAGAACCTTGGTTTCACATATTCATATCCAGGCTAATTAAAAATCTACTAATTAGCAGAAAAGTTCACGGTTAATAAGAAACAAGGCACCTGGGACTGATCACCTCTGATCTTTCTCATTAAACTGTCATTCATGAGGAAACAATCTGTGATTAGTTAGCATGCAGCTTGTCAATTCATCAGTGATTATATGTGCATAGCATGAAAACACTAAACTGGCTCCATGTCTAACATTGACCACTGACCTGCAAGAACTCTGCTCATATTTATTATTTATTATGATCGACATCCTTATCCTTATCTACAGTAATGAATTGTAGGCAATGACCAAAGGAATAAGGTGGGAGTACATGTAGAAGTTCCTCTGCAGAGTTGCTTGGCTTACTCTCCATGATAGGATGAGAAGCTTGACAATCCAGGAGACAATCCATCTTACAGGGATGCCGCCTGTTTGGAACTCTATCAGGCATGTCCGACTGGACAGAGACCCTGAGACAGACTCAGGACCTGCTGGAGAGATGGCATGGGAACTTCAAGGATCCCCCAGGAGGAGACAGAATCTGTGGCTGTGGGTGGTCAAGGCTGAGCTGACCTGTTCAGACTTGTTCCACTGTGACCCCTGACCAGGAAAAGCAGAAAGAAATGAATTTTGGTTTTGCAAACCAAATCACCCATGGATGGCACATTAGCAGAGCATGTACTTTTGTAGTCTCAGACCTCCAGGGTCCACATTTCGATCCTGAGCTTGGGTTACAGTCAGTGTGGGGTTTTACATGCCCTCCCCATATGCAAGTGGGCTTCCTCTGGTTTCTTCTCACCTCCCGAAAACATGCAAGTAGGTGGACTGGCAAGGAGCCTAGGAGCTCTAATTTGCTCCTAGGTGTCAATAAGGAATGCGAATGATGCCTTGTGATGGATAGCGTCCCATCCAGGAGTATTCCCACCTCGAGCCCAGTGTTCCTGGGATAGTCTCTGGCTCCACCACCACCCTGACCAGGATAAAGAGCTTAATGAAGATGAATGAATGTATCTCTCATTAAACTTAATGTACTCAGAATTGCTCCAAATACTCACTCCTGAAAGAAATTTACTCAATTCCAACTTTTTTGGTTAATTTTCTTGTGGTTAGATTAGTGCATTTTGTAGCCTCCAGTACTTCCTGAATTCAGTAGAAGCTATGGAGCAACAGACTGGCACACACTTATTTCCACAGTATGTGGATTTTTAACTTCCAAACCTCACTACAAGAAAGTTTCAGTAAATACCAACCACATATCCTGTGCTAATTATGTGCAAATCATCACCACAAGTGATGACAGCAGTACAAGTGAAAGAACCAGTGTGATAAGAGTAAGATAAGTGTTGCCCCTGAACGCTATAATCTTTTCAGGCTTAGTCCTTTCTGATTATAGTTTACATGCAAACAGGGATAAACAGGACCGGAACTGCACATAAAAATTCCATCAGAAAAGCAATAACCAGTGTAGAATTTTGTTTCCCACAGAGAAGAACGTGTCAAACACCAATCATTATTCTCTGCAGTCAGGTAATCCTTGTATTATTCCTCAGTACATGGACTCTGCCTCAAGGCCATTCATCAAAAGTCAATGATTATGTAAGGAGGGCAGTAGTAAAAGAGGCAACCATGAGGCCAAGGGAAATGCGCAACATGTGCTACCACCACCATGCTTCACTGTGCAGATGGCGTTCTAAGGGTGATGTGCAGTGTTGTTTTTTTTTGCCAAATGTAGAGTTTTATGCCAAGGCCTAAAAGTTACATTTTGGTCTCATGCACATTTTCTGAGATTTTCTGAGATTTTGGTTTGATTCATTTCAAGTAAGAAAAAAAAACAGGGCCTGACCAGAGTAACCAGACCAGCAAAGGGAACGCTTCACTCCCTGGCAGCACGTGACCTGTCAAGACATTTAAACATGAAGCGATGTGATGCGACATTTGTTTCCTTTGACATCTTTGACAAACCATGTCTGAGCAGTGGTAGTTAAGTTGATAAGCTGGTCGACTTTTGATTGGAAGGTAGAGAGTTCAAATCCCAGCACCGCCAAGCTGCCACTACTGAGCCCTTGAGCAAGGCCCTTAACCCTCAACTGCTCAGTTGTATAAATGAGATAATTGTAAGGTGCCCTGGATAAGGGCATCTGCCAAATGCCGTAAATGTGCCTTCGTTTCACTTGAGGCAATTTGTGTGCTGATTACCTCCACCTTTCAGGAACCATGCTGAATCCTTGAAGCTCTTCTTCTAGAAAGCGTGCAGGCATTTTGACTGGTGATGCGCTTGGCAGAAAGAAAGCGCTGAGCTTGGGGAGACTCATTAACTCTGCACTGTCAGTGGCACTGCTCTTTGTTTAACCTTCCCACCCATGAAGATTCCAGCCCCCACTTTCACACTTGGCCTGAGAGGACGTCTTCATCTTTGAATTACTGGGGACCAGGGTGGTCATTAGCCACACACATTCGGCGAGTTTGTGCCAAGACGGTGCTGCCCTCGTGACAGAACTGTAGCAGATTTCTCTCTGCACATGACCAGGCACATTACACTGACACACTCAGAAGAGGAATTTCTCATTAAAACCTGATCAAATATCAAGCCTGAACTGCATAAGTAGAATGTGTAGCTGAAAAAATTTTAAATTTACATTACTTCAGGATGAGCCGTGATAATATATACACTGCAATTATTTTAAGGATAGTCTGTGTTAGCTGGGCATATTTCTTTACAGTATTTTACTAAATACATAGACGAAAGTTAGCAAATACACTAATGACAGACTGATAAATGTAGATA
Source organism: Pangasianodon hypophthalmus (assembly GCF_027358585.1). Classification (NCBI taxonomy): domain Eukaryota; kingdom Metazoa; phylum Chordata; class Actinopteri; order Siluriformes; family Pangasiidae; genus Pangasianodon; species Pangasianodon hypophthalmus. Next base: position 2,636,413 of record NC_069726.1, on the reverse strand, counting down.
AATACAGACTATTTATCCAGTCTATAATTATCTACTAGCGCCAGCCCCGTGAACACTGAATAAAGGGGTTTCATGAGGACATTTTCAGCCTTCAGACAGTTTGTGTTGGGTGAAACCAAACCAATTAGCAAAAACTTGGCAAACAGACTAATAGGTGTGAAATATGCAGTGTCATATATTGCCAACAGTTCTTTTTTTGCCATGTGTGCAGGTAAGCTTTAATAGAAAGTGCTGGAAAATGTTTAATATTGCTCAGCAATATGTTCATAAACGAGTGAATATTTATCACTGACCCAGTCTCTGGTGCAAGACAGCAACCAGGTATAATTATTGCATTTATAGGCCTAAACTCTCTAGGCGAAGGCATAATTTGTCATATAAAACATGAAAAATACATCGTTGATTCAAGTCTAGTGGGCTTAAGTGTTAAATAATTACACGGTACTGCCTCGGGTTCCTTTAGCAGAGTGCTTCAAAGCGCTCTGCTCCTGTTTTGACAGAAAGAAAGCCTCATATTTTGGCCGGCTATTTTCTTGCCTTAATATGTATCATTTTTTTTTTTTGCTGTCACCTGATATGAAAGCTGGTTCATGAATCTTGTATCGCTGTTGCTCTTCGTGTCATTTTCTGAGCTTCTCAGTCCCAACACTTCCACTGAGGTGCCCGGTGTGTTGCCTGACAAATGGAGTTGAAAAAATGATGTATTTGCAGCAATAAAGATATCAAGCCCCGAGGTGCATAATGAAATACAGCACAAAAGCACATTTTTTTCTTTTAGGTTAGACTGTATTAGTAGCAGCTCATCAGCAGTATAGGGTTTGTCTCAGTGACCAGAACGTTATGAGTGCAAATCCCAGAAAATCTACAGCTACAGCTGGCTTTCGATTGGATTCCTGCTTGAAAAGCATCAACTTAATGAATAAACATACTGAATAACGGTTAATGAATGACCTCTGCGAGGTCAAGCACTTCATTATTGCTGATGTCTAGATCTTTGTTCTGTGAGGTTCAGGTGGAGGTTCAACTTTTTACTTAGCTTTCAATTCTTAAATGGCCTTCTTAATGTGTAATGTTTGTGTTTAAGCATCTTTCCAATGTTTTCATCATCAACTCTATACCCGAGTTAGCTTTTTTGAGCTTTAGTGGAAATAGACATGTCCTAAAAGCATAATCTGATCCCTGCGCATTATCATGTCTTCATTAAGCTAGTCATTTTTATTCTACACTTCTTCTTGAGCTAGTTCCTCATATTTGTGTGTCAATATTCATATTGACCCACTACTTTTCCAAAAGGCTAGTAAGACAAATTGTTGACTGAGATATTGGAAAGCTGGGAAAAGTTGCATGCCTCTTTTATAATTTAAGGTACAATGAGATGACAAACTCTATTTTTTCCAAATTTGGATTTAAAAAAAGGCTAATTCAGAAGCTGTTGGTCCATTTTCTATAACAGCAGCTCTGACAGTAGTGCTGGCTGTACTTCAAATTATAGGTTTATATAAATGTACCTATTGTTTCTACAGTAACGGCTCATTTCTTTGGTCTTATCAATGTCACGAGAAAGAAAAAGAGAGAGTCTGGTAAAGGAATGACTGTTTATGTTTGCTATCATGTAAGTGATAACATTGAATGTAATGATAAAAAGTGTAATATGCTGTTCTTTACTTAATTAAAAATTGCAAATTTAAAAAAAAAATAGCAAATTGCTGAGATATCAGAGGAAAAAAAACACTTCCGGACATGCTGTTATAGGAAAATAATCAACTTCGGGGTGGAAACAGTAACTACTTCATCACTGCACCCCATTGTTGATTATTTTCCCATAACAGCACTGAAACAAAACTTAAAATATAAAATGAAAATGTCTGAATATTGAATCTGACCTGAGGATATAAAATGAAACCTGAAACCCTGAGAATACTTGCATGAAAACTGGTTCTGGACTTAAATTAGTGACGAATGATGGAAACTTCCACTTTATAAGCAACTAACCAAATTTGACTAGCTATTAATAGTTTACTAAAACTTAAAAAAAAAAAAAAAAAAATCATCCTACCTTCACTCCTACTGAGGAGTTGGATGAGATGGGCTAGTTGTTGGTGCATCATGCTCCATCTGTACTCATCAAATACATTCTTCAGAGTGGAAAAAGAGTTCTCATACATAACAGTTGAGGTCCCAAATGTCACGGTGTGTTTGAACACAGTCAGCATCACAAGCATGGCACTGAAAACACTGGAGATGCTTGAAACAAGTTTGGAAATGGCAAAACCTCACAAAGATTAGAGCTGAGTGAGCTGATAGGATTTAACAGGTAACAGGTGCAGTCACTGGGCATGATATAATTTCTGGACTGGATTCAGGACTGGCTCCTGGATCAGCTCTGGATTCAGATTCAGATGGGACACTTGGAACTTGGGAAAAAAAAACCCTGCAGTTTCTCTGATCCTGAGCTTGCTTTATTTATTTATTTATTTTTACCAATGGCAGGCCCCTTGCTTGCTGTATATATAGGCAATGTCTTATTGGTCCCTTCCAAGTCTCCATCTCCCAGTGACTGACTCGATTCTACTTCAGGCGATGTTTCAGTTCTCTTTAAAGCCTTCCATATGATCTGTGTGCTCAAGCTATTTTAACGCGTCCCTTGATGATGATGAAGACCTCCACTCCTGTTAAACCACATGCTAATAGCTAATAAATAGAACACTTGGCTATAACAGTTAGCAGTAGTTTCACTGGTTACAGTACTGTTATGTGCTAGCTGTAGATTCAGCAGAAGGTAATTAACATGTCCTTGAAGAAACTGAACACCACAAAGATTAAGACTATTTTTTTAGTTGTAATCTGTTAAAAGTATGTAAGGAATAGAACATTTTGGGGAAGCTGTTAGGGTGGTGTGATGAAGCGGAGCTACTGTTATCAAACTGAAGTTTCTGAAGTGTTTTTATACAGCAACTTGCCTATGCTGACAATTTTTTGTGTATTAAAGAATGACACATCCTTTTTTTATCCATTTATAGTTACATTTAATGTTGAGTAACATCCCTGAAACAAGTACAGTTGCCAAAGGTGGAGGTGCTTCTGAAAGCACATTCTCACTGACCTCTGTAAAGTCATAACAAGTTAAATTTAATGCTTTGGCTAGAATTAAGGCCCTTATTTGATTTCATATAAATAGATGGAATAGGAAAGCACCAACATAGCAAGCTACCATTGCAGAAACGCAACATTTTACACCAGCTCTATGTCACTACAAGTAAACTCAATACCTTAAGATGCACATCTATCTCAGCATAAAGATGGTGCATATCCACTGTCCTTATTTTTGGTTCTTTTTCAGGGGAAAGATGCCAGATATCTCATTAGCCATGCTTCTATTCACCTTATTCTCCTCAACAATGTGCCAGCCTCTTGAGCTGAAGACATCTAGTTCCTTTGGTGCATCTTTTGATGTCTTTGGTGTGCTGTTGGCTGCTTTTATATCCGTCTAGCCAGTGTGCCTCTTTCAATTTATCTCCAAGCTGTCTTAGTTTGTTCAGCCTAATGAGCAGGCTCATGTTCTCATTTACTATTTACCAGTCAGTGTCACAGAGGAGCTGGAGACTATCCATGGGACACTGGGTGTAAAGTAGGAATGCACACATTCACACCTACGTACAATTTAGCATAGCCAATCCAGCTGTTTTTGGGAGGTGGGAGTACACCGGAGAACTTGTTTGTGTGCTCCATGACTTTCCAATCTGATTGACTCAGCTCAACCATCTGGTAACAGATGCAATGTCCTGCCATGTTGCTCCTTCTCCGATGCCTTTCATTTGCACTGAAACTGACACATTATCCATGCTATCATCCAAGTTAAACTCTGCAAGCTGGTTTGATATACATGACACACTCTGCCAGCAAAAAAGATGTGTTATATGATGCATATTAACATTGCTAAACAGATCAGATAGATATATTTACGTATCAATTCACCAGCATGTTACTGTGTTGCTTGTTACATATCTGAGTGATTATCTGGCATTCTTTTTGTCGTAAACTGATATAATTTGGCATAAATAGATAAAGATGCTGATAATTGATGCTTGAATTACATCCACTGCAATCTCTATTCTGAAGCTTTTTTGTCCTATTGTCACCTTGCCAGCTAGTGTCAAACTTGGGCTAATGAAAATTGGCTCACTCAGATTTAATTCACATCAAAGACACTTTAATCTCCATAAAGATTAAGCAAACTCATTTAAATGTGGGGAAATGTATTATTTTTCCTTTCTGGAAGGAGTCTCCATAGTCAGCCCTTTGTAACTGTCCCTAAGTCTTCCGATATGGGAAAGTCTTCAGGACAGAAGAGTTTATGCTTTGCGTTTTTTTTTTTTTTTTTTTAATTATTATATTATTTACTTATTTATTTTATCTGGGAACACGACAAGCTTTTGTCGTTAATGTCAAATAGACCCTGGTGAGGGTAGGACTGTTTATAGCTTCTATAACCTGAGTGCTAACCTGAGCTAACTTGTTTCCCAGTTGTTCCACAGCATTAAATGTAACAATAAATACATGAAATGTGTCATCCTTTAGTAAATGAAAGATTGTAATCGTTGGCAATTTGCTGTGGTATTAGAAAAACAAAATATGTGCTGCTGTGCTGTTATTGGAAAATAATCAAACTTCGAGATGGTAACAGTAACACTGTTGTACCACACTGTTTCACATCACCACCGCTGATTATTTTCCTATAACAGCACATCAGGAAGTGTTACTGCAACAGCACTGCCCCATTTAGCCGTTCCTTTCTATTACTGCTGAGCCAGCAGACTTCACGGGGAAGCTTGGTGAGCCCAGTCCACCACTGTACCCTTAGCCACGGTTCGATTTTCCTTAAACACTGTCGAGCTATGAGTGCCTCAGTCATCATTTGACACACTATGAAACAACACTCTAACCTCGAAAGAGCGAAAGAAAACCTGATTTTTTCGGTACTTATTCTCAGTGGTCATTCAATTAACTCCAGCCAAAGCAGAGTGTGTGAATAAAGCTCACCTTTAGAATATGAAAGTGGTTTTGCTTCAACAATGAATATTTTCTGTAGAGGAAATCGCAGGTAACTTTCCCTTACAGAAGCAGATGTGAATGTTACTAATAAAGCGCATTTCAGTGGAGTCATTTGCAGCACATCTGGAAAGTCCTTGGAAGAGTCACAGCATCAAAAATAACATATAATTAACTTTGTGAAAGAAGGTTTGTGTTGCTGGAATGTATGCGAGAAGCTTTTTAGATCTTGACATGATAGAGTTTTGCATGTTTTAATCACTGTCTGCATGTTTATTTCTCTGGCTGTATGAAAATAAGCAACCGTGTCTGAATGCCAAATTACTTGATGAATCATCTTTGGCCTTAAGAAGCTTTTAAAAGTTTTGGATGCTTAAAATTCTCCCTCTGTCCTTTTAATTTTAATGCAATTATATTTGGCCAGCATATGCAGCTCAAACAAGTAAATAAGCGAAAATAAATTTGATGTGCGCCGACGCCTCCACTCTTTCTATCTGGACTGGGTTTTTTTTTCATGTGGATTTAGTTGACGTTATCTGAGCAGACAGTGTTGTTGACAGTGAGAGTAAGTGAGAACAGAAAGTTAGACATTTTATCTGGTGTATATCTTACTGGCTGTTCTACTTCAAAAAGGAATGTGTAGACTAATCATGTATTCAGTACATGACCCCATGGATCTGTATGTGCAACTGTCGGTTGGAGCAGTCTGGCATTGATCTCACATTGTCATTTGGCTCTCTAATATGGACTCTGATCTCCCATCAAGACAATAATATTACTCAATTAAACAACTGTTTTAGAACATTCTTTGTTTAAATGTCTTTCTTCATGTACGTGTCAGTATAATCAGCAGACATGATGATATTGACTCAGTATATTTGATATGTTCATACACTTTTGTAATGTAATTGTAACGTAATATATTTCTGTATCTGTTTATATTTACAGTGAAGGTGCCAACATTTTCCTTATGACTTCTCGGTCTTCTTGTACGAGCGACAGCAGAACATCTGCCTTATCACCTTTCCTCTCTATTGGAATGAACGCACCAAACCTTCAATCCAATCTACAGGCTCATCCGTTGGACAAATTTCTCACAACTTGGTGCCGTGATCCGGATGGCACGTTAACACCGAACTCAGAAAACTGAGGTTATTATCCCTTGTTTGGGAGTTTTTGGATGGACAGTGTTTGAATGTTTAAGTATCATTTTGTATTAAGCTGTAGTAAGTAAATGTCATGGTTTTGGCCTGTTTTTTTTTTTTTTTTTTTCATTTTAAGGGCTAAGTCCTACGATTACACATTATCACTCAAAATGTTTTTGGTTTGGTTGTGAAGAATGATGTAATCTATTCTAACCAAACTGTTGATGACATAAAAACTTGGCAATGTACTCAGCCTTTTCTCCAGTAAATACACATCACTGGCAGCCACCGTTGCAAATTCAGGATGACTGTAATTGATATTACAGGATTTCCAATTTGAATAGGTGTTGATCAGAGGAGGAGGTTCCCTTCTTTTTGGTGTTGCTTTAAGTGAGTGAAATTTTGAGCCTGACTGTATGAAAAGCGTTGAGTTGTGAGTGACTGCCATTAAATGAGCTGCAATGATATTATGAATATTATTAGCTGCTTTAGAGGGGATAGTGAGAGGCTGACTTCTGAATAAAAAAAAAAAAAATCTTGAGATGATGGCTGTTGTGGAAGTTACTTTCATCTAAAGTCAGCCATTTTTGCGCATCAGAAATACAGAGGTATCAACATCAATGATTTAGCTGTAGCGCTTACGACTTTTGAGCTATTGCTTCAGTAGTACAACAGACACCTGAAAAAGATGTATTTCTGATTTCTCAGACCAAAAATGAATAAAATTTACCTGGTTGAAAAGCCAATTAACAGAATGGGACAGGACATGGGAGCCTGAAAGTGCTTTTGCAGCTGCTTTTTGCTTTGCACTGATTTTATCTAAGTGTATTTTGCATTTCTGTGTTTCTCAATAATAAAAGTGCAGAGTAAAATGTCCAACATGTATAACAGCGTAGTTATACAACGCTAAAGATCAGGGATTTCGTCAGTCAAAGTCTGCACACTTAAATATTATGTGCAACATTTGACATGGACCGGACTGCAAAGCAGACATGCGCTTGTGTTAATTTTGTATCAATTCTATAAAGTAAGCTTATCCACTCTTTATAAGCAAAACCAGTGGTTTATAAATCCAAACGTTTCTGCAGAATTTATGCCATCAGCAAGGAGCCGTCATGTCCACCAACATGCTCTAGAGGGTTTTTGGTAAAATATATTTATTTATTTTCCCTCTGCCTGCTAGGATTTTCTTGTTAGCAATGTTAGCACCTCTGTAGATAAGCAACTGTGTTTGATCTTCAGTGGAAAATGTATTTGTACATCTTTAGTGCTTAATTACCATTGCTCCCATTTCCCACAGTAAAACATCTGTGTCAGTAATTGCTCGGCTGATTTCATCACCTCCCCCGGAGGTGCCCTTCTCATTAAATGCATGAACCTGTGCAATAATAACGCTGCTTAATTGCAGAAAAGATGACACGCATTCACACAATCACGGTGAAGTAAATCAAAAGAAGTACCTGTAATTACAGCAGTGTTGGTTTGTGAAAAGGATTGGCAGTATGTACGTGCAGCTCTATGTGTCCTGCAGTCATCAGCCAACCATACGGGCTTCATTTTCTAAACAGTTCACACAGCACTGAGCATACCTGTACATGCTACGAGGTACATGCTAATATAGACCAATTATCATGTATATGTCAAAAATAGAAGGACATTTTTACCCCGTGTCTCACTGTATGTGCAACATCTGTTCAGGAATTTAATTATACAAAGAGAATCAAAAAAATAGAACAAAGTAATTAAAAAAAGAAAAGTTGCTGCATATTTCAAACAACAGATGACAAGCTAGTATGGTATAACTTTAATGGTATAAGTATTTTAACACATCTGTATCTCCATAGTACACTGTAATACCAATACAATCTCTTAAATTTGCCACTTAGGATTAATAATAAATCTTATTTTTGTTGTAATTAGCCATGTGTTGATGTTGTAGTTATATTTAATGTTGCTTAAGTTAATAAGACAAAAAAAAAAACACACACACTTCTTGTCATGTTACCAATAAATTCATCTGTCCTGAAAACCCAGAGTAACACCTTTAACCCTGGCTGTTGCAAAGCTCTGACTCTGGAGACTCCTTCTTTAACTATTAAATAAACATCTCCTTATGCAAAACCTAACAATTACATGTTTTTTTGTTGTTATTAAACAACACATTTTTTTTTAAAAAAAGCTGTTTATTATTAGGTTCACCTTACGTGGGGCATCCATGAAATTAAAAAGGAAACAATACTATTTTTAGAGCCGCTGTTATAGAAAACTAATCAACACTCTGTGACCAATCAGAAATGAGAATTCAACAGCGCTGCGGTTTAATGTATATGATACGATACTACAGTATATGGCTAGCTGTCACAGAGTTTCCAAACATCAACTGAAGCAAACAATGGCTTATTTTATTTTGTTTTCTTGCGGAAATAGGAATTCTGTGTCCTAAATCAATTTATTCCACGTCTCACGGACACTGCTCAATGATGCATAGCACACTCAGTAAGCAAAGGATCATTTACTACATCGCTTGTGATTTAGATCAGAAAGTGTTCTCTGGAATTTCATGGATCAGTTAGGTGAAGAAAAGTGTGCAACGAGTCAAAGTTGTGCTCGACGTGCGTGCAGGACGACTTGTCAGGTTTGATTTATTAAGTGTAGCTCTTTCCCCCGACTGCTGCTAACCTGTCAGTTCCAACAAAATGGATGAATCTCACCACTCACTGCATTGTGATTGGCTTTTTTTCCCCAGAATGTAGAAATAAGATGCCCATCTTCATATAATATTGTGTTTTATATATATTTATATATATATAACTTAACTTCAGCACGTATGCAGCTACAAGTCTACCATCTGTGCTGGTGCTTTCAGGCCTTTCAGCTCGAGCTGAGATGATATAAGTACACACAAAACCCAGGATTTCACCTGGATTCTTAGCATTATTCAATTATGGAAGCATTTGCAGTTATTAAGTACTGGATATTAGAAGATTCCTAGAAGACATTAAGAATGAATTGAGCCCTGTAATATTTAACTGTCCACTTTTCTGGCCACAGAGATCCGCCTAATCAATATTTAATGTATATTTATAGTGTCATGCCCTGCATGTATTACTTTGCTCTCTGCTTATCGATCTGGCAGCAGCGATACTCGACTCTTGGACACTAATCCGTGTTTTTGCCTTGTCGACTGCACGAGAAAGCAAAAGAGAATCACAGTCATCAATATTGATTTGCATGCTCCTCACACCTCCAACATGAGAGGTAGAGCCCGAGGCTTGAATGTGAAAAATGATTTTTGTTAAAAAAAAAGTGGAGAGGAGCGGTAGAGCATCATGCAGCGGATTGAGATTCATCTCTAAAGAGAATGTGGACCGTGCCATAACGACTTGATGCCTTGACCTTCAACCATTCTTGCATCAATTGAGCCATCATTTCCATCCTGGATTTTTAATTCTACAATAATTGCTGTGGAAATGTTTGCTCTCATTCCTGTTTGTTCCATTTAGGGTTAAATCTGGTGTGAGATCCTCATCTGAAGAACCAAATACGAGGTCATATTGCGTTACAGAGTGTTTAAGGTCAGCGAACCTTATGTTTCATGTAGTAGCCATATAACAGTTTGGTTTCTAGGTTATTTAGAGCATCTGCGTTTGAACAGCAGATAACTGAATGAGTGAACCTTTTGTGTCTCGTGCGTTATTTCTTTTCTGGCAAGATTCATTTATTTAGGTTTAAAGTGCTGCACAGGTAGAACGGGTAGCTAGACGAAGTGGTGCTAATTCATTATGAATACAATTCGATTAAAAGTTCGACAATTATTGCGCCGTGAAAATTTTATATCTGCACTTTCCAAGGCATTCAGCGTTCACCCGAAGAAGATGTAGCTCACTAGACCTTCGGGTGAAAGCAATTTAACCTATATTGATTGGTGTTATTTCACCCAGAATCCAATATTGTGTGTTATTTAGCTCCCTGCTTTTCCAGTTCATATCAGATCTGTCATTCATTGTGGTTGCTGTACTGCTCTTTCTTTTTTTTTTTTTTACTTCAACTCCAACATGATTTGCCAGAGAAGTGGAGCTTGTCATCAAGTTAAATTCGGGCTTGTTGTTCACACTTTAGGTGCAACGTTTCAGAATCTTTGTAATGAGAAAAAAAAAAAAAAACGATTGGATGAAGCAGAGAGTTTGGCAGAGAATGAGATGAGATGACAAAAGTTGTTTAAAAAAACATTTTATTTTATTTTATTTTATCTTTATTTTATGTTAAAACTGACAGAAAACTCTCTGGAAAGTGTATTCCCATGAACTTTCTTTCTTTCTTTCTCTCGCTCTCTCTTCCTGTTTGAGGAAATATTAAATCTGGTTAACCACCGGCTCCCAAACGGATCTCTGTAGACTTCCTGACTTTCTTAACTTGCAGTGAATTATTTCGCTGTTTGCACTCTAAAATGTAAAGTTCACCCTTCCGTTTTTCCCTCCAAATCCCAGAACTGTTGCTTTAATTATGGCGAAGGTCAAACAATATCATAACGGCCTTTACTTTATCTGTGCACGCTCTTCAGAACCAGTCATCTCCTGTTCTAACACGAGTTCTGCTGCTAAAAGACTCTACAACAGAAATAAACTCTGAATCTTTTGCATTATCTTTTATTCTACAGCTTTGTTATCGGTTGAGACAGTGTGTGTGTGTGTGTGTGTGTGTGATTATTTTGGTGTAATTATGCTCTCTCTGGCTGGGTTTTATCCTCCAGATTTTCAAAAAGATGGTGATAGAAGAGAAAAGCAGCCATTTGGGCAATCTTCCGCTTCAGATTTTCTCGTTTTGCATGTGAAAAGACGTCTCTCCAGCCGTAATTTAAAAGAGCCGTGTGTTTATAAGTGTTAGCTTTGGTTAACTGGGTGCAGGCTGGAGCATTCACTCTGACACACAAATATAGCTACACTTTTCAGAGGAAAAAAATTAAAATGTAAAACTGTCCATCATTTTCTTGAGTATTTAGTATCTTTCCACTGTACACTAAAGCTCAGTTTAAATTCCCAACCACTTTTTGCACTTTTTGCTGTTCTACTCTTGTCACTCCTACAATTCTTCCTTGTGGGATCTATTTTTTATTTTTTTTTGGCCTCCATGTCCTCGTCTTCCCTTTTAAGTGAAATCAGGAAAGCCATCTCTGCACTCGTTCTCTCTGCAGCTCATTCGTCTCTGTTCTCAGTGTTTGGCTGAGATCCAGTCCGGCCCGGTGGTTCGTGTCAGCTTGACGCTTGAATCGTCTTCTCTTATCTCAGGCCCAGCAGCTCTGTTCAAGGAGGGGAAACTTTGTGAACTTTTATAGAAACCTGTCAAACTGACTGCCTACAACATTTCAGTAGGAGGTTAGTAAGACATTGAATTACGCAACAGATGTTACCTAGATGTTATTATCCTATCCCCAAAGAGGGAATTTAAAATTCCGTATAAATGTGCACGCCTTCCATACAGAACAGTCTAAAGTTCACTTTCAAGAGTCACAATTGTGTCATGTGCTTGAGGACCTGGGAAACTCTTCAGATCATGAACGTTTGACATTTTCTACTATATATAGTTGTGAAAAATACAGAACTGAAAGGGGTACACGTTATGGTGAAGATATGGTGAAGTTTATTGTAAGATATACATTTTTTTAAAATATTTTGGAAGGAGTCTCCAGTATCAGTGCTTTAAAACAGTCAGTATTATGTTTTCGGCCTTGGGAAGGTCTTCAGGACAAAGGAGTTTGCATTTTTAGGGAATATAATAACAGGAACAAACTTATTTTGTGGATGTTCCACAGTCTTATATGTAACTATAAATGGATAAAAAGTATTACATGTCATTCTTTAATAACAAAAAAAAACAGTTTGCATTGGTAAATTGTTGTGGTATAAGAGGAATAAAACACTGACGTTATTGGAAAATCTAATAATAATAATAAATAATAATAAAATGTCTCCTTTATGGGAAAACTCTTGCGACTTGACATCCAGCCAGCTGACTTTATTCAAGTTGAGAATGCTTCCAAAGAATTTATCATTCCTTGATTGCTTGAAGAGTGTTTAAAACTGAAAATCTTTTCTGTGGCTGGCGCTTGAAACAGACTATTAGAAACGCTCTTGCTGCAAATTGGCCTGGGGTCTCATTGATCACACAATGTTTTTTTTGTGTGTTTTTTTTCCCATTACACCCATTTTCACTTTTCTTTTTTTTTTTTTTTTCACTTTTTTCCTCACAAGCTCACTTTTGTTCTTGTTGTAGACAAATAAATTCAGCAAGCACTTTGCCGTCTGTCAGTTCCATTTATATTTTAATAATGATATGTGGAGGCAGTGGGGAAAATCCTTCTTTAACACTAAATCAGGTTAAAGAATAAAGAATGCCTGCCAAATCTCTTTTTAAGCTCTTAAATTGTGTGTCTTGGCCTCCTCATTTGCATATGATGTTCCTTTCCTTAAAAACAGGGAGATGTACTATACATTGTCGGCCCTGCTAAGTGCCTTTCCGAAAACACCGGTTTCACCCTGCACCTCCAAATACAACCGTCACTTTCGACTTGTTTCCAGATGGTATCACACACATTGATTTATTGAGTCAATCCAGCAAATGCAGATCCATCTTATTAATTAGCCTTTAATTACACACAAATGTGGAATGGCGGAGCTAGCAGGTGTGTGTGGCTTTCTGGCTTAATGAAGGAAGGCGTGCAAGCATTGTTGTGCATTTGTGATTTTCATGCTGATTTATCCACGCTTTCATTTTCCATTCGAGAGAGCATGGTCAAATTTAGCAAGCGTGTCACATTGCTCCTATAATGAACAGCTTTCTGTTTTCTGTCACATGATTCTTCCTGAGCAGAGTGTATCACTGTTATCAATGTTAACAGCAGCTAACAATTTTTCAGCTTGGATTAGTTTTCTTAAAATGATCTTTTAAGAATGATCTCACATGAATTTTCCTTTGTGTCTGTTTATGCTGTGCTACAGGGGTAGATAATACGCTAATAAACGAAGACATGAGATCAGTCTACCCAATTTAGTATTTAAGGAGAACAAAAGTTGACTCCAACACAAGAGTGGACCAAGATCTGACCCTTGAGGAACTCCAGCACAAGAGTGGACCAAGATCTGACCCTTGAGGAACTCCAGCACAAGAGTGGACCAAGATCTGACCCTTGAGGAACTCCAGCACAAGAGTGGACCAAGAACTCACTCCTGATGAACTCCAGCACAAAAGTGGACCAAGAACTGACCCCTGATGAACTCCAACACAAGAGTGGACCAAGAACTGACCCCTGATGAACTCCAGCACAAGAGTGGACCAAGAACGGACTCCAGCACAAGAGTGGACCAAGAACTGACTTCTGAGGAACTCCAGCACAAGACTTGACCAAGAACTGACTTCTGAGGAACTCCAGCACAAGACTTGACCAAGAACTGACTTCTGAGGAATTCCAGCACAAGACTTTTAACATAGCTGTGCACCCAGATACACTGCATCACATCTAGACCCGAAAGTCAGATTCATTTATCTCCCACAAATGAATGTCAGCAAATAAACTCAACAGGAGTGAAAGTAATTAAAGTTTAGCTCTCGTTCCATGTATTAATGATCTGCTTTAATCTTTTATTAGATGTAGATTGTTTTTGTTTTGAAATGATGCTAATTATTCTGATGAAGTTTGAATTGACGGTAAAGTTACTAGTCATTCCTAAATATGCTGGGGCTAAGGAGGAGGAATGTTCTGTAACGAGCAGTCGTTCAAGGATAGAAAGACCTTTTACAAATCAAGGACGGCTTTGAGAAGTCTAACATGATGTGTCAGCTAGAAGGCATGTGGCACTGCCACCCCGACTGACAGGATGATGCCATTTGTGCTCCACACTCCATGTCCTTATTAAAACTGAAATGAGTGGGAGAGATCGCTGTCACTCAGGCAGGTGAAGCTACACGAGCATTAATATAAAAATACGGGGGAATCGGGATAGACCTGGGCACACATCTGTCCTTCTCGGCTGATATTTTTAGGACCTCATTTCTTGTCTTCACTTTTTTGACAGGAAATCGAGTGCATCTCCTGTGTCATATGCTGCTGCACTTATATCTGTGGATTTAGACCTGCAAACCTGCAAGCTGAATTTGGATCTGCAAACCTTGTATTCCTGTGTGAGCATGTCTAATGACTCTGTGTGCAAATTGATTGTGTCTAGGCAGCTGAGCCATGCCAAGCCTGCTTTAGGCTTACTGGTGGCAGACCCTGGAGAGGTAGCAGATGCAAATTGCTGAGCTTCCAAACTTGTGTGTTCCAACAGTTGTAGAAAGAGAATCAGCATGGGCTAATCAATCAATCAATCAATCAATCAGTTAATCAACATTTATTTGTAAAGCACATTCAAACATAACATAAGGTGATCCAAAGTGCTGTACAATAGGGAAAAAAACAATAACATCAACATCTAGACATTTTCAAAAGCTAAAGAATAAAAATATGATTTAAGGGAAGATTTAAAAATAGCTAATAATGAAGCAGAAAGGAGAAACTAGCCCGATCACTCTTGGATTTACATTGACAATGGGGGACAGACAAAAGTAATTGATTGAAAGATCAGAGTGTTCTAGATGGAGAATAATGGTGAAGAAGGTCACTGATGTATTTTTGTGCAAGACCAGTCAATGCTTTATACAAAAAAGCAGAATTTTAAAATCAACTCTAAACTTAGCAGGAAGCCAGTGAAGAGAGCCAGTATGGGGGAATGTGATCCCTCTTTCTAGACCCTCCTAAAAACCTAGCTGCCGCATTTTGAACAATTTGTAATCGAGATAAAGCAAAGCCAAACCCTGGAAGCCAACCATACACTCAAGGCAACTGAGAAGGATGTTGTGGTCAATAGTGTCAAACGCAGCACTAAGATCCAACAAAATTACAACAATTCATGGGCCTGAGTCCAGGGCAAGCAAAAGATCATTAGTGACCTTCAACAGAGCAGACTCAGTACTGTGTAAGGATCTGTAACTGGACTGAAACATGTCTAAGATTTTAAAAGTATTGAGATAAGAGTGAAGCTGTGAATAAACAACTCTCTCCAAAAGCCTGAAGTTGCTTTGTATTGCTGAGTCAAGATGGTTTTTTTTTTTTAACAAAGGCTGCATGTTTAAACCTAGTTTGAACTAGCCCGTTAGCTAGGGAGCTATTAATTATAGCTGTGGATTAATCGTCCTAAAAACAACTGTTTTAGAAAAGACGTGCAGGAAGCACATCAAACTTGCAACCTGAACACTTCATCGTTGAAATTACGTCAGTTAGCTGGGATGAGGAAACTGGTTGAAACCTGAGACATGTAGCTAGCGGGTGGAAGTAGATTTGGAGATGCCAACTTAGACTGTACAGTAGTAGAATTCATATTCTTTATTTTGTGAATGAAATAAGGTAAAAAATTTCACAGGTCTCTGTGGAAGCATTGGGAAAGACATTAGTAATAGGGTTTAAAACTGAGTCAGTTGTCTTAAACAAAGCTTTAGGTCTGTTTGCATTATCTGCAATTAATTTAGAAAAGAACTTTGATTTTGCCTCCTTTACTGCTGTTTGATAATTAATTAGGCAGGCCTTTAAAATATCATAAGAGACCTGAAGCTCCACGTTCGCTTTGCCCTTCTACACTCTTGTCTAAGAGCACGTGTGACATCATTTAGCCAAGGCTGAGAGGCAACCTTAACTCTCCTTGGCTTAAGACATTGGTAACACTGCTTACCAATAAGAGTACCTCCTGTTGATTTTCTGTTTGACTTTTTTCAAGGACTCAAACTATATCCAGTAATTAAGGTGGTTTTATGGTGCTGTGGGTATTACATATGACAGAAAAGATCCTTCATTTGGCATTTCATATCCCTGGGGTTAAAGGTAAATGCTTGTGCTTGGGTGGGATGGTGGCATTGCAGGTAGTACTGCTGCCTCACAATTCCAGGGTCCATGGTTCGAGCTTGGGTTAGTGTCCTTTTCCCTGTCTCCTTTGGGTTCCTTGGTTTCCTCCCACTGTCCAAAAACATGCTGGTAGGTGGAATGGCTCTACATTCCCTATCACGCACACATGGCCAAACCATTGCAACCTTCGTCTTTGGATTTCCTCCCCAAACGTGGGTTGAAACTGTACAACCCTCTGCCAAGACACACACCTTTAATACACTTATGGAACCAGAATGCTAATTTAAAACTCAGATCACATAAGTGGTGTAGAATGAGAAATAACAGAAAGAGTGTGTGGTATTCTTCTGTATAATATATCCACAATCATGTAAGTAGGTTTTAGTTTGTTGACAGGTTATTCACTTTGCTAAGATGTAAAAATATTAAACTATGGCCCAGAGTAGTCTTTTCAGCTAGTTCATAGTGAAGATCCCCAACAAACTAGCAAATAATGGAGAGAGAATCATAATTATGTTCCTTTTCAAGTTTATGGCTTATCACATGCCAGTATAAACTCTGTCAGTAGAAATGCCGCAAAGGAGTCCCTTGTGAGGCAGTGTCTTTGAAACTGTGCGTGATATAAAGTAATAAGCTGTCAGTTCTGTAACTTAGAGCAGTCCTTTAGGTAAGAAATGGTAATTAAAAGTTCATTACTAATGTGTAAGTGGGGAATTAATGAAGCAGAGCTGGGAGAAGGGCAATGTTGGCCAAAAATAGGAACTTTTTATGCGGGGAAGAAGCAGGCCTCTGTCACTGATGAGAAAATACACCATCTATCTTCATATGGTGCACATTTAAAGGTGAGTTGATTTGAAACCGGGGACATCATTATTCAGCCTCAAACGTAACCATGGACTACATAATGATATATTTGTCAATATAACGGGAATATACTATTAATTATAAATGTCATTAATTTTTAATCTTATTTCCTTTATCAGTCTATATTTTTTATCCCTGATTTTGTTTCAGGTACAAGGCAAATGCTTGTGTTTAAAGGCGGTGGTCTAGATGCTATTAAAAACCCTGTCTCAGACACCTGTACTCTAGAAAATCTGGCAATCTCGGAGGCATGAACCGAACCCAGGTGATTTTAATAATCTGAGCCCAGAAAATCAACTTAAGTAGGTGCGTAAAGCGACTCTGAATACGAGGAACTTTCCCCATGTAAATACTGACACAAGTTGTGGACTCCAGCTCTGAACCCAGCCCAATTAAAGAATAAAACCAGCTAAAGGCTTTGAAAGTGAGTTTGGATAAAGACCAACATGACAGGTACTGAGGGAGTGTGACAGAGGTGGGTAGATTAATGGACAAGGTCACTACGGTGTGATCATTTCTTTTTCAATAATTGTAAGTTTGAGTGATTTTAATTTTAGCCTGTATGAGTGGTCCATTACTTGGTTTGATACTTTTTTGATCACTTGCTGCTTTCTCAGCAAGTAATTACTTGCCCTTTTGAAGCTTTTATAATAACACACTGAGAAGTTGCTGAATGCTTATTACTTTTTAAATGAAGCCATATGCTAAATCAAAGCAGGAGTGTGTATGTGCTTTTTTCCTTTTTCCTCATGCTGACAGCAATCTGTTAATTAAGCAACCTAATGGCTGTAATTGCACACATTCACAGCCCCAGCTGCTGAGGTAATGCTAGTTTTGCCACTGCTGCCAGGACTCAACTGTCTCTGAGGTGAAAGTTTGCGAAGCCTTGGGTCCAAGCTCATAAGGCAGCAGCTGGTCTGGGCCATTTTGCCCCCATGGCACCCTGCACTTTCACCTTACCTGGCACTCAGAGTCTGAAGGGCACCTGCAGAGCGTCAGGGCAAGAGGCAGCTTCTGAACTGTGGCACAAAGCCTGAGCAGGTGCAGCCTAACAAAGAACAAAAACTATAGGAACACTGACATGTTTTTAGCATTTTCACTTCACAATAGAGCTGGAGAGAGTAATCCTCTTGGCAGTTCCAGGATCCTAATTAACATTTGGGCACCATTGCCTTAAAAAGGCTACACTGGGTTCCAAGCTAATCTGTGGCATAATTAGAATTAACCTTAAAATCCCACAAGTCAAAGGATTTTCTGCACTGCTGGAGCAGACTCACTGCACTATACTTTTGTCTTTACTCTTGTCTAGAGCATACTCTTGTCTAAAAATGTGAAGACTTAAGTTTAGAAAAGGGAATAAAGACTGATTTGCTAACAGGGTCTTGCATAAATTTGTGTCAAATGGGTAAAATAGAATGTCTTTTATATTTGGTATGGTTTTTGTGTGAATGAATATGCAATCTGAGATGTTTCTACTTTAAAAAAAAATGCAAACTACAGATCTATTTTATGCAAATAACATCTATTTTATAACAAATTAACACCACTGAAAAACAATTACATTTTATCATTTTTAAGTCTTACATCCAGTAATACACAAAAGTACTCACCAAGTTTTAATAATAAAAAGGTTTGTCAAAATAACCTTACTTAGTATTTCAGATACTAATAATGAGAAAGTTTGTCAAAAAGATAGCTTCTTATTGTTGAGATGAAGCTGGTTTTGCATTCTAGATTCACCGCACATTCTCACCTCCGATGCCAGCAGCACTTAAACAGAGCGTGTTGCTATGTTATTCTCACTCACGTGTATTTTACTTTCGCTTCACACGCAGCGCTCCCAGGACAGGCTCCGGATGCACCACCATCTTGATGCTTACTGAAGATGTGAAGATGAAGTGTGGAAGAAGACAGCAATCAAATGTGCAAAAGGGACTAAAGGCCAGGATATGGGGATCAGCTGAATTATGCAAATGTAGAGTAATAGAATTAACATTGCTTAGTTTCCAAGTCATTCAGGCGCACACATCGTGCCCTCCATCACCCTGTAATGGCAGCCTGCTCATATAACTCACGTTTCAGCGCAGTAAATAATTTCCCAGGTCGTGTGTTAATGAGATGGGGCTGGGAGCGACTGCGTTGGATTTTAATGGGCTCTGTGTTGAGGGAGAGAGCTGGACCTGACAGATGAGCAGAGCACATATGAAGCTGTCAGATGCCATGAACCTGGCACCGTGTTACCTTCAGCCTCCCGGGACGAAGCAGCCAGGAAAGACGGCTCGTTATAGGTTCAGAGGCCCTGGTGTTAACTCATCAACTTTTGAGATTCTCCTGACGTTGATGGTAGAGTTCAAGAGTGCAATGGAGGTGGGAATGAGCAAGAGTGATCTCATGGGGTTGAGGGTCGCTCTCGGGCTAGTGTGAGCAAAGTGCAGAGATGTGAGGTGTCACAATAGTGGAACAGGTGGGAAATGTGATAAGATTACTCTTTGGTGGACAGTTCAAATACTCGAGTATGAGCTATTGGTGCGGTGCTAACTGTGCATAAGAAAACCTGAATAGAAATTTGAAAAGACTGAAATATGGTGCAAATAGAATTCCCCTTTACAATGCCTCTTGCCTGTACATCATCAGTCAGTCCTTATGCTGTATTTACTACATCTGCACTGGTTCATTTCTGACCTTTATCCAGGTCTCCAACTATCACACAGCAGATACCAATCCAGAAGACATCAAATGCTACCACCATCACTTTAGAGGAGAGGAGATCAAGAGGAGCTCATCAGGATAGAGAACTTGTTATACCCAAAAATACTACAGTGACTTGTAAAGTATTCACCCCCCTTTGACCATTTCCACAGCTTGGAACTGACTTAGTTTGGATTTTATGTGATGAATCTACATAAAATAACCCATAATATTGAAGTTGGGGTAAAAATCAATATAGTTTGCAAAATTATTTGCAAAAAAGTAAAAGTTGTTGTTCTTTCAGCTGCTCCTGTTAGGCGTCACCACAGCGGATCATTGGACCGCATGTTTGATTTGGCACGTGTCATGCCAGATGCCTTCCTGACGCAGCCCTCCCATTTTAATCCAGGCTTGGGCCAGACACTGAGGATACACTCCCAGTGGCTGGGTCGGTTCCCTGCCCGGGAATCAAACCCAGGCTGTGGCTATGAGAGCATGAGAGCCTTCGCTGCTAGCCCACCAGGGACTTAGAGAAAGTAAAGGTTGTGATTGCTTAAAAATATTCACACAATACTGCCATAAACCCATGTATTAGTTCTGGTGCAACCTAATTTTGAACTTTCCAGAACTTTGTCCTGGACTTGGTCTTGAAGATACTGTTTGTTTAGGTATAACACACCTCTGGGTTCTTCCAGGAGCAGATGCATTTATACTGATGTTTTACACAACACATTAACTGCACACAGGTGAACTCTGTTCAGAACTCCATTCAACTAATTACGTGACTTTTAATGGTAACTGGTTGCACTAGAACTAATTTAGCGGTGGACATTTTGGATTTGTAAATAATTTTGCAAACTATATAGTTCATATACTCCATTCAAGTCCAGCTTGTAATACTACAAAATGTGGAAAAGTTTAAGGGGGTAAATACTTATGCAAAGCACTGTAGAGATTTTTTTTTTTTTTTTTTTTGCATGGACATGGAGCTGATAAAGTTCTTTTAGGAACACATAACTAAACATTCTTCTGTATTCAGCGTCTGATGAAAGAATACTTAAAAGCAAATTCAAACAAAACTATCAAACTCTACTAAAATGTGTGTGTGTGTGTGTGTGTGTGTGTGTGTGTACGAGTGGGCATTCTGTACAAATCTTTTAATTTTTTTTTTTATCCCTGATATAGTTCAATGGGTTTTACTTTCAGATGATGAAAGACAATCTGAAAGCTTTCATGTCAATAATTCAGTTCTTGTACTTGAAGGACGCATTGATGCTAAAAGTCCACATTTGGCCATTACTACTTTGTTCCACTGTTCTCTTGAGGATTTTGATCCTAGTGAAAAGGAAACTGAGGGCAAAAATGATTCGAAAAGATAATTAAATCCTAAAAGCGCAACATTCTCTAAATGCACAATATGTGCTGAATTAAAAGTACTGTAACTACAAAAGTCCTTACTGCCAACAATTTTCACAGGATGTTTGCTTTAACTCATAGTAATCAGATGAGGATACACATGCTAAATCCAGGAGTACAGGTGGGTGATTATGACAAAAATATCATATCACAATACTTACGATACATGATATATATCACGGTGTATAGGATTACTAACAAAATGGCAGCAAAACAGTTTAAGAAAACCTGTAAAAATATTAGATCAATGTTTTTGTTTAAATAATTTTAGAATGTAAAGGACAGAACTCTGACAAATGATATACAAAATATTAACGTTCAGGACAGTATTTCAACATCTAATCAGCTGATTTGAATTTATAAATGTTATAAAAAATACTGATGATTCTGGAAATATCTCAGAAAAGTTGACTTTTTTATTTATCTTTATTTGTTACGTATATATCAACATTATATCATCATATTGCTCAGCCATAGCCACGAGCCCCAAAATATCCATTCAAGGCAATGGAATAAATGTTGAAAATGTGATAAACAAGTAGAACCTGGTGGTGGCATTAAAAAAAAGTTATTTAATAAATAGCTTAATAAAAAAGTTTAAATTAAACAAATCACAATCATATGACAATTTATTAATTTTTTTTTAAATTGTCAATATTACATAACTACATTTCGCAGTGTGGAAAACTTTTTTTTTAATTATAAAAAATGTGAACTTTGAAATGTGAAAAATTACGGCCTGCTGACTGTTAAATGTTGATTTTTTTTTCCTAACAGGTTTCTATATTCATATCCAAAACTTCAAGTGACTCTCAGAAGTCTGGAATTGAACGTCTTAGAAGAAGGTACATGCAACACCTTCAAATCTGGACAAAATTAGAACTTTACAACATTTGCAACCTTCTAAATCAGACGGAATTTATATGAAGAATGTACTAATAGAGCCTGAAAATGCTGTGTATACTGAACACTAACAGTAGAAACAGTGGCACTTAATGATAACAATATCACACATATTGTAACACAATGTATCTTGTGTAAGAGATAAAACACTGTGGAACACGCAGTTATGGGAAAATAAAAGTATATATACATTTCATATTGTGAAATGTTCATGAGACAAGTTAATTTCTGTTAACACTTATATTATGACAGTTATACTAACTATAGAATATTTCTATATGATATTAGAAACAATCAGGAACAAATTAGGAACCTGCAATGGCTAATTTCCATTTCCAGTATTGAGATTATGGCACAGAGGTTTAATACTGCAAGACGTAGTGACACTGTTAATAATATAATTAGTGTTCAAGCTGTGTGCTATGTGCTAAGGAATGACAGAATATAATAAGAGGTTTGTTTCATTAAATGACTGTGTTTCTTTTTGTAGCTGCAAAAACCCACATATGAGTATTGATTCCTCTGAGTATTATGGTCTCACACGAGCCGCTGAACACCTCGCCCTCGTAAACCACTTCGATTGTTTATTCTCCAGCTGCCCACTAATGCGCTTACTCATTGGATCATTTTAATTCCTTAAGTATAATGATTTTCTATTGCATCCCATTTCACTCTTTGCTCATGTAATACAATTAGCATGTTGACGTTAATCATTTAAATGAGCAAATTAAAAAGAAGTGCATCTGCTCTGAGACGTTCGATCACTGTTCAGCTTTTGGTTGAGTAATGCTGCCGTTCAATCCATTTATACCAATCAGATGGGCTTTTTTTTTTTTAATGAAATCTCATACTTACTAAATTGTGATGAGAATCTTATTCTATTGTTTTTTTTTCTTTTTGTTCAGAAACTAGTTCAAAGAAAATGTGATACGTGAATTATTATGTGAATATCCTTAAAAGTGGCATAAAGATGATGTCATAAAAAGTGAGTGAGAGAAGGAGAGAGAGAGCGAGAGAGAGAGAGAGAGAGAGAGAGAGAAGTCAGAGAGAGGTATATATTACATGCTCATTTGAAACACTCCAACAGTTATTCAATAATTAAATAAATAAATAAATTAGATGCATATTATTGCAAAAAAAAATATGCTTGTCTGAGGTGTAAAAAATGGCAAACGGATAATCAGGAGATTAAATTGAAAAGTGTTAATCAATTATAAAATATTAAGCACAGTCAGATATAAATGTGAGTAAAATCTTTATTGACAATATGGATAAGACAATTAATGACTTAATAAATATGTGTTATATTTGTCAGAGATGGAAATTCATTAATAAATGCTAGCATTATTTTGTCAACAATCATTCTTCACTATTCAGCATTGAAATTGTGTTAAGTCACGTCAGGGTAAGTGGCTTTTATTGTCATTTCAACCATATACAGCTGGTACAGTACACAGAGAAACAAAACAACATTTCTCCACTATGACACTATGTACTTACTCTGATACATACAGTGTTAGCAGCAAGAGTGCAGGTGGTCAGTACGGTATTTTGTGTACAGTTTTAGTTTTAGCAGCAATTTAAAAAAGAAATGTGCAAAGGGGGCGGAGTGGTGTTCAGTTGAGTATGTGTATATGTGTGTGTGGGTTGGTGTCAGTCCAGTCTCTGGATATTCAGGAGTCTGATGGTTTGGGGGAAGAAACTGTTGCACAGTCTGGCCGTGAGAGCCCGAATGCTTCGGTACCGTTTGCCAGATGGCAGGAGGGTGAAGAGTGTGTGTGAGGGGCGTGTGGGGTCGTCCACAATGCAGTATGTGGTGTAAATGTCTGTGATGGAGGGAAGAGAGACCCTGATGATCTTCTCAGCCATCCTCACTAACCTTTACAGGGTCCTGGAATCCGAGACGGAGCAGTTTCCAAACCAGGCAGTGATGCAGCTTCTCAGGATGCTCTTGATAGTCCCTCTGTAGAATATGGTGAGGATGGAGCTGGGAGATGGGCTTTTCTTAGCCTTCACAGAAAGTAGACCAGGCTGGGCTTTCTTGGCTGTGGAGCTGGTGTTGAGGGACAAGGTGAGGTTCTCCGCCAGGTGAACACCAAGGAATTTGGTGTTGTTGGATGCTGCTCCCAATCCAGACTACCTGAGGTCTCCCAGTCGGGTAGTCAAAGATTGCAGAGGGAGGCATACAGGCTCTGCCAATCAGGTGCTGAGGAATGATTGTGTTAAATGCTGAGCTGAAGTCTATGAACACTGAGCATTCGAACATAGGTGTCCTTACTGTCCTTATTCTTCAGCACAGGGACGATGTTGGAGGCTTGGAAAGGATGTTGGAACGACGGTACTGCTCAGGGAGGTGTTGAAGATGTCAGTGAGAACATCTGCCAGTTGGTTTGCACATTCTCTGAGCACTCTGACAGGAATGTTTTCTGGTCCAGCAGACTTCTGTGGGTTGACTCTGTGTAGAGTTTTCCTCACATCAGCCGTGGTTAGACACAGCACCTGTTCGTTGGGAGGAGGGGTGGTCTTCCTCGCTGTCACATTATTCTGTGCCTCAAACCGAGAGTAGAAGTTGTTCAGCGCATCTGAAAGAGAGGTATCATTGTCACAGACAGGTGATGCTGTCCTGTAGTTGTGATGGCCTGGATGCCCTGCCACATGCGCCACGTGTCGCCGCTGTCCTTGAAGTGGCTGTGGATTCTCTGTGCGTGTGTGCACTTTGCTCTTAGGGCTGCCTTGTCACCTGCTCTGAAGGCGGAGTCTCGGGTTCTCAGCAGCGCACGCACCTCAGCGGTCATCCACAGCTTCTGGTTAGAGCATGTAGTGATGGTCCGGGAGACAGTGATGTCATCGATGCACTTGCTGATGGAGCTGGTCACTGATGCCGTGTATTCCTCCAAGTTGGTGGAATCACCATCGGTTGCGGCTTCCCTGAACATATATTTGAATTCTGTTTATTTATCCACCATTTTTCCTTCTCAGACAAGCGTTTATTTTATTATTATTTATAAATAATATGCATTATATCCATTGAGTGGGATTCCTTATTGAACATTCAACCTTCCTGTAATAAGAGGTGGATTTAAATGCTTCTCTGGTCCCATCTCCCTTAACAATCCGGCTATTTTGCAGCTCTATTAGAAGTCCCTCGAGACAGCATTATATCTGCAAAAGTACAGCCGTGGCGCTTATGGAAATAAAAAGCCCAGCAGTTATTGAGGCGTTTGGCAGTTTCAATTAGACTTTATTTGCATTTTCCCCACTTAAGTGTTTATTATAATTGCCTACAGCTTTTCCTGACAAAAAGATGCACATTTTCTGCCAAATTGGAAGACTTTGGGGGAAAATGATAAGTCGGTGCAGTGTATTAAAATGAACACTTTGTCTCAGTTAATTGGTGACGGATCAGGATTTTTTTCAGTTCTACTTCAGTGTAACAAACTGTTATATATATATTTTTTAAACATTTGTGATGCAGGAGCTCATAGCAGCGTCTGCCATTCGACTTGGAATCTCTTACTTCCATCTTCTCTGCCAGGCTTCAGCCCATCAGATATTACAATACGCACTTGCCAACTTCACCAGCCCTGACTGTTTTTTTTTTTTTTTTTTTTGCGTATTGTAGAATATAAATGGCGTGCTGTCTCTTGGTGTTGGCATGGTGAAACGTAATTTTTGTGCTCATAGACAGTAAAATCTGTCCTTTTTTTGGATTTTTGTCATCTGATTGAAATCCTGGTGCTATATTGTAATGAGCACAATTGCTTCAATCTTATACAGGTATGTGTAACTTCCTGTTATACCACAGGAATTTGCTGTACTTTTACCATTGTTCTAATTTTTATCCATTTATAGTTACGTTTAATGTTGAGGAATGTCTTTGAGACAAGTTACTTTCTGTTATCGCTTACGTTAAACCTGTCCTTTTTTCTCTGTCTCTTAAAGTCATTTGTCCTGAAAACTTTCCTCTGACTGTTACAAAGAGCTGACACTGGAGACTCCTTCTGTCTCTCTAAACAGAGAACTTGGTGTAAATTAGGTCACGTTCGATGAAAATCCGATGTAGATGAGGGTAAACTGAGGTGTGTTGTATGTCGGTCCGGCTTAAGCAGATTCATTTGCACTCCTTTTGAAGTCATATTACACTTTCATGAATCAGACGCAGATTCATTCACATGCTCAAATATGCGCTCGATTCTGCGTCACTTTGATGAATAAAGGACACTGAACTTGCACGAGGTTGGAGGAAGCTGCAGGCACATGTCTTCTATCCGGAAAGGCCAGATCTCAGACGGCCAATTAGAGTTAAAAGCCGAGAGCGTGACAGAAGTCGGTTAAGCATGTAAGTGACCTGGTTGGATACCTGATGCGTAATGGAACGAGACGTATCAGAGAGGGAAGTGCAGAGCAGCACAGATGGAGCTTCGGGTCTATGCAGGCTCTTGTGTTTGTGGTATTGAAAACTACTTAGCTTGAGCAAGTGAAGTTACAAAAGTCCTTTACCAAGATTTGGTCTTATTGTATTATCTTACTCAACCATCATTCTTACCCCCATTTTCTCCCCAATTTTGTCTTGCCAATTCGTACTCACTAGCAAATCTTCGAGACATGAGAATCCAACCTTTGTGCCTTTTCTAACCATTGCACATGCACAAGGCAGCGTTACACACTCGGAGGAAAGTGCTACCTGCTATATTCTGCATACATGAGCTCACAGATGTGTGCAATTGCATGGTGTCACTGTGATTGACAAGGGAGAGACAGTATGCCCCTCCCACCCACAGCCAGTTTTGCTCTCTTGACTCTCGGCCACGGATCACTGGAATTCATATTCAACATTCTTCACCCCCAACACGTGTTCTAATGCAGCATTCAACTTAACTCAGAAGTTAAATTTTTAGCTACAAAGTTGGAAAAAACATGGAGGCCTCCATGAAAACATCTGTTTGTTAGCAACAAGCTAGCCAGCTAACATTAGTGATCATGAGTTTATTCGCTTTCTCAAAAAAGCAAACTGTACAGTTAGTGTTATAATTTAACCATCTAATATGTCTATGTTGATTAATCTAAAGTGAATGCCACTATAAACCAGTTTAAAGTAGTGATGTTGGCGGTTTGAGTGGCCACGCTGACACGGCATCATGCGCTGGACTCCGGGCTGACGAAGCCTTCTCGACTTCCTGCTTAGTTAACAGGGCGTCTTCTTTGGTTTTGCTTGAAACCGCAAACATAAACTCTGTCACTTTCAGGAGCAGACCAGAGTCATGCAGCAATAGAGTTCTTGGGGTGAGAAAGATTAAAGCTCCGCTGCATCACATCTAACTGCTGCTACGCGAACAGGAGTGTGTGACATGTCTTCTGTGTGAATATAAAAGACGTGACAGAGACACAACACTGAGATCTCAGCTCTGCTTTTACATTTTTTCATTTGAAGTGAATAAAAACAAAAAAGCCTGACAAAATTGAACAAGACGTTCACTCTGCTTTTATTTGCCGTACTTGTTGGAGAAACGGCTGGACAATTATCTGCTTTTCCCACACAAAGCTCGTTTGACTTTTTGTCAGGGAAGCAAAATAATAATTAATTCTGCCACAGACCAAATGGCTATTTGCTGATATTATGCTCGTGCATTTATAAAACTCATTTGCATGCATGACGGCTAGTTTGAGCTCTTGAGCAACATCAACCCCAATAAAATTTTATTTCTCAGCTCGCGCTCGGATTGCTTTGAGCCGTGCCCCTTTACCCCGTGGCAACATTAGCATAAAGACATGGCCCATTTCTCCAGCGTCCTCGTATTAAACGGCCCACATTACACCGTATAACTCACCGGTTGTGATCAATGTATTCTTAATGCTGTTATCTGGCTGTAATGCAAATTATTTATTATTTTACCTCAAAATAAATTCAGAAACAACTTTTTTATTACATTTTAAAGCTTTTCAAGCCATAAAAAATTGTATGGCATTTGATTAGATTGATCTAAATCAGTCACTGTCATTCACGCAGGAAATTGTTATCAGCGCATACACCTTAGTGCATAAAGCATCTTTCCAAAGAGCACGAAAGCAACAGAAAGCACAAATTATAGAAATCAGCGGACTGTTTTAGATTCGCAGGAGTCCTGAATGTGGACAAACGCTAATGCATTTTCTTTGAAAATGTCTTATAGTATTTTCGAGTCTTGTTTCCCCGGGAGTGCGTCAGGGAGAGGTGAGCATTTCGCTGCAGGTTCAAAGCTTTGGATTTCAGCTTTATGCATGTTCCATCATGACTGCGTTTTGTACTCTAAGACATAAATGAATGAGTTTTGACATGTATTCACATCGAAATGCTAAATCCACTCAACGCTATGAACCTTTTTGATCAGCACTGATCAAAGACTAACACTGGAGACTCCTTCCATAAATATTGAATAAACATCTCCTTAGAGCAAACTTCACCATATTGAGGATAAATACACGTTCTCAAATATTCCAATTCCAATCAGACTTCCAATCGGATTTGAGAATTCAAAGGAATATATTTTCGGTGCAGAGGCGTAGACAGGCTTCACGTCTTCATATGATCATTTTGTCCAAGCACATCCATCACACCATGAAACACACTCCCTCTGAAACCAGCTCCTTCCCACATCCACTGAACCATGGACCCCGAACACACTCGTTATGTGTTAACTCACCGTCTTTCACACAAGCTCACCTGTAATTTCAGATTAAAGCATTCGGCAGATGGTGTTTTTTTCCCCCCTTCATCTGTTGAACACTGAAGCTCTCAGACTTTATGTGCATTTCGACAGAAGTGAGAAGAGGACTGTATCAATCAATGTATTTCGCAGGAAGCCGCCAAGAAATGCTTTATCTCTCCTCTCATCTTCTCTTGAAGTTTCTTTTTGGTCTGTTTTTTTTGTTGTTTATATTTCAGAGTGAGAACTCATCAATTCCTATGAATTACAGAAAAAAAAGCTGATGTGCTATGTCATTAGTTTATGGGGTGTTAAATATTAAATCCAAAAAATGCTTTATTTAAATAGAAATAATGAAATAACATTTTGAAATAGTGAAAAATATGTCAAAATAATACATTATTAAGTTAAAATAATGACAATATTTTGAAATAACAAGTTATCCAGTGGAAATAAAGATATTAAATCAAAATAATGACATCTTGAAATAATGACCTATTAAGTCAAAATAACAATAATTTTTTTTTCACAGTTTGTGGTTCAGGGCTGTTAGTGTGGAATATCCATAAACCCAAACACTAACACAGATGAGGCTCTAAACATGCAGAAACCTGGGAAAAAAAGCCTAAGACTTAGCGTATACATAAACAAACTAATCAAGAGCTGACATGAAACAAGTGGACACAATAAGGTAACAAACCAATGACAGGACAGGGGTGGAGCTGAGATTAGAACAGAAACAAAAAAAATAAACGCACATTGTGTTTATCGCCATGGAAACCACAACCCAAAAGGGGGAATCTGTAACACTTATTACCTTCTCCTCTTTTATTTGCTGAGAGAGGATGTGTTGAGTGTAGAGCCCGAGTGTTGGATGTTTGCGATTTACGCATGCCCTCTCCCTTCCTCGTGGAGTGTTTACGTGGGTGAAGGCGGGGTTGATGTGATGTAAAGTTCACCATGGCTTGACAAGTGTGGTTATGACACTCTGCGCTCTGTGTGTGTGTGCTGTATATAAGACTCGAACTCACACGCCATCCCTGGCATTTCCATTAAGTGCTGGTTTCTACCTTGGCATGTCCAAGTGACGTAAAAGCAGGCAAAGTACACGTTACTTAACTTGCTCCGGAGTCTGTCCTTCCTGACATTTGAGCTCTCTTGCGTTCACTTTGCAGATCGACTTGTTTTTGAGAGATTTGAGTTTGTTTCCCTGAGCTTGCCAGCTAATAATAACCTGTCAGCTAATTATCAAATCTGTCAAGAGTCGAATCAGAGGTAGAAGCATGTCAAGCTGTGAAACAACAGCAATTAAAAGGAGTAACAGTTTCAGCATTAAAAAAAAATAATAAACTAAAACTTAGTGTTAGATCAGGGGTTAACAACAATTTTTCAGCAAGATTTTATGTGACCCCAAAGTTTTTTATTTCAAATCCATAAATTAGCACTATTCTATATTTTAACTAACACTTGAACATTACTTCATATGTCAGTAACATATGTATAACATGTGACAAAAACCAAAGGAACATTCCTTGCACTGAATTAGCTTGCATTTCTTGACACAGCTTTTCAAAGTCAGGAGGTGTGTTTGAAAAGTGCATCTCATTTCCTCACTCACATCCAGCTTCAAAAGATACTTGGATTGAGCGTAGGCAGTCCTTGTGCTGTGTCCATCCTTACCATCATTTTCTGGGGTTTTGCAGTGTACCAAATAACTGACACACATTTTGCTTTCTCCTCATTACCTGATGTTTTTTGAGGAACTAGTGGAGGTAGAGAGCTGGAGAAATGCAGCTCCCAGTAACATTTTAGAATAGTAGTGCACAAAAAAAATATCCAGTATGACTAATATTATTTCGTAAAATAAATGAATAAAAGAAAAGAAGAAATCCTGAGATTCTGTCATGTCCAATTTGTGAATCAAGTGATCCATAACTTGTGGTTAGATCATGTAACCAGACCATTAAAGCAGGAATTGCAGCAATTATGAACATAATTCATCTTCAGCCTGGTCTTGCACAAAATGTTATAGTTGTAACTATGATTTTGTTACAAACATTGACTAAATTTGTCTGAAAAGCTATAAGAGCAAACATCTCCCTTAACTTAAACCATTCATAACTCCAGCAGTTATACAGATGTGAACAAAAATAAATAAATAAATTAATTAATAAAATAAATTAACCCTTTTGTTCCATTTGAATGTCAGTGAGTCAATGAGATTAGCACATTTTCGTACTTATTGTTGTGTATTTTTTTCCTGGTATTACTTGGTATGAAGAAGTAATTTGCAACTAAACTGGTAATGTGTCTTTGTTCATTTATCATCTACATAAAGCATCTCTTTATGTACTATATAAAGTTAAATAATAAATAAGAAATTGTAGTCAAAGCGCTGTGGTAGAAGAGGAGTAAAACATTTCAGGATGTGATGTTATTGGGAAACTTTGGGGGTGGCAACTCTGCTTCACGTGGTTGATCATTTTTCTACAGCAGCATGCCACAGAGTGGGTTATTCCATACCAATTAACTGTCAGATTGTGATAATATTAGAGCTATGCATAGCTCTGCACACATACATGTACATCCATGTGTGTGTGTCTGCGTTTAGATAAGTGCTTGGGTCTGGTTTTGTGGTGAATGGCTTTAATTTCAACACATAAAATAGACTAAGACTCTTGCTACTGTAGCCAAATTTACGCATAGAATAACTGTACCACCTTTCCTCACTAGTCAGTTATCCGAAGATAAAAAAAAGAATAATTTATTGCATCCTTTATTGCTGTCTAGACACCTTCTGCTATGAACAAATGCTAAAATATTTAAATTATCATCTGTTTTTTTATTAAATGTACTACATCTCAAAGCACATCGTGTGGATAAATAACAGTTCCACAGTTAGTGTAGAAAAGGAGTAAGCCCTTGATGGATACAGAATCGCAATAAAAAAAAAAAATCCCGCGTGTGCTTTGCTACCTAGTGGGAGGGAATTGGAGTATGAAAAAAAAATCTTCTCAATCTTAACACTGCATAAACAATTCAGCAGAAAAAAAAGTGAGATCTGAGAGGAAAGAAACGATGGCTAAGGCACTAATGATCTCTGACTACAGCGTCTCCTACCCTGGAGATCACTAGGCTTTAAACTGTTCGGATCAAGAAGGACATGAGGCGGTTTGTCTTCAATCAGATCATTTATGAAATGCCAATAAGAGATCCCAAACCAGGACGCAACCTGGGCATCCCTGATCTAGTTTCCTCAGCTTGTGTGCTATTTAGAAAATTATAGTGTTGAATCCAAAGTAATGGGCTAATAGCATCAATATTCACGGCTCAGGTACACACCGTTTTTCCTCTCACCCGAGCACTGCTGTTTCCCGTCAGCTCTTGTGATGGAGCCACCAGCGCATGACGGAGTTCATCATCTCCACTACACAGCCTAATCTTGTTCCGCAAATAGAACAATCCCTCCTCACCAATAACTTCTTTTTATCAACCACCTGAGCAGTGCGAGGTTTTATTTTTCCCCTGTGACACATAAGGCCATGGTGGAAATATTAAAAAAAACATGTAATGTAAAAAAAAATTTACATAGTTAACTACTTTTTTTATTCAACTTCAAGTCTTATTTTGGCTTATTTGAAGCTGTGATGCATATCTAATAAAATATGTTTTATATATTGATCACATTGGGTCACATCCTGGATGTAGAACAATGCAGAACTTTCCACCCTGGTAGATCTGCTCACTGAAAATATCATGGTCGACTTGACCTCTGTGCTGAATCATATTAAAATACGTAACCTCATGGGTGTTGCTTCCTTTTATCATCATCATCATCATCATCATCCTCATCAATCATTCTCCATCCTCTATCAAAATCCATCATTCTTCATCATCATCCATTATCCTCCATCATTCATCATCCATCATACTCCATCATCTTACACCCTTTTCTCTTTAACATCCTCTGCCCTCAATCATCATCCATAATTCCCCATCATCCATCATTATCCATCATCCATTACTCTATATCATTCATTATTATCCATCATTCATCATCATCCATCATTCCCCATCATCATCCATTATCCTCCATCATTCATCATGATCCTCCATCATCTTACACCCTTCTCCAACATCTCCCATCATCCATGATAATCCATTTTTCTTTAACATCCTCTATCATCATCCATAGTCTTCCATTATCCATCATCATCCACCACCCTCCACCCTCCATTATCCTCCATCATATATTATCCTCTATCATTTTCCATCATCATTTATCATCATCCATGATCATACATCATCTTCCATCCTTCATCATCCTCTGTCCTATATAATCAACATCATCATCCATTATTCTCCATCATCTATCACAGTACATCATCCACAATCCTCCATGATCCATAATCATCCTCCATTATGTTTCATCATTATCTATCCATATCCATTATTCTCCATCATTTCCGTCATCACCATCCTTGGTCATCTTCCTTTACTCCTTTTTCATCCTGCCATCTCACATCCATGACAAACTTGGTGAACCTCAACAATGCATGAGGTGCAAGAGGTGGAGTCGAACTCAGGCACTCATGGATGGAGGAGGTGTAAAAAAAATGCAGTTCACTGACAGAGGAGCTCAATTAACCCTCTCAGATTAGCCCAAAAATCCTTGGCCTACAGCTTGGCACTGAGACTCCAGCTGGGCGTACCTCAAACCCTCCATCACTCCCCACTCCTTCACCACTGCACCTCTCTTTTGCACTTTCCCCCCTCCTTCACTCCTACATGTGTAAATAAATATTCCCTCTATGCGCTAACCTTGCCGTTTATGTGATTAGTTCACGCTTTACTGTAAGTTTACTGCATCACACACTGTGGGCAACTATAATACTGTTCAGCTTTCCACACTCACTTTCATACATTTTTGAAATGCCAAAACAAATTGGAATTTCTCCTGAAGAAAAGATTAGTCTGTTTGTTGTGCCGGCTGAATTACTTTTACTTCCATACACTTTTATAGAGTGTGCTTCCTTCAATAAAAAATGAAAATGAAGCTGCGCAATCCAAGTAACAAAGGATTCTTTTGCACAAACAAAAAATACACAGGCTTGTTCGCATATCCGAATCTCTGCCTTACTTCTAACTTTCTTCATGAAACAAACAAGGAAAGAAAAAATGCTTTGTGTCATGAAAAAAAATTGTTCTCACAATTTTCCTGCTTTTTCATGTCTTCTCTGTTTCAGGGTCCTGTGCTGTGTTTATTCAGCAGCCTCATGATGTGGTTGTGGTGCCGGGGCAGTAGCCTGTAACACTATCTCTCTCTCTCTCTCTCTCTCTCTCTGTGTGTTTATTTGTGTGTGTGTGTGTGTGTGTGTGTGTATATATATATATATATATATATATATATATATATACGTACATACATACATATACGCACACACACTATAATTATTATAATTAATACATATAATTATTTTTTAACAAAAATATTGCCTTAACTGTTTAGGAATTACAGCCATTTTTTGCAGAGTTCCTCCATTTTCACAGGCTCAAAAGTAATGGGACAATTGACTGACAAGCAGTTTCATGGCCAGCTGTGGCCTGTTTCCTCCTTATATCATGATAAATTAAGGAGATAAAAGGTCTGGAGCTGATTCCAAGTGTTGAATTTGCATTTGGTAGCTGTTCATGGGAACTCTCAATATGCCGTCCAAAGAGAGATGCAAGTGAAGGAGGCCATCAATAGGCTGAGAAACCAAAACAGACCCATCAGAGAGATAGCAGAAACTTTAGGAGGGCCAAATCAACAATTTGGTACATTCTTAAAAAGAAGGAATGCACTGGCGAGCTCAGCAACACCAAAAGGCCCTGGAGACCACAGAAAACAACTAAAGTGGATGATTGCAGAATTCTTTTCTTATTGAAGAACAACCCCTTCACAACATCTAGCCAAGTCAGGAACACTCTGGAGGAGGTAGGCCTATCATTGTCAAAGTCTACAATCAAGAGCCACCTTCATGAATGTAAATACAGACGGTTTACCTCAAGATGCAAACCGCTGGTAACACTCAAGAACACAAAGGCCAGATTAGACTTTGCTAAAAAACCTCTAAAAAAAAAAAAAGCCTGACCAGTTCTGATGCAAGATTAACTTGTACCAGAATGATGGGAAGAGAAAAGTATGGAGAAGGAAAGGAAGGGCTCATGATCCAAAGCTTACCACATCATCCGTCAAACATGTGGAGGCAGTGTTATGGCATGGGCATGTACGGCTGCCAATAGAACTGGGTCACTGGTGTTTATTGATAATGTGACTGTTGATAGAAGTAGCAGGATGAATTCTGAAGTGTACAGAGCTATACTTTCTGCTCAGATTCAGTCAAATGCTGCAAAACTGATAGGACAGCGCTTCACAGTACAGATGGATAACAACCCAAAACATACTGTGAAAGCAGCCCAAGAGCTTGAAAATTAAATGTTCTTAAATGGCCGAGTCAGTCACCTGACCTCAACCCAACTGAGCTGCTTTTCACTTACTGAAGACAAATCTGAAGGCAGAACGACCCACAAACAAGCAGCAACTGAAGATGGCTGCAGTAAAGACCTGGCAAATCATCTCAAGGGAGGAAACTCAGCATTTGGTGATGTCCATGGGGTCCAGACTTCAGGTAGTCATTGACTGCAAAGGATTTACCTCCAAGTAATAAAAATAATCCTAACATTTATGATTATATTAGTTTGTCCCATTACTTTTGAGCCTGTGAAAATGGAGGAACTCTGTAAAAAATGGCTGTAATTCCTAAACAGTTAATGCAATATTTTTGTTAAACCCCTTGAATTAAAGCTGAAAGTCTACGCTTCAGTCACATCTTGACTGCTTCATTTCAAATCCACTGTGGTGGTGTACAGAGGCAAAATTACCAAAACTGTGTCACTGTCCCAATATTTATGGACCTGACTGTATATATATATATATATATATATATATATATATATATATATATATATATATATATATATATATATATATATATATATTGCATAAAGTAATTTAAAATCTGGAGCAAATTGCTTTTAAAGATTTCATTCTGACTGCGGCGCAGGAGCATCATGGACTTTTTGACATTTTGGCTGCCATACATATAACTAACATCTATGGGTGTTATATTATGTGTTATGAGCCAGAAATTACTCAAATTCCTGCCATATTGCATCTTCTGGACCAGGGCTCTACTGTAGATGTCAAAAATACAGTATTTCTCAAAGCGAATAACAGATTAGACTCGACCACTGGCTGACACATGCAGAAATGCGCATGACGGCTATAGTGGATTTACCTCAATAGCAAGAAAATAATTGGCTGTTATCAGTTGCATAAGCATGTAAGGTGACCCAGCCATACTAAAAATACTTCCTTCCATATGTTCCATACACCACAAAGCACATTCTTCCATTAGCAATAAGGCAGACTGAACTCGAGGATGCCTTTTATTTTACTTTTTTAGAATTAATCCATAAACAGGAGAATAAATTAGTGCACCACAGAATATATATATATATATATATATATATATATATATATATATATATATATATATAATGCAACAGCAAACAAACAGATTAAGTAGACTTCAACTGATAGTATGAAGATATAATTCTGGGCTGGGGTTCAGTACCATATTTCACTCAATTACCCGTTTTGGTGTGTGTGTTTATAAGAATCCACTTAAAGCAGCACTTAAGTGTTGATCATTAAATGCTTAATTACAAATGCTTAATGTTGAACATGAGTTCTGTTACTGTTTCTTTGATTATTAAACTAACCTAATCAGTTAAATCAGCATAGTCTTAGGGA
Source organism: Pangasianodon hypophthalmus (assembly GCF_027358585.1). Classification (NCBI taxonomy): domain Eukaryota; kingdom Metazoa; phylum Chordata; class Actinopteri; order Siluriformes; family Pangasiidae; genus Pangasianodon; species Pangasianodon hypophthalmus. The sequence goes on along the minus strand of NC_069726.1, from coordinate 2,599,879 downwards.
TGGAATAAGTGGTATTGGTTTCTCTGTATATTTGTCTTTTTTTTTTATAGCAGTGACCTTGAACAGTATTTAGTCATGGACAAAGCTCTTTAATTGAGCCTCTAAGGGCTTTGCTGCTCCATTTCACTCACTCTGGCATTTGAAGGCATCCCGTGAATTGGGTGTTTTATGGATCGCAATATAAAGGTGCTGAGGACTGAAATCCGGTGCTTAACCAAGCAGCAGTGGACGCCTGCGTAGGATAAACACCTCTTCATTTCTGTGAACGATCAATGGCAAGCTGAAGCAAATAGCTGACACTGTGTAGTAAAATCACATCACAGTAAATATTTACAGATGACATTAATGCTGTAACCGCTTTCTTCTATTCATAACATCTGTGTAAAGGTCTGTATAATGTCATGTCATAGTGTGAGTCTAGTTTTCATGTTTGTTTGACATGTCACGTCATCACCAGAAGTACACTAGTGTACTACAGAGTCTGGTGCTGTGATGTTTTACAGTAAGTCAGCCTTTTTTTTTTTTTTTTTTTTTTACTTAATTACAGATTACAGAACATCAAGTTCAACCCTTTCTAACCCAAGTCTGATTACGGATAAAATGTCTCACATCAGTTGAGCATCTATTGACATATCTTTTAAACATACTGTATGTTGCTGAGTTAAGCTGCCAACCCTTTATACAACCCTCTATCTGAAAAGATGTACCAGCATGCATGAGGTTATATCTTTTCCCTTTTTCCTTTTCTTTAAGAAAATTCTCTTAGAAGTGCTTGTTCACAAATCAATCAACTGACAAGCAGATAAGACGGATTTCTACTGATGAGCTGAGTCATTGTGACTGTTAGCATTGTGCAGCATTGTGCTAACAGGTGAAAAGTCAAAGGTTGTGCTAGCACTGGCTGGGAATTCAGTATTTCCCCTAGACAGAATGAGAGAAGTAAACCTTGCAAAAAGAGCAACTTTAGTTCAGATTTTTAAGAAATCTGCAAAGTAATCATTGGAATCAAATAAGCTTGGAACACTCTCAAATCAGGGCAAAAGACTTCCGACAAGTTTTCCATCTTCTGTGATTATCAATCATTAAGAGTCTAATGCAAATGCCTACCTTTGAGCATAATTAGCATTATTGATCTCTACTGCTTGTTAAAACTCTGATAGATTCCAGAGGTATCAGTTCACTTTTCTGGCTCATGAGCAATAAAACCCCAGCCAAGCAATCTGAAGCCGCTTACTTAGTCAGAAGTGAAGATGTAGGCGATTCCAGGTCCATTAAAATGATTAATTATAGATGAAGGGGGGAACATTTGTTTTTATTCTTTACCCACTTATTTATGTATTTATTTATTTATTTTTAGCCAGGCTGTTGGCAGGAGGCACAAATCATCAGGTTCTCCCTGGGCATAGCCATTAGCCTGACATTTAATCCCACACAGACTCCTGAAAAGTTGCATTCAAAGCCGCCAGCCAAGTCCTCACTGAGGTAATGAAGTTAATGTATGGGTGGTGTCATGATTCGTCGCAGTCTGTCACTTCATTTCCACCGAGGACTGCGGAGCATGACCGCAACTAGAGCCAGACAGTCTCCACTCTCTTTGTCTTTCTCCCCCTGACATGCACAACTCAGCCTGATTGGATACTACTTCTGCCTTGTCTCCTATACTTTGTCTCTGCCACACTTCTGTCTTGGAGCTACTACATTATCTCATGCTTTCTCTCATCTGGCTCATGATGAGCGTAATAAGTAAGGCGCTAATTTAATCAGTAGTGTCACAGAGTGAAACGCTTTGATCATCCAGGACTCAAGCCTTAACAACAGTATGCCTCGATCCATGTATATCTCAGAGGGTTTTAACATACCCAAAGCTGTGCTGCTGTTTATTAGATCATAAGCTCCACCAGCCAAACCTCAGAGGAACAGCCATAGCTGTGCTGGTTCACTGACAATTGAGACTTGAACCTCCACGTGAGGTAAAGGGAAGTGGGGAAGCGAGATATATAGAAGGTTAATAGTAAAATCACAATTACAAAGTTCCAAGCAAGCACAAACTGTTTTTTTCAAAAGCATTCGCACAAAAAACGTTCAATATTGGGCTCAAGAAGAAACACACAGGGGTATGATCCTAAGGCAAAATCAGATAAACAGTCCAAGGTCAACAAATCTAAAAAACAATATCATAATATCATAAAATACATAGCTCAGATCACAGTCAACAAGCTGGCAAGACTATGAGAATCTTAAAATGAAAGGATTCAGCTGTAGCTGCCTTTCAGGCTTTAAAGGTTTGCCTTTCTAGCGGCCCCAAACTAATGCATCCAGACTCCACTTGTAGTTGAGGATGATTTGTCTCGAAATTGAATTGTCACACTGTTATGGAAACACAGTATAATTATAATAAATAGCCTAGTAAAGAGACAGAAACAGAATGCCATCATCAACCACTCCCACAACTAGATCCTGTTGTCCCCATATCCTCTGGGTTTTCCAGGTTCCTCCAACCTCCAGGTGGAGAGACTATAGTAAATTACCCTGTGATGTGAATGTGGATGTGCATAACACCCTGCCATGGACTGGTGTCCACTTCATGGTGTATTCCTGCCTCATAGCCAATGCTCCTGTGATCTGGGATAGACTCTAATGTGGTGAATTAATTTAAGATGATCGTTGTAAACAATGAAGGCTATAAATGCAACAATAAAGGCAACTCAGGATTGGAAGGTTCAGGAGCGTTGATGAGACCATATGGCATCACTAGTTATTTATTGTATATATATATATATATATATATAAACCTCTTCTGTATGCAGATATATATCCTCTTATGTATGCAGATACTGTTCTATGCACTTAGTTCCACGTTTTAATAGCTAAGCAACTGTAAGATGTCTGAGAGATACAGTTAAAATTTAAAGTGTCCCCAACTTTATTCCCTAAACTACAGCAGAATGTTCCTACCTCTCGTTTTCAATTCAAAAGTGCTGATTGCGAAATCGTTAGGTGCACTTCAAAAAAATCCATTCTACGTTCTTTCACACTTGTCTCACTGATTTGGTGTGCTGCACCTCCTGCTAGATATTTGATTTGGCAGGTAGTGAGGATTGTGATTAAAATGACCTTAGTGAGACGATAACATTTATTCAGCCATCTTCACACCCAAAATGGAGCCATAAATGAAAAAAACACATTGGCAGATTTCATTGTGGGTATCCTCTTTGCTCTTGGCTATATGTTAATGTGTATACACATCTCTTTTTATTTCAACCTCTAAAGGAATGATGGCTGTGTGGAATTTCAGCTGTATTATAACAAGATCACGATTAGCCATAGCAGGAAACCCTAAAGGCTGACCTGAAATGTGTTACGGTTAACTGAGGTGGCAATTAACTGACCACAAACTCCCTTAACACAGCTATGCTAACTCGTTATGTGTATAGATTCTCACTGCATTTACCATCCCACCACTCTGATTGAAGCAATCAGGTCTCATTAAGTGGGTTCTCATGACTGCTTACAGTTCATTTGGCTGGAAAAGAGGCATAATTACTGATAGTTGTGTGCAACTTAACCCAGCATGAAAGTGATTAATCTCTCTCTGTCATATCCTCCTGTCAGAAAAGCATCTCCAGATCAGAGACAAGCTGAAGGTACGTTAGAAAATGGGTCACATTTCCCACAGTGCCACCTTGTCTGTTTTTTTCCCCCTGAAATTGCTCCACCTTGTCTCCTCTCTGCAGACTGATCAAGTACCCCAGAGACCCATGCATCATGAAGGCTGTAAGAACAGCAATTTGGTGACAAGGAGCCAGACTTGTGTTAAGGAATGTTGGAGTCTTTCTGCTGATGTAAACAGCAATTAAACCAGCAGCCATTAATTCAGTCCATTGGTCAGCGTGAAAGAGATCTATCGACTAGCCTGTGCTAAATTGTCAATTTGGACTCATTACGCTGAGGCATATTTGCAAACATGGCTGCAATGCTGATTGCTTAGATGATTGAAGCACTGTCGGGGCATGAGGAAGGAAGGCTTGAAGGAACGATTTTTGGAGCTGCCTTTGATTATTATGGCATAAAGGATTCATTATATATTCTCTCAACTATCATGAATAATGTTTTAGATGTTATAGTACCTTGCAAAGGTTTGGACACACCTACCCATTTTACTTTCCTTGTCATTTATCAAATACCGCAGCTCCTTCTCCCTGTTCCCTTTTCTTCCTAGCACTCCTTTTGGCCCTTTACACTTTTTTAACCCCCATCCTCACTCTCTTACTTTTCTGTCTCTTTGGAGTAGTCAGGATGTGCCAGCTGTTTGTTGGCTTTGATTTCAACTTGCCCCAGATATGCTATCTAATGAGCCGAGTGCTCAATCAATAATTCAGCCAAGTGGGAATGAAAATTAGGGTGATCAGGGTGCTTAAAGAGAGACCTACATTTTGCCTTCATCTCTTTTTCCTCTCATTTATTAGCTGACCTTTTTTTTTTTTTAGCTTTTTTTTTGTACGTGAGATAATAGACCTTCACTGCTGCTATATGCGTCATCTTCTTTATGTGAACAGGCTGAGATGAGGTCCCTGCTTAGCTTAGAACTTATAGGTTATATTATCTTTCAGTGCTATGGCAACAACAGCAAGACAGATGGATCCATAATAGCGATACACACCATGGTTTCTTGTAGCTTTGTATTCAAATGAGCTTGTTATAATATATATTATATTATATTATATTATATCATATTATATTATAAAGAACATGGAATTGATGCAGATACAAAATGCTGACATTGGAGACTCTTTCCATAAATGCTAAATAAACTTCTTTACAGAAAAGGAGATTTTTTTAATCAATAATATCTTCTGACAAATCAGAATCCAGAACTCCATAGCATTGGAGTGCAAATCTGGATAAAATATTTGATTAATTGATTTCATTTTGGAACTACTGTTAATACATTAATTTCCTCATAAATCTAATTTCACTGTTAAATTCTTTCTCAGTAAAACAGACTCTGCCCGCTGATGAGACTTCCTTTAGCATCACGTATAAAAAGTATTGCATCTTTTCTTCATCCTTGCACTAATGTTTCAAACCAAAATATAAATTAAAAGTAATAAAGACTTGCAACACAGTCATCATTTCAATTTTTTTGCCTTTTACTTTTTTCAGTTAAAAAAATGACAAGTTTCACCAGAACCAGTTTTGGTGTGCACATTTCCTTCATTTCCTTCCTAATTTACAATTTTTGCTTTTAAAGCTTGTCACTGAGCTGCACTCAGTAATTAAATTTCTTCCTCTTAATCCTTATTTCTTATCTCTTCCCCAAAGAATATGTATCCTCAAGTTCACATGCCAGCTAAACTGCTGTGTAAAGCCAACGAGAAGGAGCTCCAGCACCTCCATTCCTGGATAAATCGACCTCTGCCCTTCACTGTTTGGTGGAGTTGTTTCATTCCCTCCTCATAATGAGGGTCATGGCTGAGATTGATACCCAGAGGCTCTCGGCTCTCTAATAATTATGCTGTAAATTAGAAATGTGTTAAAACCACAAGCTTCATGAGGGAATAATTAATAATCCAGTGCAGAAGAGAAGCTGCCATTGGATGGGGAGTCGGGGTTTCTTATCTCTGAGGATGCGCTGTCTCTTGCACTGAAGGAAAAGTGACAAGAGGTGATTTATCAAACCTTCTCTTTTCCCTCTAGAGCTTCCTTCACAAAAACAGCATCCTTCTTTTCATTCTCAAACCCTCTCTGTTAATTAAAAAAGCTTTTATCCAATGTGACTTACTGTACAAATGAGACAGAATACAAGCATAGAGTTGAGCAGCTGATGGTTAAAGACCTGGGTTAAACACTCATCAACAGCTTTCTGTCAGTCCTTGTGCCTAAACCACTAATCAACCAGGGCACCAATAAATATTACTCACTAATTATAACTATAATTGCACAACACCAGAGGAAGGATGGCTCACTGCTCAGATGAAGATATGACGACAAACCAACAAACAAGCAAACAAACAAACCATCCAACAAGCAGACAAACAAACAAACCAACAATCAAGAAAGTAAACCAACCAACAAACAAGTCAACTAACCACCAAGCAAATAAATTAATTAAGTAAGCAACAAAATTTTGGATACATCAGACACAGATCAGCCATAACATTAAAACCTCCTGCTTAATACTGTGTAGGTCCTGCTTGTGCCACCAAAACAGCTCTGATCCTTTGAGGCATGGACTCATGGACAAGAGGTGTGCTGTGGTATCTGGCACCAAAACCTTAGCAGCAGATCCTTTAAGTCCTGTAAATTGCGAGGTGGGGCCTCCATGGATCGGACTTGTTTGTCCAGAACGTCCCACAGATGCTGGATCGGATTGAGATCTGGAGAATTTGTAGGCCAATTCAACACTTTGAACTCTTTGTCATGTTCCTCAAACCATTCCTGAACAACTTCTGCAGTGTGGCAGAGCGCATTATCCTGAAAGAGGCCACTGCCATTACGGAATACCGTTGCCATGAAGGGGTGTACTTGGTCTGCAACAATGTTTAGGTAGGTAGTACGTGTCAAAGTAACATCTACATGAATGCCAGGACCCAAGATTTCCCAGCAGAACATTGCCCAGGGTATCACACTGCCTCCACTGGCTTGATTCTTCTCATAGTGTCAAGTTTTTTAGGTTTTCCCGTTCAGCTCTGCCCAAACTTGATAAATGGCTTTTAAGTTTTGAAGGACGCAAGAGAACAACTCACCTTTACTGTTTTTTATTTTTCTTCTGCTTGCAAACGCTTAGGTTTTGGAGATGCTCTGAGCCAGTCGTCTAGCCATCACAATTTGGCCCTTGTCAAAGTCGCTCATATCCTAATGCTTGCCCATTTTTCCTGCTTCCAACACATCAACTTCAAGAACTGACTGTTCATTTTCCTAATATATCGCACCCCTTGACATGTGCCATTGTAATGAGATAATCAGCGTTATTCACGTCACCTGTCAGTGGTTTTAATGTTATGGCTGATCAGTGTAGATATTTTTCTCCATACAATATTTTTATTTTATTTTTTTTATATTTTGACATTTTCATAAAAAAAAAAATAAAGATACTTTGCTCCCTCATGGTATATAGAGACAGAACACCTTCATTTGCTTTCCAGATCCACAACAGTCCAAGTTGCTGCTACTTAAATGTGTCCAAAAAAAAAAAAAAACAACTTCAGTTAGAAGACCTTGCAGGAAAAAAAAAATCTTTCACTTCAGGTTAAGTTCACATCTGTAGCTTTTTGGTTTGCATAATCAATTTCGAATACAAGCATAATCAATGTGTTTGTTACTTTCAGAAGGCACTCTGTTTAATCACAGGCATTTTAAGGCATTTAAAAGTGATTTTTAATTCTAGTTCTGTAATTAGCAGGAAAGCCACAATTAACCCTAATGAAAAGTCACTTCCATTAATACGGATTTTAATTTAAAGGAGTTACCTGGTCCTTTTTCCTTTGTTTGTTTTTGGATTGTTCTTTTATCTTCAAAGGACATTTCTGATCAATATTTTATTAGCAGGTAGTGCGAGAGCAACCTCACAGCGCTAGCCTTGTGGAGTTGGTGTATTTGAAGCTGAATTCCTCCGGCTCATGCAGATTTTCCTCTGGTGAACATCTCCAAAAGGAAATCTGGTCAAGTTCCTCCACTCGGCTAAGGCATAAAGAGCAGAGCGCTCACCCCCTTTTCGCCTTTTCCTACACTGTCTTCAATTGTTTTGATTGATTTGTATGTTGTTATTCTTATTCAGGGTTTTTCTGATCGATAAATTCATCGATTATTCATGAAACAGAGAAGAGACGAGTCTGAGAAACACATCCAGGCCTTCTGCATGGACCTTGGGTCTAGAGTTGATGAACTTCTGTTTCTGTAGTTTGCTGTAATTGTAAATTAATTGTCACCTTCTGATCAACCAGAATCGTGACTTCAAGGAGAGAAGCAGGTGTAGTATTGTGTAGTTGTCAATCAAGTCCAGACCACTCACCTCTCGCCTCCTCTACACGCTTCATAAGCACAGCACCAACAACAGAGCAACACCATCCATTTAATTACAACAATTAGATAACATTAATTATTGACAGCACGGAAAATACCTACAGGGCTTCGTACCCAAGTTCAAATGGGATTAGAGAGAGGAAAAGAAAAACAAGAGGAAAAAAATATTCATTACCTATTATCATATTCATGCATATTTTTTGTTTACATGAATATTTAAGTCTGTTTAAAAAAATGAGCCGCAGTTTATCACACCACATTCTACCTCATGTTCAAGGACAAAACTCATCACTGCTCTGTTTACAGAGATTAGTTCTTGATTATAGGGAACAATACTGTCCTAATTTTACTGCACTTGCTGAGAATAATTGTCTGTTTTGCCCAACACCATGATGAGGCTTGTGTGAGGTTTCAGTGATGAAGGGAAAGTGGGCTTGCATTGGTTTGAGAGGGCCAAGTGCAAAATTGGGATAAAGTGGAGGGAAAATGCTGGAAGTTTCTTTCTTTTCAGTGCAAAGTGTTAATATCGGTCTCATTTATACCATGGAAAGAATGCATTTTCTCAACAATGTAGCTAGAAAGGACTAAAGCCAAAGCAAAAGAAAGACAGAAAGGTCTAAAGCCAAAGCAAATTGGAAGGATCAATAAGAGTAGAGTGCGGCGTTTGTTGAAACTAGTTTTGTCCTGTTCACGTCAAAATGATCCATTGCAATTTTGGAGCAAGTCTCTGACAATGCTACAATTTTCAGCTAAAAAAAATAAAAGAAAAAAGTATGTGCTTGTCTTATATCTAAAGAGCAGCATTCATTCATTCATTCAGTAATGAATTCAAGACCCTTATTAATATTCTGGATTTTATGATCAACCTATTTACCATAACATTTTTACAAAAGGCTGAGGTTTGTAAATCTGCAGGCAAATTGTGCTGATCGGAAACTTCCTGGTCAACTGATATCAATGAGGAATATTACACCTGCAGAGTTATTCATTAAGTCTTTTCTTATCATTAGGCATTTTATGCTGGTCAGGGTCACTGTGGATCCGGAGCCTGTCCCTGGAACGCTGGTCATGAGGTGGGAATACACCCTGGATGGGACATGGATGGTGTAGCCAGTGTGCCTACTGGCAGGTTTTGGGAGGTGGGAGGAAATCAGAGAACTCAGAGGAAATCCACAAGGAAACAAGACCATAGGGAACTGCACACAGACGGTAACCTGAGCTCAGGAGGGAGCCCTGGAGCTATGAGGCAGCGACGCTGTGCTTTGATCTCTATGCAATGATGAGACTGTGAAATTTGTAGGTAATCTTGCATTCTGGAAAATGACTGGGCATTCAGGTGGTAGTGTGGACTTTGGGATGATGAAACACAGACACATATACCAGATCATAAATTTGCAGGTAACGGCACTATTACATGGAAAAACACTGTACAGATGGCGGTAATTGCTGCTATGATTCTAGTCTCCTCAAAGGTAATTGCATTTCTTCTACCTTTAAAGCTGCAGGATAATGTAAAATATAAGCTGTGGGCCCTTTTAGCATCTTTGGTAAATCTACCCACAGAGCAGATGGTGTACTGGTTAAACATGCATCGCTAAATCTAAAGCTATCTATAAGGCAGGGTCTAATGTGCCTCTTTTAATAGCAGCTGACAATTAACACTCTGGGACAGGTCTCGGTGGTGTCTAGCTTCCAAGGTATACTTGAAACGTGCCACTTATTCCTTCTGTCTTTCTGTCACATCTTTTATGCTAAACTGGGCTAGCTTTGGAACATTTTGAAAAATGAGTGATCAAAAAAGTATCCACCTCATTTATCACTTCTGATGATATGTTATGGATGTGTCAGCAAAATGGGCTTAAATAAATTAGTTTCACCAAGTGTGATCACGGATTTCGATGACAGTCTGCATGAATCTACAGTCTGGGCTAGAAAGAAATCAGTTCAATTCAGTTTAATCTGTATAGCGCTTTTAACTATGGACATTGTCACAAAGCAGCTATACAGAAATAAATGTAACCAGGATATAAATTGTAAATGTATGAAATTATCCCTAATGAGCAACCCAGAGGTGACGGTGGCGAGGAAAAACTCCCCGAGACAACATGAGGAAGAAACCTTGAGAGGAGCCAGACTCAAAAGGGAACCCATCCTCATCTGGGTGACACCGGATAGCGCGATTATAAATAAATCCCTTCCATAACTGTGTACTACATGAACAAATAGTGCAATTGTGTAACCAGGAAATTGATTACAGTTTTCACGTGAAGTCAACTGCAGCCCCAAGTCATCACAGTACCACAGCCCATATGAACCGCAGTCCAAAGCCATCTCCGCGGTCTCCGAGTGACATCATCCCTAGCAATCCCTATGATCTTCAGGCCATCCATGTTGGGCCACCCCCAGCAGCAGCAAATCAACCCCAAATCAGCCCCAGTCTCACTTCTATGTATTTCTACTTATGACCTCGTGGTTGGTGCTATGTTCCACAAGAGCCAAAATAATTTTGAGCCAGCTGATAATAGCAAAGAAGATGTGGGTGCCAAAAATTGAGCCTTATTTTTCCTCAGAAAAGAGGTAAAGATTCAAGCCCGAAATGTAGCTGATGTTCTGTGAACAGTTTTTTTTTTAACCATAGGCTAGATTGCTATATTCATATGCAGTAAATATTAAATGTGTACACTGAATTATTGACTTTTGGCTTCCCAGACTACCTGCAAGAAAGATCATCTCAGAGGGGAAGAAGAAAAGCAGTTGGTCAGTGAGAAAATAAAAAAAAAAAAACTCTATTTGCCATCTACACCAACAGTAGAATTCAGTTCATCACAGGGAATATAATAAAGCTAATATTCAATATCAGTGTTACAGTTGCTGTTTTTGATGCATCATTTTTTTTCCCTGCATGAATTAAAATCCAGATATATTTGCATGCGGTGAAGTGAGATTCATAACTGCCTCTCTGTTGCCTTTCATAAGTAATTACATTTTTAAGCAGCAGAAAAACGTAACCCATGTTGATTAGCGCTGAGGAAAGTGCCTTCGGTATTTTTGTTCCTTCATAATAGAGTGCACGTAGATGCATCACACCAGGAATAATAAGTGGTTGGAGATTATATTTTCTTGCAATATCGCTACACTTCACTGTTTCTGCCATGATAAGACAATAAGGGATGGTTAGGTAAGGAATGTTTCCCAGGGCTGACCTGCCCTGCGTGAGATATCCCTGTTATCACTTGCACTGATCCTAGCCAGGCTTATTTTTTCTTGGTAGCAAAAACAAAGAAAAGGAGAGAGAAAAGTGGAGCAGCTTTTCTTTTGTGCTGGTTTGTGCCATGCTCGAGTGGACCAGGGCAGAGAACCTCAAACAGCAATCTTCTCTGAAGAAACTGAGGACTGACTAAGAGAGAGAAAGCATGTTATTAGTGAACTGAGCAAAACATTTTGACCTCAACCACCATCGTCTCATCCACCATCATCCACCACCATCTCTTCCTGTCTGCTCTGAGGGCCATCCTTTTATTCCTTCATGTACAGAAGTCTGTCAGCTGGGATGGCTTGTTAAAATCCTTATCCTCCAGCCATGGCTTGTTTACTTCTGACTCTTATGTATTTATTATTACTCTTAACTATTGTCTTACATGTGCTTGGACTCGTGAGGCTTTCCGTTCTTGTGGTTCTTTGAGGTCAAGGTGTATATTTTTTTCTTTAAGGAAATGTTTGATACTTCTGTGCCCACATCCTGTCAATATCAGTCACACAGTATCAGGGTCTTCCATGGTCTGAGGCTTTTTTTTTTATTGCTGAGCTTACTGTTTCATTCTTCTGTAGAACTCATTTTTCATTTCTTTAGAATTTATTCATTTAAAAAAAGCAAAATGTCTACCACTTTCAAAATACATAAAACACATCACTATTCTATTGTAATACATATGGCATATGATACAATACCTGTATGTTCAAGTTTGTGAATGCCTTGGAATTTGCTGCATTTCTCTATGAATCGCTCATAAAATGAGGCCTGATAAATAAGTCATAGAAAAAAGTATGTGAACCCTTGTATTTATCTTCATTTGGCAACAATAACCTCCACCAAACCACTTCTGCAGTTGCTGATTGGATTTTTTATGGACTTAAAGGAGCAATTTTCGAGCATAGTGGAATTTATTGCATGAGCAGCCTCTTCAGGCCACAACTGCTCAACTGGCTTAAGGTCTGGACTCTGTGTTGGCCATTCCAAGACACAAACTTTTTTACTGTAAGCTGTTGTGTTAATTAAATAGCTTTTTTGGGTTATTGACCTGTTGCAACATTGAGCTTCAATTAACATTTAGATGGCAGATATTGTAAAAAATGAATGCCATGTGGTAGCAAGGCAGCCCCAAACCACGATGCACCCATCACCATGCTTCACAACTGTAATGAAGTTGTGGTGTGCAGTGGCTTTTTGTCCTCCAAACATAGCTCTGAGCAGTTCTGCTTAAAAATATTAAACATTTGGTACAGAAAATTGCGCCACAAGTGTGTGTGTGTGTGTGTGTGTGTGTGTGTGTTTTGGTGGCCTTTTGCAAAATGGTATCAAAATATTTTACAAAAGGATGTCAGCATTGCAGTCTGTCACCTGAATCTTAATAGAAGTTGGATGATGTAACAAGAAGACCCAAAACACACCAACAGAATGGTTTTGTAATGGCCAAGTTTCTACAGAGATGGGCATGCAGATTGTTGTTAATGAAAAAAAAACAAGAAATCACAGAAATATTGATCATCTGAAACATTTCAGATGAAAGTATGGTCTGAAATTCCATTGTGCAAGTCTGCTCATCAGATACAGGACATGTTTCCTGGAGGTTACTGCTTTTAAAGGAGTTTCTTCTAGTTATAAAATATTAAATGCAATCATTTCACACACTTTTTCCAGCTTGGACTATAAATGATTCATCAGTGTGTTCAATAGAGACATGAAAAGTATAGTGGGTTGTATGTTTTATTATACGTTTGTCTATTATTATTCAGAAATTCATGTAAGTGGAAAGGGTTCTTGCAAACAGTGAAATTGTCACATATTTATTATGGAATCAGTTTGTTATTTATTTTCCAGGTTTTTGTCTTAGCTCACATATTGTGCCTCCTACTCAGTGAGTTTGTTTGTGCATGATGACTGACACAGCCTTAATATGAAACAACACAGCTATGTACATGCTTCAGCCACTGTGCTTTATCTCCGGGAAAAATAAACGCACATCACAGCATGTACATCATGGGACCTCTGGATGTTTTCCAGGCAAAAGTAGGCATGCAGTTGCCATGACAATGGGGCTTTATCATATATAAATTAATATAACACCTGGACAGAACTGGACCATTGACCAGAAAGCAATAAAGGAAGGCTTGGAGAGCAAACAGAACAGAGTTCTTTATCTTAACACACGTATCTTGTCATCACCTAGATAAGATTCAAACTGAGGCTGTCAAAGTTGAATGTTTTGGTGCATTTGATCGAGGAGCTCCATTCTCTGAGGATTCTACTTCCCCAACATGTTCTGAGTGTGCATTTGATTCTGTGGCCCATTGTGGAATAAGCACAAGAGGAGTGAAGCCTGCAGGCATGCAGCATGTGGAGAAATTCGACTTTACTGGATTAGTGGTGTAAGGGATCCCACAGGACACAACAAAAAAGTTGAGTGAAAGGGAGGTTTTTACTTTCATGCGCATGAGCGGTCAGATATGAAGAAATACCATGTTCGATTACAGCGTTCATTAATTCATCCGTAGTAACTGCCTGGTCAGGGATGTGGTGGTTGAATTAGGGAAATACAAGCAAGTACAAACAAAAATAATAACAGAGGGAGCAAGATTAAATTGAAAACAGTCATCCCATGCACATATCTAGTTGTCTGTCAGTCCATCCATCTGTCTGTCTGTCAGTCTCTCCATCCGTCCATGCTTCCGTTCTCAGAGTCTCGTTATTGCGATATCTCAAGAACAAGTGCTCGAATGTTTGTATTATTTATATGGAATTAGCATTGTAATCAGTGAATAGATTTTGGAATTGATCCAAACAGGGTCAAGGTCACAGCAAGGACAACTGTCTGAAAGGAAATGACTTGTTGGAAACGCAAGCATCCCTGTCAACGCCGTTGGTGTCGAGTTCTACTTGTTGAGACCAATTATCAACTGAGTGATGTAGCTGAGGTTGAGGAGGTGTCAGAGCCAGAATTCACACACCATGCTGACATTTCTCTCTGGGTTTTTCCCAGTGTTTTGCAGCTTTTCCAGGGGCGTAGAAGTAGGGTTCATATTTAAATCAAGAAAAGAAAAAACAACCGTTTAGGCCACATTAACACTTTCAGGTTTAAAATTAAATTCAGAAACAGATAGTGGCATTGTGATACACACCTACAGAAAATATAGCTACATATGCAAGTACAGTAGAGTGGAATTCTTTCCTTTGTATATTCGAGCTTGTTGGGAAGCTGGGGTCGGTCATGACACAGCACCCATGGAGCTGTCAGGGTTAAAGACCTTGCTCAAGGGCCAAATATTGGCAGATTCACAGTGTCTGAGCTGGAACTCATGTCCTTCTCACCCTTAACCCAGAGCCTTCACCACTGAGCCACCACTGCTCCGAAGCTTTCTTCAGTGGAATCAGGTTCTCATATTTTTCCAGTAATGATAAGTAAATGAGCCAGGTTTGAACTACTTCAATTAGGCACAATAACAAACCCGGATTCTGTTAAAAAAAAACACCTACTTTTCATACATAATATTTTTTTCAATCTCATAAGTATCGTACTAGGGACTGACAAATCTCTTTATCTCTATTAAAACCTGACAAATTCATTTTTCGCTCTTTAACTTCCTTTCATACTCCAATGAATACTCTGTTCTTTTATGAACCATAGCAGCTCTTTTTCCAGTGTCATACACACTAGGTGGCAGTAAAATTCTAAGATGCTTTAAATGAAGTGACACTAGACGTCTGTTTTGGAATAACTTGAACACGGGCCAGCTTTTCTTGTATGAAGAGGGCTGTCGACTGTGAAGTGATGTATGCAGTTAATTTTGAGATACAGGCAAGTAAAAAAGACTAGAAGTTAACAAAGATCAGTATATGTGGGGATAAGAGGGTGTTACGAGCTGGAATACTCTTCAGTTTCTGCTAAGCTTTGAAAGTTAAAAATCGAGTTTTTTTTTTTTTTTCGAGGTGGCACTTGCATAAGCAGTGTGTGTGCACATACAGATTTTTTTCTAGAATAAAAACACCATGCAGCCATGAAATGAAGATGGACAGATACATTGGATCATCATGTCTATTATTTTTACAGAGACTCCTTTCAGTGTGCGTAAATCGAAATTCATCTCCATAATTGTAGACCGCCTACTATAGAGTTTTTTTTTAATGGCTTCCCATCAATGGCTAATTTCCCCAGTGATGTCTTCTGTTCACTCACATCCTCCTAATCATCTGCAGGTTAGATTTATGAGACTAATAGCAGTGGGGATTGTTCTTGAGCATAATATTTTTCAATATTTTTTAAAGCTTTTCATCAGGTGCTTGCCTCTTTAAAAAACAAAGAAAGAACGAAAACTAATGAGTTGCTCTAAAATATACTTCGTGACACTGATTCTTCACGGTCTCTTCTCAAGATCTTTAATGAAGGAGTGAGACAGGTGAAACAGCTCACTGGACAGTGGAAGGAGTTATTCAGCTCGCTCTGGTGAAGACCACGGGCCGTCGTTGATGTTTAAACTAATTGTAGGCATTATTGAACTGGTATATGGGGCAGCTTATAAACAGAACGGCACAACCCGATTCAATTTGATGTCTTGGTGAAGATTTACCGATGGCCTTTCGCTTCAGATTCAGGTGCTAATGCGCAAGTAGCATTTTCCTCAACCAAAATGATGAAAGCGAAAGCTGTTCCAAACCTTGGGTAAGGCTGTTCCAAACCTTGGATGCTAGGAGAATATAAATGCAGATATTTACCTTTAAGATAAGTTACCTTTTCAGATATTGTGCTCCTGGCGAGAGCAGTAATGGAGTTCCTGGCAGCTGTGTCCTTGTATTGGCACTAACCTCTGGCATGGAGACTCCTGACATGAGTTTCTCTAATTTGCTTCCAGTAGAACTCGAGTAGAATAAATTAGTTAACATATTAGATAACATATTAGAAAGAGTGCATTAATATAAACTTATGATTTGCAGCTGCACTACTGTTAGAGCTGATGTTAGAGAAAATGAATCAACGTAACAAACACTGAGAGGCAGGATGCACGTATAGAAAATATGGCAAACCATACAGGAAAACAAGGCTAGAAACAAGGTTTAGTAACGTACGGTAACACTGACGAGACCTCGCGACGAGACTAGAACACAACAGGTTATATAAAGAACACCTGGACACACCTGGACACAATCAGGAAACGCACCAATGACAAACAAGCACATGAAGGGAGAATCAAAAGGAAACAGCGCACATCATGCCCGAGCAACAGCTGCATGCTGTGAGAGGAGAATTCATGATAATCAACATCTTCTGACCAGTCAGAGTGGAGAGTTCAGAAACACTGTGGTATAATCACAATTAAGTCACAGGGAAGGAGAAAAGGGAGTCCAGAAAGGTTTAAATCTTCCCTAATGTGGTGACTTGAAATTCTTTCAGGAATTTTGGGAAATAAACAGTTAGATATTCACCACACACCTGGAAGCGTTAAAAAAAAAAGCCATGTAAAGCAATCTCTATTCATCAGAGCAATTCATCAAGTTAATAGGGTGTGCTTGAATAACTGCGTGGAAATAAAAGCAAGCAACAACTCCACATCATTAGCCACTTTAATATTTTTCCCTGCACAATGAACTACAACCATCATTACAGCAGATATAAACCTTTCATGATGGCTCCAACACGCCCTGCGTATAAAGCGAGATTTGTCACAGACTGAAATGATTGTGTTAACAACGTGACCACACATTAGGAATATAAAAGAACAACAACAAAACACAGCATGTTGTGAGCACTGCTTAAATCTCTGTTTTTTAATGTGCTCATTTTGCCGATAATGCTTAAACACTACCGCTAGAGAAGGCTTTTTTCTTCCTCGTGTTCTGCTTCTTATGAGATTTTTTTTTTCCAGTGTGAGACTGAAAAGAGCTACTGAGCTTCAATAGCCAGACACACATCATCCCATATCCTTGTTATTTGTAGCAGTCAGTCTGTGGTGTAATGGTTTTAATAGGCTGAGCTGTTAAAAGCCTTTCTATATTACAGCAAAAATGACATTCGAACACAGTTAATGCGCAAGTCTTGTCTCCTATCTGTGTGTTTTTACCTTGTAGATCAGGTAAGGAGCCGAAAGGTTCCACAAAAATCCAAAATAATCCACCTTAAAAGATTTGTTAACTGTAAATAATCTGTTGTAGTGCCAAAAAATGAACCCTTGTACTGATGGTTTTTTATTTATATATCTATTTGAAAGACAGCTAGGGCTTAGCCATGCTAACACTTTCATGCTAGCCTACCAACCATACCAACCATAACAATCTCCAACACCAACACACTCCAGCAGGCTAGCACCACAGGCAGTTCTGGGGAGGTTCCCTTCAGCCCCCCAAATGCGGAACAAGTCGGTTCTGAAATCATTATTACGTACGTATATTGCCCGATTACTCTTTGAGACAATACGGTGGCAAAGCGGCACTCAAAATAAAAAATAAATCTACATTTTTAGCCAGACCCCTTAAGCCAGTGGACTGTGTCTCCTGTGACAAACAGAAGCCATTTTTTTCACTTAGCTAATTTGGAAGGAAGTGAAACAAGCCACGATCGACGCGACAAAATAATGAGCAAAATGTCAAGACAGCAATAATAGCAAAGAACAAATAAAGACAAACAAAACATTTTTAAACCAACCCTGTTTATCGCAGCATACTACATTATTTGTGTAATTCTAACACGTAACGTTATTCAAATTATCACGTGTATAACATTAGCTAGCTAACTAGATCAGAAAATACATCAAGACAGTAGCATGACGAATTTTTTTTTTAAATATATTTTTACAGATTAAAAGGTTAAATATAACTGTCTTCTCTAACAGAAGAACTGTTGAAATGGTTTATGACCACCACTGGCTAATATATATGAAGAAAAAAAAGATCTTTATTAAAGCTTTCTCGGTGATAAGAATTCCTATGAATTGTGATTGACAGGTTACTACACACTAAAAATGGCTCCTTGTTTAACTCCAGGACACAATTAAACAACTTTGCTAGGCTACAGTTGCTGCTGGAAAACCAACTTTAGCCTCTCTTCCAGTAGTGCAATATCTTTTTCACCCATTTCCCTCATTCTCCCTGCTGTGTTTCGTCTCTTTTGTATCCCTGGACTCAAAGCACACACTGAAACAGTTTACCCTAGCCATGTTCAGAGCCCTCCAGGGAACCTGTTGGTCCTCTTGGATCGCCGCTGCTCTCATTAGAAGCCGTCATGCGGTGCCCAATACACACTTTTTTCAGGGTCTAAAAAGGTCCTGAGTGTTTTATTCTGTTGGGTTGGAGTGCTTGGAGAACACACGCTGGCTTTAAAAGTGCACTCGTGATACACAGATACTGTATATAAGTTAGAGGGTTGGCCACACTCAAAAATTGAAAGACGGAAAATGCACGAAGTAGAAAATTGCCATGAAGAAAGAAAAATATCTATTATAATCACGTACCACTGTGCTGCTGTATTCTGCTGCTGAAATCTGATTGGTCAGAAGGTGTTGAGTAATATTCAGCAGCTCTGACGGTAGTGCGGCTGCAAATCACGGGTTTAAATTAATGCGCTCGCTCTAATACATTAACTACAGTTGCGTAGTAAGGAAACGTTTATGGAAGGAGTCTCCAGTGTCAGCGCTTTGTAACACTCAGAGGTAACGCTGTAACTTTAAGTTTTCTGGACATCGGAGGTTATACTTCTTGTGTTTCTCAGTAACATGATAAGGAAAAGACATTCCGAAGTGTTTTATCCCTTACACAAGTTACAGTATAGACCATGAAGCATACCACAACTTTTTACTTTGTTAAGTCAATACTGTACAAGAATACATTATTCCAAACAGACATATCAATATTTTAGCATCATACATAAATATATTCAGAGCATGTGCTTTAATTTGCAGTTTCATGGCAGATATTTCGCCATATTGAATCAATTAGTCTAGAAATTCCCGTCTTTCTGTACATCCAAAGAGCCAATGGCAGATAAGCTCTTTCATCCTGATGGTTTTTCCTCCTCTCCACTTTCAATTCTCTCGTCTAATTCCTCCGCTAAGCTGCAGCGACCTCGAGGAGGGCCTGAAGTGTTCAATATGCACTCGATCCATTAGGAGCTGAGCCGCCTGCTTCACTGCCAACGGTGACGGGATTCAATTTCCACGGAGGTGAGGAAAAAGCCGAGTCCTCTGAATGAATACAATAACACATTCTCCGAAATTAATAATTAAAGACAGGAGAAGGCTACGGGGAGCTGGAAAAGTCAATGCAAAGAATAAAACTCTATCCTCTTTTCTAATACATATTGAAGACGGCAGCACTTTGGGGAAAAAAAATGGAAGGTTTGAGAGAAATCATTTGGAGGCACAGTGGCATTTACAGCATACCCGCTAGCGCCTTTCCTTTATATGAATTTGAAAATGTAGCATAAACACACAGGCTTCCTCTAAAATATCACATAATCACCTGTTTACACACTCTGATTCGCAGGGTAGATTGAAAGAACTCCTGCGTTATCCATTACAGAAAACTCTCATTCCCTTTACACGTCAATAATCCCATGTGAAATTTTCAAAGGTGTTTTTTTATTTGACACTTTATATGTTATCAAACACATTTTCCACATGAGATTTATGCATTCTTTTAGACATTTTTTTTCACGTGTCTGTTTTCACATTCGATTCATTTATTTTCTCATGATTTTACACACGATTCATTTGGTTTCTCAGATGATTTTTAAACACAAAGCTTTCACATACAGCTCTTTTTAAATGAACCGTACTCAGTCCTGTTAAAGTGAACCCGAAAGGGAACTAGCTGCAAATGGCTTCAGTGCTTTTGGTGTTCTCAGTACAAGTGCACTCAAAAGGGGACTGAGTTGTCTTTGTGATTTTAGCACTGATGAGATCTCAGACTGCTTGTTGTTCACACCATGACTTTGCCTTTACCATCGTTTCATAGTGAATACGCATAACGCTGAATACTGTTGTTCAAAATAGTTGCTTTACATGATGCTATCATTTGGGTTAAATGATATGATTTGGCTGAAAAGCAGATTTGAAGTTAAATACCAGAAGTGTTTTTATTTTTTTATGCTGAACCATTAAAATCAACTCAGCTTCATGCCACAGGGCTGCTGACTGATTAGCTCATGTGAGTGGTTGGTGTAGAGAAAGTACGTGTATACACTACATACTGTATATTACACACATACTGTATACTAATAGCACTATAGAGTAAATATTGCTCCTGTCATGGACACAATACTATTTTTACAACAACTTAAGCTCTATAGCATAATTGCTAGTGTCATATTGGCTCTATTAGCCCATCGGTCATGTTGCTAACACTAACGCTGCTGACCACATGACCCCTCCGAAAGCCATTTGAGTTGTTTTCCTGTTAGGTAACAGAAATCTGGAGCTATGTAAGTACAGCAACTCTCAGGTTCTTTATCTATAAAGTGAAATGTGACGCAGACCGAGGCCATGTTGTTTTCACAAGGCACAAATCAAGTGCACCACAAAATGAATCACAAACGAACCTTCAGAGGCCTGAGCACGGTTCACATGTGGATCACTTTAGAGGAGTTCATGTGCAGAAAAAAAACAAAAAACATGTTGAGTCATGGGTCTGAGACCACATGGAGCACTGAAAGTGTGAGAAGTGTGAAAACACCCTTCTATTCCCATGTGATTCTTCAAACGATTCATTTATTTTCAAATGTGATTTTCACAAATGATTCATACATTTTTCAAATGTGATTCCTTTCTTTTCACATATGTAATATTTACATATGATTCATTCATTTTCCAATGTGACATTTACAACTAATCAATTTATTTTCTCATGTGATTCTATACACATGATTTATTTATTTTCTCATGTGATTTTTACACATTTCATTCATTTTCACATATGATTTTGGCACAATTCATTTACTACCTAATGTGTAAAATGTTTTTTTTTTTAACCCACGATTCATTTACTTCTACATGTGATTTTTGCATGTTTCATTTGGAGCGCATGGATCTGATTTTTCAGAGATTGGATTAACTTTTTTTAGTTTGGTAACACAGGGAGGTTTTCTTTTCGGTAACACTTTACAGTAACAGTACATGAATAATCATGCACTAATACCTGAATTAATATTTACATAAATATGAACTAATGAAGAGCTAACCTTAACTACGATGTGAGTTTTCTGAATTCACGCATGAATAACGACCACCTTAAGTACATGTCAGTATATGTTTAGTTAATGTATTAATTAACACATATGGGTTGTGTATAGTAAAAACTTACATGTATAGTAACAACTTACATGTTCTGTAAGAAAGAATATGAATTAAACATGCATAATTTCAAATTGTTTATATCATTTGCCATATGCAGCTGTGTACACAAGCATCACTGTATGGTGCTGGATTACTTTCATAACTTACACTGATCCTCCTTATTGAATGTGGAAAGACGCACTAATAATAAACACCAATAATTTCATCTCAACTCGTTTTGCATCATTCTCCATCCATTTCTCTTCAAATCCCACTGTAGTACTAGTATGTGCTCTGGGTGGCTAGGGCCCGGGGCATTGCAGTGAAATTAATAGGAAGATCAATGTAAATTATGAAAGTAATCCAGCACCTATCCATTATATAAACAATTTGAAATTATGCACATGTAATTCATATTCTTTCTTATAGCGCATGTTTGATTTAGTTTACCCCTATGCGTTAATTAATACATTAACTAACATACATATACTAACATGTACTTAAGTGGGTCGTTATTCACGCATGAGTGACTCACGTCGTAGTTAAGGTTAGCTCTTCATTAGTTCATGATCAGTACATGTCTTAACTCATCATTAGTTCATATTCAAGTAAGTATTATTTCAGGAATTAGTGAGTGATAATTCATGTATTGTTATTCTAAAGTGGTACCTTTTTTTTCTTAGTTCAATAATTGCTCACAGAAATCTCAGTGGAACTGGCAGCTGGGAAAATGAGCACTGAGCCTATTTTTAACCGATTGTTTCACGTAAAAATTGTATGTCGGCTCGAGGAACTTCCGATGATGCATGACGACGGAGAAACAATGCGCTGACAATCCCACTACAAAGCATGCTGTCTTGCTCTTTGCTCTCTAAGGCAGAGGAGCTCTGTTCAAATGGGGAAAATGCCTTGTTATTCAGACAAAACCAGCACTGTGGGTGTCTAACACTCTCTCACACACATACACACACACATACACACACACTGAGGCAATGTGAGAATAGTGCAGAATACCTGAGGAGGGAACAAAAAAGGGACCATTGGCGTGGGAGCACAGAACCAATTAAATCCAACAATAGAGACGGCACAGACAATATGTGGGCCTTGAAACAGTTCCACATCAGTGAAAAACTCAAAATTACTGCTTACCTCACACGACATATTGCACTCAGCTGGATCGAACTTTTCAACAATGTTGCTCTGTGAAACTCTTTTTTGGAAACATTTCCTCTTTTGTTTCCTGCCAATATCTGATTCCAAAGTTTTTTTCAGAAGCTAATCCCTACAAGCCTCATCATCCAGCAGAACATGCAGTCTGGGAGAGTAAAGACAAATTCACAACACATAATCCCATATGTCTGTCTCTGTAAGTTCACTTGTGTGTTTGAGTGCTAATCGAGTGCTGGGATTTGACTGCAGCTCTGAGACTTTATATCCCGTGTCTGGTTTTTCTGTTGCTCGTTATTTCCTCGAGTTTTGACTGCTGATTGTTTTCCCTATTTGTGGATTTTTGGCCTGATTAAGAACGGCCTGTTGTCCTGTGCAGCTTTATAGTGTTTTATGAAAATATTCGGGTTATGACAGAGATCTGATCTCTAAGTAGCCCAGAGCATTATGAAAACTCCCAGCATTTTTAATAATTAAGAATCCAAACCCAGTCTAGAAGAAATACCTCTTTATATATGCTTTATATCAAAAAGTAAACCTACCAACGCCCCCCACCCCCCCAAACAAATAAAGGGAGAGGAAATTATGCAGATATTTGTGCACAGCCAAAATAGAAGAAGCTTGATTCAAGACTCAGAAACTTGACATCAATCTTCTCGGCATGTCCTATTTTTGAGCGATTTGATTTATTCATGTGTGTTTTGCACTGAGGCTTGAGGGCTTTAGGGGGAAAGCAGGCCACCGTCATCCCCGCTTCCTCTGCATTCTCACTGAAACCCACTTGCTATTGTCAAATATTTGACAGTTTGCAGAATATTCTCCAGAATAGTCCTTGGGATAGTTTGCAATTAAAACATAAATGTGAAATGCACCACTGTCATGGCCACACTCAAGAATAAATCCGCTTATCTGCGTTCTTAAGGAGCCTCCTGGTGAGTCCTTATACCACTTATAGCTAGAATTGGCTCTCGTGTGTTTGTGTACTGCCTTTTTTTTCACACAATAGATGCATATTTGGAGTGTTGAAAACACTATACAAGCATATTATTGTTATTAAAGCAATGAATGGAGTCCTCTCAGTCAGCCTCCATGTCTGTGATAAGAGTCACTGGAGAACGTCGGACTGAGTGTGACGAACCGGGTTACATGCTGTTTGCACCTGGCTGTCACCATTACAACACTAATGACGGGATGTTGCGGAAATGAGGACGGTTCTTCATAAAACCCTATGCATTTTCTCTTGGAATGAAATTCGGAGAAACTTGAAACTGTGTGCTGTAGTTACAAAGCCAAGTAGGAGTACGAGTATATGTTTTTTTTTGGTACTCATGGATACTGAGTATTTAACAGTGTTAAGCATTCCATGACATCATTCATGTTATTTAGCTCTCTTTATGTTTGTGTGCTGCTAGCAATGAACAACTAATGTTTTATCACATTTAAACAGTACCTTTAACAGAGAGTGCTCAAGTCAATAGAGGAATCTGAGGAATCTCTGCCGAGAGATGGAAAAGTTATGACCATCGGCCTTATTGCAACATGTCAGTGCTGGAAGCAATGGATGCTGCAGGTGAGAGGCATGTAGGCATCCAATAAAATGATGAAATGAAATGTGATTGTCAGTTACTGTATTTTACTGCAATTTCTAATGATTTCATTACCCAGTTATTCTTACATACATTACTGTATTGTGTTATAGAGCATCATATGTACCATGCTTAAATACATGTACAGTAAATATACATTTGTTTAAATAAGTTGCATGGCTTTTGATTTGACAGCTATACTCTAATAACTAATCCTGTAACCGAGTAGCTACAGAGAAATTCATCGTCATAGTGACAAGATAACCAAGGTTTTATTGAAAGTTGTCATTCTGACACTATACTTTAGCATTTTGAAAGTATAATTTCATTGTGGTGGCTCATTGGTGGAGTTACTTCACAAATTTAAACCTTTTTTTCAAACGTCTCCTTCTGCTTGAATGTGTTATGATGTTTGGCAAGAAAAAAATATGCCTCTGCGCTGCTTGGTTTGGTGATGCACTTACAGACTGGTGTGGTGATGCACTTACAGACCTGATCTTTTTTAAGAATGTGCCAGGAAACGTGCCAAAGCAATTAAACCATGTAAACGCACTGTTTAAACACCATCAGATGTTTTATCACTTCAGATATCACCACTATTGGATATCGCTCATATCCGATACCGGTATCAGTATCGATGCATCCCTAAACAGCGCCATTTAAAAGTTGTAATAAAAAGCCTTGTTTGTTTGACTATCACCTGTTTCTATGGTCCTTATTGTACTCCCTATGACTTTGATCATTTAACACGTAATCAATGAATCAGTTAAATGAAGTATGTTAAGAAATGTTGAAATGTTGCTCCTGTTTTCTTCATGCCAGTCCTTTGTTTCTTGTGATACGCTTGTGTACATTTGACAGACAGGAGAAAAGTACAGGGAGCGAGTCAGCGGTGGAGGGAAGGCAGGAAGACGCCTATTAGTCATGCATTTTATTGATGTGTTGTAGCAACAAACTCAAGGACAGCCTCTTAATCACAAAATCCACCCATGCCACGACAAGGTTATGTTATACATTTACGTTTAATCATGTGCTAGATGCTTTTTAAGATTTGGAGATGCTACAATATATTCTGCAAGAAAAGAAAAAAAGAAAAGAAAAAACAAGTAATTATATAATAAGTAAAATTAATACATAAATAGAAATGTAAAAATAAATATAAATGTGAAAATAAATAACTATAAATGTGAAAATTAAATACACAAAGAAAGAACAACGTTTTTTTCTGAGCTTCTTGATGTTTTTTGAAGCTTGCTTGTGCCAGTTGCTGTTCCGCCATATGACACACACTTTTCACATTTCTGTGTAGGTCCTCTTTAACTTTTCCCCCAGTGCATTTTAAATGAAATAGCTGACTTGTTTAAAATGTTTGCAGTCGATGCAAAATACGAGCATAAAGTCAAAATCATGGACAAACAAGTTACAGCAGACTGTGCTGATCTCAGGAGACGATATTAACAAACAACAGCGGATAAGCAGGCTAACAGGCTAGACGAGGATAAGCTAAAGCCAAATATAAACAGCAAAAAGGACAGGAAAGCTCAGGAAGTTGGATAGTTGGTAAAATGCTTTGTGCATATAGATGTCCTGATGAATTCTTAACAGGAACTTAATGTCCTCAAAGGGGGAAGAGCACATCACCAAAGGTTTTAGGTGCTTCCAATGACATAGAAAGTTTTTTTTTGCTTCTTAAGCCAGATTAATTAAACTGCAGAGGATCTAATTCATGCATTCAAGCCCAGTTTCATCTTCAACCCTGAGGGATGTCTACAGACTGCCCAATTTAAACACTGCCGCAGCAATGGTGCAAGGATTACTTCTCTTCCTTGCTGATGGAGGAGGTCTTGGCAACAGGCTCCACAGGGGACAAACATCACCACAAATGACTTTTAGAGGTTTTCTTCTAATTACCCTCAATCTGACTGCTAAAGGAGGCTCTTTGGGAGTTTTTTCACCACACTATGAAAAACAGGACCTTGTCCAAATGGGCAATTGGGGTCTCCGTTGGAGATTTAATTGGAGAGATATTTTTCATAAACTTACGAGACTAATGGAGAGATTTTTTTTTTATTTATTTTGGCACATGATGACATCATGACAGGAGCACAGTGTGTTTATAATCATTGCTTAGCTCCTGAAGACCCATCTGTCTGTATATTCTAGTGTTTTCCTGCTCTAAGACTCCCACTTCAAGTCAGGAAAGGCTGTTCATTAGCTGATTAGTCCATTTGTGGAGTCTGAATCAGAGCAGGATTTTGGTACTTTTGCTTTGTGTGCTAGAGGATTTGGATTGGTTTCACACTGCACACAGCTAAATCAACCAAAAAGAAAAAACATTGGCTTGTGGGCATGCAGCTAAAAACATTCTTGTAAAACTCTTTCATTCATTGGTCAGAAATATGAAATGAAAAAAACTTTTGCCAAGTGCATGTAGAAATCAGAAAATCATGTGACCATGGCGAACACGGAGCCTGCGCTGAATAAACGATTAAATCATTATAGAAACTTTTAGTGCATCACATCCACTTTTTATTGTCTGTTTTTCTTTGTAGATGCCAAATCTCCTGAACAAATGGCATTTCTGCAGCACTACAGCTCGGTCCTTTGGCTCAGGTTTGCAGCTCACATCTCAAAAAAAACCCAAAAAAACAAAGCCGCAACCCAAAACACGTTTGATTCAGTTGATTCAGAGTCGATTCACTTTCTTTTTGTTTCTTGATTCCAAATCTCCTGAACAAATGGCATTTCTGCAGCACTACATTTCGGTCCTTTGACTCAGGTTTTAGCTCACATCTCCAAATAAAATGCCACAACCCAAAACACGTTAGATTCACTCGATTCAGAGTCGACTCACTTTCTCATTGTGCTGGAACTCACATTAAAAAACAGACTGACACCATCTCGCTCAGACTGTCTCGGTCTCAAGTGTGATTGCTGTGTTCTTTCCTACCTAAAGAACCGTACTGAAGGGGAGAAGCCACCAAACACAGTTCCGGTTTTTACATTCTGATCATATTCACGCTAATTAGAATTCCTTTACACCAACTGCCTTTTTTTGTCCGTTTCCCTGCATCAGTGATTAGACTCCACTTTTGCACTTGAGAAATGACATTTCCTTTTTTTCCCCCCGAGATGGAAATGGCAAATGCCTTGACACAAAATTTTCTGGAACTCATTTAGAGGAATTCCATGACTGAATCTTTATTTTCATTAGAGCCGTGTTCTCTGAGCCGTTGTTGTGTCTATGAATGTATGCTTGTGCAAACAGGTAATTTGATTCCGCTCTGTAGAGAATACTAATACTGAGCTGTACACAGTACCTGTAAGTGTGCCGATTCGTCTCGTGTGAAATAAGGTATGCACGGCTTGACCGGCGCCATTTCAAGCCCCATTGAAACTCAATCTGTATTTCATCATTTTTCAATCAAACAGGAAAACTGCATATTAGCTTTTGTCACTTTTCATCAAATGCTGGGATTTTTTTTCAGACGTATCTTCAGAAAGTGCTGTCACAAATGGTTTTGTGTGACGAAATGCTTGAGAAACATGTCAGTCACCATGTAATGATGTACGTGCCTTATTCCCTTTTCTTTCTTTCATATTTCTTCTTTATTCCACAGCAACGTGTGAACATGGCCTTAATATGTCACTCTGAATTAGCCACATGACTGTTAAAATAAACGCCTCATGGTGGATCAAAGAGGAGGATGCCAGGGTTTGAATGTTTTATCCAGAGTTAAAATGCAGATGCTGATAATTATGGTACACATAACTATAGCTCAGGAGTGTACACAAATTTCCACTATCTGCATCTTGGGTCGCCACAAACCCCAATACAGCTTAAGCCCACCTTGGCACTGATTTTCCACATCTCTGAAACGGTACTGGAGCGATGAGCACCATTCCTCCTAAAGATTTTCCCTCAATTGGTGTTTGCATGATGGTGTTAGAGAGTTCTGTCTAACACATCACCCCAAAGGCCATAGCATATGATTTACATCATTGTCATCCTCATCAAACCATTCAGTGAGCCCTCATGCCCTGTGGATGGGGGCGGGGTCATCCTGGAAAGAAACCACACCCATCAGGATAGAAATGTTTCATCAAGTGATAAATGTGACCAGTCACAAGAACTATTGATTTGCAAGTGGCGCGTCCAAGTCAAGCCAAACCATGAAAGCAAAAATAACGTAACGTAACGTAACCAGAGTTTGTCACCTTTCTGTATTTTTCCTTCTATATCCATGAAACTCACTGCGAAACCTCTAAAATTAGCTTGGAAAATCAGGCCCTTCATATTAGCAAGCCAACTGCAGCTCAGCAACACAGCTTGTATTAGCTACGCTGAGAAGCTGGTTCAAATTATGAAGGTTGAACTCATCGGGGCCGGGGGTGAGTGAAGATGGTGCAGTGGAGATATTACGGAGAGGATTTACACAGGTGTGAGATTAGACCCCCACAGCTCTTCTATCAGAATGACTGCACAACATGGAGAGCAGCGAGATTGAAACTAATCTTACAGCAAATATATAGGAGAGCTCGTAATAGAAAAGCAGGCAGGGAGGAATGAACTAATCTGTCTGCGTTTGCACGTCAAACTGAGCTGAGATGGACGGTGTCCTGAAACAGAGAGCAGACGAGCTTTTTTAAGGGACTTGAAATGCTCAATGCAGCGTTATGTGCAATATAATGGGCGCTGATCAATATCTCTTTTCTCTGTTAATGGAAGCCCTTATAGCCTTCGCCTTATAAAAAAAAAGAAGACAGGGCAGACGGTAATAAGCAGTTGGTGGGAAGGATGGCATCTGAGGAGTTCCCAAACACAAAACATGGCCCATCACTGTTAAAAAGCAACCTTAGGAAAACATAAAAATATCCTGATGTAAAATTTTCATCGGGGTCAAAGACTCTAAGCGACAATTCAGTTTCTCACTACGGTGTTGTTCAAGCAAATTATCTTGATGGTGTAAGGGTTGGATGCTCATTAGCAATAATTGTGCAGCACTCAGTTTTGAAATATTTAACAGCTATGGTTTAAAGGCTTTTTAACAAATGGTCAACTCAGCATCCAATAAAGAGGTTTATCTGCTTCAAGAAAGCCCCCAGGAGTGCAGTTTGGGAACTTATAAATGCAGAAGACCCAAGGATTTAAAAATAAAATGATGGTACCTACGAAAGAATCAAATCTTAACCCTATCTTCAGATATTCTTTAATTCATCTTGAGTAAGCACTTTATCCTGGTCAGCATTCTGAATCTGGAGTCTATCCCGGGTATGCTGGGCGTGATGCGGGAAGACACTCGGAATGAGATGCCAATCCATCACAGGGCATCACACACTAATTCATACCTAGGAGCAATTTAGAGTCACCAGTCCAACTACTGGCACCTAGCTGTTTTGGAAGGTAGGGGAAATTGGATAACCTGGAGGAAACCCAGACAGATACAGGGAGAACATGAAAACTCAACAGACACAAGCTCAGGATTAAACCAGGAACACTAGAGCTGTGAGACGGCAGCACTACTTCCTGTCTTGTTCTGTGTTTCATTGTACAGTCTTGTTCTCGCTTCTCTAAGCCGGGTTTTCCCTGTTTAACATTTCCAGTATTCCGACTTGTGCCTGCATTATCATTTTTGATTATGGATCGGCCTTCTTTGATGTTGCCATCCTGTGCTCTGGTCCATGCTTGGAACTTGACTTTATATGGCATGGCCTTACCTCTCTAAAACATTCCACCCTCCATCTTCTATCAGTGGTCTGCTTTATAGATTTTCTCCCACAATATCCAATGGTTACATGAAGGTTAATGAATGGGGACATCCAAAGGCGTGCGAAGGATGAGTTAACCCCAACTCAAGTCAGGAAGGGTAATCAGAGATGCCAGCATATGGACAGATATTGAGTATTGAATATACCAGTCCTGTCTTGGGAGATAACATATACACTGCAGATTGTGCTGCAGCTATTAATAGACTAGTCAAAGCTATTGTGTAACAACAACATACTTAATGGCGTAATAAGATAATGGCACCAGAAGGCTTCAACGCTTTCGCGGTTCAAGGAGGTTTAAAACTGCCTAGTTGCGGTGTACCACTATAAAAAAAGAGTCGTTCATTCGGCGTATTCTGTCACGGATGAATTGAGCTCTAACATATGCTTGTATTTAATGCATTCAGAGTTGAATTAAGAGTACATAGTGAAGATTTAATACTGAAATTGCATACAATGGTATTCTGACCTCAGACATAACTACAGGCTTAAACACTGTTCAGAAATTTTGCAGTTCAGTTACGCAGCTTAAGTAAAACTGTGGTGTGTCTCAATTAGACATGATTCTGACCTTTGACTTAAGCTCATTTTTCAGCTATAGTGAGGAGCATTATTAAGTCCAGTGCTGCTGTCTAACAGTTTAATGTAACATGTAAATATTTCATGCTGAAATTTCTGTCTTGGCTGTAAATACGCTAAAAAAAAACCTACGGAAAGCTATTCCAGGTTAATATTAAATATATAAACAAAAACATTATTTTATTCATTCTTCGATTAAAAATAGTGAAATAAATTGTGAAAGAAATGAAATAGTTTTTATCCCTTGCACACATTTCGAGATTTCTTATCTTGTGGTATCACTGAGTTGTGTCCATGACTACCTGTAAGAGCAATAAAATGTGAAATACTATAGTGCGCTGGATCAAGTGCTATTTTATAAGCTGATGTTTCTTTCAGTGTTTGCCATTTTGTCAGTCATATAGCATCATATTAAACTGTTTCACGTTTGATTCTTAAATTGTCTCTTGCTTTTATGTTACATCATATTACATTTGACAGAGAAGGAAAGAAAAAAATCACTACTTTCTTTAAGCTGCATTTTCTGTCACTGATTTTTTTCACGTTTGGTAAAGCGTGAAGCACACACAGGTGATTTTAATCATCTGAATAGTGACTGAATAGAGAAAATAAGTATGTGCCTAATCCAACTCTGAATACAAGGAACTTTCCCTGTGTAAACATTCATGTATGTTTATGGCATAAGTCGCTGAATACGTGCCATAGTGGTCAGCTAATGACAGTAAATAGGCGTGGACAGTTTATCCCTTTAAAAAAAATGACCAGTGGGACTTGGGTTATAATTAACACCGATTTTAACGGATATTAATGCATCAACCAGAAATCTGGAGCGAACGGGAACTCTTGTCCATGTCACCATGGCCTGAATTTCACTGTGTCTGTCTTGGGGTTTACCTGGAAGCAGGTTCATCCTGGTATGAGGAATGGATGTACAGCGGGAGCAGTGGAGATCATTCATCAGGGACCCTGGACACCATGTGAGGACAAAGGAGGCATTTATCTCCCCTAGAATGACACACAAAAACAGGTCCATCACCCCTGAGGCATCTGCTGCGCTCTCATTCTCGACCGAACCAGCAGCGCTCCGTCATATTCCTCTGTGTCTAATTAAGCAGCGCTGCCTTAACCATTTCTGATGTATAAAAAGAAATAGGGGTGCCTTTAAATTTAGCTTGCATCACAGGGAGCTTTTCTTCATAATGTATGGGGATTTGTACAAAATACACACTTTAGAGAGCATAAATTTTACATGGTGGCTTTAGAAATAAGGCAATAATCCAGAAAGTAAGCACACTTGCCACTGTGCTGAAGGTTTGTTCTTTGAGCACAGCTAGATTTCAGTGTTGATGTGTGTGAGGTGAGTCACACTGATGCTTCCTGACAAGCTTCATTCCACTAGAGAGAAGACGACATCATGCATCATGAGGACGCTGCTGCCCAAATGCCTGCCTCGGGGTTTCCTCCCAACTGGATCGCATTATAAAAACAGGAAGCTAAAAATAATGAGAGGTGGAAAAATGACATGTTTGAAAATAGCTGTGTGATATTTCACACAGGCATTGGGAAGTAAGTCAGTTCGAAAAGACAGTTTACAGAGCCCAGCTTCTGTCACAGCAAATTAATCAGCACTTTCTGTCCAATCAGAATCCAGAACAGTGCCACGGTATAAATTGAAAATATTTAACAGATTAACTCCTTTGTTTTCAGTGTTATTTTGAGACAACTGATGCTCAGAAAGTACCTGACAGTCGCTGAGATGAATCAGACTGAGCTTCTTCCTCCTACACGCTTCACAATCCTGCAGCAGGAAGAGGCGAGTCGGCCGCTGTGATCTACACCGCTGCACCGCTCCACATTCCTCCTGAAGGCCTTGACTAAAAACTTCACCCCACTGAGCGACAGAAACATAAACCCACTTTAGCGGAGCATTGGACTTAACAAAATCTGCAAGTTCTACATGAGTCAAAAAGGGGATCAAGGCGACTAATCATCAGGGATGTCTGAGGATGAGCAGAGAGGGGACACGCTGTGAATTTAAGATGACTGTGGGTCTTACTTTGCAAAAATGGACTAATCTACAGCCAGCAGCGTGTCTTTGAGGAAGGCTAAGATCTTAACTGAGACACCCTGAAGGTGATATCTGATGCTGAAAGGCTTCTGAGTTTAATTAGATATAATATTTATTCCACAGAGCCGTTGAATGATGGATTCTGATTGGTAAGAAAGTGTTGCTATAACAGCACCTCTGACAGTAATGCAGCTGCAAATCACAGGTTTATATCAATCTTTTAATATGTTATTGTTTCTATAGTAACAGCTCATGCACAGGGACATGTTCCACATGTTGAGTGTTGGTTCCAGGAATGCACTTACAAATATGTTGTTATTTAACAAAGTATGTTAAAATGTAGAGCGTTGATATGGTTAAGTTTTCTGTCAGGTGACGTTTATTTATCATTTATGGAAGGAGTCTCCAGTGTCAGGGCTTTGAAACAGTAAGTTTTTCCACCATGGGAAAGTCTTCAGGACAGAGGAGTTTGTGCTTTTTTGCTTCTCAGAAACATGACACGCAGTGAAAAAAACCAGAGGCTGGTGAAGGAATGCATATTGCTGCTTTAACGTACATCACTTATTTTTCATGGACATTCCACAACATTAAATGCAACTAGAAACAGATTAAAAAGTACTAAATGAATTAGTAATTTGGAGTATTTGTAATTAAAGTGCAAAATACAGGGTGGTGTTTAAACTGGTGGTGATTAATATAATGTGATTCAGCAAAACTACAAGTCAGTATAAGCTACCAAAGGGCAAGTATTAAATTTGTTTCTGTGAATTATAGATCATACAGCCATTTTATTTTATTTTGAATTTTCTTGACACTGCATCTTAGTATCTCAAAACAGTGAGAGGTTGTATTTATTTTTTCTCTCTTAAACGTGGAATAATTCTAAGATCAATTTGATTTCATATTACGCTGTCAGTATACCTTAAAACTTTAAAAGTTTGCATGCTGCAGCATGAGCGAGAATTACAAGATTATGTCTTTACTTCTGAAATCCACTCTTCATCAGTGATTGCTCGGATATCGCATGGTTAGTGGTTATCTTTGCTTTGTGGATTTATAACCAGTGGTCATGTGAGCCAGTAGAAACCAGGTGAGTGAGACTGTAAAAAATAGAGGAGCTGTGTATTATTATCCTTATGTAGTCACACCAGAGTTTTGCTTCGCTGTTTTCTTACTGTTGCTTGGTGCAAATAAAAAAAAGATATAATATAATTAGTTGTCTCATCCACCAAAAAAGCATAAAAGTTTTTGTAGTGAAATTCTGGGTATTCTCTCTGCTGCTAGTTTTTTTTTTTTTTTTTTTCTGTAATGCTGACATCTCTGAACCTGAAACCATAACTAAAGCAATTAATTACCATTCAGCAGAGAATACAAGAGGCTACAGCAAGACAGCCCTAAAACCAACAGGTCCTACCAATTAGCATAATAAACCCACAAGTCTACCTTAGCAAGTGCAAGAGACAACACAAACACTCTGTTTATACCAGTGGAGTTGTTTTTTTTTTTCCGGAATTAAGTGTTATTCAGACATGACCTTTTTTTGTGATTAAATGTGAACATCTGTCAAGCAGTAATCAAGCAACTGTTTTCTCACAGTGGGTGATAGGAATGCAATCAAGAGCCAAAGAGCTTTTTCCGTTCCATGATAAAATCCAGAAGACTGAGACAGTATACGACTTCAGTTGCCGATAAATGCTCAGGCGCATGATGTGCAAGGTCATATATAAACATCATGAGCAAAGTGTATTGTAATAAGACAAAAAAAAAACAACAACAAAAAACGCAGCTTGTCATTTTACCAGGAAATCACAAAGCGTACACCCCTCTGTCCTGAAGATGTCGGACAACTTTGCAGCTTTATCTCTGACTGCTACACAGCCCTGACACTGGAGACTCCTTCCAGAATTGTTCGATAAACATCTCATGGAAAGCTTCAACATATTAACGTTTATTCATTTTTCTTTGTTGAAACAAAATCCTTTTTTAATGCGTTTGTGTGCAGCGTCTGCTATACAAGTCCCTGTGTAATTTAACACTATAGAAACAATAATTAGAACCAGAGCATGAATACAAGCATATTAATAGAAATATTAGTGTAATAACTACTTTCTAAATCAGGCATGGAGGTGCACTCTGTCGTTTGGATAGTCAACACCTCACACCTCTGATCTTTGCCTTCCTTGCCCACTTGTTGAAAACGGATTAAAGGTGCTCGGCCTCTTTGGATCTATTACTGATGCGCTGATGTGATGAACAAATGTGTATCCGAGGCCATTAGTTAATTAGCAGTTCATAATATCCCTGAGGACATAAAGGAGGTCCTGAGTGGGCTCTCTGTATTCCAACCATGTGTCATAAAGGAAAGAAAGAGAGAGAGAGAGAGAGAGAGAGAGACACTAATTACAGAACTGGAAGTGTCTGGGGATGGGCTAGCATATCCCTGAGCTCAACAGTGTTCACACACACACACACACACACACACACAGTGATTTGAGGATGTACAAAATATAATATATTGAAGGCAACTGTAACTGCATGTAGCCTGAATAAGAGGCCACATTTCCTTTTTCTGTACTTTGAAAGCTTGGTATAAAAAGATCGCACATGTTAAAGATCCTTGCTGTTGCTTGCTTGGTTCATAATAACCCCTGATATTCCCTCTTGTGACTCTGACTGGCTCCAAGAACCAAATTCAGAAACACTGGATTCTAAGCATCATTATTCTTTATACGGCATTATTTTCATTGTACAGATTGTACAGATGTAACACAATGCCACTCTGTGTATCTGTATTGTGCTCCAAATACCCATATCTGGATTTAACCTGAAGTGGGTGTGGCCTAAACTCACTCATGCACTGTTTTTTGTTGTGTTTGTTGGATCTCAGGCCTGATACACACCTCTAGTCTCAACCTGATGCCCTCATAATGCCCTCAACCTGATGTCTCATAATTCCAAATAATGTATTCTTATTTAGTTACATCCCTAATATACTGTGTATAGCTTTGGAATTAGTCTCTAATCCTTCAGTGGTATGAATTCGTCCAGAATATTCAAGAACTGTTTGCACTTACTTGTGTTAGTTACTTACTTGTGTGTTAGTTACTCTAGACAAGTCTACGGAAGGAATAAATGGGTTTACGTGAATAAAATCAAAATAAAGAACATAAAGAGGAAATAAAAGACATGAATTAAATACATAAATACTTACAGACGCACTGTAAAGTGCTTACAAGGTTTCTTTGCTGATTTAAATAATAATTTTGCTCTTAAATATGTAACAGTGTCAAGAGGATTTTTAAGCAATCCTAGAATTAGCAAATACAAAAAAAAAAAAAAACAAATCGCATCCGCGCTATTGGCAATATCAATATCTCTATATCATTGAAAATAAAGAAAAAAAGAGTGAACTTAGACAACATAGTTTTCTTCTTCTCATGATCTTCAGGAAATTCAGGTATCATGCATCTTCCTTGAGGAATATTTCTTAGGGGTGAATGTGTTCATGTGCAGGGTTAAGTGAAACAAAAATGACATAAAATCTTTAAAAAGAAAAAGCAAGCTTTTAATGGACGACTGGTGGAAAAGGATGTTTTAAGCATGAGATGTTAAATGGATTCTGACATTAATGCAAAAATAATATTATTATTATTATATTCAGTTTCAAGGTGGTGTATAACAGACAAGGACAGGAAAAATTGCTGTTTATTTGAGGTGTGGTAGATACAGTCGGTTTAATTCGTGTTTTAAGTTATTTATCTGAAGCATGCACAGAGCGTGTATTGACATTATGATTTTTATAAAATGACTTTTACCTTGACTTTACATACATATTTATAAATGTAAAATCAGTGTGACACAAATAACACAATAAATTGTAGCCTACACTTTTTCAAGAGTTCTTTAAGGGTTCACTGGATAATTAAAAGGATTTAAGGGAACACTCTGTTGTATCTTTGCCCCAGAGGGACAACCAAAGAACCATTAAGGGATTTTCAAAGACGATAATGTGTTGTGTGGTGGATTTGTATGTTTAGTATACTTACCTGATGACTCAAGTTCATTTGCACATAATGTGTTTACCTAATCATACACCCTGAAGGCACAGTGTGGTTAAATATACACTGCTTTGACAACTCAGGCAAACTGAGTGTCATTATCAACCCTGGCTCTACCCCCAGTGTGGATCTTGTGACACATAAATCTAAACATCTCATGAATGTGAATGAGACGCTGGCATTAACTTCGTCTTCCTCTTCCTCGAGTCTTCACAGACAGAAAACATCACACATCTCTGCAGTGGACATCTTGTTAAAGAAACGTCTTCAGTGAAAGGTTTTGATTTCCTGACACTCTGAGGTAGACGTGCTGATTGGCTAGATACGACGTTTGCCCTTTGAATCTGTCAGTAAGCTCAGGACGGAGAAAAAGGCACGCACTAAAGCCAGCGCCTGTCCAACACGTGCTAATGAGAGCTCAGACACTGCAAAGGCTGAGAAGCTAGCTAGTGTCCACCTTCATCACGCTGAACCATAACAAAAGGTTCACACACTCGATGACACTTTATACCACAGCGCTGCTGAATGCTTGGTCCTGATTCTTGATTCTGAAGGTGTTGAGTGTTGGTTCTTTTACGCATAATGCATTTGTTCTAATACGTTTTCGTTTCTATAGTAACAGCTCATTCACATAGCATTGTGTGGAGGACGTTTCACATAAATGGATTAAAAAAACGTGTAATTGTTGATATGGTGACGTTTTCCGTAAGGAGATTTTTTTTAACATTTATGGAAGGAGTCTCCAGTGTCAGTGCCTTCCAACGTCTTCAGGACAGAGGAGTTTATGACAAGACAAGGTGCTTTTTTATTATTATCTTCAAGACTGAATAAAAATAATAATGATTATAATAATTACCAAATCACACTGGTAACAGTAACTTCAGGACAGAAGAGTTTACGCTTTCTCTGTAACATGACAACATATGTTTTTTTTTTTGGTTTATAGCTACTATAATGTAAGTGAGAACAGGAGCTAACTTACAAGTTA
The DNA here is from genome assembly GCF_027358585.1 of Pangasianodon hypophthalmus. Classification (NCBI taxonomy): domain Eukaryota; kingdom Metazoa; phylum Chordata; class Actinopteri; order Siluriformes; family Pangasiidae; genus Pangasianodon; species Pangasianodon hypophthalmus. The sequence goes on along the minus strand of NC_069726.1, from coordinate 2,562,109 downwards.
AGAAGTATAACATGTTGTTCTTTAATAAATTAAAAATTGTAATGGTGTGGTATAAGAGGAATGAAGCACTTTGGAACGTGCTGTTAAAGGAAAATAATCAACTTCAGGTTGGCAACATTAACTACGCTTCAACACCAGCCTGTCACTGATTATTTTATAGCAGCACGCTGTCAGTTGTTTTATTCCTTACTTAATGTCTTGTTTCTTTCAAAAAGCGAAGTGAATAAAACATCCATGGTTCATGACCTCGTTGTAGTACACTGACCGCCCGAGGCTCTGCGTGATGTTTGTGTGGTGCGGGAGGTAAATGGAATTTATGCAGAGAGAAGCATTAGCTGCCACAAGTTAGTGGACGCGCACTTTATATCTCGAAGTGGGGGTGGACAATCTCATTCCCAGTTTGCAACTCTTTGTTCTGTGTTCATCTGAAAATGGATTCCGCTTGTCTGGGAGCTGCTGGAGGATGGCACGGCTCCAGCCTACACACATCTTTAGGTTCAGGATGTATGTCAGAGCTCAAGCTCCAAGTCTCAGAAGTAATATCAACTTGCTGAGCTGGACTTTTCAGAGCTTTCTAAAAGCCCACATTTATAATCCAGATTATTAATATTTGCTGATGTTCTCTGATAAAATAGGAACTCTAGTGTAATTAGGAAGCCAGTAAAGAAACCTGACAGCTTCCAGTCTTTTGCTCTTATGAGAGAAAGAAGCATTAGAAGGTTTATATTCTCATTCTGTGCTTTTATTTCAGCGACTGCACCTTCAGCAGAGGCCTCTGTGGTTTTGATTTGATCTAAATGTGGTATTTAGAGCTGCTTTAAAAGTCATAATTCTTACATATTGCTTAATAATTTAGAAATTATTTGGCGTTCAGACTCGCATTAAATTGTAGCTTCATCACAGACATCTGGCACTGAGATGGGGAAAAATCATGATAAATCCTTCTGTGGCTTCACAGTAATAGTAAAAAAAGATTTTTTTTTCATTCAGATTATAAACAAACATTAATACAGTAGTATTTTTGGAAGGAATCTCCAGTGTCTGCGCTTTGTAACAGTTTTGCGGCAAGGGAAACGCTTCAGGACTTTCTTGGTAAGATGACAAGGTGCTTTTTTTGTCTTATTATCTTCAAGACTGAGAAAATAACAGAAGCTGGTACAGGAATGGTTGTTCTTTTACCAGCTTCTGTTATTGATTATGTATGAAAAGTGTTATGTTATTGATTATGTATGAAAAGTATAATTTTTTTATGAACAAAAATAATAATAATTGCCAAATCACTGTTGTGTAAAAGGAATTAAACATGCTGTTATTGGAAAATAATTAACGTCAGACCGGTAACAGTAACTCTGCTTCATTATTCAGTGCCCACTGCTTTCAAATAAGACCTTTTGACCAATCATATGTTTTGTTATTCAGTCCGTACACCAATCAGAAGACTGGTTATTAACATATTCATTTGAAATGATAGCAAAACAGGCAGAGTGTCTCTGCATTCTAAGCTTTGTGTTCTTTCATATGTGAATATTTCTGGAGAAGAAATATGCCATATCATTATGAAATACAGTAATTCATTTCACAATGGCCCTGAATATTACATCACTTCTAAATACTAAATACTTTTTTCAATGATTCTTGAACACTACTGTACTCCAGACAGTACTGATAAAGTCAAAGCTGTGCATTTTTACATGAAGTAGCAAATTGTGTTCTTTCCTCAAACACACACTGAAGGAAAGACGGGTTTTTTCCTTGTGCAGGTATATTCAGCGTGGTGAGTTGGCAGCGAGGTACAGTGCAGCTGTCAGGAGTGATGGAGGGATTCAGTAAAAGATATGCTGGGAGGATGTCCTGAAGGACTTTATTACACACGCTCCTGATGAGCTCGCGGTGTCGTACACACCACCACACACCTGGCCTGGATATTACATTACCGCCATATCAGATTTTTTGTGTGTGTGTGTCGTTAATAAGCACTCTGGTCACTTTATGAGTCACCAAGGCATCAGTTTGATGGTTTTCTTTTCCTTCTATGCAAATGGTTCTATGTATTTTCATGTACTACTGAGAAAAGAAGGCATGGTGAGCTGGTATTCAGGAAGGATAGAGCTGACACAGCTAAAGGAGCCTTGAAAAATTGAAGGCAATGTTGTCAAAAACTCGAACAGGAAAAAAAATAAACATGAAGTCTTTCAGGCAAGAGTTAGGGATCATGTTTCCCAATCCAGACCTCAGGGAATCTCGGATGACCTTGTGCCAGGAGGAGGGTCACAGCTAGACGCCCTGGAACATCTGTCTTGATTGCTGGAGTCGGGTGACGTAGGATACCCAGTGTTAGCTTTTCTTAGCAGACTCTGGATTTCTAGCCGCTTTCCTGTTTTGGTTTCAAACAGAATCGGAGATGGGTGGGTATAAATCCAGAGCTAATATCAGCTTAATATCAGACGGTCAATATCAAACGCTCAATATGATGCTACCATCACCATGCTTCACTTTAGGGATGGTTCTCAGAGTGATGATGATAATAATCATTATACTGCATTGATTTTTCTCCCCCTCTTCACTATAATGGGATACTTTGTTTAGATTCATGACATATAATCCCAATTAAATCCATTTCAGTTCCATGTATTAAAGCTACAAAATGTGGAAATGTACAAAGGGGGGTGAAAGCTTATGCAAGCCACTGTATTTTCCTGTAACAGCACACCATGTCATATCCTCCTTACTTATCAACACATAGTATAAAGCAATTATTTATATAGAGATGGAAATGTGGTGGTTCTTATTATTACTGGGGCCAACTTGGCACCTAACTGGCGATGATCATTCCTTCTGACGCCCACTGTTCTTAGTAATCTTCAGGAAAGGAACTCTATTTCTCCCGCATGAGTGCACTCGGCAAGTAGCTGAAGAAGATGTAGAGCTGTAGCAGATAATATGTCTCATTTACAGCCTGCTTGTTCAGAGACGGGGAGAAAATAGATTCCACACTTTGACTATGACTAATCCAAAATTTAATTAAATCTATAAGCTCAGACTTGAGCTTGATCAAGGCTCATTCAGGATGTGCTCAGTGCTAAGAGCTGGAAATACAACAATGGGAATTATGCTGAGTCAATGATCCATGGTGTCAAAACGTCTCTGCTGAGATTTTTGTTGACCATATGATTAGAAGGCGTACAGGACTTACAGGAAACCCACAAAATCAATACAGGGATTACGTCTCAGCACAAGCGTCCAAGTATCCAAAGTATATTTATCGGCTTGTCATGTTGAGAGATGATGTTGATATGGAGGCACCTTGACTTTGAAATCGGACTATGAAGAGGGAAGAGATCAAATGTAAAAGGTTTTTTTTTATTACTTCATGTAAATCAATATAATAATGATAGGGGTAATTAATTTATCTGTTAACTTTGGTGTAAATACCAACCTAAGTTAACCAATCATGCTCACTCACTCACGCGCTATAATTTAAGAATTAAGTGAAATACACTATTAATACATTTTGCGTAATATGTTGAACTCTCTATTATGTAAGGAATAAACAGTTCATGTTGTGCTGTTATGGGAAAATAATCACCGAAAAGCTTTTATTCCTCTTATACCACTGCAAATTGCCGTGGATTACAGTTTTTAACAGATTTTTTTTATCCATTTATATTTACATCCTTCCATAAATGTTAAATAATCATCTCCTTACAGAAAACTTTACCCATTTTAACCATTTTAATGCTTACACGTGATTTTGAATGTGTTTATTTGGCGCGTCCTCCATACAACTCCCTGTTACTATAGAAACAATCATGTGCTAGAGCGAGTGGAGTATTAATATAACCCATTTCCTGTCTGATAACGTCCCTGCTTGCTGATTCGATTTGCTGATTGTCTTTATAAAAACCTTGCAGTTGTATCGATCTGTGTGTGTGTGTGTGTGTGTGTGTGTGTGTGGAAGTGCCATTTTCAAACTTTGAATTTTTTTTTTTTTAAAGAATTTTTCTTGACCTGACCTCACAAATCGAGCCCTCCCGTATAAAAGCAGTTTATTTCGATTATGCTTGTGCATGGTATTTAGCTGAACAACATAATTCTGCTCTGATTGCCAAAGAGCACGGCTCAAGGTTGGGCCACTTAGCATAATTAGCAAGTACTTTATCACAAATGCACTCGATTGTGGGCCTGAAAATGGTCCAATTAATGTGAAGTATGTGAGAAGCCCTTTTTTATTGTAGGTCAACAAACTGACTGGTTGCGTATTTGTCATTGTTTGAAAACCGCCATTACAGAATAAGATGATTTATACCAGGACGTACAGAGTCTATCCAGAAAAGCTGCTTTAAAGGAAAAAATCCATCAAAGATCTGATCTCTATGACATCCAGGATTTATTCTGTGATGAAATTCTGAGTAGGAGTTAGCCTTGACTTCATCTCTACCAAAACAGAGTGGTGCAGCGGCACTTTAGTTCTTCGGGCTTTCCGGCATTGTTACCTCTTCATCTGTACACTCTGCTCAAACAGGTCAGCTTTCCAAAGCTTCAATATCACATCATTTCATGATTCATCATTGCTTAGATTGCTAACTAGCCAAGTCAAGTCTCTGCCGTGACTCAGACCAACTGGGTCATATAGCTGCATTGCATTCTGGGACTTCACTACTTCTCACAGGAATAATGACAATACAGCACCAACCAACAAATTAGCACCAGAATCACTTCTACATAGGGTGGAGTTTTCCTTTAATTCATCTGAAGATGAGATGAATCTAAGGTCAGTGGAGAATTCTACCTTTTAAACAGCCAATAGCTGGTTTGAAAGAACAGCCTGGCAGGAAAGAGATGTCATAGCGTAGAGATGTCTGTAATCTGACAACGGCCTGGTGCTGAGTTGATTCTCTTTGCTCAAATGACACTGTCATTACTCATGTGGTTATAAATGCGATGGAAGTTTGCATCACCCACATTACACTCGCCAAGCGCAAACCCCCCCAATGCGATAACCGCAGCAAACTGGGAGTGAGATGTGACTCGAGCAGAGATGTACAATCAGCCAGGACTAATGAGAATAATGCAGTGGATGTAATGCGCTTGCTGATCATGATCACGGAAAATGCTCCGTGAAATAAAGCGATTCGGTCGCCTCTATCTTCCAGGAAGGGGGCATACGAGTCATTTGCAAATAAAACCTTCCGAATAAGCGCCCCTCCACCAACACACACCCACATACCTATCCATAAAAGCCCTCAGGATGCAATCGGATGTGTGTTTGTGGGAGATAAAGGCTCGCTCACCACAGCTCATGAGCTGAGAGGTATGAAAGTTGGCACAGTCTGCACCGACAAGGAACATCATTGACTGTAGAGTTAGCAAAAGAAAGAAAGAGAGGGAGAGAGAGAGAGAGACAGAGAGTGAGAGAGATGGAGAGCTTCTCATGTACCATTTATTACTTTTTCTCTTTAAGTGCAAATCTGCAGCATTACAAGTGACTTATGGTTGCTGAGATTGTCAGAATGTAGAGCACGCTCAAAGGGAGACAAAACACTTTGTTTCTGACATCAAATTGTTTTGTATTTTGAAAACTCCAAATGAGAATGCATTACTTCATCCATCTGTAAACACATTTATAACACAGCGATTATAGGAACTAAACAGTGCCTCTGCTTCATCACACCATCCTGTCACTGATTATTTTCCACCAACAGCACTTCCTTTTATAAAAACTCTTCTAACCTCAGCTGACATAAACATCTCATTACTTAGAGAACATCTCATTACTCGGATTCAGATTTTGAAGTATAACTGCCCTGTGTATATTGTTTTATTAAAACAACTACAATAAAGGCACAGTCTCGGTTCTGAACTTCTTTTGCCTGCAAACTGATCAGCAGTAATCTGCTGAGCACCGCGTGCCAAGAGTAGCCTAATTTTCAGGATGGCCATTATCAAGCTTTTGATGCAGCAAACTAATAAGCCTGTGTGAGCACTACGCCAAGCTGACACTGCTGAAATTAACAATTTACACTCCCACTGGGGCAATAGACTCGAGTCAGGAGCCACGTGGGGCATCACAGAAAGACAAAGAAGAACGAGAGACAGGACCGAGTGGTTAACTTTGGTTGGATTGCACCTCTCTTCCATTCAGTCATGGCTAGGATTTTTATTTATTAATTTATACATTATTAATTGCTAAGCACTCACAGTGCTTAGTGAATTGGGCTCCTGAGTGGCGCGAAGTGTTCACCCTATCATCGAGTTCAAATCCCACTGATGCCACAACCAGAGTCCAAGACAGCAAATTTGGCTTAGCTGTTTGGGTAGGTGGAGCAAACTCGCTCTCCCCTGTCAATCACAGTGACACTAGACAATCATGTACGCCTGTGAGCTCATGTACGCAGAAGACAGCGCTTTCCTCTGAGAAAGGATGCAGCGGATGTCTGGCTTCACGAGAAAGCATGTTCGAGCCTTCACCCTGCCTGACCTAGCTGCTGTGTGATAGGAGAGCTGGCTGGTGGGTGGGAATTGGCAGGTGACCAACTTATGGGGAAAAATGGTGGAAATTATTGCATCATTTTCCAGTCATCAATTGTCTAAGGTTTCTCCCTTACATTTCAGCAAGCTAACGCTCTTGAGCAGTTTGGACAACTTGAAAACACTATTGCCACTATTTTCTTTCATGTAAGGAAAAGATTTCCACTTCCACTTCCAGTCATGCGGTTATAGGAACCTAATCAACAATGGACTGGATGTGATGAAGCTGGATGTGATGAGTTTCTGTTACCACCACAAATAATTTTTTTTCCTTTAACACGACATTCTGAAGAGTTTCATTTCACTCATCAAATTTCATTGCAACTTGGCAACATTTACATTTTTTATTCATAAGAGAACAAAACATTGTAATTGATTATCCATTCAGAGTTACATTTAATGTGGTGGAATGTCCTTGAGACTCTTTAGTTCCAGTTATCACTTACATTATAGCAGCTACAACCAAACAAACAGGCAAACAAACAAAAATAGATTGACCATAGTTACCTTTTTTCATCACACTGAGATTTGGTATCATCTTCCCTTTTAACCGTTATTAGACTTCCCATCTTCTACAATCATCACAAAAGACAGTAGTAGTATTTTGGCTTCAACTCACAAGACGACGCTTTGTCTCAGTTAAAATATTGCACGCGCACCCACACAGTGCTGTGTATTTATTTAACTGACGTCTCGGTAAAAGTAACGCTGTGATTCATTAGCATTCATGACTCATTTCAGAGCAGTGTGTGTAAACGTTAAAGTGAGGAAGGTGTTTTTGTCAGGGATGATTTGCAAAATTATAGCCCTGAGAGAATTGTTATGTAAGTATTATGTATAATGAAAAAGAAAACAGCAACTTGTATCACCTGTATTGCTCGTATTTGGCTTTAGCTTGTCTCTTTTTTATCCTGCTAACAGTTGAGTGAATCATTTTTCACCCCATTGTCCATCTGTCCACTTTGGGTCATCTTTCTTATAATACCTCTAGAGAGCACTTGACCAGGCTGTACAGCTCTACACTCAACTCTACACTGAAGTACATGTGACAGTCATTTATGCCCTCGAGATATTGTGTCCTTGTCATGTCCAGCCTGACTGTCGGCATATATCTGTTATATAAAAAGGAATAAAACACCCAGTGTCAGGCTTTTATTGGAAAATAATCAACTTCAGGTTGGGAGCAGTAACTCTATATCATCGCACCACCCTGTTGTTGATTATTTTCTTAGAACAGCACATGACAGAGTGTTTTATTCCAACGGGTTTTATATGAAGATTAGAATGAGAACAACACACCATGCTTTTTGTCCATGTTACGTTTAACATTGTGGAATTTCTGCAAAATAAGTTAGTTCCTGTTCTCACTTGGGTTATAGCAGCTATAAACAGTAGTTCTCTTGAACTTCACAAGAAAATGCAACTTGGCACGTTGCCAAGAAAGACCTTCATAAAACTGCTTTACCTAGGACTGTTCCAAAGCACTGACACTGGAGACTCCTTCCATAAAATCTCCTTTCAGAAAATTAGAGACGTTGTCTTTAATCCGTGTATGTAGCATGTCCGCTGTGTAAATCCCTGTGAATGAGCTGTTACTATAGAAACAATAAAGAACAAGCTGTTTAAAATAAATCGGTCATTTCTATGTGAAAGCTGCTGTTATAGAAAATTAATCAACACCTTCCGACCAATCAGAATTGAGAATTCAACAATGCTGTGGTATAAATGGTTAGTGGTTCCTTTCCCTGTTGTTTATTTTATCTACATGTGGTTGCAAAGCTGTGCATGAATGAGTATTTCAGTATTAGGTCACTTCGTTTCTTGTTCTTAGCTCTGTCTGGTTTGTGAGTATGGATGAACCACCGTGTTGTTGTGACCCCTGCTTGTGTTAAACTGTGTTAAACAAGCTTTGAGCACATCATACTGTACATCCATCAACTACAGAACTTCACTGCTTAAGCTAATGATACTAAACATTTGCCCATTCTAGCATGTTGCCCTTCTAAACGCACAGCACATGCTGCTATTCAGATTATTTATAGAAAGTTTAATGTTGGGAGACTGAACAAAGAGGTTTCTCAGTGTTCAGGAAATGCCACGTTTCATTTTTCACCCTCAAATCGGGACAAAACATCGCATCACCTGCACATCAGGGAACTAAAACGCTCTTGATCTATATTGTCAGGCGCTGACGGGATCCCTGCTGCGTCGAAAAGGCAGCAGACATCAGAGTGCCAGGAGGGAGCAGTGCCCATAATGCCAGCTCGGGGGAACTTTCTCAAATACACAGCGGAAGGTCTGTTAGAGAGCCATGAAAGGGCTTCAAAAAAAAAAAGCAGAAATACAAAAAGAAAGCTGTCAGTGCCAAGAAGTTAAAAAAGCCAGGAATCATCCAAGTTTGGACTTATGATCTGTTTTGAAACAGACTACAGGCAATATATCACTCCATGGTTCCCCACCACACGGCATCGTCTGGCCTTTCACAATTACAATGAGATCGCTTTATTTCTTCAGAGAGCGCTGGAAGTCCTTGGTCAGCCGTCAGTGCACAGATTCTTAATCACTGGCCTTGAGTAAATGTTGCACGGTCTAAAGATATTTTAATGACCTGCCTTGTGCCTGGAAAACTCGCGAGGGGGAGAATAGGTGGTTAATTGAAGTGTCACTCAGTGCTGTATCATCCTCATCCCGCAGGAACGATCTGTTCAACTTTGTGCTTTCCAAAGTAAGACAGAGAGAAGACGCTGATCCAACACCACTACAGAGAGAATATTACATGCTGTATTGAGAGAAGTATGGATTAAAACACTGTGGGTTGCGTTTTTATAGGAAACTCATCAGCAACAGGGTGGTGTGATGACGTTAATGAAGAATTTCTGTTACCACTCTGAAGTGAATTATTCCTTTCACACCACAACAACTTGCCAATAATTAAATTCTTTTTTCTTTATTAAAGAATGACATATCGTACGTTTTATCCTTTTATGGCTACATACCTTTCATGTTGTGAGGCGTCCATGAGAAAAGTTTTCACAAAGAAAAAAATTGCAGCTGGTCACGTTACATGCTTGGAAAACTTACTGACTATTACAAAGTGCTCACACTGGAGACTCCTTCCATAAATGTTAAATAAATAGCTTCTTCATCTCCTATGCAAGTCCCTGTGAACGAACTGTTACTATAGAAACGATGACGTATTAGTACGAGTGCATTCACACACACCTGTGGCTTGCAGCTGCACTAGTGTCAGCGCTGCTGTTATAGAAAATGAATCAACACCTTCCGACCAATCAGAAACGAGAATTCAAGAATTTTTTTTGTCTCAACTTCAAGAAAGAGAGAGAGAGAGAGAGAGAGAGAGAGAAAGAGAGAGAGGGAAAAGAGGTTGTTGAGGGAACAACTGTTTATAGCTGCTACAACATAAGTGAGAACAGGAAATAACTTATTTTGTGGATGTTCCACAACATTTAAGGTAACTATAAATGGATAAAAAAGTATGTTTTATACCTAATATAAGCCAGTAAAATGTATTTTATTGACAAAAACTGCATCATTATGAGGTGTCAGTAGTTGAGAGAACGTTTTCAGCTTTTCGGTTTGCATGAGCAGCATTATAACAACTTTGTGGTGTGCAAAGGGGATAATCTGATAGATTTCGATTTCATGCGAGGATTTCACACGAAAAGAAATCTCAGTTTTACGTAATTTATCAAGAAATAATTTGGACAATTCATATTTGATTTGAATGCACAGTGAATCATAAAATATAGATACTGCATAGTGTATAAGTGCAACCATAGGAGAGGGTGAAAACTTTCAATTTTATTCTCACATGAAAGGAATTTAATATTGGAGATGCTTATAGAGGCCTAATACAATATTTAATATCACCTGAGTAAGATGCCTTAATAATTAAAGATGGAGTCAGATCAGATTTTTATCATTTGTGATTATGATAGATTGCATTTGACTTAAAAAAAAATAACAGATGTCTTATTGTTTGTTTGTCTTTTGGCTGTGATTGCATCATGCAGCAAAATAATTTCAAAATACTATTAATTCTATTCGGTGGATTCTATATAATGTAATGCATTTGTTTTCTCTCTTTACCATATTAATGGCCATTGTCCCTGTAGGGTTGAGATTCTGGGCCACAGTGTACATAATGGGACCAATTATTCATCAAGAGGACATTCTTACAGCAGGGTAGACACTGTTACCCATAATCCTCCTCGTTTTTTTTTTTTTTTTTTACACACCTTCACTGCGCCTCGAGATACTCCAGCTTACATAAAGAATATTGTCATTTCTTTCTGAGAGGTGAAAGTCTGCGAACTGTTTGCATAAATTAGCTGATCTGCAAACAGAAAGTGATTTCACTGTTGGTATTTGAACAGCTTCACATTGTTTTTAACCCCGTCCTCTCGCTCGCTTGTGCACAAATCTCCACAGACTCCACTCTGTTGTTCGTCGAATGTGAGGATTTAACACAACACAAAGCTGACTCTGGAGGGTTCTTTAGTCAGAGGGAATTCGACTGATATTGTTCCACGCATGCACTGTGGCTGAGCAAAATACATATTTATGAATGCTGAGAAGTCATCTGGAGTCATCCGAGTGCCCGGCTCTCTCTTTAGAAATGGAAAAGTTCTTTATAACGCCGTTTTCGTTCTCGATCAGTGTCAGAGTGAGTTACACAACTTAACTTTGTGCTTGAAAATCTGCTTGTTGCAATATGCAAAATGAAACATTATTACAGTATGATATATATATCAAACAGTTATACCACAGCGCCGTTGAATTCTGCATCCTGATTGGTCAGAAGGTGTTGATTAATTTTCTATAACAGCAGCTCTGACAGTAGTGCAGCTGCAAATCACAGCTGGTTCTAATACAGTATCGTTTCTATAGTAACAACGTACACAGGGACTTGTACAGCAGAAGCTCGTAAAAAAAATTACGATTTTCTTTAAAGGAGGTGTTTATTTGACATTTATGGAAGGAGTCTCCAGTGTCAGGGCTTTGTAACAGTCAAACGTAAAGCTGTAACTAAGTTTTCCGACATCTTCATTACAGAAGAGTTTACGTTTTTTGCAGCTTCGTGCTAACATGACAAGCTGTGTTTTTTTCTTATTAACTTCAAGAGAGAGAAAAAATTGAGGCTGCTGAGGAGACGAATGTTTATAGCTGCTATAATGTGAGTCATAACTTGTCTCGTGGAAATTCCACAACACCTACAAAGTGTAACTATAATTTTAATAAATAGAAATTTGTAATCGTTGGCAAATTGCTGTGGTGTAAGAGGAATATAACACTTCGGGACGTGCCGTTATAGGAAAACAATCAACTTCTAGGTGATAAGAGTGACTCCGCTTCATCACACCTCCAACCTGTTGTTGATTATTTTCCATTAACAGCACACTACAACAGTTTTATTGCTTACATGATACTTTTAAAAGCATTATAAAGTAGCATCAGCAGAGCAGTTTCATTTAATCAGCTATGAATCATAAAATACCAAGCAGCAAATATTTAACACATGGTCTATTAAAAGAAATATTTCAATATTTTTCTTGACCTTTGTTGGAAATTAAAAGCTGAAAATCCTGGTCAGCTTGATTTGTCAATACATATAATATTCTAAATTTCACTGAAATGTTTTTCATAAATAAATGGGATTTTTGACACTTTTTTGGACTGGATTTTTAAATAAATGTCTCATTGTTAATATCTGTTGGTCATACAATAGAATACCTGTTAAATGAGGAACCTCCAGATGCTTCAGGCACAATTAGGATGCCAAGCTCATCCATGGGGAAAAATATATAAGCACATCCATGGAGACATGGAAAGAGTTTCTCTGGATCATGCATATGCATTGAGAAGAGGATCTCGCCAAAAAGAGGTGTTAAAAGTGCATTTTCCGTTCACTTTACTGAACTTTGTGAGTTGTGTAATTCAGTCATTTTGTCCAGGTGTAAAAGCAGGTGTGAATCAGCAGCACGTGGGTTCCAGTCATGCACATACACTCCGGCTTTATAAAATAAAAGTTACTGTAAAGGAACAGAGGAGAAAGTAACAGAATATAAATAATAAAGATCACTAGACTACCTGAACAACTTTCATACCGCTCTGGCACCTTTTTTGGCAAAGAGTTAAAAATGTGTCGTTCACGAATTAGTCTGGTCGTTGAGTCGATTCTTTGAGTCGAATCTTTGACTCGGCTCTTTTAGGTGAACTGGAGATCCGTTTTCAGCAGGAGCTGGAGAAAGTAGCTTAATCAGGAATTATTTGGAACAAACTGAATGAAAGGGTGGAAAGGTTGAAGCTGGGGATGAAGGTGTTGATGGAACTCGAGAGATCCTACATGACACTTTAGAACAATTTGATAACTAGATAAATGTAAATGACTCGAGTCTTTCATTTCAGCTTAAGGATAATTTCAGCTAAAATTTGTAGAATTGCATGCTGGGGTGTTAGTGCATGCTTTAGTGCATGCTTTAGTGCATGCTTTGGTGGCACGGCGGCATTTGACGCATTTAAAGCATCACTGCTCATTTTGAGAGGGTTTTTGGCAGCGTGCGCACGCGCACTCTCCTTCCTGCGCCCCAACTCCATTCAGGTTCAGCGCATCAACTTCAGTGTAACCCCCGCGTGCGCGCGCGCGCGCCTATGTCATTCGCTCCTGCATCTGCGCGCGTCCGTTAAACGCCACCTCTCCCCGCGTGCGCCTCAGTTAAGCGCTCCTTCACAGCGCGCGCTCGCGACTCGTCTCTCCTCTCCTCTCCTCTACTCTCTTCTCCTTTCCTCTCCTCTCCTCCGCTGTGCATGTGCATCGTCCGTCTTGCATCGTCGGAGCGCGCGAGCAGAGGAAGCGAGAGAGTAACGGAGCGCGTGGGGCGCATCGTGGCTGCGTGACTCGCAGACCCGCACAACACACCCGAGCTCCACGAGCCCTCCAAAAAAAAAGCGTGATTTCTACTGGAAGAAGAGAACACACACGCAGACGTGATACGGGACGTTTTTTGCTTTTATTTTTATTTTCATTTTTTTGTGACAAAGCAGCCCGAAAGCGGAAACTCAACTCCGAGCTCGTGAGCCCGTGTCTGCTCGCGCTTCATCTCCAGAAGAAGAGATGTTCTCTCCATTCGCGTGCATTCCCCTGCTTGCCCTCTGCCTCTCAGGTTTCGGTAAGTGCACGAGCACTTCATTCAGCATGTAATCCCTAGCTCTAGTTTGTGCTTGTGGGGTTTGTTGTGTTGTTTTGCGTTGTTTTGTTTTCTTTGTTGCTTTTTGGATGGGTTTGTGCTTGATGGCTTTTGCGCCGCGAGCGCTTTCCCTCATCATCTCCGAGTCAAAGGAAAATTGCCTTGGTGTGAAAAGGATAAAGAGTTCTCGAGCTTGTTTGCAATGAGGGCTGAATGTTGCAGAATTCAAATAATGGTTTGAGTTTGTACGTTTGTTAGACATGGGCTTGTTTTTTTTTCTTAGAGAAAACATCTCCATATTCATATTCATATCACACATTCATGCACATCATGCTTAAAGGTCCATCAGGTCCAGGTTCAGATCTATGAGTGCAAATGTACTTCATGTTCACCCACATCTTGGCTCTATCAGGCTTCACTATTGTTTTCTAAATGTAGATTATCATGCATCAGATCCATATCATATTTAGATTTATACAGCACTGCTGTATCTCCAGAGTCCTGGGTTCGAGCCTAAGCTCGGGTTGCTGTGCGTGCATGCTCTCTCCATGTCGCTTCCCTTCAAGTTCTCCGGTTTCCTCCAACCTCCCAAAAACATCCAGATAGGTGGTTTGGCTTTGCTAAATTGCCCCTATGTGTGTGTGTAAAAGTGTGGACGATCCATCCGGATTGAATTCTCCCGCCTTGCACCCGGTGTTCCCGGGATAGGCTCCGGATCTGCCCGATCAGGATAAAGTGCATACTCAGGATGAAGGAGTAAATGAATGAGATCCAGATTTCATCTGATATCAGCTGTGAAGTGGTAGGAATCAGAATCAGAAACAGATTTGCTTGCAGTTATTTATAACTTTCCTTTCTGATAAATGAAGTGTGTGGCTTTCTTTTTCAAGGTAACGTCAGATCCACATCTAGGCTTTATCACGCTTAAAAGTTCTGCACACAGTCAAGTGGCTGCACGGACACACACACACACACACACACACACACACACACACGCAGAAGCATTTTATTTCGAGAGAAATCCAGACACTCATTAAGTGCTGGGACACTTTCATCAGATGGGGATGTAGAAAAACAATACACTTTTGTGACACCTATTTGCAAAAAAAAATTGCAAAATTTAAAAAAATGGGGTTTTCATTTGATTCACATCAAATCTAAACCTAGATCCTGATTTTCATCAGCTTTAGATGTGCATCCGCTCCATATCAGATTCAGATGTGTGTTCGATCTTCAGATTTCAGCTGATATCCAGTTGTAACAGTTGTGAAGTGGTATGTATCAGAGTAACACACACACACACACACACACACTCAGGTTTGTTTGCATTGTGCCTCTGTTGTTCCTCTCTGATAAGAGAAATAATGGGCTGTATTAAAGTATGCATTTTTTATATGCTCAGTGATGCTTACTAGTGTGTAACTCGCTAGTAGAAGTTTCTAGAATTCAATTTCTTTCTTTCGGGGTTCATGGTTTATTCTTGACACCATAGAAGTCAAGATGATCTAAACATCCTGCTGTTTTTTTTTCCTCATTCGTATTGTCTTATTTTAAACTACAACTGCAGTTGCTTTTCCTCTCAGCTGCGCTTTGCGTGCTATTTGTTGATTTTTTTTTCCCGGGCTCAGTGTGTACGATACGCAGCTGAGCAAACCCAATTAAGCTGGAACACAGTAGAAAGTGCTAATTTGAATCTGACACGTGCAATAAAGCTTTTAATGCCGCTGCCGTTCACAGCTGCACAGGAGCTCTACGTCAAATCTCCAGAGAGCGCTTTTATTACAACTTTTACGAGTGTATATGTGCAGAGACGTTCAGGCTAACAGGAGAGGTTTTATTTCCCTCTTTCGAGTCTTGAGATGGAGTGTGTTTGGGATGGCACCCAAATGAGCGCTGCACTCGGGAAACCCGGGTTGTGTTTGTGCAGGTCAGGAGCACAAGAGCTAGATTTTACAGAACATGTTTATGTACGTTCACATTCATTTGCCTGACATGATTTGAAATGATTATTTATTATTTTTTAAGTATGCGATCCAAATGTAAAACTAATCAGTTGTATATTAAGCTGCTTTCCCAAGGACTCTCTAGCCATCTTGCAAAAACACCTTAATTGGCTCCCACACTTTTTTTTGCCTTTCCTGTGAAATTATTTTACAGTCAATTTTTGATGTAACCATTTCATCATATAATTTTGTTTTGATATTTCTAATGTACATTTTCCTCATATGTTCATGACAAGCATTTCCTTCAGGCTTTCCATAGCTTCTTTTCTCTCAACCATTAGCACTGACGTTGTCATCTTGGTGCAAAATCAAATTAAAATCCAAATCTATCTCTTTCTGGGATTAAAATATGATCCAGTGATCACAAAGTACACAAAGTACTGCTTTTTACCTACTTCCTGTTTCCTTTAGCACTTAGCCGTTAATGTTTTTGCCATTATTTACGGTCTATATCAAAACAGTTTATAACACGCTCTTGTTCAATTCACCTCACAAACTGGAAACAGAATTCCTAAACCACAGTGATCACGTCCGGCTTGTCATGTCTGTTTTGTGCTTTACACAGAATCAGTTCAGCTTTCTAACTTGTAGCTAGTGTGCTGACTAGCTTGCTAACTCGTCAGCAGAATCAATAAAAGTGAGGACACAAGTTTAGTGTAGCAAAAGTGATATTCTTCAACTCTTCTCTTCCATGCTTTTGAAGTTTTCTTGGTTATGGTTCACTTTCTCAACAGCTTAAGTTGACATTTAGTCGCTGTAGAAAGCTGAATTAGTTAGCAATGCCTTGATTCCATGGGCTTTGAAGGGCTCTAACGTATAACTTCAGCTAAGCTAATGGCCCATAAGATGACAACGGGGATTTGCTCTAAAGGGAATAGTGAGATGAAGTTGATGAGGATGTGTTAAATATTACGATTTTTATATTAATATAGGAGATATGTTTCATTATCATTTAGCATATTTTATACTACAATTAGCTAAACCAGTCATTCTGGCTGGTAATTCAGTATTTCCCAAGGAAATAATGCTGCATTAGAGTCATACTTTGGAATTTCAGACCTAGGAACTAGGAAAAACTTAGTCGCCCCCTCTGCTCGGACAGTCACCTAAACCCAGAGTTCAGCAAGTGACGTGAAATCAAAATGGCCGCTTACAGGATCAACAGTAAACACAGCAGCACTTCTCACCTTTAAATGACTTATACAGTACAGTATATACAGGCATTTGCTTTAGATCAATAAACATACAGCCATATTTGCTTGTTAAATCTATAACACTGACCATACAGCTCAGTGTTTTGAGGAAAATATACATCACACAGCTCAGTTAGCTGGCTAGCTTGTTGCTAACAGGACACAAACATGGAGGCGTCCATGTTGTTTTCTTCACTTTGTAGCTCAAACACACAGAGCTGATAATGACGCAAGTACGAGTTCTGACTTTTGATGTAAGTCGGATGCAGTATAACAAACAACAATCAAAATATTTTAATTGTATGGAAAATCCTGGCATATTTCTTTAAAAATATCTTATTTCTTTAGAGACAGATATTCTCTTACAGCTGTTCTGTGAAACTTTAAGTGATATCTTGCTGATCTCCTAAACCACTCTAGCCCATCTTCAACACTTTTCTCAGCAGAGGCAGCATGTACAAGACATTGTTTCACCATCTAAATGCTGGAATAGTGTTCAAGACAGCATTATGCATTATGAGCACTGTGAGCTCTAGCTCATAACATACACGTTTAAACCTTCCTATTCACGGCTCTCGGGTTGCTGAATGAACAGACATTATACGTTATAAAAGTATCTGATTGGTCGAAAACTGTGTCTGCTTTTAATAGTACAACTAACTTCTGCCTTAAAACAGTGAATAAATTAAAAAATGCAAAACATTTGCAGAGTGCTTTGTTTGTAATTTGAGCAAAGTAACAAAAAAAAAAAATTTCACAATTTTTTTATACCCGGAAAAGCCAAGGACTCTTTGTCTGTGACTATTTAAATGAATTCTCTCAGTGAATATGTTCCAGTGACCATTAAGAAGCTTTACATAAAAATACACATAAATGTTCATCCGAGTTTATTAATGGCACTTTTCATTGGTCTTTTAGGTTAAAGAATTTTTTTTTAGTTCTCGTGATACATTTATACAAGCGTATACTTAGTTCATTAAAGATTGCACGTTGTTCCATTGATGTGCTTTATCATGAATACTTTGGGTTACAGGATAAAGTATTGGATAAATTAAGATGATAATGATGCTGTATATTCATTTTTATTATTAGTGATGAAAAACAGAAAGAATTAAGCTCGTGCTTAATCGGAGTGGAAAAGGAGACCTGGTTGACTCTATGGATATCCGCAGCAATAAGACGTTCCCTAGCATGCACTGTCACGATGTGTTTGCAGCTCCTGCAGATTTCTCCGGCTCATCTGTCGCTGTGTTATGTCAGATCCATCCAGCAGTCCTGTCCCTCGTTCTCTCCCTACTCTCTCCCTACTCTATACTCCTTCATTTTACTTGAGTGTGATACATTTAACATGACAATGCATTGAAGGCATAAACATTTAAGAGTGTTGCATGCATTCGCAGTCCCTTTAATGGTTTATGAGCCATTGTGGTAACTGTTTAAACAGTCTTGCATGCAACCCAGGCACTGAAAAGCTATCAGGTGCGCCTGACTGAATGGTCTGCGTCTGCACAAGCCTCCTGGGATGTATTTTTTCCCCCTTCCTAGCTCGCAAATCCTTGTGTTACAGACAAAGGGCCGTGTTTATTTAGCATCTGCTGACAGCACAATGTGAGCATTGTGGCTGGAGAAGCAGAAACGCAGGACTTGTTTGTGTGATCCGACACATCTTCCAGAAACCACTTCCTCCATCCTAGCCTTTTATCCGTGGTGTGACCATGCCGGTGGCCTTGCAAGTGCAGAAACGAGACACTTTGATAAAGATTTCACTCTCTGCGGACCCCATGGCACTCTCCGTGATCCACAATCACAACTTGATGTCCTTAGTGTAGCCAGAGAGGCAGCGCTGGATTGGATTTCCTGGCATCTTCCTCTGCAGCTCTCTGATTGCTGCTGAGTTCCTGAAGGGATCGTGTTAACTGCTTAAGTGTCAGAAAAAAGCGCCAGCGTTGACAGCACTGCTTCTCCGCCTTTTCAGTTCCTCAGCCCACACACCGAAAATGCCAGCAATGAGATGATGTCAGTGTCCCCGCTGACAATTAAAGCAAGCATTTGTCGGACACGTAGCTAGAGCTGTTCATCCTGCCAAGGCTGTTTTTTTTCCTTTCATTAGGATTTGGTAAATGTGTAAAGCTTTTCAAACAAACCTTGTAATGATGGGAATGAATAGAAACATGGAAACATCATGTCCCCCAAGAATACCGTGTTCATTTAGTTATTACCACGGCTGAAATTTTATACGTAAGGAATGAAACAGTCTGTATCGTGCTGTTATAAGAAAATAATCAGTGACAGGGTGGCGTGATGAAAAGGAGTCACTGTTACCATGGCTATAACGGTTTTATTCCACTTATACCGCAGCAATTTGCCAATGATTACATTTTAAAAACTTTTATCCATTTATAGTTACAGGTAATCTTATGGACCATCTATGAAATAAGTCAGTTAGGAGCCGAAAAGCGTGAACTCTCTGTCCTGAAGTGCTGATACTAATACTGGAGACTTCCATAAATGTTAAATTAAATTGTTCTTACACAAAACGTCATCTTCGGATTAATCTCATCAACCATATAGTCAGCTAGCTTGTTCTGATAAAATGATATAAATGATAAAGTTCCTCTTGATGTTCTTGAACTAGCACACAGACTTGTGCCTTGAAACTGCAGTTACGATGAAAATTAAACCCTAAGTTCATCCAGGTTCTGTATGGAAAGTTGTTCTGAAGTAAGCAGGTACACCATCTTTCGTTTTCCTGTCACCGCGCTATTACGGCCCCCATCTGCCTGCTTAGACGGCACTGCCCGCTGGATCCTCTCTCCGTGTTTTTGTGGTTGTGTAATTTGATCCCAGCCCAGACCGATTAGGCCATAAATAAGTCAGGAGAAAATAATAACGGAGGAGCAGGAGATGTAGGGGCTGCTTGGTGCAATCGGCGCTCCATCTGAATCATTCAGAGTACATCTCGCCTGATTACAGTGTGGGATAAATGGCCTCCAAATTGACATGCAACACAAATAAAACTAGCAATACCAGCCATGCAGCAAAGACTATTAAAATCTGTGAGTGAAGTCCAATAATGGGAGTCGCTGAAAACGATTCCTTGAAGCTTTCTGTCAGGATTTGCTTTGTGATCATGGTG
This sequence comes from Pangasianodon hypophthalmus, assembly GCF_027358585.1. Taxonomy (NCBI): domain Eukaryota; kingdom Metazoa; phylum Chordata; class Actinopteri; order Siluriformes; family Pangasiidae; genus Pangasianodon; species Pangasianodon hypophthalmus. The sequence continues at coordinate 2,542,041 of NC_069726.1, read as the reverse complement.
TACAAAAGGACCGGTGCCGGATTGTGCTTTGAGGCCATCATACACTTTATCTACAATCTGCTTTGTTAGTTTTCTTTATCAAGATCTTTCCATTTTCCTCTGTGACTCTTTTGAGTCTTTGTGTATTTGTCAACTCTTTTCTATGCATGCAGTAATTTGATTGTTCATTTCCCTGTCATTTGCTGGCGGAAGTAGTTTCAGGAAACATCAGAATGACTTTATTCTGTGGGTTTGCGCTCTATATTGCGACAGTGAATCACTGAGACGCCTCCACCTATTTGTCCAGTGTTGCAAATGGTTGTTATATGGTCTTTGCTGGCAGAGGTTGAGAGAGTAAATAAGCTGGTAAACATGCTGACAGCCTTGTTAAATTCTGCACAGGATGAGGAGAGGAAGACATATTTTGCGTTGCGGGATGGGAGGCACTGTGAAGGATTTGGCTGCTGATCTGATAAGGGCTTCGGTGTCTCTGGGAATTGTGTGACAGAGCTCGGAATTACGGCCAGATTGACTTGGCTGTGTCTCTCCCGTTTGAACAGAGACTGATTGTGTGACGCAGGAGGCCCGAGTACAGCGACGGCGGCATTCAGAGGGGAAGAAGGTGACGCTGGAGCACCGAGTACAAGCACCAGGCTGACTTTATAGCGTTAATGCAAATCGGTCGTATCAACAATCTGAATCACCATAAACATCAGACTCAGGTGTTATTTTTTATTTATTCAAAAAAGAAAAGAAGTTTTCTAGCTTTTCCCAAAAATAAGAGTGTTATCTGAACGTGTCTGCCTCTGCTTTAACACCGAGAAACAGTGGGGTTTGATGCCATATTGTGATGGAGAAGCAAAAGCTACTGCCATGGGAGCTTGTAATAATTGTTCTCTGCATGTAGCTTTGAACTCCGTCACTACAGCGCAGATCTGGGAAAAAGTCATTTCTCTAAAGGACATTTTTAATAATGTTCTTGCAGCAAGAAAGTTTTGCTCTCAAAAGGACAGAACAGCCAGAAGAGCTGAGGTCAGACCAAATTGCCAGAAGTTACATGCTTTTCTTCTCCAAAACAATTTCTCCCTTAAGATCGGACTACAATTTAAAGAATACGCCACTATTATTTGACCTGATATCTCCTCACCATATCTGTAGCCATTACCCGAGATGACAATTTTTAATTTCCTGTACAACCAAACAACAAAAATCCAGTTTACTCCAAAATTATTCATAATGGAAGTCTAGGGGTAATAATTAAGGAATAAAACATTCTGTGTCATGCTGTTCTAGGAAAAAAAATCAACAGTGGAGTGGTGTGATGAAGCGAAGTTAATCTGACAATTCCAAAGTTGATTATTTTCCAATAATAATAAAAACAGTTCAATTTCTTTCCTTCAATTTATTTTTGCACACATTAAATATGAGTATCATCAAACCCTTTTGGAAAGGTTTTGTTTTTAAATACAGCTCTAATGATGTGCTGGTAGATCTGTTAGGAAACGATGCGTTGTGATACTCATCGCATATCATAGAAATGTCTTGAAATATTGTGATATTTTTTTGTCATATCGCCCAGCCCATATTTTGGAGTTTTTTCAGTTTTCCATGGAAATGCACTGAACAGATGTTACCCATGCCACATGATAGATGAGTAGAAGTAACAGAATTTACCAAACAATAAACAAGTTGGATGTAATAAAACCTAACCATGAGGAACGAGAAATGAGACAGAAATAAAAACAGCAACAACAACAAACAACAACAACAACAAAGAAAGACTCTTTCGTAACATAGCTGTCTGGAGACCTTCTACTTTGTACGCTGTTCATAATACACAACGTAACATATGAATGTATCACTGCATGTGAAGATTTAATTTCCTCATTCTAAAGTAGACAAAAATCCCTAAATGTTCATCATCATCCACCATCATCTTGTTTGAATAAAGCCTAGCCCTACAGTTCTGCCACAACTTCCTCCCACCCATAAATGACACCATCTGTACATTGAGAGGGACTTGCTTTCAGTGTCTACGCAAATTGCTGTGGCGCTATAAATTTAATTTTGGCACACTTATAATTCAATCAGCTGCATCCATCGCACCACAAATCACACACCCGAGCCTGGCCACATCCATTTTGACGCATTCGCTTGGCTACGGACCAAATCTAAATGGTCCAGCTTGAGCTCGTGAACGATCCAGGACCAAATGAGTCAAATGCAAGCCTTTTACACCAGGACTTGTGTAGCAGATCTTGTTCGGATGAATGATGGGTCCTGTAAACTAAAGATCCCAGCAGTTCTCAGAGACGGAAAATGGCCTCTAGGGTGATTTGATAAACATGTTGTTAAAGCTCCTATCTATCTATCTATCTATCTATCTATATCTATATCTATATATATGTGTATATATATATATATATATATATATATATATATATATATATATATATATATAGATATGTATAGATATGTATAGATATAGATGCATATAGATAGATAGATATATGTACAGTGAGGTGCAGTAAACAGTAAATGGTACCTCTTTCATTAAGATTTCAGGCTTATGTGTTACCGAAGGGTTGTATATTTTATTCCTAGGAACACATTCGTAGATTAGATTCGATTCTAGCTCACATTTAAGTGGATACAGTTTGGAGAATAGGAAACCAGGAGTAAATCTAAATGTATGCCTCAGGTTTGTCTGGCATTTTCAACTCATCTTTCATAATTGAGAGTGTGTGTTCTGTGAGCAAGCTAATTACAAGTCTACTGATTAGCGGAAAAGTTCATTGCCTCCGTACTTGTTAATAAGAAACAAGGCACCAGGGACTGAACAGTGGCGTCACCTCCGATTCTTTCCATTAAGCTGTCAGTCATCAGGAAACAATCTGTGATAAGTTAGCATGTGAGTTAATTAGCTCGGTAATTCATCAGTGATTTTATGTACACAGCAGGAAAGTGGAGAAGTGCATGACTAACTCACCTCCAAGTTAATTTATGCTAACGAAAACAATGTTTCTACATTAATCACCAAGTATTTTCAGATTTATTAATGAGAAGTAAATAAGTGTAACGTTTGCATCTGAACGTCCTTGCCCATCCATTGGCTTTAGAACTGCCTCCAGTTTTTTTCACTATTCTCTGATGACCAGTTACTACACCCTGCACCTGGACTGCACTATTAAGATAGCAGGTTTTGTACATTTAATATAATAAAATTTCTAGCATGGAACCTTTAAACCATCCCATCAACACAGAATGGACTGATTCCCCATTAACCCGAGTGTAGTCAGTAGTTAGCAAGCACATAGATGGCTTCTTTAAGCACACTGCTGCTGCTCTCTCACTCCTCTGAACAGGCCCTCACTCCTGCCATGACTCATTGTTGTGGCCCCCAAGTGTGCACTACTTTCTCAATTCATTTGAAGGTATGTAGCAAGGAGCTAGTACTTAGCTATGTGATGGAGACAGGCATGAGGTTCCTGTTTCAGTGCCTCAGGGTTCTTCCACATGATTCTCATGGCACTGATTTTAATTCATTATGCCTGGAGTTGTTGGGAGGGATACGAGACAGTGATGGTGGTGGTGGTGCTGGTGCTGGTGGTGGGGTCTCATCTGCTTCCTTGGAAAAACTGCACACAAATACACGTACATACATTCTATATGGAAAACAAAAAAACAAATATTAAATAAAAAACAAATAAATAAGTTTGTTATTTTCCTTTTTTTTCTTTTTTTTTTTTTAGAAAAAACCCAGGTTCTTTGAAAACCGCAATACAGAGACACAGGTTCAGGAAATACAGAGTGCTGTGCACAAACATCTTTAATGGAAATCAGGTGCAAATTATCATCCCTGACTTGAGGACAGCAGAGTGACGGTTGATAAAGAGATGCTGTCGCTGAGCGCGATCATCTTTTTCAGGCTGAATCAACACGTGATTACAGCTTACAATCAGAACAGGCTAAATGTGAGAAGAAAAGCCAGAGCTGCATGCAAAATCTCCCGGAATGAATCAGGAGGCAATAACCACGATAGAGTTGTTTCGTGCATTTTATTTTTGTGGAAAACAACCACCAATCATTATTCAGTGACAAGAACCTAGGCAAATCCTACATCACTTGTACATAATAAGCTGTTATTTTTCCCCCAACTGTTTCCACTCCACAATAAATCCCACTTCATTCCTCAGTGCACGTCGAACATTTTTAATGAACAGCCAGCAGGAATGATTAAAAGTTAGACCAAACATGAATCGCTTTCCTGAGAACAAATCAGTTCGTCAGGGGATTCATCTGTCATCTCCGTCTCTTTGAACATGAAAAACCTTGGAACTTTGCTGGACCACGGCGAGCGCTGGAATGAGAAGGTCATTGTTGCAGCCTACGGGAAAGTTGCTTTAGAGCCTGCTGAAAGGCTCCTGGTCCCATGGATATCACAATGTCTCTGTCAGTTTGATGGTGTCTGGAGACTCGGAGACATGAAGGGCAATAAAAGAGTTAGGGCTCTTTTAGAGTGCAGCTGATGGCAAGGAGAACCTTGAGGTCCAGGGTTAGCAAAGAAATGGGAACTGTCATCTATGAGTATCCAATATATCCATGTACCTGACCTCGAATTGAGTGGCCAGATCAACAAAGGGAACTCTTCACTCTTCCCTGAGGCAGCACGAGACCTGTCAAGACATTTAAACGTGAAGTGATGTGATGTGACAGAGTGACTTTGACATATGTTTCCTTTGACATCACTGACAGACCATGTCTTCGTTTCACTTGGGGCAATCTGTGTGCTGATAACCTCCACCTCTCAGGAAGCACGCCTAATTCCTGAGTCTTGAAGCTATTCTTCTGTGCAGCATTTTGACTGGTGATGCGCTTGGCAGAAAGAAAGCGCTGAGCTTGGGGAGACTCATTAACTCTGCACCGTCAGTGGCACTGCTCTTTGTTTAACCTTCCCACCCATGAAGATTCCAGCCCCCACTTTCACACTTGGCCTGAGAGGACGTCTTCATCTTTGAATTACAGGGGACCAGGGCGGTCATTAGCCACACACATTCGGTGAGTTTGTGCCAAGACGGTGCTGCCCTCGTGACAGAACTGTAGCAGATTTCTCTCTGCACATGACCAGGCACATTACACTGACACACTCAGGAGAGGAATTTACATTAAAACCTGATCGGATATTAAGGGGGCTGAAATTGCGTAAGTGTAGGATGTGTATGGTTACATAGACCTGAAAAGTTAAAAAAGAAATCTTACAGTGGTTCAGAGTGATCCCAACATTATATATTTGTCTTATTATTTTACCAAAACGTACCATCCTACTACCCCCTCTTTAGGAAGTAAGACATATAGATAATTTTACAAAAACATTGTATTAGTACAATGATAAATACAGATAAATTTAGGTTAGTAGGCTATTTGGCATGAATAAATGCTAAAAGCTACACTTGAAAGGCAGATGGATCTGTTTTTGTTGATGGTTAATATGGTTAATATTCTCAACAAGTTTCAATTTACCCCTATTAAATGGATGATTCAGTTATGGCTGGACTGAAATTAATTTGATGAATTTTTCATTAGTTTCAAAGAATGTTCGTGCTTTAGAACTAAATAGAAAAAAAAAAAACAAATCCACTGGTCAAAAATGTCCGAGGTAGTCTGTGCAGCTAGACCTACTCCTGTTTCCATAAACCAACCATCTAATTTGAACATCTAACATATCTAACATCTAACTCTTGACCCACTGTTTTGTTTCCACAGGTTGTTAGGATAAGCATGTACAGCAGTTCGCTGGTTAAGGTTCTACATTTTACACCAGCTTTAGGCCTGGGGTCCTTCTGCTCGGACACCTGACTAAACGTACAGGCTAATTACTAGGTTTACACCTGATTCAACTCACCAGTTTATTACCAAACTTTCTATTTGTCATAGTTTTGCAATCACCAAATTCTAATGAACTTGTACTGGACTTCATTTCATACCATATGCTAGAAGAAAGTTTCTTCACCTTTTGCATGCAGAAAGTAATCTTTAGTGTGGACATTTTTGACCTGTAGATCAAGCAGCTCTGTTAAGGGCAACAGTCCTACAGAGGTTTGTGTTTACACTCTTCTAAGGCAACAGATCCAGCCCATGAAGACCCTGGGAATGAACTAATGTGTTGAATCAGGTGTGTTAAATGAGGTAGAAAGATAAACTCTGCAGCGCTGCAGCCCTCCAGGCCTGGACTCTGACACGCGTTGTTCTAGAACATGGCCATTATTCGAGACTAATGAAAATTCATTAATTAATTCGGTCCGATATTGGGCCGGACTGTCCTGACTTAAAGTCACTCATAAAAATAAGTTATTAGTCCATTTTAAATTAACCCTGGTCCACCTTGAGCCGTCCTCAAAAAGAAATCACATTCAAGAATTGTAGCGAGGACGGAGAAAAGTGATACCAGGTACCAAGTAGGTGCTAATGTTCGAGGTGTGTAAGGCTTTTTACAGAATGATTTTAATCTAGCTGTCCCGAGGGCACGTGATATGGACCCAAGGCAGGGTTTCTTGAGTACTTTGCAAACACCAGGTACGATCTTTACGATCCTGTTCATACTGAATAAAGATGGTAGAGGACAGGAGGACGTGAAGTTGTCAGATATACTTCCTATTTCCCCAGATCATCTCCAGTGCCAGTCATAGCGCTCATGCATTGTCACATCAACAGAGCTGGGAACATGCCAGTATACCGAACGAGCGGGATGCAAGTTATGCCTCTCTTATTTCCTCCACATGCCGCCAGCTGGAGGAGAAAGGCCCTTTCATATGGCCGCGCTAGCCATGTTGGACAAGCGCTGCTTTGAACTTTGGCCTTTGCTGCCAGGCAACAGGAGCAAGTCAGCAAAACTGTGACTAAACATGGCCAAGAGGAGGCTGCCTGGTGCATGAAAATGAGTGACTATTGGGGTTCGGGAATTTTAATTTCCTCGATTTCTTGTGAGATTTTAGCTCTCGTTTTTCAGGGAGCTGATAGCTTTAGGATAGTTAGAAGATTAACATATATATTACTGTATTACTTTCTAATGTGTTTTTATAATAATGTATTTGTTTTTATTTATGCAAATAAGTTTTAAACAATAAAGTATTGGCCTACTTTAATATTTATTGGCAGTGTGGTCATAAATGACTAAATATTTACGGATGAGCCAGTCTGTGGAGCTAAACAGCGATCTGCTGTGTTGGTTTAGCGTAAAGTGTGTGACTCTTTTTCTCTGCTGTACTTCACATTCTTATAGGCGCAATCATTCTGTATTGAACAAACAGCCTAAAATGTATAGTATTTGATTAAATTTGTTTTTATGACAAAATTTGTCATAAAAACATGTAAAAATAGATTTCTGTTGGTTAAGTGGTGAATAATTCTACTGAATTGCCTCAGGTTCCTTTAGAGCCGATTCCAGTTTTGACAGAGACAAAGCCTCATTTTGTCACAGGCTATTTTCTTGTTTTAATGCTCACCATTCGTTTTTTTTCCCCCACTGTCAACTGATATGAAAACGTGTTCATACATCTAATATCTCTTTTGCTCCTTGTGTCATATTACTGATCCTGCTGGTCCCAGGGCTTCCACTGAAGCTCCCAGTGTGTTACCTGATGGATGAAAATGGAGAAAAGAGAGAAAATATGATATGAAAAAAATTGCAGTAGTACAGGTGTCAAGCCCTAAGGCAGCTAATGAAATTTTAAGAAATACAAAATCATATGTACAGCATTTTCAGGGTGTTTTCTTTTTCACATTTGGTAGGTTGGATTGAAGTTGTAGCTCATGTTTTGTGCAAGTGCCCAGATGGTTGTTGGTCAAATGGCCAAAAAAGGTACCACTGAGCAAAAAAAAAGAAAGAATGAATGTAAAATGAATGGATGTAGTAGTGAGCACTATGGCAGTTGATATGATAAACCTTTTCAAAGGTATATATATTGTTTATCTTGTTATACCACTATGAATTCTTATATGTGAGAAAACAACACATTATACATAATTCACACAGAATGTGATGCAACGGAGTGAAAGCCTGAAAGACTGAAAGAGCCAGAGAAGCTGATTTTTATATTGCGGCATCCACACACAGCAAAACGTCACTGAGTACCTGAAAATCGCTCGCTTTTTCTTTTGACGTTTCACTCACCTACTGTACTCCAGCCCCCAGATCCTGCCTTTGGTCAGTCAGTAATCAGACACTCATGTAGTGCTACAGCAACAAATTTATTGTCGAGATATTCGTATTGGTGGGAAAAGCTAATATCCGTGTAGTCTGTGCTCCATGGCTCATAGTCTACACACATATAAAGACTGCTGATAAGATTACTAGCTTAAATCATAGGTCAAAAGTCATGAGTCAGACAGTTTCTTTCGTTTCATTGTGGACAGGAAGCTTTTAGGAAACGTACTGAAAAACTGTGTTTCCAGATTTACTTGTGCTGATGTGGACTTCTTGGGAATCCAGTGGGAAATGTAAAGGAATCCTGCAGTTTGTGTGATGCTGAGCTTTTCTAACAATGGCTCCCCCCCCTTGTTGTTCATACAGGGAATGTCTTATTGGTCCCTTCCAAGTCTCCATCTCCCAGTGACTGTCTCGATTCTGCTTCAGGCGATGTTCAGCGGGTTTTAGTTCTTTTTAAAGCCATCCATATGATCTGTGTGCTCAAGCTATTTTAACATGTCCCTCGGTGATGAAGACCTGCTCACAGATGTCTTCGTTTATCCAGCTTGCCTCCACTCCTTTTAAACCATGTGCTAATAGATAATAAATAGAACACCTGGGTATAATAATGAGCAGTAATTTCACTGGTTGCAGTACTGTTATGTGTTAGCTGTTGCTTAATTATTCTATGACTAGTTTAAGAATTAATTTTTAAATACATTTAAAGTATCAAACACCAAACAGTTAATGACTTTGTTGGACTTTGCCTTTACAGGTTAACAGACAGTTGCAAAATCGTTGTATTCTAGGGAACATCGATTGAGTTTCCAGTTGAATACTGAGAAGGAATTGTGAAAACTTTCTCATTGAGAACACTTACCCTTTTCAAATCAGAGTCAAATTAATGCTTTTGGTTCGTTAGCTTTTTTAATTGGGTTTGGATTCAAAAAGTTTCAAAACATTGTCTTAGGGGCATGAAGGGTTGAAAACATCTTGAGGCTTAGTTTGCACCGCCGGGTTAAGTTTAGCAACTCGCATCTGCAAAAACACTGCAACACAAAACACACTGCATATTTGATTCACTTTGTGCAGTCGGATCGATTCAGAGTCGAATAGTTTCTCATTGGAGTTCACTTGAAAGTGGACCGAGACCACCTCCCTCAGACGCTCTTAGATCCGAATATGATTCCTGTGTTCTCACCTACCTAATGAACCCGGCACCGAAGGGGAGAACACGCCAAGGTTCTGTTCAAACAGACTACTATGTGAAAGAAACCACTGAGAATTAAGAGTCATTTATATGAGTTAGTCAGTTTGGCAAAATCATCGATATCAGTTCACAGAATTGCTAAAATTTTACACCAGCTATAGAAGTAACCTCTAAAACTTTCCACTTAAACATCCCCGTGAAGACAGCCCGAGTCTATGGTGCTCATTTTCGGATCTTTCTCATGGAAATGCTATCTCCCTCATTAGCCGTGCTCCTATTCTCTTCAACATTGTGCCAGTCTCTTGAGCTGGAGACATCTAGTTCCTTTCGCCTACCTTTTGATGTCTTTGGTTTGCCGTTGGCTGCTTTTATGTCCGTCTAGCCTGCATAAGTAAGTGTCCTTCTTTCAATAAATCTCCAAGCTGTCCTAGTTTGTTCGGCCTAATGAGCAGCCTCTTCATGTTCTCATTTCCATCTGATTAGGTTACACGGCGAGCTCAGATTTGTGACATACAGCCCTTCTTTTGATTTCTCTTTAGTAATTTCTTGTCTGCCGGATATGTTAATATGTTAGAAACGCAGAACAATTAAGTTGCAGATCCTTAAGCAAAGTTGTTGTTGCTGTTGGAAATTTGACAGTGATTTAAGATGTAGGATGAAGGCTAGTGAGACATCAATCACATCACAAGTCATGTTTATGAGGCTGCTTATACAGCTGAGAGAAAGTTCTGTGTCCGACATGAATGAGGTTTATGCTTTCAAATGGCCACAAAGTATATATACGTGTGTGTGTGTGTGTGTATATGTGTCCAACCCCACTATTGTCCCTGTCTTTGGAGGACAATAAGGACTTTGTTAGCAATATATAAAGGAAAAGTTAATAAATGGAAGAGAAACTATGAAAAAAAAGCCAAAAAAATTAAAGAAAAGAGAAAAAACACGTACAATAAAACACAATTTGACAGCAAAAAAAAAATCTGTTTTTGCTGTCAAACTGTGTTTTTTTTAGTGTTTTTGTGTAATATAAAGTTTCATTTTGTGAACTATTAAAGCTATTTGTAAGAGAGGGAGAGAAAAAATGCAATAAAATGAAGAGGGGAAAAAAATATTATGCACATGTACATTTTGTGCATCAACAAATCAAAACAGAAATGAATACATGGGCAAACAAAAAGAACGAAAGCAATAGCTTCTGAATTTTAATTCTAACCTCCAACCTTTTCTTTTTTTTTTTGACTGGGAGGGAATTATTAGTATTAATATTAAGCAACCACATCTCTGTGACCATCTCAGGAGGTTCCGTTCACCTTGTGCTGCTAATGAATCCTCATTGAAAAAAAATAAATAAATAAATAAAAGCACATTTGTTAATTACTTCATTTGGAGCTCATGCACCACCGAAGCTATTGTTGCCAATTAGGAGAGTAATCGTTCAGGGGGACTGGGCTTGATGATTACTGAGCGTGATCAGTGGGAGCCTGCAGCTATGCTTCTCAACATTAGTCTGAAAGGAGATCCAGCTTTGCTAATGCTTTCTGCTTTTCTCCTATGAGAATACTTCTGCTTTCCTTATTCACCTTGATACTGGCGTTCACAGACAAAAACGTAACATCCATTACGCCCCATCCTGCAGTCCACATGTTGCTCTAAAGAAAATAATTTTTAATAATAATCGAAATGAACTTGAGTCCAAGTTCTTTTATTATAAGAGAAGAAAGACTTTGAAGGTCGTTTTTCTGATTGCTCAGCGATCTCGCAGATATTCTTTAGTGCATCATATTACCGAAGCCAAAGAATTCATTAGTTTTATGAGCCATGCTTCATATTTCACAGTGTCTGAAACAGTTACGGCTTGATACCGCAGAGTCGTACTCGTCTGCCCGGGAAATTACTCCCGTTCTGCTGGCCCTCTTTATGATCTTCCTTATTATTAACAGGTGATGCAGAGTGCTATTGAGTTTTTCTCCAATTACAATTTACCTGTGCAGCTCTTGCTTTGATCTCCCTGCTAGAAAGAAAAAGATTTTCGATAAGGTGTATTTCAAAAAGAAACTTTTGTCATGTTAAAAGCGTATATCAAAGAGTCAGTCCACTCTGGGGAAAATGGTGAGCCGTCTTTTCTCACACTGCTGCCATAATTTCTCCTGATCAAAAAAAAAAAGGCCTGTGCAAGTTTAATTGATTTTCTCGAGAGGTGCACCTTAGTATTTCTGGCAATTAAGTGTGGGTGGATTTCCTTTTCCCTCCCTGTTTTTGCATTCGAAGCCTTCCTTGAAAACCCTGCACGCGTATGTGTAATTCAAAGAGATACGTTGCAGATTTAATTAAGTTTCTTTATAGACTATTAGCATTGACCCTGGAGCAGGATGTCTAGAAGGTACAGAACTTCATTTTGCAGAGTGGTGAAGGACAAGTGGCTGCTCTCTAAAGAGCTTGTTGGTGTGGAAAAACCTTTAAATCCTGTCTTTGCGAAGAACAGTTGCAGTATGAGATCTCCATCACATCCTGTAAACCAGAGGTAGTAAAATTTACCAAATGTATTACTCATGTAAAAGTGCAGTTAGTCATCTAAATAGATCATCTAGAAAAAAGATGATGTCTTTACTCATGGTACAGAAGAAAAATATTAACTATTAAATTTACTCAAAGTATGAAACTAAAAGTGTGGGAAAGATATCTGCCTCAAATTCAACACTGATTTTAGGTCCTGAAGGTAAATTAGTGCTGCGTTCAAGAGGAGCAAAGGAACCTGGTCATGCAATGGTCTGGTCTGATCGTACAAACTAGCTGAATGCTAATTAATCACTTCCTGCTGTTGTGGATGGAACTACATGTGGATGGACAACTTTGCGTCTTCTTCTTCTTCATGTTATCTCAGGGAGTTTTTCCTTTCCACTGTTGCCTCTGGCTTGTTCATTAGGGATCAACATCCAGATTTCTGTCAAGCTGCTTTGTGACATTAAAAAAAATTGCATTGAATTGAACATTAGCTGCCGCAATGCAGACTGCTGTGGTATATTCAAAGTGTACTTAGTAGCAGATAGATTATAGTGATGATATTAGATCGCATTCGCATTGTTAAAGTTAGCATTGTTAAAGTTAGCATTGTTAAAGTTAGCATTGTTAGTAATCGTTCTAGAAAGAAACTTAAAAACTGGCCTTAAAGGTGCATTAGGTAAGATTTCTGAAAAATAGGTCTCGAATGGTTAAATGGGTGGAGCTGAATAAGATTTAATTTTTTATTTTTTTTACACATTGAACCTGCCCTTATTTCCACCCACGTACACAAAGCTACACCCCTGAAACTTATGGTGGTTCAACTACAGTTAGCCTGCTAACTAGAGCTACAATTAGCAAAGACCAAGCTACAACTCTAAACATGCAACTTCTCACCGTAATGATTTATGAGGCCGTGAAGGGGCGTTAGGGGCGTTGGGGGCGTGTCTATAAATGACTGACAAGAGACAAGCAACATTCTGGCCTGGATGGCATGTTTTCAAACTGGATTTTTTTTTTTCAGCTACGTAATACACTTGTTTTGAGACAATGGCTTAAGCTATTTTTTTTTATCATTTCTATATAATTTTCTACATTATTTGTATTAGGAAGACATAAAAAATATTAGCTATTGCACCTTTAAGTACATTAACAAAGCAGTAGATAAGAATGACGTGTTGGTGTGTATGGTGTTAGTTTGTCAACTCTATGCAGTCGACCTGCTCAGACTAGCTGTTTTTTTTTTTCTCCAAAGTTCAACCATCTGTTAAAAGACTCAGTGTTCTGCTGTGCTGCTCCATCTCCATCTCCATCTCCAAGGCTGTTTATTTGCACTGACACTGCCGCATTAACCATGCTAGGTTAACCTCGGCACTCTGGGTTCGACATACACATCACACTGCAGCAACAAAACAACAAAAAGGCCTCTTATGTGATGCTCATTATCATTTCTGAAAAATTCACATGGTAAGGAAATATAATACATATGCAGGGTGTCCCAGAAGTCTTCATACAGAGGGGAAATTAACTCATACTTACTTTATATATATATATATATATATATATATATATATGTGTATTTCAGGTAGCCTTTTAGAATACCTTTGAAAAACAGAAGAACGTATTGAAATCATTGTCATGGCTGGATCGGGAAGCTGACGCAAGATTACGATCAACTTTAACAGGAAACATGGCAAACACATCACACACCACACTGTCGTCAAACTCATTAACAAATTCAATAAGACTGGAAGTGTTGCAGTCCAACCGGGAAGTGGACGTCCACAAATGTCCAGTGATGAAGACACAACTGACGTGTGGCTGGAATACACAGTTCTCTATGTGTGGAGTTCTCTATTTTGGAATGCCCTGTATAAATATCTACGTATATATCCGAAATATATATATACAGATCACTCATTACTGCTGATGTGTGTCACTTTGCTAATGCATCAGTGTATTATTTTATGCATTAGGATCATTATGGTCCATTGTGTTTGACTTTGGTTAACATGACATAAATAGACAAAGATGATAATAATGGCAGCTCGGATATAAATCCATTACAGTCTTCCTTCTGAGGCTTCTTTTGTTCTAGTGAAATTGTTACCTCACCAATTAGTGTCAAGTGCAATCTGTTTATCTTGGGCTAATTGAGTAGAATTGCTCAATATGACTTATGTTAATGTGGAGCTTTTCGTTGCTTGCAGCTTGTAGGCAAATTGATGTGGACTGACACTAATTAACCTGAAGGTTTAACAAAAAGTTACAGATGGTTATAGTTAGCGTGAGGGGTTGGGTTAGTGGGTGGAGCTTTGCTTGTGACTTTGTTTGTATGATATCCAGTGGCTTTCTCTTGGGTTTTAGAATTCCTGTGCATTTTGCATGAGATCGGATTGGTTCTACTGGTTAATGAGGTTGCAGGTTTGCTTTTCACTGCTTTTCACTCTGCATAAATGATCATTAAAGGCAACTAAATTAGAGTGTTGCACTGCATTGCATGACAGTGGACTTGCACTGTGCACTTTGCCATTGTTCCCACTGGAACTGCAGACGCTCATTCTTCTCCGACTGAACATCTCACTCTGTAGGGAAGCTCGGCGAGACCGGTCCAGCGCTGTATCCTTAAGACACTGTTTCGATTTTCCATAAACACCATCGAGCTCTGAGTGTGTCAGTCATCATTTGAAGCGCAGTGTGAGATCTATGAGGTGCCACTCCGACCTTTACACCAGAAGTTGGGCAATTTGGACACTGAAAGAAACTCTGACCTTTTTAGGTACTTAGTCTCAGCAGGCTGTCAATTAACTCCAGCCAAAGCGGAGTGTGTGAATAAAGCTCACCTGTAGGACATGAAAAGGCCTTTTCTTTAATAAAGTATATTTTTGTGGAGGAACTTGGGGAGGTAACTTCAAAAACCAGTGGAGAAATGTAAGAATAAGTAATATAAAATAGAATAACATATAATATCCTCTCTAAAAGGGAAAACTGAAAATGCTTTTGACATTTTTCTTTCTTTTTTTTCTTGGGAGTGCACATTTTAATCACTGTCAGTACATTTAGTTTGTTGCTTGTATATAAAAATAATGAACCATCTCTGATTCATGTCTTTTGTCAAAAAGCTTTCAGAAGTTTTAAAAGATTAAAAATCTTTGCACAAAATAAATTGGATCTGTTGTGACGCCTCTGCTCTTTGTATCTTGACTTCTGTATGTTGGCTTTAACTGTTGACGGAGAGATGACAGAATTATAGGCACCCTGTACCCAGCAGTGAATATAATATAATAAATGAATATACTCTATAAAACGGACTGTGCAATGAGGGACACTTCAGTCTTTCAATACACAGTATGTGGTCACTAAAGTTAAAATTTTTTTTAATCGAAACATGTTTGTTATATTTCAACACTTGATATTTACTCAAACTTATTAATTTTGACATGTAGCGACCTCTGTATTATAAGGATTTATCTGGCATTTTGGTCAAAAATTTGTTCTTTTGTGTATGTAACTTTGGGTATAATATTAAAAATATATGAATAATAAAAAGTTCCCTCCAATAAATTATTGTTTCTATAGTAACAACTTACGTAGGGACTTGTATGGCTGACACTCCACTTAAATACTTGAAAGTCTTCGGGACAGAGAACTTTGCACTTTCTCTGTAACATGACAAGCGGATTTATTTTCTATCCAAGAGAAAGGAAAAAAAAATGCCAGTATGGCTACAATAGCTGATATAGTATGTAGCTACTCTATAGCTGCTGTAAGGTATGTGATAACAGGAACTAACTCAGATATTTGGATATTTCACAACGTTAAATGTAACTATAAATGGATAACAAGTATAATATGTCATTCTTTATTAAACAAAAATTGTTACTATTGTTAAATTGCTGTGGTATAAGAGGAATAAAAACACTCCATTATGTGATGCAACAGATACTCTGCTTTGCCTTGTGCTGCATTACACGATCCCATCATTGATTATTTTCCTATAATAACACTCCTCATCATATTTTATTCCTTACTTAGAGTTCTGCTAGATGGAATGTCAAAACGCGCTGCCCCATATCTCAGAATGGCTCTTCGTACAGATAGCACCTTATAATACTACGATCAGGATGTATCACACTCATTTGTTTATCTGTGTTCAGATTTCCACTATAGGTGCCTTACACATAGCCATGTTTCAAAGGCTCATTTCCCTTACGTCAGCTCAGTGGGACTTATAAGAACTGGTGCAAATGACAGTGTCTGCTTTAGATTAAGTACACTCTTCACACACCTACACCTCTACCTGTACTCTCTTCTTCTTGAAGTGTACTTCTAACTTCCATCCATCCATCCATGCATCCATTTTCTGTACCACTTATCCTACACAGGGTTGTGGGGGAGCCTGGAGCCTATCCCAGGGAACTCGGGGCCAACCTATCGCAGGGCACAATTGCACACACACCCATTCACACACTACGGACAATTTGGAAATGCCAATCACCCCGTTCACACTCTATGGACGATTTGGAAATGCCAGTCAGCCTACAACGCATGTCTTTGGACTGGGGAGGAAATCGGAGTACCTGGAGGAACCCCCCGAAGAACGTACAACCTCTGCAAGCACAGGGAGGAGGCGGGAATCAAACACCCAACCCTGGAGGTGCGAGGCAAATGCGCTAACCTCTAAGCCACCATGCCCCCCACTTCTAAATTATGAAGTGTAATTATAATATGTTGAGTGCCTGTTAGATGAATGTCTTGGATGAATATCTAAATACTCTGTTCAAGACTCCAGGCGTATTGGTTTGCCCCATTTCTCCCAACTTGTTGCTGCGATCCGGACTGCGTACTAACACCTTCCTGTGAGCAGCACCAATCTGTCTCATGTCACTGTGAAAAAAATAAGTTATCCATTGCTAACATATGAGGTCCAAGAATGAAGTAGCTCGATTCTTGAGCCCTGTGTTGGATTTAGTGCTTTTGGCAATATTATTTGACAAAATTGGATTCATCATTCATAAGTGAAGAAATAGAAACACTTCTTGGTAGCGGATACAGACTTTTGGACCAGACTTTCAGTTGGCAGGAATTCTTGCAGAACTCACTGGCTGTAATTGATATTACACAATTGCCAATTTGAACATCTCAGAATTGCACAAAATCATTGCATCTGTCAGTATATTGGAGTAATGAATTGATGGTGGTGGAATTCAATATTTAGAGCTTTTTAGCACCAACTGTGCTTGTATATAAATAGAAACATCGAGATCTTTACTTTAAAAGCTTTAAGTTCTGAACAATTTCCAGAAAAAGAGCTGCACTGATCTAAATGAGTATTGCAGGCTGTTCTCACATGCTAAGGCATTTTCTCTCTCTCCACCTCTCATGTAATGGACTGCTAGATGAAACAATTTGCTCCAGTAATACTTCACAAGGCTGCCTAATGTTTAGGTTGCTTTAAAATTTCATAGCTTTGCAGGTAAAGGGGCTAGTGAGAGGTTCCTCCTGCTGAAATATGCTGCAGATGAAGGTCTAAATGTAGGTTTTTTGGTAGCAGGTGAAACAAGATGATATATTTATTCATAAGAACTATTTGTCATCTTTAGTGCTTAATTACCATTGCTCCCATTTGCCACACATGTGTGATTGCTTGGCTGATTTTCATCACTTCCCCCAGAGGTGCCCTCCTCATTTAATGCATGAACTTGTGCAATAATAACGCTGCTTAATTGCAGCAATGATTATTATATGTACTACACCATGAATTCACAGCACATGAGGAAACAGTTATCGGGGGAAGTAAATCAAAGGAAGTAAGACGTATAATTACAGCAACACAGGTGTGTGAAAACTGACTTTCAGTATGCACATATGGCTGTTTATCAGAAATTATGTTTAATTCAGTATAGTAGATTATTGGACTGTCAAAGCAACTGACCATATTGATATCATTATGGGAATAGCCCACAAAGCAGTGAGCATTCATGCTACATGCTGATATAGTAGAATTATCTGTTTATAGACATGATACTATCCATGGAAGCATTCACGATGGGATAGCGCACGCCCGAGTGAGACACACTTTTGGGATCTCGCAGTATGCATTACTTCATTTTTTAAAGACAATAACATTCAAATAAAGAATTAAACACTACACTGTACGCTGATAAGTTTCCAAACAAGTTTCTTGGTAACAAGCTGAAATATTCATCTTATTAACTTCAATAGAAAAATGAGAAGTGTGAGGGAATGACTGTTTATAGCTGCTGTAACATAAGGGCTAACAGGAATGCACTTGTTTCTTAGACGTTCCACAGCTATAAACAGATAAAATGTATGATATGTTGTTCTTCAATAAATAAAACATTGTAGCTGTTGAAAATTGCTGTGGTATAAGAGGAATAAAACCCTCGGGGTGGTAACAGTAATTCCACTCCATCACAACACTGCACCGCTGATTACTTTTCTATAGCAACATGTCTTATCATGATTTATTGGTCCTGAGTTTTTAATCATGAGTTTGTCATGATTGAATGGTTTCACACTGGAGCAAACTGCATTATTTTTATTTGAGTCCACCTCCTGAACATGCAGTAATACTGCACATTCTGTACCTTTACCCAGTTCATTCTATATCTTACTCAGGTTATTAGTTGGCACGCAAAGCACACTCAGTAAGTGAAGGATCGTTTACTGTGTTTTAGCTCTGAAACTCTCAGCTGCTTTTCCCACTGCTGCAGTGTTCCCCGGCATTTCGTAGATCAGTTGGGTGGTTAAATCTGCTGCAGAGTGAAAAAAGTGCAACGCGAGTAAAAGTTGTGCTCGTCGTGCGTGCAGGACGACTTGTCAGGTTTGATTTATTAAGTGTAGCTCTTTCCCCGACTGCTGCTAACTTGTCAGTCATGAGAAAATGGATGAATCTCATAGCTCACTGCATTTCGATTGGCTTTTTTTCCGGGATGCAGAAATAAGATGCCCATCTTCATATAATGTTGCGATTTTGATAAATACAGCTTCACCACATGTGTAACTGAGAGCCTGGTGCTTCTGTGCAGGTCTTTCATCTTCCTTTCCCTCCATGACCTTGTCAGTAATCCTGCCCAGACTGTGGGTGATCCTCAGGCTGAGGTTATATTGGGGTCAAACTGCTGCCTTCAAGCTTCCAGTACAAAAAGGTGTACCAGGGTGTTCATGTAAACTTTGTTGTGAAGATCCATCTACGTAAAATCACATGCTCACAAAGGTTCAGATAAACAACAACTGTTACCTTTTAATGCTATAATCATTAGTGATTAGTTCACAGCTATGAATAGGAAAATGTAACCTGTTTTTTTATTTTTGGCTCTTTGTCCCAGGCAGCTGTGTAGCATGGGTTACTTTTGTCACTAGTGGGCATGAACGGTCCAGCGTTTTTTTTTTTAATGTCTGATGAGGAGTGGTACAAGTTATGTATAGCTTCTAAAGCTAACAAGTTCAACACAAATTAAATGACATGCTAATCAGTGTGAAAATGGGTTGCTCGATTCTCTTTGATAGCAGATTAGCAAAGCAAACTAACGATTCCTTCCAAGATACTTCCTTATTTTTCTTTACACATATTTAATGAAAGGTTGTATATGATAGAACAAGATGAAACCATGGTTAAAAGCATTTCTTTCATTTTGGTACAAAAAAAAACAGTAAATGGGAGCTAATTGCAGGTAGGAAGTGAAGTTGTGAGTGAGGAACTGAAGAAACGTCGGAATACACGCACCATAGATTCGAGGAATCATTCGAACCAGTCATTTGGATTTGTCATTTTCCTGCATCATACCTAATTTGCATCGAATGGAAAATTTAATTTGTCACGCAGTTTGAATGTTGCTTATAGCATTGTTATTTAAATTGCAGCTCTGTGTAATGCAGGTACATGTCACTTTGTCATGCGCTAGTCTGAATGTAGGGTAAGCAGTTCTCCTTCTAGTGCATGTCAGGTGACCATACAGGTCACATGATGAACATCCACAGCAAGAGTGGATCTCATAGTGTTTCCCTGTAGGAAGGAGTTCCCAAACCTTCCCTTGAGTGGTAGTCCAGGTCAGTGTGTGTGTGTGTGTGTGTGTGTGTGTGTGTGTGTGTGTGTGTGTGTGTGTGTTTTTGAGGCAGTCGATAACCATCACATGACTTGACATGACACTCACTGAAGTAGACACATTCTCTAATTCAAGTTAGCATTATTAGCTTGTCATTTGCTTTGCAACAAATCACCTTTTATTAGAGTCTAACTTAGATGTGTAGAGCCTCAGTTAAACCCTGCAGCGTCCGCCATAAAATAAAATAAAATGATATGCATTTGATGAATGAAGATTTTAGGAATGAAAAATTCAATCCTGTAATATTTAACTGCCATTTTTTTCCCAGAATGGACAGACCTTCAATATTTAATGTATATTTTAGTTTGTTGTGCCCTGCATGCATTACATTGCTCTCTGTTTGTCTATCTGACAGCAGCGGCGCTCAACTCTCTCACTCTGATGTGTGTTTTCAACCGCAAGCGTGATGGAGGATGTAAATCACAGTCATCAATAGCAATTTGCATGTTCCTCACACCTCCGCCAGGAGAAGCAGAGCTTAGGCTTAGGAAAGCAAGAGATATTGCTTTTGATATCCAGAGTGGGTAAGAGTGGTAGATCATCGCGCTGCTTAGACCAAGGATTCATATACAATATCACCTTTTGAGATGCAGTAAGGATTTTTTTACTGTGACCTCTGACCCCGTGTGTTTCAGACGTCTGCCGGACAATCCGTCACAAACCTACACCCATTACCACAGACGTGTCTTTTTCATCTTAAGCAAAAACAATATATTTGTGGGGTTTTTTTTTAGCATTCACTTTCATGCTCAATTTGCACTTCAAGTGTGACAAGTGACAATTTTATGCATTTTAAGTCACACGTCTTGGGGAGCGTATGTGGTTAAAATGAAATGTTGGTTAAAATGTATCTGTTCTGTGGAACACAAAAAAAATTCTATCTGTCTTCACTGGCATTTTCTCATTTGGATTTTCTTATTAGCTTTATATTGGAACCTTTGACTCCTGCTCTGTTTTTATGACAGTGGATATTAGAATGTTGGATTTTAAAATATAAAAAAATGCTTGCAGTTTACCTTTAAGAAAGGATCTTTTTCATATGTACCAGAAATGCACTATTTTAATTGTGACTTGTAAGTAGACATATTGGTGATATGATACACCATATGATATACAGTCCCCTCTAAAAGTATTGGAACGGCAAGGTCAGTTTTTTTTGTTTTTGCTATGTAATGAAGTCATTTGTGTTTGAGAAAAGCAAGGCATTTTGAAGCTGAGAAAAGAGAGAAGAGCTACCAGAGATATGGCACAAGCAAAATTCCAATACAACAGTTTGGAATAGAAAAGAAAGAAACCACTGGTGTATTAACAGCCAGACATGGAACAGGTCAGCCAAGGAGAACAACAGCAGCTGACAACAGAAACATTGTGAGAGCTGTAAAGAAAAACCTAAAAAAAAAAAAACAATCAGTGACATCACCGACAGTCTCCACAGGGCAGGGGTGAAGCTATCACAATCCACCATTTGAAGAAGACTTGAGAGCAGAAATATAGAGGTCATACGACAAGATACAAACCATTCATCAGCAGTAAGAACTGGAAGACAAGATTGGAATTTGCAATGAAATACAGAGATGAGCCACAAAACAGAAGTTCAGGAACCATGATTAACCTGTACCAAAGTGTGGAGAAAGAAAGGATCTGCTCACGATCCAAAACATACGAGCTCATGTGTCAGACACGGTGGAGGTAGTGTCATGGCTTGGGCTTGCATGGCTGCTTCTGGAACGGGCTTGCTAATCTTTATTGATAGTACCTCATGATGTTAGCACCAGAATGAGTTGAGAAGTCTACAGAAACATTCTGACTGCCAACTTACAGAGAAATGCCTCCAATCTAATTGGGAGGAGCTTCATCATGCAGCAAGACAATGAACCAAAACACACTACCAACTCAACAATAGACTTCATCAGGAGGAAAAAAGTGGAAGGTTTTAGACTGGCCAAGTCAATCACAAGTCTTTAACCCAACTGAGCAGCATTTCACCTCCTGAAGAGGAGGCTGAAGGGAGAAACCCCCACAAAACAAACAACACCTGAAAGAAGCTGCACTACAAGCCTGGAAAGGCATCACCAAAGAAGAACGCAAGAGTTTGGTGATGTCATTGGGTCACCGGCTTGATGCAATTATCGCAAGCAAGCGATATGCAACCAAATATTAAGCGTTATTTACTTTAATTTACTTTAAGACTATCCGCTCCAATACTTTTGCTCATGTAAAAATTGCATGGTCTGTCACCAAAGGTGCCTTTTTCTAAGTTGTTTAACACATCTCTCATCTCATATTCATCTTTTGATCTCAAACCCAAGTGTCATCAGTGTATAGCCAAAAAAAAAAAAAGTTTTGGCCTTGCCGTTCCAATACTTGCGGAGGGGACTGTACCTCGGTGCTGCTGAATTCTCGATTCTGATTGGTCAGAAGGTGTTGATTAATTTACAGTAGCAAATCTCAGGTTTATATCAGTGCGCTTGTTCTAAAACATTAACATTTTTAAATTTACAGCTCATTCACAGGGGCATGTATGGCAGATGCTCCACATAAAAAAAACACGCAATTGTTATCATAACGGAAAGACAGGAACGAGTCAGAAAATGGCGAGGGAGCGACTGTTTATAGCTGTTATAAAGCGAGTGAGAATTAGTTCTGCGGCGTTAAACGTAACTACAAATGGTTAAATAGGTATGATGTGTCATTGATTAATAAATAAAAATTGTAATCATTGACAAATTGCTGTGTTATAAGAGGAATAACCTGAACCTGAATCCTAAACGGCAATGCAGTATAGTGATAATGTTTCAAGCCGTGAAACACTAACTATGACATGAACGTTTAATCTTAGATCGTACTGAGACATCTGTGCTCGGTTGCTTCACTGAAGTTCACCTGAGGAAGATGTAGCACGTCACACATTTGTATGAAAGCAATTTATTGATTGGTGTTATTTCACCCAGAAAGCAATATTGTGTGTTATTTAGCCGCCTGCCGTTGTAGTCTGTATCGAATCTGTCATTCGGGGCAGTTGCTGTGCTGCAATTCATTTGCTATTCCAAAAACAGCTTTTGCCAGAGGAGTGGAGCTTGTCATTAACTTAAAATTGGACTCGTTTTTCATAATTTAGGTGCAGTGTTTCAGAATCTTTGTGTAAGAAGGGAAAAAAGGGATTGCATGAGGCAGAGAGTACGGCAGAGAACGAGATGAGATGGCTCAGCGGAGTGATTTAAAGTGCTTCAGAAAGCGCACTTTCATTCCTTTTTTTCATTTTAAGTCCCCGTTGCTAACTGATATCTTCCCCACCGAAAGAGTATTCCCATCATGCACCTCTCTCTCCTCTTCTATCTCTATCTCTCTGTCTGGCTTTTGTGGAGCTGACATCGCTAAGTGTTGACCCGCAGTGTCTGTGTCAGAAAAACAGATTTTATTTTGCAGCAAGGTTCTGGATCAGACATAAGGTCAGCAGATGAAAGGCGAGTCAAAAGCAAGTTTCTTGGCAGCACCGGCCGGTACATGTGCTTTAAAACACGTCTTCAGGAGCCTTAATACTTCACAAGAAAGTGGTGAGGACTGTGTAGGCGTCTGCAAAACGAGGAAGTACTAACGCTAAATCTGGTTAACCACCGGCTCCCAAACGGATCTCTGTAGACTTCCTGACTTTCTTAACTTGCAGTGAATTATTTCGCTGTTTGCACTCTAAAATGTAAAGTTCACCCTTCCGTTTTTCCCTCCAAATCCCAGAACTGTTGCTTTAATTACGGCGAAGGTCAAACAATATCATAACGGCCTTTACTTTATCTGTGCACGCTCTTCAGAACCAGTCATCTCCTGTTCTAACACGAGTTCTGCTGCTAAAAGACTCTACAACAGAAATAAACTCTGAATCTTTTGCATTATCTTTTATTCTACAGCTTTGTTATCGGTTGAGACAGTGTGTGTGTGTGTGTGTGTGATTATTTTGGTGTAATTATGCTCTCTCTGGCTGGGTTTTATCCTCCAGATTTTCAAAAAGATGGTGATAGAAGAGAAAAGCAGCCATTTGGGCAATCTTCCGCTTCAGATTTTCTCGTTTTGCATGTGAAAAGACGTCTCTCCAGCCGTAATTTAAAAGAGCCGTGTGTTTATAAGTGTTAGCTTTGGTTAACTGGGTGCAGGCTGGAGCATTCACTCTGATACACAAATATAGCTACACTTTTCAGAGGAAAAAATAAAATATGTCAAGCTGTCAATGATTTCCTTCAGTACCAAACCTTCATTCTCTTCCAAAACAATTAAATGATGTATCGTCTTCTACTGTTTTTAGCCATACTCTCTTTCCTTGTTGGACCTCCATGTCTTTGTCTTCCCTCTTAAGTGAAATCAGGAAAGCCATCTCTGCACTCGTTCTCTCTGCAGCTCTCTCTCTCGTCTCTGTTCTCAGTGTTTGGACGAGATCCAGTCCGACCCGGTGGTTCATGTCAGCTTGACGCTAGAATCGTCTTCTCTTATTTCAGGCTCAGTAGCCAGGAAGGAGGGAAAGTTTGCGAGCTTGTTTCCAGGTGAACACCAGAAACATGTCAAACTGATGGTGTGTATCATTTTAGTGGGAGGCTTGTACCACACAGATTTGGTGTAGTTGGATTTATTATCTTGGACAGCACTCTTCTCAACACTCTTCAACCTGAAATTTGAAATAGGTGATGCGGAGCCATCATATAGTCGCAGCAAAATGTCTGAAGGCATTTGATTTCGTTTCATTTATCAGAAAAATACGAAGCTGTGGTCATTCCTTACGTGTGGCATTCTGGGAAAACTGTCAGATGTCACTGTGGCTGAATTCTGGCAAAGAAAAAGAAAAGATTTTGATCAAGATTTTGGTTAAATATATTAAAAAATGATATGAATACATCAAACATAGACACATATTTCAGTTCGATAAAGTCTGTATTTTTCAGGACTACAGTAGTAAGTGTCAAAATGCTGCCGTGTGAAGAGTTTTCTCAGACTGACACACAAATATTTTCCGAAAGAATGATATAATCTTGTTTAGAAAACATTTTTTTAACAATTTACCCCGAAAATGGAATGGGAGTAGGGATAAAATTGATATTTATGTGGCATTCCTAACATCAATTTCATATAAGTGAAGAATAAAATAGTCACATTGTGCTGTTGTAGAAAAAGTGACGGGTTGGTCTGTTACCATCACACTTATGATTATTTTTCAATGACAGCATCAGTGTTTTATTCCTCTTATTCGAAAGCAATTTGCCAACGATTGCAATTTTTTATTTATTACAGAACGTCATATAGTTAGCAAAACAAGTTAGTTCCTGTTCTCACTTACGTTATAGCAGCTATAAACAGTCGTTCCCTCACCAGCCTCTCTTTTTTCTCTCTCAAAGTTAAGAAGAAAAAAAGTCATGAAACTGCAAAGGGAAAACTCATCTGTCCTGAAGACTTTCACGTGTCGGAAGAGAAAAGAGAAAAGAGAAAAGAGACTCCTTCCATAAATGGTTTGAGCCGAACGATTATTCGACAGAGCGCTTTAAATAAACCTGTACTGTATTTACGCAGAATATCACAGCGATTTAGATAAAGGGGAAACCTTGCCTGAGTTATTTTTAGAGTTGGACCAGATTTCTGGAAACTTTCTTTTTTGTCCTCATCAGTGATAAACAGAAGTAACAGGCGCTTCGCAGTCTGCCTCTTCTTTCTGTGCATTAACAACGGCAGGAGGAGGAAGTGGGGAAAGTGCAGGCTGCTAATGAAAACGCACTGAAGCGGGTTAAAGCAACAAGAATGCCAGCCAAGTCTCTTTGAGAACCATCCCTGTGTGTGCGTGTGTGTGTGTGTGTGTATGCGTGTGTGTGTGTGTGTGTGTGTGTGTGTGTGTGTATGCGTGTGTGTCTCTGGGCCTCCTCATTTGCATCTGGTGTACTTAATAAGAGTCTCTCCCCAGAATGCAGATTGCCACACAAAACAAAAGAGGAGAAAGGAGTATTTTTGTTGTCCTTGCCGAGCGCTTTCCCATCATTCCTTTCACTCTGACCCCCCCTTGTTTTCTCCCAAGGAATTTCTTTATTTGTTGGACGCCTTCCGAGTCAGTTTCAGAGGGTATTGCGCGCACCGTCTTTATTGACAGGATTTAGCAAGCCGATCTGGCGAATGCAGATCCATCTCATTAATTACGGCAGCCTTTAATTACGCACAGATGCCGAACGGCGGAGTGTGCAGGTGTGTGTGTCGCTTAATGAAGGACAGCCGTGACGAGGCATAGAAGTAAAGCACCGCGGTGCGTTCGCAATTTTTCACCGATTGATACACACTTTTATTTTCCATTTGAGAGAGCACGGCAGTATCCTGGCACAATGAACGACGTTTGTACGTGAAAAGTTGATCCACAAGTGGAGCATGTCCTGATGGAGAGAGACGGCCGACATCATAACAGCGTAGCTTTCATGACTATAGAGGAATTTCAGTATCTATAGGAAATGTGTTTGTTCTGTGTTGCTCTGCTATAGGAAAATAATCAACGACAGAGTGTTGTGATGAAGCAGATTTATCGTTACCAGCCCAGAGTTGATTATTTTTCTATAACAGCACGTGCTGAAGTGTTTTATTCCTCTTATTTAACCCCAAAAATTTGCCATTACTAGCATTTTTTAAAAAAATAAATTTAACTAATGACATCATAGTTTTTTCCGTTTATTACATTTAATGTTGTGGAATGTCACTCACATTATAGCAGCTATAAACAGTCATTCCTTCACCAGCCTCGAAACTGCGAAAAAGCAGAAACCCCGGTTCCTCAGTTCAACTCGATTCAATTCAATTTTATTTGTATAGCGCTTTTAACAATGGACACTGTCACAAAGCAGCTTTACAGAAATAAATACATTCAGGATATACATTTTAAATCTATAAATTTATCCCTAATGAGCAAGCCAGAGGTGACGGTGACAAGGAAAAGCTCCCTGAGATGATATGAGGAAGAAACCTTGAGAGGAACCAGGCTCAAAAGGGAACCATCCTCATCTGGGTGATAACAGATTATAAATAAATCCCTTCTATAACTGTGTACTACATGGTCAAATAGTGCAATTGTGTAACCAGGAAATTCATTACAGTTTTCACATGAAGTCTGCTTTGTTGCATCTATCCGCTGTCCTCTGATGGAGACTCGAGTGCAAAACTGTTCATGGCAACCGCAGTCCTAAAGCTATCATAGAAATTGCAGTCCTAAGCCATCAAAGCATGTAACTGTTCATATGAATTGTGGTCCAATGCCATCTTCATGGTTTTTAAGTGGTACCATCCTCAGTAATCTCAGTGATCTTCAGGCAGTCCGTATAAGGCCATCCTCAGCAGCAGCGAGTGATTTCCAGTTGATGAGAACTCCAACCAGAAGTAGGGCATCAGGATGGATCAGGCAGTGGACCATCTCAGAAAACACTTAACATTTCTTGGAACAAGTGTTTATCTCTCAAAAATAAGACACACACCATTAGAAACAGAATGACTTGCACATTTCAAACAAAACAAAAAAAAATCACTGTGGCTTCACTGAGTGATAAAGTAACAGTTAGTTGTTTGGTTTGGGAAATACAGAAATGTTCAGCATTGTGTTCAAAACACACTCCTTACACCTGACGTTAGGGCCGGGCGATATGACAAAACTGCTTTCCTGATATCGTGAAAATGTTTCGCAATGCAGTTTATTATGATAACGATATAATACTGTCATATCACCCAAGCCTACCTATTATAATATCTCAGTTTCTCGTCATTCTCGTCAAAAAAGCGTTTGTTTGTTTACCTTTAAAACTACGCATCACTTAATTTTCAGGATTTCTAAAATGACTTTGTTTATTTGGTCGTGTGGTGAAGTGCGAATCTGTCACGCCGTCAGACGATGATGCTCGTGTCAGAAGAGTGTCATTTATTTACATCACAAAGTGTGAAGTGTGTGAGTCAGGTGTTACCACCAGCTTCTTACTAAGGATTAAAACACACACAGATTTTATCCCTGCAGAGAGACAATATAACTCGCAAACATCACTCACATCTGCACACTAATGCCACCATGTTCATTTAACTCCTACAGAGGTTAATGAGGCAACTGAAATTTCAATTAAATTAATTCAGAGTTCAAACCAGGCAGACAGCAAACGAACTCAGTGGGATTAAAACTAATGCTGGGTTAAAGACTCTGGGTTTTTTTTATTTTATTTATTATACAAAAATGTTATTTTTTCCCAACAGTAAAAATTATTATTATTATTATTATTATTTCATTAATTCTTTTTTTTGATGGCTCAATTCTTCCAAAGATAATGGGGCAAAAAAGTATTTAAAAATATATATAAAGAAGGTGATGCTATCTGTGTCTTGCATTTAAAATGCCTGAGACGACAGATTTCTGTCATTTCTACAATAAAACACTGTGTTGTATAATGTGTTTTACAGTTGTACAGTACCCATGTTGTATTCTTGGAAACTATTTACAGTGCTGTAGGTTATACTGTACAGCTACAGCTGAGATTACATTGTAAAAATACAGTAAAACATACCGCATCGTTAATTTTAGAGTAAAACCTAGCACTAAAAGCAGTAACAGAACTTTGTGTTGTGAATTCTTCTATTAGTTTTTTTATCTGAAGTTTTTTTCATTTATTTATTTGTTACATTCATGACGTAAAGCTAGAAATTGCTCAGTAATGCTAGTTAAGCTTTGTACACTAGCTAATATTAGCTAGCTAGCCTGATATTTTAGATCAATAACCCATGTGGGTTGTTTTTTTTTTGGCAATTTTACCAAGTATCTGTTGTGTAATTAGATTTTTTTTCGTGTACTGAAATGAACTGCTTTAGTAAACAGATTCTTCAGTTAATTTTTTAAAAGGTATATTTGGTGGGTTTTACAGTAAAATGCTGCTATAAATACCTAGTCCTGTAAAAAATACGCTACGGTTTTGTACAAAATACAGTACAGTGTAACCTTCAAGGTGGAGAAAATACCAGAATTCTTTCCTTAAATCAAAGGAAATTACTTAAATTTACTAAAAGGATGAAAGTAAAAGTGGAAGAAAGATTCACAAAATTCAAAGAAACCAAGGAATGTAGGAAAACATTAGCTAAGGCTGACACCAACTTTATTCCTAA
Organism: Pangasianodon hypophthalmus; assembly: GCF_027358585.1. Lineage (NCBI taxonomy): Eukaryota > Metazoa > Chordata > Actinopteri > Siluriformes > Pangasiidae > Pangasianodon > Pangasianodon hypophthalmus. The sequence continues at coordinate 2,512,907 of NC_069726.1, read as the reverse complement.
TCTCCTAAACATTAGCTAGCATGCTAATAACTCTGACCATAAAAAACTAGCTGAATGCTAACAGCTAGCCGCCACAATTGATAAATACAAAGATGTAGATTTGTTAGGAATTTAGATCTGAAGCTGTATGATGATAAAAATCACCATATGACTTTAGAAAAACTCAAATCCAAATACTTAAGAACTTTTGTACTTTGTTACTTTCTTTACAGTAAGAATGCTCTCTCTCTCTCTCTCTCTCTATATATATATATATATATATATATATATATATATATATATATATATATATATAATATATATATATATATATATGTGTGTATATGTATATATGTGTGTGTGTATATATATATATATATATATATATATATATATATATATATATATATATATATATATGTACACATACATATAAAAATGCCCTGATTCAGGTGAAAAAGAAATCCATGACTTAGGAATAAAAAAATACAAGAGTTAATTTGAGGATGAAGTGGAACATTCTGTAATGTGGCTGATGGAGAGGAAGCCCGTGACCCGGTCACATGCTTTCACAAATCAAGGACGGCTATGAGAAGTGGAACGTGACGCATCAGCTGGAAGGCATGTGGCGCTGCTACCTCGACTGACAGGATGGTGCCATGTGTGCTCCGCTCTCCGTGTCCTTATTAAAACTGAATCGAGAAGCAGCGAGATCGCTGTCACTCAGGCTGGAGAACTACACGAGCATTATTCTAAATATGAAAATCACAATCCATATTTCTTGTCTGATAGGTTTCGGACCTTGGGTCTTCACTTTGACAGGAGATCAACGGCATCTCCATGGCGTAATAATCCGCTGCGCTCGTCTAACAGCTCTGAGTCGACTGCGTCCACGTTTTGGCACGGATGAGTCTGCTTTATGCCCGCTGCTTCAGGAGTGATGGCAGTCTCTGGACAGGCAGCAGATGTGAATTGTCAAACACTTCGTTGAGCTGCTAAACAGATCCCGCATGCAATGTGAACACGTCGTGGGCGGAGATGTCACAGGGATGTCGCTATGTTTTTGCGTACTCTGGTTTACTGCTAAACTCTTGAACCTTGATCCGTTAAGTAGAAGCTGAGGCTTTGTTGGCACGTTGATGGCTCTCCAGTCAAACCTGACCAGCACTGGCAGATGTCACATGCACATGCAGTGGTTGCTATAGAAACAGTAATTCAATAATAGTAGAAAAAGTGCATTAATGTAAAGCTGTCATGCTTTTTAACCATTTATAGTTGCCTTTAACATTGTGGAACGTTCACAAAATAAGTTCTCACTTGTTACAAAGAAACCGCAAAGCGTAAACTCCTCTGTCTTGAAGATGTTGGAAAACTTACGGCTTTATGTCTGACTGTTACAAAGCGCTGACACTGGAGACTCCTTCCATAAATGTGAAATAAACATCTCCTTACAGAAAACTTCACCATATATATCAATGATTACACATTTGTATTTGTTAAATAACATTTTTTGTTTGTTAATATTAATCATACGGTATGACTTAAGTCCCCAGTGAATTAGCCTGTGATCAAATTGCTTCTAAGAGTTACCAAAGTGTTAATGGTGGGTTAATGAGGTGGAGATGTGAGAAGTGGCCTCAGATGCTTATGGAAAAATATTTCAGTCTCCATGTGACAGAGAGCAAACGAGCAAGCGCTGTGCCAGCAGGTCATTTTGACTTGAAGTTCCTGCCATGTGAGTGGAGCTTATTGCAGACCTTATTGATTTGACGCTTTCCCAAGAATTTTTTTGCCCTTTAATTCATGCTATAATGAACCCTAGTGAAGTTGCTGAAAGCTCATTAAGTTTTAAATGAAGCTGTATGCTAAAGCAGAGTAGTCGTGAGTGTGCATAGCCTCCTGAAAGGGCACAGACTGGGCGGAGAGGGAGGAAAATGAGTCACTGTTTTTTTCTTTTTCCTCAGGCTGACAGCAATCTGTTAATTAAGCAACCTAATGGCTGTAATTGCACCCATTCACGGCCCCAGCTGCTGAGGTAATGCTAGGTTTGCTGCGGCTGCCAGGATTCAGCTGTCTCTGAGGTGAAAGCACTCGAAGCCTCAGCATGCAGGGGGTCTGTGTTTGACTCTGGCTGCTCCTCCAGGCTCGTATGGCAGCAGCTGCTCCGAGACATTTCGCCCACGCCGCCCTGCACCTTCACCTTACCTGGCACTCCGAGTCTGAGAGACGCCTGCGGAGCGAACGGCAGCTTTTCGAACCGTGGAACAATGCCTGAGCAGGTGCTTCGTAACAAAGTCCAAAAACAACACAAACACTGGCATGTTTTTCTCTCCAGTGCAGATTCGGAGTCAGTGCCAGCCGTAATGTCCTGTTGGCAAAAGCGGGATGCTAATTAACATTTTGGCACCGTTGACCTGCTTTGATTCCAAGCTAATCCAAAGCTCAGTTTGAGTTTATCCTAAAATTAAGCACAGATTTATGGCACTTTCTAGAGCAAGCGTGTTCAAGTAAACTTTGTGAAGATCCAGTTACATAAAATTCCTTACTTACTTTCCAAGACTGGATGGAGACAGCAGTTACCTTTTAATGCTTAACCATTAGTGATTAGCTCATGGCTAATGAGCTAAATAAGACATCGATTTGAAGCGGTTATGTTTCGCATTTGGCGCTTCACCTTACCACTTTTTTAACTTATTGAACTCCATGAGGCGGTGAATAAACACATAATTCTCTGTCTAATCATCTTTCTGTTTTTCTAGTCGTCACTTCACTAATCAGACCAGAGAGAGTAAATGAAATTAAAAAAAATCTATGGCTGTGGAAACCATCTCTTTCTTGATGAGCTGCCTTCAGCTAAATCATTTGCATGATTGGGATGATAGAAAAAAAATTGTGAGGAAAAGGTTTTTATAACACAGTGTGATTTACAAAGCAAACTGACATGTATATCATAATGACACATGCATTGACACAAATATCAGAAAACAAGCTCGTCTGTGATATACAACGTGACACGGTTGTGCCAAGTGGGCGGAGCTTGAAGACGTTTTCAGATAATGCGATGGTCACATGTGGACAAAACCAGTGAAATAAACATTTTCTTTGTTAAGTTTTTATTTAATTGCAACCGTTTGGCAGAAGACATGCGGTGTATCCAACAATCTGAGAAAAAAAAAAGATTGATGTGACCAAATGTCTTGTTGCAGGATTATAAAGAGATGTCTGTTTGAAGTAGTAACATAAGTCTTAATTTAACAAGAAAATGAAATGGATTGCATGTGTTGTTGCCTACAGATGCGCTAGAAAGGATTAGAGTGGAAAGCAGACAATGTGAAAATGAGGAATGTGGTCTTGTGTTTTTTTTTTCTCGTCATAATTGATAAAGTCTTGGTGAAATATGTAAATGTAAATGAAATCGCTGGATCAGACGTGGCTCAGTATTACTTTATTTGATAAATCTCTTGAGCAGATGTGTTCAATTTTCTAATGCAAGCCTTTTTCCCACACACAATTACACACACATTATATTTATATATATATATATATATATATATATATATATATATATATATATATATATATATATATATATATTAGTCAAGTAAGAAAGAAAACTTGTGAGTTCTATAATATGTAATATGATTTAATTTAAGTACATACAGATGAAGAAGTGATTTCTGTCTGTAACAAAGAGTGCACAAACGACACACAAACTCGATCCATAATAATAATTTCATTATTCCCCATTTGCATAATTGTGTTTCCTATAAATCCCTACACCATCCACCCCCACATGGCACTACCCTCTCGCCTCTTTTCGCATGCGTTCCTCCTCGAGCACACCGATCCGGCATTAATGAGCTGATTAGCTGAAAAAAGCTGAGCGTTAGAGTAGGAGGGGAATTCAGTAAAATGTCTAGAAGAAGCCACAAACTCTTTAGCGGCTCTGATGGAGGGAAGAAGCACTGCCTTGTGGAAATGCGAGTAACCTCCAGTAAGTAATTTCCCGTGGCACGTGGTAATGAGACGCGGCCGGGAGCGATGGTGTTAGATTGTAACATGCCTGGGGTTGAGGGAGAGAGCAGGACCGGCGCACTCTGAGCCCTGACAGGTGAGCGCCACGCTGATGAAGCTGTCAGGTGCTGTGAACCACAGACTCGTACTGCTGAGACGAGGAGAAGTCCGCCGAGGCTGGAGGAACAGAACAAATCCGACCCCCTGCTGTTATCTCATCATCCTCTGACATTCTCAAGACACTGTTTGAGAGAAAAGTGGTGAGAGAAAGGTGTTATTGATACGTCTGTTTAAAAAAATCACTTTTTTTTATTCAGAATAATTCATGGTATATTTAATCCTCTTTAAGTGCACCTCATACATCAAGAAGTATATACATTTAGTCAGTAGACAACGTTTATTCATTCACTTCCTCATTGCTTTCTTCGATCTTTATTGTTAGTATTTGGTTAGCGTTATAGATATTGTTCATGTTTACCTAGCGATTTGTTTTCATGAGTACAGAACTCTGTTTTTGGATGACAGTACCTATGCATCTTCTACCTGGTCATGTGGCTGTAGTGTACATATAATTATCATTAAGTGTAAAAACCTCCAGGTACATCAGTTGTCCTTAAAGTCCAAATATGTAAGGCTGTAATATAAAAATAGTAGTTACAGTCATCACCCTGAAGTTGATTATTTTCCAATAAAAGGACGTATCTGAGTGTTTTATTCGTCTTATAAACAGCAATTTGCCAACATCATGCACACCATTTTTTTTAATCAATTAAAGACCATCATTCCCTCACTAGCATCTCTCTTTTTCTCTCATCAAACTAATAAGACAAAAAAAACACAGTTTGTCATGTTACTGAGAAACCATAAAGTGTAAACTCCTCTGTCCTGAAGCCTTTCTCTTACAATGGTACAATGTGCTAGCACTGGAGACTCCTTCTATAAATGTTAAATAGACTAACTAGCTAGTTAAATGCATTAACATGAGTGTATCCGAGTGTGTAAACAGTATAAAGGAATGTATGAATTCCTGTGTACAGGGAGACTCGTAGCCATTGTAGATATCCTTTTCCAAGAAAGTGTCTGAGTACATCGTGTTTGTGCCCTCGATAAAAAACTAGCAAGTTGTTGGCTAATATTTCCACTATGAGCTGTGTGTTTTCTCTTCACGGTGCACGTGGAAGATATCATTAGTGACATCGACATGTTTAACCAGGTGACAACGTTCTAAAAAAGTGATTATGGCTATATGTAGCTTTTACATACTCCAGTAAGTCTAATAAGTCCATAAGTGTATGCATTTCTGTTTAATGAATTTAACATAAACCTGCCATTATATTTTACTTAAATGGAAAATCTGCCCTGAATTAACAGATTTTTCAAGAAAGTACATTGATCTGAGAATGAATTTTTCAGGGTAGCAGGAGAGATATATGAGAGTTATATATATAGTATTATACATTGAGTCATGTTGTATGATGTGTGTTGGCTGTACACGGAAATTCTTTGCCTGTGCAGTGACGATGACAGCGCAATGACAATGTTAGTTTTAGGATCGAGGTAGGGTTTTTTGTTTCTCTGGCTGTTGAACAAGAAAAGAAGACATAAAACTAACAGAAACCCCTAAAATGCTGGTGACTGCTAGTCTACTGACCCCACAATTATGATTTAAATTAAAAAATTAAAAAATAAAATAGACTTGTAACCTTTTTATCACAGGTGCAGGAGCTACTGATTCCTCCACCCTTGTTAGGTGTGGGCTGATAGATACATGGAGATGGTTTGGGAACAATCAGCACACACACACACTGGAACTTGTAGCTAAAGATACACACCTTTCATTCACGGTCTGAAGGAAAGACACTTTAAATGCAAAAACACCAAACTCTCCGGCCTCTGCTGAGTCGAGGCATTTGGCACAGAGGGAGATGAGAGTGGGTTTTAGAATAGATGCCTCACCCATAGCGAGAATCCTGAGATTCAATTTGTTTGAGTGTGTGTGTGTGTGTGTGTTTTTGGGGGGGGTGTGTCAGGTAAATCTGATGCATAGTGCAAAAGCTCAGAGTGAAGGCGGGCTGCATGCTTATGTGCCATCTGCCGTCTGCTTGCAATTTTCTCACAGCCCTTATGGTGGACTGGACAGTGTGTGTGTGTGTGTGTGTGTGTGTGTGTGTGTGTGTGTGTATTTGTTTTCTGCACAAATCAGCTCATTTTTGTCCTCACTACACTTGCTCTTACATGATGAAAGAAGTGAAAGAAGACCTTTTTTTTGGTGTCTAAAATTCAGAGCTTGCGTATGAAGGACACGTTAAAGATCAGCATTTTGCTGACCTCAGAGACGGAGACTTCGCTCTGCTGCTCTCAAGCTGTTCTTCCTCAGAAAAAATGAAGTGATTCGAACTCTCAGCTCAGATCCTGAAAGTGCAGCGTTCTCTAAACGCACAATGCAGACTGAGTGAACAGTGAACTCTTATTGATCCAACTTTTTACAGTTGATGTTCTCATGGTGGGTTTGAGTGGAAGCTTGTCGGTGTGTGTGTGTGGGTTTGAAACATGAGTACACACTCTCACACACACACACACACACACACACACACACACACACACACACACACACATATATACACACTCTCAATCCACCAGCTGTCTGAGGTCAGGAGTCCAGAAGAAAGCAATGCAATAGAGAGAAAATCAATTTTACAAAAGTACAAAAAAATGAATTATAATGATTCATTAACTAAAATGATTTAAAAGTAATAATGCAGCAAGAAATACATTTTCTAACAAGAACAATGTTTCAAATATATTGGATTTTATCAAGATTTTTTTTTAAATAAATGAAGAAATTTATTTATTTCTCCAGGAAGCATACATAACATAATTGAATAAATAAACATTTAATTGAATAAATAAACTTTTTAGAATAAAATAAAAATGTCCACAATAAATTAAGAAGTAATAATGTTCTTTTTTTTTTTTTTAAGGAAAAATGCTTAAAATAAATGTGGAACAGGTGTAACATGTTTTTTAATTTATTTTTTTCTTTTATTTTTAGCGGAATCATTTCTGGCACAAAGCAGTGATGCATCTGAATAAATAATGACACATCGGATTAAATAAAGCCTGACTAATTCTGGCTGCTCTGTTTATTCATCATCTTGTGATGGTCTGTATTTTAACGCTATTCTAGCAGCTTTGTTTAAATGATCTCATTTTAAATACTTTATAATTTGAACATCCGACCAAAGAATGTAAAGTGGATTGAGAAATGTTAGAAATGACGTTATTTTATTAGAGCAAAGACCTAATCTACGTGTTAATCACTCTTTAAGCCCAGCACATACAGTATGTGTGGGTTAAAGTTAACCCCAGTGCTGGTATGAATGGTAATAATCAGGAATAATCTGGAATAAAACATGAGAAACTCCAGGTGTTGTAAAACTTTTGAATGGCAGTGTATGTTCTTCATAGGCTTCTGTGTTCTCGCTCTGCTGCTCGTGTTGGTTGATATCATGTTGTGATGCTTGGATGCAGTCAGTCATGCAGTATGGATCAGTCTGATTCTGCACCACCTGTTCCGTGTGTATTAGGGATGTAACCGAATATTCAGGATAAACAGATAACGTGTTACAAACAGAGATTATTTCCGAGTGATTAGTGATAAGAAACGGTGTATACGATCAACATAACACAAAGCGAGCTCCGTGAAGACATGGTGTGTGAAGGTTGGAGTGGAAGAACTGGAGTGTCCTGCACAGAGCCCTGACCTCAACCCCACTGAACACCTCTGGGATGAACTGGAACACCGACTGCACCCCAGACCTCCTCACCCAACATCACTAATGCTCTTGTAGCTGAATGAACACAAATCCCCACAGCCACGCTCCAACATCTAGTGGAAAGCTTCCCAGAAGAGTGGAGCTTATGATACGTATAAAGGGGGAACATCTCAAAGTTAATGCGCATGGTTTTGGAGTGGCATGTTCCATACTCAGGTGTCCACATACTTTTGGCCTTATAGTGTTCGTTACAAATCTTACAAAGCTGTTAAAACACGAACGCTACAAATAAAATCAAGCTTGAGCAAGTAGACAGTGATGCAAAGGGAAATATGTTGTTGTGACATCAGGTGTGTTTTGTCAGGAACTCGGGCTAGATCGGGTTTTTTCCGAGTTTTGAGTAGCAGCAGCAGTAAGTCCACATTCAGATATTTGGAGCAGTAAACAGATTCAGATACAGAAAGCGGCATTGTCTTACACCGCTATTGTCTTGCATGTTGCACTGTCATCCTCAAGGCTTGATATTTCATCCCGCTGTAATAGCTGTGTTGACTCGTGTGTCATGACATGATCCAATTGATGAGCCACTCAGTGGTGATATGAAGGTCTTTTTTGATCTAAATGAGCCGTTTTAAAATTTCCACTGCATTCTAAATAAGCCCCAAACCACAAGCAGCTAAATATATCTGCACAAAATGTAGGTGACATGATATCCTGTGGTTCTGTGAAGGCATGCTGACACAACCACAGAGACAGACACTGCTCCTTGTGTCCTGGTTGATGTGCTGAGATGAAATTTATTTATACCACTGCAATGCTGGATTCTTGAATCTGATTGGTCAGAATGTGTCTGCAACGCAAATCACAGGTTTGCATTAACACTCTCATGCTAATACGTTAACAGTTATGTAATAATGGCTCATTCACAGGGACTCATACTGTGTATGCTACACACAAATGGATTAAAAATGGCACCTTTTTTCTGTAAGGAGGTGTTTATTTGATGGTAATGGAACGAGTCTGCAGTGTCAGCGCTTTGTAACACGTAACAATCAGAGCTAAAGCTGTAACTTTACGTTTTCTGAGACGTCAGACATGGTTTGTGGTTTCTCAGTAACACTACAAGCTTTTTTTGGTCTTATTAACTTCAAAAATAAAAAAAGAGAGGACGGTGAGGGAACGACAAGCTATCAGGTACATTCCACAACATTAAATGTACCTATAAATGGATAAAATATATGATTCATTATTAATAAAATATATGGTAATGTTGTATCTGTTAAATTGTTGGCACACTGCTGTGACATAAGACGAAGGAAACACCTCAGCACTTGTTTCAGGAAAATACTCAACTTCAGGCTGGTGAGAGTAACTCTTCACCTCTTCATGTCGTTGATGTTTTTCCTGTAACAGCACGACACAGAGACTTGTGACCTTCTGAATTCTTCTCATCATCTCACAAATGTCCTCTGATAACGCTGTGCAACTAGAGACCCACTAAATGGAGCACAGGGGTAATAGCAATATTTTCACAATATCATATGCATTGGATATTACAATATTTCCTCAAATCGATTATCAGCACGTGTCTAATGTTCTCATGGCCTGAATATAATATTGAGATTATGGCTTTACACAGAGGTTTAATAGGATCGGCGCTGCAACAAGTAGTGACTCGGTCGATAATGCAGGCAGAGCCGTGCGCTCCTGACAGAATATAATAAGAGGTTTGTTTCATTAAATTACTGTGTTTCCTTTTGTAGCTGCACAAACCCACATATGAGTATTGATTCCTCTCGAATCTGATGGTCTTGCATTCACCAGCAATTGCTTAGCCCTGCTAAAACACATCGATTGTTTATCGCTCTGCCTCGCAAGGCTGCCTGCCTCCAGCTAAAACATTTACTCATTAGATCATTTTAATTCCTGCAGAATAATGATTTTTCTATTGTCTTTCCGTTTCACACTTTTGCTCATCTGAAATAATTAGCACGTTTGCGCTGATCATTAAATTTAGCAAATTAAAAAGGAATGCATCTGCTCGGAAAAGTTCGATCGCTGCTCGGCTTCTTGGCGTGAGAAGATCTGATCTAATTGTGGAACTTTTTGGTTGGTTAATGCTGCTGTTCCTGCTTTACAAACTATTTCTACTCTATTTTTTTTTTTTAAATGACATCTCAGACTCTCGTTATAGAAACGTTCCTGGTCCTTTCCAGCACATTCTGTTTGACGGTGTTAGATATTTCACCCTGTACTTGTCTGACGTGTTCTATGCTCCTTCCTGTGTGTAGATCATATGAATAAGGTTGTGTGTCTCAGCTGCCATGGTGGTGCTATTTCATGGGAAAGTGTACTGACCTGTTGTTTGCTGATTGCATCTTAGCGTCTTGTAGAAATTCAGTGATGGAGGAGAAGCAGAACATTTCATCAACATGTAATGATGTTTGGAAGGTTATGGATGCCAATACGATAGGATGTCTAGGGGAAAAAATACACAATATTTGGATATATTCTTGTTTTAATTATATAGATTGTTACTTCTGGGGAAAAAATACACATTTCTGTTGACTCAGAACCATTCTAATTTTGGTATCGTCCAGTGAAATGCTCTCTAGGACCTTGCTCTACAGAAGCACCATGTTAGCAACAGGCATGGTTCATCTTTGCGTTTTTTTTTTTTTTTCACTTTTCCAACCACCACCTGCCAGAGAATAAATGGTTGGAGTTTTGAAGAGGGTGGAGTTTGTGTGAGCTTTCGGAGAATCGTTTTACCAACTTGGGGCTGTTTGATGCCTGAATGTCACTACCTCAGACTGATCGCTACCTCAGACTGATCGCTACCTCAGACTGTTCGCTACCTCAGACTGTTCGCTACCTCAGACTGTTCGCTACCTCAGACTGATCGCTACCTCAGACTGTTCGCTACCTCAGACTGATCGCTACCTCAGACTGTTCGCTACCTCAGACTGATCAGTACCTCAGACTGTTCGCTACCTCAGACTGATCGCTGCCTCAGACTCATCGCTGCCTCAGACTCATCGCTGCCTCAGACTGATCACTACCTCAGACTCATCACTACCTCAGACTGATCGCTACCTCAGACTGATCGCTGCCTCAGACTGATAACCACCTCAGACTGATCGCTACCTCAGACTGTTCGCTACCTCAGACTGTTCGCTACCTCAGACTGATCAGTACCTCAGACTCATCACTACCTCAGACTCATCGCTGCCTCAGACTCATCGCTGCCTCAGACTCATCGCTGCCTCAGACTGATCACTACCTCAGACTCATCGCTGCCTCAGACTCATCGCTACCTCAGACTCATCGCTGCCTCAGACTGATCGCTACCTCAGACTCATCGCTACCTCAGACTCATCGCTGCCTCAGACTGATCGCTACCTCAGACTCATCGCTGCCTCAGACTCATCGCTACCTCAGACTGATCACTACCTCAGACTGATCACTACCTCAGACTGATCACTACCTCAGACTCATCGCTGCCTCAGACTGATCACTACCTCAGACTCATCGCTGCCTCAGACTGATCACTACCTCAGACTCATCGCTGCCTCAGACTGATCACTACCTCAGACTCATCGCTACCTCAGACTGATCACTACCTCAGACTGATCACTACCTCAGACTGATCACTACCTCAGACTGATCACTACCTCAGACTCATCGCTGCCTCAGACTGATCGCTACCTCAGACTCATCGCTGCCTCAGACTGTTCGCTACCTCAGACTCATCACTACCTCAGACTGATCACTACCTCAGACTGATATGTGTTATTGTGATATTGACTGATATTGTGACAGCGGCACTGACGGTCAACCTCGGCTCAGCGATATATGGCACAACTCCAAAAACACACCAAATTTCATCATCTAGGATACAGTCCTTGTTAAAGTGGACATGCGTGGATGAAAACGGAGGTGAGAAATCCACCCACAGCTGAAAACAGGCTCTTGTTAAACTCTTCACTGTTCTCCATATTTAGTTAGTTCACCAAATTGTCAATGTACGGAATCAAAACACAGCTCACAAACTATTTTATGGGGATTTTAAACAAGGGCTGAGCAATATGACGATATAATATCGATATCGTGATACATTATGTCACAGTAAACTCTTCTGAGATATCGTGTGTAACAGTTTTATGTTTTTTTTTTACAGAATTGTTTCTTTTTCCTCCTTTTTCTTAATTTATTTCTGTATATATTAAAGTATCATTATACAAAGGAATACGTACAAATGCAACACAGGTAAACTTCTGGCGCCTAGAGCAGTTAGAAAACAGCATTTTTGCCCACTCCAGCTCACTAGACCTACACTTTACCTTGAAACATAATAACTGAAATAAGTAAAAGAAAGAAGCCTGAAAAAGAAGCAGAAGGACTTTATCATGAAAAGACAGCCATGACAGTCACGGAGAGACAGAAACACATCTGTTATGTGAACATTTATTTAAAAAAAAAAAAATCTTTTATCTTTATCTACACAGCAACTTTTCCTCCTCCTCATTTATTTATTTATTTATTTATTTCCCCCTTATATCATCTTATTCTTTTTAGCAAATTCCCATTTTGTAGCTGACTGAAGTGTCTCATTTCCCGTGTTCTCTCCACACCCGTCTGCTTTTTTGCCGTCTGAAACCTTTTTCAAGATCCTCAGAGACGACATTATATCTGGCGAGGTATTTATGGAAATGAAAAGCCCAGCACTTATTGAGGCATTTGGCAGTTTCAATTAGACTTTATTTGCACTGCGGTTTTTCCACCTTAAGTGTTAGTTTTAATTGCTAAGATCCTGTCCTGACAACAAGAAGCACATTCACTGCCAAACTTGGATGACTTTCAGGGAAAATGGGAAGGAAATAAATGCAGTAAATATACTTGAGTGCAATAAAATGAATACTGTGTCTGTTTGATTTAATTGCGCGTGAATCTTTTGCTGCTTTGCCACAAAAAAAAGGGTTTTATTTCTGTAAGATGCAGTGGAGATGAAAGTTCATGTTGCAGGAGACTGTGTTTTCAGAGCTCGAACTTCACTGCCAGTGTTCAGCCAAGATATTCCGATATTTGCCAAATTCATCAGCCCAGACTGGGTTTTTCCTTAAATTACGTTCTGCCTCATGGGATCGCGACAACACAAAAAGGCAAAGAAGAGAACAACTTTAAATTTGCCTAAGGCAGTTTCAAGGGAATAAGCATGTCAGGAGATACCGAGGACATTTTTCATTGCATAAGATATTTTGGGACATTTTGGTGGCTGTAATGACAAATAGTCTATTGGGTACGAGCTTTTTTTATTTATTTTTTTTTAAATTATTATTATGGTGTAGTGGCTGTGGGGAAAGGAATTATTTTTCATAGTTAAAAATAATTTGTATTCTGTAATGATTAATGATTAATTCTATATTGTTTAAAAAATAGCCACAAAAACAAATGGACACTTCTTTGGATTTAACTTAAGAATTATTCATTTATTATGAAAGAATAATTCTTAATTCTAACTGAATGTAATGAACTGCAGTTAGGAGAGAACCTTAATCATTTAACTGGTGCTGGCAAAAAGTTCATTACAGAGCGCTCTTGGTAACTCAAACTAACCCCAAGAAACTTTTGCTTTTTAGACTTTGAGAGATGTGTTTGTAATGACCGAGCCGGAGAGGAAAGTGCAGCGCAGAACAGCCGGATTGTTGCAGGAAGAAACGATTGTGCCGTTTGGTTTGTTGGTCATTTAGGTGATAATGTGACACGGTGCTCCTGATTTTCCTCACGCTGCCCTGAGTGAACACAGATCAGCTCTTACTGCAGGCTCCAGAAGTCTTAGACTGAGCAGTTTTAACTTCATTAGCTTGTAAAAAAAATAGGAGTCCTTAATGCTTCACTATAATATGTTAAGGAAAGTGTGGTTTTAACGTTAGTATTGTAATTACAGCTTTTATGCCACAGTGCAGTGGAATGCTCGAATCTGATTGGTCAGGAGGTGTGTATTATTTTGCCTCGGACAGAAGTTCCGGCTGTAAAATGAGCGATCGGTTTATATTAATGTGCCGATATGTTAGTGTTTCTATAGTAACTGCTCAAAAATAGTGACTTGCACGGCGGACGCTCCATATTATCTACGACTAATAGTAAACGGATTTTAAAAACGTATTGTTGTTTAACAAAGTACAACCTATTACAGTGAGACTTAGTGCTCGGGTAAGTTTTTTTTCTGGATTTAATTCTTGGATTAATGCATTTTTCTGGACTTAGTGCTCAGATTAATGTTTTTTATAGATCTTGTTATCAAATAAGTGCTTTTCTGGATTTAATGCTTGGATAATTTTTTTTTTTTTCTTTTTTTTTTTTTCTTTCTTATTCTTGTTTTAGTTCTCAGATAACTTTTTTTTTCTGGGTCTAGTTCTCTGATAAATGTTTTTTTTTCTGGTTTTAATGCTCAGATAAGTGCTTCTTTCTGAATTTAATTCTCGTATAAGTGTTTTTTTTTCTTGATTTCATGCTCAGATAAGTAAGCTGTCAGAGCTGCTGTTATAGAAAATTAATCAACACCTTCTGACCAGTCACACTCAGACAGAAATGAAATTGCCAATATGGCCACTTAAGGAAGAATTAAATAATAAGGTATTAGAAATCACGGTCTTAGAGTGCAGGGATGGCAGTGATATTAGCACGTCAAAAAAGATTTATCTTTCTGGAGAGGAAAATAAAAAACGAAAAAATGAAGAAAAATGAGGAAGGCAAGAAAAAAACTAGAGAAAGAAAGGTTTATTTTATGATACACTGCATATTAATTAATTGGTCTTGGCTTTCGATTACGGCTGCCAACACCAACCTGCCATCTGTCCAAGGTAATAAAATGTCAAAATAGCACGTTTTTTAATTAGATTAGATTTAAATTAGCTCATGTAGCTGATTCAGATTTTCAGACTTTGCGATGCCGGGCTTTATAGAGTGGAGACTCGTGATGCGATGATACACGATGCCCTGTGTGCTCATTTATAGCCATGATGAGGTGAGATGTGACACACAATAGGCCTCGTCACATTCGAGAGCTAAGAGGAGTCACATTGTAATGGAGTCAGAGACCTTGGGGTGAAAAAGATTAAAGCTCCGCTGCATCATATCTCACTACTGCTATGAGAACATGAGAGTGTGTGCGTGTGTGTGTGTGTGTGTGTGTGTGTGTGTGTGTGTCAGAGAGAAACACAGGACTGAATATAAAAGACCTGGCAGAGAGACAACGCGACGATCTCTGCTCTGCTTTTACGTTTGTTTCATTCAAAGTGAATAAGAAAACAAATCAGCCTGACAAAATTGAACAACTTGTGAGTCAGCGTTCATTCCTTCTGCTTTTATTTTTCATACTTCTCAAAGAAACAGCCCAACAATTATCTGCTTTTCCCAAACAAAAGCTCGTCAGTTGGGCGTTTGACTTTTTGGCAGGGAAGCAAAATAATAATTAATTCTGCCACAGACCAAATGGCTATTTGCTGATATTATGCTCGTGCATTTATAAAACTCATTTGCATGCATGACGGCTAGTTTGAGCTCTTGAGCAACATCAACCCCAATAAAATTTTATTTCTCAGCTCGCGCTCGGATTGCTTGGAGCCGTGCCCCTTTACCCCGTGGCAACATTAGCATAAAGACATGGCCCATTTCTCCAGCGTCCTCGTATTAAACATTACGCTGTGTAACTCACGGGCTCTGATAAATTGCCTAAATGTATTCTTAATGCTGCTTTCTGTATTTCTGTATTTCGTACTTATTATTGCATGGTGATTTTGTCTTTACCTCAAAAAAAAAAAAAAAACTTTACAGAGTTTTAAAACCATGAAAACTGAAACTGTTTACGCATTTCATCAGATTGATCTAAATCGGTCATAATCGCCCACACAGGAACATCAGCTCATACACCTGAGTGCAAACAGCATCTTTCCCAAGAGCACAAATGCAACAGAAAACACAAATTATAGACATCTAACATATTTCTAACACAATGTAGATTCAGACCAATAATGCACAAGCCAGAGGCAACAACGGTGAAGAAAATCTCCTTGTGATGACATGAGGAAGAAACCTCGAGAGGAATCAGACTCCAAGCAGAACCACCATCTTCTGAGTGACATCGGATAGTGGGTTTATAAATCATTACAGTGTAGAAGAATAAAGGCAAACAGTACTAAGTGTGTTAAAAGGATGTTCGGGAAGAGCAGATATTCAGAGTTGGCACAAATATTTATACAAGGAAAGTTCCTTGTATTCAGAATCGGGTTACGCACATGCTTAAAGTTGATTTTCTGTGCTCTCTTTCAGATTATTAAAGATCTGGTTTGCCAGATTTTTTCGAGTTGTAGTGTGTGAGACAGCATTCTTCAGTAGAGTCTAGACCACTGACTTTAAACACAAGCTATTTTATCCTGCTTTTAATTTTGAGTAAACAAAATAATGCTGATGTTTTTGTCAATTCAATGTGCTCGCCTGTAAAGAAAACGTGCTCAAGGTTTGAAGGATAAGCTGACCGAGCACTCCTCAGCTCAATTATTCTTTTATCTATAATTTGATCACTAATTATGTTATCTGTTAAAAATTTTAGTCCTCAAGATGAGCAGTGCCTCTGAATAACATGTTATCTTTGAGTTATAATACTTCTGACGACTGAATACCGAAAAAGGTCCTGGACCTAATTAGTATGCTTCTAAGACTTAATAATAGTTAGACATAAATCTAATTAAAGTGGTCTTGATATTGAGTACTGACTTTATCTCTCTCTCTCTCTCTCTCTGTATATATGTATATATATAAGCATAAGCTATATATAAGTTATATAGTTACTGAATTCCACACTGTCATTTGAATGTTTCTTCAGTATACAGTCGAGACGGACTGCATGTCTGTCCAGTGTCCTCTGAGTTTGCATGATATGATTATTCATCCTGACACCTCGTCCCTCTGGCTCTTCTCTCTGACCTCCCCACTCTGCCCCTCTGTGCCCAGAGAGAGTGTATTATAGCCGTGGCTCCGGTGTGCCGCTGCCCTGATCCTAATGCCGTGTGTCAGCCCTGGCACTCGTCTGTCCAAACTCATCCATCACACCAGGACACACTCGCAGTGAAACCTGCTCCTTCCCACATCCACGCCGGACCCTGAACGCACTCATGATGGCTTCACACACCATCTACTATCACGCAGACACACTCACACACACTTTATCACAGGCTCACCTGTCATATCTGTAATTTCAAATGAATGCATTCAGTAGAGAGAATATATTTCTTTTTTTTTTTTTCAGTGCAAATCTTCATCCTCCGCTCATCTGTTGAACGTTTCACTGATGGTTGTTGACTCTGAGACGAGAGAGAAGGAATTTAAGAAGTTATTTTGGAAGAATTATTTATGCAACACATTGACGTTTGGTAGATGTGTAAATTAGAGAAGAAATTATACAGGAGAGAAAAAAGTTTCAGCTCCTTTCTTTCCTCTCTCTCACTCTACCTTCTGTCGTGAATGAAGTTTCCTTTCCTTTGTTTCATAAGGCTTTTATGTTCTCTGTGGATCACACGCAAAGAATCAGTTAAATTTAAGGAAGAGACTTTGGCACTATGATTTATTTGAGTCTATGGCTAGGTAGATTAGGATAGAGATAAAGATGACTGTCATATTTTACCTGTATCTTTTAGATTGATACGGTTAATTGCCATAAACATGTGGAAACAACTGGATGTTCAAAACTCCTTGAGACAGCATGAGGATGAAAACTTGAGAAATCATTATAGTGTACAGGTGTAGCGTTAGGTCAATATTTCCACAAGGAAAGGTGCATATATTCAGACTGAGGTTACGCAGCTTCTTAAGTCAATTTTCCGCAGGCCTCATTCAGATTATAAAAACCACCTGTGTGCAGTTCGTGTCTCCAAGGTTACCGGATTTTTAAAAATTTTGTCATGTAATGATAATGATTTGAAGTATCCGAGACTGTTTTTCAATAGCGTCTGGACCGCTGTAAAGGCAAAACCATGAGTGATGTGAGTGCTGTCTCTTTATTTGGGTTAATCCAATAATCACTTCTGTTGTCCATAACAAGAGTATAATCACTGAGAGTGAGGCAAGGTGAACCCATACTCGTAAATAAAACTGAAAGCTAGAATCATTTGGAAAATAGAAAAAGTTACTCAAGGGAACTTATTGCACAAAGAGTGTATACAAACTGAGTAACAGATAATCACAAGAAAAATGGGATTAAAAACAAAATGATAGGATACACTTTGATGTAGGATCATACAAGGGGGGATTTGTTACGTATGAAGTTTACACAAAAATTAAAATTAACACGAACTCTGTATCATGCAAACCCCACCTTTTCATTTCTGTGGTGCAATATGTGACAGGTCAGTCAAAAGGTGTCCGTCGTTCTACACATGATTTGTTATTTAATGAAGAAAAAATGTATAATCATTGATATGGTGAAATTTCCTATAAGGAGACATTTAAAATGTATGGAAGGAGTCTCCAGTGTCAGTGCTTGGTAACAGTCAGTGGTAAAGTGGTGACTTTAATTGTGCTGAGTTTATGGTTTGTTGGAAACGTAACATGCAGTATAACATAGGCAGTAACTTGTTTCTTGCCATTTCACAATATGAAATGTAACTATAAATGGATAAAATGTACATGTTATTGTTGTAGAACAAATTAAAAAATGTATTTGTGGGAGAAAACACTGTGTATAAGAGAAATAAAATACTTTGTGGCATGCTTTTTTAGGAAAATAGTGTTTTCTTTGGCATCATACCCCCCAGCCCTGCCCCCTGCTATTATTAATTATTTTCCTCAAATATGATGCACGCTTCATGTTTTATTCGTTAGTTGTCCCACTTTTCTTTGTTCTCTAACATTATTAAAAAATCCCTACTAACTTAGTGAACACAGATGTGTTCAGCACACAGCAAGATCAACTCCAAAGGAAAGGGTTCCTCTTGGGCCAGTGGTCACTTTGGTCACAGTAGTGAAAGATTAGAGAAGGTAACATGCTGACTCAGTGTGTAACTTTGCTATGAATTATACAAAGATATGTAGTTCAATACTTGTAAAAACCACAAGATCAATGCATCCCTGCTGAGTCTGATGCAGAATAACAGTGAGCATCCATTAATAATAAAATCCATCTTGATACTGAACTTGCCCTAGTACTCATTTCATCCACCATCTTTCCTGCCATGTGACAGAAATGAAATAACTTGTTTTCGCAGCACCTGAACGTTCCTGATGGGCCGAGACTGGTTATATGACTTTGAGGTTGATTCAATCCGTCCCTTCAGTCCCTGTGGAATGAGTCATTCAGCATCAGGCCTGTCGCTCTGAGCACCAGCCTGAAAAATGGCTCTGATGTTGCTGGAGTTTTTGAGAAAAGAAATTTGGGACTTTCTTACATTTTTGGCTCCAATCCTCATTGATAATCTCAGCAGATGGAAGTGTAAAGCTCATGCAGCATGTATGTAAGCTGCCTGGGGTTGGCAGTATGTTTTTGATATAGACCTTTTACAAGTCACTTGAGTGCGCATGTATGTGAGGTTTTGCAGGAACCACCAGGTGCTTGCTGGTCGTCTGTTTTCCTTAAGATGTAGACACTAGAAAAAAGTTTACATGCACACGTTATTCATGCTCTAAGAAAAATGTTATATGTACCAATTAACAAGAAAGTCTAGATGTAAGTGTTTACATCTTAACTGAAACAGATGAGTGGGAGCTTGTTTTAGATTCGACGCCTCATTGTATGCCTATTTAAACTATTAAACGAAAAATGCCATTTTTCCCCTGCATTTTTGGCTGCAAATTTTTGGTGGCCTCCCTAATAAATGTAGTTAACTGATGATAACTAGATACTTGTCTGTTTACAACTCGAACATATATCGGTAGATTTTATGTCACATTGAACTCAAAACATTCTCTGTTTAACTTGAGAGAAAATGAGAGCGAGACAAGAACACCAGCTGAAACATTACCAATGTTGTTTGTGAGAAGGGGGAGGGGCTTTCACCTACACGGCTGTCAATCATTCCAGCTTCATATGTCGATTTGCACATCTGCTGGTTTTATTGCAGACAATAAGAAGATTCATTTGCCGTATTTTGACACTGGCCATTGCAGTGTACTCAGACGTTAACATTTGGAGCTCCTGTGTGAAATGTGTGAAGATTGGCAGCTTTGTGTTTGTGACTGGTTATAGTGCTCAGTGTTATAGTATTTGTGTGACTCTTGTTGAGCAGGTCAGGTTATGTTGTGCTACAGTGGATCTCAGGCAGTGATGTTGGTACATATTCGGTACCATATCCATTCTCAGTATTACCTTCTTTGACTTCCCAAACTGTGTACTTTGCTCTGCACTTGCTTGCTTTACATTTTCTCATGTCACTTCACCAGTTCACTGTTTTTGCCTCTTCATTTTAGCTCCTTTTTATTCTGTTCCTAGTAAAATCTAACATGCTTGTGCAATTCTACGCATTGTTTATCAGCTATTAATTAAAGTGGTTATTACTGGTTGTTAGGACTCATAACTTCTCTTGTGTGAACTTGATAAATCTTTAGTATTTTTGTGACTTTTGTTGACCAGCTCAGTTACGTTGTCCTGTAGTGACTCTCAGGCAGTGATCACAATACTTACATAATTACACTACTCGTTTACCATCTATTTACTCATGTCTTTTCTAATTAGTCTCACCTTTTAACTGTTATTAAAATGTTCCTTGTTTATCCACTGTTTTTGTTTTTTTTCTAATCCATGGGTCAGACATTCAGAAAAGTGGTTGTTATTAATTGTTAGCGCAAATTTCTGTGAATTTTTTGACCAGCTCAGGTTATTTTGTTTTACAGTATCTCTCAGAGAGTACAGTTGGTGCTTATTCTGTACCAAGAGTCGCTATCATATCCGGATTTATTACTGGCCCCCTTTGGTGTCCCAAACTCTGTGCACCTGCCTCAATGTTTTGGCTTTCTACATCACTCATTTGCTTTTCATTTACTCACATCACTTGTACCTGTTCACTGTTTTCTCCACCTTTACTTTTGCTCCTTATTTACTGTTCCTTGCAGCATCTGTCCTCCTTTTGCATTTCTTAGCCATGTCTATCAGATATTGATAAAAGTGATTGTTATTGGTTGTTAGTGTTAGGATATCCGTGACGTTTGTTGAACAGATCAGGGTATTTTGTCTTACACTTTCACTCAGGCAGTGACACAGGCTCATATTCTGCTTTCCATTGAATCACGTCTCTTGTACTTTGTTCTATCGGTTCACTGTTTTCGTCTCTTTATTTAACCTCCTTTCTTCTGCATGCTTTTGCAGTTCTAACCTGTGGTCTTCTTATTCTTCCATTCTTCACACGTTGCTTAACAAATCCAAGATAAGATAATGTAAACCAGATTTTCTAACTGTGATAATTCCAAATAGGCTAATTTGCTTCTTCGCACACACACCTGACATCTTGAATAAGGTAGCCGGATTGAGTAGCTTGAGATATCTCAGTGATCCTGTTTTGCCTGGAATGGGCTTATATATTGAGAATCTGATAATGAAGTCAGTAATTGGCTAATGCATGTGCTACAGAAGCCCAGAGAAGTCCTGAGAGTCGGGAAATCAAAATGCTTGCACAAGAGTTTTCTACTTCGAGTTTGCAATACATTTCACGTCACATTTTGGTTTATTTTTACTCATCTAAAGAGACTGTGCACACAATGTATTTAAGAAGGCATAGTTGAATCTCTATTATGAATAGACCCATAAAATATTTAAAATATATCTGCAGTAGTCCTCCTGTAATTATGCTGTGGATGGCAATGGCAATATATCTCACATGCCTGTGCTAACACTTTAATTAAAAATGTCTATAGATATAAATCCATAGTGCAGAGTTACCAACTAAACCGTAAGTGTGTTCAAATCACTTTTAACTTAGACAAGAGCACAACTTTAACTTGCAATAACAACCTTGATTTAGTAGATATATAGTGCTCCTAAATGTGTGATCTAATCCTGTTCACTTTCAGTAAGCTGAAAGAGGTTTGAGCTTGCGGATGTGTTGTCTTGGTAACAAATCAGACTACGGCTTTGAAAAATAGGTCAATCTAAAATCATATCATCAACAATCCAATCTAGCTAACTCTGTGATCCAAGTGTGAAGAACGGACCCCTGGTTTTCCTAGTTACTTGTTCTGCTAGCTCATCATACTTGAGTTTGGATTTCTGCTAGCCTATTTGGATTGTAAATGTGGATGTATACCTTCAAAAATGACCAACAGTTCAGCTTAAACAGAGCTTCACTGATATGACTGACAATTATTGCTGACCCATCAGGATCTTCTTCCTCTTTTCATCAGCAATGACACGGTTCATTTAGAGAACTTAATTAGCCAGGACCGGGGCTGCAGCGTGTCTTGACATATAAGAAAAAAAAAATGAGGCTCGAGTTGACCTTCAGCACAAGCAGCATTACTCAGTCTCAGTAAGGTCATTATCAGTATTAACTATTAAAACACCATTATATAATCATGCGAAAATTTTGCCCAAACCCTCATTAATATTAGGACTAGAAGAAGAATGATGATTTCCAATGTAAATTCATTAGCAGCTCTATTTTCTGAACCGCTTTCAATTTTGAATTAGCTTTTTTTTTTCCCCTTAAGTATGTCAAGAATGTTGTAAATGGAGGAGATTACAGCGTATCAGCTGGCTCTTTTCCGTAGTCATAATCCGTTTAGAGCACCAACGGGTGCAAATTGAATAATATTACTCTGATGATTCATGTAAATACTGCTGATACTGTCAAACCTGCCTTTATTGCATTTATACCAGGCTGTCAGTGTTAAGAAGAAGGAAATTAGAAGGCTTGAAAAGCTCCGGCTACACTGCATATACTTAAAGTGAGCTTAAAGTGGCTGTTGCTCAGCATGCTTGAGGCAGTAGAGAGTCACTTTTGCTTTGCTGTCTCACCCATCGATAGTATTGTTGTTTCTAAAGCTGCTTTCTCACTTAGCTCCCAGACTGGCTCGTTTGGTCTAAATCCTTCCAAAGAAGACAAACGTATGTGTTCTAATCCGAATATCCCCTGTATACTACATCTGTGAAGCTTTTAAGCCCTACACCCTTAAATTGACTCATTTAGCTCAACAGCTAATGAATCTGGCTTTGTAGCCGACTCTTTATTTCTATTAAAAGTTTAAAAAAAACTGTTCATTATTTTAATATTTATCTTAACTTAACTTAAGCTATTTATGCCCCAATCAAGCATTTCTCAGATTAGGCCATTACTTATGGTTTTTATGTCTTTTGTTTGCTTTTGTTTCTCAGAAATTGGATTACATCCATTCGAAGTGAGCTGCAGATCTGTGCGATGGTGGAGCCAAACTGAGACTCTATAATTTTCTTCACACCTCCGTATCCCTCGCCGAGACAGATCTGGCATGTGAGAATTAATGAAAGCCAGAGCAGTGAAAACACTGAGCATTCACAAAGCAAATTCTGATCATTTTACCTTCTCCAGATGAGAACCTGAAATAGTTGCGTTATTAACCGAAGGGGTCTGTCAACTAAAACATCTCCCACTGGGACATCCAGCAGCCACGAACCACCAGATTCCAACTTTATTACTCTAAAATTAGTTGACATAACAAAAGAAAAACCCAAGGTTTTCACTGTGGCTCTTTATCGGAATATTACTTTGGAAATGATCTCCAGTCAGTTATTAACTTGGAGAGATGATTTGGGACATTCAGATTAATGCTTTCTTTTACAGAACCCACAGCTATCTGGCATAATTAACACCAAGGGTGAAAACAGCTTGACATATTTTAAACAAGCGTGTGTCAGAGTTTTCTGGATGTATAGTGCGGCAGCTGGTTGAGTGCTTCAGAACTGGGACTGGGTGAAATCTCTTTAGCCTGGGAGACGGCAGAGGAAGCTGCCGAGTTTGACAGAATTCATTATGACGTGATTGCCAGGCTGTTGAGCCTGAGCTAATCACTGAAATGTGTGTGTCTAATTGCTGACTTTCAGAGGCCCTGATGGCAATCACAAGACTGCAGCTGAATGAAAGATTGAGCTGTGATTTCTGTCTGTCACTGAAGTTTATTTGGGCATGAAGACTATGAGAACAACTGGGAAAAAAAAAAAAAATCAGCTGTCTGACTAGCCACTTGGCATCAAGGAAGAAAACACTTGGGAGCATGCTGTTACAGGGAAATATTCAACAGCAGGTTGGTGGTGTGATGGAGCCGAGTTACTGTTACCACCCGAAGTTGATTCTTTTCCTATAACAGCACATCCTGAAGTGTTCTCTTCCTTACCATTTTTAATGTATTGAAAAATGACACGTCATACATTTTATCCATTTATAGTTACATTTAAAACAAGTTAGTTCCTGTTCTCACTTTCATTATAGAAGCTATAGAGGGTCGTTCCCTCACCAGCTTGTCTTATTTTTATCTTTTCAAATTATTAAGTCAAAGAAGAAACCACAAAATGTAAACTCTTCTGTCGTGAAGAATGGTGACACTGGAGACTCCTTCCACAACTGTAAAATAAATCTCTTTCTACAGAACCCTTCACCATATCAATGGCTATACATTTTTCATTTAAATAACACGTTTTTCAAATGTGTTTATTATTCACGGTAGCTTGTGTACATCATCTGCCATACAATTCCCTGTGAATGAGCTGTTACTATAGAAACAATAATGTATTAGAATGTGCGCATTAATATAAACCTGTGGTTTGCAGCTGAACTACTGTCAGAGCTGCTGTTATAGAAAATGAATCAACATCTTCTGACCAATCAGAATCGAGAATTCAGCAGCGCTTTGGTGTAAGCTTGTTTAACCTGACACTTGTGTCTCATCCTCAGCATTTTCGTATCTTCTCTCATTATCTGCATCTCTCTCGCACCTTCTCTGTTGGACTGGCGAGGCTCTCGAGTGAGATTTTCAGAGATGGACATGTTCAGTGTAGAGTCTGAGCGGTGGGTGTTTGCGGTTTCCTCATGCCCTCCCACGTCGTAGCGGATTGTTTACATGGATGAAGCCAGGGGCGCTGCCAAGCACGGTTCACTGCAGCTTGACTAGTGTGGTTATGACACTGCATGCCGTGCTCCTGCACTGTGTGTGTGTGTGTGTGTGTGTGTGTGTGTGTGTGTGTGACTCGAACTTCCACACCGATTGACATTTCCATTACTCGCGGTCTTATGCCTCTGTCCGAGTCAGGTAATACCTAGCAAGGTACAGGTTACTTAACCTGCTGCTGTATCCTCTCTGACATTTAAGCTCTTTTGATTTTTTTGCTCCAGGAGGAGAACATTGGAGGGTTTCTCTGGCTCCTTTAAACAATATGCTGATTATGAAGCCTTTCATGAGTGTGTTAGAGGAGGAGGAAATATACCAAGCTGTTTGCATATTAATCTTTATTATTAACATGTTATCTTCAATGACCTACAACATTTATTTTGTAATTAAATCCTCAGTTGCATGTTTTGGTTTAAACCTCTTTCATTGACATGTTGATCTCATTTCACTTTCATTAATGCTTTCCTACATTGCCCACAATGCCGTTCCTGTCTCCTACCTGCTGGTAGTGGTGCAGTGGGATGTATCCCTTGCTTCGTCTTTACATAAAGAGAGTGATGCAGCAGTGTTTTATTCCTTTAGTCTGTCCAACTCTCTCACCTCCTCATCTGTACACTCTGCTCAAACAGATCAGCTTTAAAGCTTCAGCTTTCATGCTAATATCGCTGTCAGTGCTTGCAGAACACTAACTAGCCTCTGCTGTACCTTAGAGCAACTGTGTCATGTAGCTCTGTTGCATTCTGGGACTTTGAATCCGGCATTTGCACCAATGTCGCCACTACTTCTATGCTGGAATTCTTTTTAATATGATGTTGAACTTCGCTAGAAATTGGTGAGTGAGAAAAGAAGCTCTTGCTCTTTTTTTTAGGAGCTAGACCTGAGTGTTTGGAATTGCAGATTTTTTTTCTCCTGTTAAAAGCCATTGTATCTGTGCTAGCGAAAACAATAACAAGTGCTACCTTCTCCCTGGAATAACGAAAATACAGGACCAAGCAACAAATTAGCTCCAGAATCACTAAGCCATCACAAATATGTCCTTTAAGCAATAAGAAACCAGAAAACACACCTGTATTTTATTGCTAATTTCGCTCCGAATGAAGACACGCTCCTCAAGACAAAGCGTGAGAATGATGGGTGTGACAAGGAGAGCTTACCATAAAGAGATTTGTTCTCTCTAGCAAAGCTTTCTCCAAGCACTTCCCCCCATCTACTGCTACAGAGACTAAGCTGGAGCCCGATGATGATAGGGGAGTGCTTTGCCAGGACATTATTCATGATAAGGTCAGCCTGTCAGCTCAGGAGTACACCGTAATCCTCACTGACTTGACCTTTCCACCACATATTAGGTCCATTAGTTCAGCCAGGAGAGGCTCGGCCGTGAGCGAGCTGTCAGCGAGGTCACTCGTCCATACAGGGGAAATCGTATCCAGGACCCTTTAGGCAGTGGCTTCCCCAAGCATGAGTAATTTAGTCCGACTCCTTCCTCATCACTTACCAGCCCACAGGTGAAGCCCACATGTCGGCGTGTGAATCAAAAGCCAAGCTGAGCATGTGGTGGAGGCGTGAAGTGCACACGAGCCAGATACATCAAATTCAAACAAATCAAATTCAAATTTCTGGAAATTGGAGCAGTGGAATCACTTGGGCTTAGAGGTAATATAAAAAGTACGGACCAGACATCAGAATCAAAACGTATTTAATGTGACAACCATGAAATACTTTCATTCATCTTCTCTAAGCACTTTACCCTGGTCAGGGTCGCAGTAGATCTGGAGGCTATCCCAGAAACACTAGGTGTGAGGTGAGAATACATCCTGATCAGATGCCAGTGCACCAAGCATACAGTACACACATTCACACCTAGGGGCAATTCATAGAAGTCAGTCAAACTTTTTGGGCTGTTGGGAGGTGGGCGGAACACGGAGGAACCCACATGCATGTGGGAGGACATACATCAACCGTAGATCCATGGCTAACCAAGCTCAGGATTGAACCCTTGAACTCTGAGGTGGCAACAGAATACATAATTTACTTCATCTGTCCGTAAATCTGGTCCACCAACCAAGGACACATTTACACATTTGGAATCTGATTGAGTAAATTAGCGTATTCATATTAGATTATTCGATTATATTCTTATTAGCACAAATGATATTAGAACATGAGACTCGCACAAGTTCAACATACTGCACATAACACAATACATGACAATGTGAGTTGGTCCCAATAAAATCGTGGATGAATTCTATAGCAGACTGTGATGACATGTTTTCTCCATGTCAGATTATATGATGAAGGTCCTCTAATGATAACAGAAACTGACTACATGCTATGTCATTTACATCAACAACCAATGTGAACAAACGGACAAAATGAGGTTGCAAAAAAAGTGAGGTAATAAGGATGTTCTTTCATGTATGTTTCGCCATTTCCGTTTCCGTTTTTTTCAGCTGTCATTTTCAGTGTCGTCATATGCCAACCTCCTATTGGTGGATTTTAAACATTTCTGACACTGCTGGAACATTGTCATCAGCTGTCTTTGTTCAGAGTGGCACTAAAATCAGCTGCCAATAATGTAAGCATGTCATACAATGCACTCTAGGACCTCATGAGCAAAGAATCTTTCACAACGTGTGTTTTTTTTATCTGCTACAGCAAAATCAATTAATAATGAATATCATACTTAGTTAATGTAATTGCTTCATGTCAGTAAAAATACATTTTGCACATTGTCTCTGTCTTTGTTTCCTCCTGCTGCCAAATATAAACCTCCACAACATCAATGCAACATTAGACTGGGAGAAGTGTGTAATTTCGGGCTGCCTGTCGCTGTGAGAAACGCCTCGTTAAATAATGTAGCGCTTTGTTATGAGTTTATGCCGAACTGTAAAGCAAGTGGGGAAAAAAACGCAGTCGCTGATCGGGTTCCTGCGCCGCAGCGCGTGCTCCCAGATCCCTTTTCTAATTAGCCGTGCTGGAGTGTGTTGTGCGCTGCCTGTGTGGGACCAACGCCTGCACACCAGTGTTAATGAGATTGGAACGTTGTGCTGCTTATTGTTGCGCAGCCTTTTTTTTTTTACGACCATAGCTGCAATTATCACTTGTCGTGTACGTATGTAACAGTTGCCATTCTCATTTGGTTTAAAGAAGTAATTTGCAATTCACAATGCCTCTATCATCCCTGTTTAGCCACCTTTAAGCATGTATCATCTGTATAAAGAATCTATTTATCTCCATTAACAGATTTATATGAGAGGTAAGTTGTTGTAGACATGTTGAGAATCTTGGACTTCCCATGAAGCACCGCTGTAGCCCTGGGCAGCTCTGAAGCTGAGAGCGAGCTAGGAAAGGCCAGCGAAAGCAGGAGGCCTGGAGTTTACCTGCAACATTATATTCCCCCGACACTAACTCTGCTGGAAGGGCTTTGAGAAGAAAAAAAAATGACTCCTGCTGCTCTGACCACTGCTACACACACTCATTCTGAAGGAGAAATGAAGTTTTAAAAAAATGCAACAGCAGGAGTGAAGTTTGACCATGTATAATGGAAATGTGGACTCTGTATACTCTATCACTATTCAACCACATTGAATGTTTTTTTTTGATAAAAGAGGTCTATGGAAAACCAATCAGATGCTTCGGGGTCTAATCAGTATTTGCTGCATCTGCAAAAAGTGAAATTCATGGCACCCCAATCAGTTTTATTAAATAAATCACAGAGTTACTGTTCCCAGCCTGACATTGATTATTTTCCTAAAACAGCACATCCTGAAGTGTTTCATTCCTCAGCCAATTTGCCAACGATTACGACGAATCAACACCTTCCGACCAATCAGAATGGAGAATTCAACAGCACTGCGGTGTAACAGACAGCAGAAATAGTTATATAGATATTTTTTGAATTGCACATGTACTTCATGCCTTCATTCGGGAATAGCTGAGAGAGAGAGAGAGAGAGAGAGAGAGAGAGCGCTACACAACACTCACACCTTTCACAGGTGTAGAAAATGAGGTCAGTGTTGCCTGACTCTCAAGGAGAAGCAACATGACAGCTAATAGCTGATGACCAGCGCACCTTTCCCTCTGGGACCTTATGAGTCACTGGGAAAAATAAAACATAATCCACAGCACTGCTCCTTGTGGTTTAGGAAGAGAAGTTATTGGCGAGGAAGGATGTGTTCTATTCGGGGAACAAGATTAGGCTGTGTAGTGGAGATGATGAACTCTGTCATGCGCTGCTGGCTCCATCATAAGGGCTGATGGGAAATATTCCAGTGTGTTCTACTCTGGTTATTAGAGAAGCCAATAAGAGAAAAACAACAGTGGGACAATACCTGAGCCATGAATATTTATGATATTAGCCCAGATGTACTGTTATTTTGGATTCAATGCTCTAATTTACTAAATAACATGGAGCCAAGAGCACAGGAGCTGAGGAAATTAGTCAGAATTATGAGTGTTAATCACTTTGCATCCTGGTTATTTATTTTTTTATTGTCTGAAAAGAGCCCTGTGTTGGCACTTTATAAATGATTTGTCTCCAGAAGACAAACCGCCTTGCGTCCTTCTTGAGCAAAACACTTAAAAAGCCTCAGTTAGCGATCTCCACGACCGCAGGAGATCTTCCCCACTCTATCAAACTATAAAAACATGCAGCAGGTTGGAGATGCTGTAGTAGGAGATCATTAGTGCCTTAGCCATCGTTTCTTTCCTCTCAGAACCTCTCGGCTTCCTCACTTGTGTTTGCTGCTGAATTGTTTATGCAGTGTTGAGAATTTTTTTTCTTCCTCCCCTCTAACTGAAGACCAACCAAACTCGGAGTCCTTCCACAGTCGGTAACAATGCACACGTGGGAGTTTGGCATCGTGATTCTGTATCCGTGCAGGACTTACTGTCTTTCTGTCTCCGCAGCTTCTCTCGGGAAGTCCTACACTGCCCATGGATCTGTTTATAATACCTTAAACTTCAGTGCTGTTGAATTCTGGATTCTGATTGGTCAGAAGGTGTCTCTGACTGTAGTGCAGCTGCGAATCACAGGTTTATAATAATGCCCTTGTTCTAATACCTTATTGTTTATATGGTTCATCTAATAAATCTAATATCTAATATAAAGCTTATCTAATAAACGAAAATGTACAGCTGTTGATAGGGTGAAGTTTTCTGTTAGGAGACATTTATTTAACATTTATGGAAGGAGTCTCCAGTGTCAGTGCCTTGTAACTGAGTTAAAGCTGTAACTTTAAGGTTTCTGAGTTTATGGTTTGTGCTTTCAGAGAAGTATGATAAGCTGCATGTTTTTTGTCTGATTAACTTTAAGAGAAATAAAAAAATGAGGTTAGTTTGACTAACGTTTCATGGATGTTACACAACATTAAATGTATCTAGAAATGGATAATAAATAGGATGTCGTTCTTTAATAAATATCAAAATTGTAACTGTTTACAATTTTATAAAACAGCACATTGCTGTGGTATAAGAGGAATAAAACACTTCAGGGTGGTAAAAGTAACTCAGCTTCATCACACCACACTGTGGTTGATTATTTTCCTATAGCAGCACAACCCCAAGAGTTTTTTCTTCCTTACTCAAGTAGGTAATTCAGTTAGAATTATGCATGTTTTCTTTTCCATATCAACCCCTTTTTTATCAGATTGACGACATTCATTAACACTCTATTTTTTTTGTTTGATTTCTAACAAAACCTTGTCCTTTACAGTAGCACACAACATCTTCCAACAAAAGAAGAAGAGTCATGTTCTCTGTCATTTTGTATTACAGGGTTTCAGGGTCAGGTAAACATCTGGTCTGAGGAAACATTTTCTCTCATGGTAGTAACAACTCACGACTGGAACTTCTCTGAGATAATAGGAGCTTGCAATAAAGGATGCTTCTTTCTCCAGCCTTGTGGAGGTTTTTTTTATGTTGTATTGTGTAGCTTAATAAAACTTCCGTGAATTCCTGTTGATATTAAAAAATAAATTAATTAAAAAAAAAAAACATAAAGAATTGGTAGCTCAACAATAACAATCCAGTAGTTCAAATTCAAGTTCAAATCCCAATACAATAAAATAGAGATACATGTTATTCTGCCTAACAAATAAACAAGGTCTATGAACAGGAAGGCAACAAGGACACAAAAAAAATTAAATTGAAAAAAAATTGAAAAGTTGAAAGCTGCTGGTAGATTGTAGAAAGAAATTGTAGAGAAGATTTACTGCCGTAATTTATTATTTAAATTACGATAAGATAAAAATAGTTGAATAATAATTTCTTTATGGTAATGATAAAAGGAGAAAAGGAACAGCTTCTCCAGCACAGTTCAGTTCAGCACAGTGTGTTGTGGTTGATTAATAGTTGGCTCCATTTCAGGTTTTAATGGAGAATCTACTATCTTGCTCCTTTGGAAGTCAGTGTTTAATAATAACGAAAGCTGCGGGACACCAAAGTCTTCAGTTTCTTTGCCTGATATTTATATTTAAGCTTTAAGACATTTTCAGCTGTCTTGCAATCGATGAAAGTCTTGCTGAGATGATTTGGCACTTCACTTCTTCTCCTGAACCACCTCGTACTCTACTCTTCCTTCATTCATGGAATCCATCCGGGAATCAAAGTGATCCGCGCTCTATTTCCCACTCTCATCCACTCGTCGTTCTGTGAAAAGGGAGAGAAAGAGACAAAAACGGACCTGTTTTCTGGTACAGGAGCTCGTCCTCTAAAGCAGGTGCAATCTTCCAGAAGCGTAACAGTGACAATCTAATACTTCATGGATTTCCTGCTCACAGTTTGAGATGATAATTCCACATCCTGGGTGTCAATTCATGACCAGCGTCCTCACACCATTTTTACTAGCTCATGCAGACAAAAATAATCATTTGTAATAAGGCTGTTATTTGATGCTTGCTTGTTTCTCAGGCAGCTTTGTGCTTTATGCTTCTCAAAGGGCAATAAAAGGGTCTTATGGGCAATATTCCAAGTCAGTGAATTATGTTAAAAAAAGTTATATCCAGATTTATGATAGGGAAATTTCTGCATATTCAGTGTTGGGTTACACAGATGCTTACGCTGAATTTTTGGGTTCCCCATTCAGATTCTTAAAATCCCAGATGTTGCCAGATTTTTGTCCAAGACAGGGTTTTTCAATAGTATATAACCATCGCTGAGGACAAACTCTTGCCTTTTACAGCGCCCATATATATTTGCTGCAATACAGTGTCACACATTTAAAAAGAAGTAAATATAAAGAAAATCAAGGTCATGAAAAAGCGTACACAGGATCTAGGCTGTTTTATCATGTTTTTAATTCGTTATTTCAAGTTGTCGCATTAATAAAATAGGAGAGGATTAAAGGATAAACTGACGAGCACTCAGCAGGCTACTCTTACAGCTCCTTAATCCACCGCTCCGGCGCTACAAACCACACTGCGAGCGAGGACTTTGGATAAGACCTGGACAAAACACTTTGTAATGTTAGGCAGAATTTCCACCTCAATGTCTCTCCACACAAATTCGTCGTTGTATTTGGTCTTTTTTGGTTGTAGAACATTTTTCTCGTCACATTTCACCTACTGCTCGATACACAGTTCTTAACGTTATTTGGAGGAGTTTGGTGTGAAAATATACAGTATAGGGCTCATGTGAGCATTTTCACATTTTCAAATATTTTCCTGATATTTCTAAAAACACCGTTCATGTGGACGGGATACATTTTCAAAACATGTGGGCGGGGCCTTAGTTGCATGCTGGATTTCAGTCTTTCATACCACCCACAACAATTGGTCAATTGAACATATACATATATAGATACACACACACACACACACATATATATTTGTAGATGTGGTCAGCGAAGTGGAGAAAAAAATTTTACATAATCTTAACTATCATGAAAGATGCTTATGGTACTTATGATTGCCATGATGTTAATTATCAGCTTGCCAGGAAGGACTTGTGTAACATGAGCAGATGGTGTCCAAACATGGCACCAAGTAACAGCTCTGTAGTCGTCTTGTCTTGTTTTTCCCGTTGTTTCTTTTCCCCAGTGAGCGTCTTTTTGTTGGTTTAACTTCAAGTCTTTAATACCTAAACAGGCAGACAAGAGCAGATGTCCATCTTTCCTGGAATTATCTCATCATCACCCAGAGACTCTCATACGTCGATTTCCCCGATCAGCCCACCGTAATGATTCTCCTCAAGCGTGCTCTCTAAATCCCTGGAAAATTAAACGTTTTAAGGAAAGCGAATACCTGGCGTATTCGGATTTGAGCTAATTGATTCTTTTGTGTAAAGAACACGCCTCAGATCCTCTGATGACGCATGATAATGTTGTTTCTTCAAACTAGTAAACTTTCCTGGCCAAAAGACAAACCCCCTTCATGTAGCTGGAACAAAGTTAGCCACTGTGCTAACAGCAAATCAGTGATCCGTAACTCCAGGTGCAGGAAATGAGGCTTTGTGAATGCAATAAGAAAATTCATTTGTTTAGATCTGACGTGGGCCCACGGGGAAGAGGCGTGCAGAGCATCAGAACATAATGAACAGATTCATCCATTCAGCCGAGGCTCTCATTAGAACCGAAGCGTGCATGCTTTCCTGAGCGCCTGGGCTCATCTTAAACAAAAGCGCTTGTATAATAATAAATCTCACTTTGCTGTTATGTTGAGCTATTGAGTTAAACCATCTTTCCTTTTTTTTTTTTTTTTTTTTACTTATGTCATTTTTCATGCACGAGTTATGAAGGAAAATTCAATTCTCACCTTGATTAAGTTGGGATTTAGCTCTGGGGTATTAAATAAATCTGGATCTAAACCATTCAACTCCAAGAGAAAATATCAGGTGAATTTTTGTTTAAAGCAACAATATGGTCATTTTCCGTTTCACACAATTAATGTTAGATCTATTAGATTACTTTTTTTAATCTTCATATTATTTTTATTATTACAATACTTCGTGTATTTTTTATCATTTTTAAATCACTTTTATGTTATTATTCTACCTGATTTTATTGCATAACTATTTATATAGAAACAGTTCTAACAAGTCATAGAGGTGTTTTTTTTTTCTTTAGTATTTAGTATTAGTAATTTTCCTTAGTATTCTTTAGTATTACAATCAATTATAAAAATGATAATAAAATATACGAATTTATAAATAAATTTGTAACTATTTATTGAGTAATTTTTTTTGAACAATAGATTAGCCATTCAAGGACAAATTTTGCTAAAATCTCTGAAGCAGAGACGCCACCCACTGTCAGGCGGCAGAACCGGCTGCAGTCACAGGAAGTGTGTTATTTTTTAAAAAGAAAGGCAAACAGATCCAAAAACCTGAAACAATATCATTTTCAAAAAAAAAAAAAAAAATTCAGGTGATTAGCAAATGGGAATCAGGGCAAAACCAGAATCAAAAACCAGAAACATGAAAGCAGAATTAAAAGCAGTTGAATGTGAATGGGAACACGAGCGGGGATACACAACACTGAGAAATACTTTGTGTTATGTGTGTTTGGAGACCATATATATATATATATATATGTGAATCAATGGCTGTGTGAACTGGGATGTGTTGTCCATGGCGGCCATGTTTGAAGGCCATGGTGCATTCTGGGAACTGGAGTCCATTCCCATGACACCCACACATTAGTCATGTAAAAATGCTAAACAACAAGCAGACAAGAATATCAGATTTTTTTCCAAGTAACATTTCATTCATTCATTCAGTAATTAGTAGGCACTTTATCCGGAGCTTATCTCAGGAACACTGGATGGGAGGTGCGAATACACCATGGATGAGACGGTTCATCACAAGGCACCATTCTCATGCTGTTTCACATCTAGGAGATGATTTAGATGCTAGGAAATTTAGCATAGGCAATCCACATACCAGCATGTTTTTGAGATATGGGAGGAAACTGACACAAACTCAGGTTTGAACCCAGGACCCAGGGAAGCTGTGCCACTGATAAACTGATCATGTAAATGTAGGAAGTGGTGCTTGCTAAGGTTTCCATGTATTCAGAAATAACTCCGAGGTGTTCCCGCTCGTCCTGCTCCTGAGGCTTTAGTGATTAATTTCATCCGAAGCTCAGATCTGCATCGATGCTCTGGATTAGCACTCGAGGGCATGACTGCAGTAGCTCTTGGTATTATCCTGGACCAGTGCCACCATCATATTTCATCATATGTGCCATAGCTTCTGTTCGTATTGATCCTCAGCACTGGCTGTTCTGAGCACTTTCAACTTAGAAGCATGACAAACTCTTATGACCGATTTGCTGGAATTCTAGCAAGCGAGGCGGATCGTGTTGGATTCCATATGGTGGAAATGTGTAGAGAGAAAACTGGGAAAGCACGACCCTTCACTATTCATCATCTGTATCATTTTTACATTCATCATGATACATCATGCATCATTTTGTAGTCCACATTGATCGTCCATGTTGTTCTGATGTTTTCTGGTCACAAATGTGACCATTAATGTTGGAATTATTTGAAAAATGAACTTCCGTATGGTTATCGTCTTCCCCGTGCACACAAGGCCAACTGATTATTTTACACTGCATTCCTTGGCGAGTGTTAAGCCTTTTTGTAACCATCACTGCTAGCAGTCGTCTTACATTCATGATGAAGATTTTTTTAAGAAACTTTTGTTGCTTGTAGGAAAATATTATACCTTGGTTTACATATTTGAAATGCCACACCAAATTGGAATTTTTTCAGCACAGAAAAAAGGCTAAGTTTAGACTGCTGATGTTCTTTCTTTCTCCACAGCCTTGCATCAGTGAATTATCAGTCTTCTAAACGAAGGACTCTCAGGATCATTTTTCCTTTCCAGCACAAACACATAATTTCACATCTATAAGGATTAAAAAGGAAGAGCATTTACAAATGGTTAAGGTTAAGGTTGGAATAAGGGGTGGGGTTAGTGGTCATATATTTTACATATATGGAATTCAGTGAAATTGTTATCACTTGCTGAATCCTTGTGGATTTGGTTTGAACAAATGAATCATTTTCAGTGGTTATAAATAACAAAGAGACGTCTGAGTGTAGCTGAGTCTCTTTCTCTCCTCCGGCTTTCTTTAGTGTGCTCCTTTTTCTTCTCTGCTTTATGTAAGAAGTCCTCATACACCCCTGCTTATGTGTATGCATTAGCACTGCTGTTTTAGAAGACAAAGTGACAGGATGTTATATAAGCTAACCGAACTATGGATGCGCTAGCTAAATGACTGTTCAAAGGTCAAGAAAAAGATGTGTATAATGTGACTAGAGTTTCTCTAGTAATTTCTCATCGCTAATTATATGATCAGTTGAGGTTCACATTAGTGATTCCTCTTATATAGAAACTTACAAACTCAGGAGCGTAATGTAGCATAAGAACATTTTCCCAGCTAACTGGATTTTCATGAGTACCACATTTCTTATGTGAATGCGAACGTTTTCCGATTAAATTCGAATAAATGATGCCCGTTGTCCCATGGACATTCCTTTACAACAATATAAGATGTTTTTTTTTAATGCAAACTCCATCTGAGAGCCAGAGTTTATTGAATTTAAGACAAACGCTACCAGAGGAATCCCCAGAGAACCAAACTGTGTCATCTGCTTTCACTTTAAAGACCAAAAAAAAGAAAAAAGAGGCTGAGGGGAAAGGACGAGCTGCTCTGGTAAACAGGAGACAAAGTCTGCTTGAGATGTCAATATGATGTTCAGAAAGAGCAAAGAATGTGTTTACAGAGCAAACGCTTCTCTGAGCTTCATCACCTGTTTTTGTAGAATGTCTTACTGTTCCTGTGAAGAAGCTGTTCCTTTCGGCTTTAATGAGATAACACTTCACGCGCAAATGGTGCACAGTGGGGTGGAAGGGGATTAACACGTGCAATTGCCACCTTGCAAAAATGTTTACCTAATCTACCTGAAAGAGCAGGTTCAATAAAATCTACCTGAAAGAGCCATTTCAATAAAATCTACCTGAAAGAGCAGGTTCAATAATCATCTTAAGTTCTGCTGCATTCAGGCTCCGTTATGAGACGATCTGACAGTGTTATGCTAGCACAATACAGCGTTATGCTGCGTCCGTGGTGCCTCGTAAGCGGTAATGTGCAAGCGTAATAACATCATTTCCCACCTTCGGCACATTCGACATGGACTTGAAAAGAAAACATGAAAAAAACATAAAAAAACCCCATGGACTTTACACTGTCCACATTGTGCGCGGCTATGCTGATTTGATATCACACTGTAAACGGGGAAGGAACTGGTAGTTGAGACTACCCCAAGTTGACGAGTTGAAATTACAAGTTTTTGCTGGTTTTTACTGGTTGTGGGTGGAGAATTACAAGTTGCAACTTGTACAGCAATACTTCATATAATACAGCATTGTGCTAGCTTTTGTATTTTATTATTTTTTTAAAAAAAAAAGTACATAATCGTTGCTCTGCCGAATCATTTTATGAGGAAACATATTTAACACTTATGGAAGGAGTCTCCAGTGTCAGTGCTTTGTAACAGTCAGAGGTTCTCACATGTGAAGGACAGAGGAATTTACACTTTGCGGTACTACACCTGATGGGGATTTTTTTTTTTTTTTAAGAAAAAAAGACAGACTGGTGAGGGAATGACTGTTTATAGCTGCTGTAATGTAAGTGAGTACTGGAACTTGTTTTGCAGATGTTCCACAACATTAAATGTAACTACAATCGGACAAAAAATATGACTTGTTTTCTTTAATAACTAAAAAAGTTTGTAATTTTTAGCTAATTGATGTGGTATAAGAGGAATAAAACACTCCAGGATGTGTTGTGATAGGAAAATAATCAACTTCCGGGTGGTAAGAGTAACACCGCTTCATCACACCACCCCGTTGTTGATTATTTTCCTATAACAGCAGGACACGGACTGTTCTTTACGTAAAAAAATAAATAAATAAATAATTGAAGTACAGACTTTTCTACTTCTCTTCAGAAAAATTGTTGCTTTCCTCTCATTCTGTAATTGTGTGTGTGTGTGTGTGTTACAACATCTACAACTGCTCTTCAACTAAAAAGGTCTTTTTTTATCCTCTGGAATGTGCTCAAAGTGTGATCATGAAGTGATAATACCGTTTTTTTTTTCGTCTTCTCTGTTTCAGGATCCTGTGCTGTGTTCATTCAGCAGCCTCACGATGTGGTCGTGGTGGCAGGGCAGCCTGTAACTCTACCGTGCGCAATCACCGGCTATCACGGCATGGTCCTGTGGGTCAAAGACGGCCTGGCTCTCGGAGTTAATCGGGACATGTCAGGTCGGTGACATAACATAACTTGTACTTCATGTTGCTGTTCTTTGCTCTTCGCTCAGAGAGGACGTGGAACTAACTGTTTGTCTCCAGCCAAATCAAATGTCATGGACATTGATAAGGGAAAAAAGCTTGCTATTAAAAGAAAATGAAATCACACTCTGTTAGTACGGTGAAGCAATTTTACCCAATTCATGCTTTCAGGTAGGTTTAAATAATTTCTGAAACACAGCCGTCACATCGCACCATGAATCCGGTTGCACGTTTGGTGTTTTTAATGAAGTAATTTGGCCCGACTCAGCGTTATTATCTTGTGCATTATAAACTGTGAAATGAAAGAGAATTAATTCCATGCTGCTGTGCGCAGTTGTATATTTAGCCGTAAGGTTCAATTTCTTAAATGTCTGTTTGGTGGATGGGGGATTAAAAAAAAAACAACATAAAGTGTGTTAGGTCACCATAAAGGTGTTGGGTAAGCATGAGCTGATAGTAACACTTCCTTAGCATGATGATGATGATGATGATGATGATGATGGAGATGATGGAGCACTGTCTAACACATCACTACAAATCTTCCAACTCTCTCAGTTGGGTGGTGAAGATGAAGACATAGCATATGATTTATCATTATCATCCTCAATTAAACCATTCAGTGAGCCCTCGTGCCCTGTGGATGGGGGCGGGGCCATCCTGGAAGACACCACGCCCATCAGGATGGAAATAGTTCATCATGAGATAAAAGAACTTTGTATTGATTTGCAGTAGTGACGCTTCACTCTAAGCGCACGAGTGCACTCAGAAAGAAAGAGTATTACACTGTAGCGTTCCTCGTCGCTGTGGTGGTACAACGAAACGCACACCTTTGGTACCCTTAGTACAGCATAATAACATGTGTGTAGAGGCTTTGAAGCTTTCCTCTAAAAGAGAACGATGGTCTAATTCTGTTATTAAAAGTACACTGTATCAGCGTTTCCAGGTGAAGGATATACAAAGGTACAAAGGATAAAGGACCCACCCTAGAGACAAGGAACGGGACAGTTTAATACCCTTTTTTCTGAGAGTGTGGAGGAATTCGATTTCTTCTTCTTTTCTTTTTTTTGTTAATTTATGCAATAACCCAAATAAAGACGCAAAGAGCTTGCACGTGTGTCCTGAACATCACTTCTGCACCTGTGAGGCGCAATCCAGGTCAATGAAACCCATTTTTAATTATGACAAGGGGAACACGTAAACAACAGCATGTTTTCTTTTTTTAACCACAAGATTTAGGAAGAACAAAGGGGCGTGAAATCTGAGCTTTTTCGCCAACACTGTGTGACTCTTTTATTTGCAGAGTTTTGCCAATCAGGAGATACGGCAGAGACACATTCCCCGCTGATGCCCTTATACCACTCAAGAAAAATATTTTCTTTATAAATGGACATTTTTGACCCTGGCGGCCTCCCAGATTATTGGAAGCTACAAACATGTAGGAGGAAACAAAAGCAAAAATAATGAGAAATTACACAACAGAGAGAAGAACAAAAAGTCAGCGCAGAAAACCTAATTGCAGAGAAACTGTAAGTAAAGACGAAGGGAAAAAAAAGACATGATAAAGGAGTAGAACCAAAGAACACTGCGGCAAAAAAAACAAAAAAACAGAACGTTCCCCAATGAATCACCATTTCTCAAATCTCAATTGTTTGTTGTCATAAATTAGGGATAATTTAACCCTTAACATTACTATCAAGGTGATATTGGTGTGGACTGGATTGGTTTAGCAAAATTTTCTGATGGTTAACTGCCTAGGAATCGAATCCAGGCCACGGCAGTGAGAACGCAGGATCTTTAGCCGCTAGACCACCAGGGACCGCTGAGACTGATAGTATAAAATATTCGGTATAAAATAAAAATTAAACCAAGGCTTTTTATATGGTATAAGATAATAATTTTTTGTCACTACATAAAGTAAAATAAAGAAGTTAACAGATTTGTTTGTTTATTTTTGTACATATTAATACGTTATCTAAATATAATTTTGAGATTTTTTATTCCGTACTCAAACCTACATTTAGAGCATGTATACACAGTTTTAAACGTTACATTAATTTAAACCTTTATGTTAGTACTTTATTTAAATTCTCTAAGAGCTCTACTGGAAAGATTACTCAAAAAAAAAATGGCCAAAGTTCGTACAAAATGTCACAACCACACAACAGAACATAAGCTATTCATGAAACTTACATGTTGTCATCGAGTCATGATTTATTAGCTGGAGCACATCTGTTGATGATCTGTTGGCTGGGAGAAACTTGTCCAGGCTGTGTGTGTTATTGATTTAAAGCGTACTCTCGATGATGGAATAAGCGTCAGCTGCTGCGTTAGCTTCACTGCAAATTTGTCTTTTTTAGCAGCGACCTTGGGCGGCGTTTAGTCACAGCCCGAGCTCTTTAATTGAGCCTCTAAGGGCTCGGCTGTCCCATTCCACTCACTCCGCCTCACTCTAAGCCATGAAGGCATCCCCCTGAGGTGGGTGTTTCATTGGATTGCAGTATAAAGGTGCTGAGGGCTGAAATCCGACGCTTAGCTAAACACTGTGAGCTACTCAATAACCGCTCCTGTGCAGCTGCTACACGGGATAAACACTTCTTCACTTCTGTGGGCAATCAATGGCGAGCTGGAGGGGTTTCCAAATCTTTACCATTGTGCAGAATGTAGGCAGAGTCCGCTTTAAAACATCCCCATTGTGATAACTGCGTATACTAGCAGTGTGCATGATATCTGGTGTATTACTGTGTCTTTATCACCGCGTTCATTTTCAAAGAAGATAACACTGAATGACATACACTAACCCCAAGTCGAGGGTTTTATTATCCTAGTCAGGAAAAGTGGTTCTTCCTTAGCTCCTAGTATGCGGTATACCGTAGCACTTCATATGGCAGTATTGTCACGTACTCAACGTAAAAACTGGTAGCTAATGATTAATGTAATGCAATAATGTATGGCCAACTAGTTAGCTAGTTAAGTGTATTAATACAGACTAAATGAAATGAATTAGTATACGAGCATATTGTGTATCACATGTGGCCAACATTTTGAGCTGTGATGTACTTCCCATCATAACACGTAAAAGATATTATTCTAATCTAGCTAGCGTCTTTAGGTTCTCTCGGTATGTTTAACCTCGATCTGAGTGCATGAAGTAAACAGGAGAGCTATTCGATAGCCTCACGCCTTTATTTTGCTCAGTTTCGTAAGTACTTCAATGTTCCTAATTCTGAACAAAATCAGGACATCCGTCGTGATGCTAATTAATGGACAATGCTAATTATTCCGCTTGGTAAAAACGATCTAGCGTCAACAGGATCATGTCTCGGCTGATGTGTTTAGTGCAGCAGGCAGTGGGATTCAGAAAAGGAGCTCTGTAAAGTGCTTGACATTGACATTTCAGGGGAAAATAAATAATAATAATCATAATCATAATAATTCAGTAAAGAGTAGTTGTTTTTTTTCGTTTTCTGGTTGCTGAACGAACTTGTTTGCTACAAATGGGGAAAAAAATGATAGCACAGATAGCTATTGATTCATCCACCTCTATATTGGTACATTTTCTGAATGTTTAGTATTTCGGCTCGTTCTCTCTTCAACATTTGTTTCTAACTGAACATTTCATTTTTATTCGAATAAAATGTTAAAAATAAAAAAAGACTTTTTCTCGAGCTTCTGTAAGCTCCACTCATAAAGCACCTGGAAATGAACACGGGCTGAACTGATCACGGTGCCACTCGGGCATCTTTCTCTTTTTACATCAGCCTTATTCTTTTAACCGTCTTCTTCATCTGTTATTGCTTTGATCATCCTTCATCCCAGTTTCCTAAGCCCACTCTTACTTAAATCATGGCTGATCTAAGACTTAACCTGAAACACTTTTGCAGGTTTTATCAGGCCATTTTACCTCTGACTTTTACTAAAAAGGAAAATGAAAAATGACTACAATAGGTTCCTACTCTAAGAGGATGATGTTCTGCTTCAGTAGATTTTAGGCAAAATGGAGCCCCAGGACAGCAAATGATAAAAGTTAACTACATTGATTCTAGATGAGACCATCAGCAAAACAGTAAAGCTAATGGGATGTAGGAGTGCTCACTGCTCATTTCCACTGAATTAGCATGAATCAATGGGCTATCACCATCATACTGCAGTCCACCTTCTTTAGCTCCGTTTGCCTTCAAGGTACTCGACAAAGAAAACATCTGCATTAATAGGTGATTGGATGACTTCGTAGTAGTGGGGGTTTACCCCTTAATGAGGGCCAAAGTCAGCCGAGTGTTGTATTAGATTGCTCCGTCACGAGCTGTTAGCTTGACAAATATTAACCAATGATCTTTGAATTAACACATTTACTAACAATAGTAGACAAATACATTTTTTTTAATTCCTCCATCATTCTTTATTACACGCACATGCCAGGTCATGTTGTTTTTGGCCACGAGTTTCCTAGTAAATATTATTTTTAGATTGAATTAAGGATCTCATGGATCTTTGCCAATCTTTTCATTCTGTATGTTTTCATGACTATATTAAATACAGTATAACTTTTTTTTTCACCGCACGTAATCACGTAAAACAGAAATGTCACTACTTAAGCGTCAAGGTTCTTGATTTGAAATGTTTACAGCTCTTATTTAATTTTTCTGTCAGAAGAGTCGGTCAAGGATAACCGTGTAGCTTTGCATGTTGTATCCAGTTTATTTTAGGTCTATTTTATCATGGCGGGGTGTTTTTTTTTTTTTTTTTTGGATGAATGCCGCAAAAGAGGGAAAATTATACCTTGGTTGTACAACCAGGCTGTTGAATTGAGGCAAGGTAGTCACAGTTACATGGAATATGATGATGGTCAGCAACTGATTTCACTTCAAGCCATAATCCAAACAATTTGACTTGATTCGGGTTGGAAAGTGTTAGTTTGGTATAAGGTAGACTTCCAGGAACAGTGTTGATCACTGGTATAAGACATGGACAATAGGGTGAGAAGTTCTTTCAAAGAATAAAGTCATGAGTGCAGGTGACAGAGATGAGATTCCCCTGCAGGGTTGCTGGGCTTACTTTCTACATTAGAGTGAGGAGCTCGACAATCTGGGATATTCTCAGAGTAAAGCCACTATTCCTCAGAACTTAGAGGAGCCAGAGTTGAAATGGTTTGGGCACCTTACATACATGCCCTCTGGTCAGCTTTCCGATAGAGCTGTAACAGCCACGTCCCACTGGACAGAAACCCAGGGGCAGACTCAGGACTCCCTGGACAGCTTATGTCTCACAGTTGTCTCAATGTCTGTGGATCCAAGAGGAGTTTTAATCTGTAGCCATACACAGAGGAGTTTCCACTGCGACCCCCCCACTAGGAAAAATGGAAGGGAAATGAATGACTGGGTTGTACATTTGCATCCGG
Organism: Pangasianodon hypophthalmus; assembly: GCF_027358585.1. Classification (NCBI taxonomy): domain Eukaryota; kingdom Metazoa; phylum Chordata; class Actinopteri; order Siluriformes; family Pangasiidae; genus Pangasianodon; species Pangasianodon hypophthalmus. Next base: position 2,469,323 of record NC_069726.1, on the reverse strand, counting down.
TTGCCTTTTTGGTGAAGTTTATGTTAGTTAATGAGCAGGTTATGTTTCATGAAAAACCTTCTTGTTTTCCAGGCTATCCACGCTACGATGTAGTGGGTGATCACAGCAAAGGCGAGTACCACCTTCTGATCCAGAGGACAGAGCTCGCTGATGACGGAAGCTTCGAGTGTCAGGGCATCCAGGCTGGCATCAGGTCTCGACCCGCTCGCCTCACTGTCCTAGGTCAGTATGATCACTGATATGGTGAAGATTTCTGTGAGGATATTTAGGTGTAACATTTATGGAAGGAGTCTCCAGTGTCAGTACATAGTAACAGTCAGTCAGAGGTAAAGCTGTCCTGTTAAGTTTTCTAACATGGGAATGTCTTCTGACATGCTGCATTTTTGTATTATTAACCTGTAGTGAGAGAAGATGGTTTTGCCTGCTCTTGTAGAAAAGGTCGCAGTTTGCAATAAAATTGCCAGGAAATTACAGTGTGATATAAAAAGTCTACACACACACCTGTTAAAATGGCAAGCTTTTGTGATGAAAAAAAATTAAACCAAGATAAATCATTTCAGAACTTTTCCCACCCTCAATGTGAAATTACAATGTATAAAAATTAAGTGAAAAACAATCAGAAACATTTTAGGGAAAAATAAAAAAGGTTACAATAACCTGGTTGCATAAGTGTGCACACCCTTTTATAATTGGGGATCTGGCTTTGTTCAGAATGAAACTATCAAAAGGAATCGATCAGGAGAGGGGTACAAAAATTTTTTCAGAACATTAGATGTACCATGGAACACCATCATCAAGTGGAGAAAATAGAGCACCACAGTGACCAAGAACAGGACGTCCCTCCAAAATTTACTAAAGGACAAGACAAAAACTTACCAGGGAGGCTGCCAAGAGGCCTACGGCAACATTAAAGGAGCTGCGGGAATATCTGACAAGTACTGATTACTCTCTGCATGTGACAACAATCTCTCATATTCTTCACATGTCTGGGCTATGGAGTAGGGTGGCTAGACGGAAGCCCTTTCTCACAAAAAAAAAAAAAACATCCACACCATACCATGTGGCAAAATGTGTTATGGTCTGATGACACCAATTCCAAAAGGTATAATAATTCCATAATTCCAAAAGGTATGTTAGGTATCATACTTTATTAGGTGCCATACCTTATCACCAAAAGAACACCATACCCACGGTGAAGCATGGTGGTGGCAGCATCATGCTCTAGGGCTGCTTTTCTTCAGCCAGAACTGCGGCTTTTATCAAGGTGGAGGGAATCATGAATAGCTACAAATACCAGTCGATTTTAGTGCAAAACCTTCAGGTGTCTGCTAGTAAGCTGAAGATAAAAAGGAACATGACAATGACACAAAGCACACATCCAAATCAGCAAAGGAATGGCTTAACCAAAAGAAGATCAGTGTTTCTGAATGACCTAGCCAGAGCCCAGACCTGAATCCAACTAAAAATCTGTGGGGTGACCTGAAGCGGGCTGTGCACCGGAGATGCCCTTACAATTTATCAGATCTAGAATGTTTTTGCAAGAAAGAGTTGGAAAGTATTGCCAAGTCAAGATGTGCCATGCAGATAGACTCTTAGCCTAAAAGACGGAGGGGTGTGATAAAATCAAAAGGTGCTTCAACAGCGTATTAGTTTAGGGGTGTACCCACTTATGCAGCTAGGTTATTGTAAGTTTCTGATTGTTTTTCACTTTATTTGTATACTTTGCAATTACACATTCAAGGGGAGAAAAGTTCTGACATGATTTATCTTAGTGTCTTTCTTTTACTTCACAAAAACCTGCCATTTTAACAGGGATGTGTAGATTTTTTATATCCATTGTATGTGTTCCAGCACCTAAAATTTAGAAAAGTAAATGATCTTAAAGACCAAATGTTTTTGGTAATCATTGGAATCAGATAAGCTCGGAACCCTCTCAAATCAGGGCTAATCAACTGTAGTAAAAGACCTCAGATATGTTTTCCATCTCCTGTGATTATCAATCAATGAGATTCCGATGCAAATGTGCACCTCCAGGCAGGCAAAACGAGGCCTAATTATCATTATTGATCTCTCCTGCTTGTTAAAGCCATGATGGATTCCAGAGGTATCAGTTCATTATTCTGGCTCATGAGCACCAAAGCTCCGGCAAAGCAATCTCAAGCCACTTACTTAGAGAGAAGTGAAGATCTTGGCGATTCCAGGTCCATTAAAATGATTAATTATAGATGAGGGGGCAACCATTTGTTTTTATTCTTTAGTTTCTTATGTTTTATTTATTTTTCACTGGTCCGTTGGCAGGAGAGACAAATCATCAGGTTCTCCCTGGGCATAGCCATTAGCCTGACATTTAAACCCGCACAGATTTCTGAGAAGTTGCATTCAAAGCTGTGAGCCAAGCCTTCACTGAGGTAATGAAGTTAATGTATGGGTGGTGTCATGATCCAGTGCAGTCTGTCACTTCATTTCCTCCGAGGACAGCGAAGCATGACCACAACTAGTAAGACAGTCTACAATCGCTTTGTCTTTCTTCACCCTGATAAGCAAAGCTCAGAATGTGTAGGGGAAGACCGATAGCAGGGGAAGGCCCATTCTGGTCTCCTATACCTTGTCTCCACCAGGGATCGTGCAAACTCCTTCCTCTTTTGATTTTGCTTATCTGTCATTAAAAGCTTGATATTTAGCCAGCTAATTTAATGAGGCCTGTTGGCTTGTTGTGGAAATTTAGCACTCTATCCATGTCTCATCTCAGTGTTTAAAGCCGTTTGTAAATCTAAGCGAGGTTTACCTTCCTCACTTGATTGTAATATGACTCCTGAACCTCCAAGCAGGAGCAGACTTGGATAATCATGTAAGCTTGGCTGCTGAATAGGTTAAGAGCCAATACAATAAATGATTCTAAGCAGGGACACCTCAGGCTAATTAGATCCCAAGTACTACCTTTTAGCTTCCATACAAACCAGCAGTCTCTTGTTTAAAAGGGGCATCAGAATGGTGGCAATTTCATTCTGATACAGACTTGACAAACAGAGTAATCTGTATGGAAGCTACCTAACTCTCCAACTCTGTCCCAATATTCTTATGGCAAAAATTTGTCTTAGGGTCTTGTTGAACAATATATGGTACTCTGTCTAAATCAGTTGTAATGATGGAAAACATCAATTCTTTTTGGCCTTTTAAAGCAAATGAGTTATTTGCTTACTTGCTTCTCTTCCTTGTCTTCCGGAGATAATCACCGAGTTGAGCTGGAACACCAGCTTTGGGAAAGACTGTCAGCAAGCAAACTTTTTTTTTTTTTCCATTTTTAGGTGAGCAAGCAAGCCAATATTTGCAGCCCTCGCCAAACAATCCTCTCACTCCTCGCCTCCTGTCTGCCTTCTGTTAATGTCAGACCGAACACTGCCTCCTCTGTGGTAGATTGGTCTAGATAAAAAGCAAACAACGACAGGCTGAAAAGAAAATTGGAGTAGTCCAACCATGAGGCCTGGATATTGTACTCCTTCCTCCATTTTTCTTTTGTTAAAGAGCCTTTTGTGATGTAAATGTGAGCTCGAGGTGATCTAACTGCCCATTTGCAAACACCATTAAACTTTAATTTCCATAAATCGCCAGAGTTTGGAACAGCTGGTCCTCATTTCTCAAATGCCACACTTTGTTGGCCAGACGGCGATGGAGTGGGCACATCTGCAGCTCCGCTCTTTTCCACTGACAGCTTCTAGCTTGTAGATTGCCCCATCATGGTGGCAGCTATCCTCTAGGATGCATTTGTTTCCCGCTCCTTGAAAATCCAAACTTCATAAGCGCCAACATCCTGGAACCCCAGTCCCAGAATCACCACATTTGGCTTTATGTGTCTGCTTTGAAATCATAAAATCGCAGAGTATAATGGTGTTATGGCATTTGAGGTTGAGAGGGAGCTGCAGGAATGGGAGGAGAGGAGGGTGAGCTGTCATACACTGTCATACACTCTGCTCTGCTATTCTTGTTGTGACACTGTCATTGTGAGTTGAGAACAGGTAGGAACTGGATGAAAACTGAAGAATGTAGACTCAGAGCTGAGTGCCTTGCTTTGGTTGTTTTTGTGCTTCTCCAGTGGGTAATTTCTGCTTCTTATATGGGGTTTGTCCTTAGGTTATGATTCTAAACATCTTAGAGGTGGAGTCATTCCTGCAATGGAGTGCAAGTCTCTGAGTCCACTACTGTTTTCTTTTTAATTATTTATTGAATGACATTTTATCATATATTTTTTGGTGAAAGAGACCTTCATTTCTAAGTACGTAGGCTACAAGGCCTCAAGGTTCGATGTGTTGTGCGTTCTCCGATGCTTTTCTGCTCAACATGCTTGTAAAGAGTGGTTATTTTAATGGTTATTAGCGGAGCCTTCTCATTCTCCTCTGACTTCTCTCATCAGCAAGGTTTTTTCACCCACAGACCTGCTGCTCACTGGATGGTTTTTCCCACATAATTCTGTGTAAACTCTCGAGACTGTTGTGTGTGAAAGTTGTTTGATGTGAACATCAACTGAAGCTTCTGAACCTGAAGCTCCTGTATCTGCATGATTTTATATGTTGAACTGCTGAACTGCATCAATGACCAGGTGTGTGTGTGTATATTTACTCACTGGCGGTTAATGACATCAAATGTAATAAAAATGTGCTTTTTTAATATATTGATTGTCCAGTGAAATTATAGTTTGTTCACCAGACTATGCCAACAGCCACAAATATTCACAGACGTTTAGATAACGTCTTTAAGTCACACAGCAAACACAACACACTGTGAAGTCTCACACACACACACATACACAAGGACAGCTCTGAGCTCCGGGTTTAGAGCCTCTCAATTGAGGTGTGTGACAGGAGGATTGGTACACAATGCTTTTCATCACAAGCAAATAATCTGGAATAGGATGATGCACACAGTGTTGTGCGGTATCTTACATGTCAGCGCAGCAAGGCCATGTGTGCATTGTGTTTGTTTATAAAGGTATTGTGAGCTGTTGAGTGAATAGGACGTGAAGGACAATGTTTACCAGATATAGAAAATCCACACAAACCTAAACAATCCTAAACAACAAGTTTACACACGTTATATATTTAAACCTTTAAACATTGCATCTTTGTGTCGATTTAGCAACTTATATAACCAAAAGTGTCTTTGAAAATCATTTAGCGATGTAAAAATCTGCTTCAGTAATTGTAAATTATTAGAAATAGAAAATCTCTCTTGTTGGAAATATTTAAAATAATGCGTTATCCCCAATCTGTTGTCTCACTCCTCGACGTAGAAAGTGGAATTGTTTATAAAGGTTTTTATATCAGAGTGCTGTTTGATTCTGGATTCTGATTGGTCAGGAGGTGTTGATTTGTTTTCTATATCAGCAGCTCTGACAGTAGTGCAGCTGCAAATCACAGGTTTATATGTTATTGTTTCTATAGTAACAGCTCATTCGCACGGACCTGATTGAAAATGTGTCTAACTGTTAAGGTGTTGAGGTGAGACAGATGGAAGGAGTCTCCAGTATCAGTGCTTTGTGTCAGAGGAATTTACACTTTGCAGTATCTTAAGTGCGTTTTTTGGATTATTACTTTCAAGAAAAAGGAAAAAAAAGAGGTTGTTGTTGTTATCACTGGCAAATTGCTGTGGCGTAAGAGGAATAAAATACATGGGATGTGCTGTTACTGGTAAGTTACTCTGCTGTTGATTATTTTCCTCTAACAGCACACCTTAAAATGTTTTACTTAAGCAACACAGACCATTATCTATCTATTTTACCATGTTAATGGTTTTATTTTTGTCCAGCACTACCTCTTTCCACCATTTCCTTCCTCGCATCATCAGGTGGTATTTATTAAGCATATTTATCTCCAATCATAATAGCATCATTAGGTGGTAACCATGTTCCAGTAGGTGATTATTTTATTTTGCCATCATTCTTAATGAATTTGTTTTGCCACATTAAGCTTATTGCCTTCCTCAACAACAACATACGTCAGCCCAAAAAAACCACGCAAACACCTTTGCAGATCTAGTTATATCACTGAGACATTCACGTAGATGGTGTGGTCCGATCTTGTTAAGAGAGCTCTCATGACTGCTTGCAGTTCATTTGGCTGGAAGAGAAGGCTAATTACTGACGCTTATGTGCATCCGAATGCAGCATGAATGTGATTAATCCCTCTCTGCCACCTCCTCCTGTTAGAAAACGCATCTCCCGATCAGTGAACAGCTGCAGGTACATTAGAAAATGGGTCACATTTCCCCCCAGCGCCGCCTCCTCTCAGGTTTTTTTTTTTACAACATGAAATTGCTCCATTTTTCTCTTTTCTTCCCTCTTTCACCTCACCTCCGCAGACCGATCAAGTCTGGGAAATGTCCCAAGGGCCACATGTATCAAGAGGGCAGCGAGAAAAGTAATTTGGTGCCAAGGAGCCGGGCTTGTGTTGGGCATCACTCGAGTGTTTCTGCTGCTGTGAGCGCCAATTAAATAGGGGCGATTCATTCGGTCCACTCGCCCACTCGAGAGAAATCTATCGCCTGGCCATGTTAAACCGTCAATTTAGAGCCATTACGCTAAGGAATATTTGCAAACATGACCATACTAATGATGGTTTAGACGAGGAAGGCACTGGTAGGCGACAGTTAGGGATTTTTTTTTTTTTTTGATGAAGTGAGTTGTCTTGGGTAATCGGTTCATACAATGTCATAAATGTTCCCTCAACCTGAAGAACGATTGCACAGGAACGGCGGGTCGATACACCATAGAGGTATTGTTTTGCTTTTTGTTTATAGCACAGTGTCTTTGACCGCTTGGTTCTGATTGGTCAGAAGGTGTTGATTAATTTTCTATAACAGCAGTTCTGACAATAGTGCAGCTACAAATCACAGCTTTATATTAAAACATTATCGTTTCTATAGTAACGACTTATAGGTAAGCGGATCAAGAAAATTGTGGAATTGTTGATTTGTTTGTTTGAGTTTTCTGTTAGGAGACGTTCATTTAGCATTTTTAGAAGGAGTCTCCGGTGTCAGCGCTTTGCAAGTTTCCCAACAACAGTTTATACAATGTGAGTTTTTTTTAATCACATGACATAAGCTGCTTATTTTTGTCTTTTTAACTTCAACAATGAGAAAAAAGAGAGGATGGTGAAAGAGTGACTGTTTATAGCTGTTGTAAGTTATATATAACATTAAATGTAACTATAAACAGATAAAAATTACAATGTGACATTCTTTAATAAATAAAAATTCTAATCTTTGGCAGATTGCTGCGGTATGTGAGGAATAAAACACTCCGGTACATGCTTCAGGGGGGGTTCAGTAACTTCAGTAGCTTCATCTCACTACCCTAGCATTGATTATTTTCCCATAACATCACGGCCCCAAGTGTTTTAATTCTTACTTAACAGTAGAGTGACTTAACAGTAGAGCGCTGTTTTGTGTATTCATCTTGCAGCTCTCCACGCACAATAATTTTTCCTCCGCAACAAGAAAGATGGCTGGCGTGAGTGCGATATTTACGACGCCCAGCGTGAGAGCTGCTTGCTCACTTTCAGAGGTGTGCGACTCCCCGAGCTGGAGGAGGCGACTTGATTGGTTCTGGTGAGGTAATTCTGGGTAATATATCACCTCGAGCTTTCCTCACAGACGAGTCAAGGCCAAACCTGACAAGCCTCTGAGAGATATGAATTTCTCATATGAAGTTCTCAGAATGGCAGTAGACATAAACGACTCTCTTTCACTGTCTCTCCAAATGTCACAGTACTCATTTCTTTTTTTTTTAATTTTTGAAAATATGTGAGAAGTAAACACTGATTGTGGCTTTAATTAGAAGTCAGAGGTGTGTGTTTGGGAATGAAGTTAGCGACTCCTTCTTCCTAGTGCTCCCTTTGGCTTCTTCACTCATTCACCTCTCTCTCTCTCTCTCTCTCTCTCTCTCTCTCTTTCTATTTCCCGTCTCTCCAGAGTAGCCAGGATGTGCCACCTGCTTGCTGCCTTTGATTTCGACTTGCCCCAGATATGCTCTCTAATGAGCAGCGTGCTCAATCAATAATTCAGCTGAGTGGGAATGGAAAGCAGAGTGATCAGAGGTGTTTAAAGAGAGGGTCGCAATCAGTGCTATTCAGGACCGCCAGTTTTTTTCCCCTCCCTGCTCATCCCATCAACTGCTTTTGTCTGTTTTTAGCTGACATTTGGCTTTTCTTTTTTAAAGTCAGCTACTACAGGTAGAAATGATGATTTGGCTCAAAAAAATTTTCGGGATATATTACATCTGCAACATGTTTTCTCTTCAACTGTATTAATAAAAAAAACCCTCAGCACTAATGTTTATTTTACTGTTTTTTCCTGTTAAACGCCACATTACATGAAACTTAGCCACTCTGAAGAAGACCAGGCAAAATCACGTCATGTCACTTATCCGTAAAAAAAAACCTTTTTCCTGCTATAAATATCAGGTTATGTGTCATTATGATATGTGTTCATTTCCTTTATAAACTACATTTAATAAACTAAAGTGCAAACATGAAGTCTATCTATCTATCTATCTATCTATCTATCTGTCTGTCTGTCTGTCTGTCTGTCTATCTATCTATCTATCTATCTGTCTATCTGTCTGTCTGTCTGTCTGTCTGTCTATGTACTTATCTGTGTGTCTATGTGCTTGTTTTTTGTATTTATTTATTTGCTTGGTTGTTGCACTTATTCATTTATTTATTTATTATTTTATTTATTTGCTATTTTTAGTTTGAATCATTTTTATCAAATTTTTTTCTATTTTTTTCGATGTTTAGAAGTAAAGATATGAAATTTTACATGTTCATCGCTATCCCTAGAGAATGATATAATAGATATTGATATTAGAGATAGGTATAAATGTTATTTTATTTCTCAAAATGCTTTTAGTCATTACTTTCATGTTTTGTATTGGATTTATGATTTTCTACTAAAAAAAACAGAATTAAAAACATTTTTAATATGTAAACAAATAATATTAAATTCCAACAAATTGTTTTGTACATTTTTTTTCTTTCCATTTAGCCTCGAATTTTTTTTGCTAGTATTAATTATATGCAAATATGCAAATATATAATTTAAATAGATGAAGGCTCATTTGCATAAATAAATGCAAATTACTGATAAACATCCAATACAGTAAAATACAAGAATATCAGAGATTCATTAGGGTAGAAGGTCTGTTGTTTTAATAATTGACCCTGTTCAAGTTAACCGTGAGATGATGAGATGATGATGGTATGATGAGATGATGGCTCTCTGTCCATCCTCTCTCGCTGTACAGGCCGTCCTCTCTGCACGAATCACCATCTCATCCATTATTCATTTTATCCTCCAGTTCCTCCTGACGACCCTGTGATCATCGGAGCGCCCGTGGTGAGTCTGAGAGCCGGTGACCCGCTCAACCTGACGTGCCACGCTGACAACGCCAAGCCGGCAGCCTCCATCATCTGGATCCGTAACGGAGAGGTGCTCAACGGTGCCATGTACTCCAAGGTATCACCTGCATTCACTCTGCATTTAAATCGGCGTGTTAGAGTAAAGAGAGGCACAGGAGGCAAACGCTGCCACTTACTGAGCCTTACACCATTCCAAAGCTGCTGCGCAATCGTCTGCAATTTCCAGAGCAAGTGTGTGTGAGGCTGTGTTCATCTCTACACACTGATATTTAGTAAAAGAAATTATGACATGCTGTTGTTTTAACTTCAGGACATGCTGTTATAGGAAAATAATCAATGTCAGGATGGTAACAGTGACTCGGCTTCATCACACCACCTCATCCTTGACTATTTTGCTATAACAGCATGACACGGAGTGTTTTATTCCTTTTATTCCTTACATGACATGCCGGATCGCTTCACACTGCAGCGAAGCATTATTATTTCATGAAGCCACCGTCTCCTCGTGTCCTCAGAATGGTTAGCCGTGTCAGTTTAATGACAAGTGAAATTTTTTTTATAATTTAATCCTGGTGGCCGTCTGAAGCTTCAGTGTCTTGATTTAAACACAACAAAAAGGGAAGACATTCCACAGCTCTCAATTATGGATGGGTTTCAGGGCAGTTTGCTCAATTTTATATGCTCTGGGTGGAAAATGGATTCTCTCTCTCTCTCTCTCTCTCTCTCTCTCCCTCTCCCTCTGTATCTCGCTCTCTCTCTCTCTCTAACAGTGGTGGGAAGAAAGATGTACTCTCACTCCTTTGTTGGAGCGCTTCCTCCCTTCCGATGCACACTGGAGAATATCGACTAATTGCTCACTCCAAATTCAGATCCTAGTCATTAGTTATTCTAGTTACTAGTTGTTTAGCTCTAGTAGAGACACCACTACTTTCCAATCCAGTCCACGTTTCCAAACATTTACTAAATGAAGGCTCCATGATGAGGAAATGGCCAGGAAGATAGTTAATCACAAAGTAATGTGCAAATCAGAGGTGTCCAAAGAAGAAAATGAGTAATGAATAAGTAAAAACATGAATGAATGAATGAATGAATGAAAGATAGCAATGCTTAAGCTTGTAAATCCAATAAATGTCAAGAAGAAAGGAAATGTATGAATGAATGAATGACAGCAGTTTATAAATCAAATAAATACCAAGAAAAAAGAAATAAATAAATGAATGAATGAGTGAATGACTGATAGCGATGGCTGGAAGTTTATAAACCAAATAAATGCCAAGAAAAAAAGGAAATTAATAAAATAATTAATTAAAGACCAGCTGACAGCAAAGGCCAAAGTACCCAGAAAATAATTTAGACAGACAGACAGGCGGACAGACAGACCGATAGATAGACAGACAGACAGGCGGACAGACAGACCAATAGATAGAGAGACAGACAGGCGGACGGACGGACGGACGGATAGATAGACAGATCTTTTTTTTTATTTAACTTCTCATTGCATGATTTGCTGTTATTGACAGAGTTGCTCTCCTTTTCGTTTCTGCTTTTTTTCTTCTTTCAGAAAAAAGTCTGAACACTCCGACAGTGTCGCCGTAAGCGTGATGAGCCTCGTGAGGAATATGAAAACGATAGCATCTCTTTTGTTCTTTTAAGAAGACACAGTGTTGATTTAAATCCTGGGTTATGTGTTAATGTCAGCGCGGTTACACGTATCGGACTGAACTTATCTCTCCTCTCTATTGTGCTCTTAGGGACTTCATTATAAAACTTAATGCAATATAAGAAATGAAGTTCATAAAAACGTTTTTTTTTCTTCAGAGCTTTTCATGCTGATTACGTGCTTTAATAGAGACTATGGGAAATTAACGAGTATTTGGATTCATTTGTGGGACATTTTTTTGTAGCTACAGCTTTATCCTCTCCTGATCATGTCTCAGGTGATGAAGCGCTGTGTCTGCACCCTCGATAAAAAGGCTAACGGAGTCTAGCTAGCATCTTTTCATTCACTTTGTACTGTAGGTACCTGTGTGTTGTGTTAGCATCAGAGTTATAGAGAAGATTTTGTCACTATTTCTTTTACTTTTTCTTCTTATACTTATGTATTCCTGATTCAAAAGAGATCGTCCAGCGTCTGTTCAAGCTAATGAACAGTTTAAGCTAATGAACGCTTTAAGCTAACTAACCATTCAAGCTAGCACTTACTGTACAAATTATCAAAGAATTATTTTTAGCACATTATTAGAGCTTTAGGAGGCGTTTAGAGTTTATAAAATGTTTACAAAGGACTTACAAAGAACTCAAAGCAAAGTTATAATGATTTACGTATATGAGTGTGATAGAAAGTGTTACCAAAGTTTCATTTGAGTTGGGAGTATATCAGTCTTTCTTTCTTTCTTTCTTTCTTTCTTCCTCTTCACCTCTTTTACCTGCACTATCTGAATATTTTCTTTTCTTTTTGTTGTACGGCAGATAAACAGTTAAACAGTAAACAGGTTCGGAGCTAAACAAGACGTAAATATGACGTTTTTCCACGCTGTCTGCGGTTTACGTTGATCTGTTGCTGGTGTATTTGTTTGTAGACGCTGTTGCGTGACGGCCAGAGGGAGAGCACGGTCAGCACGCTGTACGTCTCGGCGTCCAACATCGAGAGCGGCCAGCGCATCACCTGCCGAGCGTCCAACAAAGCAGCGCCCAACGGCAAAGAGGCCACAGTCACCATCGACATCCAGCGTGAGCCTAATTTTACTAACTCACTCAAACACCTGGCTTTAATGAGAAATAATCCACTACTGTTGTGTGTCGTGTGTCATGTGCCATGTCATGTGCATGCTTTTCCACATTTTACTGTTTGCTACCAGACACTCTGCTATTAACTAGACGAGCATCCACTGACAGACATATTGTTGAAAAAAGTGTGTATTTGCATTTATATAACCTCAACTGTCACTAGTCATTCATCTGTGGGGAAAAAAGTTAAAAAAAAAAAAAAAAAAATCGCGAATATGACCGATTCTATTAGAAACATTACGAAGTAAACAGTTCATATCTGACAAGATGCGTTTTCCTCGGTGTGTTTCAATCCTCGGAGATATTTAGCATGACTAATGCAGCGTAAACTGGGGTTTAAGAAGCTGTTTTACTTTTGACAGCTTCATTGTTCCTGGGTTTAAATTCCACTTTACTTTTTTATCTGTGACACAACTCCTGAAAAGTGCTATTTTTTTATTTTTTTTTTTAAATCAATTTGTCATGCAAAACAATGGTGCATTTTTCCCTACAAGCCATTTCCCACCACGTTTCCTCAGCACCCTGCTGTGACCTTTTTTCTTTCTTTTCACATCGCATATTTACCATCAGGTTCAAGCTCCTGTGATGCAGGTCATCCTCTGAGAGCGATACAAGCTACAAACGTGTGATCTTGTGATTAATTTTGCAATTAGCAAGTCTTCACGTTCTCACACCGGGTGTTAGGATTCATTTCCTTTCCAACCTGTGCAGGTAAATGGAGATGTGGGCTTCAATTATTATTATTATTATTATTATCAATTATCTGAGATATTTTTTCTGAGCACATGCTGTACTTCACCTCAGATTGGTAGATGATGGAGCAGATTCGAACCCCTGCTGGGGTTTGAAAGAAAACTCCCAGGAGATGGTGATGCGAACGTCACACCAGGAAGCTTCTGGATGAGGTGGCGAAGAACTACTAAACTAAAAGAACTTTTCTTAAATAAAAGAAATGAGCTTATTAACAAGTCGTGCATGTTGTTTTTATAGCCATGCCTCACTAAATGTTTAATAGCAGCGATTTTCAACGGCATGTTTTCCGTAAACATTTCTTTTCATGTCCAGTCGATTAATGCTACGAAAGTTTGAACTCTTGACACTCATTACTGTTCACCACTCATTTATTTTCTTTGAGGAGATGTTTATGTAACATTTATGGAAGGAGTCTCCAGTGTCAGGGCTTTTGTAACAGTCAGTGGTAACGCTGTAACTTTAAGAACTTTTCAGTTGCTTCATGGTTTCTCAGTAACATGACAAGCTGCGTGTATTTTTTTTTTTTTACTTTGAGAGAGGAAAAAACAGAGAGTGGTGAGGGAATGACTGTTTGTAGCTGCTCTAGCATAAATGAGAACAGGAACTAATTTGATTTGCAGCCATAAATATAACTATAAAAGGATAAAAAGTATGTTGTTTAATAATTTTTTAAAAAATTGGATTTGTTAGAAACTTGCTGTGGTATAAGAGGAATAAAGCACAGGGCATGCTGGTTTTTTTTGGAAAGTAATCAACTTCACTTCATTCCACCACCTTGTTGTTACATTTACAGCTAAAGTGTATTGCTACAGTCATCTGATATCCAAAATGTTTCACAAATCCTGAATGAATTCCCAAAAACTAAAATCACTGCATTAGAGCAAGCAACAAGGTGATGTTATAAAAAAATAAAATAAAAAAAGGTTAAAATAAAATGAAGCACCAGCCAAACCAGCCTGGTCATTCACCATTAGGGCTTTAGGTTTAAAATCTAAAATGGTGTCTGGTACAGACCAACAAAGATCACGGTTATATCATCCAGCCACTCTGCTAATTCTGCTAACTCTGCCCTGGTGGAGTTGTTTCATTCCCTCCGTCCCGTCTCTTCATCACCGGGGTCACGGGTGCGTTCGATTCCCAGCGCCTCTTCCATAATTACACTGTAAATAAGAGCAGCTAGAAAAAAAAAAAAAAAAAAAAACAATACGCTCCATTGAGGAATAATTAATAATGCAGATGTGAAGCAGGCGTCTAACATGGATGTGAGCTTTCTCATCTCTGAGGACGCTCTGATTCTGTTTCAAGGGAAAAAGTGACAAGAGGTGATTTATTAAACTCACAGAAATGCACTACCCAGTTCCCTCCAGAGCTCCTTACGCAAAAAATAGCCTCCTCCTTCACGAGACCTTACTGTAGAACAACTTCGGACATGTTCCTCTGTCATTTCGCGTAATTAAAGCCTGATGCAAACTTTTAAGAACAGATGTTAATGCTGAATTTTGCAGCAGTTTAGTTTGAAAATATGTTTCTGTTGTGTTTTTGGATGGCAGAGGTGCTTCTGATTTCTTATAAATCACCCAGGAATTTTATCACAGCATTTTTATTATGGCAGCATAATGTTTTTGTATTTTTCTCATTTTCTTTCTGCAGCACTTTTTCATTTATTAAACTTAGCCCAGAATGAAGAGCAAGGGTTGGACGATATGACAAAAATATCAAATTCTTTCGACAATACATTTTTAATGTATTTGCTAAGAAACTTCCATCAACACTGTCACGTTGTATTAAATTAAAACTGAGACAAAAGTGCATGTTTTAATGATGCTTTTATTTAATGTCTAAAATACTTAATTATTGAACCCTGAAAAGGAGAAAAAAAACGAAAAATCCTGTAAAAAGATTCAATACAGAATTTTAAGATCAAATCCATTTGCAATTATTTATTAGATAAATGCCATCATACACTTAGAAATTTGAAGGAAAAAAAGTTAAAAAAAAGGAGTGATGTTGGAATTCCAAATGTACCAGTATTTTACACAGTAGGGGTGAAAAGTCCATTAGCAAGAATTGTTCTGATTTATTCTGAACTGTTTGTCAATTTTATGTGTGAACCTAAAATATATAAGGAATAAAACACTCCATGTTGTGCTATTATAGGAAAATAATCAATGACAGGGTGGTGTGATGAAGCAGAGATAGTGTTAGCACCCTGACTTTAAGTGAACAGCACATCCTGAGGTGTTTTATTCCTCTTACACTACAGCAGTTTGTGAATAATTACTAGGTTTTATTTATTAATGAACTGTTGGTTTTAATGTATTTTATTTTATTTTCCTCAAACCCCATCGGTATTTGTGCGCTCTGTTACTCAGCAGTCACTATAAGGCATTATGAATGAAACATCTGTCTCAGGTCCAAACGTGTTTTCTCTCTGACGTGACTCGATTGTTAATGAGGACTCGAAGCTCGCGGGTGGCCAGTGTTTTTATAGGCTGCTGTTTTCAATCACATTTGGACCTTCCAGAGATGAGGGATGTGTACGCCTCGCTTTCAGGAAAAATGCCTAAACAAGATCGGAGTGCAGCAATCAGATGTTGGAGACGTCGTTCGTTAGAATTTGAAGAGACATGTTATATTTTTACCTCTATTCGTAGGTGGAAATTAAAAGAAGGTGTTCATTGCGTGTCAGTCACTGAGTGTAAATGCCTCCGAAACCAAATTCACATCATGCTGAGCGATTTTTGGCCTGATTTTGCTACCACAGACAAAAAAACACAGATAAAAAAATCACAAATAAAAAATCACAAATAAACAGTGGAAGAATTCTTTGGTCGTGACTTGAGGTCAGCGGTCTTACAACGCAGATCGCAACATGAGATTTCGTTTAGACAGTTGACAGCAAAGTGTCTGAAATTTTAGATTAAAATCTCAGCGTGTAAGCGCTGCTATGGCGCTCATCTAAAATCCACCAATAGGAGGATGGCAAGCTTACAACACAGCTACATATACGCTAGTTGTGAGGTCGAAATCTAAACAGAACATGCTAATAGAAAGAAAAATATCCTTATCAAAATATTAAGCTCGCTCAAGAATATTTGTGTTTGTAAGAGCTTCTTTTCTGTATTTACCCGGATAGCGTTGGTTGAAGACGTAAATTACGCAACATATTAATTTTCTTCAATCATTAAAGAATCTTCATGGTACAGTTGACACTCTCTTTTTCTTTTTTTTTCTCTTATGTCTTGTATCTCCAGGAGTATTTTCTAGTTGAGACAACTGCAGCAAAAGGAGGAAAAAAACAAGTTTTAATCAATTTCAAGATTCTTATTCACCTGAAAATGATTGTCTTCCAGTTGGAGGTCACTTTAAAAGCCTCCCCTGCCATGAGCATGTTTGTACACTGTAAAGTGTGTGTTTCATCTCATTCATTTCTCACCAATCAATATTTTCCCTTTCTTTTTTTTTGAAAATGCCTACAGACAAGAAATGCCAAATAGCTTCCTTCAGTTTCCTTTAAGTCCAAATGATAAGTTCATGCTCTTTTAGAGAAGCATCTCCGATGGCCCCCTTTTAAATACAGCATTATTTTCTTTAAATCTGTAGCAAAAACAAATGCAAAAAGTAACTTGGCTTAAATTGACAGAGGAGATTACGTTTTACGTTTCTTCATAACATGACAAGCTGCTTCTAATAGATTTATCTTATTAACTTCAGAAGAGGCTGTTGAGGGAATGACTGTTCATATGGTCGCTCTAACATAAGCGAGAACAGGAACTAGCATTAAATGTTAAATGTTTTTTTATAATATTTCAGTCTTTAATGTAAAAAAATGTAATTGTTAGCAAGTTGCTGTGATATAAGAGGAACAAAACACTTCAGAATGTTCTGTTATTGGAAAATAATCAACTTCCGCTTCATCACACCAACAGGCCGCTGATTATTTTCCTATAACAGCATGACATGGAGTGATTTATTCTTTATATGTTCCAGTTTCCAAACAGTTCTTGCTAACGGACTTTTGATGCCATTATTGTGTTAGCCATGGGTGCAATATATTCCATTTTATTCATATTTCTAATCATTTATTAGAATGCTTCAGTGTCATTTTTCTCTACGTTTAAGATCAGCTTGACTTCTTTTCACGCCGCATGCAGTAGTCAGTGACCAGCTGTGACTTTTAGCTTTATTAAACTAGTGGTCATAAAAAACTCTGGTTGTATTTTCACTGTTCGTACACCTCCATGTTAACTCAGAAAGGGGCTAGGAATTAAATGATTAGTTAGATCTGGGAAATTCTACCCACAAGGGCTTTGGTAATGAGCTTATGAGCTTACTCAGGTGCATTATAACACTTCTGGTATAAGATATTCGATATGAGCGCTACATATCTCATTTGTAGACAATCCATGTCCAAACTGACTGTAATTAGTGTATTGTCTGCTTTATTTGTCCCCGAAAGCGAATGAAAGAAAAAACCCATCAATTAAAAAGCCTGGCTGCTCAAGTCTTCCTGGCTTCACGAGAAATGTGGACGGCGTTTGCATAATCACTGTGTAACTTTCAGCAAGCACTCTCTTTAATCATGAGCACTTTTTTAAAAAATGTTTTAAATTCTAATTCAGCAATTAGCAGGCGAGCCACAAGTCACAGTAATCATAATGCAAAGTCGCTCGCATTAAATGGAAAATTTATTATCGAGCCTTTTTATCAAGCATTCCAATTTTTTTTTTTTGTTTTTGTTTTGCATCATTAGTTTTGGGTTTGTTCGGTTATCTATGAAGAACGTTTCTGATTAATGTTTCATTAGCGAGAACCACCTTGCAGTGTTGGGCTCACTGTGTGTGTGTGTGTGTGTGTGTGTGTGTTTAAGGCTGACTTCTTCCTCCATCTCTTGCAGATCTTCCTCTGGTGAACCTCTCTGTGGAGCCGCAGCCGATTCTGGAAGGAAATCCGGTCAAGTTTCACTGCTCGGCCAAGGCCAATCCGCCTGTCACTCAGTACAGGTGAGAGAGAACCGAACATCTTCTAATGGTTTCGCCATTTTTTTGTCCGTGGTTTTGTGGCCAGGCAGCTCTGAACATGTTACTAGACCTGAATTACAATACCAGGTTTGAGCAAACCCGACAGTGAACATGTTGGAAAGTTTGTACATGAATTAATAACCATTGTTACTCATGACTTAAAATTAAATACATAATTTTACTCTTACCCCAAACGAAGACATTTTTTGGCACGAGGTCAACATCATTAGTTTTAAACTTGATGTACAAGGCTAGTGTAGCTAAATTAAACGTAAAGCTGTCAAATGTGTTTAGAGCTACACAAGTGGCAGCCTGGGAAAACTTCAAATCATGAAATTTTGAATTCATCTAAAAATTCTACCTTATATAGTTTTCCTGAACTAACACTGGGCCTCATTCACGAATCTTTGTGTAGAGTTGTGCGTAAATGTTTGCGTAAGCCAAACCTAGCTAAAAATTTATGCTGGATTTGCAAAAGTTTCATAAAAACACTGATTTTCTTTGTATTCTCATGTGTATGTCGATAAACGGCAATCGACAAAAGCTAAAATAACACAACCTCATGGAACCTCATTTAGCCTTGGGGTTTTTTGTAAGGGCGTCCTCATAAAATCCATGTCAATCTCATATGTTTTTCTGAGAAGCTGCATAAAAGTGAGATGAGCAGAGGCCGAGGAAATAAACTAGCACTATACACACAAGTTGTGGAAGTTTCTGGATAAAGAACACAACCTACCCAGCCATCACATACCCTTCACATCAATCTTGCTGCATGTAAACGTATTTTTAAACATGCTTTTGTTTTGCTTTCTGGTCCTGTCTCCGCCCCTGTCCTTGGTCTATCATTGGTCTGTTTCCTAATGTGGCCACCTGTTCTTAGTTTTGCCTTTAATTCATTTGTCATTTTTATCTCCTCCTGTTCCTTTGTTTTGTCACAAAGTCTCCTAGACTTTACTCATGCATTCCTGAGCCTTGTTTCCTTCCCACTTTTTTGCCTTATCTTTTTGTTTATAGAGCTCTTTAGTTTAGCATTAGCCCACTCGTGTATAGACCCCCGCTCTTGAGGCGATGATTTTTGAGTTTACACACTAGCGTTGTTCCTCATCAGCCCACACATCTCACTCCTGCTAACTTTTTATAATACATTGAGAGAAAAATAGCTCTTTGCACACTTTGGGTTGTCTGTGCGTCTCTCTGAGTGTCTGTTGTTACAGCGATATCTTAAGAACGAGTGGTTGAATGTTCATATGATTTATTTGGAATCATCATTGTAACTAACAGATGAACTGATTAGATTTTGAAATTGGTCCAAACAGGGTGAAGGTCACAGCAAGGTCAAATGTCTGAAATAGTTTTTCTTCAGTAGCTTCCTTCCTGTTTGAAATATATTTTAAGGCAGTATTTCAGCCATACAAATTACAGAAGCATCCCAGTCAACAATGTTGGTATTGACTTCTACTTGTTTCTCTTCTACTCTTTTTTTTTAGGATGGGGTAACGCAGTTCAGTGAGTTCAGCGTTCAATAAACGATATCACATTATACTTGCACTTTTTTCCCCAGTGTAATCTGTAAAGTGAGTTATGGTTGCTGAAGAGGGGGTTTATGGTGTGGTCAAAGGGGACTAAAAAAACCCTTTCTCTCTTTTTTTAAAGATAAATCCATCTGATGTATAAATAACTATAAACTGGATGAATGAATGAATGAATGAATGACTTGTTGTGTTGTGTAGCACAGAATAGATGTAACATCATGTATCGCTCATTCAACTCCCTCGCCCGAGAATAATTCACATCCTGCTTAAACACAGCTTTAATAATATAATAAACTGACTTCCTCTGTTTAATTACGGCAGAGAGACGATATAAATTATTGATGGCGGGAGAACCGCTTCTGGGACATCATGTGCACATTTCAAAAGGGATCAGAGAGCGGAAAAGCAAAAACAAGGAAGGAGGAAGGATTTCATTCGCTACCCAATGAGATATTCATGCACGTTTTTGCTTACATAAATATTTGAATTGGTTTGAATTGCGGTGCGAGGCTCAGCGTCCTGCATCATCACGCCTCTCGTATGTGAAACACGTCAGAACAAAACTCGGTGTTTATGGAGATTAGCGATGCGTTAGCGTGATTATAGGAAACAATGCAGTTTGCTTACAGCGCTTTATGCTTGATGCTTGATGCTCAGGTTTGCATGAGGTTTTAGTGATGAGAAAGGAAATGGATTCAGTTCCAGTGGAAGAAGTTTGCATTAGTCTCACAGCCACAGACAGGGAGACAGACAGAGAGACAGACGGAGAGACAGACAGAGACAGACAGACAGGCCGCTCAGCTGTGTGTGAAATTGGGATGAAGTGCTCAGAATTTCTTTCTCTCCAGCACAGAAAGTCGAGTCTCAAAGGTTTAACCTTGGTCTCAATCATAGCACAAAAATGAAAGCTCTCTCCTAACAATGCGTCCGGATTCAATACACAGGAACAAAAGGTAGAATCCGAAGCAAATGGAGAGGATCAGACGATCGGAGATCCAAACGAGCCACGAGGGGAAAGAGCGAGTGAAACTTTGTTCCGTTTGAGTCAAATAGTATACTGTATTATTACATATAATATATTAAAGCTCTGTTATTAATAAATAATTAAAGAATAAATAATAAAAGAAATAAGAATGCAAAAACAAAAATAGCAATTAAATTGAAATATTCAATTAAAATATTACAACAATACTTTAAAAAATATTACAATACTCACTCACCTTACACAATACAATACTAATTCTGTTTGGGTCAAAATATTAATCTATATTATATTATTAAATAAGTCCTATTAAAATATTATTATTTAATAAGCAATATGATAATAAAAAAAATTAATGTATTGAATAAAAACTAATAAAAATTTCTATTCAAATAAAATATATATATTTGTTTGAAATATTAAAGCAGCAATTAAAAATATTTAAAAAATATTAAACAATAGTTTACAAAAGAAAAACAAACTTTCTATCACATTATGTGTCTGATTTAATTCTCTGTTGAATATAAAATATATTTTAACCATAAAAAACATTTTTAAATTAAAGGTTGTACATCTCTGTTTCATTAAAAAAAAAGAAAGAATAAATAAAATAAATACAAAAAAAACAAGGAAAAAGGCTGCATCTGTTCCTCCATCTTTGATGCCGGCCATCAGGTTTCAGTTTTATATTTTCATCAATGCTGTTACCTTTTTATAAGTGTATTTTTTATGGTTTGTGTCATTAGGACTAAGTGCATTTTTTTGCTTCTTGCTGAGCACAGTGTGATGTAAACGTGTAAATGAGGCTTGTTTCACATCTCTCCAGGCTTTTATTTGTTTTTTTCCTCAACAGAATCTGTTGCGAGGTGAAACTTGTCGTCTCTTGATTCATCTTCTGTCACCTCAGAAGCATTTAATGGGAAAAAAGTCAAAGCCTGACACGAATAGGGTTTAACAGGTGTCATGGGTGGGCCTCGCCTCGCCTCGCCTCGCCTCACCTCGCCTCACCGTGTCTCGTGTCGCCTTGCCACGTCTGAGGGCTTATTCTGGCATGTGGAGCCTCTGGGAGATAGCATGTGCCACCCGGCATGTTTCTTTCCCATTGCAGAAAAAAGCGACGGGGGGCCTCAGTCTCTTACAGAGCACAATGATTTCCTCTGATTTCCTCTCCTCTGCACTCGTCTAGTTTGGAGGTTTGCAGATAGACGGTATCTTTTAGACAATGAAGCTGTGTTTACTCAGCGCGCCTCTTCACAGCATGACGCCTGTTGCTTTAGCAGACGGCGAAACGTAGCGTACATATGTAGTTTGTACTTTGGTGGAATTTGAGAGACCTATTCATCTGTCAGGAAGCGTGTTCTGTAACAGTGCTGTAACACCGAGACCGATTTGATTAAACGAAAAGCAGCAGTGCATTTAAAATGTCAAAGACGCATGTAATCTGTTTCTGACATTTTTTTTTGTTAGCACTGTTAGAAAAGGTTTACAGTAATAAACTAAACAGCTTGTGAGGAAATTGAATTTTGCTAAGAAGATCTGAAGAAAACAAACCAACATCGTCACTCCTTTGATCTTAAAATGAAGGTCGTAATCCACGTCTGATCTTCGTTTTCATTCACTCTCAATGGTAATGCTTAATGTATATGCAAATCTGTGGCTGTGGGAATGTTCCCAATTCCCTTTCAGTTTAGTCATCGTCGATTGCCAGCTCATTTTCCAGGTCTTCCTGATATCACTCCGCGAGGTTGAGGGCTGAATCTGCTGTCACAATGGAGGTGTTTTTCACGTTTTACATTTAATCCTAAGCGACACAACCACCCATCTATAGAAAGTGATTTTTTTTCTTTATTTTTTTGTCACAGAGAAACAAAATATTAGCTACGAGCTCTAGTTCATCATGCAAAAAATAGAATGTGCTGCATCAAGTGCTATTTTATAGTCTCACCACCGATTAATGTGGGTGGAACATGTGTTGGTAAGTGGAAATGTGTTCACCGTATCGTTGCAGAATCGCAAATTCGCATCCTGACAATGCCACAGCCATCCGTGGAGCCAAGACAGCAAAACTGACCAACTGGGATGGCATTACTCTCTCTCCCCCTGTCAATCACAGCAACACCAACCAATCATGGGCGTCTGTGAGCTCATGTATGCAGAAGAGGGCAGAAAGCACTTTCCACTGAGTGTGTTACACTGCCCTGTGGTGCAGCATGAGCAGCAGTTTGAAAAGATGCAGTTGGCTGGATTCACCAGACTCTTCTCAGCTTTTGGCTGCAGTATGATTGGGGAGAGAATTGGCAGGTGACCAAATTTGGGAGAAAAATGGGGGGAAATTAAAAAAAAATTGATACAGTTGCATGTGATAGCGTAATTAGAATGATTATCACTACTAGCGCCCTTTTCATGATGATCATCCTTACTATATTTTCAATATTTTGCCTTCTAAATTGTATATTAGGTTATAACTCTAAATTGTATAAACTGTATTTTTTTAATTGTTCCATTCATGTACGTTACATCGTATTGCACGTGAACAAAAATGGACATGCAGTCTGCATTTCAGTCCGCATTTTCTATCCCCCATTTTTTGTTCAGACTTAAAGGAAAGTGCATTAAAGGTGGCAGTCTAGATACAACTCCAAATACTCCTACACAAGGAAAATCAGGCAACCTCAGAGACGTGGACTGCATGTGCATCTAAATGGGTCGGCCAGAAAAGTTGTGTGTCTGCATAAGCCGAATACAAGAAAACTTTCCCAACGTAAAAATATTGAATGTAACTTTTGAACTTAAGTCTCAGATTTCAATTCAGCCTATAGTCTCTCATTTTTGTTGGGATTCAAACTCATGATTGAGCCATCTGCTAGACAGTCATGTCACTCTAACATCTTATTTTATCTAATATGAAACATTAGACATTCTTCATCGAGCCTAATATGAAATGAAATCTCATTTTCCTTTTACAGTTGAAACATTTTTTACATTCAAAAAAGAGGCCTTTGCATATCAAGTGCACAAAAAATCACTGAAATCCCACTTGATTTATTTCATCTTATGAACACATTTGGTTTTGCCTTCAAAAACACAAATGGCTGTCCATCTGCCGTGCTTTCGTTCCGTTCCTTTTAAACTGAGCTCCAGCTTGGCCAAGGTCTTTTTTTTTCAATATTCCATTAAAGGGCATGTGAATAGCGGTGACAGTGCACAAGAATCTCATAATGGCTGCTCCATTATTCTATCATGTTTTGTTGACGGGAAGAAAACGAAAAGGCGCAAATGGGGGAAAAAACTGTGAAAATACCTACATTAGACACGTCGCTTTCAGATCTTCACAGGAGCTTGCGAATAAAAGACAAGCGCAGTGATTTGGCTGCGGGAAAAAAGGGAGCATCTTTGATGTGTTCTTAAGAGTTTTTTGGTCTCACAATAGATGGGCTAAAGGCGGCACTGTGATCCGGGATGCAGTGGGAGAGACGTACGAGGTGGCTGTGGATCACTCGTTCTTCACCGAGCCGGTTTCCTGTGAGGTCACCAACGCGCTCGGAAGCACCAACATCAGCCGCAACGTCGACGTCTACTGTGAGTTACACTTTTCCTGTACCACTCTGTCAAATAGACGCATATAACTTTGAGATTTATGATATTCGCTGCTGTAACGTGTGCAGTCGGACCCCGCCTCGCAGCCGAACCTCAGTCCCTGCAGGTGGATTTGGGCTCGGACGCCGTCTTTAACTGCGCCTGGATGGGAAATCCCTCGCTCACCATCGTGTGGATGAAACGTGGCCACGGCGTGGTATGCTTACTCCATCTCAACATAATGAAACAATTAAACTTCATTAAACTTTAGCACTGTTATAAATAGGTTCCATAACTCTTCTTAAAATGGTAATTAACAAGTTTAGATATATGTGCAATCACATATGTGCAATCCATCCCCTTCCCAACATGTTCAGCATAATCACTTACTCCTTCCAATCACAGATTCAGCAGCATGTGTGCCGTATGTTAGCAGATCTCATCTCGCACGTTCTATTTAGAGAACTCGGAGCATCTGCCCATTTTTATTCCTAATGAAGTAAGACAGAGACAGCGTGCGAGCGAAATGTGTTAAAGTGACAGTGTTAAAGTTTACGCAGTCTGCTTTCCTTTCAGGTGCTTAGCAACGAGAACACGCTGACCTTGAGGGCCGTGAAACAGGAGGATGCTGGGAAATATGTCTGCCGGGCCGTGGTTCCTCGAGTCGGAGTCGGGGAGAAGGTGGTGACTCTTACCGTCAACGGTAAATATACGTAAACTCTCTCTGAGGGCTCAGGAAAGAAGATGATGCAATCCGTAAAATAAACTGTAACATCCAGCAGTTATACTGGCACTGATGTTTAAATTCATTTATACCACTGTGTTCTGAATTCTGGTGTTGATTAGTTTTCTAGAACAGCAGCTCCGACAGTAGTGCAGGTTTATATGAATACGCTCGTTCTAATACATTATCATTTCTGTAGTACAACGCCCCGAAGTGTTTTATTCCTCTTATACCACGGCAATACAATTCTAATTTTTTTATTTGTCACAGATCGATTAATGTTGTGACATTTTATAAATTTTATATAATTTTATTTCTTTTATTATTCCTAAGGGTGTATATATAGTTATAGTTTTAACTATCAATAAAGTTTATCTTATCTTATCTTATCTTAATGTTGTGGAACATCTGTGAAACATGTTATTTTCTGTTTTCTCCATCTTTTTAATAATCCAAAAATCTCCATCAAGTTAATACTCCAAAAAAACGCAAATTGTTTTGTTATCAAGGAAACACAAAGCGTTAACTGTTCTGTCCTGAAGACTTTCTCATGGTGGAAAACTTGCACTGACATTAGAGACCCCTTCTGTAAATGCTACGTAAACATCTCTCTTTACTTCACCATTACGATTATGCTGTAAGTTTTTTCTTTGTTAGATAGCAATGCATTTTTAAAAAGTACATTACACAATAACAAATGTAATGACATCTTCCAGGAAATTAAGACAGTGTAGTATACAAAATGTTTCTATATGAGACTTTGAAGTGCGATTTCTTTAGCCAGTACTGCTGCTTGCACTTTATGAAAGCCTGGCGGCCAAAACCACTCCGAGCGCTCGAATCTGCTCTGAATTCCACCGTTGCTTTGAAGTAATCAATAAATGATAAGCAAAATTCTTATGGAGTTGAGCAACGTGCCTCGAGAACGATGTAATTGATCTTAAAGTATCGATTATTCCGGCTATTCGGGACTTTGTTTCACAGATGTGGACGTATAATCCCTGGGTTGGTGTGCGTGATCGTGTCAGAAATTCCACCAAGGCACCCGGGTGCAGAAAAAAGCCCTGTGTTTTGTTCATGCTTTACTAAAGGGCAGGTTTTAGCGTCAGATATGGCTATGCTTATTCAGTCTGATGGAAAAGGCTTGTGGCGTGAGCTCGGATCGTTTTGATTTTGATGGAGGGCCCAGCGCCCTTGAGCTCCTGCAATAACCTGGCCCTTTCCTCAGCAAGGCAATAAGTCGTTTTAATGCTTTATGAATTCTTTATCTGGTTTCTATTCCCTGCATAGTGTTTGAGGACCTGGCTAGGTCGAAACGCGTTCAGTTCTTTCAGAAAAGGAATACTTTCCTTAAATATTTGACCTGAATCATTATGCTATGTTGGGCTTGGAAATGTTTAAATCGCCATGTAGACTTTCTGCATGCAAAAAAACATGTAATTAAGAGCAATTCTCAAAAATAGCCACTTTAGATTTTGTAATGTGGCTATATTAGCGAGACAGATTGTTAATAATCAGTGTGTGTGGGTGTTTGTGTGTGTGATGAGTGCGATATTACAGAACTGAAAGAACAAATTGAAGTGCAGCAACAGATCAATTGCAGTGTTTTAGCTGTTAACCCCTAGCATGAAGGGAAACACTGCTGACTCAGACAGAATTAGCATCAGCATGTGATTAGCATCGGGTCAAAACACACGCTTTGGATTCGGGAATCTGGATTCTACTCTCCCTTACTCCTGGCTTTCTTTTTTCCTTCCTTTCTTTGTATGAGAAGGGCATTATGTAAATAAAAGGACATATTGTTATTATTCTGTCTCCCAGTGTGTATGGGCGAGAGATGACTTCCTGCTTCCTATTCACAAGCCATAAATCTCCACATCCTCCATCCCTCCCTCGAGTTCTCTCTCTCTCTCTCTCTCTCTCTCTCTCTCTCTATCCTCCAATGTTCGGGAGCAGCTCCCAGGCTGAGGCCACGAGATAAAGCCGTCTAATTATAGTACTCGTTTACGGTGCCGATCCCCCTGTCTGATTTTGTTCGGCTCCCCAAGGCGGAGTCAATCGAAACGCAGCGCCGCTGCTGAAAAGGGCCACGACGCTATCTCATGCCTCCCTACCGTCTTTGCAGCCGTGTGTAATTAAGAAGGGGAGGAGGAAGAACATTTGTTTCACACTTTTTCTGCAAGAGAACAGAGCAGGCCTCTGTGGGAGCTCACCGGCGTGAACATGAGTGTGTATCCCAAGATTTTAATCCAATTAAAATGGAAAATCTGCTGATCTTGGAGGTGCATAATGACTTAGGCAGAGGCAAAGCTCTGAATTTACATTTTTATTCATTTGGGAGACTTTTTTTTTTTAAATCCAGAGTGACCCAACATTGGCTCTCTGTTTGTCCTGGGATTTGAAATTATAACCTTAACACATGATTTTTAAGGCCTGTTTCTATAGTAACAGCTCATTCACAGGGGGTTGTACGCCGGACACGCCACACAAACAGATAATAATTTTAAAAAAAACTAATCGTTGAAATGGTGAAGTTTTCATTTGGTGAAGAACATTTTTGGAAGGAGTCTCCAGTGCCAGCTAACGTGAAACTAGTCAGAACAGAGGAGTTTACATGTTGTGGTTTCACAGTAACATGACAAGCTGCGATGCTGTAACTTATTTACATGTTATTTACATTTACTATTTATAACTTGTTGCCATAACATTAAATGTAACTATAAATGGATAAAAAAACAGCATGTCCTTCTATGATGAATAAAAATTTGCAATCATTGGCAAGTTGCTGTGGTGTAAGAGGAATAAAACAACTTGAGTTTGGTAACAGTACCTCCATCACTGATTATTTTCCTGTGACAGAATGACACCAAGTGTTTTATTCCTTGCATAATGCATATTTAATAATAAAATGGTGGGTAAAAACCAACTCTGTTTTGTCATAAATAAAACTCTCTATGGGAATACGATAAAAAAAATGCGTTGTTGTCCTTTTAATCTACAAACCTGCATTTTTTTGTCTGTATGTACAGGATATCTATATTTTTATTTCTACGTTTGTGTATTATAGCATTTTTTTGATTCTATGAAATCATACGTGTGTAATAAATTAGGATGCCTCTTCCATTTTAAAAATACTTTTCCACTTTTCCTCCATTATTCATTCTTATAATGAATCTAATGTATGCCAAACACTCAACACTCAATCTAAACACTCAGCCTTGCGTCTGCTGGCAAGAGAAAAAGAAATTAGAGCCTGGAGGAAAGCACTGACCTGGCCACACTGATAATAACTGCAACCTACATTCATAGTATTTTTAAAATATCAGCCATGTGAGTGGAGTCTCATGTCAGCTCGGTTACATATATATTTAATAATGGGCTGAGAAATAAACAGGAATAAATGCTCTGAATTTCTGTGGTGTGTAGGTGTGGTCCTGCCCCTGCAGGCAGAGTGTGTGTGTGTGTGTGTGTGTGTGTGTGTATGTGTGATAGGCACTTACACAGACTGATTGTCATGCCCGCTTTCAGGCCCTCCCACTATCTCCAGCACCCAGACGCAGCAGGCTCTGTACGGAGAGAAAGGCCAGATCAAGTGCTTCATCCGCAGCACTCCTCCTCCGGATCGCATCGTGAGTGCTGTTCTCCATTTTCTCTCTTTCTCTCTCTCTCTCTCTCTCTCTCTCTCTCAAAAACAAGATGCACTGATACAGACAGAAATGTTACACTTACTACAAGATGGAGCGGAGCTACAGAGTGGCAGCTTTTGTTCCTTCACGTTGTGATTACGAAGCTGAGAGGATGAAAGTGACATGCCTGTGTGTTTAATACATGCGTCCTCTGATATGATTTTTGAAGAGAGGGAGGGAGGAAGGAAGGAAGGACAAATACATACAGGAAAGAAAGAAGGAAAGAAGGACAGAAGCAAGAAAGAATGGGAGGAAGGAAGGGAGGGAGGGATACAGGACAAATGTTTGCTGGAAAGAAGGAAAGGAGGAAGGAATACTTCCTTAAAGTGAGGAAGGAAGGGAGGGAGAGAGGGACGAAGGAAGGAATGAAGGACAGAGTACTCGCTAGAAGAACGTATATATGTATGTATGTATGTATGTATTTGTTTATCTAACTATCTATCTATCTATCTGTCTGTCTGTGTGTATAATTTTTGCTTGCTTACTTACTTCCCTTCCTTCAATCCCCAGTTTATATCATAATGTGAAATTGAGAGACTGAAAATTCATCTGTTTTTTTTTTCTTTTTTTTTTTTTCGGAGTTATTATTATTATTATTATTATTATTATTATTATTTCAAAATATTTCTGTTTTTATTCTTTTTGCCTTTGTGGGTGGATAATGCCAAAATATTAAACTGAAATATCACTGAAATGCCAAACTATCTGTTTGTTTCAAACAACAAAAACACAATGTCTACCCTTTCTCTCTATCTAACAAAAAAGGAAGGAAAAACAACAGGAGAAAAAGCAGTTGTGCCAAAACAAATTTGTCACTTGGGTATTCAGATAGCAGAGATTATAGAGCGTAAATATACAAAAATACAAGGCTAGCTTAAAGCTATATGTTTCTGTAACATTGTTCTCTTTTGACCAATCCCCTTGCTGAATTATCATCTTTTCCAGAATATTCCTACCATCAAGCAGATAGCAAAGAAAAGAAAGAAAAGGAGCGAGAGAACACACAAACACAACGCCTAATAAATTTGTTCTGTATGATTTCCAAACGTCAAAGCGTCCTCCTTTATTAAATCTTTCCGTATGTTCACTGCATGGAGAAGAAGGCGAGTTTTTTTTGGAAAATAAAGCTGAATAATGGCCGGCGATAAGACACCCAGTCCTCTGAAGCATGGCCGACTTTATCATCCGAGACTAATAGGGCTTAAAGGAAATGTGTGTTTTGTCTCTTGAGGACCGTTCAGTGTGTGTGGGCACTGAGAACACAAGAAATTCAAAAGTCTAAAAAAATAGTTACATTCCTTTGTTTTTTAACTAAAGTAAGTAAACAAAGTGTGTTCGTATTGACAGAAAGTGGTCGCTATTAGCGTCTGATCTATTCTTTTATGCCCCATGTCCAGGCTAGCCGGGCTAATGTTTAGCTGCAGGGTTTTTTGCAGGTGTGATATCTGGGGACAGGATGTTAAAATAACTCCTTACCTTTCTGTCCTCCCGAGACTTCAGACACCAAATCTCTCACTTCAGATGCTTTTACGTTGCCTTTCACACTCTCTTTCCACATGCAGTGTAGTGTTTAGTCCCTCATGGGCAATATTTGGCAACGTATTATTTGTGTACTTCCTCCTCTGGGTGTTTATAACACATTTATAATCTTTGCATGGATATTTTGAGAATTTACTGTATCTGCTTATACCGTATCTTCTTACAGGAGCATGAAATTAAATGCTGCAGTATAATTTCACTTACTTACGAAAACCCATATGCCTAAGGAATGATTTAATGCCTTAAAATTAAAGCCTTCATTTAAAATATGGTTATAAAGCACTATGTATACATCCTGTGATTTTCCAAAAGTGTCTTGAATCTGCTTTTCATAACAAATAACAAACCAATAACATGCAAGATAAAAATATAAAAAAAAAGTAACAGTCCTGATCAGTGATAAAGCCTGGAATGTCACCTCACATCTACTCAGATAAACCTTTTATAAATTCTCCAGCATTGCTTTATAAAGGAATAAAGGAATTTATGTTTATCTTAAGAATGTGTTATAAAAGCACCATGCCTCATGTAGTGGCTATAATGTCTCGTATCTACTATCTGTGCCTCACATAGTGTCTATAATGCATGACGCCTACAGTATATGCCTCATAAAATACTGTATATATGTCTCATATCTTTTGTGTTTTTGTCTTGTAGTGTCTTTGCTGTCTTACAGCCTGATATAGCATCTATGATGTCTAATATCTACCATGTCTCATATAGAGTCTATAATGTCTCATACCTGCTTTATATGCCCCATATAGTGTCTTT
The DNA here is from genome assembly GCF_027358585.1 of Pangasianodon hypophthalmus. Lineage (NCBI taxonomy): Eukaryota > Metazoa > Chordata > Actinopteri > Siluriformes > Pangasiidae > Pangasianodon > Pangasianodon hypophthalmus. Next base: position 2,438,542 of record NC_069726.1, on the reverse strand, counting down.
TATGTCTAATATCTAGATATAGTGTCTGTAATGTCTAATGTCTACTATCTATGCCTCTTATAGTGTCTATAATGTCTAATGTCTACTTCGTATGCCTCGTATAGTGCTATAAAGTCTAATATCTATTGTATATCTGTTATATAGAATCTATAATGTCTAATATCTAAAATGTATGCATCATAGATGTCTTGTCTATAATGTCTTATACCAACCGTGATGCCTGATATAGCATCTATTATGTCTAATATCTGCTATCTATCTCTCATATAATGTCTACGATGTGTCATATCTACTGTGTATGTCTCATATAGAGTCTATAATGAAGGTCTTTACAACTAAAAACCCCTAAATCTCCATATCTGTTCCAGGCCTGGTCTTGGAAAGAGACAGTCCTGGAGTCGGGAACGTCGGGGAGGTACACGGTGGAGACGGTGAGCACGGAGGAAGGCGTCATCTCCACTCTGACCATGAGCAACATCGTCCCCGCCGACTTCCAGACCATTTACAACTGCACGGCCTGGAACAGCTTCGGCTCCGACACCGAGATCATTCGCCTCAAGGAACAAGGTGTGTGCGTGTGTGTGTCTGTGTCTAGAGAGAGAGAGAGACAGTTTAATTTATTCCTGTACCCCTGTTCTGGAGTGATTAAGCACACCACCTTGATTATTTCGAGTACGAGGGCAACGAGTCCCTGGTAAGCTCCTTTACTTGGGTAAATGTCAACAATTTAAGTCTGTGAGATTCCATAATGACTTTCCGATCTTCCATTTGTAATCTAATTTCAATTGCCCTAAATCGCTTTTTGTTCGCATTTATGAGCCTTTTGAAATATTTATGTGGGATTAGATGGTGCTTTCTCATTCAAACGTTGCCCCATTTTCATTTATTACTGTAGATCTGTCTCGCGAAGAGCGAGTGACTCTCCCTGTAGGATTCCTCTGAAGCTGATGTTAAGAAAACCTCGCCTCTATTCTGTCTCAAGTGACGAATGGACTTCAGATTTAGTATTTGCTGCATTTTTTTATTCACTGATTACTCCCCCCGGGCTCTGTGTGTCCTCCGTAGGGTCCCTGCGCTTGGCCGTCATCATCGGGGTCGCGGTGGGAGCTTTCCTGGCGCTCATCGTCCTCATGGGGACCCTGGGGGCTTTCTGCTGCGCTCGCCTGCAGAGGAGTAAGTGCCGCAGCTCCCGTCCTTCCTCCCTCTCTCCCTCTCTCCCCCGGGCTGATAAATGTGCGAAGAACGAGAGCAGCAAGCAGAGCTAGTCCTCACCTCCAGTTTGGAACATGTCCTTAGAGAGGCGCTGTTTTTGTTTTTTCTTCTTTCGTTCCGCATGATTTGAATCAGGCTGTATGGCAAAATATTAACCCCTTATGTTCTGTTCACTTCTTAGTAAAGTTCTGTCTTACTCACCAGGCCATGTAGTGAGGAATTTAAACAAAATGGGACACCTTGGTTTTTTTTTTGTTTGTTTGTTTTCAAAAAATAACTTTTTTTCCAAATTTTTTAAAATTTTGACCTAGTTACTACTTTCTCTCCTGCTCAATATGCAAGTCAAGCAAAGTTGGTTTTAACCTGAACAGAACATAAGAAATTACAGGCAGCATTTTTTTTTTCGCAGAATGAACTAAAAAAATAAGGAATAAAACACTCTGTGTCAGACTGTTATAGGAAAATAATCAACAGTATGGTGGTGTGATGAAGCAGAGATATTGTTACCACCCCGAAGTTGATTATTTTCTATCACAGCGCATTGTGAAGTGTTTTATTCCTCTTTATTCTTCAACGATTAGAAGTTTTACTTATGAAAGTGCGATATGTCATACTATTTATCCATTCATAGCTACATTTAATATTGTGGAATGTAGGAGAAACAAGTTTGTCATGTTACTGAGAACAGCAAAGCATAAGCTCCTTTTACTGATTGTAACAAAGCACTGACACTGGAGACTCCTTCCAGCGATGTTAAAAAAAACCACTTCACCATATCTAAAATGATATGTTTATCTTTGTAAAATATTATTTAGTCTGGATAGCTTTTATTTCCTTCATTATTTTCCTTCAGAATAAATAATTTTTTTAATAAAAATATTACTATACAGTGTATTCTTTTATGTAGAAGGTCATATTTGATTTGAGACACAGCCCTGGTTTTGCATGAAGTTAAATAATAGAGTCGTGGTGGAATTTTTTTGTCCCCCTCTGACCCTATCATATTTATTTGCATGTTTGTTGTTGTGTTGTTGTGCCACAGAAGACATGCACCTGGTAATGTCCTCACTGCCCGTCTCGCTCTCTGCTCGCCAGAGAGAACTCTCGAGCACAATTAAGACTGAAAGTAAGATCCAGCTGCATGCTCCTTTCTCCTTTCTCACTTCTCACTTTTTTCATTTTTTTCTCCCCCATTTAGCGAACAATTCAATGCACGCTGCAGTAATGAGCTAAGTAGAGCGCTGTGATGTAGTGCTAGACGTTCAGTGGGGATTTGGGAGGCCGGTGCTTTTGAAGCTCAGTGACTCTGAGATGACGGCTCTGACTAATCACTGCGCTGTCTCTCAGGTCTCAAAGGGGTCGTCTCGGCAAAAAATGACATCCGGGTGGAGATCGTTCACAAGGATCATAACGCGGCGAGGGAGACGGAGGAGCACGCGGGCGTGAAGCAGATGATGGTGAGTCCTGCCAGTTCCCTTTTTCCCTCAGCGTTCGCTTCCTGCTGTGAAAATCTGCTCGATTGGAGCGAAAAGCTCACGGTGCTGTTTCAATAAGCAAAATACTGAAACACGGTGTGCTTAGTGCTGTCATCCCTCACTTTAAAGTCTCTCTCTCTCTCTCTCTCTCTCTCTCTCTCTCTCTCTCTCTCTCTTTCTCTCTGTCTTTCTGTCTTCTGTTTCTTTGTTTTTATTTGTCTATCTGAATCTATCTCTCTGTCTTTCTGTTTCTATCTATCTATCTATCTATCTATCTATCTATCTATCTCTGTTTCCTTCTTTCCCTCTCTCTCTCCCTTTCCTCTCTCTCTCTCTCTCTCTCAGTTCAGTTCAACAGTACTTTATTGGCATGAATGTTATAAATCACATTAATTAGACATTACAAACATTACAAAAGAAAAAAACATAACAAGCAATCAACAACAACAACAACAGCAGCAACAACCTGACAGGTGAGTGTGTGAACATGGTGTGTATATTGAGGGTGTGTGTAGGACACTCTGTGTCTCGCTGTCCCTCAGGCTCTCGATTCTGACACACACTGTACCGTGAAGGCTGCAGTGTTTCCTTCTCCTGGACTGATTCTTCATTTTTCTTCCCCTGTTAAACTGCAGAAATTTGGTATTTTGTGTGTGATTTTTTTAGTGAAGGTGTTTCTCTGGGGTTGATATTTTTCACAGTGGAGGAGGAAGTGCAGCTCTGTCTCGACCTGACCACTCGTACAGTGAGCACACAGGCTCTGTTCTCTGAGCAGCCAGGTTCTCCTGTGTTCCAGGTTCTCCTATGTACCAGGTTCTCCTGTGTTCCAGGTTCTCCTATATACCAGGTTCTCCAGTGTTCCAGGTTCTCCTATGTACCAGGTTCTCCTGTGTTCCAGGTGTTCCTGTGTTCCAGGTGTTCCCCTGTGTTCCAGGTGTTCCTGTGTTCCAGGTTCTCCTGTGTTCCAGGTGTTCCTGTGTTCCAGGTGTTACCCTGTGTTCCAGGTTTTCCTGTGTTCCAGGTGTTCCTGTGTACCAGGTTCTCCTCTGTTCCATGTTCTCCTGTGTATCGGGTTCTCCTGTGTTCCAGGTGTTCCTGTGTACCAGGTTCTCCTGTGTACCAGGTTCTCCTATGTACCAGGTGTTCCTGTGTACCAGGTTCTCCTGTGTACCAGGTTCTCCTATGTACCAGGTGTTCCTGTGTACCAGGTTCTCCTGTGTACCAGGATCTCCTATGTACCAGGTTCTCCTGTGTTGCAGGTGTTCCTGTGTTCCAGGTTCTCCTGTGTTCCAGGTTCTCCTGTGTTGCAGGTGTTCCTGTGTTCCAGGTTCTCCTGTGTTCCAGGTTCTCCTGTGTTCCAGGTGTTCCTGTGTTCCAGGTGTTCCTGTGTACCAGGTTCTCCTGTGTTCCAGGTTCTCCTGTGTCTGCCCTTCTCCACGGCGAGACTCCGCTCATTCAGCCTGTACTTGTTCAGGATGTGTCTCTGCTTTATATCTCTGACAGTGAAGAGACACTCTGCCAGTTCATACTCTCTGTTTAGGGCTCGATAGCAGTGTGATCTGGACTGGGTTTGGTTCTGACTGTCCCAGTGCTCCAGATACGCTCTTCTTATCTGCTCAGTAATTTGGTTGACTCTGATTAGACTTTGATGAGCAAAGTCTAAAAACCTCACATCTGTACAGCGCAATAGGATCAACGATGCTGCTTCGTGCTCTTTCTCCTCGTGCTTTTTCTCTTAGTGCATTCACTCCCAGACCAAAGCTTCCTGAGGCACAGGTGTCTGTTTTCCTGAGATCTGGCCTTTTTTTGTAAGATGACAGTTTTGCTTTTGGCCAGGTTGGCTGTCAGGGCCCGGTTCTGACGGTACTGCTCCAGCAGGTCCAGGTGCTGCTGTAAGCCTTGTTCAGTAGGAGACAGCAGCAGCAGGTCGTCTGTGTAGAGCAGACATTTGACTTGCGTATTGTTTAGCGTGAGTCCAGGGGCTGCAGATTGTTCCAGTAACCCTGATAACTCACTGATATAAATATTGAACAGAGTTGGACTCGAGCTGCAGCCCGTCTCACCCCGCGCCCCTGAGTCAAGTATTCCGTCCTTCTGTTGCCGAGTTTTCTACAGTGTGATGATTTGGTAATCTCTCTCTCTCTTTCTTTCTTTCTTTCTTTCTTTCTTTCCTTCTCTCTCTTTCTTTCCCTCGCTCTCGTCTCTCTCCTCTTTCTTTCTTTTTTTCTTTCTTTCCTTCTCTCTCTTTCTTTCCCTCGCTCTCGTCTCTCTCCTTTCTTTCTTTCTTTCTTTCTTTCTTTCTTTCTTTCTTTGTTTCTCTCTCTTTCTTTCCCTCGCTCTCATCTCTCTCCCCTCTCCACCTCACTCTCTCTCTTTCCCTCTCTCCCTCTCTATCTCTCCTCACTCTCTCTCATATCTTTCTTTCTTTCTTTCCCTTGCTCTCTTCTCTCTCCTCTCTCCACCTCACTCTTTCTCTCACTCTCTCTCTCTCTCTCTCTCTCTCCCTCTCTATCTCTCCTTACTCTCTCTCATATCTTTCTTTCTTTCTTTCTTTCTTTCTTTCTTTCTTTCTTTCTTTCCCTTGCTCTCGTCTCTCTCTTCTCTCTCCCCCTCACTCTCTCTCTCTCTCTCTCTCTCTCTCTCTCTCTCCCTCTCTATCTCTCCTTACTCTCTCTCATATCTTTCTTTCTTTCTTTCTTTCTTTTTTTCTTTCTTTCCCTTGCTCTCGTCTCTCTCTTCTCTCTCCCCCTCACTCTCTCTCTCTCTCTCTCGGCTGCAGATGGAGCGTGGGGAGTTCCAGCAGGAGTCTGTGTTGAAGCAGCTGGAGGTTCTACAGGAAGAGGAGGAGGAGTTCCAGCACATTAAGGTGAAGCTGATGAGCTGCTCTCACTCGTCTGTCTTCATTAAGCACACTTGTCTGGCAGAGTCGTGTCCGACTCACTTATCTAAGCAGACGGTGCAAGTCGGGATAGATACGGTGTGAGAGGTTACGCTGTGTGTCAGGAGCTAACACCTCTGACTCTCTCGCTACACTACACACTACAGCTACACACTGCAGATACACACTGCAGCTTTAGCTATAGCACTATAACTCGTTCTCTAGCTAGCTAACGCAAAAGACAAATCTGACATCCTCGCTGGAGCTCTATAAATTCAATGTGAAGGAATTAAATTTCATGAAATAGCTCCTCAGAGTGCCTGATTCAGAATTGAATGAATTTAATTTATTGTTAAAATATCTCCTACACCTTTCTAAATAGAGTCTAATTTGGGTCTCAGTACTGTATAATCACAAAAACTAAATATTATTATAACTAAATAAAACTTAAATATTGCATTTAAGAAAAAATGTTAAAGTGTTTGATTTAATGAAATCCCAATACGATCCCAATAAAACTTTGGCAGTTTAAATAAACTAACTAAATGAATAAATAAATAAATAAATAAATAAATATCATTGTAATCAATCTTAATCATAATCATAATAATGCATTTTTTAATTTAAAAAATTGTTTATATAACAAAACAGAATTTATTTGGAAAGCTTATTGGGGACTTTAGAATTTTTTTACCATATAGAATATATATTTTTACTATATATAATTTTTAGTATATATTTAGATCATTCACTAGAACTTGAAAATTCTCTAATTAACACTGCAAATAAATAAATAAATAAATAAATGAATAGTGAATATGAAGCATATCATTTAAGTTATATTATGATAAAACACCAAAAGTTAATATATTTTTAAATGAGTTAATTTATTTATTTATTAAAGAATTTTTTTTTCCATTTCGTGAAAAGTAGTTGTTCCACTTTGTTCTTGTTATTGGTGCATCCACTGCAAATAAATCGTCGATTTTTTTTTTTTTTTTTGCTTCTTCAGTGATAAATGTGTCGGTGGGTTTTGTCGAGAAAAAAATCATGTATTCCGCTGTACTGTCCATTTTAATATTTTAAATCATTGCTCGGTTGTCTTCAGTGAGAATTGATATGGATTCAAAATAACTTTTAAATCAAAGTGCTAGTGTAAAGCTTGGATGAAGTGCTGAAGTGTGATTTTTTTTAAATTTTTTCATCCATTTTTGGTTAAATTGGGAGGTAATAGGGGTCACGCTGCTCCCATGCCTGCGCAGTCCATTTAATGAAAAGCCAATTAATATTTGCTTCAGGCTTCAGTCGACAGGCCTGAGCTTTTTGCACTCGAATGTAATCATAATAATAATAATAATGAAAAGAATTATAAACTGAGTGAACTTCGCCCTCGAGTGCTTCTACTTCTACTTGTGTCACATCTCAAATAAGTCGGGAGAAAGCCTCAGTTTATTAGCGCTGACTTTATTAAGTACGCAGAGTCACTAATAATGAACCAATAGCTAACTTCTTTAAACTTCACTCACTAAAAACAGACTCATGTATATCACTGTAATTACAGCTGTATATCACGGTAAAGGAGAGCCGGGACAATTTTAACATTCTAACATGTGAATAATGTTAACATCGTGAGAAATCTGATTAATAATTCATTACTCTGTGTGACATATATACAGGACAACTGGTACAGTGCTAATGACTGTAACACACCTGTTTTCTGTAAATGCGTCCATATACAAGTGTGACACTTCTCCGTGTCTGTCCAAAAAAACAGCACGATTCATCCACACTTGCTGGAGATATTTGTTAAAAACCCAGTTTGTGCCATATATGGTAAAAAAAATTTATTAAAAAAAACCCCAAAATATTACGTTTTGTTCAAAAACTGAAATCTGTGTAATTGTGTCCACTTAGCTCTACACTAGCTGTTAGCATGCTAATTCTGTTTGCAAGATTGTGAGAAAGCTTGTAACACTGTAACACGTGTTAAAAATGTGCAGCAGTCAGCTTCAGAGACTCTCGGACTGTTGAAAAAAAAGTGAAAGGTGGCAGGTGGAGATTGTAGATTCCAATCCAGACAACGCAACAGCCACTCCTGTGCCGTGTGTGGGCGGGGCATACTGTCTCTCCCCTGTCAATCACAGCAGCACTGGCCAGTCATGGAGTGTATGCAGAAGAGTGTATGCAGAAGAGGGCAGATAGCTCTTTCCTCCAGATGTGTTACACTACACTGTGAGGCAGCATGAGCAGCTGTTAGAAAATATCTCGGAGGAAGAACGTGTTAGCATTTCTCGCTTTCTCCTGATGCTAGCTGTCGTATGATAGGGGAGAGTTAGCTGGTGGGTGGGACATGGCAGGTCACCAGATTGGGAAGAAAACAAGGGGAAATTTTTAAAGAAAAAGAAAAGACGCGTAAATGAATTCCCGTAATAATAAATTGCAGATCCAGAGTATAGAAAGACGTTATTTGTTTTTTTTTGTTTTTATTTTTTACTCACGATCTTTTAAATGGAATTAGCATGCACAAACCTTGACCACAAGTGTGTGATTTCAGTTTTTGAACATGTACAAAAAATAATATTAGAGAAAAACATCTGGATTAGTTATTTTTTTTTTTTTTAACTTATCTGGAGTTTTTTCACAACTATCTCCAGCAACAGCAGAAACATTCTATAAATTCCCATAATTTTTTAAATGTGTTTTGGACAGGAATATATATGAATGTTATGAAGTCACGGCTGCATGTGTGCATTTAGAGAAAAAAAAAATCATGCCGTGTTACAGTTGTGCTGGATTTCTCGTATACTGTATCTTTAGCACTGTAATCTTTATACAGGAGAACGTTCCTCTTTCCTAGAATATCCGTTATGAAAATTATTTACAAAATAATTATTTATGAAACCAAAATAAACAGAGAGGATTTGTTTTTCAGAAACACTAATTCCAGCCCGAGTCATCGAGGCCCATTTAATTAGCCGATAACCAGATTTGACTGTTTATGCACGAGACGACTATTTCACACCCCTAAACCATGTAATCTTTTTAACACGAGGCACTTCTCAGTCTGTTCCCTAATTTTCATGTCACGCTGAGTATAATTAACACTGCTCGAACTTGACCTTGGCTTCGAGTGTGTATAAATAATTTCATGCAGCTTATTTTGGGCTGAAAAAGACAGAAAACCTGTTTGAATATCCCGCTGTGGGACGCGTTCAGGGTTTCTCGTTGACTGTGATGGTGTTAACGTGAATGTGGCTGTTAACTAGACTCTAATCTTAGGATGGGAAATCAAAGGAAAAATAAAAGTTTTGGAAGAAGGTAACATTTGGTGTTAAGGCTGGGTGATATGACGATATAATATCGATATTATGATAAATTATGTCGCAAAACAATTTCTGAAATATCATGTTATCATGTTTAAATTATGATATTAAAATCAATTAAATTACTGAATCATAAAATTGATAAAATATTAAATCACAAAATTCTATAATTATTTTAAAAATTTCAAATTTACCAAATTTACTGTGATTAAATTGTCACAGATATTGCACTAACTTTTTATAATTATTTTTTTTTAATTCGCATTTGCATTAAAAACAGATGCTTTGATGTGAACTCAATCTTTAAAATACGAAAATCCTAAAATTTATCGTGATTAAATTGTCACAATTTAATTGGAAGCAGCTTCTTTGATGTTAAAATTTTGTATAATTTTTTTTAATGATGAAATGTTGAAATTTAATCACAGAATTTATCATTACATTGTCACAATACTTTTTTTTCTTTTTAATATTAAACCTTAAAATCTGTTAAAATTTGATTAAAGAATAAATTTTTTACATTATTTTCCCTCATTTTCTGTGAGAAATAAGTGTATATAATAATAATAATAATAATAATAATAATAATAATAATAGTAATAATAATACTAATAATTGTGTACTGTTGAAATGTGTCATAATATGGCCCGCCCCTGATTCTGTGTGTGTCTCGTGTGTTTTCAGGATCCGACCAACGGCTATTACAGCGTGAACACCTTCAAGGAGCACAACGCCACTACGTCGGCTGAAGTTCGCAACCCATCCGGAGCAGCGACGCTGGGTAAACAGCGAGTACCCACAGGCATGTCCTTCACTAACATCTACTCCACGCTGGGAGCCGCGCCCAACCACCGACTGTACGACTACGGCGGCCGCTTCGTGCTGGCCATGGGCTCCAGCTCCATCGAGCTGTGTGAGCGCGAACTCAGCGATTCCGGATCCTTCCAGGACGCCCCGTGCGACAGCAGCGCAAGCAGTTACTTCGACAAAGCGAGCAAGGCCTCGGCTTCGTCCTCGACGCACCACTCGCAGTCGTCGTCACAGAACTCGGACCTGACACGGCCGCTGCAGAAGCGCATGCTCACGCATGTCTGAGGATAAACTCTCACTGAACCTCGCCAGGAACCACACGTTCCACCAGAAACCTTTGAGATATTCGATGTTTGCTTGGATGACGCCCAACGTGGAACACGTCGGTATTTTCTAACAAGCGACATATTTTGTACGTTTTACTGAGCCAGTCGTTACACAGTGACACACTGTCCAAACAATTCTCATCGAACGTCGTTCCATGACAATCAGGATTCCATCGTCACAGTTGTTTTTTTTTTTTTTTTAACATTTTTGGACTTGTTTTGAGAATACCGAACATTTCTCTTCGAATATCATTCCATTACAATCAGGACTCCACCGTCACGTTTTTCAGACTGTTTTATTTTTGGATTTGTATGCCGTTTTCTCCCAAATTGGTCTTTTTCCAATTTCCGCCCACTAGCCCACTCTAACGATCGTCCCTGTTCTGAATACATGAGAATCACATGCCTGGGATTGGCTAATGTCGCTGTGATTGACAGGAGAGAGAGAGTGGGTGCCCCTCCCACCCAGACAGAGCAGCTAATTTTGCTGTCAGACTCTAGGCCATGGCTGGCTGTGACATCATCAGGATTCAAACTCGTAATCTCCCAGCGATTGGGCGAACGCTTTTCCGTTGCGCCACTCGGGTTTTTCAGACTTTTTTCAAGTAGCTGGATCGCAGCCACGTTCTCCCAGAAAAAGAACACACAAAATTGTACCTGAAGTTATTTCATTATTGTATATTCTCTTCCCTCTTTAGGTTCTTCAGCGTGATATTTTCTACGTGTGTTTAAAACTCATTTTGCATGGCAGATGCAGATCACGTGATGTTTACATATCGGGGGGAAGGAACGTGGAACGGTGTCTGAAATCACCTACTCAATGTGAACTCTCTTAAGTGACCTCAAGCGCTTAATCCAAGTGTGTACATTTTTTTCTATTTCAGCTTACAGTGTGTTGTTTACACTCGCTTGTAAATCCCGCCTTTCCGTGCGAGTCTACTGTAATGTTGTCAGCTTGATGGATTGATGGGATTTTTTTCTTCTCCTTCTTCATTTTTTTTAAGATCTACATGGGATGTGAGATGGATGTATGTTTACGGCCGCTGTTTTAAGTGAGCCCATCACGTTTCGCCGTTTTGCCATTCGGTTGGAGCATCAAGTGCCTCCTTTTGGCGGCTCTAGGTGGAAGTTTGTATAAAAATACAGTGTGATTGAAAACGATTGCAATCCAATGAATCAGATAATCATGGGCGAAAAGTAAGTGGTCAATAAAACAAGAAAAAAAACTTGGAAAACGTTACAAAATCGTTAAAGCCATGTCAATCATTTTTCTGTAAATAGACATCCGAAGTGTGTGTACGCAGGTCAAAGGGCAAATCTGCCTGCTCTCCTCATGTCTTATTGATGCCTTGCCATGAATAGTTCATGGACTCTGTTCTAATACATCATAAAAATGCTTAATGCACACCCGTCTCGAATCGTATATATATTCTCAATGCTGAATATTCATGCTTGGAGACATTATTTCATTACGATGTCAACCTGGACGGACTCCCGCTTTCAATCAATCCTTTTTGTTCAGCCTTTTATGTCTCTCTGTTTCCATATATTAAACCTCCATGAAGGCATTAGGGAGATTTCATAAACCTTCATAACATCCTCGCATGAATTAGTTATCACGGCATGGTTTTAATCCATCATCTTGGCTTTTAAAGGTTGGCTCAAGCGTACTGGATCCATCACGAAACTAAATGGATTGCAGAAGATGATGCATCGTCCGGATGGGAAGCGTGCTGTTGTATTTGCGTAGCCGCTGCGGCTCTTTAAAAGGGCAGCTCTTCTTGCTCTGCCTGCTTAATTGAAAGTCGGGTCACGAGCGCCGCTGTTGGGGGGAACTCTTAATCAGCACATTCTTTGACTCGCCTCCGCTCTCTGGAAGCTTCTAAGGATGTGCTGTGGGCTGTGTTGTGAGCGGTAAATGACAACTACAGCCACTCGCCAAACTCTGCTTTCTATTGATTTCGCAAAAGAGCAATAGTGATGCAAAGTAAACGATTTCATTTGCTCCAGTCCACAGGATTTCAGAGACATTTAACCGGACACTTGAGATTCAGCTGCGATCCTTAGACTGGACCGCATTGTGCTGGAATTTCTGACCAAAAGTCTTGGTCCTTTATCAAGAACAAATTTTATTTACAGTTATCACAAGATCGAGATTTCGTCATTCTTTACTAATATACAGTATGTAAGTCCAGTAACAAACAAATACTGATCATACAAACATAGCAAGCCTTGAGATTAAGGAAGGAATAAAACACATGCAGGTGTGCTGGTTTAGGAAAATAATCAAAGTGTTTTATTCCTCATATAACTCAGCAATTTGCCAACGATTACAATTTCATTTATTTAAAGAAAGACAATTCATACTTTTTAATTTTGCTTAAATACTTTAGTTACATTTAAAGTTCTGGAACTTCCACAAAACAAGTTCCTGTTATCTCTTACCTTATAGAAGCCCCTCCTTTTTTCATTTTCGATACAATACTGATATCTCGTCTCCGTTTCAGATGCGTCGCCCTGCAGCAAGGAGAGTCTGATATCTTTTGTACACTTTTCTGGCCACAAGCTTCAGAATCTTGTGAATCACTTCAGAAGCTACATATTTCAGGAAATGTACTTCCTTGTGGCAGGAAAATAAGCTTTCAGGGAAAAAAAATACAATTATCTTTTTGGAACAAGATATAGTCACAAGATGTAAAAAAAAAAAAAAAAAAAAAAAAAAAAAAAAAAAAGATAATTATAATGTACAGTTTTTGATTCAAGATTTTTGTTTGAAACAGTTCGATGTGTGTGAATGGGTTTATCTCATGTATTATATGAGATATCTCATGCATTACCAAAAATCTTGTGGTTGCTTGTTGTTTTTCTTTTTCATATGTATAATTCTACACACTCTGAAGCCAAACCAAACGAACTAACAGATGGATTAATACTGTAGTTGTGAAAGCCTCGTTAGAAAAATGGGATCTTAACGGGTTCTTTAAGGATTCTCACTTGTAACGTATTCTTGTAGGGAAACATTCTGGTGCAGATTTCTACATAGAAACTTTAACGGTTCTACCAGACAGACAAGTAAAGTTTTTACCTCCTGACCAATCAGGTTGCAGTTTGGGGGCATGTGAGAAAAACAAACAGTGGAAAATATTTGTCTTTTTTTTAGTGAGCGAATATAAGATGATTTACGATACATTGAATCAGAGATCTTTCATTGCCAATATTCCAAGGTTGCAATGTAACAAAAAATAACATCATGTCTATTTTCGGGACGTTCACCGGTATGTGATGTGATGTCACGCTTTAACTGCATACAACCAGGTAACACAAACTCATTTTCCTCATGACCAGAGTTACAGCGAGCTTTACTTACCTGCATTACTGACAATAATAAATCTAATCTACTGTAGAGAGCAAACTAAGATAGGCAGTTAGCTGGTACTAGCTAGGACTGATAAGGACATGAGCTATTTTTTTGTTGTTGTTGTTGTTCATATTTGCACACAAAATGCTTCAACTTGCACTTTTTCTCAAACTGATTTTTCTGAAACATCAGCAGGTGTGTAGGATCAGGGTTAATAAATAAAGAAGCGTTATTGGAAATAATCTCTACTGCATGATCGTATATCCATATTAACGATCTGAAACTCTAAGTTGAAGGTCACAGAACACTGACTCTAGGCTATAGAGGTCAGAGGAGGCAACAGTTTCGGCGGCTGTTTGGTTTGTGATCACAATTGAGATCTGAAGTGTACTACAAAAAACAGGAACATCCTGATAACATCAGAACAGCTCCAAACCATCTTGTGCCGTGCTTCAGATCGGATCCTGACACACGATGCGTTCTGTATAAAGCAGTACGTTGGTGCTGAAAAGGAGTCTGCATTAAATGGACAAAGAAAGAAAAGAAAACACTGAATAAGAAATTGAACGTTGTGGTGCTGCGTTTAGACACGAATGACAAGTTGTGTGGTTTTTTTTTTTTTTCAAAACTAAACAGCAATCCAAATTTACAGAGAAATGAATTACACAACTAATATATTTAGCTTCCTTATTGTCTCTGCCTTCGCTTTTGTTTTTCCTTTCGTGTACAGTATAATGAACTTATTACCATACGAACGTAAATGTGCTATTTACGAACGGTTCTGCTCCACCGCTTTAAACGATACACCATCGCTCAATTACAAACATGTTCTCTTCCTTGTTTTCTTGGTTCCTGCTGTGTTCATAAAAAAGAGCTAATGAGAAAAGGAAAAAAAGAGAGAAAATGAACTTTGTTTCACAGTTGGCTGATTCGGATTCAGCAGTGTGTATATTATAATGGGTACAAAGTGTGATCGGCGTCTTTCCTTGTAGATTTAATAGCGCGGTATAAAATGGCATTGAAGTTTGAAGTCGAGATGCTATAAAGAACGTACAGAACTTGAATAGCGTAGCACGGCATGGAGATCAATCCGCCATGCTACATGAGAGTCGAGCAGAACTACTGTATATGATGATCATATAAAATTGTGTTACCTCAGCAGAAAAGAGTACTGACACGACTGATCCTGCAAGAGAAAATAAACAGAACGCTAATGATCCTGATGCTAGGCAAATGAGAGACAGAAATAAATAAAGATGTTTAAAATGATTGAAGTAAAAAAAAAAGGGATGCACAAAGTGTACTTTTAATTAATCACTGTTTCCTTGTTGTCTCAGATGTTAAAATATTCCCCCGAACGCTGTCACTTCATATTATCAGTGTTATCAATAAGGAATCATTAAATGCATTCTCCTCATGTAATTATAATGATGTACATGCATTTTTTTTTTTTTTTTTTTTGGACCAATCATTGTTTAATTGGCTTGCTCGACAACCGAGGATCGACGCAGCGGCTAACGAGTATCGAGCACGCCTGTCGTTCACCACCACCGAGATCTCCATGTCGAGCTGGGAGGTCAGCTTTTCATCCTTCACAAAGCCTGGCTTCATCGGCAATGCATGAAAGTATCCTGCTGCCCTGTAATCATTTATTTAATGTTAGGGAAGGTACGTGTTACCTACGGTGAAAAAAAAAAAAAACAAGATGTCAGATATCTTGTCTACAGCACATTCGCACATCTTCACAAGAATTCCGCACCTCAAGGCAACAGTTTCATGGACATGGGCTTATTTTGAAATCCCAGCCAAAAAAAAAGTCATGGCTAATCATTGTTTAAGGCGCAAGAACAGCTAGTCAATCAAGAGGAATCTGGTTTGGATGGAATGATTGGTTACAGCAACGTTGACCTTTTATGAATAAGATTACGGATTCCTGCTGGACGTTTTTTTAGGCTACAGTGATGTCACCAACATATCTGATGTCTGAACTTGGATGATAGTCTTTGTTTCAGACATGTCACTTCTACAAAACCTTTATTTTCCAGCAGTAAAGTAGAAAATATGACGCAAGCAGCGATTAAGGGGTCCAAGCACTACATCATGGACTGGGGTGGTGTTAATGGTCGATCCTTTTCATTTGGTTCCGTGATAAACCATTTTGTTAGATGTTTTGTAAAAGTATTTTAGTCTGTCCTTTAATTTGTTTATAACCAACCCCACCTAGTGGTGGAATGACACAACACTTATAATGGTCTTAAATCCAGCGACCGAAATAGGTGTCAATATAACAAAGCGTTGCTAAGATACAGGCTTCCTGTTTGACAGCAATCACTGAATAGGTTTTAGGTCTGATGAGAAACAGTGGTAGCAATATATAGCTCCTAAAGATAAACACAAATTAACTCTGTGTGAAAATTGCTTATTTGAATTACATTATGTGCTCGGCTTCATACTAGCTTCGCTAACAAATGAGCAAAGCAAGCTAAATGTGCTAGCTACGTACACTCACCAGAGGCACCAACAATCTGTGCTACTTCCTTCCAAGCTTCAAGTTGTAAAGGTCTGATTTCTCTACACATTTAACGAGGATAAAAGGAAACCATGGTCATATTGTTTTCAGTAAGCAGTAAATGGGAGATAATTGCAGGTAGGAGGTTAAAGATGTGAGAGGGGAACTGAAGAAACATCGAACCACATAGTACCATAGGATTATTGTGCGTTGGGATCTATAGTGTTTATTGGGTTGTTGTTTGGACTGTCTCGATTTATAGTACGTACAGATCTTTTGTATTGTCTGGAGTCTGAATCAAATCCAGAGAGTGGATATTCTCTCAAAACTTCTAATGTGATGAATGTGATTTGTGATTAATGGCATTGGCATAAAGTAGGCCAAGATTATCAGTGAGCTTATCAGTGCTCTCCTCCCAGCAACCAGCTTGATCTCATGTCCTGGACAAATAATATATAACAGTAACAATTACAAATGAAACCCAACTCTCCTGGTCATGACCCTGCAATGGATCAGGGTTCGAGAAGAATTGCACGGAATTTATGGCTTGTGCTGCAGAGCTGCGTAAATGCATACAGAGCTCTGTTAGCTCTGTGCTTTTTCAGCTTTATAATTAATCATAACTGCTCTGAAGTCATGCGTGGAAGACCAGAGTGTGGTTCTATGCTGTGTTTAATGTTACCTTATGTCTCTTAACGTCTTAATGTCTTCTTACCTTAATGTCTTCCTCGTGAGCAGGACAAGGAAATGACTGTGTGACTACATTAAACTGATTTCAGTAGTAATTAATAAAGTCCACTACTTTAAACTTTTTTTTCACTCAACTTACTTTAATATCTCTGGGCAATAAAAAAAAGCCCTATTCAGATGGGATTAGTTTCTCTGGGTAACTTCTATTATATAAATTTTTACAAGTGTCTACTGAGATAAAATTCACACGTACGACGAGTAAGTTTCCATGTGTTAGGGTTAGGGTTAGGGTTAACCCTAAACCTTTTAACCCTGATGTTTGCGTCACACATGGTCATATGTTGTTGTATATGTATTCTGGGTTTGAATATAGTGACCATTACTGCATTTATAATTATATTTATCTATATATCTAAGTTTAGATGATTAAGGAGCTGGAATCGATACAACGTCTCATTCATTCATTTCTAGAAATTGTACGTACATATATAGTATGTGTACATACACAGTATGTGTACATACACTCGTATATATACCTCTCATTGTAATCAGGTCACTTTTTTGTAGTTTCTCAACTACAACTACAACCCTTTAGTAAGGGTTTAGTATGAATTTGCATGCTACAAGACTAAATATGGTTAATAGTAGTGAACAAAAAACTTTTTTTGCTAACACATGAGGTAACATCTGTCTGCAGAAAACACTGACAGGTCGATCAGGTTGAGACTAAAATCTCAAAGTTGAGCAAAAAACAATCAGTCTAGCAGACACGACAGACAATATTGTCGTATTGCCTTGTTAACTAGCTAGCTTTCGAACTCACTAGCAGAACAAAACCTGCGTCAAAATGGTGCCTAGCATGTTCAGGCTAAGAAAAACGAGCAAAGGTAGTAGAGAAAAAAGAGCAGATTATTGGGAAAATAGTTCAAGATGGTGACTGGATTCCTCCAAGGAGAAACATTAAAGTAAAGTTAACAGCACCGGTTGCGACTTTCTACATAATTACTGATTTGTCATTAATATCACACACACACACACGCACACACACACACATTAATGGCAGCACTATCATGGCCTAATTAGGTTGACTTTTATCAACAGCTTGAGGCGGGATGCAGAGAAACACCTGAATTCATTCATCATTCATGTTTATACCACGCTAATGGGACGCCTCCTCGCTCTGCGTACGTCATGACCGAATGAATTCAAGGCCTGTGCAAATCCGAAATCAGAAATTAGGCAATCGAATATGAGAAGGAGGGGAAAACAATCTATAAACAAGATCCCGTTTTTTTCTTCTCGTTAATTATATTTGCAGCTTGCACTCAGTATACCTTTGAGGTCATGGCTGTGTTCCACATAAATTATAGGTGATGGAGTGAGCGCCAAACCACACAATTAATCAGTGGCTAGTATCGACACAGACCTCGCAACAGGAGCCAAAGATAATTTACTGTGTGCTTATTGGCATTTGGAAAATGGTCTACATGCAGCGAGCTGGATGACACGTTCATGCTAGTCATGTTATAATAATAAATTTACATATCATCATAATTGCGTAACCTTTTATCATGTTATTGTTAAAAAAACATACTATATTACTAAACCATTGCTCTTTAGCTTTAAAGATAAAGAAAATTAGAGCAGCACTTTATTTTTTATGCACCAGTGATCTGGATAAAATTTTGACAGGCTCCATCTATCAAAAAAAGCACATTAATTTACATTTACCTTAATTAAGACCCATTTTAGTCTGTGATTTTTATATATTTATATTTGTTATCATTCGTCTTCCTGTCACTGATATTACTTATTGCATTTTCTTTCTTTTTTTTTTTTGTCTAGTTTTTTTTTTAATTTCTGCTAAAAAAAACTTTTTAAAAACTTTACACTCAAAAGCACAGCGTTTACATGTATTATTTATTTATTTATTTATTTATTTTAAAATGAAATGCTGCTCTCAGATGCAACATATTGCAATATATTGTGTAAATGATTATCACACATGCGCAGTTTATGCCATAGAGCCCCATATTATACTAAAAGAACTTAAGAGACTTCACAGATCCATAATTACTTTTGCATTTACACATCCCTCGAGCGTCATTTGCATTCATTCAACAGGCAGATTCTCTTATTCAATTTAGAGGTGATGAATTTAGAGGTGATGTAGAATGTAATCTAAGCAGGCTGCGCAGCGGATGAAGGTTAAGGGTACTAAAAACAGAGTTATTATCACCGTTAGCTCCACGCTTATTCAACTTGCCATTTGACGTGCACACTGCCACAGTGTTTGCACGTAAAAGCCTCAGCATAATGCAGAGACAATATCTTCAAGGCTTGTATTCACATGCTACATGCCCAGGACTGCAGTGGGCGCTAGTAAAGTTTCCATGATTAAAGGAAGAAGAGCTCCTAAAAGTCATCTGATTTGGAATGAATCGGCTTGTGAACACAAACATCCATTTTATTCCATATTTATGTCATATTTTTAGTCATAACTGAAATGATTCACGGATTCAATCACTGACCTGCTGCATGAGAGACGAGTGAAGCTCAGTCATAACTGAAATGATTCACTGATTCAATCATGACCTGCTGCATGAGAGAGGAGTGAAGCTCAGTCATGGTTGAAATGATTCACTGATTCAATCATTTACCTGCTGCATGAGAGACGAGTGAAGCTCAGTCATGGCTGAAATGATTCACTGATTCAATCATTTACCTGCTGCATGAGAGAGGAGTGAAGCTCAGTCATGGCTGAAATGATTCACGGATTCAGTCACTGACCTGCTGCATGAGAGAGGAGTGAAGCTCAGTCATGACTGAAACGATTCACTGATTCAATCATTTACCTGCTGCATGAGAGAGGAGTGAAGCTCAGTCATGGCCAAAATGATTCACTGATTCAATCACGACCTGCTGCATGAGAGAGGAGTGAAGCTCAGTCATGGCTGAAATGATTCACTGATTCAGTCACTGACCTGCTGCATGAGAGAGGAGTGAAGCTCAGTCATGGCTGAAATGATTCACGGATTCAGTCACTGACCTGCTGCATGAGAGAGGAGTGAAGCTCAGTCATGACTGAAACGATTCACGGATTCAGTCACGACCTGCTGCATGAGAGAGGCGTGAAGCTCAGTCATGGCTGAAGTGATTCACTGATTCAGTCACTGGCCTGCTGCATGAGAGAGGAGTGAAGCTCAGTCATGGCTGAAATGATTCACGGATTCAGTCACTGACCTGCTGCATGAGAGAGGAGTGAAGCTCAGTCATGACTGAAACGATTCACTGATTCAATCATTTACCTGCTGCATGAGAGAGGAGTGAAGCTCAGTCATGGCCAAAATGATTCACTGATTCAATCACGACCTGCTGCATGAGAGAGGAGTGAAGCTCAGTCATGGCTGAAATGATTCACGGATTCAGTCACTGACCTGCTGCATGAGAGAGGAGTGAAGCTCAGTCATGACTGAAACGATTCACTGATTCAATCACGACCTGCTGCATGAGAGAGGCGTGAAGCTCAGTCATGGCTGAAATGATTCACGGATTCAGTCACTGACCTGCTGCATGAGAGAGGAGTGAAGCTCAGTCATGGCTGAAATGATTCACGGATTCAGTCACTGACCTGCTGCATGAGAGAGGAGTGAAGCTCAGTCATGGCCGAAATGATTCACTGATTCGCTCCACAGATAAACACAAAAAGTAAACCTACATAAAATCTCTGTGTGGATCTGTTATGGATATATACATAATATGTCTGTGTGAAAATCTGTTATGGATATGTACAGAAATAGCTTCAACGTGTCGGTTTTTCAGTTTGCAGTTGTGAAGTGAATCAGCACCTGAATGACAGGAATGACTCAGTGTTTTAATGACAGACGCTGACGCATTCAGCTTAGTGACTCATTCAGAAAGACAGAATCATTCATGAATTTAACATGTCCGTAACAGATATAAATTAACTGACAGCTGAATAAAAAGCCAGATACACGTGGATGTGATATATAAAAAGGTTTTAATCTAATTATTCATTCATTATTCATTGATTTATTGAATCATTTATCTGGCACAGACTCTGTGTTCTTCATGCCCAGATGGCTTTTGTAATTTCTACATACACTTGACTCTCCATATTTCTGACCAAGAAAAAAAAGAGTTTTATGAGTCCTTCTTCAGCTCTACACACCCCTCAGTCAACATTTATTTATTTATTTATTTATTTTGCTTTTAGATTTGTTTGATTATGTGCACTGTGAAACCAACTTGAATCAAATAGCAAAAGAACCAAAAGAATCAATTTTGCTCTGATTCAGACTCAGCAAATGTGAAAGTGCCCTTAGAGTAGACAGTTTATTTTTTCCTCTGTGTGTGTGTGTGTGTGTGTGTGTGTGTGTGTGTGAGCACTCATTTCCATCCAGGTTGTAGCACTCAGCAAAGCAAAATGAATAATTTTACTCTGGTGTATTTGTAATGTGCCAATTCCCACTTATTCGAATGACTGAACAACTGAAAGGTCCGTTGTTGAATGAAAAAGCTCTGTTGAATGAAAGCAGAGTGAATCTCAGTTATGACTGAAATGATTCACTGATTCAGACACTGACCTGCTGAATGAGAGAGGAATGAAACACTAATTTAAGGACCATGAATCAGGCTTGACATACATTCAATTGGAGATACCTCTAAGGTTCTTGCTCAATGGCCCAACTGTGGCTCTCCGCTAATTCTACGATTGGTATGATATTTCATTCCACTGCCCTTTTCCAAGTCTCCAAACAGTTTCCCACTGAGTCTAAACATAATTAATTATGATGCTCCATTGATTCCTTAATTAAGTCATAGAGATTTGTATGTGCATAAATTTATAATTAGAGCTCCAAAAATAAAAGCAGCTATTATTTCAAAGCTCTATAAACAGCCTGCTGTGGATGGCCTGCATTCTCTGTGTTGTTTTAATGAGACGTAATGCATTCTTGTTTGCTCTCAGCATATGCGCTAACGAGCTGCATGGGCATCACGCATGTCAACAACTCAAAACTGTCACGATAGTTTCATCATACTGTATACCTCAGCAGATTCATTAAAATCTTGCCGTCGTCTGTCAAGGTTCGGCTTTGTATGGCTTTAAAAGGAATTCGACTCTCACAAATCTCAGATTCAGACACCTGTGAAGCCAGCAGCTTGTAATATAAAAGGAATAAATTGTGTATTCTGCTTTTCAAATAGCTAATCTGAGTGAACTGTTAAAAATAAAGATCAAAAGGTGAAAGGAGAGACGGTGAGTGTTTTGTCTTAGTGCACACTTATGGCCGCGACATTTCTCCTCAAGAGAATCCACGTTGGCATTTTAAGGACTTTCCAGTGCTTGATTAGCATGAGTGAAGTTTGTTAGATGACCCCTGGAGGCTCAATAAATCAACTCAGCTTCACTGTAGGCTACAGGAGAAGATCCTACTCTTTAAAAAATACACATACACAAAAAGGTACTTTCAAAATATTTGAAAATCAATTGATTTTGTCACATTCAAACTGGATTTTATACAGACAGCTAGTCCATGTTCGCATCACAAAAGATTAGGGCTGAAATTTTTGAGTTGTCTCACTGACTTGAGTCATTTGAGTCACTTTAAATAAACGATTCAATTCCAATTTGCACAGTTTGCCCAAACATGAAGCCTGATCATTGCAGTAAAGTAGCCAATATTCATTGCTATTATGTATGTTTTTATTTCTGTATTTCTGACCATGGAGAAAAAAAGAGTCCTTTTTCAGCTCTACACACCCCTCAGGCAACATTTTTTGCTTTTAGGTTCGTTTGATTATGTGCACTGTGAAACCAAATTGAATCAAATAGCAAAAGAACCAAAAGAATCAATTTTGCTCTGATTCGAACTCAGCAAAGGGAATAATATTTGTGAAAACGTCCTTAGAGTAGAAAATTTAACTACTAGTTTGTTTTTTACTCTGTG
The DNA here is from genome assembly GCF_027358585.1 of Pangasianodon hypophthalmus. Classification (NCBI taxonomy): domain Eukaryota; kingdom Metazoa; phylum Chordata; class Actinopteri; order Siluriformes; family Pangasiidae; genus Pangasianodon; species Pangasianodon hypophthalmus. The sequence continues at coordinate 2,415,989 of NC_069726.1, read as the reverse complement.
TGTGTGTGTGTGTGTGTGTGTGTGTGTGTATGTGTGTGTGTGTGAGCACTCATTTCCATCCAGGTTGTAGCACTCAGCAAAACAAAATGAATAATTCTACTCTGGTGTTTTTGTAATGTGCAAATTCCCATCCAAAGGCCCAGTGCTCATTTCACATCCTCCAAACACACTCACACACACACACACACTGCAGGCAGACGAGTGATTAGCCGTTCGGCTTGATTTAACCTGCATGCTTTGTCTTGGTGCTATCAGAAAGCCAGGGAGGTGTTTGATCTCACAGTCACATCCTCCATGAAGCAAAATAATGCGTCTGTCTTTAAAAGAGTCACTTGGGCCACACTCAAGAGAATTCCTCTCACTGTGAATCCAGAAGCAGTCACCACATTGCTATTTATGAGACGCATATCTAAAAACTTTATTCACTTTCAACATTTTGGCTTGGGGCAAAAATGATTATTTCTTCTTTCCTTCACCTAGGGTGGAATCGCTGGTTGTATTTTTGGTGTCAGTGTAAAAATCAGTGCTGATCTTCAAACATTATAAACATTCTAACAAGACTTCGAGGTAGCTGTAGGTTTGTTGTTAGAAAAACATTATTGTGGTGTGTGTAATGTGGAGCTATAACATGGAGTACTCTCTTATCTGAGCTGCCAGTTGGCTGATTAACTAAAGAGGCTCTTAGCTAGCTACTAGCTACTTTATCTAGTTATAATACTCATTATGTATATAAGAGATAATATGTTTTGTGTTTCTCAAGGCATTATAAACAGTAAAAAAAATGTGACAAAAAGTCAATCTGATCTTGCCAAAATTCACCAGCAAACTCACAACCCTAAACCGTTAACAGGCTGGAAGGAGGAATTAGCAGTGGCGTGACACAAATCGCAATTTTTACCTGATTTTGCTGATTTCCACTAGAATGATCTATGATTACAAAATACATCAACACACCACGCAATGTTCATGACTCACAAATTGTGGGAAATTGTTCTGTTGTTCTTGCACACTTTTCAAGCGCTAGCGCACCACAAATTGCTTACATTGTCACGGAAATATCAGTATGTAATCTGTTAATGCAGAAAATATGACTTTCGTACCTTTTAGTGAGGGATATTTTTTCTTTAGACCACAGTGCCATTGTGTATATATATATAGAACTTGTTACTTGAAACATTGAAGTTATATTTCAATTGTGGATAATGTGACTAACCTGCTAAAAAACAAACGTTTCAAAACAATGTCATGCTAATGCGTCAGTGTGCATCGGTGGTGCAGATTAACATCCAGGCTTATTTTGGTCTCTAAGTGCGCAAACACAACAAGCGGGGACGAATCTGACGGCTTTTAAAGACCTTTAATGAGGCCTGCAATTATGTTTGGCGCTATTAGAGCTGTAAGACCGAACCTAGGAGGACTGTAGTGCTAAAAAATTATAGTGGACCACAACGCCCACTGCATGACTCCATCTTCTGGTCTAGAGCAGAAAGCTCTTAGTCTCCCTAGGCGAGCGATTGACCCCACACACACACACACACACACACACGCACTGCAATTAGAGTCGGACGTGTGGGTGTTGGGATAATGACCGTGTGCAGAATGTTTGAAAATAATTGCTTTTTTATTGCGCTCCACAGCGGCTCGCGTGCTCCTGCCGACCTTCCACCTTGTGTTGTTTCGAGGTGGAAGCCAATTTTTGAGATAAATTTACGACGGCAACTTTTTGGCTGAACCGAAAGCTTAACTTTAAATGAGATGACTGCCGTCTCGTTTCATGGATCTGTAGAATAATTGACACGTGGATATTGATTGAGTCATTAGTTATTAATTCTGCTGGCGCTCCTAAGCTGCCTTTCCCAGTTCCCTTCCCCGAGTGTGTAATCACATCCTCTTATCAGCGTGGACACGCCTGTAATTGCCTCGCACCATAAATAGCTTCCACTTATCACATAAAAACAGCTGGCTAGCAGATTTGTGGTTCTTGCATCAGAGTTATTCGGGATCATTCTCTCAGAAGACAGCGACCTGGTGTACACTGAGTCTGATCTGATCATGAAGTATATCACCCTATATCACCCTGTCCCTTTTGTTTTATCCATTTTGTCCAAGTGTAGGATTGATGCCCTAACAGCCTTTAAGACCTTAAATCCAAGCTTTATTGGACTTTTTTTTGGATCTTTAGCTCTGTAATCCTTAATATTTTAGAGGATTGCTGGACATTTGCTTGCTCAGGAAACAAAAGGTCCATCGAGACGAGAATAATCCCTGCATTTTGATACAGGTTTTTATCACTTCTTCTTCTTTTAAGACTTCCTCTTCCTACGTCCCTTTTAACATCACCACTCCAGAACCAGACGTCAATGGCAAACTAGACTTGAATTCCAACATCTCTGTTTCTTATATCGTCCCATTAAACTTCATCAGGATCAGGGTCATGATGGAGTCGATCCTACGCACACTAGAGGGGAATACACCCTGGACGGGACACCATTCATACACTCAGTCACTCCGAGGGGAAATTTAGATTCTTCAAGCCACGATGACATTGGGGTTGGAGTGTGTTTGATTTGTAAGAAAAGGTATGAATGAATAACAAACATTCCATGTTGTACAGTCAAAGATAAATTTTCCAGTAACAACACAACATGTTTTCTTCTTTTTATACTGCAATAATTTGCCAACATTTGCAATTTTTTATTTATTTATGAACAGCATGTTGTACCTTTTTATGTATGTACTATGATTAGTTTATAGTGTTGTGGAATATCTGCAAAACAAGTTGTTCTCATTCTCACTTACGTTATAGCAGCTATAAACAGCCGTTCCCTCACCAGCCTCTCCTTTTTCTCTTTTATGAAGTTAATAAAACAAAAAACCCCGCAGCTTGTCATGTTACTGAGAACCTGTAAGGTGAAGACGTCAGAAAATCTACAGCTTTACCTCTGAGTCACTCTGCTGTTATAGCAAATAATAATTCAACACCTCCTGACCAATCAGATTCGAGAATTTCACAGTGCTGTGGTTTAGGATAATTTACTCAGCTCATGAGGAATGGGAACAACAGAAGTGCAGGGTGTAGTACGACGGTGATGTGTGTTTGATTTCTCTCTTCAGGATGCTCTTTTCTGTCTCTCTCTCTCTGTTCTCGCTCTTTGCTCTTGGGCTTCTTTTATGTTTGTTTGACAGCTGAGTGATGTCATAATTCACAAAATATTACATATTTCACACATAGCTCCTGTTTACACCGAAACAGCTTTATGGTGGCGGTTTGAAAAGAAAACTTCAACCAATCACAGTGCTCATGAAGACCAAGTCTTCAGCAATGGATCAATAATTAAAATAAAAATAAAAAATGCATAAATTGTTTTTTTTTTTCCAAAAAAAGGTCACATAATTAGAATAAGAAAGAGAATGAAAAATAGCAGGGAAATATCTGTGGTGTGTGAAATGTTCTCACAGAGCCACTTGGCTTTATTTATTTTTAAGACCATTAATTATATCAGAAGCGTTAATGTGAGCTGTTTGACAAAGTGCACAAGTGTGTGTGTGTGTTAAGGTTTTAAAGATAAAAAAGATTCAATATCCTGAGGGAAGCGAGGCTGCAGTTTCTCTCTGTTTCATCACTTTTTTTCTTTTATTATAGTCATTATGAATTGTGTATGTGTTTGTGTGTAGGAGGAAAAGTGTGTCTGAGCACTAAATGAGGCCAAGCGCAAAGAGGGAATGACCGGTGTTCTTGAGTCATCCACAAAATGTTTTATACATGTGTCTGTGTGTATGTGTGTGGGTGTGTGTGTGTGTGGATCAGAGACAGAGAGAGGATCCAAAAGAAAGAAAATACACAGAGAGAGAGAGAGAGAGAGAGAATACCTGAGAAAGAGAATCTGAAAGTGAGAGGAATCGAGAACTAGAAGGAGAATATCTGAGAAAGAGGATGAACAATGAATCTGAGAGAATCCAAGGAAGTGAGAATCAAAAAATCGGAGAAAATACGGGACAGTTTTAAAACTTCACAGTCTCTGTTGTTTCGCGTTAAAGGAAATCTCTGGCCTCAACCACATTAAATATGTTTGTATTGAAATATTAATGATGTGTTTAGTGATTCTGGTGCTAAGCTGTTGGTTGGTGTTGTATTTTCGTCATTCCTATGAGAAGTTTGTGACAGAGTGTACAGATGAGGAGGTGAGAGAGCTGGACAGGTTAAAGGACTAAAGCGCCGCTGCATCGCTCTCTTTACAGATGAACCAAGGGCTAAATCAACACTCTCAGCAGGTAGATGAACGGCATTGTGGGTAATGTAGGAAACCAAAGTGAATATAGCGCAACATTGATGAAAGAAAAGTAAACTCAGAATTTAGTAAAGGGCGTCTTATTACTGCTTATATGAACACATAAACAGTGTCATGGCACCGTAATGATTTAATCTTTTATAAAATGAGTTGATTTTATGAATGACGGTAAATTTGGGTGAGTTTGGGTTCGATGTTTGTCATGTCACATTAACATCAATAAGCTACAAAGTCAGCTGTTCTGACATCATTTACTTAAGTCATCCTGGAAAATGTCATAACAACCTTATTTCACGTTATAGTCTCAGGTGTCATGTCAACTTGACATCAAAATTGACAAAAGCAGCTGATAGCTGACAGACACATTAGAATAAGCCTTTAGAAATGTCAGTTGCTGTGAAGGGCTTATGTAGGTATAATGCAGGCCTATGAGCACTACTCTTAAGTAAAGTGTTTCTGAGTATAGTGGTTCTGCTGTATTCCTCTGCTGATTAGAAAAGTCCCAGGTCTGCCTTCTCAGTAGTGGTGTAACACATATCCATATCTATATTTGTATCTGTGTTCAGATTTAAAACCAAAGTGGGCGTGGCCTAAACTGGAAACACTGGGGAAAAAAAAGAGATGTAGAAGTGAATTCTGTCTCTGACAGTTCCTCAACCTCAGCTACATCACTCCATTTCATAATTGGTCTCAAACAGACATGTGGGCAGGACTTTTTTTTTTTTTTAATCCATCCCATGGTTACTGTAACATACAGCTCATTATACAATATACTATACCTTTTATGAACCTCATTATAGCACAACTGCTGCACAAAAATATTATTCAGTGTTGTTTTGACCAGCAATTGCACTATAATGCATCATTCTGACTCTATATTTAATTATCCTCAAACCAGCAAATAAACACATCTCTCAGTTTGTGTAAACATATTTAATTGGGTATTATTTGCTATGATTAAAAGCATGATTAAGTGATCAGGATTAGGCATTTCTGTTTCAAAGCCAGCTAGCTACACTCTGATCTGGTATCTCAGGGGTATAGGGAGGTGACCACCAGAGGTTTACTCTGGGAGAAGAAAAAATGGAGGAGGTGGAAGGTTGAGATCTCATTTTATAAGATAAAATGTCATTTCCCCTCATTATTGGTGTCTTATATTAATCATTTTCAGTGAAAATGGCCATGTTTTTATTGTTACTGGTGGCTCTGGTTGATTAGAGATTATGATTAAATAACAAATTCCTGCTACTGCTACTACTGAGGATTTATTTAATAGATTTCCTCACCTCCCATCTGAAATTATTTCCTGGCTAAACCACTGAAGGTCACGACTGCAGCTGAGACTGCAGGTCAGACCAAATTAAGGACCAGAAGTCTGTCCAGTCTGGGTGATTTCACCACTGGACCTCTGCTGAGTTCATCAAATGAACAGAAGTCTCCAGTTCAGCGCTCTCTTCATGTGGAGTCCTGCTCCACTGCGTAAAGGTTTTCACAAAGCGACAGTCCAAGTGACACAATTTCCTGCCTGTGTGAAGTCTCTCCTCCATCTGGGAAATTTCTTCTCTCCAGCTGTTCCCTCTAATCTCAAAAAAAGAACGGCGAGCATGCATCCATGTCATTGAGCTGAGGAGCCGTGCTCTCTATGGCCTCACTCTTTTGATAGTTTTTCATGACAGCTTTTGCTCCATCACTCTAATTCCTGAAAGCACTCGTATTTATAATCTCTTCTTCCACGTTCTTCATCTCTTACTTTAGTGCTTTTTCCATGCAGTGTGTTTGTGAGAGAACATCTTGACTTGGGACTTAGTAATGTCAAGCCATTGGTTTACATTGGCAAATCACTCAAAATGATTTACTCTTTTAGGAAAGTAATCAACTTTCTGTTACAACCCCAAACTTGATTATTCTCCCATAGCAGCACATCCTGAAGTGTTTTATTCCCCTTATACCACAGCAATTTGCCAGTGATTACCCAAGGATAATGTGGAGAGTCAACCATAAACAGAACAAGTTGTTACTAACGATAATGTTTTAGAATAATATAAACATTCATATATTCATATAAACCTGTGATTTGTGATGAACTACGATTTGAGAATTTGAGCACCATGATGTATGTAAATCAGGATAAAATTGTTCAACCTTTGTGTTGTAACATCAATGAAACGGTTTCTGTGTTTAAATTTTGCTCTACCTCCTGCAGCACTTAAATCCACTGAGCTCTGGGGTTCACATTGCTCTGATGTTCTCATAATCATTTTCCTTGGGGGGCAATCGTCCATTCTTCTCCAAGGGGCATTCCTCACGGCCATGGGCTCTGTTTAGATCCGATTTCAAGTTTCTCATATGCACTGCTTTCATCAGTTTTCATCTTTTTTTCCTGCTGGTTGTTCGTGTGGACCCTCCAGCCCACGGCAGCTCCACAGCAGGATCTGCTGCCTCATTAATCGCCTTGTTATCAGGCGCAGTTGGAGGATTTTCAGCTGCGGTTCCTTTACAAGGGAATTTGCTGGCATGCAGCTTCCCACTGCTCATGCCCTGGAGACCGGCCTGCACATCGTGATCATGTCCTTCACAATTAAAAGTTTATAAAAACCAACCTGCAAGAAAAAAACAGTACAATTATAGCTGTAATACTATTTTGCTACAGTACTATTTTGGCCAAGACTTGAAAAATAACTTGATCCAATAAACTAACCAGTGAACAGGAAAAAAAGAATTTTTTTCACACCAGGTAACAACTTCACAGGTGTTGCAGTGGTAAAGCATTTGCCTTGTGATCATGACGCTATATGTTTGAATCTTGCTGATGCTGAGCATGGCTTCTTTTCTTTCACTTTTCACTTTTTTATTTTCACAAAAGTTTCCTTTTGATGAACGACAATGTACTACCTACCGCTGTTTCCTGTAACCCACCTCAGTGATGGCTAGAATCATTCCAAGCTCCTTACAGCTACAAAAGAGACAAGGTCCAGAACTAGAAGTTGCTGGCTGACCTGGACCAGAAGCTCTGTTTCCCAGCTGAGATTGCTTCAAAAAACCTCAGGCTAGACCTTGTTCTGTAGTCCTCTTTACAGTTTATCCTGGAGGATGCTGTGGACAAGGCAAGAGGTTTGCTGAGTTTGCAGTGGACGCACAACGACCTGGCTGGAGAGTCAGAATCCATCAAATATAGGTTGAGGATTTGTAGCCAACTTTTTGGTGTCGAGAGTGGAAAGCTTTCACACAGGATGCAGACTGGGCTATGTTTCAGTTTTCACAAATCCCAGATTTTCAAGAGAACCAGGGATTGGTTCCCTGGACCTCTTCCAACCATACCAAACTCTCGGTGCCAACAGCCAAGTGTGAAAATGACCTACATGAGTAAGAAGTGCAAGGCTAGGCCCATCATCAAGCCATCAAAGCCTGTTGTGGACCGCCCTGCAGTTTGATTTTGGGCGAATCCCAGATTTTCAAGAGGACCCGCATTAGGTTCTCTGGAACTCTCCTGAGATCGAATACAGCTTTCACTTCACTTCACCAAGTGTGCCAAACCCTCAGCACAAACAGCCACGTGTGAAAATGAAAAGAGTCAGGAGTATGAGGCCAGGCTCATTATCAAGCCATTAAACCCCTCTCTCTGACGCCACTTAGATGAGCAGACAGTGGCTCTGGATGAAGAGGAAGGCTCTCTTCTGAACCCCAGGCATCAAAACACCAATCCTCACTGCTCAACCCTTTGGAAATGTCATGGACTCATCAGCGAAACATTGAGGAAGGAGTGTGCTCACTTGCTAACCTTGAAGATACCATCACCATCCTTGCAGAAGCTTCAAGGCAGCAATTCTGTGCAGGTGTGTGCAACCAAGGGCTAGTCCTATAAAACAAACTGGTCTCAAAGCTAAAAACACAGCTGAGAATCACTATTAAATCTCCTCAATGTCAAAGAGAAACACTTCAGCAGTAAGGAAGTTTATAAAAGTTTATTACAAGAATAAATTTGTTACTATTCAGCTAAACTGTATGAATTGCAATTTACTCGTCCATGTTTTCACTCGGCTGCTGTTCATTTCCTCCTGCCATGTTTGACCGTGAGAAAAAGGGACTTGGCCTGTATCACTGAGATTACCTCAAGCCTGGAATTCATTCATGTCTTATCTGAAATATGACGTTCCCCGCCAATTCGGACAGAAGAGCTAAAATCTAGACATTATTTCCACAGCGACCTCAGAGGCCAAGGCAGATCTGATAAGCACTCGTCGTGTAGCGTGAACGGTGTGAGCGAGCGAGTGTCTGGAGATAACGCCGACTAGCAGGACTGCCTCTGAAAGCAAAGACCAAGTCTCTAACAAACACAGTCGAACAGCTGAGATTGATTTGGCTAGCCGCTATTGCTGAGATTACAGCGAGAACAGAACTCGAATCCATTTACTTCTTTTCTCTAAAAGACAAGCGAATGGAGGTTTGTGTAACATGACCATAACATAATCATAACACTGTTAAAGCTAAATTAATATGTATTCAGCTGTAATTAATATAGAATCTCAATAATCATCGTTCATGAGCAGTTCGTTTAAGGTGCCAGTCCTCGTCACTTTTTTTCTTTATTTTTTGCAGACATGGGGCAGCAAAGTTTTGACATTCCAGCTAGCAAGGTTCAAGAATCAAGGAGACGCTTCATCCATGTGCGCCACCATCTTGCTTTTCAGAACACTGATTAGCAGAACGCTAATGTACCATAATTAACGCTACACATTCAACAAGAGCTACGTTAAATTCACAATGTCAAAATTCTGAGACATTTAGAAGAAACACTGACAGACGCTTATTTACTGTTTCAAATACTGTTTCATTTCATTTCTAAAAAGCTTTGATCTGGTAAAGGTTAATGCTAACTCAGCAGAGAAATCCAGTTTTAAGCCCAGATTATGATCATATGTGCTTTTCAATATAATTGAAATAAATATAAAATAAATATATTTAACTTTAAAAATGGCAACATTATTGCCACACACACACACACACACACACACACAGAAACTCTCATAGAGTCATAATGCTGACAATGTTAACATTATCTTATATCAAGTTAGGGTTTTATTAAATCACTTATTTTAAGTGTTGCTTATTTTATTCACTTATTTTAAATTATATATATATAAAAAATATAATTTTTCTTTTCAAACACACACCCAGCAAAGGTATTTACCCCGTCCATGCTTTGGGATATCCAGATCAATCCAGTCTATTCATTCACCCGTAATTAGTGCTGTTTGTTTTGTCCAGTAGACTGAGACTAATTTAATGTCTCCCCATTACAGCTGTCCAATAAACTCCTCATCCAGCTGTTGGCTCTAATGGACTTCTGGCTGCTGGATTTGCTTCTGAGCCAGACAGAGACTCTTCAGTGTGTGTGAATCGGTTCATTTTGAGGATTCAGATGTGTTCATCAGTGAGCTGAACATGACACACTGCTGCAGAAAAGGTTGTTTTTTTTTATTTCAAGCTCAGTGTTCCAGTTTTGACAGCATTTTCTTTATCATGTAAATAATAATACATCTTGGATAATATTTGGATTAAAAGTGACCTCTTGTCTGTGATGTTGCATGTTTAGGATATGAGGGAGGTATAATAAATGCTGAGTGGTTGATGATGATGATGATGATGATGATGGTGATGATGATTAGTAATGATCTAGCGACATCTTGTGGCCATAAACAGAAGCACAGCACAACAAACTTGGAGAAAGTTTATAGATTTAAAGTATTAAGTGTTTTGTGTAGTATAAATTTTCTCGAATTAAAAAAAGTATGAAATAATATGAAGCATGAAATAAGTATTGGCACCTCTCAAGAGAATGGGCAAAAATAACCATCAGATAAAATAATAATAATAAAAAAAAAAATTAAACACACCGAATAACTGAATAAATGACCTAATTTTCTTTCTTTCTTCTTCTTCTTTTTTTAATTATTATTATTATTAGTAGTAGTAGTAGTATTCTGATTATTATAATTAAAACTATTCGTATTACTAAATAACAGTATTTTCATTTACAAAGTGGATAGATAGATAGATAGATAGATAGATAGATAGATAGATAGATAAAATTACACCCTATATAATCAAGGTGAAAATATCACTCTTTATGATTATGATTTATTTTACATTAGTTATTTATTTGCATTTTCACTAAGGGTGCCAATAATTTTGGAAGTGACAGCATTTCCATTTTGCCACGCTGATAAGCGTAAATAAAGTTTAAAACGTCGAACTAAACCAGAAACATCAAGACGCGATTTTTAAAACGAAAGTAAAAAAGAAAGGCAAAGAGAAGATTGAACTACAAAATTACCGCTGAACTACAAATCCCAGAAGACCTGCCGAAAACCGAATTTTTTTTTTTTTACGACACTTCAGATCGGAAGTTGGCCCGAATGGCGGCGCTGATGAGAATTGCATCGTGTACACGCCGGGTTTCTGCCTACACTCGCGTGGCTGCTGGTTTATGTTTCAGGACTAAACTCCAGCAGCCAGAATTAACGGTTTACTCATTAATTCATCATCATACAGCCAGAGCTTTCTTCTGTAACCTCCTGCTGCAAAATCCAGCGGAAATGTCAGCTTCTTTCTCCACATCATCCTCATCATCATCATCATCATCTGCTGAAACTATGAGCCAGAGGATGGTGTGGGTGGATTTAGAGGTAAATAAATCACTTTTAGAATCAATAATTCTCTGTATGTGGACTTGGACTGATTTCTAAGCATGACTAATGCATTATCATGTAATATTACTGTTTTCCATGTGTTCTCTTTCAGGGTCTATTCCATCTTTTCCCTCTTATCAGTATGTGGTGTCAGTATTCAGTACTCTGCATCTCTGGGACAGTGTTTAGGGAAACTGCATCTTAATATTTGTTTGCACTGTAATTGTGTTTTCTGTGTAAGACTCTTTCTGTTTCCTGACATCCGGACTTGCTGGAGAAGTCAGCTTGCATGCTGATGGGAATGCTTAATCATTCCAGGCCAAAATCTTTCCCTCCCTGTGTTTTCACTCCATTTAGGGCTTCTGTGACTATTTACTGAGATTTTAGAGAAAGGCACAAGGTCTGTGGAGAAAGGAATTATTAACTGTCACACCAGTGCATGTTTAATACAAGAGTAAATTCATTTTTCTGTTGTAACTACTTTTTGATTAGCAGGTAAACGTCAGGTACACTGAAGATCACGGAATAGCAAAGTGCAGTGAACACTAAAGATCACGGAGTAACAAAGAGCACAGGACACCGAAAAGCACTGAATGGCAAACTGCAGGGAACACCGAAGAGTGCGGAATATGAAATGAAGGAAACGGTGAAGTGTAGGGAACGCAGAAGAGCACGGAATATGAAGTGCAGAGAAGTGCGCTGAGAATGGAATAGCTAAGTGTAGGAAAAGTGCATGGAACACCACTGAACATGGAATATTGAAGCACAGGGAATATGAATTGCAGGGAATGCCGAAGAGAACAGAGTATGAAAGGCAGGGAATGCTGAAGAGCAGGGAATGCTGAAGAGCGGGGAATATGAAATGCGGGGAATGCTGAAGTGCATGGAATAGCGAAACGCAGGATTTACCCAAGTGCATGGAACAGAGAAGAGCACGGAATACGAAGTGCAGGAAACACTGATGAGCATGGAATATCGAAGAGCAGGGAATATGAATTGCAGGGAATGCCAAAGAGAACGTAATATGAAAGGCAGGGAATACTGAAGAGCAGGGAATTCGAAATGCAGGGAATACTGAAGTGCAGAAAATAGCAAAATGCAGGGAATATGAAATGCTGGGAATGCTGAAGAGCAGAAAATAGTGAAATGCATGGAATAGGGTAGTTCAGGGAATAGCAAAGAAGAGCATAGTATAGGGAAGTGCAGGGAACACCGAAAAACACTGAACAGCGAAGCACAGGGAATGCTGAAGAACACAGAATAGCGTGCTCTTACATTAATATCAGTGTTTTTGCTTTCCAGTTTATTTTCCCAATTTTATCCTCACTGTGTTGACCTGTAACTAGCAAACTCACTTTGATGATTGTTCATTAAAAATGCTGGCTATAAGAGTTAACCTGTGAGCAAGTCCATCATTATGTACATCTAGGTTTATAAACTGTGTGATGATCTGCATGAGCGGAACATCAGTCTAAAATGCTCACATCTGTGTGTGTGTGTGTGTGTGACGTTCCAGGGACAATTCAGAGTCTTAGAGCCTTTATAACGAATCATTTACAAATGAAATCTGTAATCCGTTTGCCTTTATTTCAGATGACAGGACTGGATATAGAAAAGGACGAGATTATTGAAATGGCATGCATCATCACAGACTCGGACCTCAACATCATCGCTGAGGTAAGAACGAAGAACTGTGATGCAGATCAGCCACAGAGTCGTATGTTAGTGATGTAACGTGTAAAACAACTCCCATTAGTGTGGTTTAACATACATTAAGACTGCTACAGAGAGTGCACCGGGGTGTGGGCAAACTCGAAAGGAGTGCTAAACAGCTCAGTGTAGAGGTTCGACACTGGGGCGTGTTCCAATTCAACCTGTTTCTTCAGGCAGGTAGTAGGACTGCATGATGTGCTCGGTATTTATTGTTTTAGGGACCTAATCTGATCATCAATCAGCCGGACGAGCTGCTCGACGGCATGTCGGATTGGTGCAAGGAGCATCATGGGAAGGTACGTGACGAGTTCATGATTATCCACACGTGATCAGACGTGTATTTCGTGTTCAGGGTGTGTGTGTGTGTGTGTGTGTGTGTGTCACGATGCGCTGCTGTTTGGTGTGCTCAGTCAGGGTTGACACAGGCGGTGCGGGACAGTAAGATCTCACTCCAGCAGGCCGAGTACGAGGTCCTGTCCTTCGTCAGACAGCACACACCTCCGGGCCAGTGTCCTCTCGCGGGTAACACACACACACACACACACACACACACACACACAGTCTTCATGTTCATCATCACACAATCATTTCAGGAAAAAAAGGAATATAGCTCTTTTACCATTCTGTTTTTTAGGTGTTTGTGACTGTTTAGTCATTTAATGTGTGTGTGTGTGTGTGTGTTTGTGTGTGTGTTTGTGTGTGTGTTTGTGTGTGTGTTTGTGTGTGTGTGTGTGTGTGTGTTCCAAGGAAACTCAGTGCATGCTGATAAGAAGTTTCTGGACAAGTACATGCCCCAGTTCATGCGTCATCTCCACTATCGCATCATCGACGTGAGCACAGTCAAGGAGCTCTGCAGGTGAGTGTGTGTGTGTGTGTGTGTGTGTGTGTGTGTGTGTGTGTGTGTGTGTGTGTGTGTGATTACACAGCGACCAGTGCTGCTTTTCTACATGAACTTTAGTGACCCGTGGTTTCCACACATGCTGATGAATAAGCCCTGTATCCATCAGGAGTGTTGTAGTTGAGCAGTGGTGTGAGCAGTGAATAATAGCAATGCTTTTTATTGGGACACACACACACACACACACACACACACACACACACACACAGCTGTCATAAACACTGCCTGTCCGGAGGTTTGAATTTGTGTTGAATACTGCAGTGTATTTGTAAAAGATTATCCTGTGACTCTATAGTAAAAGTGTGTTGCTTTTCTCCTTTTCATCCCTCAGACGCTGGTTTCCGGACGAGTACAAGCATGCGCCTCAGAAGAAAGCTTCACACAGGTCAGTGTTTAAAAGACAGCAGTTCTCCACACGTCAGTAATAATGTGACGTAAATCAGCCAATAAGTTAATACCATGTGATTTAGAGCTGTTCTGCCACGTCTCCTACTTTGGGACTGAAAAAAGGCCACACCTCCTTTAGTGGGACTGACAGACACAGAGGCCACGCCTCTTTCACTGAGACATAAAGGTCAAACCTCCTTTACTAGCATAGAGACAAAGGCCACACCTTCTTTACTTGGACTGACAGGCGCAGTTATGACTGAGACACAAAGACCATACCTTCTTCACAAGCTCTGACACACAGAGGCCACGCCTCCTTCACTAGCATCCACACATTGGGGCCACGCCTCCTTCACTTGTATTGAGACACAGAGACCATGCCTCCTTTACTAGCATGGACACAAAGGCAACACCTATGAAGGAGGCGTGGGCTTTGAGTCTCAGTCACTATGAAGGAGGCGTGGCCTTTGAGTCTCAGTCACTATGAAGGAGGTGTGGCCTATGAGTCTCAGTCACTATGGAGGAGGCGTGGCCACACCTCCATAGTGACCAAGGGTCACTTCCCCTTTACTAGGACTGAGACACGAAGGCCACACCCATTTTACAACCTAAAATTACTGCTTTAAACTTTTTGCTTGTGGTGTCAGCCATTTGTAAACATCTCAGATCCCAGCTGGTTCTGTTCGCCCCTCACCTCTGAGCACATTGTTATTAATAGTGCTCTACACTCACCCTGAAGCTTTGCTAGTGCACTACAGATGTTGATTTGAGACACTTCCTGAGTGCGGTTTGTAACTGCTGCTCTTTCGGTCTTTCCAGAGCGCTGGATGACATTCAAGAGAGCATCAAAGAGCTCAAGTTTTACAGAGCGACTGTCTTCAAAACTGAAGGAGAAGAGAAGAAGAGGAAGATTGTTGAAAACGGAGAGAGCAAACACACAGCATAAAACACACCTGCTCTGGCTTTGGAGAGTGATCTTAACTTTGCACAGCATGTATAACCCTGAGCCTGTGAGAGTGTGTGTGAGTATGAAAGAGTGTGTACGAGTGTGAGACTGTGTCTGTGCGCAGTTCCGTATTTCTTATTTTATCACCTGATACGCAACTAGTTCCATGCGTTCTTTTAGTTCTCATCTTATTACTACTAAAGTTAGGAGTGGAATTTCTTTAGGGGTTTGTTCTTGAAGTGTTTTGAATTTGTTCATCTTTCTGTGATGTTGCTGTTTGCTGGAGCACAAATACAAAATGTGAACACTGATCCTTCTCTCTTCATTGTTGTCCTACGCTTTTTTTTCTTTTTAAATAAATTCCTGCATGTACTGGTTGTTTTTGTGATGGTGGTACTCAGAGTTGTACAGCAGGTGGCAGTATAGAAACACAACTCACATTCAGAATCGTAAAGGACATTCCGCCTCTTTTCAGTGAGTCTGGAATCGGTTCAATTCACCTGTAAGAACCGATTCTTCTGACTCCCAAATGGCTCCTTGCTGTTTTTTTCCCAAAAAACTGTCCAGAGTCACGGATCTTTGCCTGTCTATTGCTTAAGTTATTCAATTAAATCTTGCTCTACATATTTATTAACAATATAACATTATACTTCACATAGTTTTTGTTATAAAACGTATGCTAGAACTGTTTCAATAATAATATGACATCTAATAGTGCTAAACTTTATTTATATTGCACCTTGCATACTTTCAAAATGCAGCTAAAAATGCTTTACAGTTTAAAGGAAAAAAAGAAATTCAAATAATAAGCCAGAAGTAGTGTCTACTATAAGTGTCTAGTAAAATAGACAAATAATAATAGTGCAGTAATTAGTAATATATAATAGCAATCAGAATAGCAAAAAGAGGAAAATAATATTAAATATTTAAAATATAAGAGAATAAAATAGTGAAAGTACAATAATAAAAATAGTAATAAATTAAGACAGATACTTAAAGCTAGTTAAACATTGAAGGTGTTTTTTTTATTTAAAAAATTAAATGTATGATTTTGAGAATTAAAAAATTTTCACTGTTCACACACACAACACTGTTTCAGCAAAAGCTTAAAAGACTCTTGCTCACAGACGACACATCACCAAGCCCAAACTTTCAGCCAAGCAGTTAGCACCTTTCTTCTGTGTTTTCAAGCAGCACTGTGTTAGAAATAAAGTATAGGCATCACACCTTCCATACTGCACATTAGTTTTTATGTTAAAGATTACTTACATCACTTTAATACTTACTTATTTATTTATTTATTTATTTATTTATTCATTTATTCAGGGGAACTGGATGCTTGGTGTCAGTGCTGTACTGAAAATAAACTACACAAATAAAAAGCGTGCCAATACATTGTGCACAGCAACAGATAGGGTACAGTGAGTAATGATACACCTGCAAAGTGACCTGTATGCCTGTAGCTTTTCACAATATGTCACAATATTTGTGTTCACAAATAAGTGCTTAAGTATTGGCACCCAATGTGATCTCAGCAATATTTTACAGAGTTAAGGCACTGTCAATATCTGTGATCTCTCAGTAAAGTGTACTCTGACGAGATTTATTAGCATATTGACATCTAGAGTAAGGTCCTATGCTCTGATACTATTCTAGATTGGATCTTTTTCTTGTCTGAAGCTAATAATAATCCTTCTTAATGCTCTTTATTGAGAAACAGTTGTGTTAAATTGATCCATCATAAATCTATAAACTCAACAATCACTGCACACAACTGACAAATCTGCTGACAAATCTGCTCCATCACAGTTTAATTAAACTACAGCTTTGACAAATCACTGACATTTACTCTAATTATTGAACTTTTGAAATATAGACTTGATGGGCAGCAGAGACATGAAGTCATGTTTGAATAAACAGCATCTGCTTGACAGCAGTCTATTAATGTGTGCTGAACTGGACAGCTGTCACATTATCTTCAGCGATCATTTATATGCTACAGAAGCCAGGGATCGTCTATTCATTTCGATTAAAAAAAATAAAAAATTCAGTCAAAAATGAAATGTACGTATACAATTTCCTTGTAATTGCACATGCAGTCAATCAGCTCAGACAGGAAGTGTGCTTCTCTAATTTTGCACTTGAGTTACAAGGCTAATGTAGCTAACACAGAGCTTAACAGCGCTGTCATAAGCTTGTCTACATAAAGTCAGCGCTAAGCTAAACTAGCATCTAACCAAGGCAAATTCATATTTCACATCCCACACGTGAAATATTTCTTCTTCTGTGAATTTTATTTGGTTTTGGTCTGCTTTAGCTGCAAAGTAATTTCACAACAATCTTAGTGAGAAAAAAGCAGACAAGAATAACTTTCAGGAGTCTCGCAAATCTTGCTTTGGCTAAACTGTACACGTCGGCATCACCGGCTAACAAATAAGTTACGCACTGCGCTAAGGAAGTGCTAACAGCTCCATTCCTAAATCACCTCAATCGGCTTTGTGGTGTTGACAGACCTGCTGATGTGGTTTCTGACGCTGTATGACAGAAATGTTGTTAAAAATGGACAAAAGGCCATACAGTAAATGCCATAAAAATGTTTATGTGTGTGCAAATGGTGTTGCTTAGCTCCATGTTAGCTCTATTTGCCTCCTGTGCAAACCTGAAGACAGTTGGCTAATTGAATCCATTTGAAGGGCTGTAAAAAAAAAGGGGTCTTAAAATTGCTGATTGTCTTCTAAGAGCTCTAACTAGCATTTGGCATGGAGCTGTTGTACCATGTGACCGTTTACAGAACGTAGCCCCTCTTTGATTATACTGGAACCAGCGGATTAGAGCTGAGTGAATTATGGCGTGGCTTATGCTAGAGACATAGCACCCAGTCTATTAATATATGATGGAAAAATGCTATATGTTTAGCATTCATTGCTTTCCATGATGTTAGCAAGACACCTGTTATGTTGTTCTTTACACACCGTGCCACTGATCTGAATTCCTTTCATATCCCATAAGGCCCCTGGTTCAAAGCAGAGGTATTTATGGCATGGATGAGTCAATGCTGCGGGATAAACCTGTGCTTTGCCATTCATTCTGACACACAGATCAGATAAGACTTATTACTTATTACTGTAAATCTTCTGCATGATGTTTAGTGCATGTCAGTGTGTGTTGAAGCCCGACGAGATTTTATGAGCAGTGATGGCTGCAGAGGGCATAGGGACGCACGTCACTCACCTGTTTGAGGTCATCCAGGACCCTTGGGCGCTACGGTGCTGGCTGACGACAGCGTTCTATACTTGATGCTTCACAGGTTTCAAGCCCAAAGATTGGTCGATGAAAGAGATTGTAATGATTGTAATTTTGTGTTTACTGTTTGCAAAATGGCATAAGGCTACGCTCAAGAGTCATTTAAGTGATTCATTCGATCAGGCTTCGTTTAGCAGAACTGATTCAGTGTCTCATTTTTGTCAAATTATTAGCACTCAGAGTGTTGAACGATCTAGTAAGTTGATAAATAAACATCTACATTGATAAATGAATAAGTATTGTTTTGAATGAATATATATATATATATATATATATATATATGTGTGTGTGTGTGTGTGAGTTTTATTTTCTCTTTTTGCTTATAGGTCCAAATGAGTGTAATTATGAACACCTGTACACCTGCTCGTAGATGCAATTATCCAATCAGCCAATCACGTGGCAGCGGGGCAAGGCATAAACACACCACACAGACACAGGTCAAGAGCTTCACACATGTCCACATCAAACATCAGAATGTTAAAAAAAATTTTTGGCCGTGGCATGGTTGTTGGTGCCAGTCGGAGTATTTCAGAATCTGCTGATCTCCTGGGATTTACACACAACAGTCTCTAGAATTTACACAGAATGGTGTGAAAACCTAAAAACATCCAGTGAGTGGTAACAAGCAGAAATGGCTTGTTGATGAGAGAGATCAGAGGAGAAAGGCCAGGCTGATTCAAGCTGACAGGAAGGCTATGGTATCTCAAATAACCACTCTTTACAACCACGGTGAGCAGAAGAGCATCTCACAACACGTCAAACCTTGAGGCGGACAGGCTACAACAGCAGAAGACCACATCAGGTTCTGCTTCTCACAGCCAAGAACAGGAAGCTGAGGCTACATTCGGGGAAGGGTCACTGAAACTGGACAGATTGGAAAAATATCGTCTAGTCTTTTTCCAACTTTGTTTTTGGCTGGTAGGAGTGGAACCCGATGTGGTCTTCTGCTTTTCTAGTACATCTGCCTAAGGTATATAGTCTATAGTATATATAAGGTAATAATTATTTCACTTTTTAACTTTCTGTTCGACTTTTTCCTTTCTTTGTATATAAATGTGGATGCACAGGACTATCTTTCAGCTACTTTTTCATTTGAGAGCTGTCTCTTTTTTTTTATTCAGAATTGAATAAACACTCTCGGACTCAAACTTCAGCTTAACTCTGTGTCTTTGGAGTCTGGGATTCCACTGCGCTGGTGGTCACACATTCTCCTGTTATGTGTAGGTGGCACATCCCTCCCTCGCTTTCTCTTTCTTTCCTCAGAACATCAGAAGAAATTACATCCCATTGATTTTGCGCTTCTCTGAGCTCCTGCCGAGCGAGGTTCAGGTTGAGTAATGGGCGGCGCTGCTCAGCGGGCTGTGTACCACCACGCCAGGAGCTGGTGGAAGAAAAGTGCTGATGCCTGTTTTTCCATTTTATGGGATTGTCTCATCCTGTAAGCGACGTTATGGATTGAATATTGACATGCGTTCTCAGCCAGCGAGGGCGATGGAATTGAAATGGTGCACCTTTGCTTGCGTTCGCATTCTGAGAGTGGTGTTGCAGGCCTCAGCTGAGGAGATGAGGCATGAAAGGAAGCACTGTCATGTTGGTGCATTTGTCATGCAGGTACCCGAGGTGACAGGATGCAACAGAAAAGTCGTTTCACTGAGGCTTTTCCAGAAAGCAGTGTCAGATTGTGTAGCAGCGGTCAGAGCACCGGCAGGCAGGTTAAGACGGGAAAGTCCATCATCTAAAGATCTAAAGTCTAAGCACAAGCAAACAGACATGAAGTAAACCTATAACAGAGTGTTTTCCTATTAGAAAGGGTTCTAAACGGGGTTCTAAACATAATTTAGCAATTTTGTACTTAGAACCTGCCAAATGTTTAGCTAAACTGTGTTGGCACTTGGTACATTTGGTACACTCTTCCAAAAAATGAGTTCTATTTGGAACCATTAAAGGTTCTATGTAAAAGGCTACAACAAAAGAAAGAATGCTTAATTATCCAACGAACCCTTAAAGATCCCCTCAAGAGTATGCTAAATACCACAGAGTGTTTCCTTATCAGAAATAATTCCAAATACAACCCTTCTGCTTAGTTAAGAACTCTTCATTATCTGATGAACCTGTAAAAAAAACACTAAAGAACCAAGGTTCTAGTTATTAAAAAGGAAAATATTGACCAATAATTAGGCATTCGTACCACATACTTATCCTGTTACATACAATCTTAAATGGTTCTTTTACGGTTTACTGGTTAATTAAGGGTTCATAGCTTCCAAAAAGCTGAAGGTCCGACTTGGAAACCATTTCTGATAGAAAAAAACTTTCTTTCAGGGTTCTTAGCCTCCAAAAATAGTTAGGCATCTTAGCCTTCTAAAGGAGTTATGGTTCTTCTTGGAAATATTTCAGGCAGGAAACGACTTTGTTTTAAGGTTCTTAGCCAGTAAAATAGTTAAGGTTCTACATGGAAACATTTCTGATATAAAAATTCTTTGTATTAGGGTTCTGAGCCTCCGAAATGGGTTAGAGTTCTCTTGGAACCATTACTGATCGGATAATATTTAGTGTTAGGGTTTGTTTGTGATAGGAAAACACTTTGTTTCAGGGTTCTTAGCTTCCTTAAAGGGTCAGGGTTCTACTTGCAACCATTTCTGATTTGTTTTAAGGTTCTTAGTCTTGTAAAAGTGTTACAATTCTACTTGGAACCCATTCTGCTAGAGAAACACATTGTTTTAGGGTCCTTTTTTTTTTTAAGAGTATTGTACAGCCACGATCACTCCAGAATAAACCGTACAGAAGACGGGTTTGTGTCGGCAGCAGTCCTGATGGAGATGCTGAAGCTGTAAATAATGGAGGATTGTCACTTGGTTGTCACTCTGCATTTTTTTTTCTCTCTCTCTTTGTGATGGAACGTGAAGAGACAGAGTAGTCTGTGCTGTCATCAGCGTAGGTGAAAGGAACGGTCACTTCTATAAAGTACGCTTCTAACTTTGACACCTCATGCCGTCTAAGCAAAAATCAGCTCAGCTTTCTACCTCAGCCACTCCTGATTCTTCATTCCGATTCATCTGATCTTCTGCTATCTTCACCCAGACAAAACAGCAGGAGATGTGAACGGCTCAGAGTCAACAAGTAGGGAATAAAACACTCTGTATAATGATTTATATAGGAAAATAATCAGCGACAGAGTGTGTGATGAAGCAGAGTTGCTGCTACACCAGCGAACAGTCAGTTCTCGAAGTTGATGTGTTGGAAGCAGGAAAAAATGGGCAAGTGTAAGGATCTAAGCGACTTTGACAAGGGCCAAATTGTGATGGCTAGATGACTGGGTCAGAGTATATTTGAATTAAAAAAATAAATAAATAGTTTCAAAAATAACTTCAGTGGTTAATTTCTGATAAAAGTTGACATATATCCAAATCCAAATTATCCATATATACAATAGTATGATTTAAAAAAAAAAATTCTTACCCCATTCTTCTTTTGCTGTTTTCAAAAAAATTGGTTACCTTTTTGCAAACTAAATATGCAAAATTCAGGATAGATAAATAAATAAATAAATAAATTTGGGCCAAAGACTAACAAAAATGTGTCTGAATACGCTGATTGAATTTGTTCTTTTTTTTTTTTTAATGTTCTGATTTGGATTCAGTGTATTTATAAAATATATTTATATAAAAATGAATAATTCCAGCATTTGCATGAATGGGTTAAACCCTCGATCCTGTGTGCTTTTATAACTCAGATTTCCTCCACTCTGATAATGTTTCCTCTGGATCAGTCTGCTGTGAGTCGCCTCTGCATGAGGCCTTCTCTGAGCCTCTTTTCGTTGGATGAATGAATGAAGGGTTAGTTATTTATAGAAGCTGGTGCGTCGGTGGCACCGGTGGAGCTGAGGCTGGCGGGGAGGCGACACTGCTCCACCCTCCGTGGGTGGAACAGCGGCCTAGAGCTACAGCAAACTCTTCTCAGTGTGGAGTCCACTTCTGCTTGATATTCTGCGGAAATGAGGAATTATGGGTATTAATGTTCATCTAGCATTGTTAATGAAGTCAGATACAGCTAATATAAAGCTCTGTTTCATCTCTCTTTCTCTCTTTCTCTCTTTCTTCTGT
The DNA here is from genome assembly GCF_027358585.1 of Pangasianodon hypophthalmus. Lineage (NCBI taxonomy): Eukaryota > Metazoa > Chordata > Actinopteri > Siluriformes > Pangasiidae > Pangasianodon > Pangasianodon hypophthalmus. Next base: position 2,393,661 of record NC_069726.1, on the reverse strand, counting down.
CCAGCTGTGAGTGGTCAGCATGTGCTGCACTGACTCACACAACCTATCTAAGCATGTCTGTGTCTGTGTGTGTGTGTGTGTGTGTGTGTGTGTGACAGAATCAGGTTGTTTTTGCTGACCATCTGTTTTACAGAGTGTGTCCTTCGGGTACAGATGCAAGCCTGCCAAAGACTCTCCACTCACTGCAGTGTGTGTGTGTGTGTGTGTGTGCGCGTGTACTATATCGCTTTATTTTCTCACATACAACCCTAATTATTCCGTAAACACAAGTGAATAACAGAATTTGGGCACAAGGGTCATATAAATATACACGATATTGATCCTTTTGCGATCGTCGCTGTGCATTTTCACTGACATGCACATCATGTCACTTCATCATGCATGATGTGTAATATTATAAACATGAGATAATAAATAATGTGTAATATTATAAACATGAGATAATAAATAATGTGTAATATTATAAACATGAGATAATAAATAATGTGTAATATTATAAATATCAGATAATGAATGTGTAATATTAAATATAAGATAATGAATAATGTGTAATATTATAATCCTAAGTTAATGCATCTTGTGTAATATTATAAGCATAAGACTATGCATATCAGGTGATCACATGATCTGTACTCTCAGAAGGAGACAAATGATAGGTCTAACGTTTCTTTTTTTCCCCGTGTTGTGGTTTTTGGAGCAAGGTGACCCTTCCCTCCCTGGGCTGCTTCTAACCGAGACCCAGCGTGTCGAGGAGATGGATCAGTTTCACCAAGAGTGAAAATAAAAAGGTGCTTAGGCAATTTGCCCAACAATACCACAAAGGTTTAATGCTCCTCAAACAGAACTGATTTAAATGTATCTTTCAACAAAATTCACTAAATAAAAAAAATAAACCACAACAATTTATATTTCAATCCAAAATAAGAAAAAAAGTAAATAAAACTGAATTTAATTTTACAAACAAAAATGTGGAGTTTTTAAAAAACCTCTGGCAGTTTATCTTGCAATAAAATGTACTATATGGGGGAAAAAAGCAACTAAATAAATAAATAAATAAATAAATCCAAAATAAGTGAAAAATCTTCTTAAAATCCAAACTATATTTGAGAGATTTGAGCCCTTTGAGAGATGATCCTAACTTCAATCTTAAATTTTAAATTTTAATGTAATAAATCTAAAAAAAAGAAAGAAAATTTTGGCATTTTATCTTGCAATAAAGGAAAAAAAGGGAAAATTATGTTGTAGGTGATTTTTAGCAATCATTACAACATGCAATTGTGAAAAAAAGATCGGTTTCTGCTCTCTCAGGGATGAGGTGGTAAACTAGGGTGTGTGTGTGTGTGTGTGTGTGTGTGTGTGTGTATTGCGCACGGTGTCGCATGGCTGCTGCAGAGAGCCGTACTGAACCCACAGCAGTGTAAACGGTTCATTAGCTGCCCTGGGGAGGGAGAGGGAGAGAGAGAGAGGGAGAGAGAGAGAGGGAGAGAGAGAGAGTGTGAGAGAGAGGTTTCACTGGTAATGTAGGTGTCATGGGTCATGAGGGAACTTCAGCAGGACAGTGATGTGTTTTTGTTCAGTTACACCATCATTAAAAAATAACTCAAGTGGAGTTTTTATTTAAACAGATATTAAATATTGAGACTTTCCCACGTGGCTTTTCCACTGTGGACTATATGTGAGGACAAATTATTAAATATATATCACTTATATTTTTAAACTGTTCGTAACACACTCTGTCATGTCTCCTGCTGGACTTTCCAAAGATCCTGGGATTTGAACTCATAACCATCTAGTCACTGAAGGAAAACTCCACCCTGAAACACATTATATATGGTAAGATTGAAATTTGTGATGTGCTAATATTCTGGTGCTAGTTTGTTGGTTGGTGCTATATTTTCGTTATTCTCGTGTGAAGTTAGTGGTTGCTAACGCAGTTACAATGGCGTCTAAGAGGAGGAAAAAATTTTGACGATCTCAGACAGGTCACGTTTCGCTGTGAGCTCCCAAATACAAAGCTTCTTTTCTTACTCATCATTTTCCAGAGACGTCATATTTAACATCATATCAAAGAGAAATTCAGCGCAGAAGTACTGAAGATGTTGGTGCATACTCTGGACTCAAAGTCCCACAATGCAATGCAGATATTCAAGGTGACTCGGCTAGTTAGCGATCTATGAGATGACGAGCACAATGTCGTTGACAGCGTTATTAGCATAAAAGATGATCTGTTTGAGCTGGATGTACAGATGAGCAGGTGAAAGAGCTGGACAGACTAAAGGACTAAAGTACGGCTGCATTGCTCTCTTTAGGTAGAAATGAAATTTCCTCGACCCCGAGTTCAGCAAGCGACGTCCAATCAACATGGCTGCTCACAGAAATAGTAAACAAATTAGCACTTCTTACCTTTGAATGAGTTAGCGTATAAAGTTTGCTATTTCAAGGAGCTAAATATACACCACTCATTACAGTTAGCTGGCTAGCTTATTGACAACAAAAGATAAATACGGAGGCGTCTATGCTTTTTCATTCCAACTTTCTTGCTCAAATGCATAGAGGTCGAAAATAAAAACTTCCAAAGTAAGTCAAATGCAGCATTAATCCCACTGAATGACTAACAGCAGGTAGCCCAACAGCATTGTGGGTAATGTAGTAAACTGTTAATCGAAGTGAAAATAGAGCAATGAAAGACATTTAAACCAACAAAGTCAGTGTGTTAATTATAAAGATAAATATGCCACTCATTCCAGGTGAAATGCTATTCAGGTGGCAGATCTGAGTGTGTGTGGGTGTGGGTGTGTGTTGTTTAGTCAGAGAATTGGGATATTCCCTTTTGCCCTGAAGATGCTGTCATGTAAAATATGCCTGTACTAGATACTTTTACAGAAACACCATTTTGCAAATCTAATGAACCCAGCGGCCCTTTGGAAGAGAGCCACTTAATGAATTTTAATGACCCACTTAAAGTTCTAACGCGTGAGCTGAAAGATTGATGCACCTGCAGCGTTGGTATCCATGTCGTCTGAGGATCGCCGGTCGCTCCGTCTGTAACGGGCCGTGATCACAGAGGAGGAGGGAGAGGAAAGGTTTAAATGCCTCGTTCCTCATCCCATTTCACATTTACACAAACTGAAGACCTGACGCGCACACGCAGCACTTTATTATACAGCCAGACCTGTAACCCAGTCGCACAAGGTTAATTAGTGCAAAGCTTCTTCTGATAGGAAATAATCCACAGTGTTTGCTTGTTGAGCTCGATTTATCTCTTACAGTCAGCACACTAATCCTGTTGTTTCTTTAGTTCAGGAGAAATGATTTATTTAATATTCACTTAATTTTATTTCGTTATCACAAACCGAATAAGATTTCAATTAATAAAATTGATACCTGCATACATTCAAAATATAGGTTCCAATTTTATACATATATTTTCTTCAGTTAGATCCAAATTTAGCTTTGTGTTAGGTGTTTTGATTTGATTTGATTTTTTTTATCTTCAACTCAATAACAACAACTCAGCAACTTACTATATAGCTTACAATCCTAGATGGGTTTAGCATGTTTACTACAATCCTAGTTCACATGTTGGCCTGTTTGTTGTACTGCTAGTTTGTTAGTTAGCTTCTTTTTCAAAATGCTCATTTGTGAATTAGCATCTTTACTGTAATGCTAGGTTTTAGTTTCATCACTTTACTGTAATGCTAGTTTGTAGATTAAACATTTTACTATAATGCTAGGTTTATGGATTAACCTCTTTACCATACTGCTAGTTTGTAAGTTAACTTCTTTACCATAATGCTAGCTTGTAAGTTAACATTTTTTCAATAATGCTAGTTTATGAGTTCACATCTTTACTATAAGTTGCTGTGGTAAAAGAGGAATAAAACAGTTTGGGACATGCTGTTATAGGAAAATAATTAACTTCTGGGTGGTAACAGTAACTCCACTTTATCATGCCACCCCTTTGTTGATTATTTTCCTGTACAGCAGTCTACAGAGTTTTTACTCCTTACTGTATTCCTTATTAAATCCCAGCACCAACACACTGCTACTGAATGTCCTTTAGCAAGACCTTTATATATCGTGTTTTGTCTCATTTGTAAGTCGTTCTTCGATAAAGGTGTCAGCTAAATGAATAAAGATGTTGTGTATATAACTCCTCTATATTGTCATGCATAGTGCAGTGGATAGTTTATGTGGTATAACATGCATATGGATGGAAGGACAATGATTGACTGGACTTTAACTGTAGAAAAAAAATGCTCAGACTTCAAAGCTCAGTAATTGCACACACCCCTTAGCACAAATCAGCTTTAATCAATTCTTTTGTCTTGAACATAATCCCTTCCACATGCTTTAAGTGCTGGGAGAAATGCTCCTACTGGGAGCTTGATTACGTTGTTTATAACCGCTGATTGTATGAACAATGCAAATAGTCCACGGTTTCTCTTTCAGGAACGTCTCTGTTTAAAAAGTGGTGCAGAGACACGTCTCTTCTTCAGATTTATCACATTAACCGGTTTCTACAGTGTCATTACATTATGCATACAGTCTGTGTCTTAAGATGAATAAAAGATATACAGATAGGGCATAAATCACTTTGGGGGCATGCTGTTATAGGAAAAAAATCAATGACAGGGTGATGTGATGTCTTTTATTCCTTTGATACCACATGATAGCAATTTTTGCTTTATTTAAAAAATGTACTTTTTATCCATTTAGAAATATATATTTTACATGATACAAGTTAATTCCTGTTCTCACATAGCAGCTATAGTTATAGCAGCTGTAAACAGTCCTCTCTTTTTTTCTCTCACTTGAATTTATGAAGTGTAATCTCCTCTGTCCTGAAGATGTCAGAAAACGTTAAGTAACGGCTTTTACCTCTGACTGTTGCAAAGTGCTGACACTGGAGACTCCTTCCAGTGTAAAGTATAAATCCCTAAATTTGGTGTAAAGATTTCTCTTCAGGAGAATTTTTATGCGATGATTACTCAATCGTTCACATGATGGATGATCCTGTAAACTCAGATCCTCAAAGTAAAAGCTCTCTTAACCTACCTCTCTATCTGCTTATGCTTAATCATGGTTAATTGATTGATTTATGTATAATCATTTATATTCCATTATTTTATTGTTGACAGTTCTGTAAATAATCATACTGTTCTCTATCCAATTAACCTCATATTTCACTATCTTGATCCTCTCTTCTGGATCTTTCCATCCTTCTTCTTGTCTGTGCTGTGTTTCCTGTGGGACCTATTCAAGCTCACCACGCTCTAAATGAAATGATTGATTGAAATCCTTAACGTCAGCTCTCATGTCGAAAGCTTTTCAAGCTTTCCAACACACTTCGACTGATTGGCTTTAGGAAGCAGTTCTGATTTAATGCACTTCCATTCCAATGTGAACTTTTCTTTTTTCACCAAAAGCAATCTCATTAATTGAAATGGCAGCTAAAGAAAACAAACTAAAGCTTGTGTTTAAACAGGTCCCCCAGTGATGCATTTGGAATGTAATCCCGTGGTGCGACTAAACCGTGTTCATGTGTCTCTGAGACAGCCGTCATCATGCTCTCGGTCCCTGACGCTGATGCATTGCCGTGTTACGAGCATCACTTATCCCAGCCTCACGTGCACACTCATTTCTCTTCCACGGGCCTTCTGTCAAACAAATTATCTGCCGCAGCGCATCTCTCTGACAGCCAAGCCTCGAACGTGGCCTTTGTGGACAAAGAAAACAGACGATGTCTCTGATTTCGGTGCAGATTTTCCCATCAGCCTTTTCAGTTCTTTGGTGATTCATTTGTTTCCTGAGTCAGAAACCTATTGGGGCCATGCCGTCCTCGAGCACTCTTTTAGGACTTCTGTGACTCCTTTTCTCAGACTGCTTCCTGATTGGCCTTTCAGAATGCATTAGGAGAAAATTCTAGAAACGAAAGTACTACCAGAGGCGGAGAGATGTGTCTTTTATGCTTAGGAATCCTAGCACGAAAAAAGAGGCCAGAGAAGAGAATGGAGCTGAATGAAACAGCAGTCCAATGCAAAAAAAAAAAAAAAAAAAATTATATATTGGATTTGACTTCAGTCTTTTATCCAACTAGGAGCGAGATGGAGTTGGACGATTTATTGGTGAATCTTCACTCCAGGACGATTATTAATTGAGCCGATTGATTGATGAACACTTGCCGGAGCGTTGTGAGTCCCACTCGGCAGCTTCAAGCTGAGCAGTGGCAGATTTACGACGACGTGGCCCTCACATCTTTCATTCCTCACACAGCTCACTGTAAACAAGGATGGTGGCTGTGTGTGGGTGTTTGAGTGAGGATGAAGTGGGCTTTGGTTTAAGCCCCTCATTCCTCTGCAGTCCCACCAGAAGTTACATTGGTCTAAGGCTTTAAAATCAATCTTACACCATGCCTCTATTTACGTCAAAACCTCAAGCTTAGCTCCTAATTCGTTTCTGGCACGGCCGTTTGCATATTGTTTGCATGTCGTTTAAACACTGGCGTCATCTTCAAAGCCCTGACTGATATGATATCAATACGGCGTAAAAATGTATCCATTAAAATGTCTGCGCTAGAGTTATGCAGCCGTTTGGGTTCTCGTGAACGTCTCGCTCTGTTGTCTGACCTGAATTGGGATGCTAAACTTAAATGCCTGTTTTCTGAGGCCATGCTGAATTAATCACATCATGCAGAGAGAACGTTGTCCTGTATAGCTGGCACCCAGAATAGGCAACTAATAGGAGTGCAAGGAAGGGAAATTGCACTTGAAGCACTTCCTTAAATCTAGATAGAGCGTGAACCCCGGAGCGAAGATTCACTCTCAACACAGCAGAATAGATAATGTATAATTATATGATCCCAGTCGTCACTGTTTTTATTTTTTTTAAACCACAACCTAGTTTTTCCACTGTTATGATATATTCCTCTTGAATTTCTGCTACTTGTCATATCCAGCTTATTCTAATTATATGTCTCGTCCTCCCACCGTGCATTTTTTCTTGAGACCTTCATGAATAATTGGAAGGGGGAAAATAAAAAAACAGGGCAGAGTAAGCTTTTGAAGTTTCTCGTGCTGCCACCCGAAATGAATCACACTGGGCAATAGGACGAATAATATAATGAGTTACTGCTACCATCACTGCGGCTTTACTTCACATAAATATAATGTGTATAAATGTGTCACTAGTCAGAACAGAGATTACTGCATATGTCTACTACTCATAATTATTTGGGGAAAGATTTCCAGTTTTGAGGAAACTGTATATGCAAATGTGTATTCATTCATTCATTCATTCATCTTCACTAAGCACTTTATCCTGGTCATGGTTGTAGGGAATCCGGAGTGTGAAAAGGAATGATGGGAATACTGGATGCAGGTCAGGACTACACCTGTAAAATACACACACTAAATATACACTACCACTATGATTGAATATTTACATCTATATATTTAATTGTTTTAAAAACATTTTGATTAGGACTTAGTCCACTTCATGTGGATTTCTTTCAAGTTCCTTTTATTTCCTTCCACCTCACAAAACCATGCTAATAGGTGGACTGGCTAAGATGAACTGCCCCAAGGTGTAAATGAGTGTGTGCGGATGTATTCTTGTCTCACGCTCAGTGTTCCTGGGAATGTGAAGAGCTCAGCCTACTTGGAAACTTTAAGGGTGTTTTCACACTTGGCCTGAATACTTGAGTCCCAGGACCAATTCGGGACTCATTTGGGGGCGGGGCTCTTAAGCACAGATTTGCCTTCAGAAATCTTTCCAAACTGTGGGTTGTTTGTGCAATTTCATGTGTCACTTTTGTACAGAGTGTACAGGCACTAGATTCATCAGTTTGCTTTTTTTTTTATTCTTTTCCTTTGGTACCAACAAGGTACACCTGCAAAAGAAGAGCCATTCTCATACATGGCTATTTTTAGCCTTGCAGCTAGGCATGAGACGTGCGTTTTTCACGATCAGTCCAAGCACTCACCCCCTGCAGATGCATTAGCTGACCTGATGACATTAGGTGACCTAATTATAGTCCTCCAGTCCTATAAAAGTCTGGTTTTATATGCCAATAAATCATTCTGTCTCCTCCTGACCATAACCATTTCCAGCCCATGACTAAACTTGAAACAGGAAATAACATGACAAGCTGAACCAATCATATTACTCTGTTTGCTTAAAGCAAGCCTTAGACCACCATTTTCAAGTGGACCAGGGATTGGTTCTCTGGATAGCTCCCAGGCTCAAAAACAGCTTTCATACTTCACCAAATGAACTGAACTCTTGGGGCAAATGGCCTCATGGTCTGGAAAAAGTGTGTGAAGTGAGTGTGAAAATGAAGGGCCTTCTGGGTCAGGTTATCTCATTCAACCATGTTGAGAAGGGATTTCTACACAACTTCATCAGGAACACTGTTTAGAATTAAATATATATCATCGTTTGGATAAAGGCACTGTCTTCATTATTTGTCACAGTTTCTTCCTTCCCATGTTCTGTGTTTTTGGTTTCTGTTTTGGTCCTGACTCCACCCTTCATCTTGTCATTTGTCTGCTGCCCACTGTGTTCACCTGCTTTGTATTAGCCCCTGATTAATCTGTTTATTTACACCCTGTTGTATCTTTGTTCCATGCAAAGTCTTGTGCTCGCATCCCTAAGCCAAAACTTCCTTGCTCCTGGTATCTTAGCATTTTCTCGTTTTGACCTATGTCTAATATATTCTTCTATGATCATGGATTATCCTTGATTAACACTGTCTGCAGGTGTGTTTACCCCAACAATGAACTCTGGTTACAAATCTCGATTGTCCTTAAATATGCTAAGTGTACACACTTGTGTGTTGCCTCAACATTATTATTCTAAAATAGTTCAAATGAAGACGTTCTATGAGCAGGGGGTGTACAAACTTTTGAGTATCAGTGTATTTCATATACAAATCTTAGTGATATCAGATTCTGCTGATTTGTTGTTAAGATTTCACTCAGGTCCCATGTGATTTTGTTGATATGATGTTCTTAGCATCATTTTTTCCCCCACTTCTGTTTACACTGTTTGGGCTTTTGGGGTTTAATATGTTGTACCTGCTGGAAATCTGTGTTCACCACATTTTATTCTCTGATCTCATTCTTTGCTTTCATAAAGACAGTCTGTACTGTGGTCATTTAAGTTCCCCTTCACCACAGGAAACTGTTTACTCTTCATCTTCTGTGCTGAGCTCTTCCAGTAGCAGTGCTTATTCTCGCAATCCTACATCCCCCCGGGTCTGTGCTCGGGTTTTGGTCTGCCTGCCGCTTGTACGAGCATTCCTGCCACATGCTTGGGGCATATAAACATTATAAATTTTAACAGTGGGTTGAAGGCTGGACACAAGTGCATAAATTCATCAGGCATTTTATTGGGGCAAAGTCAGAAATCACAACCATTATCCATAGCAAGGGTGAACACACGGACAGACAGTTTTAAATACAGATCATCTGTAACTACAGTCAAAGAAATCATGGTCAAAACCAGAAATAAGGAACACAGGAATCAAGGAGCAGGTGAACACAATTATGGAAACTTCATTGCCATGGGAACTGCAGTGTGACCAGGGAGGGAAACCACGACCCCACTTTAACTGCTTGACATCAAGGACAGACAGGGTGTCCCATGCCCCTGGTCAGTCACCAGGAGGACTGAAGGCTGGTATTGCAGGGGAGGTGCAGTGAAGGCCACAGGTGATGGCATGGGAGGCTGGGCAGCAGATCAATGGTTTTCATTATGCTGATTCAGTGAAGTTACCTGGAATGTTGTGAAAAACACACACTCTTCTAGTTCTTTTTTTTTAAAAGACCATCTGTACTGAGGTCACCAAAGGTGAAAGGAAGATCAGGGGACCTGGATGTCTACAGGTCAGCGAAGCCAGCATGAGGGGCAAGGGGCAGCATGTCCACAAAGCTTTCTGTATGATCAGGGAACTCGGCTGCAGGCAGGTCAGGTAATGCATCTGAGGGTCTGGGAACCTGTACATCAGAGGGTCAGCTAAGCTCTCTGGAGGGTCTTTGAACTCGGATACCAGCAGTTCCCCTAATGCATCTGGAGAGTCTGGGAACCTGGACATCTGTGGGTCAGCTAAACCGGCTGTTGAGTCTGGGAACGCGTCCAGCAACAGGTCAGTGAAACCAGCAGAAGGGTCAGGAAACCAGCACACCAGAGGGTTGGCGGAACATAAAATACCCTATTGCCTAGAGGTGAGAGAGAAACCCAGTCAACGTAGATGTTAATTGAATGCTTGCCTCAGAGCTGGGTAGCAGGAGTCCCATTTCACTCACGAATGGCACGAGTTCCTTGTCTGCAACAGGAAATGGAGCGATTGTGTCCTCAGTGCAGGTAGAGAGGAAACACTGGTGCCCTCCGTGTGGGCAGAGGCAGAGCACTAGTGTCCTTAGTGTGGTAGGAGGAGGAATGATGACATTCTTGGTGCAGGAAGAGACAGAGCAACAGCACCCGTGGTGCAGAACAAGGTGTAGGGACAGCATCTTTGGTGAAATATAAGGTACTTTTCAAGTTGGCACATCGTGTACAATTGATGTCACCAATGTCTGAAGCAGTTTGTTTGCGAACTGGGAAGACGTTGCCACAACGTTCTTTTTTAATTTTTAATATTCCTTTCTCTTTAAAGCTTGGAATAGTTGCTAACTATACTCAGACGTGTGTTACCAAGCTGAAGCGTGTTATAATGAATCAAGGGAGGAAAGTTGCATACAGGGAACTCCTCTGAATCTGCGGATCTTATGCGAAAAGTGCAATTTAATTAATTTGTACTGAGAGGGGGTGCTGTCTTACAGTGATGATGGGTTTCAATTAAACATTACACTCAAGAATGGCTGAAATGAGCAGATGATCAAAAAAATGGCAGTGTGCTGATATCTTTCCTGTTAGTGAACAGCGACATTATCTCACACGTGATATCTGGGTATTGTTTACATCACACATTTTTTTTTAATGCCATTTCATTATTTACAAAATGGTACAATGAATAAAGCTGCAAATTTCTTGACGAATATGTGTGTTGCTATGCAAGCAACACTGTTAACATAGTCATCTGCGTACCTTATGTGTATCCAGAGGATTAAAATCTGTGTCCACTAGGGGGCAGTGTAGGGGCGAAGCATCCCTGGCTGTCACTGGTACTTCTTTCATGACTAGCTACTGTTTCTGATTTTGCATGTCAACAGTGATCATGGAGTCAGTGGAGGAGGCTGGCAACACCAGCAGCGTAGAAGGCCATTAAATCAATCTTGTCTTGAAAATGGACAGTATGTCAATCATACTACAGCGCCTCCACTGTTTACGTTGGTATTGCACCAAGTGATGTGTAGCGTTAATTGCACAAGAGATGCTCCAAACGGCCGCAGGTTACATGTGGCAGCCATCTTGTGTAGGTGTATGCATAGTTAAACGCAAGTATAATCCAGGCTTAAGACTTAAAACTCAGTAATATGCATGACCTTTTAGAGATCATCTAGAAATATTATACAGAAGTTTTGTTTGCTATTTGACATGCAGATAATAATATGCAGATGAGCGGTAGTAAAAAATGGACAAATATGCAGGTACCTCGAGGGAGAGTGTGTGCGTTTTCAGACTGTAGAGGTCCCCACTTCTCCTCACACACTCACACACCTTCACGGCTCTCGCACTGCGCGCGCTCGCGCGTGTACTGCATGTGTGTTTTAACGGGAGCGCACGCGAGGCAGGACGGAGCAGCGCATCCGCCTCGGAGAGGAGAGGAGAGGAGAGAAGCGCAGCGGAACTTTCACGCTTTCACGTCGTTCTGGCTCTTTTTGACGGAGAGGATGCTCAGAGGACGCAGCGGCGTTTCCCGAAGTCGCGCGCTTGCACTAACTGAGCTCTGATACGGTTTTTAATGAACCGGGCTCGTCCTGAGCGCGCGATCACAGCAGGTCTTCTCCGGGACTCTCGCGATGTCCGCAACCTCTGAGTCCCTGCTGCTGCTGCTGCTGCTTCTGGGTAAGTTTCAGCTTTTGCATGAGTACGAATTTATAATACATAATCTATCTATCTATCTATCTATTTATTTAATTATTTATTTATTGTTTGTGTGTTTGTTTTTAATCATTCACCTCCCGTATTGCTTTTTAAACACTTTATTTACTTATTTATGTATTTGGTTTGTAGTGTTTTACATACTTTTTATTACCTATTTATTATTTAATTATTTAAAAGATTTATTTAATCCCGTTAATTCCGTAATGGCATGAACTTTTATGCACATGAATCCACTGACAAAAATATTTGCATCTATCTATCTATCTATCTATCTATCTATCTATCACTTCCCATAATGTTTTTTTATTTACTTTAATTACTTATTTATTTGGTTTTTGTTTATATGAATATGGCATCATGCATCTTTTTTTCCTATTTATTTATTTATTTATTTATTTATTTATTTCATTTTGTGACTGCAGTGTCTCAAATGTTTTCCACATTGCTGACTCTGTACAAAAATCCTTTTTTTTAAAAAAAAAATTTAATTTATTATTATGTTTATTTACCCATTGCATTAAGATACATACTTTCAAACTCTTTTACTTTATTACTTATTTTTACTTTTTTTCCTTTATTTACTTTATTCGTTTTATTAGTATGTTATTATGACACATTTTGTAAGTGTTTGCAACTATTTATTCTAATATTCATGCTTTTATTGTTTTGTTTTTTCAGTTTCATTACATTTTAGGCAGTGGTACTGTTTGACTTTTTGCTTCAGTGAATCAGTGAATCAGTGAATCAGTGTGTAGGTGTTGCTCGTGACTGGCCCACCAGCTATGATTTACTTTTGAGCTGTTGTTTTATTAATCAGCATCGTGTATCACCCTAAAAGTTGAAGATGGATGGTTTGTGTGGTTCTGTGATTTAGCGCTCTGCCTCATGGTGCAGACTTGCCGACATTACGAGACTCCGTTGTTGAATCATGACCTGACTCAGGAGCCTGGCTTCATGCCGTCGGGAATTTCAGCAGGGGACACGACTGTCCATTAGGGCAGAAGTGTAGAACTGCCTCAGCCGTTTTTACAGATGGACTCGCGATCTGCCGTGGCAGAGCTGAAAACACACACTTCAGATTCTGCAGTAACCTCCATCAGCTGTGGACCTGTATATCCATGACTGAACAACATTAGGGAATTTCAGTGCTTACACCCATACACCTGATCCGACCTGTCAGTTCATCCATATACACTCAAACTCAGACGCTCAAAGACACGCCCTTCAAACATTCCTCACGTCCAGTGTTTGAATCTATTCCAGCTAGCAATATTTTTCTATATATGACTTTTAGGGGATGTCCACACTACCTACACCACCCACACCACCCCACAATGTCCCACACTGCCCCACACCACCCCACAACGTCCCACACTGCCCCATACCACCCCACAATGTCCCACACTGCCCCACACCACCTACACCACCCACATTGCCCACACTGCCCACACCGGCCCACACCACTCCACACTGCCCCACACCACCCCACACCACTCCACACTGCCCCACACCACCTACATCATCCACACTGCCCCACACCACCCCACACCACCTACACCACCCACATTGCCCACACCACTCCACACCACCCCACACCACTCCACACTGCCCCACACCACTCCACACTGCCCCACACGACACCACAACGTCCCACACTGCCCCGCACCACCCCACACCACTCCACACTACTCCACACCACCTACACCACTCCACACTGCCCCACACCAACCCACACCACTCCACACTGCCCCACACCACCTACACCACTCCACACTGCCCACACCGCCCCACACCACTCCACACCACTCCACACTGCCCCACACCACCCCACACTGCCCCACACGACACCACAACGTCCCACACTGCCCCACACGACACCACAACGTCCCACACTGCCCCACACGACACCACAACGTCCCACACTGCCCCACACCACCCCACACCACTCCACACCACTCCACACTACTCCACACTACCCCACACTACCCCACACCACCTACACCACCCACATTGCCCACACTGCCCACACTGGCCCACACCACCTACACCACACAACCTACACCACACAACCTACACCACACAACCTACACCACACACATTGCCCCACACCGCCCCACGCTGTAACTTTTTCATTTTCTGGCATCTTCAGGACAGAGGACTTTTCTTTTCTTGGTAACATGACAAGCAGCATTTTTTTTCATTATTAACATCAAGATAGAGATGAAAAGAGAGGCTGGTGAGGGAACGACTGTTTTTAGCTGCTATAAAAAAAAGTGATGCTGTGGTATGAGAAGAATAAATCACTACTGGATGTGCTGTTATAGGAAAACAATCAACTGTGGGGTGGTAACAATAATTCCGCTACACCGTATCTCACAGCACAGCACATTCTCTGTGTCCAGCACATGAATTCTCATGCCTTAAGAACCTGAATTGTTCTCATCCTGCACAAATATTGATTTATTTTGTTACTGCAGTCCTGCACATTAAACAGTGAATCAATTTAAAGAACAAGTTAAAGATGAGTTAAGGTCTATATTTAGAGACAGATCTCCAGGGAGGGCCGGAGTATCTGTCAGATGCAGTGAGGACACAACCAGAGGTTAGGAAGTGACATCTTGCTGCACACTAGCCCTGCTCTCTCCTCTCTACTCTCTCCTTTCTTTCGCCTGTGCTCTGGGTTCCTCATCCAAACGACTGGAATAACAACAGCGAGAAACAGTTGAATAGTTAAGTGTATATATCGGCTTGGCCTGTTTGACCCTGCGTGTTTGTGCCACGACCTCTCGAGGTGATTAGCATTAGCAGCAGGTTCCATGAGGTACTTGGAATGAGAACAGCTTGGCGTCTGACCCTTCATTACTTAGTCATTCAGTTTTTTTATGTATGAGCCAATTAGCTTGGTTTGACTCCTTGTACTGGAGTAATGCTAATGCTTTCTTGTTGGTAAGGCTAGCTTCTAGGTGCTGCTAACGCTAACCCTGCGTCTAAATGTAGCCATTTGTAACAAATGCAAATTTTTTTTTGTGAAATTGCAATCATAATAGACTACTGTGTTGCATATTTGTATTAATAACCTACAGACCAGAATGTGATTTGGAGGCACGGCCTTTGTGTCCGTCAGTCTCAGTGAAAGAGGTGTGGCCTTTGTACCTGTCAGTCCCAGGAGGCGAGGCATGGTCTCTGTACATCAGTGCCAAAAAAGGAGTCAAGGTCGCTGTCTCCGTTAGTCCCAGTGAAGGGGGCGTGGCCTTTCATTTATATAAAAATGTGTGTGTGTGTGTGTGTGTGTGTGGTTGTGCCAATGGAGCACAGTCTGTCATACACATCAGAGGATGTGTGTGATGATGGTGTGTTTCTGGCATGAGGAAGTGTGTGTGTGCGTGTGCGTGCGCGTGTGTGTGCGCGCATGTGTGTCTGGTGGGAGGATGTGGATGCCACTCTGATTTGGCCGAGCACTCTGACACGGCTCTCGGTGAGCAGTGTCCCCCCGCTGAGACGTGCTCTGCTAATTAAAGACAGCATTATGTCCCTCTGGGGACTCACATACACACACAGACACACACACACAACCACACACATACACACAAACTTAAACATGGAGTATGTGAAGCTGGACTTAATACAGAGAGTTCAGAAATAGCCGTTAGCGGCCGCTTTTATTAGAAAGCACACTCCGCAGGAGGGATGCGCTGCTAGAACTACTACGACTCCCAAGAGTGAAGTTCAGAGAACTTTCATAAAAGTAGCCCACACACACACACACACACAAACACAGAATCTTATCACTCGTAGCTTCACGTTTGATCTTCTTGAAGTTCATCTTGTCCATGGGGAAGCTTCTGAAGCATGTCCCCATGTAAAGCATCTTGGAGGCAGATTGTGGCTTTGCTCAGTGTGTGATGTTAGATTACAGATTTTGTAAACGTTACTAAACATGGATCTTGACATGGAACATCTTCAATGATGTGTACACTTCTTAAACAAATATTTGATCAAAGAGAAAAATGTACTCAGATTTCTCTGAGTCTGAGATTTTAGGGCTGTGTGTCTCTTCAAAACATGATACAATGAATGAATGAGACACATACAACAACAAACATGTGATTCAGTATTGAACAAACTTCACTTCGTTTACTAGATCCTAACACAGGTCACGCCTCCTTCATTGTGACTGACAGACACAGAGGCCACGCCTTCTTCACTAGGTACTGACAGCCACAGCAGCCACACTGTCTTCACTGTGACTAACAGGCACAGAGACACCCCGTCACCAGGTACTGACAGGCACAGCAGCCACGCCCCTTCTTTGAGACAGACATGTACAACGGCCACACATCCTTCACTAGGTTCTTACATGTAGAGCGGACACACCACCTTCATAGTGACTACACCTTCTTTACTAGGCAACTCAGACACAGCAGCCACACCCCCTCTTTGAGACTGACATGTACAACAGCCACGCCTCCTCCATAGTGATTGAAAGGCACAGCAGCCACGCCCCCTCTTTGAGACAGACATGCACAATAGCCACACCTTTTTCACTAGGTATTGACAGGTAGAGCAGCCACGCCTCCTTTGTTGTGAACGACTAATACAGAGGCCACACCCTCTTCACGAGATACTCACAGGCACAGCAGCCATGCCCCCTCTTTGAGACTGACATGTACAACGGCCACACATCCTTCACTAGGTTCTTACATGTAGAGCGGACACACCACCTTCATAGTGACTACACCTTCTTTACTAGGCAACTCAGACACAGCAGCCACACCCCCTCTTTGAGACTGACATGTACAACAGCCACGCCTCCTCCATAGTGATTGAAAGGCACAGCAGCCACGCCCCCTCTTTGAGACAGACATGCACAATAGCCACACCTTTTTCACTAGGTATTGACAGGTAGAGCAGCCACGCCTCCTTTGTTGTGAACGACTAATACAGAGGCCACACCCTCTTCACGAGATACTCACAGGCACAGCAGCCATGCCCCCTCTTTGAGACTGACATGTACAACGGCCACACCTCCTTCACTAGTTAGTGACAGACACAGAGGCCATGCCTCTAATTGACTAACAGAGAGACCATGCCTCCATGATTTGTACTGCAATGCACAGTGGCCCCACCCCCTTTTTGGGACTGAGACACACAGAGGCCACACCTCCTCCACTGTGATATGAATAGCATAATAATGTACTTGACCACTTTGCTTAATAGATATAAAACAAATGCATAAATGAAATAATTGTTTTTTTAGCTGACCAAAAAAAAAAAAATTAAACACAAGTGTGATACAGTCGAAAGGCTCAATTTCATTAAGGAGTTCTGTTTAACGACTCGGAAACAAACCGAAATAGTGGCACCATCTGTTCAGTCCCGGCCGAGAGGAATGAGAGAGAGAAAGAGAGGGATGGAGGGGAGGAAAGTGCTAACATTAACTCTCTGCAGTTTAAGCTCAGGTTAAATGCGAAACATAATAAACAACTACATCACACACACTAATTAATCACTGTTTTTTGGCATAAAAGCTTTCGGCGGTTTATCTCTCAGATAAATGAGCGTAACGCTAATCGTCTGCGTAGGCGATCATTCTTAATCTTGGAGACGAAGTGAACCTTCGTGGCCACACACTCTGCTCTTATCCATTTCTCCAGAAACACAATATTTGAGTTCAGGGTGGCCGAAAAGAAGCACATGCTTTTAATAAAGCTGTGTGTTTTCCCTATAAACATTCTCCTCAGGTAGCCTGGAGCTAACACTCCCCTTCCCCCACCCCCGCCGAAAAGCAGACCCGCCAAGCTAACTCATAAATCTGAGGAAACATATTTTCATAAACTTTCGCAAATACTACAATTCACATGTTTCTGTAGAACATCAGCCATGTTAAATAAAGTCCTCATGCTAACAAACTATTCATTTTAAGTGTAATTTCAGTAGTTTACAGTCTGAAAATATTAACCATCATGCACTGTAATGCACTATGCAATGTACATAAATTGTAAAATAGAGCTAGAGATTATAGAACTGTTCAATCTGTCTAAATTTAGCTAAATATCTTGATTTCTATAAAATCTAGCTAAATACTAGCTCAAACGGTAACTGCTAAATAGACATTGGCCACTAAGAATACTGGTCATGAGAGCTAGCAATGTCGCCATGACAACAAGCATATATAGTGGTTTAAAATTAGCTTTTTGCTAAGGGACAATAAGAAGAACGACTGACGAAGATGAGGTGTGCGGTGTGAGGTGTGCTTCATCAGTAGCATTACGTTAGCATAACTGTTGCTGTGGTAGCAAGAGTTTTGCTAACATAATGCTAACATTAACACTATGGAAGATTTTTCACAATTTTTCAAGCAAAACCATCTCGGCATCATGTCGTCACATTATTTTCTTGTATCACCTCATATAAACTAGCCTGCTAGCTATCAAAATATTAGCTAGCAATTAAATAATCTACAATAACACACAGTTATAACTTTGAAACAATGCTCCTTTAGTTAAATAGTTAAATATTACTATAAAGTCGCTGTGGTCTGTAGAGCTAGATTTTAGCTCACACACTGTAGCAATACGTAGTTATGCTATCAAACTGCTAACATTAGGCTTTAATGACTCATATAATTCAGTTATGACTCAGGAAAATAATCTCTGCTTCACATCCTGATGTTCTTCGCTTCTGTGTCATCTCTTATTTTCTCATACATAGCCTGCTAGCTAGCAAAATATTAACTAGCCATTAAATAAGCTACGATAACTCAAAGCCATGACATCGAAACAATGTTCTGTTATGTTTTCTTCACTTCCATACTTTATTTACTTACCCTAGAATATGTTCTAACAAAATCCTTGAGTGTTACGGTGTAGCTTGAGTAGTTTAAGTATTACCCATAATGCACTGTGAGCAGTGAGAACTGTGAGAAATGATATTACTGTCCACTCGGTCAGAATTTAGCCTCGTGTCTTGATTTATGTAAAGCGCTAGCTTGTGTGCTAACTTGTAATTATAACATGGCTTTCAGAAATCATACCACGGCTCCTGTCAGGATTCGCTCACGCTACATTTCAGCTAAGCGTAGCAAGAAGGTGGACTTTTTTTCTTTTTAACTGCGTCAACTGTTATTTTGTTATTATCGTCCAGCTACAATACCTCAACATTATAGGTTAGCAAAGTTATTCATTGTTTCTTGACTGTCTTTATTGTTAGTTCCAGTGCTAGCTTTAAGGATCCACTTTTGCTTTTGATCCTACAACAAGCGCACCATGTGGATGCACACAGGTGGTTTGAATTATGTAAAAAAAAAAAAGAAAGAAAGCATTTAAGGAGAGTGAAGCAAATCGGCTCTTCCTGTTTTCTCCTTCTCAGTCTGGCAACAATCTGGGCACTCATCTCACACACACTTTTTGGGTTTTGTGGGCAGCGAGAGTCTGTCATGGATGCACTTCAGAGCAGAAATGAACCTCCTACAGAAAGAATGCAGGTTGCACACGGTTTCCTTCGGTATTGTAAAGAAGGTGTGGCTTTTCACTCCTCTGAACACTTTTTTATTCTGTTAAAACTGAGTGGCTGCTTTAAATGTGGGGTTGATTCCAAAATTGGGGTGATATTTACTGTACTGTATGTAAAGTAAAGATAAAAAAAAATAAATACAGCATATGAGAATGTTTTATGAGAAAGATTTTTAAAAAAATCATTAATAGATCTTCATAAACAAAATGTTTTTGTCTGTCTCAGCTTTTTATAACTACACTTTATGCTGAAAAAAACACATTCACCCCTATGGAATATATAGAACATTCCACAAATCACATGTTGAGCAGTTATTTACATCATGTGAATTTCCTAAAGATCACGAGAAGAAGAAACGTATTTTCATTAAGTTTGTTTTTTTCTATATTTTCAGTAGTACTGTGGTATTGATTGACGGGGTCACTTTTGCATAAGCACAACAAATACTGATATAATTGATTAAAACTCAATGATTAGATTAAAAATAAATTAGCAAGAATACTAGATAAGCACATTTTGTGTATTTGCTAATGCTATGCTAAAAAAAAAAAAACAACGCAAAGAGCAAATGCAGCCTGTCAATAATGATGCCTTAAAAAAAAAAAAAAAAAAAAAAAAACAGAGTGCCTGAGACATTGATGGTTAAAAACATGTTTTTTTTTAGATTCAGTGTTGAAAAATGATTTAATAAAAAAAGTACTTTTTTTTTTTTTTTTTTTTTTTAAATAGGAGTGACCCAGATACACACCCTTAAAAAATACATCCTTGTTTATGGTTCTGTTTTCAAGTTTTTTTTTTAATTAAATGTACATGTTATTTATTTATTTATTTATTTATTTATTTTAATGCCTTGGCTGGCCTAGCATTCATCAGCAGACACACACACTTCCTACACACAGCGCCTGCTCGGAATAGCTTGCATCGTTGTGAAAGCCTTTATTTGAGCGGGCAGTCTGGTATTATGTCAAAGCCGGTGGTTAATGCAGGTGCCGTTGAGTTTCCACCACCTCTCCGCGTTAAGCCGTCAGATCTCCCGTGTTTATTTTGGGCTCCTTTACCTTCCCGCTCATGCTGTTTGACAGCGTAACTGCAGTGCCGGGAATGGCAAAAGCCGGAGGTCTCTGCGTGTGTGAGTGCTCTAGCTCGGTGTGTGTCCACATGTGACATTTAGAAAACAATGTGCCATTTAGAGTACAGGACACGGGAGTGACATTTGTGTTAGACTGCAGGAGACGTCTAGCATCGAGGTTTAAAATAAATGATTTTCATAGGCTGCAAGGCAAATCACAGATTTATATTAATGCGCACGTTCAAATACATTACCGTTTCTATAGTAACAGCTCGTTCACAGGGACTTGTACGGTGGACGCTGCACCTAAGCTAAGTAAGAATGAGTTCTGTTTATGTTTCTGTTCTGTTCAGTTACGCATCCTTATTTAACATTTATGAAAGGAGTCTCCAGTGTCAGTAATGGAGTTTACACTTTGTAGTTTCTCAGTCACATGACAAGCTGCGTTTTTTTCTTTGTCTAAATACCTTCAAAAGAGAAAAAAAGTAAGGTTGATGTGGAAAACGTTTATAACCTAAGTGAGAACAGGAACCTGTTTCATGGACATTCCACAAAATTAAGTGTAACTATAAACGGATAAAAAGTATGACATCACGTTTGTTAATAAAAAATGGTTAGTGTTAGCATGTACTGTGGTATAAGAGGAATAAAACACTTCATGACATGCTGTTATTGGAAAATAATCAACTGTGGGGTGGTAGCAGTAACTCTGCTTCATCACACCACCCTGTTGTTGATTCTTTTCCCATAACAGCATGACATGGAGTGTTTTATTTCTTCCATTCTGTTCAATTCCATAACTTTACAGTACATAACTTTATAGTGTACAGTATATTAGTTTTATGTTTATATCCAAAGTGATTTGTAACTCAGTCAGAATCCAGGTACTAACCGAAGCAGTTCCAGCCGGTTAATAAACCCACAGCCTCATGCGTTCTCTATGATTTCAATGAAGAACTTCTAATTGGGCGAGTGGACATCTTCTTACAACACATTAGCCTCTGCACTAGCATATATAACCATATGCTTTGAGCTCTGTTAGCCTCTGCGCTTCTGACACGGAGCTAAGTTGAAGCGCAGGACGCCTCTGTTCCATAAGCTGCTCGTTAACAAGCCAATTAAATCCACCCAAGCTGGGGCTGGAGGGTGCAAACGGGGTTAAAGTGCTGACTCGGCTAAACTGCTGCTGATTCTCACAAAGGAAACAAAAAAAAAAAAAAAAAAAAAAGAGCGCAGCTTCTTTAACACTTAAGCCGCTTACTCTTCTTATCAGCTTGGGTGTGATCTGAGAGAGGAATCATATTAAGCGGTTTTGTGCTAACACAGCTTGAGGGATCACTCTTCGCCAGGATGATAATTGCCCGGTGTGTGTTTTAGCCGCTTAATAACACGAGCGGCTTTGTGGAGCGGCTTTATAGGAGCGGCGAGCTACTCGCTGGCTAATGTGGATTTGGACGCGACACAAGTCGTTCATCCATCCTGTTCACTATTAGCATTAGCTATTGTGTTCTGTTCTATTGAATACTATACAGCTTTATTAGTTATAAAATGTATGACATATCTAATCTTCCCGTTCTCCACCACTCACATTTTCCGCCATTTTATTCCACCTGCTGCTTAGCTGATGTTATTGTGTAATGTAATAGCCTAACCTTACCAAACTTAACATGACTAGCAACGTACTACAGCAACTATGCACTAGGCACTCACGAATGTTAGCACAGTGCTGCATTTAGCTGTTTAGCTTAGCGTTGCTGTTTAGCTTCTGAGTGACTACTGCAGCTAGTCTTAGTCTAGACTCTCAGTTGTGTTAAAACATAATTAAAAAAAAGGATTTAAGAGGATTGTTAGCATTTTCTAGCCTATTTCTGCCTCTTAAAAACAGTAGGCTACATCTGTGTGACATTTTTCTAGCTATCTAGACATAGTTTGTGTGTGAGATCACAACATATAGAGAGTTGTTCCCAGTGTCTAGAAAAGCACAGTGTTATCTCTTAGCTAACAAGACAAGCCATTTTCTGTGACATGACCGCTAGCTTGGATGCTGTAAGCCGGGTTTACGTGGGCGCTAACAAGAGAAAAGCCAACACAGCGTCCTGGAAATGTGCTAACGCTGTGTTGCTCTGTCGCTTCACTCCCTCTGTGCTGTTATCCAGGTCATCATTACAGGCCGCCTTCTGTCCACCCGCCTGCTGAGAAACAAGACACCTACCTGAGCGCGCACGCACACACACGTGCACACACGTGCCCACAGAGTGCAGTATTTCATTTACGCCTTACAGCTCCTGTCCATAATCACTCACTTTACTTCTCTTATCACTCTATTCGTGAGAAATGAAAATCATTCCTGCTGCACGTCAGTACGGCGCACTTCCACGGCGGCCATGTTTCACTCAAAAAGCACTTTTTATGGAATCTCGGGTAGTCACAAGTTTTCTGAAATCCACTGCAGGGTCACGTGGAAAAAAACTGTATACTGTATTTGTGTGTGTGTGTGTGTGTGTGTGTGTGTCCTTCCCAAGATGAACTTCAAGAAGATCAAATGAGAAGCTAAGAGTGATGACATTCTGTGTGTGTGTGTGTGTGTGTGTGTGTTTATGGTGTGTGTATGTCATAAGTCTTCTTAGCGCTGAAAGGTTTACATGTGGTATTGTGCAATAATGGAAAGAGGGATTTGAACACTGAAAGTTGCAGCTTTATGTCTGACTGTTACAAAGCGTTGACACTGTAGACTCCTTCCATAAATGTTATATAAACATGTCTTTACAAAAAACTTCACCGTATCAAGGATTATACACATTTAAAAAAAAAATCAATTATGTGGAGCTGTACAGGTCCCTGTGAATGAGCCGTTGCTATAGAAACGAGAACGTATTACAATGTATTATACAGTAAAGCTGTGGTTTGCATTTGCACTACCGTCAGAGCCGCTATTATAGAAAATGAATCAACACCTTCTGACCAATCAGAATCGAGAATTCAGGAGTGCGGTGGTGTAATGAAAATTATTATTAAGGGTGTTACTGACAATTCTGTGATACATGGAAAGGCAAGACAAATGAAGAAAAGTCTCTATGATGGTTTTTCAAGGTGTTGAGACAATCCCTCACTCGATCTACACCTCTCTCTCTCTCTCTCTCTCACTTTGCTGTATGATCTCGGGTGCATTGGATTCTCTGGTATCGAGCGCTGCCTGTACTGCACACTGCCAGTAATATAACCTTCTCATCACCTTACTGTACACACTGCGCTACTCTGTGTGTGTGTGTGTGTGTGTGTGTGTGTGTGCGTTTTGATGAACAGGGCACCTCTGTGTGCTAATGAGAGGCATGACTCAGCTTACATGCTGCGATCAAGCTTCTCACGTCCTGCAGAATGCTGACGTGGCAGAGAGAGAGAGAGAGAGAGAGAGAGAGAGAGAGAGAATATATTCCTATGAAGCTCAAAGAGAAAAATGAAATGATGGATAGGTGTCCTTTTCTGTCAAAGCCTTTCCCACCATCTGTACATCCATCTCCTTCTTCCTCTGTCTCTGCTTCTGTTTCTTTTCCCTGCCTCTTCTTCTTTACCTCCATCTCTCCTTCTTTACTTCCTCCATCTTTGTGTCAGTCTCTCTTTCTTGGCTTCTACATCTGATTCTATCTTTTTATTTACGTCCATTCCTTCTTTTCTTCTATTTCCTGCCATTTTCTCCATCTTTACCTCCATCTTTTCTGTTCTCCACCTTTGTTTCCATCTCTCCTTCTTTACACCGATTTCTGCCTCTGTTTCCTTCTTTTCTCCCACCTCCACCCATTTTACCTTCTTTGCCTCCATTTTCTCTACTTTACATCCATCTCTGCATCATTTTTCCTCCACCATTGCCACCCTCTCTCCTTCTTTACCCCCATCCTTGTTTCTTGTTCTTCTCATTTACCTCCATCTCTCTGACTCTTACTTCTTCTTTATCTCCATTTATGCTCTCTTTCCAGTCTCCCTTCTTTCTTTTTATCTCCATCTTCCTTTCTTTAACTCCATATGTTTTTCTATTCTTTTTCTTCATCTTTGCCTCCATCTCTACTTTTTTATGTCCATCTCTGCCTCTATCTCACCTTCTTTACCTCCGCCTCTACCTCCCTCTGTCTTTCTCTCCCTCCATCTCTGCAGTGTTGGCACATCTCTCTCATAGTTCAACCTGTTCTAGCACTGCTGCTGCACTCTCGTCAAACCTCTCTCTCTCTCTCTCTCTGTCTCTCTCTCTCTTTCTCTCACTGTGATACTTCCTTGCTGTTCAAAGACCCCATTATTACTGCATAATCTTGTCCTCCATCTCTGACGTTTTTATGAGTGGATACACTCTCTTGTAATGAGCCACACACACACACACACACACACACACAAACAAACAAACACACACCGCAGCGTTCGTTGCATCATGTGGCTACTGTAAAATCCCCATGAGTGAAATGACACTGAGGCTACTCCGCCTCCTGGAATGCCATCCATCTCTCCTCCTTAAGTCAGCAGCTTTTTTAATCACTCGCTCTCTTCCTCCTCCGCGCTCCATTGATTGTTTAAGCGGCCTCACTGAGTCGATGCCAGACTGCCGGATCCGTTCGGTTATTTCCTCACAAACGCACTGCAGCTACTGAGACGCATTGTTTGGGTTGCCAAATACATCCTGATTGAATCATTTCAGCAAATAGCTAAAGGCATTTCCAGGCTAATTCTCACTCAGAGACTTTTTTGTAGATCATTTCAATACTAAACAAATTGTTTAAATTGTTTTCATCACCAGATGAAACAATTACACTATAAAACATAAACCATAGAACACTTGACTCACATCCATCCAAAAGCCCCATTTTTTGTTTCTAGTAAAAATCCCTGCACACTGTCACCTTCTAAATGAGTGAAATTATCTACAACAACATCCTAATTGTGTGTTCTGCACTTCCTGAGCCAAGTTTTTGTGGGGGATCTGAATATGTTTTTAATTGAGCTGCTCTACTTTCGACTCCTCTCTCTACCCCCATCGTATGTCCTACTGACACTGCTGTGTGTAAGAGTATTAAAGAGCACATATATGTTGCTTACACGTTGCTCCTGGATTGAATTCTAGGTTCATCTCAGCACTAGATGCCAATTTTCACCCAAATCTTAAATTTCACTAATTTGCTGAAATTTTCTGCTTTTATCAACATTTTCTGAAGAGGAACAAGATGAGTGCTCATTATACTAGACACAAAGTTTCCTTTTGGGTTTTTGTCTATACATCTAGATAACTGATGACATTCAGCGAGACAGTTAACGTGTAAATAATGTGTGTGTTGTCTACTTCATCACTTGCGAATCATTAACTCATTTGATGATTGATGAAATTCAGTTGAAAGTAAGTCAGTAAATTAACGAGTGTACAAGAAAATACACATCGCAGTGTAAAGAGGATACATGCGCCGACTTAATAATAAATTAAATAAATTAAAGATATAATATTAAGAAAAAAATACACATTATGCTTTCTTTTATAATGTTACATATCCTAAAACTCTAGTGGAAATCCGTGCGAGTCTATGAGGGGGCACTTACTTTTGGGGAATATCTGGCTTTAGTAGTGCACATCTAGGACTGGTCTTTGTGTGATTTAATTTTGAATTACTATTCAATTATACAAGGAGATAAATCTATATATTTTGAAGGAAATCCATCTCTGTTTTTATCATGTGTAGATTAAATAAAAAGCTCCATTTAAACTTGATGGAATTTACGCAGCACAAAAATGTAAAATGGCAAATAAAATGGCGCCCATTCCTATCTCCTGTCTCTTTACAATTCCCAGTTTAACTCCTGGTTGTGATGATGCTGTTTTAAACCTGGGACGTATTTAGCAGTAGTGTGATATTGCTGTAGGTGGCACAGTTGGCTCTTCTTATTAGAACACAGCACGACGTTTCCTCCTCGTCCCTGGTGGCCGATGGAGTTTCTTTGAAATTCCGTCAAGTTACTAGTGTGATTTATTTTGCTTCACTTTTCAGAGAGCAGTGGAAAGGCATGAGTGCCAATTAGTTTGGGAGCTCATTAAGAAGAAGGAGGCAGGAGGGAAGAGAAGGACGTGCATGCCATTATGTGTGTGGATTGGTTTTGTGAGATTTCAGGTTGATATTTTTAGAAGTGGTTTTCTGTCACTGAAAAAGCCAGAGATTAGAAAAACAAAGACGCGGGTAGAAAATTAATCAACACCTTCTGACCAGTCATTATTGAGAATTCAACAGCGTAATGTAATGACTCTTCGCTCTCTATGAAGACATGCCAGCAAATTGATGCACACTATACAAACTGCCACCAGCTTTGCAGTGACACCTTCGATTTGCCCGGACCTCTGCAGCTTTAGCTGCTTTGTGCAGCATGTATTGGAGATTGAGAGAGTGTTTGGTGAAGCTTCCATATGGAGAATTACCATCCGACTGGCCTTGCCATTACTCAGCACACAGACCGTAAGGCTGGGCGGAGGGATTAGTGGCTGGTTGAGCTGTTATCAGTGGGTAGCAGGATGTCTCCAGCAAGTCTGTGAAATGCTGTTGGTGCCATTGGCAGTGGAGAAGATCTTCATCCCAGTCTGTTCACCCTCTCCATGGAACACTGTTTGCCCGTCAGTCACAACTAGCAGCTTTCCAGTGATGATGGAAATGGAGCTCATGGCAGGAGCTTTAAACCAAAAGCACATGCTGGCAGGCCAGGCATTCATTACCCCTCTCCAAAATCCCATTTGGTGCCATAGATTTGGAGATTTGTTTGCTGCTCTTGCAGCCCAGTGAGAAGATTTCAACTTTCCACCAATAAATTCCAATCGCCCATCCATGTGAAGCAACATATGCCATCATGTAAGCTCCGTCTGCCTATTTAAATGCTGACGCTTTATCTAGAGGCTCCATCAACGCTGAACTATCATCTACGCTGAAGGAATATTGATCTCCAACACATGGTGGATAATTATGGCACATATAGCAGCTAAAACTGCAGAAATCATCAGATATTCTGGCTGAGATCAGCGAACCAGAAATAACACGGATGGATTATTATTTTTACCATGAAGACTACACCGTACACTACTACACTGCACGTCGACAAGCAAATTACTGAGCTAAACTCCGTGATGTAGCCTAACCCTTATTTGGCTCACACTGTGCATGGTGAGGCTAGTTTAGGTCTGAGTTAATTACTTTTCCCCTGGATGAGCTCATCATATTGAATCACAGCTCCCGTAAGCATTTTTAAACAGCAATATCATTTTACAGACTTGCTTCCACAGAGCTCAGAGGGACGCTTTGGCTTTAGACTTATGAATTGTTATTCATAACTTAATATTATGCAATTTTTCATGTGTCATAACACTTTAATGAGCTTGTATAGTTAATCACTGTATAATTGGGACACGGAGATGACTCCGGAATAAGACTAAACAGTTTATAAAACCTGGTTCTGTGTATATACAAAGACCTTTGGCGACTTGATGCTTCTCTAGCTGAGAGAGGAAAAACTCACAAGCTCACAAGACATTTAATGTATCCTTATTTTGCTGTCTGAAAATAAGTTATGCTTATGGCAACTATGGTTAACTTGCGATTATCCAATCAGCTTCAAGCACAATTTCCCTAAACAGTTTGCATTCGTGTAATACTTTTTGACATCGACAGATTTATCGTCTGCCTGTGCAGTAATCCCTGGTGGAGTGTTTCCAGCATGAGGAGACGTGTGGTTTATTAAATAATCAGACGAGCTTGTCTTAATGAAGGGGCCTCACAGAACACCCTGCTGCTTAGGGAGGGAGGGAGGGAGGGAGGGAAGGAGGGAGGGAGTGATTTTTGGCACACAGCCCCAGCTGCTTCTTTTGGCCACATGGTAGTTCCTTCATCCGAAACAGTTGCAGAGAAGATCATGCCGAGTCCAGACATTGATTACATTAGGGAACTTTTCCATCGAAACAGTCCTCCTCTTTTCCTCCCTCGTCGCTGAGTGCTGATGCACTTTATCTGGCTGTTTTCTCCACTGCAGTCCCCGTCTTTAACTCCGAGACCACAGTCTGGGCTGCTCTTCTAACTTTCCGAGACAAATACGAGGAAATACCTGTCTCTCTCTCTCTCTCTCTCTCTCTCTCTCTCTCTCTCTCCCTCTCATATCTTGGTCTTAAATACTTTACATTTTATAAAAGACAACATCCACATGTTGTACCTTAAAATGCAACGACCTCTGCACTCAGAAATAAAGAGATGCCTTTCTTTTGTTCCTGGGGTGGTTCCTCTATCGTTTGTACATTTAATATGCATCTTTTACCTGGAAATGTAAATGTAAAACTTTAAAATGTTCTAAAGGTACAAAGGGTGTTCACTTGAGGGTACCACCCCAGCAATAAGGAAAGGTACAGATTAGTACCCTTTTTTCCTGAGATTGTGTGATCGTGTACTCGTTCCCCTTTCATTAGTTTAGCAAGTTTGATTCTTAGCTACTACGATTTTCAAACATGTGATCAGCGATGGAGGGAGTACTGTTGCTTCCTCACAGCTCCAGGATTCCCTATTGGATCCTGAGCTCAGGTTACCGTCTCTGTCATGTTTCACATGTTCTTCCTGTGTCTTTGTGGGTTTCCTCTTGGATTCTCTGGTGGTGGATTGGCTACAGTAGGTATGCATGCGATGGACTGGCATTCCATCTAGGCTGTATTCCTGATCACGTACCTAGTTTCTGGGATCCACCAGAACCCTGACAAAGATAAAATACTTACTAAAGAGAAAAAAGTCCATGAAGACTTGATGTCATCACACTGTACATGGATGGATAGATGGACGGAATGACAATAATTCAAATAATAGTAGCTTTTGGAAACACACGCTGATTTGTGTTTTCTTTTGATGACTTGTTGGATGTTAGGCCAAAAAGTCAGGGAACTACTTGGATGGAAATGTAAGTAAGACTAACACAGTGTACAAAAATTCTCTGGCAAAACATGATTTTTATATTCCATGGTCATGATCCAGCACACTGATTTATGTGCAGAAGTGTGTTACCTTTGGATCCCTTACACCACAGGTTCCCTCTCCTGGTCCTAGAGAATCCCCTGCACATTTTAGTGTTTTCCTTGCACTACCACACACTCTTCAACTCAGGAAGAGCTGATAATTAAGCAAATGTATTGGGAGCAGGGGGTTCTGTGGGACAGGAGGTTCTCCAGGAACAGGGTTGGAAACCTGTGCTGTACACACTTTTTGGATCTCCTAAAAACTCTGTGACTGGACTGGAACCCTCAAGGGTACGTCTTTCACCCGGGAAAGTGAATACCTTTAAGAGTCACAAAGTACATAATTGGACCTTAAGGGCCATTATTTATGCCTTTCAGAGTGCATTTGGGAACAGAAATGTACATGTGCGGTACCTTCTTTTCTACCAGCCTCTCAAGAATTCAAAGACTGGAACACACACTTGCTGGGTCATCCTTTATTCAAAAAGGGACATGCCTCAGGCTCTCACGGATCATCGGCTTTAATGTGATGAGTCGAGACTTTCAATCTAAGTAAAGTTACTACATGTTTATGGAAAATGGACTCTTTATGGAAAATCTTCGGAAAACTGCCTAATGAAAAGGCGAAGCAGTACTCCGTGTCTTCTTGGTGTGAAGAAGAGGCCACCACTTGAGATTTAATAGAAATTATTGCCATTAGCAATCATAATGAGTCATATTCGGATCATCCAGCAGTTTATTTATGCGCACGCAGTATGAATTTGTTTCATAACAGCTACAAGCTATACAATCTAAATATGAAGATACATATAACCATAACTGCGATTTACCCATAATGCTATATTTTGAGACACAACCTGTTTGCTGGTTTTAAGATGAGATTGTTCTATTGAAGAAGAAAAACACTCACTGTTTTTTCTTTTCCAGCAACTGCTACAACCCAGCCTTCAGTGAGCCTAGCTATTGAATTATCGAGAATAAATAAGCTGACCTTTGCTCATGGTATGAATCAAACATTGCTGGGGATGTGGGGGTCGGACACGGTTGAACAAATTTACAGGGGCCATGTGTAATAAATGCAGGGCAGCTCGGTGGGCAGAAGTGCTGAGGCTTGGAAAGTCCATGATCCATTACCTAATAATTCAGCCAAATGGAGGACAGGAAGAGATAGAGAAAGATCTGTCAATCCTGGACTGAGAGAAGGCTAGATTTGTGCTGTAGCAAAGTTTTCAGAGTTTTACAATCAGTAGTCTTGTTATTATGACCATGTGCATTAGTATATTATGATGTGAATCACAATTACCAAGTATCAACCGCTTCAACAAAAATATAGCAAAGGTCACGTATATGTAAAAAATCAGATTTCTCCACTATGACCAACATCTTTCTTCTCTACACTTTTGTTTTTTTTATGCAGTGCCTGTTCTAACTAAACTCGCTGTCATCCAGAAATGACTGTTCTCCTGCCATTAAAGGAGGATTTCTCACTAATGCCTGTATAAGGCCAGCGCGTGAAGCTGTCTGTTGGCCTTGTCGAAGCTGCACCACTCGGAGACGTCTCATGAGATCATGACCCTCTTCAGCGAACACAAACAGTGCACTGGAATGCTTACTGTTCTGTCAGGGCAAAGATTTAAGACATCAGGACTTGGATGTGCTCTCTTCTAGTAGCTCTGCAGATGCAGTGGCTTACAAACAGTCGTAGAAAATAAGGGTTCCTCAGAGGTTCTTCGGGATAGTTAATGGATTTAGGTTTCTAAAGGGAACTTTCTTTACTTGGCAGCTTCAGTTAAAAAAATGAAATAAAGGGGAACCCATTAGGGTGCTAGAAGGTGAAGGTGCTGCAGTTTAGACATGTTATGTAGCCTATGGCAGGTATCGTGAACTGATGGAACGCAGCATAAATGTGGATCCATGTGTTTATGGCACTAATCAAGAGTACTTGCGTGAAGCTCCGCTATGAAAAACATATATAACCACTTTAAACTGATATTCTTCATGGTCGTATCTCATGGTCTTATTTATAGCCATGAACTAACACTAATTTGTAAGCCTTAAAAGGTAACTGGACAGTCATGTTATTTGCTTATCTGGATCTTTGTAAGCAACATTCCTTTTTGTTAGTTTAGCTTCTCCATCAGTTAGAAACTTGTTTTCTGGAAAATCTGTGCTACTTTTTCTGTTTGTTTGTCTTATTTGTCAGACAAGTCACTGGCTGCAACTCAGCTGCTGTTTGCTGTCAGAAAACAGCACATCATCATAATGGCGGCCCTGCTGGTGAACCGTGAGAAGGAAACTTGTAAAACTCGAGTGTGTTGTTGAGCAAAGTTGTCAAGACCAATCTAACGAGATGTGAAAAATTTAGGAAGAGTGTTCCACCTTAGCAAGCAGTGCTGCTGTCAGTCCAAATTTACACTGCTGTTTGCTTACAGCTTAGTGACATTCAAGCTCAGAGATTAAAAATTAATTATCTGTAAAATACGTCGTCAAGCCGATAGCTGAGTATGAAGGGGGTTTTTATTTACATTTAATTAGCAATTTTTCAGAGCATGTAAGTCTTTACTATAAATAACAACACAGTAAAACCAGGAGCGCAACTCAGGGATGTTAAAGGAGTCAGTCATTACGAGATCCTCTTATACAGCAATGTGCCAACTATTACAATTTTTTAATTTATAAAGAATGATTGTAATAAAGTCATTATTTTAACAATTTTGAGATTTTGATAAAGTCATTCTTTTTATCTATGTATTGTTGGAAAACCTAAAGTTACGGCTTTACCTGTTACAAAGCACTGACACTGGAGACTCCTTCCATAAATGTTAACTAAACGTCTCGTTACAGAAAATTTCACCGTAGATGATTAGGAGCTGATTAGAGTTTAGGAGCAGGACTAAGGGAAGTTAAAAAAAGTTTTGCATTTCTTCCAGCACATCTCTGACTCCGTGAAATTCATAGATATTTTAGCATTTGGCTTTTTTAGACTTCAGTCATGGATGGAGGAGAGTATAAATCGCAGCAGAGCTGCTGGAATGCAGGAGCTGGAGGCTGTAATTTACTCGTGAGCGTCAGTGCGAACCTCCTGCTGCTTTTCTTTCTGATCAGCATGCATGCTTGAGGATGATTTGGCCATTTGTGGTAATTGAATCGAGGAAGAAATGCAGTCATGGCGCTGGAATTAGGCCGACCTTGCAAGAAACGCTTACATCATCCAACTGTGCTTAGGGTTTCTGTGACTGAGCGCGAACGTTTGCGTCATCATGTGTGATCATTTCGGTTTCTTAGATGGTTATTTCAGAGAAACTATTAGTGGAAGAGTCATTGAGAAATCTAATGAACTCTGAAAGTGGTGTGAAAACAGACGGAATGCCGATTTTCTCTCTTCTGGAACTCGGTGAGGTTTAGAGGAAGGATATAAATTTGCTTAGCGATAAAGAAAACACAGCTTCTGGTCTCTCTCTCTTTCTCTCTCTATACACACACACACACACATAAACACACACACACACACACACATATATATATATATATATATGTATATAATTATGCACAGTGTGCATAGTGTAGCCATATGTACAGCGTTGGCCATCACACACCTTACTGATTTTTTGCCACTGCACTGTTTCCACTCGTGCACTGTTTAGTTCAGAGAAATTAATATCGCGTGTCTGAGTTCATTAGCAAACGAATCAGCACAGCACCATTAACTTCACGCTAAAGGTCAGCCGAGCCCAATTTTCATTACACCTGATTGCTCGCTAAAATGATTGAGTGAGAAATCCCTAGTCATCATTTACTGTATATCCCTGAGGCTTTAATACACAATAATGCAATAATCCTTGACATAATGTGTGTGTGTGTGTGTGTGTGTGTGATTCAAATTTTTTGTTCAAATATTCAGCAGTGAGCAGGCTTTAATGAAAATTAGATATCACAAACCAGTGTGTTGCTTTTTCTTTTGCAAACTATAAAAATGAAAAAAAAAAACCTCTCTCACTCTCTAAATGTATATATATATATATATATTTTTTTTTTTCCCTGGAAAGTGAAAACCCCAGAGGCAGCCCACATGTGGAATTCCAAACAGCGAGTAACCGGAGCTCAGGATCGAACCCCCGGGTCCTGGAGCAATGAAGCAGAGTTTACTTTACGTCTACTAAATTTATTTTAAGCAACAATTTACATTTCCTAAAATATAATTATGAAAAAAATAAGCTATGATTGCAGCAGCTCTGTTTGTGTGAGTCTGTTGTGCTACGTGATCGTGATAGAAACATTTTCAGTTCAGAAACCTAGCAGACACACTTGCTGTTTGGAAGCAAAAAACCCAAATAATTAGTCATATGACGTACTTTTATTTGCAAATAAATTGTGTATTTAGCCAATGCATTTCCATTTCTATTACATTTTTATTTTAAGTTTTATTTGTCACGTAGCTTTTCAGATATATCACATTTCCATCATATTTTTATTTCATTTATTTTATTTTATTTTATTTTTTATTTGTTTTATTTGTCATATAGCGTTTTCCAGATACATCACCTTTCTATCGTGTTTTTTTATATTTTATTTATTAATTTTTTTATCTGTCATACAACACCTTTCAGATACATCTACATATTTTAGATACATTCTAGCACATTTTTATTTTACCCGTGATTTGTTTTATTTGTCATAAAAAATCTTTATACATTGCAACATTATGTTCATTGCAAATAAATTTTTTTGGTATTTTTTATTTATATATATTTTTTATATTTGTTTTATTTGTCATATATAGCATGTTTTAGGTATAGATCTAGCTATAAATTATTTATTTAGCCAGTGCATTTCTATCGTATTTCTATCCAATTTTTTTATTATTTTTTTTTTATTGGTTTTATTTGACAAACTTTTTTTCTTCCAGACACTTGGACATTTTGATCACATTTTTATTTATTTATTTATTTATTTTATATTAATTTTTTTAATTGTTGTCACACAACAATTTTCAGATACATCACATTTTATTCTTTTATTCGTTATACAACATTTTACAGACACGCATGTAGCTCTAAATATAACCGTTGTCTTTGAATGCATTACCACACCGTCTTCATTTTCTGCACACACTTTCTATTTTAGTTAATAGAAATAGATTGTGGACAAAGCACTCAACAAGGCAGGGCAGAAATGAGATTTTACACCCTGATGCAAACAGAAAATCCATTTATTTTGGACTCAGGGACTCTGTGAGCTAAAAGGGGATGCACATTGATTACATTTGAAGCGCCTTGAGTGCCTTGAGTGCTCAACTGTGACTCCAAAGCCAAAGTAAGATGAAAGCCGAAGCGAGATGTGTTTTCATCCGGATGAGTTGTATTGCGAGAGGAAAAGTAATGATATTGGGGCCATCCAAAAAAAAAATAATTACCCTCCTGTTGTTATGACTGACGCTTTCATAACCCTCATTACATGCGCAGGCCAAACATAGCCTACGGCTGTCGTGAAATTTATTTTAGTTTGCTGAGCAGTCAAGGTGTCTGCTTTCTCAATCTTGGTAAGAGAAGCTGATGTATTAGAAAGCATGGTGGTGTGCTCATCATGGTTCCTCTGAGCTGGAGGTAAAAAAGCTACACCTTGGAGCACTCCTGGGTCTTTATTGTGTGCTCTGGTGATGGAAGTCGAGTCCTTGGCCCAGTTTCTCCACACATTGTTTTAATCTAGCAGCGGGAGCTGAGGTTCAGGCCAGGGAGGGCTGAAAGTAAGAGAGGCCTTTCTTATCAGCTTGCAAACATCCCCCGCTCCTCACACTTGTCCACTCAGACTGGGTATTTTTCCCTTAGTTTCATATTAATGCCCTCATTCTAATACATTATTGTTTGTAGGCACTTGTATGATGGACATTGGAAAGGTGAACATTTCTGTTAGGAGATGTTTATATAACCTTTACGGAATGAGTCTCCAGGGTACATTTAAGTCTACAGCATGTAAATGTAACTATAAACAGACAAAAAGTATGATGTGTTTTTTTTTTTTTTTTTTTTTTTTCAATAAATAATAATTGCATTTGTTGGTAAATTGCTGTGGTGTAATTGAAATAAAACACTTCAAAACAGTAAGTCCACTTCATCACTCCACCCGGTGATGATTATTTTCCTATAACAGCACAATATAGTATGTTTTATTTCTTACATACACTACCATGATTCTGCTGAAAGCAATAATCAGCATTCTGCAATTGATCAGGTGACTGGTTGGAATTATATTGAGTTAAAGTGCATTGGTCTAAGAAACAATTTAGATGGATAACATTATTCTGTTATAATATTGTTCTTGGATTCATTGTGGATTGTTTTCTTTGATTTGTCTTGCATTTATTTTCACCCAAAGATCTCAGAATGGTGTTGAGATGCTGAGAGAGGAGCAGGGTTTAAGGAGCAATCTCCAAACATGAGGGTTAATGATCAGGTATCGATGTCCTAAAAAAAACATTTAAAAAAAACAAGAGAAACCAGCATGGAAGTAGTGGAGACATTGGTGCAAAATTTGGACTCAAAGTTCCAGAATGCAGTGCAGGTACACGGTGCAGTTGCGCTGCAGAGACTCTGCTTGGCTTGATAAGCAATCTACAAGATTGACGGCAGTGTTAGCATAAAAGTCGAAGCTTTGGAAGTTGATCTGTTTGAGCAGAGTGTACAGGTGAAGAGTTGAGAGAGCTGGACAGACTAAAAGACTAAAGTGCCGCTGCATCGCTCTCTGAAGGTAGAGATGAAGCGAAGGCTTAATCCCACTGGACCTCTATCAGCAGGGAGTTGAATGACATTTGACAATTGAATGTCAACTAAGAATTTAGTACATAATACATTTTGGATGCTGTTGAAGATCATGTTAATTATAAAGATTAATATACATAGATAAAATTGCCAGGATCTAATTGAGCTTTACGTGTAGTTCACTAAATATAGAAAACAGTTGAACATTCTTTATGTCTGGAGCAGCGTACTCTGAAATGTTTTCCGGCGTGTTATATGATTCATTATATGATTCCTCACTTTGTAACTCAGCTAGTTTTCCAAAAGCAGCATTTTTTCCTCCAGGTTTTTCCCCCAAGTCTGCTTTTAATTAACCTGTGGAATGTCTACCATTTGTTCAAACAGTGGTGGACTTTTTTCCAGACTATTACCCCCCTCCTCCTCCTCACACAAACTTCCTCCTGAAAACCCCAAGCCTCTGGTGCTAGCCTCTGTTTACTAGCAGAAAGCACACAACAAATTGTTTGTGTCCTTGAAGTGGTGAGCTTGGGTACAGCTGCTCCACAGTCCCATCATCTTTCGCATTGCGGGTTTGCGCTCTGCTCCTGCTGCAGCATCCAAACCGCTGTTTTAACAGCATGTACCATTAGAGTTTATGGCTAACACCAGTGTAGACTTTAAGGCTTCTCTTGCTTCTCTTGCAATTAGTCACGTTTTATGCGCCACTGTGTTTTGGCATTTAGTCTTTTTTTTCCCCTTCCAAAGCATCTCGCAACCTTCTGGCTGTTTATTTTATTATTTTTTTTTAATGAAAGGAAACTGAAGACAATGACGAGGTAAAAATTTTGCTGCATCGTAGATTAAGTCAGCATCTGATTCCGGAAGACAAAGATGTATTTCGCTCTGCAACCTAGTCAGCTACATTTTCTACCTAACGGGCATAAAAGTTGCAAATTGCAGCAGAATGGACTTGGCCTGAGCAGACGCGTACTGTTATCGATTTTGCACGGGTCAGTGCTGAACCTCGGGCCTGAAGGCTGGAGTCCTGAAACAGAAAGAGTGCCGACGGAGACACAGAGCAGAGCTGCATGGATTTGCTTTGCACTTAGGTGCCGTGTTAATGTGGATAGAAATATTTTCCATTGACCACTGTAGAGGGAAAAGAGCATTCCTATTGATTTCGGAGGGCAACTGAAACAATTCTATTGATTGTCTGGCTTATTATAGAATTCTAGACTTTTAGATGGCTTGAGTGTAAGATATTACAAACTGTACACTGTTTAACGCAAGAGAACATCGTTCATTGCCTGTGATCTGCATCCTTAAAGGAAATGCCAATAATACACACCCTCTGTGATAAATCTTTCACTTTTATTCCTCACTAAAATGATGCAAAAGCTCCAGGTGACTTAGAGGATAAGCACTAGATGTGTAAAAATTCACTGAATCAATACACCGGCGTCAATATTTACTATCCGACTGCACCAGATCTAGTGAAGAAGGCGTGGCCTCTATGACTCAGTCTCACAGATGGGGGCGTGGCCTCTATGACTCAATCTCGCTGAAAGAGGTGTGGCTGCTGTGACTCAGTTTCAATGAAGGAGGTGTGGCCTGTCAGTTCTAATGTATTCAGTCTGCCGTCAGTGATTCTCAGTGAAGGAGGCGTGGCCTCTGTGTTTGTTAGTCCCACTAAAGGAGGTGTGGTCCTTCCATTTCTGAAAGATTAATGTCAAACTGTTTGTTCAATAACTACACTGTAATATACTGAAACAGGTCTAAATACCCCAGATCTCTGATCATGTCTCAAAATATGCACTTAATCTCTCAAGGTTTTTCTTTTTTCTTTTTTGAGTCGAGCAGGAATAAGACAAAATTATTGTACACTTTGTGTCAGTGTTGCACCACTCAGCGGCCACCGTTTTGGCACTGAGCCCAATGTGTGTGTGTGTGTGTGTGTGTGTGTGTGTGTGTGTGTGTGAGACTGGAGCTCCATTGGGTTTTCCTCTGAGACTGCAGCAATTCCCTCTACAAGATTTGGTCCTTATTAAAGGGAGTGTGTAGAATATGTGTGTGCGTGTATGTGTGTGTGTGTGTGTGTGTATGTGTGTGTGCCGCAGGCTGTGTGCTCGCTCCTGGGTGAAAGCTGGGACTGAAACCAACAGGCCTGTGGGAAAGACACTTGGCATGTGGCCTGGCACACACACAGCCAAGACGCTCGGCTGGCATTGTTCAAACAAAGCTCACGACTAAGCCGTCTGTTCTTTTTGGGTCAGAATGGCCCACTTTATTATTTTTATTTTGCTAAAAGTTTTGTGTAATATCTCTAATGTGAAGCTAAGTCTGTAACAATCATTCTAAAATAATATAATTTTTTAAAAGGATCCCAGAGAATTACATCATTCTGTGCTCCATTCCATCAATACTGATCATTTGAATAAGAATTAGATTGAAAAATAGAAATATTAAGTATTTCACTTGTATTACTGTAAAATCTAAATGCATGGTCCATAGGATACAGTGCTAAGGTTTAAAAGGCCAGCAATTAAGAGCTACTAGCCTCCATTAAGAGTCTATATTCATCTGTCAATATTCAGATTGCCACTGTTCCCCATCAGTGATATTTTGGATCATATTGTTCTAATTGTTCTTTGGTCCTTAGCATTCTCTATAAGCTTTCTCTCAGAGACAGCTATTTATGATTTTAAATGTTTTATTGAAGACAAATCATCCAGATGGGATTCACTCGGAATTCAAACGTGATGCACATGAAGACGCACACAGAGGACCGGATTCAGAGTCCAAAAGTTACGTCAGTATTTATGCGGGGAAAGTTAGGCGTATTCAGAGTCAGGTTAAGCAGCTGCTTATGTAGATTTTCTGGCTTCCCCATTCAGGTTATGCGAATCACCTGCGTGTAGTTTATGCCTCAGCAATAACATTCAGAAGTTAAAAAAAAACACTCTAAAGATCTGAATAAATTGATATGATGATAAATATTTGACCTGTTGTTCTTAAAGTTAAGGAAATACTTTTACTCTGGAAGAGATCCCTGGAAAAATGTAAGAACCCCTGACATGGAGGACCCTATAAACATTATAGAGGAAGTATTTATAATGCTGGCAAAGACGCAGAGGAATATTTGATTGATGATAAGAAGGTGTCCAACACAGACGTTCACATATTTGCATGTAATGTGGAAAGAGGACACTGGCATCATTAGAGTGACCAAGTGAACTAAAGTGAAACAAAAAAGAGGAAAGTTTTGCATTTCACTATAAAAAAAGGCCAAACGCTGCCTGCAATTAAGTATTACTAGTTAACACTGTACTTGAGAATCGTAATATCTGTAACCATATTATGCAAAATTATGTCTAGCATGATGCAAACCTTCTTTTTTTTCCGGCAAAATTTTCTCTATATCCTGTCAATCTTTGGTACAGATTTGAAACTGGTCAGTAACAGCCCCTTCTGGCCACTGACCCTCAAACTAGTTCTGGTTTGCACTAGTTCTGTCTCATCCCAGCCCCAATGCTATCTGATGCTTCCTGTGCGACCAGTGTTGGTCTGCACTGCGTATTTGCATGGCGCGTTGTAAATATAACTTTTGGAGGTGTGCAAGCCAATTCCTCTGCGAGTTACGCTTACCCATAATCCCCTTCTCTGCATCTCGATGCAGACCAGTGCACCTTTATGTAAGCTTGTTGGTCCTCATTCCTCTCCAAGCAGTGTATATATCATAAATAACGAGCAAAATGCAGGCCACAGCTAGAACAGTTCAAAAGCAAGTGATACAGTACGTCGCCGAAGGGACTGCAGTTATAAAATGAAAAGAAAAAAAAGAAACAGAAAAGTAAAGGAAATTGTTATTAAAGAAAGGAACAGCGGCTGGTTTTATGATTTGTTTGTAATAATAAATAAGCCCAGTGGCTGTTTAAGATCGTTATTATGCAAGCTTAATTTCACTCTTTGCCTCTTTTTTTCAGTTTCTGTCACATTATTTCTGTAGAAAACGTCTGCAGTGGTGTAAAGACTTCTCAGTGAAGGAGGTGTGAAGTCTCCTCAAAGCTCAAGTTATTTACACAATGCAGTATTCCACTGTTCTACATGGAACAGCTCAAAATCTTTTCAAAATGTTGGCTGCTTTGAATGCATCTTTCATACAACGGATCTTTGATAATGATGCAAGATCTGCATCATGTCTGGTTGCTCCAGTCTGCACTGTGATTCCTTTGCCCCAGTGTGCACTGTGATTCTGGTTGTCCCTGTTTTCACTGTGATTCCAGTAGTCCCAGTGCTGACTGTGATTCTGGTTGTCCCAGTGTGCACTGTGATTCCAGTTGTCCCAGTGTGCACTGTGATTCCAGTAGTCCCAGTGTGCACTGTGATTCCAG
Organism: Pangasianodon hypophthalmus; assembly: GCF_027358585.1. Classification (NCBI taxonomy): domain Eukaryota; kingdom Metazoa; phylum Chordata; class Actinopteri; order Siluriformes; family Pangasiidae; genus Pangasianodon; species Pangasianodon hypophthalmus. The sequence continues at coordinate 2,352,915 of NC_069726.1, read as the reverse complement.
TTGTCCCAGTGTGCACTGTGATTCCAGTTGTCCCAGTGTGCACTGTGATTCCAGTAGTCCCAGTGTGCACTGTGATTCCAGTTGTCCCAGTGTGCACTGTGATTCCAGTAGTCCCAGTGTGCACTGTGATTCCAGTTGTCCCAGTGTGCACTGTGATTCCAGTTGTCCCAGTGTGCACTGTGATTCCAGTAGTCCCAGTGTGCACTATGATTCCGGTTGTCCCTGTTTTCACTGTGATTCCAAGTGTCCCAGAGTGCACTGTGATTCCAGTGGTCCCAGTGCTGACTGTGGTTCTGGTAGTCCCAGTGTGCACTGTGATTCCGGTTGTCCCAGTTTTCACTGTGATTCCAAGTATCCCAGTGCTGACTGTGATTCTGGTAGTCCCAGTGTGCCCTGTGATTCTTGTTGTCCCTGAGTTCACTATGATTCCGGTTGTGAGGTAGCTGGAATCACAGACCCACACAGCCTTGATTCCAGTTGTCCTGGTGTGCACTTTGTAGACAAAACAAGGCTGTGGTGCTCTCTGTGTGTATGTGTGCACTAATTAACAATACGAAGCCGGTATTTTGAGCCAAAGGCTGGTGGAGGAGCGGATTTTCAATAGCCAAGCCCCGGAGCATGTCGTGCTCTATTAAATTCCTCCCCACACACACTTGCATCTTATTATAGCATAGTGAAGGGGATCCATTAGGCCAAAGCACACAAAGAGTGTATAAAGTAGGTCTGAGTCCACTAGGATGAACTGCTTCTGTCTAATCACTTGCCACAAATGAATATTCCGTCATTAGGTTGGTGTAGGAGGCGTGGCCTTTGTGACTGTCGGTCCCAGTAATGGAATTGTGGACTCTGGAATATCCTAAAATATTCCATTATAGGAAGCCCTGAAAATTGGCATCTTATTGACTTAAATCAGGGATGATTTTAGAACTTACTGATGGAATCACAATCAGGGGGTAAGTCATTAATCGTTTGCTCCTTTATTTGCATTTTTCACCCCACAGAATTCAACAACTGCCCCTAGAAGTTACGCATGTTTTTTTTCCCATAGTGCTAAAATCCTCATCTCACATGCATGCTAGAGATGCAGTGAATACAGATTAGGTTTAAAAAATGGCGTATTGAAGTATTCCTTCAACACTGTGTTCTAGGAGCATCCATTTCAATTTGAAATAATATGAAAAGGATTACTTTTGGAAAAAAGGTATAAGTATTGTCTGACAGAAAGGGACTAAAAGAAAAAAGGAATGGTGGGAGAGAGATAGTGAGAGAGAAACCCAGGAAAAAAGGGTGATGCTGCGATGGGACTAGAGAGAGAAAGTGATAGAGAGATGGAGAAAAAGAGAACACTGGATCTCAAATTTCAAAAAAGCTAGTTCTCTCTCTCTCTCTCTCTCTCTCTCTCTCTCTCTCTCATCTCTCCACAGTGTTTTTCTTTCTTACTCACCCTAAATACTTTATTCTCTTTATTCTCAATCTTTCTTTTCACCAAACTTCTCTATCTTCCTCTCATTCTTTCATTATCTGCCCCCACCCCTGCCTCTGCATTCCTACACATTACTCTTCTCTTTCTCTAGTACTCTATTCCACCATTACTCTCTCTCTCTCCATCTTCCCTTCTCTGCCTTTCTCATATCCATCTGATCTCTCCCATCAGGCAACGAAAATGAGCATAGATCTTATCTTTACATCTTCGAAGAACGCCCATTCTGCTAATTGCTCCTAAATGTGTCCTAAAATATCACTACCCCACACAGACTCCACCTGGATGGGCCTGATCTCATTTCAGATTAGCCAGCCTACACTTAACCCACTTAGAAACTTAATATGCATTTGATACCCAGCGATGTGGGGCACGCCTCTATGAATCTACTTCAGTTACTGACACAGAAAGCATGTTTCCAAGCTTGCTAATTATGATGCCATGAAACCATGTGATCATTGACTTAGCACTTATATACGTATCTGTTTTAAATTGTGACGCCCTCTTTAGTTAAAGCTTTGCACCTATTTTTAGGGATTTACTTGGAATCTTGCTGAACTGTAATGTAATATTCTGTTAGCAATACAATTGTAAAACGTATTTAACAACACCCAAGATATTATATAATATATTAAATAATAATGGCACCCAATGTGCTTCATGCACTAGGATCCCCCTTGATGGCAATGAAAATGAGAAACATCACCTTTTTATTTAATTTTTAATTTTATTTGAGGCATTTTATTGAAGCATTTTATTGGATCTGTGTATTACTGTAGTTACAATAATGGGACACTTAACCATATTGTTAGTAAGCAAAAACAAATCTTGGGTCCTTTAGCTTATTAAATAAAAGATATACAGCAATGCAATATCACAGACATTCATACAAAGATATTCTCCCCAACCCCCCAGAAAAAAACAAAAACACCCATGCATATGTTGATTGCATTAATATTGGCATAAACATTATAGATATAATAAAGACATCATTTATTACATCTTCCACTGATGAAGATATAACAGACATAATAGTCATAAAAGTACGCATTACATAGATATAACAATTTGTGACGTAAACATAATCATAATATTACAGTTATGCATCTAGATGTAACATAAACACAACAGTTCTGGATGGAGACATAAATATTCTAGGACAATAAGACAAAACAAACGGCACCTATCAATGAAAGTATCCTTCATAATGCTATATTTTGATCTAGAGGTTTTTTTTATTTGAGTAATGTATAGACTATATGTATTGTTATACTAAATACACTCTTAGAATAGGTAGAACTGTTATAAGTGCTCTTTGGTAGTGCCTCAGAGGAAGAAGATTTCTTTAAAGGTTCCTTGTAGAACCCTATAACAGTGTTTCACTATGAGAAAGGGTTTAATGTAGAACCCTTATAGCAAGCTAAGAACCATTAATTATCCAATCTAACCTTAAAAAACTCTTGAAGAACCCCAATTTTAAGAGTGCACCAAGAACCAGAGTGTTTCCCTCTCAGAAAGTATTCCAAGTTTGGGAAGCTAAGAACACTCAATTACCCAGTAAACCATTAAAGAACCATTTCTGAGTGTACCAAGTACCAGCAGAATGAAATATTAAACACCTGACAGGTTGCACATATTAAGAAGTATATAATGACCAACAAGTTAATAATACATGCACTCTTCAATGATTCTTTAAGGATTCATGAGATAATAAAGGGTTCTCCAAAAACTGTTCTGCTTAGAAACACATGTAAGTTCTGTGTAGAACTTTTAAAGGTTCCCCCAAAGAGTCAACTGAAAAACCCTTAAAGTTTGTATTTTTTTAAGGGTCAGTACATGATACTGTATACTGTGATACTGGCATGATTTACCGTACACTGGTGAGAGAACAGAACCAATTGAAAAAAAAAAAGGTTTCCTGTGGATTAATGCTGGCATATGGCAGGGGAAATGATAGATAGTCATATCCCTCAATCCCACAATCATCTGCTTCCAGTTGTAGATGATCAGAGCATTAATCCGATGCTGTGATCCAGAATCAGATCTCCGTTGAGACTGAAGCTACAGCCAAAACTTCAGAATCCTCAGATCCATCCCTCAAATACAGGCAGTTGGGTAAATATCCCTGGCATCTGAATTACAACCAGCCAAAGAGCTTTAGCATTTCTGTCCCTCATACCCTTCCCTCATTTCCCTATCTGTCTCTTTCTGTTATTCAGTTTAATTCGCTTGATTGGCATTCCTGTTTTAAAGTGCAGTGTTTTTAATGCAGTTACATATAAACTGTAAGAATTCTACGAATAAAAAAAGAAAAATCTAATGTGTATTTTATTTATATCAACTCTAGAACATACTACGTTGATATCTTTATCTTTTTTATGTGTTTTTTTAGATTGGGTACAAACACTTGCCATTCTGGTAGGACTTTCACCTGCAAAATGAATTTAATGTACTTTAATACAAATAGAAAATTCTTATCTAGCACAATAAATGAAGACCGTTGTCTGAAGTTGAAGAAACAGAGTGTTGTGTCGTTACTTGCTGTCTCTCATTCATATTAACTGTAATAAGTTTAGCTACGATAGCTGCAGTTTGTTCGTCTTCATCTTCTGGAAACATGGGAAATTTGCTAGATTGCTTTGAGCTTTTTCACAGCAGCTCTATCTCTGACTCTGTCTCTTTCTCATCCATTTATAATTCTCGATTAGCGCGAGTGTCAATATGTAATTTTGCCAGTCCAATGCAAAGAGTGAATTGTCATCAAAACATAACTGCTTTATCAATATGTATATATGGTGGCTTGTAATGATAGAACAACAGAAGCAATACAAGTTGATAAAGATTATTACACATAATAAATAAAACATGCAAAAATAGTGGAAGCTATGGAGACATGCTAATGGAAGTTAGGTTTATCAATGGAGAACTGCATTATGTAGAGAAATTTCCAGAATGATACAAAGCTGAAAGATTTTTGTCTCCAAATGATGTGCACTGTGGGCAATAGAGGAGACATCGTGGTTCATCAGGTCTCTCTTTCTCTCTCGGCAGTGTTGGGTGTATTGCGTGTGAGTGGGCAGACGGAGATGAAGCGAGTGGTGGGCGATAACGCCACGCTGCCATGTCACCATCAGCTTTGGCATGCCGATACCTCACTGCTGGACATCGAGTGGCTGCTGGTGAAACCCAACGCCAAGCAGAAAGCGGTGAGAGAACACACACTGCCAAAATCTGAAAAATGGCAATCACTTCATGGAAATTATGACCGTGTTCATCTCTCCGTTTAATGAAGGTCCACATCATGAGCTTCGGAACATTTAAGCCGCCCTTCAATTACAAGCCTTGCTCGTTCTCTGGCCGACGCTGGCTTTTCCTCTTCAATTACTTTTATGAAAGGATGATTCAGAATTGGCAGACATTTACATTTTCCATTCCAATTTGGCCTTTGGTTATCTAACACACTCACTTTTAGCTAAAGTAAAGGAATCTCCTGCTATGCATGGCTCTGCATTTCAAATAGTCTGCTATTGATTATCCATTGTGCGGTAGTAAATCTGGTGAGAGCAAATAGACGACATGGACTCTCAATTTAAAACAAAACAAAAGAAAAAAAATACACTGAATTACACTGTGGACTAAATAAGTAAAGACAGGTGTAGACATGTATCCAGCAACGTTTGAATTAATAAAAATAATATAGAGATGTTATAAAAATGCTCAAACTCCACCTGAACTTGCTGAAAAGACAAGTCTCAGAAATGTCATAATGGACATGGCCTAATATTATAATCAGCATACTTGATTGGCAGCACTAAGACTCCCAGCCTACTATAGCACTCAGCACTCAAGAATCAGGACTGTTCATCCTCTAAATACCAGCCATCCAATTACAGAGCTAGCACAGTAGGCTACGCTAGATAAGCTTCACTCTCTTGGGTAGTTTTCACTTGCTAGATTAACTTGTGATTTCTGGGTTGCTCAGATGGATAGTTTTGATGATGACATCAGCCTTATGATTGATGATGATAAAGCTAACACAGTCTCTACCCACCATACATTTATTACCCAAGATTAGCCCCACCCACTTTATACCCAAAGAGGAGTAATTCAGACTTTTTTTGAAGATTGTGGCCATAATTTTTATTAGAAATTTATTAGAAAGTCGTCACACCCTACCAGAGTCTGAAGTTCCTGGGTCTTAAATCTTTCTGTCATGATATTCTCTTGACTCTTTATCACAAATTATCTCAATATAATTTTTTAGCTTTAAACTAAGAACCAGTGGAAAGCTACAGTAGAGTCCAAGGGCGGTATTCAGAGTTGTGCATGCGTAGTGAGGATTTAATAGTGAAATTGTGTACATCGGTGTTCAGACCTCAGGCGTAAATACGGACTGAAGTGCTTCTCATAGAGTTGCATGTGTGACACATGTCAGAGGCATGTCTCAGTTATGCTCAGCTCTCATTTTGATCTTAGGCCCATTTTTCTTGTATGATATCAGCTCGAGCGAGGAACAGTATTAAGTGCTACCATCTGACGGTTTGATATAACCCATAAAATGTCATGCTGATATTTGTTTTGGGCTGTAAATACACTCAATACTTTCCCTGCTGAAATATTAACGTCACTTTCAGTCAATGTCATTGACTCTGAACACAGCTCCAAATGTCTACATTTACTAGTGAGGTCTTTTTAATTTAATTGTTGTGTTTTCATATATTTCATTCACACATACCACATCAGTAATACACAATGATAATGATCTACTAAAGTCTTAAAAGCTGTATTGGCTCCATTAGTATGCACATCTTTCCATGATGTTATATTCCCAGCACTGTTTGAAGCCTATTTTGGTAAGAACTGATGTGATCTCATGGAGAAACATCATTTGTATTAGGTTTTATAAACTATGCAGTAAAAGCTGTGCTTGGTAGTAAACTCAGACTGTTAGACTTGTTAAACCTGAAAAAAATGCTTTGTGTTTGGAATAGCCACGCTAAAGTATTGTGGCGCTTGAAGCATTGGAAGCAAATAAATTCGGTTTTGTTCCTGATATCTCTGCAGGTAATCACCTACTTTGCAGGCCGGATCTACGACCCGAGCGAGGGCGAGGCAGGCAGGTTGTCACTAGCGGGCGATTATCTGAAGGGCGATGCCTCACTGATGATCAGCGACCTTTCACTCACAGACTCGGGGGAGTACAGCTGCAAGGTGAAGAACGGAGGGAAGTACTATTGGAACACAGTCAACCTCATCGTCCTCGGTGAGTCCCTACCCACTACAGATTAACCTTCAACTGTGCTACTGCCCACAGTCATATCTTCAGAGTTTACCGTCAGAGGCTAAAGCCTTTTCCATGCTTGAGTGTGGAGGGACTACAAAACTGCTACAAAAATCACCATTATCTCAGGTGTTTTTCTATCAAAAAAACAAATATTTTTTGATATAAAAGACAAAGCTTAATGAAGTCTTGTCCCAGGAAGTGACAGTCTTGTGTCACTCAGTTGGCAAGCTGAAAATAGCACTCTTGCCCCATGGCATCGTGACACAGTTGCACTTGCCATAGCAGTGGAATGTCACTTTGATTATGAAAAGATATTTGAATATTACTTATGATATGACAGAAAGGCACGATGGTGACAAAGGTTCACGACAGGGAACTGGTTTTCTTTTACATGTTAATTCAAAAAAATGAGTGAGTTTTATTCAGTTGACACTAACTTGTTTCATCGATGTTCCACAAAATTAAATATAACTATAAATGGATAAAAAGTACACCATGTTTTTCTTTGATGAATAAAATTGGTTAGCATTGGTATTAGAGGAACAGCACACCATGGAACATGCTGTTATAGGAAAATATTCTAGTATTGATTGTTGTTATTTTATATTACAGTACACCCTGTTGTGTTTTAATCCATACTCATCACATTGCATTTTTATAACACTTTGAGGAGTCCCTGTATAAAATCTGAGTCTCTCTGAAAATCCAGTTTGTGTCATTTTCTCAAATTGTGATGGTGGTGCATTTTTTACTCCAAACGCTAACACGTCATACTCGCACTACATGGAATTAATGACGTAGTGATATTGGCTCAGTACCTTTTCTATACATTATATGTTTGTTATTGTGATTAACACTTTCAGCCAATAAGAATCACTCTTTGAACAGCGTGCTCAGAATTTCACAGCCTTCTGTATGTTGCATGCTTACCAGTAAAGTATCAGGTTTTCTATTCAAAATGTGGCACTACCTCAATCGGCATAATACCGCACAGCAGGAACGTGTGTTACGACTGCTTCAAGTTGCTGACGCTCTGCTCTCTATAAAGACGTTTTAAAGAGCGCGCTGGCAAATTTACGCATACATTTATACAAATTGCCGCCGGCTTTGCGACGACACTTTCGATTCGGTGGGATGGGCATTAGCGTTTGTCTTGTTCAACACGAGGATAATGGCTTTGGCGCAGGCCCGAGTGCCTCCTCCTCTGTGTAAGTGATCCTGACAGCGGAGAAGATGGAAGGGCCACTGCTGCCCGGCTCCACTCTGTTAATTGCATCCTGCAGTGAGAGCCTGAGAGCATGCATTTCTGTTCTCCAGACTCAGCACAAACCAGCCCGAGCCTAGGAGCAGAGACTTGGGGGTTTGTGAAGTAGGGTGGGGTGAGTGAGCTGGTGATTGGTGATGCAGTATAAGCTAATGGTGTGCTGGGGCTCCTTTGCACTTACATATTGAATGTCCTCTGAGGAACCAAACAGCCCCTAAATGGTACTTTGGGGAGAATACGGGAACATCTGTGCAGGTGTTCAGAAATCCTATAATTGCTTAATGTTTTACTGCAACGTTATGATATTATCACAATATTCTACTGTAAGATTCCTACAGGTTTAGCTGTACCTGTTCTCCCTGGGCACTTTTCTTACAGAAAAGGAACCTCAGCAGAATTTCATTCAGGATTAATATCATCCTAGCCTCCTATGCCTAAGATGTTTGTCCTCAAGAGGTGCCAACATCCTAACTAAATAAAAAAATCCTAGCAGGGGAATCCTACATGGGAGCGGGATTTACCACAAAACCTGGATGTATGCTGGTGGACAGGACAAATCTATGCTAAAATGACAAGTGTGTAAGCTTACTTTATACAAACTGTAGGCGTTTGCACCTCTGGTTCTCATTTCCTTTCAGCCAGGATAAAAACACATCTTGGCTTTTTAAATAGTCAGATCTTCTATCAAAGAATCTGACAAACATATGCAAGCTTGGTAACTAATTCTAGCTATCATTGTTCATGCTGTCTATCAGTTCTTGTCATGTTTCTTAGCTAGATTTACACATGAACACATCTTGTACAGAAATGTTACACATAAGATAGACAATTAGCTTGTAAACCTATTTTCAATTTTTCCTTTTGTAGAAAAAAAATAGTCAAATTTGTCCAAAATAAGCAACTTGAACCAATCTGCCTTGCTCCAAACTGTTTTCCTAGAAAGTCGTCTCACAGATGGAATTAATCTGAAGCAAGAACGTGCCTGTTGAATATCAGCCTTGTGTCTTTTGCGCAGTTAAACCGTCGAAGCCTCGCTGCTGGATGGAGGGACAGCTGTTGGAGGGCAGTGACGTGAAGATGAGCTGTAAATCTACAGACGGATCTGATCCCATCCATTACAAATGGGAGAGAGTGCTGGACAAGGGCAGATATGTGGGGAAACTACCACCTCTCGCTCTCCTGGGTACGATCTTTAAAGCTGCACTGCTTCAGCATGTTCTTCCCACCGGTCGAGGAAGGAACGGCTCATTGATTCACACCATCTCTATAGATTTAACAGAAGTCTTATAAAATAAATGCTAACATTTCAATTTAAGTGCACAACTCACTTTAACTTTATCTCAGTTTTTCCTGTCCTTAAAAGCAGAACTTTTCCTTTTTATTCTTTGACCTGTACCATGATGTAACTGAAATTTCTCTGAAATTTTGTGTAAATCAACAGGGCTAATCAACCATGTCTATATTCTCCCGATCCATCAGTTTAGGAGCTTCAATGAAAGCGTCAATGCTGAGCAATAAATGCTCCATTGTCCTGGATAATCTCTATAAATTTAGTAGCACTGAAATTTTAAAATGTGCTATTAAATGCCCAGGAGAGCTCTTCTCCTTTCTGGGAACAAACAGGAACTAATTATAAAGTGTATGATGACATTTTAGCTGTGAATTCATGTCTTGGTACAAGTGGACTACCAGACATCTTTTCCAGGGCTATAGAAAGATTTCAGCTCAGGAAACAATACAGCGCTGAACTATAGCAACACTAACAGGACAAAAACTATAGTGTCTCTCAAGTGCTGTTTTAGAGATTTAAAAAAAAAAAAAAAGCTTGTTGTATTAATTCGAGTTATACAATAAACAATCTCTCACTCAGGAATTGTTTTTCTAAAAATACTGTGTGTTTAGACCTGAAGAACCCGGAGATCGTGACTCTAAGAAACCTGAGCCGAGAGAGTGCGGGCGTCTACAAGTGCACAGCCAGCAACGATGTGGGAGAGGAGAGCTGCACCATGGAGGTCAAAATTCACTGTAAGTGTGTGCGTGTGTGTGTGTGCGTGTGCCTCATTAAAACACTGTGCTTTTCACCAACACACACTAACACAGAAGTGTGTTCTGTACATCACAGCTGCCTAAGGATTTAAGGATATATTTTATTATATTTTATTTTTATCTACTTGCTGTAACACACCTCCTCATTATGGCGCTGCAGCACAAGGCTAGCATGTTCATGATATCCTCAGCCTTTAGGGAGTGCATATGTGTGTGTGTGTGAGAGAGAGAGAGAGAGAGGGTTTCATCAGCATACTTTAAATTTGAATTGAAGAATCTGAAAAGGCTGCACAATTGCGTTTGGGAAGTTTACGAGGAAACATTAATTGGCGTTAGAAACTTACTCATGCATAGAAATATGCTACTTTATTCAAGGAGAATAGTGGCCCTGGTTGCTTGATTAATGGCTTGTTGTGTTTGCTGTGTATTCTCTTGGCCCTGTTTGACGGATTGCTTTAGATCCTCTATCTGCAGTGCGGTGGACAGAGGCTTGTTCAGAGGGTTAGCCTAAATTGCAGCATCTCTCCCAGGATGCGTTTAAACTCACATTTGTGAGCAAGGGTGTGTCAGTCAAGTGCATTCGGTTGATATTCTGTGTATCTAAATGCTAAGCGTGTGGACAGTGGGAAGCTCAGGGGTTACAATTAACCCCCATGATTTGATTGGAAAGCTGAACTTTTTAGAATTTACTGTAAAAATTATTGAAGAGATGATTTTTTTTAACACCATCTCCTAACATTTTGTCTTCCCATTCCGTGGAAGGGTTGTAAAAAGTCTGTAAGCTGTAGATAAAAAGAGTCTGTCTGATGGTATAATCCTGACAGTTGTGACGTTTTGTTGTCTTCTCCAGATGTTCGAGGTATGGGAGTGATGGCCGGTGCTGTGGTGGGCGTGTCCTTGGGTGTGCTAATCCTCATTCTCATCATTTGGCTGGTGTTCCGCAAGAAGGAAAAGAAGAAGTATGAAGAAGAGGAGACGCCCAATGAGATCAGGTAAGCACCAGTGCCTCAAGAACGATTAATAAATGCTAAGTAAGGCATAAAACACTGTGGGGCGTGCGGTTATAGGAAAATAATCAAGGTCAGGGTGGTGTGATGATGCGAAGTTACCGTTACCACCACAAATTTCCAATAACAGCATGTCCTGAAGTGTTTTATTCCTCTTACACCACAACAATTTGTCAACAATTACAATTTTTCGTTCAAGAATGACACATTGTACTTTTAACAGTTTATAGTTCTATTTAAAGTTTGTGGGACGTCCCTGAATCAGCTTACTTCTGGTTATCACATTACAGCAGCTCTAAACAGTCCTAAAGACTTAAAAAAACATAACGTTACAGCTTTACCTCTGACTGTTACAAGGCTCTGGCACTGGAGACTCCTTCCACAGATGTTAAATAAACATCTCCGTACAGAAGACTTAAATGAAAACAGGTTTTTAACATTTATGTAGAGCTTCCACCGTACAAGTTCCTGTTAATGTCTTTATATGAAAAGGATAAAGCGGTAAAACGAGCGCATGAATATAAACCTGTGATTTGCAGCTGCACTAAAGTCGGTGCTGCTGTTATAGAAAACACCTCTGACCAATCGGATTTAAGAATCCAACAGCGCTGTGGTGTAAATAATAAATATTTAATAAATGCAGGTAAATTCTCTACACTTAAGACCTTTATGGTGCTTTATTATCACTTCGAGACAGTTAAGTATTAAGAGTGGCTAAAATAAACCCGTACATGTCAGGGTTTATTTGTGAGCGTGAGGATGAATAATGCAGGTTGGGAGACTCCTGTGCATCAAAAATGTACGTTCTGAGAGAGGAGAGCCGTCAGCGAAGTGACGCTTCACCTCGCTGTGTTTATGTACTTGACTTTATTGTCGTGCTGATGATGGAACACACTCGAAGCTATAGCGCTGGCACAGGAACAGCGTGCCATAAGTCCTTCTGGCCCCTCGTCCTCAGGGCTTTAAAGATATTGGATGATTTATAGTGATATATAATAAAATGCTGATGCTGCGGTGTCCAGACCGCCTGTCTTCTGCCGAGTGTGAAAGTGGACTGGCAGGACTCCCTGCTCTCTCTCTCTCTCTCTCTCTCTGTCTCTGTCTCTCTCTCTCTGTCTCTCTCTCTTGCTCTCTCTCTCTGTCTCTCTCTCACCCGGCGCAAAAAACAAAATGAAAAACTTACATCTGCTTGGGTATGGTTCAGTTTGGATTTGAGATATGATTCTTAAAAATGAATGAAAAGCGCTCTGAAAAGACTTTGTCTCAACCTTCTCTCTCTCTCTCTCTCTCTCTCTCTCTCTCATCATGTCTCTTGTCCTTCCTGTCTTATTCTCTTCATCTTTTCCACTCATAATCCTCTCTTTCCATCTTTTAAAATTTACCCTCTTTCTCTTGCTCTCTAATTCCACATTCTCATTGCTCTTCCTCCCCATGTCTTTTTTTGATCCTGGATCTCTCTCTCTCTCTCTCTCTCTCTCTCTCTCCCTCTCCTTAATCACAAGTTTATTAAGGCTATAAAAATGATAATAGAACTGATGAAAGAGTCATAACAGCTGTACTAACTATTTAATCTCTCTTTCTTTCTCTCTTTAAACTGTATCTCCAACATCAGAGATGGACCTGTTGTCCAATTCTGCTCAAAAGCATGACACATCGCCTGCATTAATCAACTTTGATCAATGACAAAAAAAGTCCACTTTTAATAATGTGTAATTATGAAACGGATAGTTCTAAAATCTGATTGGCTCAAAGTTCAAAGCTGTTGTAAAATTGTCGATATACACACACATGACCGCAACACAATACCTGAATTCTGTACCATTGAACCAGGTTTTAATCCATTAAACCTTTCACACTTATACTGTTGTTCTGCCCATAGAATGCTCTAATGTTTGTCCGTTATGTTGCTTAGCAACCAAAGCGTACTGTTAACAGACTACATTGCAAGGTGGAAGAATAGTTTATTGTGAATAATATTAATGATAAATTCAATTATTTATTGAACACATGATTTGATCGTATTCTTTCTCTCATCAGGGAGGATGCTGAAGCTCCCAAGGCCAAGCTGATGAAACCCAACTCTCTCTCCTCCTCCCGTTCAGGAAGTTCTCGATCAGGCACCTCCTCCACCCAGTCCATGGTTCCCAGCGGCGCACCACGTGCCCACAAACCTCACCCGCCCCCTCCCTCGATGGGGCCTCTGAAAGACAGCGTCCAGCCTTCGACGTTGCCAGCCGTGCCCCCGGCGTACACGCAGGTCGCCCCCGAAGCTCCCAGAGCCCCACAGCAGCCCCAAACTAAGCCCAGGCAACCTGGCACGGATGGGCGCCATGCCGGTGATGATCCCGGCCCAAACCAAGGCCTTCCAGACTGTCTAGAGATACATAGACATCATCACACACACGCACATACACACATATACCTGTATACTGATTTACTCCGGGGACAGCTGTCTGACACGCATGAGCACCACGGCAGCGATGATGCGTCCTGGTCGTCTGAAAGTCAAAACCAAAACACACACAAACACAAACCCTTACACACACACACACACATATACACACTGTGAGCCTGCGAACCCAATTGGACTCACTCCATCAAGAGAAATAAAGCAAGCAAAGACAAATAAAAAGGGAAATAAAGGCTGAAGTCACTTGAAGCGTCCCTAATCGCTGTGTCAATAAAACACCACACATGGGAAATAAGAAGTGATTGCCCCCTTGATGTGGACAATAAAGGAAAGCGGCGTTTCCTCCTAACACACGCCATTTGTTTTTCGCTTTGATGGCAGTGCCGGGGATTCTGCATGGCTAGGTGGAACGGTTGATTTATTTTTAACAAGGAAGTAGCCGTTATGAAGGAAAGCCACATTCTATCCAGTGAAAGGAGACGTCTTTCTTTCTCTACTCAAGACTCATGACCAGCTAAGCGGTTCTGCTTGCACGCTCAAGGTGTTAGCGGCAAGCGGAAAGCTTTTAGAGGCAGAAGAGAGGAAAGGACTTGTTCCAAACACCTGCTCTGTTTTCCTTTCCAGTCACGGTAATATGATTGGCTCCGAACCAGGAAGTGAAATTGAATCATCTACATGGCTGCTTTCTAAATCTCAGTATTTTTTTTTTTCATTACAAAATGTGTACAGTGAGGTCCTAAAAAGTCACTTTTTACGTACAATAGTAAAAACACTGTGTCCTTATTGGTTAAAAACTGCAGAGGAAATACGATTAAGCTGTAACTGTTAAATTTGCCCAAAACCTAGTAGAAAGACACAATATTAAATAGAGTGATAAGGCAATTATCTATTAATATGCAAATTGGAAACTCCCCAAACCCGACATGCCCTGTGGAGTTAGTGTCCATACCCCATTTATATGAAATCAAACAAAATCCTTCTTGCTTTTCTGAATTTGTATGAATTTTTCATGAGATCATGCTGAGAAAACATCATCGCATGTCCTGCGTTTGCGTATTGGAACCTGACTGGCTTTTATATTTGGTCATGAATAACTCTTGCCTGTTGTTTTCACTACTTTTTTAAATGACATTTTCAGCTTTGCACTTTGACCATCTGCACATGCAAATATATGTATGCTCCTGAAATGGTTTGATCATAAAAACACATTTTATAAAGTTTATGGTTCTATTTCGATGGTTATAATTTGATAGTTTGCTACTGATCACTAGCAGCTTTCACTTTTTTCCCATTAATTTATGTCTTGAGTAATAACTACGGCTTTCTACACTGATTTCACTTCCTGGATTCGCTTTTCTGAATCATTTCAACACAGACGTTAGTCCATCGCCTAGCTTATTTCACTAAATGTTCCTTATCCACTATAACCAATAAGGAATATGGCATGATTGAACCAGTTATGAATGTTTTGATGGTATGTGATGCATTTTTATATTTACATTCGCTTACTTTTATATATTTTACCTGTTCAACATACATCATTTTATAACATGAACAGCAATAACCTAAAGGTTTCTATAAGTTCTGTTAGCTTAGAGAATTATGACCTTGTTTTACTTGTTAACTTATTTACAAGGTTTGCCTTTTTTTTTTTTTTTTAAACAGACTGCTTATCCGTAAGGTTTGGTTTCAGGCATAGTTTCATACCCATGCTATTGAGATGGCAAGACCAGACAGTGAAGCTCACTTTTCATCACTTCAGGTAACCAGAAGGTTGTGAATTCAAATCTCAGTGCCAGAAAAACATTCTAGGGCCCAAGAGCAAGTGGCCTTAACTGCTTATTCTTCTGTCTCTGCTTAAAATGAATACATGTAAAATTTAATTTCATACAGACTTGACCTAAATGGGTTGTAATTTTATCCCAGACCAGCTCGTTGTGAAAACTATGTCACGCTTTCTGCTCAGGCCGCTATATTTTCGGATGTTCCACATTTTTATGAAGGCTTGCAGCTCGCTCTGTTTTTTTTTCCCTCATATGATAAACCCGGTTAAAGCAGACCTGCTCCCCGATGCCACGATTTAATAAAACTGAGCGCTAGGTGTAATACGCTCCCTTTCCCCAGAGACAGTTTTGTTATTTCAAGCTCCACTCTTGTACTTTTGTTGGATGAAATAGGGCTGGGATAAGGATGATTATGAGCGAGTGATCGTGAACGTCCCTCACCTCAGTGTAGAGAAAGAAAACTTTTTGGGGTATAGGCAACATTTGATTCAATTGATGGCAAGGAAATTTTAATTTTTGGGTCATTCGTTCAAGCTGATTAATTGGTTATGATCTTTATGAGAATGGGATAAATACTTTTGGGAATAGTGACATCAACTGACATTATAAGTAAGGAACAAGTAAATGGTGATGAGGTGAAGTGGAGTTACTCTTACTTCCCTGAAGTAGTATGCACGTTTCCTGTGTGTTTTGTTCAACTTATACTACACTTTACAATTTTTTATTAACTATGGAACGTCGTAGGTTTTTCCCGTTTATAGTTGTGGATCATCCATAAAAGTGTTCTCACTTATATTATAGCCGCTGTAAACAGTCGTTCTCTCACCAGCCTGCTGTTATAGAAAAATCTATCAACACCTTCTGACCAATCAGAATCCAGAATTCACTAGCGCTGTGGTATTAAATGGATTTATAAAGCATGATTTCACTTTCGTCCAGTGCGTTAATCTTTCAGGGGACCCAACTTTAGTAGTACAGCTTCTACTGGGTTCTACACTAGTGACCGGAAAGATTGTCAGTTGAAATCCCAGGATTTCCAGAGAGTCAATGTAGGCCCCGTGATCGAGGCTCTTAACCCACAAGCTCTAGGCTCATTGTGAAATGGATGAATTGTAAATGAAGCTCTCATTTGCTTCGTAATTTCTTTGATCCTTTTCAAAATGCAAAGATTTGATGACTTTGCACTTCCTCACATATCAAAGCTCTTGTGATTATCTGAGATGGAGAACATCCTCACAGCCAGTGTGATTCATTTCCCACCATATCTGCTGAAACGAATTGTTCAGTTTGTTTTGGAGGGGAAGTGTCTATTGAATTTCAATTTTAAATTATTTATACAGAGCTTTTAAACAGTAGTTGTCACAAAGCGGCTTTCCAGAAATGTGGGTCTAGATTCCAATAATTTATCCTGGTATAAAACTTTCAGAAGAAGCTTTGAAAGGAACCGAGACTCACTCTGGGAAGAGAAAGCCGTCTCACTCCGCTATCTTGTTGCAGCGTCTTTCAGATGTTACGCAATATCAAAAGTGACAATAACAGTTCTAAAGTGGGTCAGTAATTTGTGCCATATCTTTTTTTCCCTGAATGCCACATTGCTTTTGGTTCAGCCCTCAGACAAATCAACACAAAAAGCAAAGCAATGAAATGGATTGGCTGGAAATAAAGCAGAAGTGTCTGGACCTGTACTTCTTTATCTTTTTGTTCTGAAGATGTTCTCAGAGCCTTTGAGATAATATCAGATGGAGAACACACTTTCAGCCAGACTGATTTTTATTTAAGTGGGATCTTCTTGTCTCAAACTGGAAAAAGAAACTGGGTTCGAGTTTCCAGTGGCATTTCAAAAGAAATGTTCAGGTGGAAAAAAATCCAATTCATCAAGTGTCTCTTTTACGCTAAATGATGTGATCTGATCAGCCAAGGAATTCCTAATGTTTGCTTCTTTAGTTATTCCCTGAAACTGAGAAAAGTGCGTCTCACACGTTTCCATGTACATTTACAGCATTTAGCAGAGGCGTTTATCCAGTGTGCTCTACATACATGGTTTATAATCACCATCAAAGTCATCTTTATGTATTAGGTAAATAGTCCAGGTTTAAGAATATTTTTAGATGAGTAAGTACAGCAAGAAAAAGTACAGTACTAGTCGAGTTTTATTTTTTCTTCTTCCATAAGTACATGCCTGAATCTTCATGTATCTACTTGAAATGGCATAATTCTATAAAATAGCAGCCAGGATCCATATTTACCAAAGTTCAGAGAGGTACTATATTATTAACCAGCTTTCTGTAACAATTCTTTTGCAAAACTTTGGAAGGTGGGATCTAGGTGGTGTTTACCACCAGTTACCGCCACTTTGGTAGCATCGTGCCTGGTTCAATCCTGATCTCAGGTTCCTGTTTGTCTGTGGAGTTTCACACTTTCTCACCATGTACCGTGTTGGTGTATTCCTGCTGTCCGAAAAGCATTGGTGGATTGGCTGTGCTAAACTGCCCCGGGTGTCAGTGTGTGTGTGCCCGATTGCCTGGTCCAGGGTGGATTCTCGACTCATGCCCAGTGTTCCTGGGATAGACTCCGGATGCAACGTGACCCTGACCACTGAAGAAAAAATGAACGAGTTTGGTGGACGCTACTAGCTTGCAATCTTGCGTGAAATGCTACTAAATTGTGTTAAGGATTTTATTTTATCCAATCTGCCTGCTCCATAACTCACGTGTGAAGTATTTTCTTCATATTTACAGAACTTGCTCAATGGCCTTGCCATGGTACAGCAGAGCAGAGGCATTAAAACCTCTGGAAAGATTTGACTTCACAAACATTCCTGTGTCCTTATCCTCTAATCTATCAGCTACAGCAGAGTGTTTTAGAGCCTGATTCAGCTTAAACACCTTTTTGCTAGTATTTTTTATTTTTATTCCTGCATGTTTGCTCTCAAGATCCAGTGTATGTGTGAAAGAGAGACAGAGAGAGAGAGAGAGAGAGAGAGAAGTGGCGATAGAATAGAAAAAGAGCTCTTCAATGAAATGAAACGATCCCATCCAAGCGAAATGGGTTGTAGTTTTATCCTAATGCAGCATAAAGACGTTTGATATCGCTCATAAGCAGAGAAGGAGTTTTAATTATCATGCATTTGTATGCAGAGTGTGCACTAATGCATCGAAAAGCAATGGGAATGCATGTTTCAGATCTCGCAAGGATTTGTTTTTTGCCTCAGTGCTAATATAAGTATGTCATATATCAAGAAATGATGTTAAATGTGTTTTTTTAATTACTCAATTGCTATTACTGTGAATAAGAGTTTTATATTTGACTTTTTTTGTTTTGAATGACAGTGAATGAACTTTGAGAAAGTGTGAGATGGCTTAAATGTCTCTGACGTGCTTCGTTCAGTTAAAACTCACAACATGTATATATATTAACTCTGTGAAAATGTATATTTGTACAATATCTGAATTACTCTTCGGTTTGTAATAAAGCATTCAAAGGCAAAGGAAATGAAGACGGTTTGCATTTCTCTGGTTTTTCTGATTTTTTGGTATTTGAAAGTTATTGTACTGGTTTTTAACATCAGTAAGAGAGAGTGTGTTTCAATAGACCTATTCTGCAGCCATTATTTATGTTTATAAGAGGATCTCGGGTAATTATATCATTTACAGTGTTTTTTTTTTTTTCATTTTTCTAAGAAAAGCCCACTCCCAAAAGTTCTGCTCTTTGTTGCATGAACTCAAGCGTGCTGATGATTTTATCTTCACCCAGACACACATTACTTGATTAGTATGATTTTAAAATCAGATCTACTCTTGCATGGCATAATCACTTTTCCGTGCTTGTAATTTTTTTTTGTTGAAGTTCTTCATGATGGAAATTTCCAGTTAAAGAACTTACACATGTCTGCTGCGATCATAAACGTTTGTCTGAAATTTATCCACAATTAGTGAGAAAATGAGAAATAACTGCATCAGTTGTGTCCAAAGAGAATAAATATATAAACTTAATACACTTACGATTTGGTGATCTGATTAAATGGGCTTATATAATCAGTTTCACAGGAATAAAGTCTCACTTTACGTCCACAATATCATCCTAAACATCTTGGATCTGAAAAGAAATAAATCAATAATCCATTAACGCTCTTGATATGGAATGTTAGACCTTATCTGAACATGTGACGCAAATATTTACAAAAAAAAAAATCTCACCCATCCTGTGTTAATTCATAGAGAAGTTTTATCAGGGAGTTTGATGTGCAAATATAATGTTATAGATGCTAATACCAACCGAATAGAGCTACGGTATCGTCTACGTTTTAGCCTAGCATTTATGATGTTTTTTTTTGTTTTTTTTTTTAGCTAAATTAGCAGTGTTCGACCAAAAGCAAATAACAGTCATTTGGCAGAAAAGCCAATTTCGTGTACAGGAAAAGAACACGATGCATTCACAGTTACTTTAACATGTGAATTCATAAACCTCATTCTTGAGACCCAATAGAAAAGAAGAACACTAATATTGTGCTTTGTGCTGATAAACAGCTTGTTTTTTCTTTCAGGATGAATCATATACTTCAGAATTTTCTTTTGTGTGTGTGTTCTTAAAAGTGTAAAGGCCAGGGATTTATTTATATGTTTAGCATAAAAAAAAATCTAAATTCTGAATTTTCTTTGTTCTTTGTTCCAGTAATTGCCAAAAAAAGAGAAAAATCCAGCTCAAGACTTTTAACCGAACTGAGATTAGTGAGTGTAAAAGTTTCTATTGTTCATTAAACTGTTCCTTGTAGCAAATCCAACATGGATTTATAGCTACACAAAAAAGCCCTGCTCTATCTGAGCAGAAACACTCATCCATCCGGAGTGTTTCCTGCTGAAATGAGCTCGATGAGCTCCCCTGGGCCGGGACAAAGAAAGAATCTTCATTATGCATTCCTTAATCCAGCGATAGTGAGGTCATTCTTCTCTCTTTTAGCCAGTGCTGCTGTCATTAACGTCTCCTCTGCACACGCTGATCAATAACACAGAGCCAGAGGCTTCGGTTCACCTTTCAGTAACACGGCAGATGAATGGAGGAAGTTCAGTGCGCAGAGACGACTGCACTGAAGTGCACACTGCTTTTAACATTTTAATCTAACAAATACTGAGACTCTACTCCTCAGGGCTTATAGCATTATTCTGAAAAGTGATACAGGATTCTCTCTCTCTCTCTCTCTCTCTCTCTCAATCTCTGTCTCTCAGTTTCTGGTCCTGTTTCTCTCTCTGTCTCTCTGGGACATTAAAATGTTGAGCGATCATGCCCTCTACTGGATAAAGAAGCTCAAGAACCATAAAGAGCTTTTAAAGAGAATATTCCTGTTAGATGATCCATCCATCCATCCATCCATTCACCTATCCATTCATCCATATGCCCAAGTAACTGTCCATTCATCCACCACCCAAGGAACTATTCCAAATAACCATCAATATCCATCAGTCCATCCATCCATCCATCCATTCTTCCATCCACCCATCCATTCATACTTCCAAGTAACTATCAATCCATGTGTCCATCTGTCTTTCCATCTAAGTACATATCCATCCTTTCATCATCCTTCTGCCCATCCATCCATCCATATATCCATCCATCCATCCATCCATATATCCAAGTTGCTATCCATCCATCCACTCATACTTCCAAGTAAGTATCAATCTGTGTGTCCGTCTATCCATCCATCCATGTAACTATCCATCCTTTCATCATCCTTCTGTCCATCCATACATCTTTCCAAGTAACTGTCCATCCATCCTCCTGTCCATCCACCCATCCACCCATCCATCCATCCGTCTATACATCCATACTCCCAAGTAAATATCCATCCATCTGTCTCTCATCTGTCCAACCATCCATCCATCCTCCTACCCATCCATTGTTCCAATCATACATCTGTTCATTCATGTACTGTATCTATCCATTTACTAATTCATTCATTAGTACTTTTTATTTCAGCAGGGAATAAATCAGGTGAGACTGCGATCTCATTTATCCCAGATCTGATATCCCTCATCATTTAAAGCTTTTTTAAATGATCAAATAATACTGTACGCTGACCTTCAAATGTTTTTTTAACCTAATATTTAGTCTCTTGAGAAAATTTAAAGTCAAAGCAAAAGTCAAAGACCTTGGTGTCTAAATAAATGAGTTATTCCACATGAAAGGAAAATGATTGCTCAACAAATTCCTACTCATCTTTTACATGAATCACCTGCTAACTAACAACTTTCACTAACTCTCCTTCATCTTTTCATCTCCAGCCTATTGTTCAGCAACCATCAGACCTCCTTTATTAGAAGGCATCTGAAACATTTCAGGAAACTGAGAAGATTTGGCAGCTCCGTCCAAATGACGTTTTTGGAAATAGTTAATATAATAATAAAGAGAATGACTGAATTTTCTTATCAGTGTTGTAACTGATGACGTCTTTGGTCCATTTTAATTATAACATAGCTTACAGCTGATGTTTAACAAACATCTACAGACGAGTCAGTATCATCGAAACGGCACTCGAGTTCTTATTTGATTATAACTCAGGAAAGAGCAAACACATTACAGATCAATCAGCTATCGCATTGCAGAAGCATCTGAGTCTGAATAAGCTGAAGAGATAATGTACATTACTGATGGCTCGGCATGCCAAGATGGGATTCATGCAAAAAAATAAAAAATCACTGCTGGCAGACGAATCATTGCATTTTAATTGAATCAGCTAAGAGCCCATTCCTGTAATTGAGCAGATCCATTAGGCAAATGAAACGCGATGCTGAAATGAAATCAGGGTTGAGATGAAAACATACACTGAAGGCTTTTATAACAGTAACTTGAATAACCATAAACCCTTGCGGCTTTGGTGGCATGATGGGTTTCCAGAATCCTCTCAGTCTGTCTCATTACACTCCTCACTGACGCCCAAAAAGGCCTGTTTTTTTATTTATTTTTATTATTGTTTTTTTGCTCTGAAACACAGTTAGAGAAACTGGATAGCTGGTTCATCCTCATCCTGTTGTCCACTCAGAAATGGGCATTATGTAGGATATAAAACACTGCCTTTCATGCTGTTTTTGGAAAATAATCAACAACAGGCTGGAGTGATGAAGCAGAGTTACTGTAACCACACGAAAGTTGATTATTTTCCTATAACAGCACATCCAGAAGTGATTAATTGCTCTTATACCACAGCAGTTTGCCAACACTAATTGATTTTTTATTTAGTAAACAATGACACATCATACTTTATATCCAATTCAGTTACTTTTAATCTTGTGGAACGTCCATGAAGAAGTTATTTCTGTTCTCTCTTACATTATAGCAGCTATAAACAGTTGTTCCTTCACCAGTCTCTCTCTCCTCTCTCTGTCTCCTCTGTCCTGAAGACTGTTACAAAGCCCTGACACTGGAGACTCCTTCCTTAATCAGCATTATGGCTTTTTTTTAAATTTTAATGTAGTGTAGAGTAGTGTATTTCCTGTGAGTGTGTGCCATAATAACACATCATTCCACACAGGAAAGTCTGCACATCATGTCTTTTTGAGTGTAAGTGATATAATAAAGCTATTCTTTGGAGTTTTAGTTCTCTGTAGTGGTTCTACTGGGAACGCTTTGTGAAAAAGGGGAAACACTGTTGTAGAGTTCCACATAAAACATCGCAGAACAGCTGAGGGAACTTTTTCATAAGTTTGAACTTACTTTGAAAAAATATTTTGTTTATAGTGTAGTTTATTTGTAATTTCATAATCATCATCATCTAACTGTCATCTAGTAGCTGGATACTTTCAGCGTTTTTGCTTAAAACTAGATTCGTCCTGTTTCTGGCCATGCTGCTGGTACACAGTGCCACTGCTTTGCGTTTTTTTGACCCTTTTGGTCTTCCACTGTGCCTGCGCGCGCTCCGGCACGCGCTCCAGGTCGCTGCTCACTTTCCGCAAGTGTCTTACCGAAAGAGCGCGCGCTGTCCCGAGCTCAACTTCACACTGCTCTCAGCTCGAGCTCCACGCTGCTGGTTGCTTCACTAACATCACTAACACCATGTCCTACACCGGACACGGCCGGATTATCCCGCTGCTGCACGTGCAGGAGGAGGAGGAGGAAGGAAAAGCACCGAAGACCAGCTCATCTTCATCCTTATCATCCTCATCATCCTCATTATCCCGGAACAGGAGCTGCACAGCGGGCACGAGCACGAGCACTCCCAGGAGACATCACAGGTAGGATTCTGTGCAATCCATCCATCCATCCATCCATCCACCCTAGCAGGTCTATATAACATTTAAATAAATAAATAAATAAATAAATAAATAAATAATTTATAAATATTATAAAATATTATAGATATTTCTAAATAAAGTTCAGGGAAAAAAAAAAATTTTCCTTTTGTGAAACTGTGCATTAAAAGAAAAAAAGAAATATTTTGTCACTTTATTTATTAGTTTTTAAAGAAAAAAAAAGAACATTTAGCCATTGCAATAACTGGAATAACTTGCAATAATTTTTCATCATAAAGTACCCTTTTTTTACCTTTATCTTACTATATATATATATATATATATATATATATATATATATATATATATATATATATGTATATATATATATATATATATAGTGGTTTAGTATTGTGTCATATCATCATATTTGTATCATAATTTTATGTAAATACCTGCAAAAATGTGTGCAAAAATAACACAATATTACACACATGAAAGTCTGAAAATCTTTTTTTCTCCATTTAATAAAAATGTTTTTGAATGATTACAAGGAATTCATATATCTGGATTAACAAATAAATTTGTATTAGAGTCACTTCATTTCTATTACCTTATATATGAAAACAAATTATAGTAAAATGATACACTGTTTTTACACTGTCTTTTAAACTATGCACAAAAAAAGTTGGAAAAAAAATCAGAAACTTTTTTAAGAAGAGCTTCTGCTTCAACATGGCAGCAAATCTTCTTTTTTTAGATGACTTAAAAATATTGCAGCATGACTCAAGCTTATTTTTATGGAGTACTGAAGTGTCTTTCTTCTTTTTATGCTTACACTGGGTGTAAAGTGTCAATACATTCATGTGTGAGAGAGTATACAGTGTGTGTGTGCGTGTGTGTGTGTGTGAGAGAGTGTTACAGTGTGTGTGTGTTACAGAGTGTGTGTGTTACAGTGAGTGTGTGTGTGAGTGAGTGTGTGTGTGTGTTAGATCTGCTTTTTGGCTCTTTTTATCTTTGTGCACTTTGGAGAAAATTAGTTTAAATAAGTTTCCTTGTTTTCTTTTCTCACCATGATGGCTGTCAATCATTGTGTGTTTTGTCTCCACATTCCCCTCCCTGTGATGTGATGAAACTCACCCTCACCACATCATACACTCTTTGATGATGCACTGAAGGCAGTTTGTAATTAAATGAGTTAATTAGCGCTAATTACGTCAGTCACTGAGCTGAACAGGAAACACACAGTGATGACAGGAACACAGGATCGTTCAATAAATGACATTTAAACGACTTTAAAGAATAATTCAGTGAAAATTTTCAGGTTTTTTGTCTGTTTTTAGCTCTGGATTGGAGCTAACAAGGAAAGAACGTGTGATTCCCAAAAGTAAAGGCATAAGATATCTATAGCGATATATTATATAAGATATCTATAGCGATATATTATATACAAGGAGCTGATAAAATGTTTATATTGTTGAATTGAGCTGAGCATAAAGCTTATATACACAATCTACAGAGCTAGCACATAGCTGGAGTATACAGAGTTCAGACTAGAGGTGGGCGATATGACAAAAATGTTGTATCACGATTCACAAGCGATATGATGCGATATGACAATCATGATGCGACATCATGATTCTCAAGAGCATTCCTGCGATACATGAAACTGCGAAAACTCTACATTAAATTTTTTGTTACATGTAAATATTATTGTATTTATAATTTTATTTATAAAAGCAAAAATGATTTTTTAAAATTCTTTTACAATTTTAAAGATTAAATGCAAAACTTTAGCATCCCATCAGGTGCATACAGTCAGTTTGTAATTAGATAAAAAAATTATTAAAATGTATCATAAGATCCTCTTAATTGATCATAATACTGATATTACAGTATGTCATCATATCGCCCAACCCTAACTCACGATATACATCACGATATATAAATGTCTGCTCACAAACTGCCAGCAAAACATAATACAAATAGATTTTTCCAATTAAAAAAGAACTTTAAAAAATTAAAACTGAACAGGAGAATCAGTTGCTTCCAGCAGTTAAAAGTAAACTAAAAATTTAATAATAAGAGCTACAATATCTCAGAAAAGCATATAAGCATATATTATATTGTCATGTCTCTCTGCTTTAGTTCAAAAGCTGGCGTATAGCTGGTAAATGAGCACCAGAGCTAACGTCACGCTATATTATAAGCTGTAAAGTTTAAAGACTAGCGTGAAGCAAAGACTCCACAAAGCAGGAAGTTAGCAGGAAGTTAGCATGAAGCTGCGGGATACAGACAGGCATCGTCTGTTAGCATAGACTGATGTGATTGGCTCAGACATGGCGCTGTTGTCATGTCTTCAGATGACAAGGATATCCTAAAACATGCAGTAGACACACACACACACACACACACACACACACACATACAGAGCGAGAAAGCCAAAATATTTCCAGGGACATAACAGTAAGAATGTGGCATATGTTTTATTATTTTATTCCTTTTCTTTTCTTTCTTTTTCCTTTTCCTTTCCTTCTCCTTTCTTCCTTATTATTCTTACTCTCATTCCACTGTAACACACTTTCCCCATGAGGGATTAATAAATGTTTATCTTATCGCTTTTTTGTGTGTACTCTTCTGATTTTCAGACTCAGACCAGTGTGTGAACATACAGACGTACAAAAGTGCAGACATTAAATACGATACAATAAACACAGTAAATACAGTAGAAAACAAACACAATGCCCATATATGGTCAGGGAAGCTCAGTTCTGCTTATTTATCATAGACGGCTTTATCTTGAGAAGATAAGATTTTATTATTTGCTAAAATGTTCGTAGCATGGGGAATCCCCATTCAGCGTGCTGAAATGAGAGCATGACGAGTTGCTGTGTGTGTGTGTGTGTTTTTTTAACATGTATTTACATTTCTAAACTGCGAGGAGCAACGTGGACACGTTCCAAATCGTCACTTCATAAAATCAGCACTCAGAACTCAGGAAGATTCATATGGGATTGAAGCCGTTTAGGAAAAATAGGGCAATGGGAAGGACTGTAGGAGGGTTTGTGTGTGTGTGTGTGTGTGTGTGTGTGTGAGGGAGGTGGACAATCCTGCTCTTTGAAGGTCACCTTAGTCTTGTGGTTCGCAGAGATAAGAGATAAGCGGAGTAGTGTGTATTTTCCTGCTCTGAGACAGCTGTGGTGTGTGTGTGTGTGTGTGTGTGAGTGAGAATAAGCTCCACATCTAAATCCCTCATTATCAAAGCAGATGACCTTCAAAGTGTCTCAGCATGCTCTCTGGGTGGAATATGATATTCCCTTGAGAACCTGTAGGTGTATGTGTGTGTGTGTGTGTGTGTGTGTGTGTGTGTGTGTGTGTGTGTGTCCTATAGGTCATGTCAAGGTTGTTGTTTCGTCACCTCCTTCGTCAGGGTAATGAATTAGCGTCACTCTGAATGACCTTCTTGTCCAAGACGACCCTAAATGCAGTGAACAGGTTTAGCAGCCTTTAGCTTATCGCTTATCAGGTTCCTTCAACCCTGACGATGAAGGACGTCCAACAGCTCACTAACGTCCCGTCTGGACTCTCGGGGTCATGGGATTACATTCCTCCAGGAATTTTCCTTGAAAGTTAAAAAAAAAAAAAAGATTTGTCATTGATGTCAGTTTTAGATACTAAATATGAGTGACTTAATAAACATTCCTTACACCACAGCACTACTGAATCCTCGATGCTGATTGGTAGCTTCGCTGCGAATCACAGGTTTCTGTTCAGTAATGTACTCATTCCACATCATTAGGTAACTCTAAATGGATAAAAGTCTGACAGTGCTGTGGTATAAGAGGAATAAAATACTTCATAACACCACCAAGTTATTGATTATTTTCCCACAACAGCATGACACGGAGTGTTTTATTCCTTACACAGTGTATAAGAAGCATCCAAGACTCCACCCTATATTCACTACTTTTTCTTTTCTTTTTTCCATTATTTTCTTTTTTCCCTTTCCTTTCCTTTTTTCTTCTCTGCTATTTATCATTTCGCTATAACATTTTAATTTCCCCATGAGGGATTGATAAATGTTTTCCTTATCTTTTTTTTTCTTTTTCTTATTTTTCTTTTCCATTGTTTTCCCTTTTCTTTTCTTTTTTTCCTATTTTTGCTTTTACTAAGTTTTTTTTAAAGACTTGAATTCTGGCATTAGTATTATACATGTATTAGACATACACTGTATGGCCAGAAGTATGTGCACCCCTGACCATCACACTCATATGTGGTTCTTCCCCAAACTGTTGTCACAAATTTAGAAGCACACAGTTGTATAGAATGTCTTTGTGTGCTGTAGCATTACCGTTTCTCTTCACTGTAACTAAGACACCCAAACCTGCTCCAGCATGACAATGCCCCTGTGCACAAAGCGAGCTCCATGAAGACATGGTGTGTGAAGGTTGGAGTGGAAGAACTCGAGTGTCCTGCACAGAGCCCTGACCTCAACCCCACTGAACACCTTTGAGATGAACTGGAACACCGACTGAACCCCAGACCTCCTCACCAACATCAGCGCCTGACCTCACTAATGCTCTTATAGCTGAATGATCACAAATCCCCACAACCACGCTCCAACATCTAGTGGAAGGCCTTCCCAGAAGAGTGGCGCTTATTATAACAGCAAACACAGGGGGAATAAATCCAGAATGAGATGTTCAACAAGCACATATGGATGTGATGGTCAGCTGTGCACAGTTTTCATCTTACTGTAGTTTAGTTTGTTCCCACTGTGTGAAGCACATTATTGTAGTGTTGGAATCTTTCTCTGTTTAAAGAGTCCTTCCATGAGATTTAATGTGAATTCTCACAAACCACTGCAGCTCTAAAGCTCAGGATTTTGCCTTTTTCCTGCAATATTTTCAGCAGAAAGCAGACAAATCCAGATAAATACGGTTCATTAGCTGTGTAATAACATCCACTCCTGATATTTAGTTAGTTACCGTTCAGTGAAGTTCGTATTCAGTGCTCAGGCAGAAACACAGATCCACTGATCTCCAGTAATAAATGCAGCATTAGTGCAGTGAGGGTAAAGATGCGTAGCGAGGAGGGTTGGGAAATCATCGACGCATTTAATCTAATCATAGTGAAGCCAAAAATCTGGCCAAAGTCTCTCTAACTTTCATAAGTTTAATAAAACTGCAGTGGGGATCGTATCTGAGAGAAGAAACCCAGAGCACTGTGCTTTATTGAAAAACACACACTTTAGTGAGAAACACACACACACACACACACACACACACACACTGCAGCATATTATCCTCTCCAACATTATCGAGTGTGTGACTTTTATTTTGACCTCCAGGAGGTGTTGGATGGAGCTAAAATTAGATTCACGCTGCGATCACATCACACTCTCTGAAGTTTTGTTCCACAGGAAAATATTTTGAATTACTTTTTAAAAACTTCCTTTCAAATTCCCTGGTTCACAAAACGTCCTGTTATATTTCCTGTTTCACAGGGAAGGCCTTCATTTGTCTTTCCCTTAGGAATGTTCCTAACTATTATTTCTTTAAAGTTTTAATTTCCACAGTGTTTCCTCTTATATAGCCTGTGCTGGGAAACTTCCTATTATATTTCCTGCTCCACAAAACTTCTGTTATATTTCCTTTTTTCACAAGGAAGTAATACATGACAGACTAATTATCTGTCCCCTTCCTGTTACACTTCCTGTTTTACAAAAAGTTCAGTTATATTTCCTGTTCGACACAACTTCCTGTTATATTTTTTTGTTCTGGAAACCTTCCTGTTATATTTCCTCTGTCACAAGGAAGCAATATATGAAAGACTAGTTGTCTTTTCCCTTCCTGTCATATTTCCTGTTCGACAAAACTTCCTGTTATATTCTGTATTCTGTAAAACATTCTGTTGTACTTCCTTTTTCACAAAACTGCCTGGTATATTTCCTTTCTCCCAAGGAAGTATGACGGACCTCCTGTGACATTTCCCTTTGCATGGAACTATATTCCCTGTTCCACAAAACGTCAAGTCCTGTTTTACAGAGAGGATCTCCTGTTCTCTTTCCCTTTTCGTTGGATTATCATTTTCTAAAAGTCAATTTTTCATTTCCACTGAGTTTCCAACTTTGCCAAATCTGAGTCCAAGAAGACAGAATGTATGTTTACCACTTTGGACGATGGATGACTTTTGGTGTTTGTTGCATTTGGGTCATTTTTAGTTTTGTTAGTAACTTGTATGTAGCTGCATTCAGCTGAACCACTTTTTGCCCACAATATGCTTGCCATGGCCAGAACAGGCAATACGTGAACGACTTCCTGTTCTATTCTCTGTTCTACAAAACTTCCTGTCACATGTCCTATTATACTGGTAATACATAAAAGCCTTTATAGGGTTCATGTACCGGCCTGATGTTTCCTGTTTTCTCTCGATCTATCTGTTTTAGTGATGGTTTATAAGCAGGTCGTCAGCATGACTTGTGTCCATATTTACCCTTTTATAGACTATTATGAGAGTTGAGAGCAGTCAGCACCTTGGACAGCAGCCTCCTAAATATTATACAGATGTGTGCAGCTGTGGAACTTCTGCAGTCGACTCTGAAGTCATGTTTTTAGGTGGAAAAAGGTGAAAATGTGGTCAGCTACTGCAATGACAAATTTCTGAATTACATCCCTATATCTACTATATCTCTTTAGTTTAAAAGGACGTATACGCATTTCTTTATTTTTATTTTTTTGTTCTTTTTCTTTTTTCCCTCTCCACACTACACACTACAGCGGAATTGCTTGTACTAATTCTCTGAGGGACGTTTTTCATTCTGTAGCTCTGCCACATGAGGGCAGACTTGTCACACACACACACACACACACACACACACACACACACACACACACACACACAGAGTCAGGTAGTTCAGAACAATACACCAGACACCGCAGAGACACTGCAAGGTGAATTATTCAGTAGTTCAGCTATAAATGAATAAATAAATAAATAAATAAATATTCAAAGGTTCCTTTAAGAAATAAACAAATAATACAAACAAAAAAAATTAATTATAATAAAATACAAATTCTATTTTCTCAGATTTTCAGCTTTTTATGTAGATTTTTGAACCAAAAGACATAAACTTGCCTTGATTTTTTAATCCACATTAACTTTGTAGCTCCAGAAGAAAAACTGAAGAATTAGATCTCTTCAGCTGATCAGCTTCATTTATGATCGATGCCGTAATTCCGGTTGCATGTTTTATTTTTATCCAATTATTATTACAGGAAGGTATTGAATGGCAGTATTGGATGACATTAACGATGTACGTATATTAGTTTCCTTATCACATTTATCATCATACTGAAATCTCTGGTTAAAGAAGAAATGCATTTCCGGTTCAAAATAAACTGGAGCATTTGTACATGTTTTAAATTGTTTTCTATTGTTTACAATATTATCCTGATATAGTATTAAAAGTTGAGTTTAAAGTTTTTTTCCTCAGTTGAAAATACTTAGAAAGAAGAATGTCATTGTAGCCACTGATCCATTTTCCCTCATATATTCTGTCAAAATACCTTTTTTTCATAACTTCCCACCTTTATTGACTCACAGAGTAGGAGGAAGGATTTGATCATACGTGTGTGTATATGTGTGTGTGTGTGTGTGTGTGTGTGTGTGTGTGTGTGAATGGCAGGATGGGAATAAGAGAGCCAGGCGCATCACATCACTTTGCTTGAAGAGATTTCTTTGTATTTCAGCAGCGTGAGTCAGAAACAGGAAGTGACCATTAACAGAAGATGAGCTCACGCAAACACAAAAACATTCTGAGTTTCAGTAATGTTAAAACGAACAAAGTCACTCATTATTATTAGACTGTTATTAGCCTGTTTTGTGCAGGGTTGTGTAACACTCCCACACTGTGACCCGGAGTCACTCTGACTGTGTACAGTTCTCTGTGGAGCCATTATTAAAAATATAAAGCCTTAAGGACTTATGAGTATGCACGCAGATTTGGGTACAAGATTATTTCTTTTTATTAATTAATGTTCCAATATTTTCAGATGGAAATAGGTGGCGGGGTGAAGTAGCATCTTTTCATAGCTGTTATATTGAATTTTCTTGTATATTCATGAGAAAAAAAACTTGCCATTGTTTTTAAGTAGAAAAAATATACCTCCATTTTACAATCTATTTATAAGGATGTTAGAAATAAGATGTGGGTGTAACCCAACAGGACAAGACATTAAAAGTATGGCAAAACCAACAGAAAATAGTTTGAGCAGAAATTTTAATGTGAGACCAGATTTTAAGATTAATTTATTTTTTACGCTGCTTCACAGCTGCAGAGTCTCTGGTTCCATCCTGAGTTCTGGTTATTGTCTGTTGGAAGTTTCTGGGCATGTTCTTCCCATGTTCGCGTGGGTTTTCTCCGGATTTCTTCCCACCCCCCCAAAAACATGCCAGTAGGTGCATTGGCTAAGATTAATTGCCCCATGGTGTGAATGAGTGTGTGAATGTGTGTGTGCACTGTGTGGTGTATTGGGAGGGACTGGTGTCCCTGGTGTGTATTAGGGGTGTATTCCCACCTTACACCCACTGTTCCTGGGAATGACTTTGATCCACCAGGATAAAGTGCTTATTGAAGATTGATTGATTGAGTGATTGATTTATCTGTGAAAGATTGCTATTACAAATTTTCTTTTATTCATTTAGTCCTAAAGCGTGTCAAAATTTTTGCACTTAGCTGTACACTTCTAAAAATTACAACGCGTGTCAAATCTGCAATCCGTAACGGTCCATCGGGTCTTACCCGGGTCTGCAGCCTTGAGCCAGCTCCACATGGGTGGGGCTATCTCCAAATGGGTGGGGCTATCTCCAAATGGGCGTGACTAGCTCCAAATGGGTTACATATGGGATGAGTTAGGGTTAGGGTTAGGGAAGGTAGCCCATAGAATCGTCCACTACCAAGACATGCTAGCACGTGTTAATATGTAAGCTAATTTGGAGCTAGCCTCACCCAACAGGAGCTAGTCCCGCCCATTTTAGAGATAGATCCACCCATTTGGAGCAGTACCACCTGTTTGGAGCATTACCACCTGTTTGGAGCTGGCTCCGGGCTGCAGAGGTACATGTCTATCAATGTTCTATGAATGCTCTATGTAGACGCCTACAACAGAATGGTTCTTTGTCAGAGTAGAACAATTTTAGGAAGTTAAGAACCTTTAACTATACAAAGAACCTCTTGAAGAACCATAACCATCAAGCTAGTAGTTACACAATGCACTGGACATTAATACTATAATTTATTATTTAGTGCCTAACATTTTAATTGTTGCCTATTGTTTATAATATAATCAGAAATATAGACAGCTTCCCACTAGAATAATAGGACTGCCTTTTATCGCTGGAGCACACACATCCCTCAGGAAATTGTTAAATATCATGATATAAAGTATAAATCACCTTTGTATTTCCTGATCTGAGCTCATTTACAGAGACGTCTCCAATTACAGCCTGTATTTTTGTACATCGGAATGATGTTGATGTGATTTCATTCACCTCTTTTCACTGTAATTTAATTCTGTACATAATTTACAATCGTTTTCTCACACTTGCCAGTTTTGTGGCTGGAATTGTTTATAATGTTACTGTATCTCATAAGGAGAATCATGAGCGCGTTCAGGAAGCAGAAAGGCACTGAGTCGTGTAACATAATGTTTTTTTTTTCCTCCTCCCTAAAGGGAAGGACGCTGTCGTATCACATCAGATAGCACAAGTCTGTACGTCTGTGTGTGTCTCAGCACAGCAGTACAATACATGATTCTGACTTTGCAACGCTCTTGATGGTTACTAAATATAATTTACTCATTCGTGTCTAATTAAAGGGCACAGAACAGCTGGCAATAAGCTGGACACGAAGTCCTCTCTAGCCTCGCTCTGGAGTACATTCTCCAAATAAATATTGCCTGGTGAAGACAGCTAGCTAAACCACAAAGCGTAAACTCCTCTGTCCTGAAGATATCGGAAAACTTAACGTTATAGCTATGTCTCTAACTGTTACAAAGCACTGACACTGGAGACTCCTTCCATGAATGTTACATGTACATTTCCTTAGAGAAATCTTCACCATATCAATGATTACACACAATTTCTAATACGTTTATGTGGAGTGGTTGCCGTACACGTCCCTGTGAATGAGCTGTTACTATAGAAACAAATGACAGAGACAGTGAAGAAAATAAATAACTGGGCATTCAGTATCAATATATGATGAAATATCACAGATCGTATAAAAAAAAAGGATGTTCATGCAATAAATGTGCCTTTAATGAAATGTCAGTCATATTTACTGTCAGGGAGGAACAAGAGGTGCAGAGGATCATGGGGGATTGTGCTGCAGTAGTCCACTCATAACATGCAGGGAGAAATGTGTTTGTGTTTGTGTGTGTGTGTGTGTGTGTGTGTGTGTCTAAAGGGTGCTGTACTCACTTTTCTTTAAATGTCAGTTGGCAAAATTTATGAAAGGAGCAATGCAGGCAAATAAAAGATTTCAAATAAGAACACAGAAGGAAAAAAAATGCAGCAGGAGCGAGAAGAAATTAATGCTGTAGGAAAATCATCATGGAAAAACACAGCAGGGAAAAAAAGAACAAGAACGCTGCAGGGAAAAAAGCAGGAGGACAAACAGAGAGCAGGAAATAATGGTTGGAGCAACAAGAAAATAAATAAATAAGTAAATAAATAAGAATATGAAGAATAATAAGATTATTATTAGTAGTAGTAGTAATACTAGCAGTAGCAGTAGTAAAAAATAATAAAATAATTTTTAAAATAAAAAAGTAATTAAGATAAAATAGTAATAATGAATAGGGAAAAGCAATGAATTATAATTCAGGGAAAAAAAAATAAAAATAAAATGAAATAAAATAAATAATTGGTCAAAAAACAGGCACATCAGTATGAAAGCATAAAAGCATAGCAGGGAAAGTGACAGAATGTAACGGGGAAAAAAAGACAAAAATACATACCAGGACGTTGTCGAGGATGCGCAATCTATTAAGCGTTTATGTGTTTATAAATAAAGTGGATATCAGTTGGAATACATTTTTGAATTATTTTTTATCGGCAGTGATCCCTAAGGCCTTTCGCAGAGCATTAGTGGAAAAATGTGTGTGTAGGATGGATGGGTGTAGGGTCGGGTGCAGGGTCGGATATTATTTTCATTTCACTTTGACGCAGGGATTTAATCGATATCTGATTTGACAATGTGTTGAAGTTTATCTTGTGAATGAACCTCCATGCTGCTGCTGTCATATTTGCACTAATGAAAGTAGCTGATGTTTTCATTCTCTAAACGTCCTGAGCTGTCGTTCTACCTCGGTGGAAAATGACGGCCAATTAGAGAAGTTTTCCCACTAATTAGTCGGCGGTAAAGCAGCCGTTAGTGTGAACTGATGTGAAATCTCTGTAGAAGAATTTGGCAGGAGTCTCGCTTGGCTGAGCAAACAGGGGAGGCATTAAAGTGTAGCTTTTCTTCTGATATTTCAGTGTGTGTGTGTGTGTGTGTGTGTGTTACCCATAACAGCAGTTATTTTGCTATATTTAGCCCACTCAGCCTCTGAGGGCCTGACGGTGAAAACGGGGTGAACTGCATCACAAACGTTTAGCTGCTGCAGGAAGGAAATGACTAAGTTGCTGCTCTTACACATCGTTTAGGAAAAATGAGGAGTTTCAATTCCCAAAATATTTAAAAATGCTAAAAATAAACCTCAGCTTCTTTTGAGAAATCCTGGATGCAGCCTCTCGGGCGTGTCAAAGCTCCATGCAGCATAACATGCAAAATTCAATTTCAAAGTTGATCATAGGTATTGTGTATGCATGACGTTGCATGACGATGAATTTTTACTAGCCGACTAGTATATAAAAAGAGTGTGCAGCATGGAAGCTCGTATCCATCAACAGAGGCGTCTTTATAGCTGAATGATCAGCCTTCCTTGGATGGAGGATGTGATGTCTACAGCAGCATCTGGGAGGTTTTCCATCATGTGCCTCTGATCTGAAGCTAAAGTAGCTGAGAGAGATTGGATAGTGATGTGCAACCCGCGGCTCCAAAAACGCTGGTCATAATGGAATTTTCTCAGCCACAGTGCACGGATTTTAATTAGCTTTAATGTGTCTACACAGCAAGGTCCCAGTTTATTGATTGGTGGGCGATTGCTCAGTTCCTCTCAAATCACACAATTTTGAGCTGAGCACACAGTATGACTTTGCTCTTTACACACACAGGCTGTGGGCATGTTTAGCATGCAAATGAGGATTGTTTTGCCCTTGTCATGAGGGTATGGGTAGCATCTGTTCTTACGTGGTAGACGTGGGAATGAGCATGTGACTCTCCAAAGAGGACCTAGAGTGCAATATCGTATAACACATGTAATCATATATCATTAACACTAATTCACTGTACATCTATCCTTATTCTGTGTAAATGGCCTTAATATAATCTGTAAAAAATCTGTCAAAAACATGTACCTGAGGTTTAGGGGTTGCAGCAAAATGATATTTATTTCATTAAAACTTGTCATAATCAGTGATCTTTCAGTGTCAATTAAGTTTCCTGAGAGAAACTGGCTGTCTAGTTGACATGGGAATTAACATTTTCAAACCAGCGCCTTTGGCTGAATTAATTTCTGAATTTGCATTTTAGTGTGACAGAACCAAAATGGACCAATTGCTCGTTTTTGCAGAGATTTCAGCAGGATCATTTTGCATAAAGTTAATTGTATTCATCTAATTGTAAATTGAATTGAAAGAGATCACCATTAGATTTTTATTTTCCACATATTTCCCTATACATTCTGCTTAGTATAAGACACTGGATTTAATTAATTGGCTAGCCAGTATTGTTGCAACACTTTTTGTTATAGGAATGTTAATTAACATTGTGAGAGTAACACTGTAATTGGGAAGCAAATTATTATTATAGCAGATATTTTTTGGAACATTTCAGACGATTGTTTGCTGAACGTCATGCCCTTTAGAATGTCAAAAAATTCACTTTTGTGTCTCCAGTCCCACATCTTGTCTCATACATTTTTCAGGCTTGAGGGATAAGATACTGGAATATAAAACTAAAACACAGAGAGACAGTTTGATCCCCTGAGCTGTGACTGTGCTTTAATAACACACTGTGCAAATCTCTTTAGAGCTAAGGCTAACGTTATACTCCTGCAATACAGCGCCACACACATAATAACTATTATTATTCATACTCAAGTGCAATTACTCTCAGCAGTTCACTATGCTAATGGCCCTGCGTCATGTACATACAATGGAGTTTGACGAATCACTGATGTACTATATACATTTATGTGCAAAAGTTTGCATCGAAATTGTGTGACTATGTTACAGTTTGTGTACAAAAAAAAAAGAAGAAAGCTGCAACTACAAAACAAACAGAAGAATAGTTTGAAAAGAATGGAGAGAATGTAGTCAACTATACAATACAGCTGAGAGGATCCAAACAAAAACTGCTCGAATGATTAAAAAAGCGATTGAGAGCATTATAACAGCAAATGATAGATAGATAATTTATTAGTGAATATAAATATCACATACATGAAGAGATAGATAATTTATTAGTGAATATAAATATCACATGCATGAAGAGAGATGCAAAACATTTTCTCAGTTTAATTTTTTCACTATTTATATCCCCACATACACAATTTGAGCATCTTCCTTATTACACAAACTTATGCACACATTCTAAGAGTAGAATTACTGATTGTAGCCCATCTGATGCTCTGGAAAATGTATTGGCACCCCTCTACTCCATCTGTCAATGGAAAAGGACCACCAGTGTGCAAATATTCATTTGGTGGTGTACCATGCTTTTGTGTGTGTGTGTGTGTGTGTGTGTGTTTGTAATGGTGTGGACAACAGCAGTCAATTTTTATTCTGCTCAACAATCTGAAAAGCTCACGGCTCAGAAGAATCTCCAGGAAAATCCGTACACAGTACAACATTTGTCTCCTTCCATGCCAAATTGTTCCACTTGCAACCCAAACAACAATGATGTCCCAAAAAGCCTGACAGCTTGAGTCGCGTCCAGCTGAACAGCAGCATATGTCCGATTTAAAGCACACAGCTTTGGAGGCACTCGTCAGCCGGTTTCGAGCGAACATGGCACAGAGATATATTTGGCTCCGCATTTGTCTAGTGATGTAAGAAAGACAAGTTCAAGCTTCTTTTCAGCCAGAAAAAACAAGAAGAGAAAGAAAGAGGGAGCAGGAGAAAGATTGAATAAGGGAAGAGGGGTAGAGAGATGGAGAGAGAAAGAATGGGAGTATGCTGGAGTGAGAGGAAGATAGGTTGAGAAATGACATGAGAGGGAAAGAGTGTGTGTGAGAGAGAGAGAGAGAGAGAGAGAGAGAGGAGGGTAAGTAGACTTGAGGCAAATTGTGAGTGTGGGCGAGAGTGTGTGTGCGTGTGTGTGTGTGTGTGTGAGAGAGAGAGAGAGAGAGAGAAAGGGACTGTAAAGGAGGGAGGGGTATATGTTGAGGGACAACAAGAGAGGCTGGGACGGAGAGAGAGAGAGAGAGAGAGAGAGACGGAGGGATGTGAGATATGAGTGTGAGAGAGAGAAGAGGTAGCAGAGGAAGAAAGAGAGACTAAAGAGGACCATGTAGGAGAGGGAAAGAAGGAATTGATGCAGATGCGATGCTTTATGTGTCCTCTGATCCTGAGTGAGAACAGATCTCAGTGTCACTGCTTAATGTGAGGACAGAGATACAGCGGGACGGACAGAGAGATACAGCGGGACAGAGAGAGACGGAGAGAGAGAGAGCATCCACATGACTGAACGGAGAGAGCGAGTCTTAGCACAGAGGTAACGGACGAGACGATGGTGTTTGTCGGGATTAGAGCAGCAACAGACACGTTGGCGTGGATGCTGATTCACACACCAAGGACAATGTTGGTAAAGTTGCTGCTTTGTGTGTGTGTGTGTGTTTTCTATCATACAGAGTATGACTTTAAAATCAGTATTAAAGGAATCATTCAGCCAGAAATGGAATGTACACCAGTTACACCAAATGCACTTTGGTTTGTTTAGATTTGCACTGGAGCTACAAAGCTAATGTTGCTACTGAAAGATGATCAGCATCACGCTCACCTCGAAATATTTGTACTTAAACACTATCATAAGTCTGCATTAAAATAAAATATACAGATTAAACGTGAACTATATTATCATCCAAATCGCTTCCAACATAAAACGCTTTATACTTTAAGGCACACCTCCTACCTGAATCTGACGCTGGTGCACAGTGACACCAAACAATGTGTCAAAGGAAGTGAATTTGTGCTACAACGTTACATCCTTTTGTCCTCGTTTATAGACAACCACATCAGCAAGTCTGTTAGAGACCCTGAAGAACTCCACAAATCTGATTTGCAGAGACACAACAAGTTTTTTAGTACACCATGCTAAATTGGAGGCTGTACACTTCTTTTACGTGTTAGCTACAATAGCTTTAGACAAGAAAAAGCATGTTTTGGCTAATCAGCCACATCTGGGGTAATGGTGTAAATTTCCTTTTTGGCCAAGATTTTAAACTCAATGCAAAAGCTCATCCATTGCTTTGGAGTACAAACTGTTGGGAAATTGTTAGCACGTTTCAAATGTACTATGGTATTTTAATTAAAATTAAGACACATTTACCTATTTTAGATGTAGATGGTGTGTATTGCAAGTGTCTTATGGTCGGGGTCAAGACACAGGTCTATCCCAGGTAACAGGGATGACATGGGAAGCACAGGTCAATCTCAGGAACTGGTTGGAGGCGGGACTACACTTTGAATGGGACGTCAGGGCACCCCACACACACACATTCATGTGCTGATTCACACTTAGGGGAAATTTAGAGTCTCCAATCCACTTATTGACTGTTTTTTGGGGGTGATCGGAAACCAGAGAATCCAGAGGAAGCCCACACAGAGACTGGGAGAACATGTGAAAATCTGCACAGCTAGTAACCTGAGCTCAAGATCGAACCTGGGGCTGAGGCTGCAGTGATACCCGCTGCACTACCATGATGCCCTTGGCACTGTAATGATAAACAAAACCACAATTAGCCATGAACATGATAATCGAGCAAAAACAAGAAACAAAGATAAAGTAGAGTCTGTAACTTATTGTGTAACCATAAAATGGTTGGAAGGGGTACAATCAAATGGTGTCAAATCCCCACTTTCCCAGACCTTTATTGTCTTGCTATTTATAACTATATAACATCTACTTTCTAATGTGTGTAAACAGAGTGGCATGGTGGCACAGTGGGTGGTGTTGCTGTCCTTGGTTTGATCCTGAGCTCAGGTTACTGTTGTTTTACATGTCCTCCCAATGTTTGTGTGGGCTTCCTCCAGGTTCTTCAGTTCTGCCCCACTTTTCGAAAACATGCAGGTAGGTGGATTGGCTGCACAAAATTGTCCCTAGGTGTGATTGAGAATGTGAATGTGTGTGTGCGATGGTCTAGCATCCCATCCAGGGTGTATTCTCCCACTTCCTGCCCAGTGTTCTTAGGATAGGCTCTGGATCCACTGTGACTCTGCCCAGGATAAAGGTATTAACAGAGACACTCAAAACAAACAGATCCCAAGCTCTGAGCCTGGAAATGGTCAAATGGTCAGTATTCACCAACTTTACAAAGCAAGCTCCAACTCAAGTGAGACAAAGCAAGGGCAGATAGTGTGGCATTTCTTCAAAAAAGAACAGGAAGTAGGAAGCAGGGAACAAGGCGCTTGTCAACAGGTGAACCTGAAAAACAAGATACCCGTGTACTCACATAACAGTACACAGCACAGCGGTGATAACAGAGCAATAACAGGTTATGCTTAAATAAAAAACAGATGGGCAGAACAGGGCTAAAACCACAGAGAGCTAAACACAAGGGAGTAAGGCTATTAAGGGAACTTACTCTGCTTTCACACTAGCAAGTGACAAATCGCTATGGTAGTGGTGGTACTGGCAATGACAAGGGTTACTGTTGCTTGTGGGTGTGGCCTGTCCAGCTTTTTTAATAGATGGTACTAGCTAAGTTATAGGAAAGGGTGCAGTTATTGCGTCCATCTATTCCTCCACTTAAAATGCTAGTGACGTGAAATGTTTTAGTCAAAACCATCAAGTTGTGTTTCTGTGCATTGACAGTATAACCTGACACTGGAGACTCCTTCCATAAGTGTTCAATTTACAGAAAACTTCATGTTTGTAAATGTTTATAGCCAAAGTGATATTATACTGTATTAGAACAGGTATATTAATAATAAACCTTCTGACCAATCAGATTCAAAGAATTCAGCATCACTGTGGTAAAGTATGAGGTTTGCACTAGTGCACAAATTCATAACTGCCGATGTATGGATTTGTGATAGATGATCTCTTTATTGCATTCATGTTTCATTTATTCTGAAATGAAAATAATGCCATAAGACCTTCTAGCTGCATTTAAATTCCCAAAAGAGCTTTGATGATGGTTCTCCATCTGCTGTATGATGTGAGGCTGATGTTGTTCCCCTCTTTATCTCACACATTAATTGGTCTCACACAGAGAGTGATTTACAGTGTGTGTAATTGCCTTCATGAGCCTGTGTTCTCACATTCCTGTCCATGTTGGTCACTGTTTCTCAACTCATGAGAGATTTACTCCTGAGACAATATTTGGATGATAATAACAATTTTATTAAAAAAGGTGAATAATATGTAATAAGTTGCAAATATACACTGTATCATTTGGTGTACAGGAAATTTCCCCCTCTGATAATTTTATTATCTCGATTAGTTTCTCTGACCCAGTTTTCAATTAATCTCCTGTTTCTGTCTTACTATCCCTCTTTAGAGAGACCTCATTATTGCACTAGAATCTTCTTTTGGGTTAAATAGATCAAGTTGCATGCTCTTTACAGAAGTGGTGCTTTGATTTGCCACCTAATATCAATGCAAGTAAGTGGACGTTCACAGACAGGAAGTAAGAACATGAAATTGGGCAGGAATTGAAGGATTTAAAAAGAACAAATACTGTAAGGTTGCATGATTGTAGAATTGAAGGCTGTACCCTGTCCTACAAATAGCAAACAAACCACTACATGTGGGGTTAAAAACACCTAGCACTTTATTACATTTATTATCTTCATATTGCTTGAAGCTGAGAATTCCTCTTCAAAGCATAGTGTGACACTTTTATTAAAATTTTTGTATAACCATATTTATTTGTGAGCAAAGCATTTTACTAGGCAGGTGCTCACACTAATAGAGACAGTGAAAATAAGCTACATTTTAAGTAACTGAAAAGTCAGTATTAAAGAATAAAGACCTACAGGTTTTTATTAGGTGGTGCAATTTTTGGATTTGACTCAAGACCAATTCGCTATATGTTTATTGCTAATAGCTGTTTCTGCTGGTTGCCTTGGATACCTGGTAGCATCTAACAAGTACAATAGCCATCTCCATGCATGTGATCTTTCTTTCTGCTTGGATTGATGTGTCACATATTTAGTTAATTAGCCCACAACCCTGTTGAATTCTTGATTCTGATTGGTCAGAGGGTGTTGTTTAATTTTCTATAACAGTCTATTTGCTATATATACTCTCTTTGCTCAACACTCAATAGTCACTGTCATAGAAAATGAATAACTTCTGACTATTTTGTCACATCATGGCACTGCTATTGTGAATGCACAATAAATAAGTCAAAGCTGAAAAGACTGTAATTGAAAGAAATCTTTCCTAACAAGCTTGTCATTGTCATTGACATAACATGCACTGACAGGGATTTCCAGAACACTGCACACTGTACGTTGTAGGTTGTCAGGCGTCCTCAGATGTGGAACATGCTTGATTTATTTATTTATCTCCAAAATCACAAAGCGTCTTCAGCCTCCTTGGTTTTGAAGCCATTTTTCTTCATCGTACAGATTGCAAACCTAGAACTTGCTCCCTGAATGTTATTCAACATATTTTTCCGTCTGGTCTAATTATTTATTCAATATTTCTATTTACAGTGCATGTTTTATTCAGCAAGTGGAAGAAGCCATGCTGGTAAATAAAGCTAAATAAGGACCAGGGAAATAACTCGTCGCAAGAAGAGCAGGAGTTTTTTTCCTGCAATGGTGCGTGACCTTAAGGAACGAGCAACAGCAGTGTGGAGGGCTGGAGCGATTGAACTCGATTCAGTTCTAGTAATTCAATTTATGATTTGATTCTCTGAGCTGATTTTAGGGAAGCAGTCACAGGAGAGCGTTGTGGGCGAACCTGTGCCAGGTGTTAATTTTGCAGCATGTGAAGGGAATCCGGGTGAAGGGAGTTGTGTTAATCCAATATGATGATAGATTGCATTTGGGTGAGGAACTGAACATAATCGACTCAGTGACCGCTTCAGGTGATGGCTGGAGGGATATGAATAATTCACAGCCACGTGATGTCATTTTCTCACACCATAACTTCACTCTATTGGACTCGCAACAATTGGTAAGCAGTCAGTAAGTCATCTGCTTCTTTACTTTTGGACTGGAGCTATTGTAAAGAATAAAACACTTGGGATTTTGATATTATAGGAAATTAATGAGTGATTGGGTGGTGCGGAGTTACTGTTACCACAAAAAAGGGTTTATTCCTCTTATACCATAGCGATTTACCAAAGCTAATCATTTTTTGTTTATTAAAGAATGTCATATTTTTATCCTTTTAATGTTGTGGAATGTCCGTGAATCAAATTAGTTCCTGTTCCTGTTCTCACTTACGTTACCTCAGCTATAATCCGTCACTCCCTCACCCGCATCTCTTTCGGAGTTAATAAGACAAGCTTGTCATGTTGCAGAGAAACCGCGAAGAGTAGACTCCTCTGTCCTGAAACCTTCAAGTTACAGCTTTACCTCTGAGTGTTACAAAGCACTGCCACTGGAGACTCCTTCCATAAATCAACTCCCTGTGATAACGTATTAGAATGAGCATTAATTAGCATTAATTAACACATTCACAGCACTGTGTTGAAATTAAAACAGTGTGAAAAAGATTTCCTCTATCTCTTAATGCCAGTGTCATTAACTACATGAAAAAATCCATGATACTTCTGATTGAGTCGACCGAAACAGTTTACAGTTAGGTCATTTTATTAATAACTATTGTAATAATATGCAATACGAGACTTTTGAGTAACCTGACCACCAGTCTATACTTTGGCTTGATGTAACTTTTTCCACTAAAGATTTGCTGCAGCTGTGATGATTTGCTAGCATAATGGGATTAGACTTTTTTTTTGAGACCTGTTCTGGTTAAAAGTGCTCTCAGTGCTTCATTATGAATCTTTTCCCTCACTTAAGGGCTCTATGGAATCCGTTATTGTTAACGCTGCATAAAAAAAATGCTTACTCCAATGCATGCTGCTACATAGGACTCAAAGTCCCAGAACTGCTGCACTGTTTATGGTACAAAACAATTTAGCTCCTGCGATCTTGTTGTGAGGTCGACGTTACGGAGGCTCAACATATGAATGTGTGCAGAAAAAGTGTAACAAATTACACAATGCACCTCTCCACAGATCTCACGTTTGTCTTGTGGCCAAAATGGAGCTTGAGAATCATGCTGTAGTTGGTTTACTCTTACATAAGTTAATGATGAATTAAGAAGATCTCACTATGTACTGTATTCTGATTGGTCAGAAGGTGTTGATTAATTTCATCCTACAACAGCTCTGACAGTAGTGCAGCTGCAAATCACAGATTTATCACTTTTAAAAAAAA
This sequence comes from Pangasianodon hypophthalmus, assembly GCF_027358585.1. Classification (NCBI taxonomy): domain Eukaryota; kingdom Metazoa; phylum Chordata; class Actinopteri; order Siluriformes; family Pangasiidae; genus Pangasianodon; species Pangasianodon hypophthalmus. Next base: position 2,308,634 of record NC_069726.1, on the reverse strand, counting down.
TCACGCTGTTATTTAACAAAGAAGCATGTACACTTACTGTTCACCTTATTGGGAACAGTTATCTAGTCAGCCATTCATGTGGCAGCAGTGCAATGCAAAAAAATCATGTCAAGAGCTTCAGTTAATGTTCACATCAAACATCAGAATGTTTTTCACACCATTCTGTGTAAAATCCCAGGAGATCAGCAGTTTCTGAAACACTCAACCAGCCCATCGGGTACCCACATCCATGCTACAATCAACGTCACAGAGATCACACTTTTTCTTCATTCTGATGTTTGATGTGGACATTACCTAAAGCTCTTGACCTGTATCTGCGTGATTTTATGTATTGTGCTGCTGCTATGTGATTGGCTGATTAGATAACTGCATAAATGAGCAGGTGTACAGGTGTTCCTATTAAAGTGGACGGTGAGTCTGTGTAACTGTTAATATGAAATCTGTTTTTTTTTCTGCAAAGAGATGTTTATTTAACATTTATGGAAGGAGTCTCCAGTGTCAGAGCTTTGTAACAGTCAGAGGTAAAGCTGGAACTTATAAAAGTTTTCCCACATCTTCAGGACAGAGGAGTTTACACTTTTTGGATTTTCGATAACAAAACGAGTGGCATTTTTTGTCTTATAAACTTCAAGACAGAATAGAAAGAGAGGCTGGTGAGGCCATGACTGTTTATAGCTGCTATAATGGTATAAGGGAGAACAGGAACTAACTTTTTATAGACATTCCACAACATGCAAATATTTATAAACTATAAACTGATTGAAAGTTTGAATTGTCATTCTTTTTTAAAAAATAAAATTTGTAATTGTTGACAAATTGCTGTGGAATAAGAGGAAGAAATTGCTCAGGGATGTGGTGTTATTGAAAAAATAATCGACTCCACGGTGGTAAAATTATTATATAATTTTTCATGTTCACTGGAGAAATTAAGCCAGTGGGTCATTTGGACTCTAAATATATTGTCCGGTATTGCTGTGTATCACAGATGGTTGTGGTGTTGCTGTGAATCACCCTGAAGCCCTCACACTGACCAGATTACAGTTCACACTCCAACAGATGGCCTTCCTCTTCACACACCAACTACCAAATGCTGAATTAGTATCTTTGTGCAATTGTACTATAAATAAGAGTTTTTTTCCTCTTTGGCTGTGATTATTCCTCCTCTATGGACAGATTCACCCTGTCCATGTGAAAGCTTTACAGTTCCACTTGCCAGACATTTTTATCCACAGTGAGGTGGAAACCATTCACAGCACAGTGGTGATGGAGGAACCTTTTAAATTCAATGAATAACTGTATTAGATATAAAATAATTCACTTTAACTTCTATGCTTTAAAACCTGGGAGTCAGACCTTATTTCATTCAACATTTTTTAAACTTATTCAATAAAACCTTCACTAAAAAGAACAGTAGGCTGTTCTCAGATATTTATATCCAATAATTTCTAAGAACGCACTTAGAAAAAAAAGGTTCAGTTTTGAACTCTTAAAGGTTTTTTCAGTCTATCTCATAAACTTTTTATGGAGAACCCTACAAAAGAGCATTCAATATCTTGAAAGGGTTTTAATTTAAGCCTTTTAGGAGGATAAGAGCATATAACTATCCAAAGAACCCTTGAAGAACCGTTAAGGATTCTTCTGATACACACTTAGAAAAGGGTTCTTCAAAGGTTCTTCAAGGGTTCTTTGGATAGTTAGGGTTTTTAGCTTCATTAAAGGGTAACACTCTGATGTAAGTCCTACATAAAACCTTTAAGGGTTCCCCAGATGTACAACCTTTTTAGGAAGCTATAAAAAGAACCTTTTTCTACGAGTGTATTAGAAGAATCCTGAATTGTTCTCTGAGGAAACCCTTAAAAGTCTTATGTAGTCCCCTGCAGCAAATGTTGGATCTATTCAACCCTTTGGGGATGATACGAACCCTTAACTACCAAAAGAACACTAAAGGAGCCTTCGAAGAACACCTTTTATAGGAGTTTATTAGGAGAATCCTTAAGGGTTCATTGATTGTCCATCTAGGGAACCCATGTAGGTTTTGTGAAGAACTCTACAGCAGACTGTTTCCTTGTTAGAAAGGATTCTATGTAAAATGCTTTTAAAAAGCTAAGAACTCTTAATTATCCAAAGAACCTTCAAAGAACCCTTTTCTAGGAGTGGATTAAAAGAATCTTTAAGGGTCCTTTAGTTGTTCACCTGAGGAACTCTTAAAGATAAAACCCTACAGTTACCCTATTTGGAAGGGTTCTATGTAGAACCCTTTTGAGGAGCTAAAACCCTTTAAAGAACTTTCTATTTTTCTACTTTATTAGAAAAATCCTAAAGGTATCTTGGGATATTCGTCTAGGGAACCCTTATAGGCTTTATATAGAACCCGTATAGGCTTTATGCAGTACTTTATAGCTGTATTTTTCCATATATTATAAAAAGTTTTAACTAGTAGCCTTTTTAGGAGCCTAAGAAGCCCTAACTGTCCAAAGAACCCTTGAAGAGCCTTTGACGATTCCGTAAAGGTTATTTGCTTGCCCATCTGGGAACCCTTAAAACCTTTGTGTAGAACCTTTTACTGTAATACTAAACTAAAAAAAAAAAAAACTAAAAAAAAATAAATAAATAAATAAATAAAAAACAAAAAAAAATTTAAAAAACGGTTCTTCAAGGGTTTTTTTTTTAAGTGGTCGTTGGATATCTAAGGGTTTTTAGCTTCCAAAAACAGGTCTGCTTGGAATTCTTTCAGATAGAGAAATCACTCTGTATATGTAGTTGTTGTTCCACAAGGCTATGTTTTAAGCCCACAGTTTTTTCCTTGGGTGCAATTAAATTTAAATTTGTTGTTAGCTTCCTCTGTCATGCCACTTGTTTAATGCGTTTTTTGTTTTTTTTTAACCATGCAAAGTAACACAAAGCTCCGAGTTCCACCCACATGCTGATCCAGTGAGAGCGAAAGGCAGTTATATAAGCAGTCAGAGTAAAAAAAGGGCTGAAAACAAAGCGGCACTGGCGGCTTGCAGGGGAAGTGGAGTATAATGTATGTGTGTGTGTGTGTGAAAGGAGATAGAAGCGCTGGTGCAGCAGAAATAAATTGGAAATGTCAGGAAATTAAAAAGCATAGACTAGCAAATAATTCTTGTGCCTGACACCACCCAGTGTTGTAAAGACTCTGTGGAATTAAGGTACTTCCGGTAAAGCATGTACAATTCTTTCGAATTTAACAAAGTTTGGCCTGCAGTTCATACATTAAAAATGATTGACTCTTCAGCCGGTAATGAAATATGATCATTAATTAATTCATGACTTATAAACATGCAACATAAGCATAAAACAGTACCATTGTTAAACAATATTTAATATTTAGCAGTAATAATATTTAATATTTGTTAATTATATACTTTATTAACATTTAAGATGTCGTCAGGGCTTGCTGAAGGTTACTCAGTTACTCAAGTCACTAACACAAGACATTAGAAGGAATTACAAAGAATAATTTGACAGAAAATTTAATGTACACAATTTCTGGAATTCCTTTCCTGTATAGTCAATAATTAAGCATATATTAATGGCTAAACAGACTGTTCATAATATTCTTCATGATGAACTTCTGATACCGCATATCATTACATTAATAATGACTTCTTTTTCTATGAAAAGTGGCATTATGGCATTAGTGCTTCCCTTATAGATTAAAAACAAATGAATAAATAACAGAATTTATTCTAGGTATAACCTAATATACATTTATGCACAACATTGTGAAGTACTATCACACAACTGGACTTAATATCCATTTATGATTTTTTTTAAATGTTTCCTTTCTTGTCCTGTAGGCTGTTTCTGAAAGATTTCAGTACTGAATATTAATATTTCAACATAACAGGTTTAAATGTTGTGCCTTCAGTGAAAGCAGTGATTAGAGCTCAACGTGGAGCTCAGCGGCGCTTCGCAAGTGAGTTACAGCGAGGGGGTGTGTGTGAATTCAGTATACATGCTAATCATTTACGAAATACTAGAATGAGAAGTGTATCTTATGTAGAAATCAAATAACGTATAAATAAGTGTTGACATTGAGTATGAGTCTAAAAAGTTTTTTAAAACTGCGTGTGTGGTGAACTCTCTTGGCCGCGCCTCCCCCCGCATGCGATGCGCAGTGGACTGGTCCGAGGAAAGGGAAGAGGAACAGAAAGTGAGCAGGCCGGTGATAAATAACTAGCGGTAGGGCTTTGGCTTAGAGCATGATGGAGCTGCTGGCAGATATAACATCATTTACAGCACAACTTCCGGTGAGTTTTATGACCAAATAAGTGTTATTTTAACACAAACTTCACATGAACGTACCCGGCTTTGTGCTTTGCAGCAGTTTAAATTAGGTAGATAAAAGTTTTAGATATAGTGTATATTACTTTTGCAATTAAACTGTAATTAAATTGCATTATATTGCAATTATATTGTGTATTGCAAAGTTTACTGCATAGTACACACTGCATTTCAGTTGTTAGGCCTTTAACAGGCTTTATTGCATGCTCTATTTCAGTTATTTTGTATTTTGTAGCCTTTATTACACTTTATTACAGACTTTCTTGCAGTTATTTTGTATATAACAAACTCTTATCCAGGTTTATAGTAACTTCTAAGACACTGTATATTGTAGTTATATTGCATGCAGTTACTTTGTACAAGCAACACTGAATTATTGGCAAAAGAAACAATGTAGATTGGCTAACATACTATAGTTCAGCTTTTCCACTAAAGCAAGTGACTGCATACATTTGCTTGAAATGTAAGTTGCTTGAATAATATTATTATTTTGTTTAATAATATTTAAATGCATAATAATTAATAAATAAATCATATTTAAAATTCACATCAACCCCATCTGCACACACAAACTCCATTTCCCACAGTCCTCCCATACAAGGTTTATCACCTGATCCGTCACGTGACTCATTACTTTCTGCTCACTCTCTGACTAATCACACACACCTGCTTCAAATCACCAGGTCACTATATATATTATATATTATCTATTATATAATTCATTATATATATAGAATTACACACCTCGTGCTCGTCACTAGTGACATTACCACATTACCAGATCTTTATCTCTGAGTGCACGCAGTTCTGCTTGTGACCTTGATTGTTTTTGGTTTTGAGTTTGCTTTGCCTAGTTGAGCCAGCTTGTTGATCACCTGAACGGCATCGTCTCTACGGTTTGTCTGCTCTGTCAGCGTATCTGCATTTTCATCCAAACGCATGTCCTTTTATGACAAAGAAAAAATGTGAATCATTAGTCAGCCTTGAAAAAAGTTTTTAAATTGTCATCAGTCCTTACAAGGTATTTTCCTGGGCCATTTCCTGTTTCCCTGGAGTATAAATATGACATTGTACACTTGTAAAATCCCTTTATTATACATCACAATGAGAAAATCCAAAGAGCTTTCAGTGCAAAATGGAAAGATGATTATTAGTGTGCACAAGTCTGGTAATGGATATAATACATACAATACATAAACAGTACAACAATAAAAGCATAATAAACCTTATTTAAAAAAAAATCAAATTGGACACATGCATTTATCCATTTTGGATCATTTTCATAACGAGTGCCAATAATTTTGAGTTGATTTTATGGCTCTAGATATATTACATATAACATTCTCTAATGCAATTATATTGATCATTACATATTGATGCTGGATTGTAGTTATAGTGTATATTGGGAGGTTGATTGCAGTTTGCGGTTAAATAGTGAACGCTGGTTAAGAACTTTACAGTAAAGAACTTGAGTATGTGCGTGTGTGTGATACACAAAGTTGTGTGACCTCTTTCATCCTTGTCATCTTACACACATTTGCATAGGAAGTCTTGCTTCCTTTTTTGCGTTATTCATATGTAGACCTTTGTAAGTAAATGGCTTCACAAAATATACTGTGTGTTTACAGGTTTTGTTTTAAAAAAAAATTCTAGCCAGAGCCAGAATATTGCCTTCTTTGTAGTGAGTTTTTTTTTTTTTTAACAGTAAATGCTTGGTTTAGTCAGATTGGGATGGAGTAGTGCTGGAATGCAACAGGATATGTCTGACATTTAGCCCAGAGGTAGCAGAATGAAAAAGTAAAGGCTTTACAGCATATCTCTGTCTCCTGTGCTGCGGATCAGTATGGATCTTGTGATCCATTTATGGCTGGTCCAGAACTCCTGCAGGGGGGAACCAGTGGAGTGTGTGATATTAGCTGAGGCCTGTTGCTCAGGCCATATGTGCCTGTGTTCACTCAGTTTTACAGCCAACACATTCATTTTCATTTATTCAATTGACAGATGACAGGACGGTTGTGCGTGGGCAGAACCATGGCGAAGCTAAGTTGAGTTGATTTGATTTGAATAGGTTTTAATGTTTTTCCGTCATTTGAGTTTATATACTTTTGGTTGGATTGCTGTGAATGGGTGCCTACGCAAAGTGGATTTGATTCGAGTTGATTTGATTGGATTTCAGTTGGATTGATTTAAGTTGATTTGATTTTGACGTTCGTTTGCCCTTTGAGTTTTTACACTGTCTTGGATTGGATTGTTGTGAGTCAGAAAAGGCTTAGCTGATTTGATTTGAGTTGATTTGATTTGCATTGACTTGATTTGAGATGATTTGATTTAGATTTTTTTCTGACATTTGAGTTTTATATACCGGTTAAAGTTTCTTAGTTAAAACACACAACAGTTATCTGAGAGCAGCTGTTTGGCGGACCTTATGCCCAGTTAAAACCCTTTGAGTTGCGTTCTAGTCAATTACACATAGTCTAAACCTGTTACACAGTTTAACTCATTTGTACCACTGGAAGTACCTTTTCTGGGCTTGCAAATGACAACAGAAATGACCGTATGTGTACAGATATGCATCCGTATACGCACTGACCTTTCCTAGCCTCCAAAGCAATGGGTAATGAGCTGTAGTAGAGCAAGAAAATGCAGGTATGTTGTTTTCAGCAAAAGGTTGCTTCTGACCTTGGAATTTGTGTTGGTTTCATGTCTTACGTGTGTTTTGTCTGTGAGACAGCATGTCTAAAATGTCTGTAAGCATGAGGGCATGTCATACCTAGCACCGCCCTTTGACCTCCCTCTGATCTTTAGGGTGTCTGTGGAATTCTTTTAGAGACTGCAAAAGGCAAGCAAGTTGGAACAAGCCACTTCTGAAAGCTAAACCCTAAAGAAGCTTGAAGAGAGTCAAGAATCTTCTAATTCAAGGTTGAAATGGTGCTCCGTGCTACACTTCATGGTATCAAAATGCAAATTCTGAAACTTGAGGTGCATCAACATGTACTCTAGAAAGAATTTGTTTTCTGTACCTTAAACAATCCTCCAGATCCTCCTAAAGTTGACTTGCACTTTATGGCCAATCCTAGAGCTTCCATTTATACCTATTAAGAACACAAACCCTTGAACCCATTGCCTTTGACTCTGGGGTAATGCACACTTGAGAAAAAAGCACAAGCATGAGTGAAACTCTGCAACTCCCGGCATTGCAAGTGCAGGCTCCTTGCGATGTGGATCAGGATGGATCTGCCAGTGGAGAAAATCGCACCTCACCCAGTCCATCCCTGCGGCGCAAACGTTTTAAGATGCGCCGAATGAAGCACGTGCAGAGCGAGAGGGAGCCAACAGAGGGCTCTAAAGAGTACCTGCAGCTCCCTTCCATTGAGATTACACCATCAAGCGATGAGGATGCAGTCGGCTCGGGCTCATCTACACCGACCGCTTCACCATGTCGCAGACGCTCCCTCCTGAGGAAATGGCTCAGAGGAGGCGAAAAGAAGGAGCAAAGCAGTGAGAGCAGGTCTGTATGACCAGGACAAGTGCACCTCATTCCTCCATCCTTCCCTGCTACCTAAGTTGAGTCCACTCTGTTATCATCCTGTCTATACATGTGGATACAGCACTCGATACAGAGTACCACATAAAGTCCACATAGTGTGGATGACTTTAAGACAAGAGCAGTGACCAAAAACCAGGGTTTCAATCAGCCATTGGCTAAATTGCCAGGGGTACTTGAAGCATTCTTTAAGCGTTTAATAGATAGTTGGATTATACTTGTTCCTCATGTAGGGTACTACACAGAACGTTTAAGGGTTTCCCTAACAGGACAGCCAAAGTACACCATTTGCAAACAAAGCACACCATTTGCAGGGAATGCAGTGTCAATTTCAATTTCCTGAATGGCACAAAGATTAATAAAGGGTTCTTAGCCTTCTAAACTGAACCCTTTATGTTAGGGAAACACTCTGATATAGGGGTTTACATAGAAACATTATGGTTTAAACCAAGACCACCATTTTCCATTTCCTGACCTGCACCTGGTTTTGAAAATATTTACAGTGAATTCTCAGTGCAAGCTGACACAGCTCCAAAAAAAACCTATTCCATGTAGCACCCTCAAGCGTTTCTTGGTGTGTTCCTCTGAGGGAACCCTTCAAGTTTCCATGTAAAATCCTGCAACAAAGTGTTTTCCTTTCAGAAAGGGTTCCAAGTAGAACCTTTATTTGGAAGCTAAGAACTCTTAATTATCCAACAAACGCTTAAAGAACCTTTGAAGAGCCCTTTATTTGTAACAGCGTATGTATTAAGTGGGTAAGTGGGTGGGACAAACTCCAAATTACTTGTCATTATTAGAACCTGTTTAAAATTTAGCTAGACTGTCTTGGTACTTGTTGGGTTCTTTAAGGGTTTGTTGGATAATTAAGGGTAGGGTTCTACATGGAACTGTTAAGGGTTTTAACAGAGGGAACACCATTTTCAGGACCACAGTTTCAGTTTTCTAGAACACACTTAGATTCAAAAACAACTTTGACTTCAACTAAACATAAGAAATTCTGCGAACTGTCATGAGTCCAGAAAGGGTTCTTTGGTTTGTTTCTTTGGTATGAAAGCTTAAAGGTTCTAGGTAAAACTGATTTTTGGTTTGCTCTTCTGGGGGAAGTTTGTTCTTCTAGGGGAAGGTTCAAAGTAGAACCCTATAGAGAAGTGTTTTCCTATCACAAAGGGTACCAAATAGAGCCATTTCTGTAAGCTAATTATCTCCATAATTATCCAATGAACCATTAAAGGGCTGTCGAAGAACTATTTATTTCTGAGAGTGTACGTACAAACTGTATGTACACAAAAATTGTGTAATTGTGCTGTAAAAATTTTCACCAGAGAGAACACCATTTTCAGACCACTATTTTCAGGGAACGAAGTTTTCTGGACAAAACTTGAGTTCAAAAACAACATTTATTTTAATGTCCAGAGAAAATATTCCACGTAGCACCCTAAAGGGTTCTTTTGTTTGTTTTTTTGGAGCAAAGCTTACAGTGTCTATCCAAAACTGTACAACAAAAATGACTCCAAGAAGTCAGTGCTCCAAACTAAGGACACGTAACTATCCAAAGAACACGTGAGGAACCTTTTTTAGGCGTGTAGTGATAATATTTAACATGTTCTTGATTACTACATTGTGTAGGTTGTGTATATTGGTATCTGATTATAAAGTATGTACTCTTTAACCAAAATCTCAGCTTAGGTACACATCGAGTAGCCATTTGCCAATACTGTTGTCCAGTTCTCACCCCAGATGCAATAAGTACCACGGCCGTGAAGAACTCGTATAAGCCCCCTGCTGTTTGCTCTGTGGTGACATTCATAGCACAGTGCGAATTCTGCATCTGGAACTTCATCAAATATTCAGCATCACGCCACCTTCTGAGGAGCTTCAGCTTTAAAAATAAAACATGAAGCCTTGGAAGTGCTCGTGCCGTGACCTCATGGAAACCCGTTCAATAACTGTAATGTCAGGTGCAGATGATTTACGTTGTTGGTGAAGGTTTGGACGTCTGCCACGCGGCACGTTTCAGCTCTAGCAGGCTTGGGGGAATAAATGAATTGAATCATTGTGTGGAGATTGCAGTGGTGTACCAGTGGCTGTAAATCATCTTTTACTGTTTCTCGTTTCTCGGTGGATGAACTGGTGCTTTAATATTGATGTTAACTTCCCTTTAATAGAAGTTTCGTGTGATTTAGGGAAATTCTGCTTCTTGTTTGTTTGTTTTCTGTGTCATACTATGGGATTGTGGGGAATTTTTTTAAATTAGGCTGGTTTCTTTGTGGTTATTTCTATATTTATAATCATATGATTTGTTCACCATTAACATGCCATTTTGAACTCTCCCTCATTATTTCCTCGTTAAATCATCATGAATCGCTGTCACCATGTAAAGAACTGATAGTGTAGGAGTGTAAAGATTGATATTAGGATTTCTGCTAGCTTGATTAATATAGATTTAATTTTTGAGTAAATAAAGCTTAAAAATGGACACCAAGATGTTTAGAAAGTACTGTGTAGAAGTATATAAACCACAATTAAAGCCAGACATTTAAAAGTGGATGTAAACTGATGCTTCGCTTCTCCATTTCACTAGTCACTGAGTGGTAGAGGGAAGTAGCAAGTAACAATCACACACACATGCCACACATCACACACATCACACATTGTTAAAGTGAAAGACAATTCAATGCTGAAGTGTTTTGATTGAGGTTGGACTCTATGTGTGTTACAGCAGCCAGCAGAGCAGCTTACAGAGCAGCCATGAGGACGACTCGGCACGCTACCTGAGCCCTAACGCCCGGGAAGACAGGTACTTACTACCGTGTGTGTGTGTGTGTGTGTGTGTGTGTGTGTGTGTGTGTGTGTGAATATAATGTGGCCTGTCAGCTTTTAATAAGATGTGATTTCTCTTTGAATTTGATGGTTGATATTATAAAGTGTGTTTGGGAGGAGAGTCAAATGTCAGTCATGAAGCTGTTTAATTGAACTCAGAGCGATTCAGCATCTCCCTCAATACAGCATGGACGCTTATTAAAAACACAGAGTCAGTCGTGTGTGTTTGTGTGTGTGTGTGTGCAGAGGTACCAATAATATCGCTAAGAAGAAAATCCTAGCAGACAGAGAAAAAAAAAGAATTTTACCACATCAATCATTGTGTATGTCAGACAGTGTGGCTTCATTTCTAAGAAAAAAGAAATAATTGTTGATGATGATGATGATAATAATTATAAAAATATTTGTGTTTTATACTTACATGAAAGGCCCCTAAAAAAACCTCCAAAAAACCCAAATCATATTTGCCTAAATAGGATCACAAAATAGTTGTTTTTATTCCTTGCTTCCTTCCTTCCTTCCTTCCTTCCTTCCTTTCTTCTTCTTCTTCTTCTTCTTCTTCTTCAGTATGATGTTTAATCAGTATCTCATGAGCAAGAGCGCTGACAATGAAAATTTTCCCCAAAGAAGCCACAGCTGAGAGCGTTTCAATGTAACGAACTCTTGATTGAATTGGGATTTTACGTAGCGCACACAGACGAGTGGAGTGATAAAAACAGTGTGATGTACCAGTGCTGTTATACTAAATATCGGCACTCTTGGAACGCTGCTTGTCCAATCAAATTAGCAGACTTTTTTAATTGAACATCCTGTTTATTGACACGGCAGTGTAATATACGCGCCATTTTCCAGGCCAAGTTTGCAAATTCCTGTGTCCTTTCCCCTTCAGTGAATTGTCTCTCACTGAATTTTGAAATTTATTTATCTGAAAAAGCAGTATGCGTACTTTTCAGGTGTCTCCTATATTGCCATAGGAAGGGGTCAAACATCATAAATTTCACATCTGACCCTTAAATGATGGCACCTCTGGGTCAAGTTTGAGCATGTTGTGTGTATATAATATTAATATTGTGTACGTGTGTAATATTGCGTGGAAAGTAGTATGCACTGAATGGAGCTAAAGGTGTGTGCTGTTCTCATTAAAAGTGCTGTAGTTGTCTGATATGTCCATTAGATGGCAGTAATATATCAAACTCTCCTGCACACTTCAATCACACTGTAGATTTTAATAAATTAAATGATTAGAAGTCAGGCCTTGTTTTGTTTCTGGTGTTAATTATAAACTCTGAGCAGCATCTCCATCTCTCCAGGTGATGCTACACACTCCTCTACACACTCCCCTACACACTCCTCTTTTTAGCCTCATGGGAGAGTGAACGCAGATATTGCAGATGTTTACCTCAGCAGATTCTCACATACCAACATTCACCACATATTTTTAGCTGTGTGTTGAATTCCTGTACAACCCGTGCAGGTGGAACATCACACTCAGGCTTTCATGCAGCTTTATTACAGGTGTGTGTTACACCAGTACAGCATGTTACAGTGTGTTACAGTGTGTTACAATGTGTTACAGGGGTACAGTGTGTTACAGTGTGTTACAATGTGTTACAGAGGTACAAGGGTACAGTGTGTTACAGTGTGTTAAAGTGTGTTACAATGTGTTACAGGGGTACAGTGTGTTACAGTGTGTTACAATGTGTTACAGGGGTACAGTGTGTTACAGTGTGTTACAATGTGTTACAGGGGTACAGTGTGTTACAGTGTGTTACAATGTGTTACAGAGATACAAGGGTACAGTGTGTTACAGTGTGTTGCAATGTGTTACAGTGGTACAGTGTGTTACAGTGTGTTGCAATGTGTTACAGGGGTACAGTGTGTTACAATGTGTTACAGAGGTACAGGGGTACAGTGTGTTACAAAGGTATAGTGTGTTATAGTGTGCTAAAGAGGTACAATATGTTACAGTGTGTTAAAGAGATACAATGTATCACAGAGGTACAGTGTGCTACAGTGTTACAGTGTGTTACAGAGGTACAGGGGTACAGTGTGTTACAGAGGTACAGGGGTACAGGGAACTACAGATGTACAGTGTGTTACAGTGCTACAGTGGTACAGTGTGTTACAGAGATACAATGTATTACAGAGGTTCAGTGTGTTACAGAGATACAATGTATTACAGAGGTACAGTGTGTTACAAAAGTACAGGGGTACAGAATGTTAGAGAAGTACAGTGTGTTACAGAAGTTCAGTGTGTTACAGAAGTTCAGGGGTACAGAATGTTAGAGAAGTACAGTGTGTTACAGGAGTACAGTGTGTTACAGTGGTATAGTATAGGTATATATATTCCTCTGTCTGTTTACATATCCATCTTTCTACCTGTCTGTTTATGTATCTGTCTACCATTCTGTTAGTCTGTCTCACTGCCTCTCTCTCTCTCCCCCTCTCTCCCTCTGTCTGTCTGTTTACTTATTTGTCTCATTGTCTGTATGTTTCTGTCTACCTCCCTGTGTACTTGTCTGTCTGTCTGTCTTTCTGTCTGTCTATTTACAAGTCTGCCCTTCTACCTGTTTGTCTGTCTGTCTTTCTGAGATTGTGTGTTAGTCCCGTGTCCATGTGTGTAGTTAGTCCTTTGCCTTTCGCTCTCCACTCGTCTGTCCATGCTCACTCGCTCATCCATCATGCGCTCTTCACTTCCTGTTTCTGCAGCTCTCTGCATGTGTGGCTCATTATCGCTGACAGCAGCCTGAGCGCAGGTGGAGAGATGAGCTCGCTAAAGCTAGAGGAACTGGGTCAGAGAGGGACAGAGTGAGAGAGACAGAGAGAGAGAGAGGAGAGAGATGAGTGTTGGGTGATGAGGAGCTCCAGGTGTTTAGTGTGTTGAGTCGGACATCATGGTGCAGAGCCGGGCTCGGGGCAGTCTCTTGTGCGTCTCTCCTGTCAGGCTGCGCTGTCACCCGCGAGTCTCTACACTCAGGAGGAGACTGCACTTCCGCAGGGAGATGTGAGTACACTCGTCTCACACTCATCTCACACTCAATCCATCTTTCCACCTCCTGAGTTCTCCGAACAGGGACAGAACATACGCTCAGCAACTTTGGCCAGATCTGAAGCTGAACTTCTGGAACTTTTCCTCTTGTGCATGAACAAATGGCCCTATATTTGAGCGATGTGAGAATTCCGCAGCAGCGCATGGATATAAACATGCTCGGTTTGGTTCGGCTGTTTGATTCTGATTGGTCAGAAAGTGTTGATTCATGTTCTATCACAGAAGCTCTGACAGCAGTGTGCTTGTTCAAATACTTTATTGTTTCTGTAGTAACAGCTCATTCATAGGGACTTGTACGGCAAACGCTGCACGTGCACAAATGATGATGGCTTTATTTAAAAAGAGTTTATGTAGCATCTGTAGAAGGAGTCTCCAGTGTCAGTGCTTTGTAACGGTCAGAGGTAAAGCTGTAAGGATGGAATGAACTAAAACACTCTAACGTGTGCTGATATAGGAAAATAATCAACATAACTGTAACTCCACTTCATCACACCACCTTGTTGTTGATTCTTTTCCTATAACAGCGCAACACAGAGTGCGCTATCGCTTGCAGTTTTTCTGATACATGTTTTTATTGTTATAATTACGCTGTTGTTACTCTGTTGTCCTCAGCGTCTCAGTACTAATGCTGACAAACTTCTGCAATTTAGAGAACAAGCCTGACCCTGTGGTGCACTTAGTGTGTATCAGAGATGCAGCAGGAGAATCTGACACTAGTGCTGTGTAGTTTAAGCTTGAAGAAGCTGAGATCCGTGATGAATAAGTCATGGAGGAGCTGGGCGACTTTATACAGTGTTTCAGGACCACATCAATATTTTGGCTTAAAATTCTGGCTTAAAAACGTATTTGAAATGAAAATTATTGAAACTTGAAGATTTAAAATTATTCACACATTACCAACTCCTAACACGTTGTTAATTGTTGATCATTTCATTCTGTACAATCTGTAAAAATCTCTAAAAGATGCCATTTTAATGTATGATTTTAATGTGGTCATTCAGTAATACTCATTCAGGAATACAACATGACACTGATTGGCTGGAGAAATGTTTGTATGTGTACAATAGGACATCAGTGTGTAACGCTTTGTTGTATGCACCAAACACTCGTAGAGCATACACTGTAGAGTTTTTTTGGAAATCACTTAAAATTAGCTTGAATACTCCTGGTCCTTGTCGTTAAAAAAATATTTATCACAAAGTTTGGAGGCAAATTGACCAAATTGGCAACGGAAAGTCTTCCAGCGAATAAATGAAGTTCCTGGTTTAACCCCCGGGTGCTGCCATGATTTAAATCCAGTGGAAAATACAATCAACTCTTTAATTTCTTCCTCGTCCCCGTATTCACGACGTTAACGATGGTAAAAAATTCTGTGCTTTAATTAACGTGAGCTTTTTGTGGCAGAAAAACAAGATAAACATGAGTCCATGTTCAAAGTTCGTGTGTGTGTGTGTGTGTGTGTGTGTGTGTGTATAAAACTGCAGATGTGAGATCCTTCTACTCATCAGCATTAGTCCAGTCTTCACCACGTGCTGCGTAAAAACTGCTCACACTGCACTGTTATACCTTACCTGAACCTCTGCATGACTAACAAATGATTAATGAGTTTCACACACACACACACACACACACACACACACACACGATTTAAGTGATGAATACTCTAATCTTCAGGCTACATGTCTACATGTGTGTTGTATCGGAGTCTCAGGCCTTACAGAAAAGTCACGTGTAAATAATCATGTGTTTTTAAACACTTCGTACATTTCACAACTGATTGAGATTGATTTCTTTTCGCATTTTAATTGAATTTAATTTTAATTGAATTAAGTGGTTTTATTTATTGATAAGATGGCACCTGTTTACTTGAGTCCACGTGCTCACTTTCAGGGCGTAACATTTTGAAATGCACTGTCACGTGTTTTTATACATATTATATATCTGTTATAGATTAGTGTTTTTAAATGACTTATTATCAAGAATAGATTTCAATGCTTTAAGGGTGCATTTTTCTGGCCAGAGCACTAACCTTGTACATAACCATGTTATGTAACTATAACAACACACTTACACGTCATACAGCGACACGTCATCCTCCATTTTGTTTTTC